>NC_089828.1:55694243-56894243 GCF_035046505.1 Tiliqua scincoides
GAGCCACATGCTGGTTCAACCCCTCTTCTGATATAAAGAGGATCAGAGGGGGGCAAAATGGCAGGAGAACCATCTGCGCCTCCGTGCAAGGAGGGCAGATTAAAAATGGAGCGGAGCAAGCTTTGAAATGGGTTCTAATATTTATGCAAACACACAGAGCATTGCTAGGAACAGAACTCTTGGTTTGAATTAACAAACATTTGTGAGAATAATAAAAATAACCCAAAATGCCTGGTAAACAACAAACATTGGAGATGGCACTGGCAATAAAAGCTGTTATTTCCACAAGGCGCAATCTCCTAAATTATTTACTGTTATGCCAAGATCTAAAAATAATGCATATGATTAGCAAACATTTCCAATACTTAGATATTGTTTGAGTTCCAGAATGTATCTGATCCAGTCGTCCTTATTCAGTAGGGGGGGGGGCCACACTGCTCCCCCTCTTGCAAAGCCGGCCCAAACATGAGGCCAACTGGAGCAGTTGCCTCAGGCAGTAAATTGGGGGGGGGAGCCATTTCTGTCCTACTTGCCTCCACTGTTGCTCCTCCTTCTCCTTCCACTTCCTGAAAAAAAGGGTGACAGAGAGGACTAGGAAATGTGGAGGGGGGGACATGCTGAACTGGAATATTGGAGAATGGGGGGAGCAAAGACTGGCACATCATCGGGTACAAGGGGCAGTCCCTGCCCTCTTGCCTACAGCCTCTCCCTTGCAGACCACATGCCTCTTGGGCGCAATCGACACATGGCCCACCCACCCCCCACTTCACCATTCTCAGTGACCAATTGGGTCACCGTTCATCCCTGCATTTGCAGAAGTTCTTTTTTTTTTCTTCTGATTGCTACCCAGAGGAAACCATAGCCAAGTGTCCGTGGCCAAGGGTCGGTCAGGAAAAGACCCCCAGCCTGAGACCCTGGAAAAGCTGGTTCCAGCTGATGGAGACAACACTGAGCTGGACAAGTCAATGCTCAGACCAGAAACCCACTTCGTACATACAGGCGCCCCCCTGAATCCACAGAAGTAATATAAAGTGTACTACAATACTCTGCGGGCCCCCACACCACACCCATTACCTTGGTTTTTCTTTATTTTCTTGATTAACATACAGGAACCGTTTCTTGCGTAACTGAGGAATGCAACACACAGGCAGGCAGCCCGCCGCTAGAGGGAGGGGAGTAACCAAACACCATTCCTGCTCCCTATTAAACGTTCCTGCAATGTCCCTCTAGCGTGCAGGCTGCCTGCCTGCGTGTTGCGTTCCTCAGTTAAGCAAGAAACTGTGCCCATGTGCTAAGCAAGAAAATAAAGTGGCAATTGATGTGGGGGGGGGAGAATGGAGAATCACAGATAAGTGAAACCCTGGATACAAGGGGACACTTGTATGTTCTGTATGTGAGCCAAACTGAGTTTAGATCTCACTTATTTACCCCTAATTCCAGCTCCTGTTCCAGTCCTACTCCTTTGGCCTCGCCACTCCCAATTCAACCTTAATCTCTTTCCCATGTGCTTGCCCAGCCTCTCAGCTTGCGCCAAGACACACTCATCCCTGCTGGGGGCAGATGGGTGTGTTTCGATTGTTGTTCTCAGATGGTCCATGGCGTCTGTTCTGAAACATGGCCTTGATTTCTCCCTCCCCCTCCCCAGTCTTTTTTATTTTCTAAATAGTGGCCCGAATGAAGATGTTCATCTACAAAAACACAATTAGGCTAGCTTTTAAGCCGCAAAGCAGCTATCGTACATTGCCCATTAAACAAATGACCATCCATCATGGCAGATCTTGGTACAAGGAGGACTCTAGCTAATCTCGTTGGGAGATACAAACGTCTGTTCCACACATATTATAAAAACCATTCCTCAACCTCTGTTCTGTTCTTTTCTGGGCTGCGTTCCATGCTTGGCAGGCCTCCAGCTTTCTTACGGCCACCCCCTTCTCCCCGCCTCTGCTCCTGCAATCTACAACTCTAATCCAGGTGTCTCTGGATACCATCAGAAAAGAATTTGCCAAACATGTCTGTTTATGATCTTATCACTCGGCTAATTAACGCCAAAACAAGGTAATAAGGAGCGCACTTCACCCCCTTTGCAGGCTGACAGGTTTAATAGATGATTCAATATTGGTTTATCCGGCAATGTCAAAACGACAGCACCGCTTACCGTTAATCAGAGGTTGTGTGTGCGCGTGTGCCTTTGTGCAAGCTTTGGGGGTAAGCCGGGGCTCAGCGCGGCGGAATTATCCGAGTCGCACAACGCCGTCAATATGTTTTGATCCCTGTGTCAAGCGCATTTGCTTGCCTGCTAATGGCCTCTCGGCGTGTCCCATTGTGGCAAATTGCGTCGTCATCTGAGCAGCCGTGACCCATGCTAATTGCAGTGCTCCAATTGCTGAAGTCAACAGACAAGGCCCCCCTTTTAAGCCCCCCCTTCACTCTGTGCACTGCAGATTCAATGCTCTCAATATTTATTAGCTTTAAGGTAAGTAGCTAACATGCATGCTACTAAATTGTACGGCACGTCAACGAGAGCCAATCTGAAATGATTGCCAGGTTTGCAACAGGTCAGATTCTTGGCAGCCAGGTCAGATGCATCCCAAAACTGTTGATTATTTAATAATTACTGTTCATTTAAGATTTATTTATTTACTGAGATTATTTAATAATAACTGTTAATAAAAATTATAATTATTATTATTGGAACGGAGCCGAGTGATGTCACAAATCAGCTGCTGAATCTCATTATTATATTATAACAAAGACAAACTCAGCCTACCTCATAGGATTGGTGTGAGGATAACATAGGAAAGGAAGGGGAAACTTTGTGCATGGCCCCGAGCTCTTAAGAGGAAGCACAGAGTACAAGTGTCACATAATTATAAATGTCAACAGACAGATATAAATATCATAGAAAAATGTGTGTGCATACACACATTCTCTTTTCTTTAGCAGATGTGTTGTCCCCACTCATCTCAACATAGTATTTTTTTTTCCCTGGGGGCTGTTTGATTTTTGCAAGTGCATCTTGTGAGACAGAGAATCACTCTGACATTTTTTTTGTGCTACGCAAACTGCTTCATTAACTTTAAAAATAAATAGTATAAACATATTCACCCCAGTCATCACCACCTATTTATAATCTCCCCAAAGATTTGCCCGGTTCCCTCTTGATCCATTCTTCGGCTAGGAAATTGAAATGTGGGTAGAAAGTTCGGCCGAAGCTGAACTTTTTTTTTTTTTCTTTAATTCCATTTGGCCTTCTGAGGGCACAATCTTGAACCGCCCTTGGGCTGGCACCTTAGGATTCAAGAGGTCAGCGCACAGATGCTGGGAGAGTAGTGAGTTTGTGCCGGCCGAGTTAGGTTGGCGCAGGGTCTGGGGAGGTTGGGCAAGGGGGGCAATGGGGACATTCTGGGAATGGGGGAGGGTGCGGGGGAGCAGGTGGGCCTGTGGGCAGCTTGGGGCCACGGCCAGGATCTGGCACTTTAGACCTGACTCCTGGGTGACCTAGTACAGCACACTAATTGCCACCAATTTAGGTTGCAGTAGGAACTACTAAACCTAGTAGTCCCGGCATTACCTGTGTTAAGGTTAATTAATTTCCATTGCCCCAGGCTGAGCTGCAGCTGGCCTGCCTGTTCCAGCGCGGGTTAGGATTGGGCTGTGAAAGTGTACATCTAAATTAGGACTGGTATTTAATCTGCTGCATTCAGATTAGAGAGCGACTAAGATGATTATGGGGCTGGGGCACCTTCCTTATGAGGAAAGGCTACAGCATTTGGGCCTCTTCAGCCTAGAAAAGAGGCGCCTCAGGGGGACATGATTGAGACATACAAAATTATGCAGGGGATGGACAGAGTGGATAGAGGGATGCTCTTTACACTCTCACATAACACCAGAACCAGGGGACATCCACTAAAATTGAGTGTTGGGAGAGTTAGGACAGACACAAGAAAATATTTCTTTACTCAGCTGTGGTCGGTCTGTGGAACTCCTTGCCACAGGATGTGGTGCTGGCATCTAGCCTGGACGCCTTTAAAAGGGGATTGGACAAGTTTCTGGAGGAAAAATCCATTACGGGGTACAAGCCATGATGTGTATGCGCAACCTCCTGATTTTAGAAATGGGTTATGTCAGAATGCCAGATGCAAGGGAGGGCACCAGGATGAGGTCTCATGTTATCTGGGGTGCTCCCTGGGGCATTTGGTGGGCCGCTGTGAGATACAAGAAGCTGGACTAGATGGGCCTATGGCCTGATCCAGCAGGGCTGTTCTTATGTTCTTATGCCTTCTAGTTTTTTGATGCTACAGGATTGCTTCAGAAATTGATGCATTATTTGTCAATCGTCTTGGGGTGACTTCAGGCAGGGGAGGCTGGACAGAGATCCGTTGACTTAAAAAGAAAAGATAATGGCTAAGTTAACCCTCAAAAGGAAATACAAAGATGGACGGCGGACACGCACACCCCCCTTTGGTTATTTTCACACCCTCTTGCCAGACAGAAAGCCAGCTTAATCCAGATAACGGCTGCATCTCAATTGCCTTTAAGGCCAAGGTGATGAAGTGCCCCTCTGCACAAACCGATTTGTTCTATGGCTTCCCCCCCTTCGCTCCCCCAGTTGCCATGGGAATGGCTTCTGTGGCAAAAAAAAAAAAAAAATCCAGCTCTTCTTAGCTGTGGTGGTGGCGGCAATAAGCGGGTGATTGTCACTCTGACTTTGCCAGCATCACCGCTGGGATCCCAGGCACTCATGTCAGATTCGCCAAGCTCTTATGACATTGTTACACAAATCAAGCATCTCCCCACTTGGAGGCACTTCAGGAGAAAACGCTGTCCGGTGTTTTGAAAAAGGGCTCGGGCGGGGAATTCGCGACTTTAATTGCGTGGCTCTGTTAAGGATGCACTGAAAGTCAACGGCAAAAGAAGCTGTTAGAGGGGCAGTGGCATACGTGAGGGCCTTGGCGCCCTGCGCACAATGGTGTGATGTCATGCAATATAATGATGTCACATGATGTCACTTCCGGGGAAGAGCCAGGAGCGCATGTGTGCTTACAGAGCCCAGCCACCACTGTGAGTCCCCAGGCAGCAGGACTCCCATCGCTTCCTCACACACGCAAAATCACCCCTGCTAATGCGTACTCCAGTCATTTCCCCACTCACAAGGGCAGCTGGTGCCTGCCTTCAAATGGCACCCAGAGCTGCTACCCTGGCTTACCACACCCTAGATATGCCCACAGTAAAGGGGGTCTCTGGCTGCAAATGGTCGACTGCACATGAATTGGGCCTGGAAGCAAAGGGGAACCCAATGTAGCTTGTATAAAGCTAGAGTCACATGCTCCCCCATCACCTCCCTGACAGCAGTATTCAGCACCAGTTGAACCGTGTTCAGAACCGACAAGGTTCTCCGCTGCACAAAGAGGGCACTGCAGTAATCCAGTCTGACATGACTAGGAGCCCAATCCTGAGCTCCGCGTGCCAGTTTACCGCCGGTGCGCACTAATGCCGCAAGGACCGCCGAGCAATGGAGAGGTAAGCAGGGGCGT
Organism: Tiliqua scincoides; assembly: GCF_035046505.1. Classification (NCBI taxonomy): domain Eukaryota; kingdom Metazoa; phylum Chordata; class Lepidosauria; order Squamata; family Scincidae; genus Tiliqua; species Tiliqua scincoides. The sequence continues at coordinate 55,699,778 of NC_089828.1, forward strand.
GGGGTGGGGGGTGAGGAAGGAGTCCAGGGGAGAGGGAGATGGTGGAGGGCAGGGAGTGGGTGGGCAGGAGGCGCAAAAGGGAGGCAGGAGGCGGGAGGAGGTGTGCCAGGGGAGGGATTAGGGAGTTATGCTCTACTGGATCCAAAGCCTCCGTGTTGGGCTCACCACCCAACACAGAGGCTTTTACCTCACCGGTGGTGAATTGAGTAGCCCCATTGTGGGGCTACTGCGTTTACCTGGGGGAAGGGGACAAAAGTCCCCTTCTCCTGAGGCGTCACCCGCAGCGGTCTTCTGCGTACAGGATGCAGCGGCAGCCATTTTCAGTGCCGCCACAGCTGCACACCCTGGGCAGTTCAGGATTGGGCTCTAGGACATGGTGACTCCCCACCTCTACTGCAGAAATTTTCAACCAGTATGTCATGGCACATGCCATGAAGGGTCCACAGGTGTGCCACGGGAGGAGCACAGTGGATGACAATCACTGAAAAACTCTGCTGGCAGTGAGACAGATAATACACTACTGCAAACAGTTGCCCCATAAACAGAGCCGCAGAACCCGGAAGAGTCTCCCAGAAGCCAGAAGTGACATCAACAAGAGGTGAAAACCAAAGGGATCGGTGTGCCACAAGAAGAAAAACACTGAAAATCACTGCTCTGTTTTCCTTGTATTCATTTACAAATTGAATATCTCTTGTTATCTGGTGTGCTCCCTGGGGCATTTGGTGGGCCGCTGTGAGATACAGGAAGCTGGACTAGATGGGCCTATGGCCTGCTCCAGTGGGGCTGCTCTTATGTTCTTAACTACAATTCCCAGGAAGCCTTGCAGTTCTCTTGTTATCTGGTGTGCTCCCTGGGGCATTTGGTGGGCCGCTGTGAGATACAGGAAGCTGGACTAGATGGGCCTATGGCCTGCTCCAGTGGGGCTGCTCTTATGTTCTTAACTACAATTCCCAGGAAGCCTTGCAGGTCTTCTTGTTATCTGGTGTGCTCCCTGGGGCATTTGGTGGGCCGCTGTGAGATACAGGAGGCTGGACTAGATGGGCCTATGGCCTGATCCAGTGGGGCTGTTCTTATGCTCTTATGTAAACCTCTTGAGACAGGTACAAGTTATCTTCCTCTATTTATTTGGTTGGCTCTATAAAAAAAATGCTATTAATATTATTTCAACAACAGCTTCCCTGAGTCTTCAGGGATAGGAATGGCTAAGAGAAAGAGAAAAAAAATAAAATAATATAATATAAATTAATGAACCAACAAAACATACTCTCATAAGATTTGGGACCAGGAAGATAGGGAAAAGGTTCATTTTCCACTGAACATATATGCCCGCTAGAGTCTAACCATTTTAATTAAATTTTCACACACAATGAATTCTTTGTTAAGCAGGAAGGACCCCACAAAAGACATGGCAACATGTCCAAATTCACCCACAGAAGAAAATCTTAATTTCCTCTTTCCAGCTATACACGGCATCGTCCTGCATTTATTTCCAAGGTGGTAAAAAATCTGCACACAGCAAAGTTCATTCCCCAAATTTTTTTGGGGTGGGGAGGGGGAGAAGCTAGTATGATAAAAAAATTTCCATGTTAAGAAGTTATTCATTCTGGTGGAAGTCATTTTTTACCCAGGCTACCCCAAGTTAACGCTGCATCCTGGGCCAGTTATAGATATTCAAGATGATATCCCATTAGGGGCAGCGGTGTGTCAGGACTCGTCCCTACCAACACTGAAAATCAGATTTGAAACAAGGATTTTAATTGCAAAAATGCAAGAAGGGAAGAAAACCTATCCGTACCCACACACAGGGCCTGTCTCCTTCATGTCAGAACCAATAACACAGAAATGTGTCTTCCGTTGAGTCAGAACACTGGTCCATCAAGTTCAGTATTGTCTACCCCAGTGGGTCCCAAACTGTGGGTTGGGACCCACTGGTGGGTCATGACCTGATTTTTGGTGGGTCACCAAAGGGTGATGGAAAGATCAGATAATTAATTGCCTCAAGCCATGAGGCTACTGAAAAACCAGATACAGTAGCTGCCAGCTGTCCTGCAAAGAGCTCAGCTCCTGCAGTTTACAAGATAGCTGCTAAGTGCGGTTTGCAAGCATGTGTAAATATAGAGCTACACAGTTTGAGGGTCTTTTTTCTGGTCATTATTATAATAAACAAACAGACAAATATTGCTTTCTAGATCTGCTTTTTATAAAGTCTGGTAAACCTAGGTGGGTTCTGATAGAGCGTCGTAAAAAGGTTCTTTGACAAGATGTCAGCGACCAAGGTGAACAGGTTTGGGAGGGGTGACTGGGGATCACCCCTGAGTTATTGATTTTTCTCCGTAAACCGCTTTGTGAACTTTTAGTTGAAAAGCGGTACATCAATGCTGTTAATAATAATTAATTAATTAATAATAATCGGCTCCAGCGCCCACGTGAGTATAAAGTGACACCATAAGGCATCACAACACACCCTTTGGGAACATCTGCCGTAAGCTATGGGCCCTTCTGAAATGTGTTGCTGGTTTTGATCGTGCTGTTGTCACTTTGCTGAGGTTGGAGTTGTAACTTGTGCTCTTGTCGATTATGCTGCATGTTTTTTTTTTTTTGTTTTTTGTTTGCTCTCAGCCGCCTTGGAGAAGATATAGGAGACAATTTAATCAATAGGAAACTGCATGTTGGGCAGTCACAGTGCTCTCGGTTGACAGGTGCACAAAGTCTTGCCTTCTCATAATAACCCGAGTTACTATCCTTTTTTTAATCATGGCATTTGCCCCCGCTTTGGGCAAGACAGAAGAGACAAGCTTGCAACTGCTTTCAATAATCATCGCTTCTTCTCCAAGAATCAAACACGATCTGCCTCAAACCTCGTTTGCTATTCAGTCTTTTCTTGTTGCTGTACTGCTGAAATGATTTCCAAGAAAGAAAAAAAGAAAGCAACCTGCCATTTATCCCCCCCCCCGCAAAAAAAACCCCACATAACCTGCTGTAGTTTCTAATTTACAACTGCAAAATATAATCTCCCTGCCTGCATTTGCATAAAAATGAACAGACCTTGCAGCCCGATATTAAATTTGAAAAAAAATTGCATGGTAGGATGGTCAAGTAATAAGTTTGTATCGGAGACGCTCGTGCCTGTAAAGTCAAGCACCGGCAGATGTAATGAGGAGATTTGCGCACCTCTGTGAAAGCAAATCAGCGATTAAAATACTCAGATGCTGTTGCGACGGACCAAAGAGCATCGCATGTTCAGAACTTTGTCAGTTGGAACTGTCATACAGAGGAATGAGCCAACCAGCCAAGTCTGCCTGGCAGTGCGCCACACTCCTAATGGAAGGCAAGCGCGGAAAACAAAGACCTCCTTTCAAGCAAGCCTCTGGAGCCATGGAGATAGAACACTGCAAGGAAGGCTGGGGAACATGTGCTCCCTTCTCCCAGCTCCTATCCCCTGGGAGCAAATTCCCTTCTGCTATCCTAGCAGTAATGAAGGAAAATGACTGCTGTGTCCAATGCTGGGGCAAGGTTTCTGGGGGCTCTGCCCTGCCCCACTGGACGTTGCCACCAGTCAGATAGATAAAGGTGATGATAGCTACAACTGGGCCACCCAAAAGGACCTCACAGGACAGGCAGATTCACTGGGAAGGAGAAGGTCCTCAAGCACTTGGGCCCTAAACCATTTTGGGCAACTGTTATCAAACTGTGGGTCACAATGACCCACAAATGGGCTGCGACCTGGTTTTGGGTAGGTCACGGGGCCAGTTCAACCTGGAAGCTGTAAAGCATTCTGGGACACATCACATCCCAGAATGCCTTGAAGCTTCTGGGTAGCACTAGCACACAGCCGACTTCTCTGGCCTCATCGTACCCCAGAAAGGCTTGTGGCTTTGCATTCTGGGACACTACCTGGAAGCCATAAGGCATTCTGGAGAGCATCGCAAATGCTGCGGCTGACAAAGTGGGTCCCAACAGTGAAAAGCTTAAGAACTCCTGATTTAGGGCTTTATAGGTCATCACCTGCAGTCTGAACTGGGCCGTGAAATGTGCAAGCAGCCAATGTAGATGAATTAAGAGGAGTGTGACATGGTGAGGACCTTTTGCTCCCATAAGGAGCTTCATGGCTGCATCTTGCACTAGCTGAAGCTTCTGGACAGGCTTCAAAGGTAGTCAAACGCATTACAATAGCCATTCTAGACGTTGCCAACGCAGGTCCAGCAATTGGGGAACCAGCCGAATATGGTCAAGAGTCCTTTTAGCCGTGACTAACTAACCTGGACTCAAGGCCAGATCTAGCACTAATCCCAAACTGTGGCTCTGCTCAAGGGGAATGCTGTTCAGTCAAGACCAAGGTACCATTCCCTATCCCAGTTTGTTGGCTTCCTCATTAGTAGTACCTCTGTCTCTGTTCGGATTTAATTTAAGCTTGCTCACCCTCATCCATTCCATCACTGATACTAGAGACTTGTTCAGGACCTTCACAGCTTCCTTAGGTGAAGACTGGAAGGAGAGATGGAACCAGATGTCATTTGCATATCAGCAACACCGAATCCCACATCCCTAATGACCTCCCTACAGCAGATCCATATAGATCTTAAAGGGCATGGGGAACAGAATAGAACCCTGACACCAAACGCCCACGGTGTAAAACAGGAGCTTCCCAACACCACCACCTGTTTCCCCAGGTGGTGGGGAAGACTTTGGAACCTTCAGCACATACTGCAGGACTCTGCCCCAGAGAGCTCTAGCACCACCACGGTTATGCTGTTGGATTCCATCACAGATTGCTTGATTTATTTCACGGAAAGCTGGAGCGGTGTCAAAATCTCATTTGATCCCCAGCACAATCAAGCCCTTTATTAAACCTTCTTCACCAGCAGACCTGGGAGTTTAACAACTTTCTTTTCCTTAAGCTAATTTACCTCTGAGGTTTCCAGCAAAGCTGCTTGTTAGTCTTCAATTCTTGATACTATTAAATGGCCTGAAAAAGGAGGGGGAGCTCACTGTCACATTGTTATAGTCACACATGCCTCTTCAAAAGCTGAAATTTAATGCTTGAAGCACAACCTGTAGAGCCAGCAAGTCAACCAATTTACGGGTGCCCTTCTCTCTACTGATGGGAGCTGTTTTTATCAGATTCCAACCTGCATTTTGAGGTTCGGTGGTATGGGGGAGGTAAATGCTTCCCAGAGTAGAACTCAAAATGTTGGGATCTATTATTGTTCCAGAAACACATTTCTGGGCTTTTTCCAAGCTGGGTGGGAGGAAGAATTCTTGCTTCACTTGCTAGCTTTTTGTAACCAACCCCCCCCCCAGCCCCATGAAAACCAAAGCAAAAGTTAACTTTTTAATTACTGTATTTTTCGCTTCATAAGACACACTTTTTCTCCCCAAAAAAGTGGGGGGGGGGGAAGTGTGTGCGTCTTATGGAGCGAATACTGGGGGCAAGGTCTGCACCGGGGGCAAGGTCCTCATTTGCACAGGTGCCACAGGGGGAGGGCAGGCTTACTTTAAAAGTACGTTTTCCTCCTCTAAAAACTAGGTGCGTCTTATGGTCAGGTGCGTCTTATGGAGCGAAAAATACGGTAATTTCCCCTCTCCAGAAAAAGAACACAGTCTAGTTTTCAATATTTTTGTATGTACAATTATGATACAGCGCAAACGTACACACACACACACACACACACACACACACACACACACACACACACACACACACACTTTTAGATGTTTTAAAACAGCAAATGGTGAATTTCTTATCCACCCACTCACCCAGGGATTTCCATCCCACTTTTCTGCTCCCAAATGGACCCTCAAGGCATGTCGCAGCAAACAAAGCATACATTGTACATCTTTGTTTTAATTATAACTAAGCATTCAATTTAAAACCAACCCAAACAGGCACACCACAGCTAAATTAAGACGACTGACAGCAGAAACAAAAACACCATAGGACAAAACTCAGCACCAAAATAGTGAAGTCCGGAACAAGGGGCATCATATAAGGAACACATCATTACAAAGGGCATTCTGGGATCAGCACTGATGCTGGCCTATTGCACAGCAAACAAATAGGGCATACAAGAGACAAACAATGCCTTCAGCAATACCTATGGGCACATAGCTTTGATATGAGAAATGGATTAATGCATGCCCCTCTCTGAATGTTGGAAGGCATGTCACCTCATCTTAGTCCAACAGAGACTCGAATGCCCTACTTTTCAACCTCATCACGGAGGGGATGTAAAAGACACTGGGCAGGGGTTGATCACATGCCCAGCTGGTGCAATTCAAAGGTATGGATGAGAGACTCTCCCCTATTCCTTGCTCATATTGTTCAGTGGATTCACTCTGCCCCAGTACTACTCTTCCTAAATTCCAGTTCAACTAGGAGTATTCCCATCATTAATTCTGGAACTGGATCACAGACGGTTTGCAGCAGTGTCCAAATCCTTTGCATCTTCCCCCCCCCAACTCTACAATATGTTTTTATTTGTTTTTAAATTATGTTTTTAAATATGTTGTAAGCCGCCTTGAATCCCTTCGGGGAGAAAGGCGGGGTAAAAATAAAGTTATTATTATTATTATTATTACTACGTAACATGTACTGATGAATCCCTTGTAAAAAGACACACAAGAAGAAGAAGCAGAAAATTGCTAGGCTCATATGTTTGATTGGATCAAGATTCTCCTTGTGTGGTGTTCTGCTGTGTACTGCTAAAACATCAAAGAGAAAGAATCTTGACATAACCAGAAACACAATCATATCAAGCTTGCTTTGCTGTAGTGTTTTATCAATGCATGTGTGTGTATCAGTAATGCAGAGGGAGCGAGGACATGAACAAATGACACAATCTGAAGGTTTGCAGCAAACTTTGCATACAGAGCTGTCTGTAAAATTACAGAGCACTGGAAAATTCCTAGTTTCTTGGTGCCATTTCAGCCAAAACGACCAGGTAATTCAAAACTCCAAAAGACAGGGAGAAATTTGGATAACTTGGGAAGCATCCCTAATGGAAGACAACTCCTGTAGGTCCTTCCAGACTCCAGAGCATCACAGTAACCTTCAACGCCTTTATCACAGGAAAGCGAAGAGCAGCTATAGCTTAAAGAAGGCAAATCTCTCAGCAAGAGAGGGAGAAGGCAAATCTTGCAATAACATGGCTCCATTTCTTCATGCTGGGGATTGAAAGCAATCTCTGGTGAGCTTAATCTGATGAGGCTGTTGAATGCTTGTCTGCCAGAACAACAAAATTGCCTTCCTTTCTGCTTTTAAACGCAATAAAACCTTCTTTCGGCTTGAGAGACAGCCTGGAACTCCACCAAGTGTCTCTGGAGAGCTTTGCGGCTCTCTCTTTTCCTCCCTGTTTCAAAGTAGCTCAGCGCAACAGCCCGAAACCCCAGGGCCCGACCAACCCTCCAGGACTGTCCCTGAGTCACAGCTAATGAAAGCATAATCTCCTGCAAATTGGCTGCAAGCAACCGGGGGGGGGGGGGGGGAATCATGTGAATTCTCCCCGATGAATCCTGAATGGCGAGTCAGATTTTATCCGGCTTCAAACAACTCATAAATTAGCAGGAGACGCTCCAGGCCATCGATGCAAATTCCAGTTTGGTAGTTTGTTTTATGCAACATGGTACACAAGCACATGATCCCAATGTGTCTGTTTTCTGGTATCTCTTCCCCATCAATTGCAACGCAGTATGGTCCACCTCTCCCAGTTTAGCAAGGAGAACACCCATTTCCTACAACCAGCCCCTTGTAGATCACCGTCTCCATTATGACTCGCATCAAAATTTATTTCCAGGGGTGTCTCCCCACCCCCCACCCAATGCTAGTACTGTATATGCACACGTTCACTACAGAGACTATTAAAATAGTGGTACAGCATTGCACTTACAGAAACAAGAGGACAAGTCCCTGCCCCAAAGTACTTAAAAACAGAAAAAGAGCCTTGGTGAATCAGGCCTATCTAGACCAGCTTCCTGCCTCTCACAGTGGACCACCAGTGGCCTTAGGGAGCACACAAGACAACAAGAACTTTGCTATTGCTGCTCCCTTGCACCTGGTCTTCTGAGATAGCCTACTTCTAAAACGAGGAAGTTGCACCAACTCATCACAGCGTGTAACCTGTGATGGACTTTTCTTCTAGAAAAGGACAGGCACGCTCACCATGTCCTGTGGCAAGGAGTTCCACAGACTAATTAATGCTGGGTAAAGAAATATTATCTTTTCTTTGTTCTGACTCTTCCCACCAGTCAATTTCAGTGAATGTCCCCGGTGCTGATATAGTGTGAGAAAGAAAAGAACATCCCTCTATCCACTCCATATATCCCCTGCATAATTGTATATATCTCAGTCATGAATGGAATCATTGATACATCAAGACTGTAGCATTCAAGACCCATGCCAAGCACAGTCTGCTTCCAGGGCCAGTCAGTGTGCCTTGAATCTCTTCCATGTTACCAGTGCAGAAAAGCATTCCATTTGTGAAATGGTGGAGAGTATGTTCAAAGGGTATTCATTTGGAGGAGGCTCAAATCTGGGATGAGGAGCAGGTAGACCTAGCTCCTTTAAGAGGTGGGTGTCATGAATATGTACATGTTAGGTTTAGGTTGGTAGTAGAAGAACCAACCTAAGTCAGTACCAACCAACCAACCACTTAGAACCAACCTAAGTCAGTAACGGAGAAGTGGCTAGCAGTTCCTAGCTGCAAGAACATGAGTAAATAAACAAAAAGATTGTTGTCTCTCCTTTTGCTGGCTAGAAAGGACAGACAACAAGAATTACAACCCCTTGGAATGTTTAATACCTCCGTAGACTGAGGGGCGCCTGATGAATCATGATGGAATGCAGCTATGGATCTCCAGTTGGGAGGGGTAAGAACTAGGAGAGCTAGCAACCAGGCCCACTTCGAGAAGGTTCTGTCCTCAAAAGTTTCTGATTGGACAGTCTAAATAAGTATGAAGTCACCTCAGCACTATTAGCATAAGAAGTATACTAATGAGTGCCCCAAGGGGTGTGTCCGCTTCTTCTTGGACAGCGTTTTTGGGTGCAACATCCTGCACGCTGTGAGCTCCATTGTCCACCATGGGCACCTGGCCTCACAGGTAGCCTGGAGCTAAAAGATCTACAAGAGTAACTGACCCAGGTGAGAGTTAGGGATTAATAGAGATAGCCAGCTAGCTTTATTATTTTATTGCTGATATGTTTCCTAGATGTTTATGCCTCTAGCATTTGCTGCCTTATGTAACCTTATATACTTAATAAACTAAAATCTCTTTTACCAAGTTGTTTCATTGTCTGTTGGGGACAAAGGTTCAGAATCCTGCCTAGCCGTTCAGCAAGCTACCAAAGGATGCTCATTGAGGTCTAGTAACTTGAGGGCTGCAGCTCTAATTGGAGAAAGAGCTCAGTGCCTGCAAGGGATAGAATTAAGCATAGAGGGTCTCAGTGTCCCTGGACTGAGGCACTGGCACATACAGGGTGGTGGCGGTACTACTGGACGGGGGGGCCTTGAGGGCTTTAGGGTTCGAGAACCAAGAACTCTGAGCACCCCAAACCCCCCTAGGTTTGTGACAGTGGGCCCAACCCACCTAGTACAGATTGACTCAGTGGTGTCGCTAGGGTTTGCAACACCCAGATGCTGCCAGACAGTGCTTGACAATAGGTCAGTACTGAGGTCAGACAATGCTGAGGTCAGTATTGTCAAGCACTGTCTGGCAGCATCTCTCCGGGGTACCAAGCGAGGGCCTTCCCCATCCCTGCTTGGAGATGCTGCTTGAGGATTGAACCTGAGCGCATTGGCATTCAAAGAAGGTGCCCTTCCACTGAACTACAACCCCATCTCTTGCTCAGCACATGATAGAACTCTGGAGGGTGCCCACTGCAAAGTAATGCCTGTCCAGAAATTCTGGCAGCATCTCTTCAGATAAATCAAGAGTCTGACTCAGTAGATAGCAGCTTCCTATGTCTATGGCCAAGTGCCAGCTATACATATCTGCAGCATCAGCTCCTACCTGGAAACAGTGGCATCCGGAAGCAGTGGGTGCAAGAATGTGGGGTGGGTGACACCACTATGGGTCAAAATTTTTAAAATCTTGTTGTTGTTGTTTTTAATACCATCATGTTATATATCATTCAATGCGTATTTTCATGCAGAACTCAACAGAACAAACCACACGGAAATATCTCTATTTTGTCAAAAGTTATAGCCAAAAAAAACTGTGTGGAGGGGCAATGGTGCATCACCACACCCACCACCTGGGGCGCTGCCCTGCCCACGGCTCGGGAGGCAGTCCATCCTAGGGGTGTCACACTGGCCTCCCACACCAGGTGATGCAAACGTCACTAGTGATGTCACTGCCCAGAAGGCAGTGGCCAAAAGGGTGATACCACCAAGGGAAACCAAAAGATGAGGGTAGAAAATTCTGCCCAAATAATTCCTGGCACTGGGGCATTTCTGGTCTTGAAACCCGACGTCGACGCGGCTTGAGAGCGTCGCTCTTTCCTAAGCTCCTTTGAGAGCCTGCGAAGTGTGAGAGCCGTTTTCAAATAAACAGATCAAACTGCGAAGAGCAGAGGCTTTTGAGAGGGACAATGGAGAAAATGTGGATGACGTCGCCTCGAGAGCAGATGGCGAGAACAGCAGTGCGCCATCCCAGAATGGCTGAACGCTAAGACGAAGTCAATCATCCCTCTTGAGCGACAGTGCGTCCCATATCCTTACTTACCTGTGTGTCAGCGCACAGAAAGGGAGGGAATGTGTGTGAAGGGGTTGTTTCAGGCTGATCTCTCCAAAAAGAATCACCTCTTGACACAAATTATTACTATTTTTTTTTTCTTATTTTGTTCTATAGCTCCATCTGTTTATACGGTGCTTTACAAGTACGAGAAGACAAGTTATTCTCCCAAGTGGCTCACAGAGGAAGGGGAGGGAAGTGGGAGCTGGGGCAAAAAAGCTGGGAAAATCAAACATTTCATTTCCATGCGCTTTGACTTAGGACACAAACCTAACCAGGTCTACTCAGAAGTAAGTCCTATTTTGTTCAATGGGGCTTACTCTCAGGAAAGTGTGGTTAGGATTGCAGCCTTAGTTACAGTCTAATTTAGTACAATGGGCCAGTGGCACAGCTAATGACTGAGTAGCCCAGTGCCAAGCTCAAAATGATATGACATCACACCCGGGTTTTTAAACAAGTGAAAATCAGGGGTAACCCTGCGTCCTTACCCCAACAGTTTGCTACCTACTTGCTCTGCTGCCTCCTGCAGCCAGTGGCAAGCTAAGGCAAATATCTGCTACATGGGGTCAAAGAAGATAATGTAGTCCCCCTCCATGACAAAATCAAATTTAAACAAGTAAATAAACGAAAAGTGTTCCCCTGATTGGTTAGAGACACTGTGCTGGGGTGAAGAGGGACGGTTATTCTCCCCCTGCTAAATATAAGAGGAGTGCCACTTGAAAAAGTGTCTCTTTACCCAGTTAGCAGGGGTAACTGTATTGTGATACATGGAAATGAGAGCTGACTCATATCAACACCTTATTGGTTCTATGCTGTATCATAACAACATCTCATTGGCTCTCAGAGCAGGTCGGTTTTGAGTTATGAAAATCCACTTTTTGTTCCATAAGACAGTTGTGTTTTCATTTTCTGGTTAATTAGCCAGAACTTTTGACAGAATACTGATATTCCAACAGGGCTTGTTTCATTGCACTCTGCATTAAATTGCCTTTCCAATGATATATACCATGATGGTATTATTTGTACACACCAAGGTATTCACTAGTGTTGAGCTCCGCTTGTTGCCCCTTAAAAGCTTGCGACCTAGTGCAATTGCTACCCCCTGCACTCCCTTAGCTACGCCACAGATGTGGACCCTCCAGACACAGCCCCCAGGTAAGTTATTGCAGCACCACAACACCCCCCCCCCAGATTTAATTATCTGCAGATTTTGGTATTCATGGGGGGGGGAGAGGTCTTATAACTGACCCCCATGGATACCAAGGGTTCACTGTACGTGAAAGAAGGCATTGTCTGCTCTGATCCATACCATTTGATCTTTTTCTTCCAACATAATGTAACCTTGGAAACCCCCAGAGGCCCTGTTAAAACCTCCAGGATTGCTTTGAGTGTCAACAGGAGATTGATGCCAGTACCTGGAGACTCCAGGAAAATCGTGGAGGACCGGCAACCATGCATGGAGGAAGCTGGGCCAAAGACATCCTGCGCTCTCAGAGTTCGCATTGTGCACTGGTCCCTACACAAATCCCTGAAGGAATCAGTCAGATCCAACCATTTACACAGGTTTCTGCAGCATCCCTCCTGTGGCCTCTCTCCCCCTGAAGCCTTCTAATCTGAAGCTCTTCTAGCAACAGGAGGAAACTTGATGGTGTTGCCCTTCTCTCCTGCCAATAGCAATGGCTGGATCTATGACTATTTGCTATGGCTAGGGCTACGACTGGCTCAGGGACATATCATAAAACCATACGGGCATACCATCACCATAAGGAAATGGAGCATCTTATCCTATATAGCAGGGGTGCCCAAACCCCGGCCCTGGGGCCACTTGCGGCCCTCGAGGCCTCTCAATGTGGCCCTCAGGGAGACCCCAGTCTCCAATGAGCCTTTGGCCCTCCAGAGATTTGTTGGAGCCCACACTGGCCCGACGCAACTGCTCTCAGAGTGAGGGTGACTGTTTGACCTCTCGCATGAGCTGTGGGATGAGGGCTCCCTCCACTGCTTGCTTTTTCACGTCTGTGAGGCAACAGAGGCAGCAAAGGAAAGGCCAGCCTTGCTTTGTGCAAGGCCTTTTATCGGCCTTGAGCTATTGCAAGACCTTCATTCATTCATATAAGTTCATCTTTAATATATTCATTTATGTAAACTTATGCAAATTTATTCAAATTTTAAATGTAAATTAATTCTTTTCCCCCCCCCGGCCCCCGACACAGTGTCAGAGAGACGATGTGGCCCTCCTGCCAAAAACTTTGGACACCCCTGCTATATAGCAGTAAAAGGCAACTGCCACTGGAAAAGAGGCTATGCTGGAGGTGAAAAGGGACAGTTGCTCTCCCCCTGCTAAATATAAAAGGGCACCACTTTGAAAGGTGCCCCTGCCCAGTTAGCAAGGGTGATTCTGGGTTCAGGACCTGTTCTAATAACCCAGCATCTGATCCATCCATGCCTCGTTTTCTCAGGCGACACAAAGCATTAGCCGTGATTTATGTTTACCAGCAAGTTTTAAAAGGTCAGGAATTAAGGCTCTCTCTTCCTTCCTGTCCCCACATCTCTCTCTCTCCCTCTATGCGCCACACACACACACACACACACACACACAGGCCAGCCTGTCCTCCAGCAGCCAGATGCTCGCCAACCTGCTTCGCTCTCATTCAGCGGCTGCCCTGGTTCTGCCGCCCCGCAGACCGCAGGAGGGCAAGCAGCTGAAATCCAATCAAGCGCCTCCTTTTGGGACAAGACACATGACAAGGCAGCCTGCCAGGCTCCGGTTTTAATGGACGCGGCGGAAGAAAGGAAATAAGCTTATGCACAGATTCAGCAAATAATGCTTTGTTAGCAGAACGCTGGCAGCCCGGGCTGTCAGTTCTGTTTTGCATTAGCTAGCCATTGGGGAAAAGCACACACACACACACACACACAGAGATGCACAGTTGGGATTCTTCCCGACAAGCCCTCGTGCCCTGGCCTTTTTCACAGGCGCAATATGTGCTGCTAATTGCGCAGACAACCACCTGCAATTAAAAATGCACCTCAGGTTGGGTCAAAAAAACGGGACAGCAAACACACAGCAGATCCTCGGCGCTGCCAACTTTTCTCGGAGCAGGGCTCTTGTGCTTTGTGGTGCAAGATCCTAGGAAGACATTCAGGCCTGCTAACATTTCACAGTGAGAAATAAGGTCACTCCGGGGCACTGATTCTCACATCGATGTGCACCAGGGAGCACGGTGTGTGCAACAAGCCATTCTCTCCGTGAAAGTGTCACGAGTGCCAAGAATAAAATACTTGTCACATCCAAAGCTGACCCCCCAAATCCCCCCTCTACAGCTCAGCCCTGTTTTGCCACCCCACAGAAAATTGGGGTCAGTTGATCAACTGAGGGAGGCAACGGGGTAACAAAATGAGGGTCTTGCTGACATAAGCAGAGCTGCTAGGAGCAGCTGCCAATCTCCCCCCCCCTTCCTCTCAAAGCAACACTATACAGCGCCAGTGAGAGCTGGCATTGGGCCCAGGGCAAGATGCCCGATTGCCCCCCAACCTTCCTGAATTTTCCTACAAACCAGATGTTAGTACATTTTTTAAAACAAGTTTTTAATTGACAGTTTTAACTTAGGCACAAGCAAGATTGAAATGGAATGAAGATATTTATCAGAATGGGATCATTTCCTTACTTTGAGTAGTACTACTGTATTTCTTTTCTTCTACCTCAACAAAGTCCTCCTCATTTGATTTTTCTTCTAATAACACACGGACATACAAAGACCAGCTTTCACTATCTCCATTACCATGTAATTCTTTTGAAACAAAGCCCAGGTGAAATAAATGTGCCTGGCCTTTAAAAATAAATAAATAAATTTTCCTTTATTCTTTTGTGCTCCAGACTTTTATTTGTGCTCCATGCTGCTAATTTCTTCAAGCAGTGCCAAAACACATGCAGACTCGATCCAAGGCCACAGGTTCGAGACCAGCGGTTCCCAAACTGTGGGTCGGGACCTGATTTTTGGTGGGTCGCCAAAAATATTGAATCTGGCGAGCATAAAAGCCCATCTCTTACTTGGATTGATTAGTTCCCTAAAATAATTGGCAACGCGGTCGGAAGATGGTAATAGGCCAAAATAATGGGGGGAGCAGGTGGGATTGATATTAGAAAATAATGACTGAGTTTCGACTTCAAAAATTCAGTTCTATCAAGATCCTTTGCATGTGGTGTTTCACCAGGACTCAAGAGTACACGTGCGCATCAACACGTGTACCAGGTTGAGGGCACCAGGATGAGGTCACTTGTTATCTGGTGTGCTCCCCAGGGCATTTGGTGGGCCGCTGTGAGATCCAGGAAGCTGGACTAGATGGGCCTATGGCCTGCTCCAGTGGGGCTGTTCTTATGTTCTTAACTACAATTCCCAGGAGGCCTTGCAGGTCTCTTGTTATCTGGTGTGCTCCCTGGGGCATTTGGTGGGCCGCTGTGAGATACAGGAAGCTGGACTAGATGGGCCTATGGCCTGATCCAGTGGGGCTGTTCTTATGTTCTTAACACAACACCATACAGGAAGGACCCTCTCCAAGTTGGCTCAGGATTCTGCTGTCTTGAAATGCTGGTGCCGCACATCTGAACCTGATCGGTCTCTGGTTTTATGACGATTGACCACCCAACACAGACGTAGGAATGAATCAAATACTTCCGCCAATACATTAGGAAATGTCTGTCTGTCCAACCATGCATTGTCCATGCAACCATGCAAGAGGGGATCGGACACGTTTCTGGAGGAGAAGTTCATTACGGGTTACAAGTCATAGTAGGTGTGTGGAAGCTCTTGGTTTTAGAGGCAAGCTGCCTCTGATTGCCAGATGCAGGGAAGGGCACCAGGACGCACGTTGTGTCTGTTGTCTTGTGAGCTCCCTCAGGCATTTGGTGGGCCGCTGTGAGATGCAGCAAGCTGGACTAGATGGGCCCTTGGCCTGATCCAGCGGGGCTCTTCTTATGTTCTTATGTCTCTGCGGTGCCCCTTTCCCCTCCCCAGCTCTGCTGACTTTCCCCTGAACTCTGCTCTGACCACACCAACGCAGCAGCTTTTCCACAAATGAGAGACAATTTCCTGTGCCTGCCGCTCGCTCGCTGGACTGCTCCCAAGATGTTGCTGGACAAAAGTTGTGGTTTGTGTTCATTGGAAATGATTGTTAGATCGCTAGAGTTATAACTGCAGTGTTTAGCAGGGACTGTTCCTGGGCAGTGCATCACAACCCAGCAACAACAGCAACAGCAGAAAAGAGGGACCAGCTGCTTGGCTATCCTGGCGAGAAATTTTTCAGCAATGGAAAACTGGTGCACAAAGGACGAGCAGCGCAATCTTGCATTCATCCCAGAACAAACTGCCCCATGAAGAAAATGACATGTTTTTGTGTGTTTAGAATCCAGGAGCACTTGTGCATCATTCACCTGTGGAATTCACTGCCACCAGATGCATTCAGGATCATTCGTTCGGATGGCTTCAAAGGGATTTGGTTGGCAACCTTCAGTCTCGAAAGACTATGGTATAAGCCTACAGCACCTGGTATTCCCAGGTGGTCTCCCATCCAAGTACTAATCTGTGGGATGACAAGTTGCACCTGCTGCAATTCTCTCTTCTATACACTTGTTAAAGGTCCAGCGTCCCTAAAGTTGAAAGTTTGAGCACCCCTGGCTTATACCATAGTCTTTCGAGACTGAAGGTTGCCAACCAACCAAAGGGATTTAGACAAATTCATGCCAGTCTATCAATGATTATTAGCTATGATAGCTACATGGAACCTCTATGTTGCTGGGGGTAAAACCCAAAGAAGGGCTATTCATGACTTGCCTGTGGGCTTCTGAAAGCCATCTGACTGGCCACTGTGGGATATGGGATATTAGACCTTTGGGCTGATTAATAGGGTTCCAGAACCAGGGAACATCCACTAAAATTGAGTGTTGGGAGAGTTAGAACAAACGAATATATTTCTTTGCCCAGCACATCACTAATCTGTGGAACTCCTTTCCACAGGATGTGGTGATGGTGTCTGGCCTAGATGACTTGAAAAAGGGATTGGACAGCAGGTTACAAGCCATGATGGGTATGTGTGCAACCTCTTGGTTTTAGAAGTAGGCTGTCTCTGAATGCCAGATGCAAGGGATCTTGTTTTCTGGTGTGCTCCATAAGACATCTGGTGGGCTGCTGTGAGATACAGGAAGCTGGACTAGGTGGGCCTTAGGTCTGATCCAACAGCGCTCTTCTTACATTCTTATGCTCTTCTAATGTCCTCATTTGCATCACAGATGAAATGTCAATGAATGAAGAATGAGAACCAGGTCTTTATGGGAATTTTACCAGTAAATTATCTGGGATTGCCCCTGCTCAGGACAGACTGGCTGACCTGCACACCTTGCCAAGTCCAAGGAATGGGAATACTTGTCTACCGTATGGCTAGCTCCAACTCCCCACCCGTCCACCAACCTGGTTTATCTCCAGGTTGCCGGCAGGCTCCCAGCCTCACCTTGAAACCGCTTTCCCCAGGATATTTTCAGCAGCTCCGTTTGAGCCCTCCGGAGCTGAGCTGGGGGTTGCAGAAGCAAGCATTTGGCTGGATCCTTGGAGAGATAACGATCGTTAAAATGCTTTGACATCCACTGATGAAAAAGTGCTGCGTAAGGGCTTAGTACCATCATTCATAGGGATAATGGCATTTTATCTTCTTGCGGAAAGTGGTTTAGATTCCTAAAGGGGATGGAAAGCTCCTTCAACTGTCTAAAAGTATTTATGAACAGACTCTTTTCCTCCCCAATGTTCCGAGGACTGCACTTCGAAATCCCCAGATCCCGAAGCTATAAACTCCACAAACTTCAATGTACGTGGTGTGTACCGTGACACAGGCTAGAAAACTTATGTCAACATATCCCTATTTTATGGCTCTTCTCCCAGGAAAATAACTGCCCTTAATTTTTTGGACCCTTCACTAGCTGAATAAGAACAAAGAAAAGAGCCTTACTGGATCAGGCCTAAGGGGGCACATCTAGTCCAGGATCCTGTATCCCCCAGTCACCCACCAATGATCTCAGGCAAGCCCACAAACAGAATAAATCTCACAAACACAACCTATATGGATATTGGTTGCCTCTAAGTAGAAAACACCCAATAGTGAAGAGCTGTGAGATTTGAAAGTGATGTGAATCTATGAGCCCAGCTTAACACAGAGTGACAGCTAGCAGGTCACGATCTCCGAGTGCAATTAAGGCCACAGCACATTCAGATGTGCGAATTGAAGATAAAGAACATGAAAAAGTTACCAAGATCTTCAGACTGTAAGACCTTAGGTGTAAATGAAATTACACCATATGAGCTGCTGCACAGCTGTACTTGGAACTGCAGAAATATCTCCAGATAAGAGGAGAAAAGGACTCATTTTTATTTTTTTTTTAAGAAAACACCAGCCAATATCAGGTTGTACTTATCTGATTGTACTTTCTACAGCTATCCCATAAGGTAAGACCCATTTCCCCCATACTACAGATGGGAAAGACTGAGGCCAGGAGGGAGTGTCTTGCTTAAGGGCATCTCATGGAAGAGGCAAGACGTGAACCAGGAAATTTAAAATCTGCAGTTTGGGCTCTTAGCCACTATGCTACATTAGACCAAACTTTTTTTCCCCCCCAGCAAAACACACCATCTTGCAACCTTTGCAAGATGACACAACAATGAATCCCAATGGCTTTGTTTCAGCCAGCTCTTTTACGCTGAGGGTAGCAAGAAATGGAGACAATGGAATATCGGCCATAATAATCCAATGAATTCACAACCATTTCCTTCATGCAGGGTCTGTTTGTCCACTTGATCACTACCTGCTACAATTAATGAATGCTCCCGGTTTCAGGGATGGCAGCCTGCCACACCGAAGAGGAAAACAACATTATTTGGTTGTGTATATATATGTGTGTCAGCAGGGGGAGGAGGGGGTCTGAGGAAATGACTTATAAAAATCAATAGATGCTTTTATGGGGCAATTTCAGCAGATCGTATTACACAAAGCTGGAGACAGGCATCAGGTAAGAACTCTGGAAAAGTTGTATGGATTGCCTCCCCCCCATTATGGATTGATTGCTAGAACATTTCACCACCATGGTTTCCTTCTAAATCAATACTCCAAGTTTCCGATGGCGGTAGAAGCTAGAAATACGTTAAGAGGACTTGGGATTTTGTTAGCGTCCGTTGAAAATGCAGGTAGACAGACTTCAGGTTTGTGGGATGTGCTCTGCAAAACGGCAACTCCGGGGGGGGGGGGAGATGGATGTAGACATACACTTTAAATGAAATAATGGGATGCCTCTGAGCGTATGCTCAGCCCAAGAATTGATATTCAGCACCAGAACTTTCTTCATTTCATCAACCTCATTAAGAAGGAGAAGGCAGTAGCTATGTGGTTGTTAAACAATTGTGAGTCAGCAACCCTTGTCAATCTACTGATGGATCAAACTATACCTGCTGCCCCTTCTTGTTTCTATAAAAAAATATATAGATTTGCAACGTTCCTTCACTGTCCAGCACACAGACAGATCCACCTTGATATTACAATAGCTCCCCCCACTTCTCAGGAAAGGAAGACACAAGGGCAACTACCTTAGAGGACACTAAAGGGGATAAGAGTTGTTCATGGAGAATATCTTTCAATAGCTACTAGTCATGTTGGCTATGCAATACCAGCAGTTAACCTCTGAATGCCAGTTTCTCAGGAGCAGCTGGGGAAAGAGAGCTTTGCTCATGGGCTTCCCAGAGGCATCTAGTTGGCCACTGCAGGGGGGAATATGATGACAAAACGTTGACATAATGGACATTGGGTTTCATCCAGCAACAGGGCTCTTCTTCACATTCTTATGAACTCACACTACTGGAGCTTATGGTCCACTTAAGCAAAAGAGCTTGTTCTTCCATATGGACCACTTCTTCTGCCCATACTGATGTTCTGATGCTCCACATAATGGCAGGATTGCAACAGAGAGCTCCCCCCTGACTTACACACATAAATGTGAACATGCTGATAATTGCATGCACGAAGGCTGTCTTTGTACTCTTGAAGATGCTTACCTTGCAGCAAAGACCTCTACCATCACAAGCCCTCCTAGGGGAGAGACTGTGCTGGACTTTGAGCCAGTCTAAGGACCTTTGAGCGTTTTATGGTTTTTTGCTCAAAGCAGGGGTTCCCCAAGTGCCTTATGGCATCACAGCACACTCACCGGGGTGCCGCAGGACACCCCGGTGGCCCTCCTACCTGCTCTCCCGGACGCCACCATCGTGGATCTTGCAAAATCTTGCAAGATCCACGATGGTGGTGATGACCAAATCTTATGAGATGTGAGTGCTGCCACCTTAGATCTCATGAAACCTCATGAGAGTTGGGTGCCACCACCTGGGTCTCATGAAATCTCACAAGATTTGGATGCCGCCATCTTGGCTGTCACAAAGTATCACCAGATTTGGATGCCAACATCTTGGATTGCGCAAGATTTCACAAGATGGTGGCATTCAGCTGAGCCAGGAAGAAGAGACTTTGGGGGCATCGTTACTCAGGTATGTTTAGGAACCACTGGTCTAAGGGTTGGTGTTGTATAGTGGATACAGAGCAGGAATATCTGGATTCAGATCCCTGTTCTACCAGGAGCTTCTCTGAGCCCCTTGGATAGTTATAGTTGGCAACCTTCAGTCTCGAAAGACTCTGGTATCGCGCTCTGAATGGTGGTTCTGGCACAGCGTCTAGTGTGACAATAAAGGGTGACAATAAAGGGTGACAATATCACCCTTGGATAAAGGTGAGACAAAAAATGGGTTTTCAAGCACCTTAACAGGACCACCTTAAAGAATTCTTTAGATGACATATTTGGATATAATTCATAGAAATGTTTTATAGATCCACTAGAATTTTATACCAATTAGTATATGAAACATAAATCTGACATTTCAGAAATGCCATGTTATCTGTGATCCAACTATTCCTTAAGCTGCAGGCCCATAGAAAGTGCAAAGCACTAAGTTTTACAGGGAGCCTCACTGCGGCCTGCAAGCGGCCCCTTCCCTTCCCCTTCAGAGCCCTTCCGGGCAGGGAAAGTAAAACAGAGGTGTACACCTCCGTTTTGCTCCCCCCCCAGCCCAGAATGGCTCCAAAAGGGAGGATCTGATGCATGTCACATTGAGGCTTCCTGCAAAACTTAAGACCCAATCCTAACCAACTTTCCAGTACTGGTGCAGACGCAACGCAGCCCCTTGGTAAGGGAACAAACATTCTCTTATCTCGAAGAAGGTCTCCATGATGGCCCTCCCACCACAGGATGTAGCACATGCCCCATGGGCACAGCTGCATCAGTGCTGGAAAGTTGGACAGGATTGGGCCCTTAGTGCTTTGCACCCCTTCTAGCTATGCCACTGGATATAAATACATCTATATAGACACATAAGCATACCTAAACACAGAAAAACAAATACAAAACATTTAGAAAATCTGGGTTCTTATCATCCGCTGCTGTTTTTAGCACTGTTCTTACATATTATTTTGCTGTGTATGTGTGGTTTAAAAGCTATAATGACGTATTGCTATTTTTGTCCTGGTTGTTAACCACCTTGGGTCTCCCATTTGTATCGGAGGAGAGAGGAAACATTTCAAATAAGTAAAAGAAAATAAAATGTTGTCAAACAAGAGATGGCAGCCAGCTGGGAAACGAAGAAAAGTGTGGGAGGCTGACAGTGACTGGTGCAATTAGAAATGCACACATCCTTGTATTCAAGAGGTTTCTGTTCACTTGGGGAAAGTGAGCACAAACCTCAACGTCAATATTCAGTCCCTTCAAAAAAGTCTCAGATTGCTACTCTCCTGTTGCTCAAAGGTGGACGTTTAGTCCGCACCACTTGTTCAGTCAACTTGTTCATGATAGTAACTTCTCAAACCTTCTCCATCCATTGGACTTATGGAACTGCCTTCTCCCCATCATGTAGTTCGGTACTGTCTACATTGACGGGTACCGGTTCTCTGGGGTTCCACTCGAGGCCCCCAGAGAACTGGTAAATTGAGAGAGGTCCCCTTTTGCAGGCTAATCCGGAAACTAGGGCCAGGGATTTCTGTAAGCAAAATCTGTGGAACTTTCTAGAACAGCCACGCAGTGTGATGATCTCAACTGGGACCACTAGCTGGGGGAGGGAGGCTTTAACTCTACCCCTGCCCCAATTCGGATGGTGGAGCAGAGCTCCTTTTGGCCCAGGAAGTCATATATGTATGACTTACTCCTAAGCCAACAATAAAAATAAATTTCCCATTACATATTCTACAGGCAATTTATGCCACTGGAACGAGTGTTCTGGTGGCATAAATAGCTTTACAGTGGTTGAAATGTGACAGTGTCAGCGAGCATGGCCGGGCTGCAACCACAAGTGGTAAGCGGCTTGTGACAATAGGGAATGGACACCCACTGCTACATGTAGATTCAAACAGGGGTCAAGAGGCAGGCAGCGGAACAGGGAGGCAATGGGGCAGGGGGGAGGGGGATCAGGCCTGGGGAAGGGGACAGGTTCAATGGCAGTAGCAACTGCCAAATCCTTACCCCCTTCCCATACCTGGTCTGCTTTCATAGGTCAATGCAGACTTGCGTCAGCCAAAGAAACTGATGCAGGTAAGGGTTGACCCATGGTGGTTGCTGGGACTTAACGCGGGGCAAGGGAGCAAATGTTCCTATACCCTGAGGAGGCTTCAACATTCTGAAACTCCCCCACAGCAGTGGTGTCACTAGGGGGGTGCAGTGGGTGAGGACAGCATCGGGTGACATGCACGGGGGGGTGACACCACTATCTTGCTATTTTCGAATAACACCATCACGGTATATATCGTTTGATGCGCAGTTTCACACAGAATACAATGTAGCAAACCATGTTGAAATATCTCTCTACTATCAAAAGTTATAGCCAAAAAACCAGCAGGGGTGGGGTGGGGCAATGACACATTACCATGTCACCGCCCAGGGTGTTGCCCACTGCATGAGGGGAGGTCCATCATGGGGTTGACACTCTGGCCTCCTGTACTGGGTGACACAAACCCAAGTGACACAACAAGGGGGAGTTACATAGGACTGGGCTGTTTGAATTCTCCCAAGCCACAGATACGACTTTCTCTCCAATGAAACAGACCAAGGGGTCTTTCCTGCGGTTAAGTCCCACTGAACATAGTGGGACATGCTTCTGGGTAGACACACATAGGATTCTGCGTCAAATCAGTTTTTAAAAACATGCAGGACCGAAAGTCTTTTCAGTATGCAGCACTAGAAACAAAAGTTATTTTTTCCCCCATCTATTCAGCCAAGGCTGAAATATTGTTTACTGTAGTTGAAAATTAATTTCCTAACTTGTGAGGCATAACCAGGGTGCGGAGCAGAAAATGGGGTAAATGGGCTCGCAAAAAGCTTGCCAATCTGGCACGTCCTTTATTCCTGCTACGGATACAGCAGAATGAACCCATGTTCATAGAGTTGGAAAATCAAGGTTCGCCGTGCTAAAATGTCACGGGACGCGGCTTAACAGAATTGCAAAGCTAGTGCTTCTGAAGTGGAATAGGTTTGAAAGAGATGGAAGGAGCAGTAGATCCTGTAGGATTGCAGATGGGATATCCACAGATGGAATCTCCAGCATTTCAGAACATTTAGGCCTCATGGGAGGTGCAATGGTCTGCCTCAGCAGAAGACTTTCTAGATATGGGGTGTCAAGCATACGACCCGCGGGTCAGGTGAATCATCGATCAGTCGTAGAGCACATAAGCTCTACGAGAGTCGTAGAGAGTCGTAAGAGAGTCGTAGAGTCGTAAGCTACAGGCAGAATCTCCCAGATCTAACCCTTTACAGCTGCAATCCCATACACACTTTCCTGGAAGTAAACCCCATTGAAAATAATGGGACTTACTTCTGAGTAGACATGCATAGGATTGGGCTCTAGCTCTCCAAATCAAAGCGTCCTCAAAGCTGCAAGACCTCAACCTGAGACAGAGGCACCTGCAAGTCAGTGTAAACTGTATCAATGGTCTACCTCAGCAGAAGACTTTCTAGATAAGGGGTGTCAAGCATACGGCCTGCGGGTCACATGCTACCCCCAGAAGCAATTTATCTGACTTCCGTTATAATTGGGCTCACCCAGCTTGATTATTGGACTCTCTCATAACCTGAAAATATGAACAGGATTTACACATTCTCTCTTCGGTCAGTTGCAGCTACTGAGTTTCTATGTGGGAACAAAGTGCTTATTTCTGGCCATCATCTGCTGGATGATGTCACTTCCTGCTGAATGATGTCACTTCCGGCCCTCACCAGGCACCACGAATGCTCGTGTTGGCCCTCTGTATGAAAGAAGTTCGACATTCCTGTTCTAGATGAAGATTCCATCCCTAACAATCACGGCTAGGAAGAACATACAAACAATCTCAGGGACGGCCCATCCATGAGGCCAACTGAAGCAGTCACCTCAGGCTACAGATCAGTAAGGTAAACCCATTTTTGTCCACCTACTTATTTATTTATTTCCCACATTTTATACTGCCCTTCCTCCAAGAAGCTCAGGGTTGTGTACAAGGTTCCTGCTCTCCTTTTGTCCACACAACAATCCTACCTGTGAGGTGAGGTGAGGTTGTGAGGAAGGGGGGGATACCCCAAGGTCACCCAAGAAGCTTCATGGCCGAGCAGGGATTTGAACCTGGATTTTCCAGGTCTAAGTAAACTCCTGAACCTCTACATCAACCATTGCCTCCCTGATAGTAACTACCAATACTTAGTAGCACACCCACTTCTGAATATCACATACATACCATCAGCCATTGATATACCTTCTCCTTCTCGGTGAATCTGTCTAATCACCTTTCCAGTCATCTAAGTCCGTGGCCATCATCACAGCTGGTGGGATTGAGCTTCATCAATTACAAGCTATGTGAAGAATTCCTTCCTTCTTCACCCAAGCATGAAGGTTCTACATAGTGATAACCATTCTCCTCCATATTGAGGATTCACTGTGAGAGGAGAACTGGACCTTAATGATCTAGTGAAAATATGCAGTGAATGTAAAAGAAGCCCTTCTGAATTAGGCCATCTAAGCCAAGCACCTTTGCTTCCCCACAGTATCCAGCCAGATACCTCCGGGAAGTTCACAAGTAGGAGGTGAAAGCAACACCCTTCTCCCACCACCAGAGCTTTCTTGCCATTGATATTCAGGAGTCTACTTCCTCTGAACCTGGAGGTGGCATATAGTCACAAATAACCTCATCCTCTGGTTATCTGTATCATCTTTTAAAGTCACCTAAACCAGCAATTTTCAATGATGTAACGTGGCACATTGGTGTGCCATGAAAGGTCTATAAGTGTGCCACGGGAGTTTGGAGCAAGTTGAAAAAAAAAATAGTTGGGGAAAAAAACTCTTCTGGGTTCTGTGGCTCTGTTTTTAGAATAACTATCTGTAGTAAAATTACACAGGCCGATACACATTTTGCTTCCTTAAATGTTACACTCATTCCTGGGTATATTTGGGGCGCCGATTCCAAAAATGGCATCCGTTTTGCCCTGCCACATCTAGTTTTGGAGATATAGTATAGCCACATTAGTGAATGGTTCAAGCAGCTTCCTCATGAGGAAGCCTACACCATGCCTTCCTCATGAGGAAGCTGCTTGAACCATTCACTAATGTGGCTATACCATATCTCCAAAACTAGATGTGACAGGGCAAAACGGATGCCATTTTTGGAATCGGCACCCCAAATTCATATCAAACCACCATAAAGTTTGGGAAAAACGTTTCTGACCCTCAATTTTGTAGGTCTGTGTTATCTGTTCCTCTGCTGAAAGAGCACACAGAGGAAGATGGATGGACAATTCATTACTACTGACAGTTGCCCTAAAAACAGAGTTGCAGAACCTGGAAGAACTTCGAAGAAGGAAGGTGACAAGCGACGAAGACCATAGAGGTTCATAGAGGAAGAAAAACACTGAAAATTGAGGATCTAATCTTGTGGCAGGGTATATCTTGCTTCTTCAGCTACACTTCTTGATCTGTAACCTTTGTCAACTCCTGTCAAGGCTTCAAGTAGCTCCAATTCTTATGAACAGAGATCTAGAGCTAAGAAATCCTACTGCTGTTTGCCAAGGAAGAATCCAGCTATCCCTGTGTGCAGTGAGAAGGTTAAAAAGAAAAAAATTAAAGCTTCGACTGCAGAAACATTCAATATTTACTCCATTGTTAATCTCATTCATAAGTTACGCAGCCATCCCAAGCTCTGAAGTGCTGAAGGGAAGCGACATGCAAATATATCACCAGCTTGGGAATACACCTGCGTTTGCAAAAACAACCCGGGTTGTTTCACTACAGCTCAGAAACGGCGTCTCCCTGCAGGCTCAGCCAAACGTCTGGTTCACTCACCATTTACAAAAGATTTCCCCGATTAATCATTCATGGAAAATGACAACTGTACACAGCGGCGGAGTGAAAGGCCCAAGAGAGGCCTGATCATCATCGTGGTGGCCACGCAAGGCCTGCATGGCCAAGGGAGAAAAGGCAAGTTACGGACTGCCTTCCTAGCAAGACAGCTGGTGGCCACATTCCAGAGCTCTAGGAAGCAAGTACAAAGCTACCCAGGAGTAGGCACCATACTGCTTCTTGCGCATGGCCCACATCCTGCTTGTGATCCATCTTGTACTGTGACCTCATTGGATGGGTGAACATGAGAAGCTGACTTTTCCCCCAAGCTGGACTTTCAGTTCATCTTGCTCAGAGGTGTCTCAATTGAACAAGCCACTTTCCAGGGTTGCAGACAGGCTACCCTGGAGATGCTGCCTGGGATTGAACCAGAGATCTTCCACATGTAAGGCAGGTGCACTACCACTGATGTAAAGCCTCCCCCTGCAATTGCAGCTCTATTTACAGGCATTTTTGTGAGGCACTATAGCATCCTTACTAGCAGGAGAGCTAAGCCATTGCTAGGGGCTGGTGGAAAACTGGACGTTTCTTGTCGTACTTTATATTTTTAAAAAACGCTCAAAGATGACGGGAAACAAGTCCGTGTGAGAATTTAAAATTTGCCTGTTCACGGTACCAATAAATGTATATCACCAGATGTATGCATAGCACATTTTTCACCTTGCAGACAATATTCAGTTAGATGGGCCAAGGATCAGAGTTGGTAAAGGGCAATTTGATATTTGCACTAGACAGTGGTTCCCAAACTTTTTAGCACCACTTGGGGGGGGGGGGAATTACCAGTCACTTAAGCCTCTGGAGCTTATAATGGGGGAGGACTGCTGCCCAATCAACAAGTAGCATGTTGTTTAACCCTTGATACACACAGCCTAATCTACCTTGTCAGTTTTGCGACCCACCAAAGTTGAGTCATGACCCACTGGTGGGCCCTGGACCCACAGTTTGGGAACTGCTACACAAAAAGAATCTGTTGCCCAAAGGTAGAGGTATTAATGTGCATGCAAGCGGTCCCAGATTCAATTCTTGGCAGCAAGTTCAGATAGGGTTGTATTCTACCTGAAACCATGAATAGTCCCAGTAGCATAGTTAAGGCAGGTGCCAAGCCAGGGGCACTCAGAATGTTTGTGTGCCACTCTGAGCTACCAACGGTTTTTTCACTTCCGCCCCCCAACAAGTGGGGGGAGGCAAAAAAAGTGATCTGCCACTCACAGTGGCTCACAACTACTCTGATGGAGTGCCTGTAGGGGGGGCAGGAGAAGGTATTGCAGCTACAGTACCTTCTCCTGCACCTGCCATGGGCACTTGTAGAGCTTGCGAGTTGCTCTTAGTGGACTTTTTTTTCCTTGACAAGTGGGGAATGCGGGAGAAAAAAAAAATGGTTGGCTGCTCAGAGTGGCTCACAACTGGTGCCGTAACCCGGAAGTAATTGGCAGTGATAGTGTGTCACCACGACGGCTTCCAAGCCAGGAACTGGGTGGTGATGTCATGAATCACAACCCTCAGGTAGTAGAGGGGCCAGCTATGTCACTGGAACCTTCACCAGTCAGTGCAGATTACAAATACTTAGATAGGTACAACTCAACACACTGTCATCTGTCACCAACCTGGGTCACCATGTTGATCTTTTAATCCTCCACAACTCAGAAAACCCCAGCAATCCCCCCAAAAAAATCTCCCTTGAAACCCCCTATAATAATCCTAAGACTCCAAAACGTTCTTCCACTCTGCCTTGTCTCTTCTGTCGGCCGACACCTTCACTGCTGACAAGACTGGAAAAAAGCCATGGGGTGGTAAGCGGTTTCAGCCCCACGATTGACTCCAACTGGCTGTTATTATATTCCACCGATCTCGCTTCCAAACATCTAATCATATTTCAAAGTGAACTGAGCTCTGTTGACTGTCAGATGGATCCCTGACCACTGTGGATGTGCTGTCGGAACAAACAGCGTGGAGAAAATAGCTCGGGCGGGCAGGGACGCTTCCATTTCATGTTTTCCCCACGGAATGAAATGCTTTAAAACAAAAACTGTCGAGAACAAAAAAGAACCAGACAAAAGGAAGCTGAGATAAAAGGAGGCTTTGGTAATATTCGATGTTACGACAGCATTAATCTGACAACAGATCTTAACCTACTCCGATGACAATGCTCAGCGTTATTCAGCGTGGACAACAACAGAGCTCTCTGTTTTGCTTGCGCTTGACAATGAATTTGATTCCAAAGAGGGAATTCCCTGTACTGAACACTGGAAGTTGCTGTATACCGAGTCACACCATTGGTTCATCAAGCCAGGGACGGTGTAAAAGCTTGGTCAAGTTGGGCAGTGGTCAAGAGCTCACACTCTTCAGAGGCTGGCTCAGGCATTCCCCCCTCCCCCACTGATTACTTCATAGTGTATTGGCAGCAGTCATGCCCAATGACAGCAGTCATGCCCAGTGTGGCATGAGGGATCCAGCTCAGGGCTGTGATCCAGGGACCCAGGTCAGGGCATCACTGGGGGGCAGGAGCTGCAGACTGCACTGGGTGACATACTTGGGCACAACTGGCAAAAATGGTAAACTCTTGGTATTTGCAAATGATACCATCATGTTATATATCATTCCATGTGGAATCTAGTGCAGAATGCAATGGAACAAACCACGTTGAAATATTCGTATTCTATCAAAAGTTATAGCCAAATAACCAGAAAAGGAAAACAGAACTGCCTTATGTAACAAAAAGTGGATGCTCATAACTCAAAACTGACCAATGAGGCCCATTGTTCCGAGAGCCAATGAGGGGTTATTATAACACAGCGGGGAACCAATCAGGTGTTAGTGTGAGTCAGTTCTCATTTCCATGTATCGGCGCTAATATGACATCTCTGATTCAGTTGTGTGAGTGTCATCAAGTTGGCCACTGGTGTTTGGCTGGTTACTGATTTGTAGGGTGGCAAATTATACTGTTATATATCAAAATGAACTGGATGAGAGTGACACCATCCAGTGGTGATGCCACTGCATTTAGGCTGTGTGTATGATTTGTAATTTATTCAGTATGAACTCCTATGGTTGGCAACCTTCAGTCTCAAAAGACTATGGTATAAGCCTACAGCACCCGGTATTCCCAGGCGGTCTCCCATCCAAGTACTAACCAGGCCTGACCCTGCTTAGCTTCTGAGATCAGACGAGATTGGGCATGTGCAACTGGGAGGCAGTCAATCATGGGTCACGGGTTGAGCCCCAGTCCTGACAAGTAATTTACTGGCTGCATAGTGGCAGGCCTGAAGCCTTGGCCAAAGCAAGCCAGCACAGCACCCTGGGAACTTGGAGCTGATGAACCATCGGGTGACGTGCATTATGTGACATAATGTGAGTGTGTGAGCGTGTGACTGCACCTGCATAGTCGGCATGACTGTGCAGTATTTCCTGCACTGTGATTGGTCACTAGAAGTATAAGTTCCAGCAGGGGCAAGCAAAGTTGTGGGAGATGCAGAGTAGCGTTGAGCAGGAGGCTACGTCCGTTGGAATTGAGAATTGTGTACTGTATGTACTATCTGGACATTGTAAATATTTTGTATATAGTAAAGAAGGAGTGTGGTGGAGAACTTCTGCCTTTGAGTCCTTCTTTCTCACCGGGAGCAGAGAGCGCTCCAACCTTGGGAGATAGGCACACAATAACAACTGGGCAGCTATCTGCGTGCCACGCCGTCGGCAGAGCTCCAGCAGCAGCAGATATCCAGCAGAGTCCCAGCGGCCTGAGCACAGCAGCTCGCAACAGGGTGACCCAATGAGCTCTCGCACGAGGTGATGGAAACTCTAGCAACAGCTCCCCCACTGGTGCATCTAAATCCAGTGTGGTTCACAGCACAACCTTAACCTCTATGAGTTCTTCACAACTGGAACCGTTCCCCCAAATTCACCAAGAAACACAACATGAGCTGAAATATTCCTTGTGTGTCACCCACAGGTCTTCATTCTATTTTTGATTGGTTGTGTTTTAACCTTCCTCCAATCATTTTGAACCACTGCAGGCCATCTGTTGTTAATTTTCTAACTGCAGTCCTGGCTACACTGTTTTTGAAGCGTCGTGACCAATTACACACCAAGCAGGTTTGGGCTGTAAAAGTTTATCACGCTTAACGTGTATAGAGCCTCTTTAAAAAATCATTTTGCGGTGTTGAATTAGAAATACGTACAGTCCTGGTTGACCCTCTTAGGATGCGGAATTGCATCGGGACCTAAAGAAGAAACCATACCCTCTCTATTTCATTGAGTGCCACCAATAACACAACTTTTGATGCGAGTGGTGGGAGTAAAATGGGGGCATACGTTTGGCTCTGAAGGGGAGGAAGAGGTGCCACCTGCATGAAGCTGTAAGTCTCCCTGCAAAACTTAGTGCCTTGCACCCGCTCTAGCTACTCCACTGCCCAAAGCTACCCTGGCCTGCCCTTTTTTTTTTCACAGGAATCAACTGTGGCACAACCATTCCTCACAATTGCTACTTGTGACTTGAGCAAGAAAGAAAACAACCCAGTGCCATTATGACTTGAACTCACCAGACTTATGGAACAGCCTCTACAAGCCCTAGCCCAAGGGGATAGCCAGTCAACTGGAAAGTCAAGTTGAAAGGCAGCAGCCTCGCCTCATGTTTAATGCAGAACTTGCTAGAGGTTGGATTCAGCAAAGTCTACCAAGGTGACTCCCCTGAAGCAAAACAAAAGAGTGCGATTCTCTCCGACCCGCACATCTAAGGAAAACGGAAAAGGGAGCTGTGTCCAGAGTGACACAAGTGAGCTTCCCTCACTTTTTAATCCCCCGCATTCTGAGATATATACTTACTCCCCTGTTGGAGTTTCTCACTTTTGCAAACCCCGGTGTTGTCGGGGCTTTCGTTGCAAGCCAGTCACTTGGTAAGTCTCAAACCCCAAAGCAAAATCCAGTTGTGTTAACTCCTTTCTTCCCACCTTGCTTGGCTTGTTTTATGACCAAATCCAGCATGAGAAAGTTACCCATCTCTAACTGGCAGTAGACAGGCAATTTGAATGCAATATATTGTTGACTGATAAGAGGATCTTAAAAAAAAACAAGTAATAGCAGAGGAGGTAGGACTTGCGTGCAATTCTACAATAGGAGAATAGGGACCACCCTAAACTCCCTTGGAAATATAGTGAGCCCTTGGTATCCACAGGGAATCTGTTCCAGGACCTCCCACAGATACTGAAATTCACAGATAATGAAATCCGGGGGGTGCAGCACCACAAAACGTACCCGGAGGCCGCGCTCAGTCCTCTAGAAGCTGTGCCCAGCCTCCTCAATTCCCTGTGCCACTGTAGCTCCAGCAGCACCTGGAGATGTTTTGAGTTGGTCACCAAGAAGGGACCCTTTGCTTCCAGCACAGCTGGAACTCACAGAGACACAGCAAAACAATTTGCCTGAGAATCAAAAGGACCCCCCCAATACTGTCAATCATGTGTCATCCCACCACAAGCCAGTTCTCTCACTCTCACCAAGTCTGAGCTGAAACTTATTTTAACAAAATGTAGGTTCATTTCCCTCTATGTGGGAGGGTAGAATGGTCCTGCTCCCTCAAATATCTCCACCCCCTTTTTACTGGAACTGCCTCTGCCTGTACCTCTGTGATACACCTCCCTTGTTTCCTTTAAATCCCTCCTTAACACCCACCATGGCCTAGGAAAGGGGGGGGTAAAGGGGGTAATTTGTACCCAGGCCCAGGGTCAAAAGGGGGACCCAGGAGCCAAAGGAGGGGAGCCGAAATTTCCTGGGATCTGACATTTTCCTATCTGCTGTGGACACTACAATGACTTGGGATGCTGGGGACACTACTGATGCCAGATAGGTGGGTAGACCTGGGCTCCAAAGACTTTTCCAGCTGACTCTGCCCTCCCTCACCCTGCTTTGCCCCTATTCTGCTTGCCCGCCACCACCCTGCCCCACTCTGTTTCACTCCTCCCCTTTTGCAAAGAAACTTTGTACCCCCAGATAAAATTCCTCCCAGAGGCCCTGACACCCACCTTTTCCATGAAGTTCTTGGCCCAATGTCCTGGTTCCCACACTAAACTGTAACTAAACCTACATAATACCTAACTGTATACTCAATTTCAGTCTTTTCCTGCTTCCAACCTTTTCTTCTGTGCCATAGGAGTCAACGTTTAATAAATCAGGCAGGGGTCCTTTAAGCAAGAACAATCTTCTCAGAAGATGGGTTAGAACTCCTTTATTGTATTGGCAACCTTCAGTCTCAAAAGACTATGGTATCGCGCTCTGAAAGGTGGTTCTGGCACAGCGTCTAGTGTGGCTGAAAAGGCCAATCCGGGAGTGACAATCCCTTCCACACCGGGAGCAAGTGCAGTCTTTCCCTGGTCTGTCTCCCTGGCTATGGGCCTTCCTTCTTTGCCTCTTAGCCTCAGACTGTTGGCCAAGTGTCTCTTCAAACTGGGAAAGGCCATGCTGCACAGCCTGCCTCCAAGCGGGCCGCTCAGAGGCCAGGGTTTCCCACTTGTTGAGGTCCATCCCTAAGGCCTTCAGATCCCTCTTGCAGATGTCCTTGTATCGCAGCTGTGGTCTACCTGTAGGGCAAACTCCTTTAAACACATAGACAATTACACAAACCCTCAGCCAACTTTGCTTCTCTGCTGGAGCAACGTCTGAGTCTGCCTGGAATCTGGCCCAGTTTCTTCTGCAGCACACCTCAGAGCTATCCATGGTGCTGATAATTCAGAAACTTCTGAAACCTCAGAGGCCCAACTCACCTGGACTGAGCTCACACCCTGCCTTTGATCTCCTTAAGCTGCCTGGACACTCACAATTGTGTCTGGAGTTGGACAGCTATTTAAAATTTATAAACCACCAGTGCTGAAAAGATAAAGAAAGCAGGAATCCAAGAGATAAGAAAAACCCACAGCAGGCTTAGCATTAAAAAAAAAAAAAAAGAGTTCAAGAACACATCAGGTGAACCATCTTGGTACATAAGCAATAATAGAGGGCAAACATCATGGACTATGACTGGGTCAATGAAACATTATTTGGCTGGTCAGGAGGAAGATGACTATGTAGTCATCCATGCAAGGTCACAAGAAGTCTTCTCGTGAAGGTCAGGTGGTCTTTATCAGAGTGTACAACTTTTGCCTTTGTGAACTTCCTTCCAACTAGACTTGGCCAATGCAGATCCCCTTCAAACAGCAAACAACTGCACCCTTGGAGCACTCCATTGTGCAGTTTCCATAGTGACCCGACCATTTCAAAGTCCCGCCATGAGGTGAACAGCGAGGCAACCCCCTTGGAAGCTGAGAAGATGAAAGTAGCGCACAAAATACATTAGACAAGCCTCATTCCTTCATTGTTCATTCTCTCCCTGCTGTACCGGTCGACAACAACCGCACCATGCCTCAGCTGTCACTCAGTACATCAGAGGCTCCTAACCTTTGACCTCAGAACTCCCACCCACTCACTTCCCCAAGGGAAACAAAAATCAGTTAGCCTCTTGCAAAGTCCAAAAGCAAAGAGAAATCTCACAGTCCATGAGGTTTGTTTGCCTCTAAAGCAACAATCTCCCAACTGCAGGACCGCTGGGTTAGGGGAAAGTCGGCCCCGGCATGAGCAAAGGTTACCATTCCACGTGGCGCTGTCTTATCTTGCCCACTGATCTTCATGCAAAGTCTCTCTAGCCAGCCAGTCTCTCCAGCTAGCCCCTTCCACCTGGAAATCCGGGTGCAGGGCCTGCAGGGGCCACAGGCAGTAGAAGAGGCTACCCAGCATGACTTTGCACAAAGATCGGCTGGCAAGATGGCACCACATGGAATGGTGCCGGATCCGATCCATGGGCCAGACTTTGGTGCCTGCTGCTCTAAAGTCTGGGGACAGACTGGATAAGGTTTGATCAAGAGAGGTCTGGGGAGCAAAAGATCACCACTTAAAAGTGAACAGCACAGCTTTCTTTGTCACGCTGAGAGAAGCTACTGGATCCAGTGGTATAGCTGGAGGGGGTGCAAAGCACTAAGTTTTGCAGGAAGCCTCACCACAGTGTGAAAGTGCCCCCCTCCCCTGAAGCCATTCTGGACAGGGGGAGCAAAACAGAGACGAACGCAGGAAGGCAAATGCCTCCATTTGCCCCCCCCAGAATGAATCTGAAGGGGCGGGGCCACTTTCATGGTGTGGTGAGGCTCCCTGCAAAACTTCGTGCTTTGCACCCCCTCTTGCTATGCCATCGATTTGATCAATCCAAGCATCAACCCAAGTTGCTCAGCAATGTCACAAAGTGGAGAGATAACAAGACTGGACTTCTGAGCCTACACTGGGGTGGGGGGGGGTCAGCTGCTGATGGCTCCAGGGGTCTCACAAAGGGCCCCACTGTTGACTCCTGAGATCACCTCTGTAATTCGTGTGGAGCGGGCAGCAGAGCAACTCTTTCGGGAACACCTTAGGAGGAGGAAGTCTACGGAAGGCAGTTTGTAGAAGGCCTCCTCAAACTTGCAGTCATCCTCACTGCAATTATAGTATGGGTCAAAGACTGCAAGCAACTGCAATGGAAAAGACTGCATGCCTGCCCCCCGCCCAAGACAGCACAAGGCAGAAGATGGTGGGGTTTAAACAGTCCACACTGTTATTTAATGTATATACACAAAACATGCAGGGTTCTTACTATTCCTTTAACCAACACCCTCTTCTGGGCAAGTTCCTTTCCTTGGGGAAGCAAGCATGTCTGTTCCCTTCTTAGGCCTTTCTGCTGTGGCTCTCTGAACCAGCAATTCTCAACTAGTGAGCTGCGGCGCATGAAAGGTTCACAGGGGTGCCATAGGAATTTGGAGCACAGCAGTTGAAAACGACTGAAATAACCGCTCTGTTTCTAGGGCAACTGACCGTAATAACTAATTTTCTGTCCTGCTGCTGCTGCTGCTGCTGCTGGAAGGGACAGACAATTTGTTACTATAGGCAGTTGCCCTAAAAGCAGAGCCACAGAACCCGGAAAAGTCTCCCGGAAGCTGAAAGTGACATCGCCAGAGGTGAAGACCATAGGGAAGACCATAGAGGTCCAGGTGCTGTGAGTAGAACAAATACTGAAAATTGCTGCTCTGAGCTGTTAATGCCTCTGACGAGCAGAGCTCATGAATGGGATCAAAGAAGATTGGAGTGCATCGTCTGCCTACCCTAACCCCCCCCCCATTTACAATCCATGGACAAAAGTGTCCCAGCCAGTATCCCATTACCCCAAGGAAACTTTCTGTCTGTTAAATTCCCCTCTGAGACACAACACAAGCCATGCCCGTGCTGGTAGATCGACACAAGATAGGATTGGGCTGCAGGAACAGGAGACCCAAACCCTGCAAGGAAAACTCCGTCTCGCCGAATTTTGCTGGCAGACAGAGGCGTGTGAATCCAGCCCTGAAAGACCAATTTGTCAATCCATTCGTGTCTGCTTACAGTAAACAGAGCCCAAGCTGTTCCACTACCGTTAATGTAAAATATTAATGTCTCATTTGTTCAACAATTTGGTGGAAATGAAAAACTTTTAGGTTAATCATACACTGAACAGTTTTAATTAAAGCAGTTATAAAACAATTAATCCACAAGAGCTGTCTTGGCACCACGCCAGGGTTATTGGTTTAATAGTTGTAGGCAAAGCTCATTCGCCAACCCTCCCCCCACTCTCGACTTAATGAATGCTAATAAGGGACACAAAATATGCATAAAGAGCTCCTAAAATAGTTTGCCCATCTGGTTTCACTTACAGTTTGCATTGGTCCGTTCGCATTGATGGAGGAATTGAAAATGAAGCCCGTCTTCCAGGAAGCGCAAGAACGGCACAGTCCAGTCCATTCAAAGTAGGGCTGGATCGTCCACATACACAAACCAAGCAGCTGATCCGAGCAGGGATAGGAGAAGGGTGGAGTGGAACACATCTCTAAATGCTGCATCTTGACACACAGGGCACCATTCCCTACCTGCACTTGGACTCACTAGATGCCAACCTCTTAGTGAGTCATTCTAACGACCCCCTTCGCATACTGTCAACAGCCATGCTCTAAAACAAGTTCCCCTCAAAACAATATAGGGGCGACAACAATATTAAGCCACCCCGTGTAATCTTGACAAAGTTGG
Source organism: Tiliqua scincoides (assembly GCF_035046505.1). NCBI lineage: Eukaryota > Metazoa > Chordata > Lepidosauria > Squamata > Scincidae > Tiliqua > Tiliqua scincoides. Next base: position 55,736,080 of record NC_089828.1, read on the forward strand.
CTGGCAGTTGGTAAAACACGTTTTGCAAATTTCAAATCCTCTAGGACAGTGGTTCCCAAACTGGTGGGTCATGACCCACCAGCCTGGGAAGCAATGGCCTATGCTGCTTTAAAGGGTGGGGAGGGGGGAAGGCAGTGATGTGATCCCCAGGATCATGTTGCAACTGGGGAAAGGGGGGGGTTTCTGACTTACGTGCAGGTAGCACCGGCCTCTAGGGGTGCAGGGAGTCCTGCGCAAGTCTCTACAGGGCCCTCCAAGCCTCTGATTGACTAAAAATTGTGATTGTGACCCACTTCCGGTTTCACAATCACAATCACTTGTGGAGGCTTGAGCAAGGCTCCCTGCACTCCCTGGAGGCTGACCCTACCTGCAGGTAAGTCAGATTCCCCCCCCCCTTTTTAGATACAAAAAGGAACCGGTTGGTTGGTAACCTTCAGTCTCGAAAGACTATGGTATAAGCCTACAGCACCCGGTATTCCCAGGCAGTCTCCCATCCAAGTACTAACCAGGCCTGACCCTGCTTAGCTTCCAAGATCATGGTATAAGCCTACAGCACCCGGTATTCCCAGGCAGTCTCCCATCCAAGTACTAACCAGGCCTGACCCTGCTTAGCTTCAGAGATCATGGTATAAGCCTACAGCACCCGGTATTCCCAGGCAGTCTCCCATCCAAGTACTAACCAGGCCTGACCCTGCTTAGCTTCCAAGATCAGACAAGAACGGGCATGTGCACCCACCATTTCCAATTAAGCAGTTCATTGATCAGACAACTCCGTTTCCCAATAGGAGTAATCTTTATTTTTACTGGATTTTAAAAAAAAAAAGTGTTTTTATCTCCAGTTAAACAGTTGCATTCTGAAATCTATTGCAAGTGAGAGAATTTGGTATAATTCTGCCCAAAATGGATCTAGACTAGCTTGAAGTGTCTGAAACGGTCACTGAATCACCATTTAAAGTTAGCATCTCACCTGAAACTGACCCAGAGAAAGAACACCGATACATCTGAACCAGCATTGGACCCAATTTTTTTTTTTTTAATATTTAAAAATGTCATTTGCAGACATTATATTTCAGAAAATATTAAACATATATAAAGCTTTGTGGTGTTTCAACCTATTCAGTAAACTCTTCACTTCAGTTGAATAACATAATTTGCTTTAGCTATAAGTGATGCATTGATTCCCATTCATAAAGAGCCACTTTGGATAATATTGGCAACCCATCGCACAGAGAGGTAAGGGCGCATGCATTTCTCCCCACCAAATACTCTATCCTCTCGTAATCGGATGTAGGGCAGAAAGTCTACACTGTGCCCCATAGTGCCTGGAAACAAACCACCAGCCAGTGCCTCCCTGACTACACGGGTGTGAAAGTGAGCACTGAATAGGAGAAGATGTTCTTCCGCATGCATTTCGTGTGGCTGGCTGGACAACATCATCTGAAGCAGCCCATTCATCATCACAATTCCTGTGGAATTGTGAACAAGGAAGTACATCAGCCTTCCTTCTTTCATTCCCATGTGGTTTGTTTATCTTGCCATTATCTTGCCATCTCGTACAATTTGCCTTCCTAGTCAGCAACATACGGAACAGATGCCATTTTCTGATATTTAGCATGACATATTCCAAAGGAGCTGCAGTCATCCTATATGAAATGATGTTGAGAAAAAGACACTTGTATAGTTCAACAGAAACAGTCACAGATCCAAATTCAACTGCTCATTAAATAATTTCTTTAAAACTCCTCCAGCAGTGTCTTATGTCTTAGTTTGGTCTTCATGAAAGGCAATTTATAGGAACCCTTTCATGAAGAAAGAGAAGAATCCCAATCGCAAAGAACGAACACCCACAAACACACAACCTTCTTGATTCTTGGTCTGAACTACAGATGGACTTTCTCCATTGTGCGCTATAGTTCCTCGGGTTCATTCAGGAGATTTCCGCACTCCTGTTTAACCAATTTCCAAATTGAATTCCAGAATTTATGTGGATTGAAAAAACATGATGGGGGGGTGATCCAATCAGGGTGGGTGCGATCATATGCAGGGTGGAATTTAGGAGGCTGCAAATCAGGCCACTGTCTGGGGTGTCAAGCTCTGGGGGGGGAGGGGTCCAGATTCTGGGAGCCTATAAAATTAGGGGAAATATTTGGTTTTATTTTCTTATATATGGCATGAGTAAATGCTATCATCGTTTCCATTGCACATATGCCCTTGAACGACGACTTTCAACTGGTGTGCCACAGCACATTGGTGTACCGCAGAAGTTCCAAAGGGTACCATGGGAATTTGGAGCACAGACATTGAAAAACTCTTCCAGGGCAACTGTCTGTCCTGCTTCCTCTGCTGGCTCCCCCCTAGAAACAGAGCAGAGCAGTACCCAGAAGAATCTCCCGGAAGACAGAAGTGATGTCAAAAGAGGTGAAGACCATAAAGAAGACCATAGAGCAGTGCTTCCAAAACTCCTATAAGGGAGTCGGAAGAACTGTAAGTGTGCGCAGGGCAGGGGCGATGTCAGCAACACCACCCCTAGGATTGCGCTGCTGTCAGGGATAGGAGGGTTTTTTTTCACTCTGCAGGGTTCCCTGTGCCTCCAAACATGATCTTAAAAGAAAGAGAAGAAACCAGAAGTACCCCTTTTTTTCTTTTTTTCTACGTTTGGAGGTGTGGGGAGCCCTGCGGAGGGATCATTGCCCCCCCAACCCCCTAGGACTCCAGTGCTGGAGGCTGGTAAGTGAAAAAAACCCCTCCCATCTTCAGCAGTAGCACCATCCTGGGGATCGCATTGCTGCCTTCCCCCCTCCCCACCCCTTAATCAGGCAGGGACAAATGCTTCCCCAGCTGGTGGGTCACAACCCACCGGTTTGGGAACCACTGCCAGAGAGGTTAGTGTGCCATGAGAAGAAAAACACTGAAAATCGCTGACCTAGGCGACTGGCAGTCTGACTCAACTGCAGGCCACTGAACAAAACCAAAACAAATTATTGTTTTAATAAGATGAAAATGAATATGAAAACATTTTTTTTCCTTGCCTGTACTTGTGGGGGACACAGATTTCTTGTATGTATCTCGTTGCCTGTCACTTGTGCCCACTTGTGTCACTTGTGCCCACTTGTTTTAAAATGGAACCTGGATCAATTCCAGAAGCACCAATAAGATATCACTTTGAAAACACGCATGCAGGTGGTACTTTATCCGAGCAGATCTTAGTTATTGGGGTGCTCCGAGCTTCTTTCCAGTGCTATTTTAGAGGGCTCAGCAGGAGATCTTGCATCTCTCAGCCAATAACAATCTTTCCACAAAAGCTTTCCAGCAGGGATCCAGGAAATTCTCACGTCTCTCTTTCCTCCCCTGCCTGCTCTTTTTTTTTTTTTTTTCCTATTTTACAGATGTTTTAGTGAAGTTCGCTTTGAAGTTTAAACCCTTCTACAGAAAGCCCCTGCTTCAGAAAGAAGATAAAACGTGCAAGGCCATGATATCCTAAACCCTTCTCTTTAACAATGCGTTCCGGGCCTGATGTAGCATCAAACGGGATTTTGTTCACAAAGTTTGCACCTTTCACCCCAATATGTGGTTGTGAAGCCAAAAAGAGCTCCACTAGACTCGCAAAACTCACAAACACATCTGCTGCCCCCTCCCCTGCCTCCAGGACCTATTTATGTGGATCCTGCAGCCAGTCACAGCTGGCCGTAGCCCCCCTCTGCATCCGAGATGCTCTAGGACAGCGATTCCCAAACTGTGGGTCAAAACCCAACTGTGGGTGGGTCGTGAAACTGTCAAGGCAGATTAGGCGATGTGCATCAAGGGTTAAACAAGGTGCTATCTGGGGGGAGAGCACTGCGGCCAATCACCATTAAAGCCACACCACATAGCATTCATATATCAGGCAGTAGCCTTTAAGGATGCAAAAGCCTTTCGGCCAAGAGGAACACAACATCAAAGCTAGGTGGGTCCTGATAGACTGTCATTTTAAAAAAGTGGGTCCTGATGTTGGAAAGGTTGAGATCCACTACTCTTCTGCTTCCTCTCCACTGTCATTGCAAACATGCAGGAGGAGGAACATTGTTGGCTGATGTGGGGCCAGGTAAGAGGGTGGACAGTTGGAGAACCTTCAGAGGATGCCTGTGAGCACAGGGCACCCCCCACGTCTGCCACCTTCTGTCAGTCTGCCCCCTAAGACAGCTACCTCACCCTACCTCATTAGTGGGCCATCCTTCTTGTCAATCAATGCTGGGGAGGAAGATGACTCCAAAAGAAGGACTCATCAAGCAGCTTTGAAGAGGTACATTTGAACAAGGCCGTCCTTCAAAGGCCAGTGATTTCTTAAGCCATTTCTGCCCAACGTTGCATATACACAACAGGGATCAAATGTGTACACCTGTGGGCTGGGCAGATGTGGGTTAAGGAGAGGAAACAAGAGCACTTGGAGAATACAGAAGAATGAGACACGGACACAAATCGACAACTGTGAAACCTGTCATGGCATCTTCTCGGGTATGTAGACCTGGAACCATCTGGTGTATTTCAGGTCAAATGCAGCCTCACCCATTTGCCTCGAATGACCCCATTTCTCCAGTATTTGCTATAGGCAGATGAGCCGAAAAAGCACACTAATTACAAGTCCATTTCGGGTTGTCACTAAGCTCTGTCCTTCTACCAGTTTCTTCCCCCCCCCCCCCATCTCAAGGATTGGTGGTCTTGTGACATCAGCAGGCTGCCAACTGAGCAGGGCTCATGAGAGGGGGGAACCCGGGCCCAGAATTTGTACCTAGGCCCAGGGCCAAAAAGGGAGACCAGGAGCCAAAGAAGGGGGCCCAGAAATTTCCTGGGATCTTACATTTTCTTATCCTCACTCAGACTCACTGCCTGTGAGTCTGCTGCCCCAAGCCATGTGCGCCAGGCCAAGGAATGCATGCGCAACTCTCCTCAACACAGTATCAAACGTGGGAGGAAACTAGCCTGCTATGGTCACTCTTTGGTGTGTAGATCCACTTGCGGTGAAGGACAGTATAGGAGCTCAGGAACACTGCTGTAGGGCTACAGCTGCTGCAGAATCATGCTGCTGCATGATTGAGAGATACAAAATTATGCAGGGGATGGACAGAGTGGATAGGGAGATGCTCTTTACACTCTCACATAACACCAGAACCAGGGGACATCCACTAAAATTGAGTGTTGGGCGGGTTAGGACAGACAAAAGAAAATATTTCTTTACTCAGCGTGTGGTTGGTCTGTGGAACTCCTTGCCACAGGATGTGGTGATGGCGTCTAGCATGGATACCTTTAAAAGGGGATTAGACAAGTTTCTGGAGGAAAAATCCATTACGGGGTACAAGCCATGATGTGTATGCGCAATCTCCTGGTTTTAGAAATGGGCTATGTCAGAATGCCAGATGCAAGGGAGGGCACCAGGATAAGGTCTCTTGTTATCTGGTGTGCTCCCTGGGGCATTTGGTGGGCCGCTGTGAGATACAGGAAGCTGGACTAGATGGGCCTATGGCCTGCTCCAGTGGGGCTGTTCTTATGTTCTTAACTACAATTCCCAGGAAGCCTTGCAGGTCTCTTGTTATCTGATGTGCTCCCTGGGGCATTTGGTGGGCCGCTGTGAGATACAGGAAGCTGGACTAGATGGGCCTATGGCCTGCTCCAGTGGGGCTGTTCTTATGTTCTTAACTACAATTCCCAGGAAGCCTTGCAGGTCTCTTGTTATCTGGTGTGCTCCCTGGGGCATTTGGTGGGCCGCTGTGAGATACAGGAAGCTGGACTAGTTGGGCCTATGGCCTGATCCAGTGGGGCTGTTCTTATGTTCTTAACTACAATTCCCAGGAGGCCTTGCAGGTCTCTTGCTGTCTTGTGTGCTCCCTGGGGCATTTGGTGGGCTGCTGTGAGATACAGGAAGCTGGACTAGATGGGCCTGTGGCCTGATCCAGTGGGGCTGTTCTTATGTTAGAAGTATGTTTTGGTGCACACAGGACACTTTCCATTCTGGTGTGAGCGTAAATACGATGATGCTCATTTTCTGCAAAGATTTCCTATATTTAAAAGATTTAGAAAGGCTTAGGAGAGTGTTTGGTTTTCAGTATTATTGTATTAGCTGCTGACGCTATGCAGGAAGGTAGATCTGGGCTCTACATTAGGAAGCCAGGGCTCCAAAGTCTTTTCTGGCTCTCATCACCACCCCCCAGTTCTGTTTTGCCCCCTTCCCACCACTGCCCTCCCCTGTCACCACACTCCCCTTCTCTGTTTCACCTCCCTCCACCTTGAATCTTGTAAACTCACTATTATTATTATTATTATTATTATTATTATTATTATTATTATTATTAACAGTATTTATATACTGCTTTTCAACAAAAAGTTCACAAAGCGGTTTACAGAGAAATATCAAATAATTAATGGCTCCCTGTCCCAATAGGGCTCACAATCTAAAAATCTAATCACACTAGGTCCGTGTTTTTCAAACTGTAGGTCAGGACCCACTAGGTGGGTCACAAGCCAATTTCAGGTGGGTTTCCATTCATTTCAAAGTTTTATTTTTAATATATTAGACTTGATGCTACCATGGTACGTGACTGCATTTGGGGAAATGACAGACCTGTACTTTTAACAAACTATGTATATTGATAGTAAATGGGACATTCCTGGGTAAGCGTGGGCAGGATTGCAGCCTAGGATTGTTAAAAAATTTTGTGCTCGATGATGTCACTTCTGATCATGACATCACTTCCAGTGGGTCCTGACAGATTCTCATTCTAAAAAGTGGGTCTTGGTGCTAAATGTGTGAGAGCCACTGGTCTACACTGACTGGAAGCGCCTCTTCAGGGTTTGCAGTAAGGGTTACTCCTAGCCCTACCTAGAATTGGGAGGGCTGAACTACCAATGAACCCCCGCCTCCACCCCAATTCGAAACAATGTTCAGTTCTGCAGACCAGCACATTGGTATTGCGCTGCACCACAGAGATGGAAGTCTTGGGACTCGTCAAGAAGAAAGAAACCGAAATTGAGAGTGTGCTCCCAACAGAGATTCTCTCACAAAAGGAGACTATCTGGAGAGGACACAGAGTAATGAGGCATGGCATTGATTTGTCTCTTTCCTGGGTGATGCCCGACTGTCTCTGACAGGGGGGGACATGGCAACCAGGCTCAGCTGTGTCTTTCAGGGCACTCTTTCACTTGTCAGTCACAATAGCCTTTCTGAGCCATCCATTCCTCTAGGAGGGCGCAAGCAAAAGAAGCAGACATGTGGCAAAAATAACTTGTGGATAATTGAAGGGTTCCCAGTGTTATAAATCTCAGGGCTTCCACTTAACCTATCTCCTGCAGGTTCTCCTCTGCAGGTGGGGAAATAGCTGGAATATTTTGAAACAGACTGATCTTCAAAAGAACAGCTCTCTCATTATGTGGGGATTCAGTCAGAGGCCAGTTAAAATGTGGCTCTCAGGGAAAAGGCACATTCTCAAAGAACACATTCTCAATAGTGGCATGGAGGCCTAGACAGAATGGCGATGATTCTTGACAGTGATCGAGAACCTTCAGTGCTGTAGATGGAGGGAACACCACACCCATTTCTAGCCTGGTGGCCCTGGTGGCATTTCTAGCCTGGTGGTCGACTACTCAGAGGTATCTAACTGGCCACTGCTGGTCATAGTAATATAAATACAATTGACATTTATAGAACATTTTGGAGAATTCATGGCAAATTATCTTGATTTCTTTGCAACCACCTTGAGAAAGAGGGTATATTACAGACAGGGAAGACTGAGGCCTAGAGGAGATAGTTTGCCTAAGGCCACCGAGTATATTCAGGGCAGCGATAACATTTGCAGCAGAGATGTTATGGGACTGATCACTCAGACTTTTACAGCCTTACAACACCAGCTCCCTAGATCAGTGATTTTCAATCAATGTGCCACAGCACATTGATGTGCTACAAAAGGTCTGCAGGTGTGCCACTGGAGTTTAGTTGAAAATAGTTGGATAACTCTTCTGGGTTCTACAGCTCTGTTTTTAGGGCAACTGTCTGTAGTAAGTTCTGCCTGTAGAGGATGAAGGACAGACTTTTTGTTACTTCAGACAGATGTCCTACTGACAGAGCTGCAGAACCTTCCAGAACCTGGTCTTCTGGAAGCCAGGAGTGGCATCACAAGAGATAAAGACCATTAAGATCAGCGTGCTATGAGAAAAAAAAAATGTTGAAAATAATCATTGCAGCAGAAGCGTTGGTTAAAGACAGCCCACCTCAAAAGCAGGAAGATCCACAAAAGCTTCTGCCACCCTCAATCTGTTCATTTTTGGTTGGCAACCTTCAGTCTCGAAAGACTATGGTATAAGCCTACAGCATCTGGTATTCCCAGGCGGTCTCCCATCCATGTACTAACCAGGCTTGACCCTGCTTAGCTTCTGAGATCAGATCAGATCAGGCATATGCAGGGTAACAGTTCATCTTTAAAGGTTCCAGAAGCTTCATCCCTAACGCGGACCAGCACAGCTTTCCTCCGTGAATTGGATGTATGGCTCACTATCTGGTTTTTAAGCTGAATTCCACAGAAGTTGATTCAAAACTCTGGATAGCCAAGTAGAACACATTTAGCACACATCTCCATGCATAATCTACCCCAAGCAGGTTTAGTGTGCATTTATGAACACAACACCTAGAGCCACTCTTTGGATGGGAAAATTATTTATTTGAGAAGACTTGGCTGCTAACAAAATTCTATTACACCCTGGTGGTTCCCCTTCTTGTCAGATAATGTAACGCCAGCAGGCCATCGGCTATGCCCCTCCAAAGCCAATAAAACAAAACAAATACAGTTACATCGGAGTTAATCTACAAGTTTTAAGGACACTGAAATGAGAGCGTAGAAGGAGAGCTGAATGTTCAAAACAGGACCATTTAGTCCACATGTTTTGCTTAATTACAGGGCTGAAGGCAAGGATATCAATAGCCATTGAGGTGCTTTGCAAGGGAGCTGTAGATCAGTACTTGGAGTGGGTCAAGTGATAGAGAGATTTCTGGGACTTGGTCTCTGGGTCAAATTGCTAAGCAGACATAGACTTCTTTATAAGCATATAGAAAAATTTATTTACATGCTATTTACAGATTAAGAATAGATTAGGATGGATACAGGTTCTAAGTTACCCCAAGGTGGATCTTTGATTTCTTCCTCCGAACCACACCCAAAACTCCTGTACTTGTACTCTATGAAAAACAAGTGACCCATGTGATATTCATGTCACTTCCCTCTCCTTATTTGGCATGCTGGTGCATGGTTCTAGCCCTCACTGGGAAATCCGTTATCCGTGTATGGAGAAGTTCTGGCTTGCACTTTGATTTCACAAGACCCTGGAATGTTCCTTTTGGGAAAGCTATGACACACATGTTTTTCTCTCTCTGCAGGTCATCTTGACATTTTCTACCTTGTTTTTAACAGAAAAAAACACTAGTCATGTTTTTCCTAATGTTCCTCCTCTGAGAGAAGTTAGGTTAACCCCTAAAATCTATATCAAAGTTCAGGGGTGTAGGCAATAGGGAACAGAGCCCTGGGACGACTTCTGCAGTAGGAGGAGAGACAGCAGCAGCATCAGGAATCCTCAGGTGCTGCCTCTGAAATTTTGTTCAAGGAACGTGAGCTAAGAAGACAGGTTCAGTAGGAGGCAAACTGAGAAATTTGCCTAAGGGCATATGTCATTTTGGCTATTGGCCAAATTGGTCATTTGGCCACCTAGGCTATTGTCATTCCCAAGGGTGTCCTGAGAGACAGCGTGTAGCTCAAGGCTACAAACCTAAGCAGTTTAACCTGGGAGTAAGTCCCATTAAACACAGTGAGTAGGCATCTATAGCGAGGCTGGCCAATCCCTTCCACTTTAGGGCTCCTGGACTTTTAACAATTGTGTAGAAGGGGGAATTTCAGCAGGTGCAAGCTTGTCATCTCACAGATGAGAAGCTGCACCTGCTGAAATTCTCTCTTCTACACAACTGTTAAAGGTCCAGGAGCCCTATAGTGGAAAGTTTGGCCAGCCCTAGCACTCAAAATATATCTCAAAATTTTTTGGGAACTTTTTTTTTTTTTAAATCCTATTATTCCATTTTTATACATTTGTTTTAAAAACGTGGCCATACTCTCCAAAGTTTTGAAGCGGAATGTGCTAGGTCTCTTCAATCAGTGGTGCTGGTAGGGGAGTGTGGGCTGCTCTGGGTAAAGCTCATGGGGGGGATGACACCACTACTAGCCAAAATTTTTAAAATCTTGGTATTTTCAAATAATACCATCGTGTTATATATCAAATTGATGTGTAATTTCATGCAGAATGCAATGAAACAAACTGTGTTGAAATATCTCTATTCTATCAAAAGTTATAGTAAAAAAAAACACAGCAGGTGTGGGGCGATGGAACATCATCACTGCCTGGGACATTACCGCATCCACTCTATGGGAGGAGGTCCATCATGTACCAGGTGATGTAAACCCTAGTGATGCCACTGCCTTCAATTAAGAATATTAAATATTGAAGTGCAAAGAAATTGCAGGAGAACGAAACATTCCAATGGGGGGAAAATTAAAGTTGATTTGGTTTTCTTGTTTGTTTTTTTGTTCTTCTTATAGAAATAGACTTAAAGGGACGTGGCAATGCAGGCAGACAGTAGCTATATTATGAGCGTGTGTCACGACAATCCCCTGTGCTTTAAAATACCACTACACCACTGGTGAAGTTAAGAACATAAGAACAGCCCCACGGGATCAGGCCATAGGCCCATCTAGTCCAGCTTCCTGTATCTCACAGTGGCCCACCAAATGCCCCAGGGAGCACACCAGATAACAAGAAGACCTGCAAGGCCTCCTGGGAATTGTAGTTTAAGAACATAAGAACAGCCCCACTGGATCAGGCCATAGGCCCATCTAGTCCAGCTTCCTGTATCTCACAGCGGCCCACCAAATGCCCCAGGGAGCACACCAGATAACAAGAGACCTCATCCTGGTGCCCTCCCTTGTATTGGCATTCTGACATAGCCCATTTCTAAAATCAGGAGGTTGCACATACACATCATGGCTTGCACCCCGTAATAGATTTTTCCTCCAGAAACTTGTCCAATCCTTGTCCAATCCTGGAAGTTTCACATCCAACTGCCAGTTCAAAGGTCTCCTGGAGCACATTGTGATAAATTGCTACCCAAGATATCAGAGATGCGATTAGCCCTGCAGAACAAGCTGGACCACTGAGGAGAGGTCACAATTACTGCATACAGAACAGGTGTTCTGACACTGTCCCAGGTTCAGTACCTGGAAGCATTTTCAAGTATGGCTTGGAAAGATGCTATTCCTTAACCCTGGACGGCAGCTGCCAGTAGACGATATTGAAACAGGCGGACCAAGGGGCTGACGCTGTAGAAGGTAGTTTCATACATATATGATAGGCAGCTTTAGAAGGTGGTTAAACAAATTCACAGAGCAGCACAGAGATCCAAGTTAGCCACCATCATCTCATCTTGTGGCAGTAAGTTCCACAGAAGCACAACATTAATTTGTGGAATTCACTGCCACCAAGATGAGGTGATAGTGGCTAACTTAGGGCCCAATCCTATCCAATTTTCCAGCACCGGTGTAGCCACAATGCAGCCCCAAGGTAAGGGAACAAATGTCCCCACATCTTAAAGAGGCCTCTGTGACTGCCTCCCCATCACAGGATGCAGTACATGCCCCAGCGACACGGCTGCACTGGCACTGGAAAATTGGTCAGGATTGGGCCCCTGGACAGAAAATGGTTAAGAACATAAAAACCCTGCTAGATCAGGCCAAAGGCCCATCTAGTCCAGCTTCCTGGATCTCACAGTGGTCCACCAGATGCCTCAGGGAATATAGGAGACAACAAGACACCTGCATCCTGTTTCCACTCTCTTGCACCTGGCATTCACAGATAGTACTTCTAAAACCAGGAGGTTGCATATACCCATCAGGCTTGTAACCTGTGATGTTTTCCACCAGATATACGTCCAATCCCCTTTTAAAGGCATCTAGGCCTTCAGGTGCCACTGCCGCGTCCTGTGGCAAGGAGTTCCACAGATAAACGGAACACTGGGTAAAGAAATATTTCTTCTTGTCTATATGCTCAATTTTAGTGGACGTTCCCTGGTTCTGTTGTTGTGTGAGAGGGAAAAGAACATCCCTCCATCCATTCTATCCATCCCAGGGATAATTTTATACATCTCAATCGTGTCTCCCCAGGCACCTTTGGTTCAACAATTTGCTTAAACAAATTCATGGAGGAGGGGAGAGGTCTACTGTACGTGTTTAAAGTCACCATCAAAGTCCTTCCTTTCATCCGTCCTGATCCTTCAGCCAAACAAATTGCACTTGGAAACCCCAAATTCTGGTATTGTGGGAGGAGAAAAAAACCACATATCTCTTACCTGCTTTTTCCACACCTTGCATCCTTGTATAAACCTCTTATCATGATCAAGCTCCCTATTTGTCAGAAAATATACAAACACCTGTTGCAACCAGGTAGCTTCCAGGGGAGTCTGCGGGGGGGGGTCCCCAGCAACAACAGGTGTTCTCTACCGCACTGAGAGTTCATCCAGGTTATTCCTATATTCCCCCAAAGCATGTTCATTATGCAATCTAGTCTGTTTTTCCCCTCCAGCCACACTACCCAATGCTCCCAGTGGGAAGTGGGGGGGGGGGCACACACTGGGACACAGGCTTGTTTTAATTCCTGGGATTTTCTTTCAAACCTTCCAGCACCATATGGAAAAATGAAAAGCCAACCTAGCTGCAAATTAATCAAAATCAGATCACGCCAGTAATCAGTTTTGTTCAATTAAAGGGAGAGAAAAAAAAAAAAAAAACACAAAGCAGCAGGAACATTGAAATTAGCGCACAGCAGTTTCTGCTGTTTGGCATTCATTTAACACATCTGTCAAGAGTAGGTAAATGTTCCTTTTGTCTGTGCTATCAAGGGGTGAGGACTATTTATTTAGTTTGCAGACAGCAGTGGTAGACAAAGAGACCTGCAAGGCTGGGCTTCAGCTGAACTGCCATCCCTGATCCTCCACTGCCTAGTCTAACATCAGGATACCCAGAGCCAAAGAACACATCAAATAGCCATACATTCAGTGTTATATCCTCCTCTATTCCTCAGGCACAGAATGGCTAACAGTATTTTTTCTACGTGTTAGTAGTTTCGTTCCCCGGAAGGCTCACAAGCTAAGTCAGGTTGATCACACATTTTGTTTTTCATAAAATAATTATTACGGCCTGATAAGGTTTGGGACTAATGCACGCACAAGGAGGGGGGTCATTAACCCCCTGTCCATGGACTTGGATGTTTTTAAGAGAGGGGTTGACAGATTGATGGAGACATCTAAGTAATGGCTAAAAGGCTGCGCTTTGGATCAGGACTTGCCCCGTTCAAATTATTCTTAATAATAAGAAATATTGATACACCGCTTTTCAACATAAAGTTCACAAAATGGTTTACACAGCAAAATAAATCAGTACATAAGAACGTAAGAGCCCTGATGGATCAGGCCAAAGGCCCATTTAGTTCAGTTTCCTGTATCTTAAAGTGGCCCACCAAGTGCTTCAGGGAGCATACAAGACAACAGACACACACCCAGCTATGAGTTTTAAACGTATGAGTTTAAAATGGGGTGGTACCGCTGAGCCACCCATACACAGTCGAGCCACCCATGCAGCAAATGGTTCCCTCTCCCCAAAGTGCTCCCAATCTAAAAAAGATGCTGAAGGAATACTGGAAGATACCGTGCTGGGGCGAAAAGGGGGCAGTTGCTCTCCCCCTGCCAAATAGTCCCGTTTAAAAGGTGCCTCTATGCCCAATTAGCAGGGGTAGATTAGCAAATCTTCCCTCTGCTGGGAACTCGCTGGGTTCACAGGGGAAAGAAAGGCCATGGTTGTCCTGCCCCCGTACCACAAATTGCTGCCTCGCTGCAGTTCTGTAATGTTGAAGACCTGCCTGCCATTCCTCTGCCAAGCGGCACAGCTAGAGGGGGTGCAAAGCACTAAGTTTTCCAAGCACCTGAATGCTCTGTGCAAGGAACCCTCCCCCCCCCCCATTCTGGGCGGTGGGAGCAAAACAAAGGCATTGGCCTCTTCTCTGGGTCTTCACTGGCACTCGCCTCTGTTTTGCTCCCACCTCCCAGAATTGGAGGGTGGAGGGTGGGCTGTGAAGGGGGGGAGGGGCTGCTTGCATGGTGCATTCAGGCACCTACGAAACTTAGTGCTTTGCAACTCCTCTAGCTAAGCCACTGATAGTAACATTTCTGGTTTGGCAATTGGGCCACAGCTCAGCTTCCTCAATAGCTTAAAACTTGCTTCTCTTTTTTTCCTTTACAAAAAACAGATGCCACTGCAAAAGCCACATACAAGCCAACTCATGGTCCAAGGGGATGCCAGGTTGCAAACTCAGAATCCCAATGAAACCCAACCATCTGTGTGAAGCGGGAAGTCTATATTCTCCCCCCCCCCCACCTCAGATGTGGGCTGATCCTGGGCTAGTCTTAAATAAAGATCAATAGTTAGAACATACGAGTTTAAAGGCAGCAGATAGTGAGGGGTCTGAATGGGAGGGGGCAGATTTGGGGCACCTTTCACCCCAAGTCAGCCACCAGCAAGCGGCACTGATCCTGTTCAGTCTAGCACAGCACTTCTCAAACTATGGGTCACGATGACCCACAGGTAGGTTGCGACTCGATGCGCAGGTTGGTCATAGAACCATGTGCTCGGCCATGACACAATGCTTCTTCCTAAGCCGCAAGACCTCCTTGGGAGGCCTCAAACACATCTTCTGGGTTGTGCCTGGCCAGTGACCCACTCCATATCGGCCTCTACAGGCCTCAGAATGGCCGGCAGAAATTACCCAAAGTGACTTCCGGTTTGGGGGGGATGAGGTGGGTCGTGGCAATGAAAAGTTTGGGAGCCATTGCTCTAGGGAAAAGCAGCTCATTTCCCTTCTTCCCTATCTGCTGTGAAGTATAGGACTTTTGCTTTCATCTACAACAGGGGTGTCCAAAGTTTTTGGCAGGAGGGCCACATCATCTCTCTGACACTGTATCAGGGGCCGGGGAAATAAAGAATTAATTTACATTTCAAATTTGAATAAATTTACATAAGTTTACATAAATGAATATATTAAATTTGAACTTATATGGATGAATCAAGGTCTTGCAATAGCTCAAGGCTTATAAGAGGCCTTGCAAAAAGCAAGGTTGACCTTTCCTTAGCTGCCGCTGCTGCATCACAGATGTGAAAGAGCAAGCAGTGAAGGGAGCTCTCATCCCACAGCTCACATGAGAGGTCAAACAGTCGCCCTCACACTGAGAGAAGTTGCATTGGGCCAGTGTGGGCTTCAACAAATCTCCGGAGGGCCAGAGGCTCATTGGAGAATGGGGGCTCCCTGAGGGCCGCATTGAGAGGCCTTGAGGGCCGCAAGTGGCCCCTGGGCCGGGGTTTGGGCACCCCTGATCTACAAGGACAGCGCAAATGCACAGTGAGGGTTGCAGGGGGTAGTGCAGAGTTGGTGGACCTGAGACAGCATCAGGCTGGGTTCCAGGTCACACCAACCTGCTGCAAGGGAGTTGGAGTGATTTAAAACAACAAACAGGCTGCAGAGACTTTTGAGACAATTCATCTTAAAAGGATTAGACAACCACAGAAAGTTATTATGGCAGAGAAGTTTAAATAGGCCTTCGGTACATTTGCCATCAGATTAGCTGATCTAATAGGATTTGGGTGGCCCTTTGGATGTTCCTTGCATCCTGCAGCCTCCAGATGCCCGAGCCCTTTGATTTAATCTCGTCTAATCGAGAATGACGAGGTGTACTTAGTTAACAGTTCTCTCTGTGCAAGGTCCTGCTGCAACTGAAAGCTGCAAGCCACCAAGAGGCAGTCTTCGTGAGAAGCAAATTGCTCGTTGATTGAGGAAGCACACAAGAGGTTGATCTAGAAGAAGAAAAGTCATGTCTATTGGAGCACAAAGTGCCATGTGGACCAGTGGCTTGTTTGGGGCCAAACAATATCTGAAATGCCACCTTAAAATTAAAATGCAAGGGTGTAAATGGAAAAGCAGCACCTTTGGTTGAAACCTTAGTGTGACACTCAGCTGTGCATGGATCGGTCCCTCTGTTACAAACACTTGACCCCTCACATCTCTTGGCCCCAGGCACAAAGAGAGTGTTTAAATCAGTGGTACCCAAACATTTTCGCACCAGGACCCACTTTCTTAAACGACACTCTGTTGGGACCCACCTAGGATTACCAGACTTTAAAAAAAAAAAAGAGGGAGATCTAGAAAGAAACAATTATTTATTTATAAGTGATAACCAGAAAAAAAGACCCTCAAACATTTATCCCCCTATACAGTGGTGTAGCTAATGATCGTGTAGCCCGGTGCCAAGCTCAAAATGTTGCCCCGGAAGTGATGTCACAACCGGAAGTGACGTCATGCCCGGGCTTTTTAAAAAGTGAAAACTGGGAGGAACCCACCTCCTCCCCCCAGCAGCTCACCACCCACTTGCTCTGCTTCCTCCCCGTGTCAGTGGCATAGCTAAGGCATCTATCTGCTACCCGGGGTCAAAGAAGATTTTGTAGCCCCCCCTGCATGATAAAATTAAATTTAATTAAGTAAATAAATAAAAAAGTTATTGGTTCCATGCTGTATCATAACAACATTTCATTGGCACTCAGAACAATCAGTCTCATAGGTCAGTTTGAAGTTAAGCAAATTCACTTTTTGTTCCACAAAACAGTTGTTTTCATTTTCTCGTTAATTGGCCATAACATTTGATAGAATACAGATATTCCCATCCAGTTTGTTTCATTGCACTCTGCATTAAATTTTCTTTCCAATGATATATCACATGATGGTATTATTCATACATACCAAGATTTTCACAGTTTTGGTCACTAGTGTTAAGCTCAGCTTGTTGCCCCCCTAAAGCTTGATGCCCGGTGCAACTGCTACCCCCTGCACCCCCTTAGCTACGCCACTGCCCCTATATTTACACATGCTTGCAAACTGCAGAAATTGAGCTCTTTGCAGGGTAATTAGCAGCTGCAGATTTTTGAATAGGACTTGGGGCAATTATTTATCTGATCTTACCATCATCCTTTGGGGACACACCAAAAAATCAGGTCATGACCCACCAGTGGGTTCCAACCCACAGTTTGGGAACCACTGGTTTAGATCCTTATAGCAAAATGTACCAACTCTCTCTATCTCTCCCCTGTTGCATATAGGGATCAAACCAGTTTTTTGTGTGTGTGTTTTTTTTAAACTGGATTCAGTTCATGTGTGTCAGCATTTGTTTTAGTTCTGGTTTCCTTCAAAAAGTGGTTTGGAGACTGGTTCACACTGAACTGGTCTGGATGCATTTCATGCAGAATAAGATCTCAAAAAGGATATAAAGGATATAGTGGAAATGGGAAAGGCGCAGAAGAGAGCAACCAAAATGATTATTGGACTGGGGCACCTTCCCTATGAGGAAAGGCTACAATGTTTGGGTCTCTTCAGCCTAGAAAAGAGGCACCTGAGGGGGGACATGATTGAGACATACAAAATTATGCAGGGGCTGGATAGAGCGGATAGAGAGACGCTCTTTTCCTGCTTACATAAGACCAAAACCAAGGGACATCCACTAAAGTTGAGTGTTGGGAGATTTTGGACCGACAAAAGAAAATATTTCTTTACCCAGATTGTAATTAGTCTGTGGAACTCCTTGCCACAGGAAGTAGTGATGGCATCTTGCCTAGATGCCTTTAAGAGGGGATTGGACAAATTTCTGGAGGAAAGGTTCATCACAGGTTACAAGTCATGGTAGGTATGTGCAAGCTAGAGGTAGGCTGTGTGTTCTAGTGTGTTCCCTGAAGCATTTGGTGGGGCACTGTGAGATACCGGAAGCTGGACTAGATGGGCCTTTGGCCTAATCCAGAGGGGCTCTTCTTATGTTCTTAAGATCAGACTTGCAATGTAACTATCTCACACCAGTGGTTCGCAAACTGTGCTCCTGGGCACTCAAAGGCACATTGGCAAATACCCAAGGGCACTGCAAATGCCCAAGCGGCCTCCTCTTACCATCTCTTCTGGTCACCACCATCTTGAAATATGCTATATCTTGTGCGAATTGCACAAGATCATGCACAATTTAAGACTGCGGCCACCCAGAAGAGCTGGCAGCAGTGCTCCAACAACAGGGCACTGTGACCACGGGGTGCTGTGACTGCAGTAAGTTTGGTTAACCACTGACTCACATGGAGAAGACATATTGCCCATACATTCTACAAGGCTTCTAAACACAAACACTGTAACTCAGCAAGTGTTTCTGACTCCGGGATTTTTAATTAAAGCAACAACAATAAGCTCTCCCCCTGCCCCAAACTGAACAGCAGGAATGAGGAAAACCAGGAGGGGATTTGCAGGTGAATGGACTGTGAGTTTTCTTGAACGGAAAATGAATTCCTAGGCTTGGTACAGGATCAGAGGCACCTTACACCTTAATTTCACCCTGCTGAGTTGGGTGGGTTGCCAACTTCCTCCAAATGACCATGTTCCTCCGTTCTTTGCTTTTTATCCTTCGGCACACAAGGGTCAACGGTTAAAACATGGGACCATTTTTGAGCTGCTGCTGGTCCCCCCTTTAGTGCTTTCCCTCTTATTGTGGGGTTCAACAACGTATCACTAGTTCAGCCATTTTCAACCATTGCGCCATGACACACTGGTGTGCCGCGAGTGGTCCACAGGTGTGCCACAGGAATTTAGAGGAAGGTCATTTATTAATATGGCCAATGGGAGATGTGAGCCCCCACTGGCAGCATGGTGTGCCTTGTCAATTGTCCAAAACCTGGTGGTGTGCCTTGACCGTTTTAGTGCCTTGTCAGTGTGCCGTGAGATGGAAAAGGTTGAAAATCACTGCACTAGATTCTGACCCAGCATCAGTCACCCACCCTTCCATTTTCCAAGGGTTGCTAATTTTGTGACATCTCCAGGCCCCACCTTACGTCAGGATTTTGGATGTATCTGGTAACTCAAACCCAGTGTCCTATTTTGCACCTCAATCGGTGGAGCTCAAGGTCCTAGAAAAAAAGAGTCTAGATCTCAGAAGCCAGAGGTTACTCACCCCTGCTCTGTGCAAGGTCTAGCAATAGGGAGGAAAAGAAATTAGACATCTCTTTTTGCTCAAGAACTAAATAAACTAACACTTGGAGGTCAGTATTAGCGGATGGTCAAGGAAAGTCGCCCTTGCCAGCTGAGAGCACAGATCTAAGGCGAGTTTGATGATTCCGGTTGACAATTTGCTTTGGAACTTATGTGAGAATCTAACAAAGGCAGGCATTTGAAAGACGACAAAAAAAATATATCTCTGAGCTCATCATCCGTCTTTGCCTGCAATCCACAGCCGACATACTTAGGAAACTTTAAAATACAGCCTCGCTCCGACGTTACAATTAAGTCACTCCAAAATGTCATGGAAAGCAATCTAACCCCATTAAATCTTCACACTCTCATTAAAAAAGCACTTACAGTCTTGACAATGTTCCTAATACATTATTTAAAGACACAAGATGTACCACGACTTAAGAACTCCACGCACTGGGGTGGGGGGCGGGGAGACGGGGGAGGAGGAGAGGAAAATTCAGGCGGCAGCTGAGCCTGCCCTAAGAAACATTATGAGATGCAAATTTTTGTTTGTAATTATTCCCCTGACTCCCCACACCCAACTGTAACTAAGCCTAAATACATGCGGCTGAAATGATCACGTATTTTCTGTTTCACCCTGCCTTCACTCCCTTCCTCTGTGTTCTCTCCTGTGTCAAAATTAAGACTGTAAGCATCTCAGGGCAGAGACCTGCTCTCACATAGTCTGTGAATGCCATGCCCACTAGTGGTGCAACAACATTAAATTTTAAATATCATGTTTTCTTGTAAACACAAAGCAGGATTGAAAGGTACAAAATTATGCGCAGGGTGTATAGAGGGATATCCTTTTCCCTCTCACACAACACAAGAACCAGGCAACCGGCGCTCAAATTGAGCGTTGGGAGTGTTTGAACAGACAAAAGAAAATATTGCTTTGCCCAGCAGTTAATCTGTGGAACTCCTTGCCACAGGGTGCGGTGATGGTACCCTTTGAAAGGGGATTGGACAGGTTTGTGGAGGCGTCTTGTTGTTTTTGTGTTGTCTTGTCCCTGAGGCATTTGCTGGGCCACTGTCAGATACAGGAAGCTGTGCTAGATAGGCCTTTGGTCTGATCCAGTGGGGCTTTCATTCTTATGACCTCTCTTTTGCCAGAAACCATTTACTTTTTACAGATTCAAACAGAAAATATAAGTAGGGTTCTGCAAATAGACCCCTGTTTGTTACATGGGGTGGCCATTCATTTCACGATAAATGAAAAGAGATATTTATAGGAAATTAATACTAACAGAAACAATTTGTACCCATTTCTGTTAATTCTGAGAACCAATCTACAAGTTCAGCCTGCTTTGTCCTGACAATCTTCCCATCATAGATGCAATGAAGCGAGGCTGGAATTGTACCCTGACACAGGTCATCACTAAATCCCTCTAGAACAAGTTAGCAAGGCCTGGCCAGGGCTGCCCCAAGGCCCTCTGGCCTCCCGAGGTCAGTCCTCAGCTGGCAGTTTTTATCTCGACATAGACCACCGCAGTGCTTCAGGACAGCTGCTACATTTATTTCACATGGGAACGCCCCCCCCTTCCTGTGTGTGCGTTTTAAACTACACACGGCTGTTAACCTATATACCCAGATTATGCTCAGTACCAGATTATCCCAACTGCTCACTCATGCTACAGAGAGAAGGAGATTGCTCTGCTGGAATTAAATGGCCATAGCCAGGGGGAAAAAAAGACAACTCGTTGAAAGGGGATTTTTACACTGTCGGCATCGTGGCAAAAACCAACACCATCAACTCTCTGCGCACAAACTACACAATGTTTTACACCCCGTGTGAATTGCCCTGGTGGGATACAGTGTGACCCTGGTGTTACCCATGGATTCAGGATCCATGCACATGACTCACTGTGGATGCCGTGGATACTGGGGGAAGTCGCTTCCAGTTTGATCATCAAAGTGGAAGTGGTTGGGATTTGCGTATCTGTGGATCCCCGTATCCGCAGTTTTTAAATAAATAACCAGGGCAGTTTTTGCTTGTGGGGGATGCCTTGATAAGATGAGGTTAGCACCCATTCCTAGGGCAGCAATCCTTCTGAGTTCCACCCCCTCCAAGTGTGGAATTTAAAGTTCTGTATTCGAATCTAGCCATTGCAGGATCCATTTTTTTTTTAAGTATTTCTTTAACCAACACTACCATCGCCCTCTTGGCTTTTAAATCAGAGTAAATTATAACAGGAAATTAACTACAGCAGGTACTAAGAGGACAGCAAATCAATGCAAGAGGACATTGATCACTGGTATGTAAGCAATGGATATAGCGCAGTAGCTAAAAGCCTGCTCTATGAATTAGGATTTGCCCGACTGTAATGTTGCCTTTACCATGAACTTAAGAGGTGACGGTAGGCAAGCTACTCAGCCTCAGTCTTCCCCATCTGCAATATGGGGATAATAATGTGCACCTTAAAGAGTTGTAAGGACTACATCAAGATAACACACATGCAGTGCTTTCCATCTTAAAAACACACTCTAAAAATGCTCTTAATAAGTGAGCAACAAGTGTGTCCCTATTTTTGGGAAATGTTGGCAGATAAGAGGCTCTGCTTTCATATTCAGGATCTCCCTTTCGCCCTCCTTGTCTTTTCCCAATTGTCTCCCCATGAATGGAAGCAGGGACGATCGCCTGCCTGCTCCAGGCACAGAAAATGGATACAAAAATACTGCTGAACTTCCGCCATGAGATGCCTTAACCGTGTCTCCTTGGCTCCAAACAAAAGGAGCAAAGACAGGTGCAGTTGGAAGGCCTTGGCAGCCTTCCATGCGCAGCAATTAGCATCTCTCTGCCAACCAATAAATGGCTGTAAAGCGCAAGCAAATGGAAGGCAGGACGGCTCCGGTACTGACCTTTAGCGCGGATGGCTGGACGGGTGCTTCTGCTATTACTTTCTAACACACACATTAGATGGCGTTGCCTCGCCAAGCATGCTTCAGGCTCTCCACTCCGTGATGGAGAGGCTGGGGTCGAGTGCCACTGGAGGAATGTTGAACATGACAGCGATTGGACTTTTGACTGCCAAGACAAACACCACCCCTTCCTTCCCTGCTCCTGCCCTTGGTCTGATGACTTTGGTGAAGGAGGAAGGCCTGGCTAATTACCATAGAGCACCTTCAGGAAGTTGCTGGGTCAGGAGCCGCCTGAGCAGCCCCAAAGCAAAAAGCCAAATGCCACTGGGTTTGCTCTCTAACCTTTGACTCCTGCCCCCCTGCTTGGCGGAGGAGCAGCAATGTTCCCTGCCTGGCCAGCAGGTAGACAGCCACTGGGTTTCAAGAGGAGAAAGGGGAAGGTGGTGGAATACACCTCCCCACGGCACTGTTCTCCTCAATGTCTTCTTCCCAAGCTCATTGAATGAGGAGGATTGGCGTGGAGAGACAGTCTAGACCTTCACTCTCCTCTGTTTCCTTCTTTTTTACACCTCTTCTCATGACACACTATGATCTTCTCTATGGTCTTTGCCTCTTGTGATGTCACTTCTGATGTCACTTGTGACGTCATCTGGACCTTTCCTACCCTTCATGAAGAACTGGCCAGGATCCTTCTGCATGCAAGTCACCTACTCTCCACTAAGCTACAAACGATTCCAAAGCTGGCTTTGACCAAGTCAGATCACTTGCCAATCCAGTCCTGTAGAACAGGGGTGCCCAAACCCCGGCCCTGGGGCCACTTGCGGCCCTCAAGGACTCTCAATGAAGCCCTTAGGGAGCCTCCAGTCTCCAATGAGCCTCTGGCCCTCTGGAGATTTGTTGGAGCCCACACTTGCCTAACGCAACTGCTCTCAGCGTGAGAGCGACTGTTTGACCTCTCACATGAGCTGTGGGATGAGGGCTCCCTCCACTGCTTGCTGTTTCACGTCTGTGATGCAGTAGTGGCAGCAAAGGAAAGGCCAGCCTTGCTTTGTGCAAGGCCTTTTATAGGTCTTGAGCTATCGCAAGACCTTCATTCATTCATATAAGTTCATCTTTAATATATTCATTTATGTAAACTTATGTAAATTTATTCAAATTTTAAATGTAAATTAATTCTTTCCCCCCCCCCCCGGCCCCTGACACAGTGTCAGAGAGATGATGTGGCCCTCCTGCCAAAAACTTTGGACACCCCTGCTGTAGAACACCCACCATATAGTAATTGGAAGAGATTCTCCAGGTTTCCGACTGGGGGCTATCCCAGCCTTAACTGGAGGTGTCCATCCCAGATTTTTCCATTCAAAGAAGTACAGTCTAAACTCAGCATCTGTGGATTCGGCATCTACAGATTGAACTCACCATGGATGCCATGGATATTGGGGGAAAACCGTTTCTAGTTTACTCGTTAACCCAGAAGTGGCTGTGAATTCATGTTTCTGTGAGGGGTACTGAAATGGATCCCCCACAGATTAAAAAAAAAAAGGTGTACTATATCCTTGTCCCTGAGCTACAACCATTAAAGGAATGGGGAGTTGTTTTGATATAATTTATCCTATGGATAAATAAGGAAGGGAGAAGTCAGCCAAGAGATTGTAGAGATCAAGGGGCTAAATGGCAACATGCCCCCTTTCTGGTTCTCACTTTTTGTTTCTTACTCTTCTATCTAGCCTTAAATTATCAGCATAGGAAAAAGGGATTAGCATATATGCATCAAAATGATATTTACTTTTATAAATCTAGCAGATAATTAGAAATATTCACATATCTATAGCTGCCGGAAATCAAGAAAAAGTCCATCATACTGTAGGCAAAGGAGCGACATGCATTTTGACAGCCTTTTCCTACATATTGCTTATTTCCAACCTATTTTTGCCATGTTAGAGAAAAGAGTTCAGGGAGATATGCCAATTGCTTTCAAATATTGAGAAGGCTTTTTAGAGGGGGAATAAAAGGAGTACATAACAATTGTTCAGGCTATTAACAGACACGCTTTTAAGCTAAAGAGTGGCTGAGTTGAACTACCTTTCCTACACTTGTAAAAACACTTTACACATCAGGATTGGAATCAAAAAGACCCCAGTATCACTTTAAAAAAACACACAAAATTCTTCTCCAATTTTAATACAAAGCCAATGTGGATACGGGAATCACAAAATAAGAGATATGACGACTTATTAGACGATAAAGCAGATCTTTATTCAAAAGAAGAGTTATTGGAGAAAGGGATTAAGTCGGATTGGCTGACAGAATTACAAGTAAAAACAAGATGGATGGAAGATAAAAAAAAGAAGGAATCTACCCAGTGGAGACAGAACTTGATAAAATATTTCTATCAAATGAGGAACACTATATTAAGAAGATGCACCAATATCTGTTAAACATGAAAATGGAAGATGGGTCGGTAAAAGAGGTGATGATCCTGTGGGCAAAGAATATTGGACATAATATAATAATGAACAATTGGGAACAGATTTGGAAAAGAAATATGAAGATAATCAAAGCAACAGCGATGAAAGAGAATATCTATAAAATCTTTTATAGATGGTACCTACCTCCAGATAGACTTGCAAAAATGTATCCTGGTATATGTAATAAATGCTGGAAATGTAAGGAGGCAAAAGGATCTTTTTATCATATGTGGTGACTCTGTTCTAAGGCAAAAGAATTCTGGAGAAAAGTACATATGAATATTCAAAATATTTTTAAATGTGTTATACCTTTGGAACCAGAGATATTCCTGTTGAATATTTTTCCAGAAAGCTATAATAATGATACAAGATATATTTTGTTGTATACAATTATTGCAGCAAAATTAATCTATACTCAGATGTGGAAGAGCTCAGAAATTCCCATTATAGATATGTGGATTAAGAAATTCTGTGAGATTATTGAAATGGATGTCTTAACTGAAAGATTGAAGGATGGTAAGATAGAAACAATACAGCAATTATGGAATCCGTTTTACAGATGGATAGATAAATGATTAAAAGTCAATTAAGTAAAATCAAAATCGACGAAGTAAACATATTAATGTTTATGACAATTATGGACAAGATTAGATTGAATTTTTGTTAAATTGGTATTGACATTATAGGATGGAGGAAAGCAGTAATTAATTTTTTGATGGTGATTTAAAACGGTAATAACTGCAGTTCTGCGAATTCCTAATGTTTTTCCCCTTTGTATTACCTTCAACCCATGTATATTTGGTTCCTTTACCCATATCTTCATTCAATAAATAAATAAATTTAAAAAGCCCCAATGCATCTGCTCTGGCGCTGGGCTGACGCTAACCCCCATAAACGTGCCTTATGGCACATTTGCGACAGTGTGCACCAGTGCTGAGCACATTGCACATTGTTCAGGATTGGGACCTTACAGCCCAGTTCCATTCCCTGCCAGGTTTTATTATTATTATTATTATTTTATTAATTTATACCCCGCCTTTTTGCCCAACGGGCACACAAGGCGGCTTACAACACTTTAAAAATACAACATTAAAAACAATCATTAACAACAATTTACAATAATTAAAAAAATCTAAAAACAAACAAACCCCCGTGGATTTTCATATAAAAGCAAGAACGCCAGCCAGCCTGTTTAACAATTAAAAGCTTTTTGAAATAAAAAGGTCTTCAGTCCACGCCGAAACGTTAACAACGAGGGAGCAGTTCTCAGTTCTAAGGGGAGGGTATTCCACAGTTCGGGGGCCACCACCGAGAAGGCCCTCTTCCTGGCCGCTGCCCCTCTCACATCTCTTAGTGGCGGCACAGTCAAAAGGGCCTCCCCAGATGATCTAAGAGCACGGGCAGGATTGTAGGGAAGGAGGCGGTCCCTCAAATACCCCAGACCCGAGCCGTAGAGGGCAGTTAGTTTTACTAACTGCCGTAAAGGGAAGTTAGTTTTACTAACTTCCTGCTAAGCTGCCTGGATACCAATGAATCTCCATGGTGGTCTCACTCCAGCTATTTTGCTGACATATAACTGAGGAGAGGCAGGGGCCATGTTGAGCTGGGAAAATGGGCTTAGCATCCCGGCATGTGCTGCCTCAGCCCCTTCCACCCTCAAAATGCCCCTGTCCTGCCCTGCCCCGCAGGACACGCGTAGAACTTTCCAGGCATGGCATCCAATTTCTTTACTGACCCTTCAGTCTTTATTCCATGGTGTTTATTCCAATACTCAAAACCTCATGGAAGGAAATTATTGAAGGTTGGCATTTGCATTTTTTAAAAAGAGATTTAATGCAAAATATCAGGGTTCTTCCCTAAAAGACACCCAAGAATTTCCCAGGAATTCAATGAGTTTATAGCCATGGCATCTCCAAAGAGAGTGGAGCAGGACCTCCATCTGAAAACTTGGAGATTCACTGCCAGTCAGCACAGAGACCCGCGGTTCCAAGCTTATTGGGCCAGTGGCACCCGTCACACTGATAGAGGCACTGTGGGGCTTCATGTGGCCTTCCTGGCTCGCCGGACCAACATTGTGCAAGATCTCGCAAGAACAGCACAAAATCTCATGAGATCACACGCACACTTTGGGAACCTCTGGCACAGACAATAGTGATCAAAACAGACCACAAATTCTATGCAGTAGCAGAGCATGTTTCACAGACAGAGGAGCCCCAGATTCCATCTCCGGGTATGGCAATGAGAGACCCTCAACAGCTGCTGCCACGTACACAATCCTGAGCTTGATAGTGCAACAACCTGACGCAGTCTATGGCAGGTTCACACAAGAGAGGGCAAACAAAGCTCAAAACATACACAGCCCCAGAAATTCTCGTCCTAAGCCTTGAAGTAGATCACCTCCAAAGTCTTTCAAGGACAAGAAGCATCCATTGGCATTCAGGAGAAAGCTGTTAATAGAACTGGTCTTTGTGGATCTACACACACAGGGAAAATTGCTATCAATTATGCCACTCAATTATACATTATAATAGAATTAGAGCTCAACCCGGCTCATTATCTCCCAGTTCAGAACCTGTTGAGCAACGTGCTGACCATGTGTTGTACTAATTACAGATTCTTTTGCCACATTAAACTTTCATCTGGTGCCTACAGCATCGCTCTTTCTGGACCACCCCAACTTGGATCCTAGATGGCCTTTGGACATCATCGACGGGGAATCCTCCTGGATCACCAAGCGGCCCCTGTAGCAAAGCGGGGGTGGGATTTTGCCCAGCTTCAGCTGGTGCCCCCATCTGCAGCTGTATTTGAGTCAGTCAGACCCGGCTGCGGTGGTCCACGCCTTGGTGACATCTCGACTAGACTACTGTACCACGCTCGACCCTTGAAGACTGTCTGAAAACTGCAGTTAGTGCAGAATCCAGCAGCCTATGTGGTGGCTAGAGACCAGCAGTTTGAAATCTATCAGGCTGCCCCCACCAGCAGTTCCACTGGCTGCAGAATTGTTTCTGGGCACAGATCAAGGTGCTGGTTTTAAACTTTAAATCCTGTATGGCTTGAAGACGAGTGATCTAAGGGACTGCCTTCTTCTGATCATTCCAGCCCTCCCGCTAGGATAATCTGAGAGGCTCCTCCTACAAGTGGGCCTATCAGAGGTCAAAGGGGTGGCAACAAGAAGCAGGGTCTTCTTCACGGTGGCACCCCCATTGTGGAACTCTCGCCCCGATTATTTAAAACTGCCTCCCTTTTTAGAGTTATTCCAGTGGGCATTAAAGACCTTTCTACTTAGAGTAGCTTTTTATTTGTTGGGGGTGGGTGGGGGGCTATAACTAGAGACTCCATTCTTACTGTTATTTTTAGAGGTTATTTATAAAGCTGGCCTTTTGCTTCTAAGTATCTTACCCTGCACATGCCTGATCTCGTCTGATCTCAGAAGCTAAGCAGGGTCAGGCCTGGTTAGTACTTGGATGGGAGACCGCCTGGGAATACTGGGTGCTGTAGGCTTATACCATACTCTTTCGAGACTGAAGGTTGCCAACCATCTCTCTATTGCTCTGATTTTTAAAATGTTATGTGCTGTGTATTCTGCCATCTGCTGAGCTGTGCTACTTCAGTGGGATTTCTTTTATGTGACGTATTTTGTTTTTTTACTTTCCATTTCGGTCTTTCTGTACATTGGTTGCCAACACCATAAGTCAACTTGAACACACTTGAGGAAAGGCAGGAGTAGAAATCTTTTCAATAAATATGAGCCCCAAAACATGCTGTTTCCCTATGCATCCAATGTCCATAGCGAAGACTCTTAAATCACCATCCCCAAGCAGTGATTAGCCATGGCAGGATAAACTTCTGAATTTAAAATGGCAGAGAGGAGGCTTAAGACAGTTCCACTAAAATTGAGTTTTGGGAGAGTTAGAACAAAGGAAAATATTTCTTTACTCAGCGTGTGATTGATTTGTGGAACTCCTTGCCACAAGATGTGGTGATGGCATCTGGCCTAGATGCCTTTAATGATGGACATTTTTATGGAGGTAAAGTCCATCACAGGTTACAAGCCATGATGGATATGTGCAATCTTCTGGTTTAGAAGTAGGCTATCTCTGAATGCCAGGTGCAAGAGAGTGGCAACATGATGCAGGTATGTTGTTGTTTTGAGTGCTACCCAAGGCATAGGGGAGGGGCACTGTGAGATACAGGAAGCTGTACCAGATGGGCCTTTGGCCTGATCCAATAGGACTCTTCTTAGGTTCTTATGACACAGAATCAATGCTGGGGAATAAAAGAAGCAATCTAGTGGACAGTAGCCCAATTCACACATTACTTTCATTGTGCATACTACTGATGTACACATAGTGATATACACATATTCTTGCTCTGCACACATGTAGTCAACACACATGCCGCTGTTTATGTCACCTGTACTTTCCCATTTCCAAGAACACCCCACGCTGACTGTCAAAATGAACCCATGTTTATTTGGTCAACATGACAGTGCGCACATGCCTGCAGACTTCTGTTTGCGCATGCCAAGGTTATGCAAATCGCCCTGCTAAGCTTAAGACAAGTGGTTCTTTGAGATTTCCCATTTTTAACCGCCTTTCCTCACTGCATCCATCAAACACTACAAGGCTGTGCAGCTGCACTTACGGGGGAAAAGGAGCATAAAAAGGTAATAAACATTTAATGATCCAATAATTAGTTATATCAGAATAATCACTGTTGAGTAATTAACTCCCATTCCTCCTTGCTCGCTTGATAGATGTGGCGGCCTTTGATAGGCGCTTATGACAATGAGCATGCCTAAGAATCTCATAAACTGAGACTCTTTGGATGAAGCTGGGACACAGTGAGGCCATTAATCATGGAGCGCTCACCCCCCTCCCCCGTGGTTCGCGCATTCTGCAACGGACCTTCCTTCTGCCTCTGTCCTCCAGTCCTCCCACAAGGGATTCCTTGCATATCTCACTGGTTCCATTTCACCTAGAATGCATGGATATTAATTAGCGCACACGTACAAGCCCCAACAATACAGGGAGGGCAGAACAAAACATCTTGGAAAAACAGAGATCACATTATTTTGAAGATATCAGGTCCTGCAAAGCATGGGAGGGGTTGTCGCTTCAATGGTAGAGCACCTGCTTTGCATCCAGAGAGTCACAGGTACAATCGGGCCGGGGGGGGGGCTTCTCTCAGGTAGGGATGGAAAATACTTCATGCCAAATACCACACTGGTCTGTCTGAGGCCAATATTTCATACAGACTGCTGCTACAGACCTTTCTGCTGCTTCTGCCTGCCAGACTTGCCTGAAAATGTCCTCCTAGTTTATTTGGTTCCTTATTCTTTCAGAAAAGGCAGTGGTATAGCTAAGGAGGGCAGGGGGGGTTCATTGCCCCACTTACCACACCTTGAGGGGCTGTCAATCCACACTCCTGAGGATGGATCCCGAGACGTCCGGGAGGCACAGGGACCTTCATGAAATCTGGAAGTGCCTTTCTAAGGCCTCCAGACCACCTGTGTGCCTCAGACCACCTTCTTGGGGGGTGTTAAAATATTTAGTGCCCCCTGGGTGCCAGAACAGCTATACCACTGAGAACAGGTGCTGTACCACTGACCTATGAATGTTCTCAATGTACATAGGAAGCTGACCAACTTTCCTGAACCAGACAATTGGTTCATCTAACTCTGGTGTTCATGTAGCTCTGAAGCTGGACTAGATGGGCCTATGGCGTGATCCAGTGGGGCTGTTCTTATATTCTTATGTTTATCCAGAGGGTTTCAGAGACAGTATTTCTCAGTCCTATCTGCGCTGAACCTGGGATCTTCTGCATGCAAAGCAATGCTCTGCATTGGAGCTACAGCTCCCCAACCCATTGTTATAACACAAAAAAGGGGTCTCTTCTGGGGTTTTAATCAATTGTGTTTTATTGATTTATCATTTCTCAGAGTGTACATTTGAAATGTTAACCTGTGTCTATTGATGAATCTCTGATTATGGGTAACGATTGCATGCCAGTCTTCTCGGGTCAGTGGGCTACACTTTCCTTTTTCCTCCTTTACAGCTTTCTGCGTTCTGTTCCAAAGCCACTTCCAACTTTTTCACACTGTTGGAATTTATTTCCAAAAGTCTAAGATTATATAGAATTATATGCAATCCTATAAAGGCAGGAGAGAAAGGAAATGGAGCTGAAATTACAAGGAAAATCAGAGGGCCATAATCCTTTACTCCATGTATTCTCTTAGCAAATATTTTAAGAGGCTATACCAGTGGTTCCCAAACTGTGTGCCATGGGATGTCCCCAGCGGCCTCTTCTTTTGGCTCCCCCAGGTGCCACCATGTTAGATCAAGCAAGAAGAAACATGAGATCTTGGTTAAACCAAGATGACGGTGCCCGAGGGAGCAGGGAAGATGGGTGCTGCCATCTTGGATCATGCAATTCTTTTGAGATTTCACAAAAATTACTTGTGATACAAGATGGCAGTGCCTGGGAGAGCTGGGAAGAACAGACCACCACAAAAGAAGGGTCATGACCCTGGTAAGTTTGGGAACTGCTGGGCTATAGGGAAGGCCATGATTGAATCAAAATTGAGAGGGAGTCAGGGAATGGGACTTGTGGAATTCATTGAGAGCCCTCCACTCCCTGCACAACTTGGGCACTGTTGTCCTGTGGGTGTACCTGGGAGTGGGGTATGTTGCTCAGTGGTTTCCCATTCAGAAAGTCCCAAGTCTAAGCTTGTAGCACCTCCCGTTAAAGAAGATCTAGGTGGCATAGCTGGGAAAGACGATGAACCAAAGACCTTCAAGTGCCACCCATGGTCACAGTATAGACAATTCGGAGTTAAGTAGTCCAACGGCCTGATTCAAGACACGGCCATTTCCTATGTTTTCTCTCTTTTCTCTATATTATACAAAAGTCTCTCTCAGGCCTAAGACAGGCCTTAAGCAGAGGAGAGCAGTAGTAGTTAACTTTGCATGCATTATATTCCACCGTAGGTTTCTGACATCTCCAGTTTAAGAAGCCAAAGTGGGGAAGAACGGTGTGCAGGAACATTGTAGGGTCTTTAGACAGAGGGGGCACCCAGACAGACATCCCCTTGGTGTGTTCTCCCATCACAACCACTGCCACCAACTGTTTGCTTGCCACAAAGAGATGCTATCCTCCCCCTCACCATGATCTGGATCAGAGGGTGGCCGACGAAACGGACAGCAGCAGTGAGGCATGGCAGCAATACTACCATTGAGCTGGTTCCTGGCAACCATACCTCCGTCTACTAAGCCAGACCCTTGGTCCATCTACCTCACTACTACCTACTCTACTGGGCAGCAGGTCTTCAAGTCTCAGATAGGATGGGGTCTTTCATAGGCAAACCACTGGAAATCCTTTAACTGGGACTTGGCAAGATTTGAACCTGGGACTTCCTGTCTACAAAGCAGGTAACGTCTCACCAAGCTGCAGCCCCGTCCCATGGCTCTTTGGATTTTGGGAGGTGGACTTTGGGAGGTGCCCAACGAGGTTGATCCTGGACTCTGGCCCTGCTTGGAGAGAAGTACAAACCGCAGTGATCTAGATCAGCTATTTTCAATTCATTCATTAGCTGTAAAGCAATGTAACAATAAGTTGCATAGAATAAATGCATCTCATGGCCCATTGATTAGGCACTAACTTTGTCAAGGAACACCATCAGTTTTTTTAACCATTGACAAGGCACACTGCACTGCCGGGGGGGGGACACATCCCCCAATGGCCCTACTAATAAATGTCCCTTCCCCAAACTCCTACGGTATACCTGAAGCCAATTTGCAGCACACCAATGTCCAGTGTGACACAGTGGATAAAAAAAAAAATCGCTGATCTAGATGGATCCGTTCTCTACGTTAACTTGACATATTCCCCCTTATGGCTGTTTTTGGCTTCTGTCTACCTAAGCTGGTAGTGACTGCCTCAGAATGAATATCAAAATACACACCTACCTGCACTGTTAGACTGCCGTCATAGCAGCCAATATTGACTGCTGTTTGCAATAACAGGAGAGTAAACAAAGATTGTGGTAGCTACTAAAAGCAATAGCATCACTAGGGGGTGGGTGACACCACTACTGGTTTTTTTGAATAACACCATCATGTTCTATATCAATCAATGCATAATTTCATGCAGAATGCAATGAAACAAACCACATTGAAATATCTCTGTTCTGTCAAAAGTTATAGCCAAAAAACCTATGGGCGGGGCAATGGTTCATCACCATGCCCACTTCCTGGGGCACTGCCCTGCCCACTGAACGGGAAGAGATCCATCATGAGGGATGACACGTTGGCCTCCCACACCGGGTGACATAAACCCTTGTGATGCCACCAAGTAAAAGATGACTGTATGTCTAAAGAAAACAAAAGCAATAAGTCATAGCTCTGTGGAAGAACAGTCCAGAGGAAGACTATTACTGCTTTAAATGCCTAATCTAATTTAACTTTTCACGGAAAGAAAACCATTCTCAAATGGGTGGGCAAAGGGGGGGGGAAAGATACAAAGCAAGCATGGAAATGTGCACACTTTTGCAATGTATCTTTTAGCAACGCTAATATCACAGCTTTTCAGACTCGTTAGAGGAAGCTGCAAAATGAGCGCCTGTAATTTCATTTAAAAATTAATCAAGTTTTAAAACTAAATGAAGATAAAAGGGTGCGTGTTAGCGATTCCCTTTTGAAGCCCAAGCCGGATGAAAGATTCAGGAGGAAGGAGAATGAAAATGTGGCGGCAGTGGATGCAAATGTGGGGGCACTTGGTGCAATAGCTCTTGCTCTTCTGAGGCTTCTCTAGCACCCAAAACAGATTAAAGACAGTACTGAGCCTTATCACACAAACCCCCAGCCAATGCAGATCCCCAGGTCTCAAGCAACAGAGAAGATGCACCAGTGGTGGCGATAACAGGCACGCTCCTTCCTCACTCAACCAATGTGCACTTCTCCCCCCCCCCCAATCCGGAGTGAGGATACAAAGCAGTGTCCTCACTCCAAATTGATTTCATCATGTCCGAACACTAATTGGCTATATCTTGGCCCTGTGACATTCTTGCAGTGGTCCCTGATAGGCTGGGATTGTGTTGCAAAAAGTGAGAAACTGCCTGTGTAAGGAAAATCACAGTGCTGGGGAACAACAAACAGCAAAAGGTAAGCTCTGGAGGAACATTTTGCCCCTCCTAGCCCTGTGTCAATGCTGCAAATGTTTGCCCAGAAACATCTGACAGAGCTGTAACTAAAGCCTCTGAATGAATTGTTAAAAAAATCCTTGACTTGCACCAGGTCAAGAAACAGAGATATGTGAAACGGATCGTGTAATCATGTCATGCCAATGCATCTATGGGAATTATTCACCCTCTAATTAATGGGGTCACCCACGGTACAGACACAATCCCTGTGCCCAAACACACATCACTAGATCAGAATGGGTAGCTTTTAGTTGGATCTGCAATATGCTACTCAAGGTAGAAGAGTTTGTGACCATCAGAGTAGGAACAGGAGTAGCTGTTGCCACTGCCACCACTCCCATTTCATTCAGCCGTCCAGAATTTTTGTAAAAGGAGAGACTGCATTATTTTTTAAAGTTACACGTAACCCATTTTTGCCCAGCCCACAGGTGTACACATTTGAGCCCTGTTGCATATATGCAACGCTGGGCAGAAGCTGTTTAATTATGCAATACTATCAGAAGGCACATTACACACATTTTGTTAGTGCCACAATGGGAGGCTACCTGGAACCCTATGTATACCCCTTGAGTTCTATTTGATGGAAGTCAAGAGGATATACCTGAAGGATGGCCTACTCCCATGTTTCCAGTCACTGAAATGAAAGGCCCTTCTTCAAGTGCACCAGCCTTCTCAAGAACAGCAAGTAGTGACTGAAGACAGGGCTTTCTTGGTGGTGGCACACAAATTAGAATGCCCCTCCCCAAACTTGTGCATCAGGCACCTCATCTTTCAAGTGCCAAGCAAAGTCCATCCTGTTCTTGCAGGCATTTATTGGCCTTGGTTAGCCTTTGGGCGTTTTAATCCCCCCCCCCCAATTTCGGTAGAGTGATGGAACAGAGAAAGAGAGGGACATAATCTCACCTCTCATGGCAGGGAGTTCTACATGGTGGGCCATGCGGATTTAGAGGTAAGCTCTCAAGTGACATGCATACACATGCGCAGCTCTGCCCCCTTGGGCATCGTTCCTTCCCCAGACAATCCATTATGGTCTCATCCTCGGCATTTAGCTTCCCTTGCATATTATTTATGGTTTTCAAGTTCTGATCTGGCACAGACACAAAATTAAGTCGGAGCTGTATTGTTGTTGAAAGCCCAGACAAGTGCCAGGTTAATAAAAGAGTTGGGTTTCCCAAACCGGCACACGCAAAGAAATTTGTCAATGTCTTTTTATTTGCATACCTGGCAGCCTGCCCCAGACAACCAATACATAAAGGAGAACATACAGGTGTTTTCATTTGCAGCTTGTCTTTAATCTAGAAGTGCCAATTTGCTTCTGCTTTAATTACATCTATCTCGACACGCTGTTACTGTCTTATGAAACATCTTCATTACTGGAGGCTGCAACCACAAGATTTGGCGGCGATTCAGAACGGGTGTGAAACCCCCGCTTCCCCCCCCTCCCCGTGTGCCAGCCGTCCACATTTATTGATTTATCTTTTTATTTTATTTAAAGGATTTAGATCCCACCTTTCTCCTGGTATGGGTGACCAAGGTGGCTTACATTGTTGTTGGCAACCTTCAGTCTCGAAAGACTCTGGTATCGCACTCTGAATGGTGGTTCTGGAACAGCATCTAGTGTGGCTGAAAAGGCCGATTTGGGGGTGACAATCCCTTCCACACCGGGAGCAAGTGCAGTCTGTCCCTGGTCTGTCTCCCTGGCTATGGGCCTTCCTTCTTTGCCTCTTTGCCTCAGACTGTTGGCCAAGTGTCTCTTCAATCTGGGAAAGGCCATGCTGCACAGCCTGCCTCCAAGCGGGCCGCTCAGAGACCAGGGTTTCCCACTTGTTGAGGTCCACTCCTAAGGCCTTCAGATCCCTCTTGCAGATGTCCTTGTATTGCAGCTGTGGTCTACCTGTAGGGCGCTTTCCTTGCACGAGTTCTCCATAGAGGAGATCCTTTGGGATCCGGCCATTATCCATTCTCACAACAAGACCGAGCCAACGCAGGCGTCTCTGTTTCAGCAGTGAATACATGCTAGGGATTCCAGCATGTTCCAGGACTGTGTTGTTTGGAACTTTGTCCTGCCAGGTGATGCCGAGGATGCGTTGGAGGCAGCGCATGTGGAAAGCGCTCAGTTTCCTCTCCTGTTGTGAGTGAAGAGTCCATGACTCGCTGCAGTACAGAAGTGTACTCAGGACGCTAGCTCTGTAGACCTGGATCTTGGTATGTTCCGTCAGCTTCTTGTTGGACCAGACTCTCTTTGTGAGTCATAATAAAACATTAAAAAAAAACAAAATTAAAAAAAAAATAACATACAAAGCAAGTCCCAAGGACCACAATTAAAATTGTGTTGGCTCAAACTGCCAGCTCATCATACTGGCCGCTGAATGCTGTCCTAAATTTAAAAAAATAAATAAATTTAAAGGCCTTGCTTTAAAGGCCCAAGGAGGGAACCATTCTTAATTCGAGGGGAGGGAGTTTCATAATCGGTGTGCAACTGCTGAGAAGGCCCTGTCCCTTACTGCCATCTCCCTTATCTCCCTCACTGGTGGCACGAAGTTTACCAGGAATGCTTCCTACAGAACACCTCTGCTGGAGCAGGCCCTGGCTGTTGCCAGTGTGACAGTGACACAATCATACCTGTGCTGACAGGTAACAGCTCTCTAGGCATAGGACACCGACTGCTTGGGCTCCTTCCACCTGGAGATACGTCCAGGGACTTGAACCTGAGACCTTCCACATGCCAAACCATCCCCGCCACCCGCGTGCCATCGCACCAAGACAAGGTCAAACTTCTCAGCAAAGAAATGGAAACTAAAAAGAAGAGTCCTTAATGAATTCATTATCTTAAAAGCACACACTGGATCAACAGGGGCCGGTCTAAACCCATTGCACCTGTCACAGCAGATTCGGCTTTAAGGGATTCAAAGCCCCAACGGCATGAGTTATTCTCTTTCCCATTACTTAGATGGGATTTCCCAAGTATCCATTTGAAAGCACAGGAGGCTTCTCCCTAAGACCATAATGTTCTCAAGTTGCTCCCACTGTGGCCTGCTGCCAAACCAAAGCACCAGGAGAGAGACCAGAGACGAGCCACATTTTTTAAGAGATCACAAAGGCTTCATTTTCCACAGTGGAGACCCTGCTTCATTTTGTCACATCATAATCTCTGGCCAGGCAGGTTTTTCAAGCACTACAAAAACAAAAAACCTGCAAAGCCTATTGGAGCAGAGGTGATCATGGGATGCGTGCGCACACCACAGGCAGCCATGTCACCTCCAAAGCGCATTCTGCTCATGAGACAAGCAGCCAGGAAAGGACTCTATGAAACTCGCCAGGTCAGAGCCTAGGACATGATTTTCAACCACTGTGCCATGGCACATTGGTGTGCCACAAAGGGTTTGCAGGTGTGCTATGGGAGTTTGGGGGAGGGTCCCATATTAGTGCAGTCACTGGGGGTGTGTGAGCTCCCAGCCATCAATGCGGTGTGCCTTGTCAATTGTCAAAGAACTGGTGTTGCGCCTCGACAATGTTAGCACCTTCTCCCTGCACAGCAAGATGAAAGTTGCTGGCCGAGGAATGCTTTCTACACTGATTAGAAGCAGCCGACTCCTCTGGGGTCTGAGAAAGGGGTCTGTTTTCACTCTCAGCTAGCAGACTGAACCTGGGAGCTCTGTGCAAAGGAGCTCTGTGCTTCAGCCTGGAGGCTGAACCCTTCCCCAAAAGCAAAATGGTGTAAGTGACTCAAGAGTTGGACATTGACCTGGAAGTTCCTGGGTGACCTTGGACCAGTCACAATCTCTCAGTCTAGCCTACTTCACAAGGTCATTGTGAGGACGCTAGGAGGAGAGGGACCGTGCACACCACCTCGAGCTCCTTGGAGGAAAGCATAATTAAAAATGTGAAAATAGAAGACTAGAAGTCTCACATGCTCTTTCCCACCAACCATCAAGTCGCCCTGCCCCTGGAATCCTTCACTGTTTGGGGGAGTGGAGAGCATCCCAAATCCCAATTTTAGCCCAGTTATAGCTCTGTGTTAGACTCTGAAAGACAGATGGGGGAAGGGGCAGCACAAAAGGACAGGAACTCTCCCCCCCCCCCCATAATCCAAGCACCAAGCCAGGCCCCAACCAGTGTGCCCCAATACCAGAGCTATGTTCTCCACCAAGTTGATCATATCTTTTTTGGAACACAGGGAAAAAAACAATGTTACAAATTGGTGTGCCCCAAACCAGCCCATCTCTACCAAAAAAAAGTTCAACTCCCCACAGCAAGGGAGATTTAAACATTTCCAGCTGCCCAACTTCCCCAAACTCCATTTTTATTAATTACATTGGAGATTTCTGCTGGAGCTCGAGCGCCCGGGCTATTTTTAATAAGGTTCATCTGACTCAAATGTATTGTTCCGCTTCAAATGGAGATCAAACTCCTAATTTAGCTGGAGATAATTGCACGGCTTTCAGGTCAGTTCCCAAGCGGGATGTAGCGGGGTCTCTTCGCCAAACCAAAAGGAACAGCCCTCGAAATAGACAGAGGCCACCCAAAGCAGTTCGGAATTGGGGGCTCGCGCAGCTCCTGGCTGCACAAAGGACAATGGTAGAGTTCTTTCTATAAAGAGAGAAAAATGTGCTGAAGTGATGCTCTGGTTTCCCATTGATCAGAGATGGCTCTTCCTGGCAGGATTTACATTCAGAGCAATAAATTTTACTTGGATGTTCCGTCCTCGCTAGCAATGTGTCTTCCCCATTCTCAAAATCCCCATTCAGTCCCTCTTGATATTTCCCCTCCATTGATCTCCACATTATAACTCAATTTTCAGTGGTTTTTTTTCCTGCCTCGCCTTCCTCCGGCTGGTTCAAATCCAATGTCTTGTGGGTTAAAATAAGGATGTGTAGGGCAGCATCTGGGGGGCAGCCACATCAGGCACTGACAGAATCCATGCCTATGGAAGGACCCACCTTGCTGTGCTAACCTGGGGCGGTGACGACATGAGTCAGACAAGACCCTCTACTCAGCATCCCTCGCTACAAAAAAATGGGGCCTCTAGAGCAGCTATTCTCAATGGGAACACATGCCCCCCCTACGGTGCCCAGCCACATTTGAAGGGGGGCCACAGAAAATCAAAAATAAATGATTTTTTGTTTATCTGTTCATATCGGCATCACCTGGCAGGACAAAGTTCCAAACAACACAGTCCTGGAACGAGCTGGAATCCCTAGCATGTATGCACTGCTGAAACAGAGATGCCCGCGTTGGCTTGTCATGTCGTGAGAATGGATAATGGCCGGATCCCAAAGGATCTCCTCTACGGAGAACTCGTGCAAGGAAAGCGCCCTACAGGTAGACCACAGCTGCGATACAAGGACATCTGCAAGAGGGATCTGAAGGCCTTAGGAGTGGACCTCAACAGGTGGGGAACCCTGGCCTCTGAGTGGCCCGCTTGGAGGCGGGCTGTGCAGCATGGCCTTTCCCAGTTTGAAGAGACACTTGGCCAACAGTCTGAGGCAAAGAGGCAAAGAAGGAAGGCCCACAGCCAGGGAGACAGACCAGGGACAGACTGCACTTGCTCCCAGTGTGGAAGGGATTGTCACTCCCAAATAGGCCTTTTCAGCCACACTAGACGCTGTGCCAGAACCACCTTTCAGAGCGTGACACCAGAGTCTTTCGAGGCTGAAGGTTGCCAATATGAATATTGTATCCTTGTTTGATTTTTTTTTTTTTTGGGGGGGGGGAGTTTAGAAAGAAAACATTTCCTACTCAGAGTGTAACTAATCTGTGGAACTCCTTGCCACAAGATGTGGTGATGGCATCTGGCCTAGATGCCTTTAAAAGGACTTGGACAGATTGATGGAGTAAAAGTCCATCACAGGATATAAGCAATTTCCTAGGTTTTAGAAGTAGGCTATCTCTGAATGACAGATGGAAGGGAGTGGCACCAGGATGCAGGTCTCTTGTTGCCTTGTGGCATCTGGTGGGCCAACTGTGAGATACAGGAACTTGAACTAGATGGGCCTTTGGTCTGATCTAGTGGTACAATTTTTATATTCCGATGTAACCTGAGAAGAGCTCCTAAGGGAAGCCATAAAAGGTTGAGAACGGCTGCTCTAGAGGCTACCGCACCCTCCCATTGGCTGCTCTAAGGGCTACTCCCATTGGTTGATGAGAAGGAGCTGCCATGCTAGTCTCTTGCCAAAAGAACATTGGAGGCCAGTGCAGGACTTTGCCTCAAGTCCCCCAGAAACTTGGCACCAGTACTGGAGACAGGCTTGCCACACTGTGTATCATTTCCTGTTTGGATGCCCTGTGAGCCTACTAGGATGCAGCAAGAGCAGATGTGTAGAAGCACATGTGACATCTGAAAACAGTGCACAAAAAGAATCTTGATGTATGTAACGTATGGAGTCTATGGAACTCCTTGCCACAGGATGTGGTGACAGCATGCGGCCTAGATGCCTTTAAAAGGGAATTGGACAAGTTTCTGGAGGAAAAATTCATTACGGGTTACACGCCATGATGCGTATGTGCAACCTCCTGATTTTAGAAATGGGCTATGTCAGATGCAAGGGAGGGTACCAGGCTGCAGGTCTCTTGTTATCTGGTGTGCTCCCTGGGGCATTTGGTGGGCCGCTGTGAGATACAGGAAGCTGGACTAGATGGGCCTATGGCCTGGTCCAGTGGGGCTGTTCTTATGTTCTTAACTACAATTCCCAGGAGGCCTTGCAGGTCTCTTGTTGTCTGGTGTGCTCCCTGGGGCATTTGGTGGGCTGCTATGAGATCCAGGAAGCTGGACTAGATGGGCCTATGGCCTGATCCAGTGGGGCTGTTCTTATGTTCTTAACATCAAAATCACTTTTTTAAAAAAGTGCTTATCAATGCACAACAATCGCATAGAGTAGCCCTTCCTAAAAATCCCTTCCCTGGCGCAAATAGAGCTCACTGTTCCTCCCGGGAGCTGCATATCTTCCTTTCTGATCTCCCCCAGATGTCACACTGGGTAGCCATGTCTGCCCAGAAATCTGGGCACAAAGTCTGCTGGGGCAAGAGAACACAGAAGTGGCTGGCTGACACAATGTTTGGAGGGAGATCCGGAAGGAAGTTATGTGGCTCCCCAGCGGAACGGTAAGCTCTGTGGATCGTGACAAGCACTGGACCCAACCCAGGTTGGGGTTTGGCACCCGCTGCATAGAGGATGAAAGATGCAAGTGATCCCACAGCTGTGGCAAACTGCTCATGCGCCAAGTCTAGAATCATGTCTGGAAATCTGGCTAGTAAAAAAAAAAAACAGCTTTCAGGAGGAGGGGAACATGGGGAAGGGCGGACCAGAACGAGGCTGAAAGAACGGGACTGAGAGGAAGCTCTCCTGCCTTCAGCAATGTGTCATGTGCTATGTCTTGAGAAGAAGGGAGCAATTTTATCCAGCCACTGGGAACTGGAGTGGTTGAAGCAGCCCACCAAATATAGCAGGAAATCTGGAGTTTGGAAACACACCCACACCATGGTGGGGGGGGGGGGGGCCAAGACTCCCAAGAACATTTTTGTGACCATTTCCACGGCCAACGCATGGGCCAAGGGCGGCTTGATTTCTCATGCATCACCCAGCTGTGGCCAACATGGCATGACCTATATTCTGTTTCTGTTCTGTCCATCAGCATCATGCTGAACATGTTTTGGCAGGGGAGGGAAGGGGGGAAATTGCAGGCTGCTTCTTTGTTATTTTTTTTTAACAGCCTTACATCACATCGCTTGTTCCTCTTTTCCGAAGCACAAGAGCAAAGAACATCTGGCCGGACTGCATGAAATGTAATGCAACAACTGCTTACAATTATCGGCACTCAGTGGATGGAATGATATAATGCCGAGCTGGAAAAGCAAGCGAGACAGCGGCTCGCCGAACATTTGTTCATGTGCCCAGAGAGCATGTCGAGCATTCTTTGGAAGGATCTTTCAGCCAGGGCTCTGACCAAGCTGTGAGGCAGGCACAGGCAAGGCCCAACAGCCAGCCGTGGGGCTTGCAGGGCCAGCGCAAGACTTTTGGGTGTCTGAAGCGGCACCCCAAATTCAAACCAGCCCACCTTTACCCAGTGATGGGTGAGCCTTCACCACTCCTTCTCCCGCTCCCCGGATCTGAAAAGAGATTGCCACAGAATGGGAAAGGGAGTGCTGGGCTAGGGCAATGGGTTCCAAAAGCGTGTGTTGTAATCACAGCGCACTCACTGAAAGAATGGAACAGGCAAAAAGCTCTCTTTCCTTCAACAATGCGGAATGCGCACATGTCCCGAGAGCAAGGGAGCAATTTAACCTGACCACTAGGAATTGGAATGGATATTGAAATGGAAATCCCAACCACTGGTAATTGGAATGGTTGAAATGGTCCACCAAAGTGGTCCATTGCGCCACTACAGAACGTCCCCAGTTGCCCCTCCTACCTCTTCCCCCTGAACACCGCCATTTTGAATCATGAGATTTGGGCACCGCCATCCTGGTAGTGGCTGTCTTCGCTGTCAAGATGGTAGCACCCAGCTTAGCCAGGAAGCAGAGGCCACAAGGGCGTCATGTCCCAAGCAAGTTTGGGAACTATTGGGCTAGGGTGTTGGACACATTCTAGCCCTCCACACATTTGCTCTGCCCCCTCTGCCTTTTCATACCCAAGGAAAAGTGAAAGAAGTCCTAGTCATCAAAGCTAGGCTGCACCCCTGCCTATCTGCACCTAAGGCAACTGCCACCTCAGTTGGCCTCATGAACAGGCTGGTCTAAGGGACAATACAATATGTAAAACAGCCCTTAGAATCCAGAA
The DNA here is from genome assembly GCF_035046505.1 of Tiliqua scincoides. NCBI lineage: Eukaryota > Metazoa > Chordata > Lepidosauria > Squamata > Scincidae > Tiliqua > Tiliqua scincoides. Next base: position 55,778,564 of record NC_089828.1, read on the forward strand.
GGAGAGGACGAAACCAAAGGGGGCACATCCAGTCCTGAAGTTTACTTCCCACAGTAGCCAGCCAGAGGTCTCTGGGAAGCCACAAGCAGGGCAGGAAGGCCACAGCTCTCCCTGACTGTGGCTCCATAACAACCTGGTGTACAGAGGTACGTGACATGCAGGAGGTTCTCTTGGGTTGATTGACGTGTCCTGCATGAATTGTAAGTTTTGGGAACCAAGTGGGGCCAGAGTGGTCTGAATAACGACCTATTTCAACTGTAAAGATTAGAAACCCTGAATGAACTGATCAACCTGAGACCCTCCAAGAAGGAAGGTGGAGGTCCTAGCATGTTTTTGGTAGAAGTTCACCTGAATTTGCTTTCTATACAGCTGCATGCTTGTTTTTCTTTATTAAATCTCACATGGGGGGGGGGGGAAGAATCAAGTTCAAAGACCAGGATCATGTGGGCAAAGGGGGGATTTAATCCTCTGCTCCCACCAGGGTCCCAATCAGAATCACACAGCTGTTATTTGACCAAAGAGGACAATTTCTCCCCCTTCCCCCATCGTGGTCCCTCACAGCCTCTCCAACGCCAAGAAGTCAAGCTCCCAACTTTGTAGCACACATTTCAAGCCGTGTGGGGTTTGCTCCTGAATCTATCCTGCTTCTTCCCCAACAGCATCCTCACGTATCTCCTCACCATCGCTGGCTTTTTGCCAAGAGGCCGTGGCACCTGCTTGGATCTCAACCAGCAAGGTCATCCGTTCCGGAAACCAATTAACATTGTTCCCATTTAAAGCCTGGGCACTTCACTGCTTTCAAGAATACTTAACATTGCCAGGGTCAACAGCAGCTCTGCAATCCAAACATAGATGTAATGTTTTACTACAACAGCAAAAAAAAAAAACAACAACGATAATATAATGCCTGAAAAAAGAATGACTTGTAACGCCAAAACTTTTGTCGGCAGGTGGTGGCAGAGGCTGGGCACTGGTAGAAATCTCACCTGGATAGGCCAACTCAAGTTTTGAAAGTGGTGGAAGCACCTGATCAGGGCCGACATTAGGGCAATTTGCCCAAATTGGGCCCTGCATCTGGAAGGGCGAGCCCACAGCCTCAGCCAGCAGCTTGCTCTGTAGCCGACACTCCAGCATGGAATCTTCCATGCTGAGGAGTCACCAGAAGAACGCAGCAAGTGGAGCATTCCTGCTGGATGGTCCACCCTCTCGCCCTGCCCCTGTGTCCAATTGGTTGGGGCTATCTGACACTACCAGAAGCTGAACCAGGACAACCTGTAAGCATATCCTAGCACTAAACCATGGATGACCCTGATGAATATGCCAAGTCAAACCTCAGTTCAGCATCATCTGTCCCGACTGGTAGCGACTCTCCAGGGCTTCACAGAGGTGTCTTTCCCAGCCGTGCCCAGAGGCACTTCTGGAGACTGAACTTGAAGCCTTCTGAATGCAAAGCAGGTGCTCGACTACTGAACTTTGGCCTTTTGGCAGCGCCATCACAGCCATCAACAACTAAGTTCAGATCCTGGCGGCAAAGGGCTCTTATATTTTTACTGCAACACATGTGAGAAGGAGGTGTGCGCAGCAGCCCGACTTTGGGGGCTCTCCAAGAGAATCCCATTTTTGCATTCATGCGCTGTGCGTCGGTCAAAAAATTGCAGATGAAGATAGCACTATAAATTATTGATTGTAGGAAAAGGTGGATAATTTTGCTTAATTGGCCTGGAGTTTGCTCCAGCAGTTGTCCCGCAAGCATGGGGAGGGTGGAGAGAGAGGTTATGCTAGCACAAGATACAGAGAAATGATCAAAGGAACCATATCTGATTCAAAGCTTCTTCTCCAGTGGGCTTTCAATGGCAGGCTACGGTGACCTTTTGCAAAATTCCAACTGTTCCTCGATAACTGTGGGCTGCTCTTTATGGTTTCTGCTGACAGAGTCTCTCTGTTGCAAGTGGGATTAACTTTGTATTTTGGGGGTATACATTTGTAACCTCCAAGGTGGCTTAGCACCTGAGGAAGCCGGCAAATGTTTTATAACAGTCACTACATTTCTGAGGCAATATGGAAACCTGCTGCCAAGAAAAGCAAACAGAGCCCATCTTCTCCCAAACACTCAAATCTGTTCTCAAGATTGCTCCGCTTGTTGACTGTACACATGGTGGAGTAGCAGGAGCGTGGCCAGACGGCTCTGCCCCCACCCTCTCACATTGCCTGGCCCTGCCCTGATGGGTGCACTGTGACAAAGATAAGCATCAGGTTTCTGTTTTGGCACATGGATAGGCTCTTGCCACAATTAAGAGCCCTGTTCTGTGCACATGAGCCAACTGGCAAGTCCCTCTTGCATGGAGCATATCTGGAAAAAAGACTCTGAGAGACATATCATGGCTTAAGGTGCATGGGCTAGAGTCCACCTCATCAGAAGCAACACTACATTCCCCATTGACTGGGGTGTGTACTTGTCTGTTAGCCCATATACACTCACACGTATATGGGAGAGAAAGGAGTGTTAGCTATTAACTGTAAAGGGAAGGCAAAAATCTGTGTCATTTCTATGTACGATCCAAAAGAACGCCAAATAAAAATTACCCATTCACAGGCAATCCTTCCCCCCCCCTCATTTTTCTATGTCCCATTAACACCTACAGTAGCATAGAAGCCCCAGTCACAATTCAGACTAAATGCAGTGCAACTGAATTTGCTGAGAAATCATGAGTAAGCAATTTCACACAGTTCTTAGGTCAGCGTTTTCACAATGGAACCTTCACCTGTGACTTCAATCTGATGCCATAAAAAAATCTGTCACTCTTGAGCCTGGTAGCACAAAACTCTCAGTTTTTGCTGCAACACGAACTAACCAGGGGTGTGCTGGAGTCACTGTGACTCAAGTTGACACAAGTTGTGAAAATCCAACATTTGCATGAGTCAAGTTGTCAGAACTCAAATGCCCATCCCTGATAACAACCTCTCTGGAATTAGCCTCTGGAGGGAAGCATTTTGTTCTGGCAATTAGCATGCCAACCCAGAGCCCAATCCTGGGCACATCTATTCAGAAGCAAGTACCATATAAACAATGGGGCTTACCCCAGTCAAATGTGGATAGGATTGTAGCCTCAGTCACCTGAAAATGAGAGGACCCTAACCCAAGTAATAAGGTGTTAGTTTACACCTAGAAAACCTAGCTGTACACAACTGCAAAATGTTACCAAATTCCTCTCTTGCCAAAATTCACAATGGAACTCGCCATCCCAGATCCCTCCTACTGCCCAACAGAATACGGGTTTTACAAGACACGGGGAATACGGACAGATTGTATTCGTTCCAGGAAAACATGCATTTAAATGTATATTTTGTAACTTGTCTCACCAGCTGTTGGGGTTGGAAACATATGAAAGTACTTGGAGAAATGAAAGTACTTGGAGAAAAGCACATTAAAATGCACTCTTTTTCCCCCAGTAATAGTGAAAAAAGAATCTGGGGATTTTTTGCAGTGGAGAACCAAATGAAAAGGTACTCTGGAAAGGTCAGATGGGAGAGAGACCCTCCCACTCCTAATTGCGTTGATATTTTGATCTGTATGTCATCTGAACAACTCCAAGTCAGGGTGTCCCACATGTGGGACAGACTGAAGGGACTGCTTCAAGGGGCTGACTGGAGAAGGGGGTCAACATGCCTTGTACCTGCCCAATTGCTCCAGCTGACTACTGCCCCATCTAGCAAGCTTGAGTAGAAGGAGGGCAGAGACACAGCTCATTTTCTTAGGATGACCTTTACAACGTGGGGTGCCACACGGTTCTATTCGGTCCCCCATGCTTTTTAACATGTACATGAAACCATGTACATGAGGGTTTGGAGATCATCTGGGGATTTGGGCTGGGCAGAAATGGGTGAAGGAACATTTTACACGCTACATAGAGGCAAACCCAATAAGAAGCTGAAGACAACTGTAACTGACAAGCATACAAGTTACAGTACACATTTGTGTATTTGCAAATGAACACACAACCAGCAGCATGTGCAAAGTGCCCAAATGAAGGAGAGTGAAATCTCAGACTCCAACTTGGAGAAATATAAAGATCTTTGACTATAGAAGAAAAATCTCCTGACTTAAACTGCAAGCCTACACATGTTCCTGGGATATTGAAAACCGTGGGACTTACTTCTGAGTAGACATGCCTAGGATTGTGCCGAGCTGTTAGGCTGGTGGATTTTTAACTAAGAAGCGAAATAAATCTATGTGACAAAGTTAACATAACAACAGGAAAACTAACATGCTTCAGAAGTCGCTATAAAACTTGCTTTTGTAATCAAATAAAATTGATCAGACATCTTAGCCCTTGCTTCCAACTATTCAAGACATAATTCCTATTAATTTCAGTGCAAAAAAGGTACAAGTGCAATTATTTGGCCTAATTTTGCACTGAGAGAGAGAGAGAGAGAGAGAGAGGGAGAGAGAGGGAGAGAGGGAAAGAGAGTGTGTTCTTCTGCAAGGATTTATGTCGCAGGACTAGCATTTTGCATGAAGTCATGCTCAGCTGTAGAGCTGCTGGGTCAAATCTCTTACTCTCATTTTCATTGCCCATCTTAAAAGAAAAAAAATCACACACACATACACCCCCTCCCAGTCAATTTTGTTCCCACAACAAGCTGCAAGGTAGATTAGATGGTGTGACGGCAATTGGTTCAAGATCAGGGGAACAGAAATAATTCAAGCAACAGACACCTTGAAAACAGAGCCAAGCAACTTTGCCAAGGAGACCCCTCCCCTTTCAGGACACATTATTTCTGTTCTCCTGATATAGGGCAGAAATAGATTGAAAGGTATTGGGGCTGTTAACCATCTTTATTAAAATACTCCAGCACTATTAGAAGTATTTTTGTGGCGACGCTTTCTCCTCTTCCCCCACACCCTAGTTTTGTGGCCCAAGATCACCCAAATAGGACTTTGTGCCCAGTTCCAAGCTCTACCCTTGAATCATTACATATGCTAGCTTGTACTCCTGACCCTTGCATATCTGATCCACAGATGTCCCAGACACCACCAACTTGGCTGTTTAGCAGAACTGACCCACTTTTCATAGTAGGTCTTTTTTAGCTTTAATAAACGCTTCCAATGGGGTCATTTTGCTACTCTGTTTTTTGCTGCTACCAAAAAAAAAAAAAAGATAGATAAAAGCATCCTGCAGCACCTGAAACACTAACAAGTTCAGTGAAGCAGAAATATTCATGAACTTGAGTCCACTTGGTCAACTGCTTGATGGACAACAGAGGTTCACCCTTCGAGCATCTGATCGAATGACCACAGCTTCTGCTACAATCCATTGGTTTTCCAGGGATTGCAAGATTCTTGATGGTCTGGTTAAAGTGCAAGTATCGTCAAACCCGTTCAACATTGTGCCAGAACAAGTTTCACCTGCATAAGCGCCCTCTTCAAAACACCTCTACTGTGGTTGATCATTGTCTTACTGTTGAAAGCTCGGCCCTCCCCGTTGTGAAGGACACTTTCGAGAATCTGCAAGAGGGTGGAAGTCTTTGAGATGGGTGCAGAATTCTCACCAACCTTTCTTTCTGGAGTCTGTTGCTGAAGTTTTGTATGGCTGCAGCTGTGATGTCCATTATATTCAAACTTAATAAAAGCTGACTTAGAACACCTAAACCCTAATTATTTTAGGAGAGAGAGTCTGGTAGCACCTGGAAAAGACTGAGGCCGCAAACCTGTGTGTACATACCTGGGAGAACACACTGGAACTTGCTTCTGATTAAATCTGCTTAGGTAAGGGCTTTTTTTTGGGGGGGGGGGCTTCCACTCTTGTGGACCAGAGCCCACTTCATAAGATTTTCGTCATCCTATTCTCAATTGACAGAGTTAAATTAAGGTAAGATGATGCTTATTGCATCAGACTGAAAACTACAGACCAGAAAAAAAAGGGGAGACATTAGGGTGAAAAGGTCATTGAATCCAGGCAGGAAGGAGCTCAGTGCATAAACTCAGACAGCTGGGAAAGAGCCCCATCTGAAATCTAGAGAACTTCTGCCAGTCAGTCTAAATTAGTGGTTCTCAAATTTTTTAGAGGCCCGAGAGGCTTCTGCCTGGTTTATAAATGCCAAGGTGTGTGGTTATAGTGGTGATTGGGCAGCAGTGCTTCCCCTCCCTCACCGTATCAGCTTGTTGAACGCTTGATGCACATAGACTAATCTGCCCTGCCAATTTTGTGAACCACCAAAAATTGGGTCACAACCCACTGGTGGTTCCTGGACCCACAGTTTGGGAACCACTGGTGTAGATTATATTGAGCAAGATGAAACCAGTGGTCTGACTCAGGAGAAGGCTGCATCCTATCTTCAAAGAGGCATAACCTCAGACACTTCAGTACAAAGTTCAAGATGTATGCAAGCACAACGGCCATTCCTAGCAACAAGACTGGGCGAGAGTATTTGCGAAGATCCACGCACACTCCTTCTGAATCTATAGAAGGTGCACCAAACCTCAAGCCATGACAAACAAAGATGACCAACCTTTCAAAGTACACCACTGCAACCTCCTGGAGAACATACTCCAGAATTGTATGGTATTTCTATATTCCATGTTTTGTCCTGATCCAATTAGTCTCAGGACAATTCTAGAGGGATGGTGTTCTGAGAAGGCAGACAGTCTGGGCCGGCCTGGAAGTTAACACTGAACCCAGTCACAACAGAGAGGAAGCACAAACTCATTTTATTTCAGCTTTCATTCCAAAAAGAGAAACTTTTTTCTTTTCTTTTTTTAAGATTGAGAAGCTGGCATGCCAGGGAAATGACAGCTGGCTAAGTGGAAACACTTGTAGCAATTGTTTCAATGCAACTTGAGAGACACCAGAATCAGTGCTGCGAATTCACAGGAGCTTCAGAACCAGAGCTGTTTCATCACATGTTCTAAGCAGAAAAGACAGACTTTTCCCTTCCTACCAAGTTAAAGGGCTAGCAAATGCATTATCCAAACCAATGATTCATCAGGCAGAAATATACTTGATACTTCTGTCTGATGGTACTTCAGACACTTCAACATGCCAGAGGGAGAGACTGCGTCTCAAAAGCAGAATACACAAGCGGGAAGTCTCGGTTTAAAAGGTCTAACCTTGACAAAACAATGAAAACATAAGTACATGAGAAAATATATATATATTTTTAAACCCACAAACCAGTTGGTATTGACTAAGGAGGTAAGAATGAAATTGACAGTGCTTAGGAGGTGCTCAGAACTTTGCTCAGAGAATGTCTGGTGAAGGCTTGGATAGGATGGGTTCAGAAAGAGAGACAGCTCACACTTTTATCTGCATGGCCTGCATACTTGGCCTTCATGGGAAGCTGGGGCTGGGAGGGGGGGAGAGAGAAAGGGAATCAACATTCCCTCTTACAGTATCATCCTGATCTCCCCCTCTCTTTTGCTCAAGCCATCCCACTCCAAGCAAGATTTGCCCATCACTATTCTCCACCATATGTCACCTCTCCATCACTCCCACCCCGCCCCCAAAGTGTAAGAGGAGATCATTACTGCAGGTGTCCATAAACCAGAGAGAGAGAGAGAGAGAGAGATGTTCACTTTCTATACAAGACACACAAAAGGACTTTGAGAGGTAGCAAGGGAGATTAAGATTAAGGAGGGCAGGGTTGACAATTGGGTTACCACAAGCCCTTGAGGTGACAGCAAGGATTATTGTATTACCGAGACACACACATCTCATTCTATTTATGCTTGATAGGGACAAACCCCTTCTGGAGCATAAAGGAGTAGGGAAAGACAAGTCCAACATCATTCTCTCCCCCCCCTCCAATTCCTCCAAGCCCCTCCCCTTCTCCTGCCTCTCTGTCAGAAGGAATACACCCCCCATTCACTCTCTCCTTCCCCCCCCCATCACCACTCCCCAACAGCTGGAGAAATCGCAGAAAACCCACCCACTTACCTCCCCCCCTTCCCTCAAACCAGCACATCCATCAAACTGCAGCCAAAACAAAAATAGACTTTAAGAACCAAAGCCAGCCACATCGATCCATAAATATTTGGAGGGAGGTGGAGGATTTGGGGAGGGGGCTTCGGGTCTGCATTGTTATCCCAACAGGAAAGGCGAGGAAGAGGAGGGACCAGACCAGATTTTCCGCCCCCCCCACCAGCAAACAATGAAAGAGGGCGCAAACACAGACTCCCCCTCCCCTTCAGTCATGGGGGGGGCACCTTACCTCCAAGGCTTCCAGAGTCACAAAGCTGGCCATGGCAAAGCCATCGATGATGTCCTCTTCGGGGGAGGAGGACTCCCTCCTCTTCCTCCTGGGGGGCTTGGGTCGGGCGGACGGTGGGAGCGGTAGATTGCCATTGTTTTCAAGCTCCGAGCCGGAGGAGGAGAGGATGGACGCGGCTCTGCTCCTCCGGAGCTGCCCGGGCGCCGCGACCACCCCCACGGGGGCTGCACCTTGTAATCCACGCTGGGATCGACTCTCCCGATCGCGCTGGGCTCTGGATCGCCGCTTCTGGCGAAAGCCCTGGCAGAGTGAGGAGCCATCCATGGCTCTTTTATGCGCGCCCCCCCCCTCCACCACGCTCCACACTGCCTCACCCCTCCCTCTTTCTCTCTCCCCCCCAGCCCCGGCTCCCCCACCCCACCCCCCGGTGGAATGGAAGGGGAGGGAGCGAAAGAGAGAGAGAGAGAGAGAGAGAGAGAGAGAGAGAGAGAGAGAGAGAAGGGGAAAGGAGGAGGGGGAAGCCGGAGGAGGGGGGCTCAAAAGGGAGACTCCCAAGGAATGTCAGCACCAAAGCAAATCCATGTAGAGAGGCAGAGATTCCTTCAAGCAAGCCCAGGAAAAGTCATGGCTGGTCGCTGGAATCCTTTGGAGGCAAAAAAAAAATAGATGGATAGATCTATAGGAAATCCACCCTCTCCAGGAGGCAAGAAATCGGGGTACCGGAATGCCTGGATCCACAAGCGGGGAGGCGTGATGGGGTCCTCTCCCTCCGTCTGAATGGCTTTGAAATCCACCGGGGGAGAAGTAAAGAGGACCCCCCCCCCTCCAAAAATAATAATAATAATAATAATAAAAAGAAATAACTATTTCTTTCGCAGAGAGGCTCCCTCCTTTCTTCTTTTCATGGTGGCAGAGCTGATGGAAGCAATCATTAAGTGGGGGTGGGGGGGCTGGACCTCTCCTTCCCCCACCCCAAGAGACGAGGTATATATATATATGTAGAGAATCGAAGTTGCTCCGGATTTTTTAAGGGACGTGCCTCCTGGTCAGTTTCAGCGCAGGCAGCCGGGTGAAGACCGAAATAGACTCAGATGCAAGGAAGGCACCTGGAGGAGTGGAGAGAAAGGACTCCAAGAAGCACAACCAGCCGGCCCCCCCAGCTCCCCCCTCCCAACCTTCTTTCTCCAGCTGACTGAGTGCTCCTCGGGTGTAAAGCGCACCCCTCCTGGGAGATGGAGCAGAGGTGGTGCAGAGTCATCCGACAGAGAGCGAGCGAGCAGCGGGTGTGGAAGAGTTAGGCGTTGGAGAATCCCAGCACAAAGGAAACTGACAAGCTCTCGGTTCCCGGCCCACCAGGAGCCCCCACGGCGCACGTGCACCCCCAGACATGTGCCTGGAGGGGTGTCTAGGAAGAAGGGCTGGACCAAAATGAGATCAGTCACAAGCGCAAACACGCACACACACCCCAGTTGTGTTTGTGTGCATGGCAGAGGTGGAGAAAGGGGCTCGCAGACGAAGCCAGGCTTCCCTGGGGGTGCGGGGGGGGCGATCCTCAGGAGAAAGTGCAATCGGGGCAAAATCCTTCTCTGGACTGATGATGGGAGAAGGTGCAGTCTTGCTGGCTTCCCCCCCAACGCCTCCAGCGGTGGCCACAGCCAGGATCCAGTCCCATTCACCTCTCCCTGCCTCTCTCTCTCCCCTTCTGTGTGTATGTGTGTGTGTCTCTCTCTCTTCTCCCCCCCACCGGTCACGTGGCTAACTTTCCTGCCTCCCCCTCCCCTCCTTTTCTCTCTTTCCCTTCTCCCAGTGTGAAATAAGGCTCCCCCAGCCTCGTGAAATAAGTTGCAGGCATGCGCGATGAGCTTGCGCACTGACACAAGGGCTGGCCAGGAGGAATGAATGGAAGGAAAGTGTGTGGAGCCAACCAGATTGGCTTACTTGGCTTGAGGGGACTTGATGTGCAATAACTCAGCCTCATTCGTGGGGACAATTTAAACATTCAACCAGCAACATAAGAATACAGCCGGCACAGGTCCCAACTGTGTGCAGAGCCTATTGAGCACCACCAAGATTAGGAGATAGAAAGCTGGCAAAGGAAATTGACAGGTGCTCACTTACCCTGTCCCTTACCTGTCCCTCTTCAGCACGCTGTCCATGCTCTAGAGACCAGGGCGGGCAAACATTTTGGCAGGAGGACACATCATTTCTCTGACAACTGTGTCCGGGGCTGGTGAAAGAAAAAATAATTCACATTTCAAATTTGAATAAATTTACATAGATGAATACATTAGAGCAGGGGTGCTCACACTTTTTTGGCTTTGAAACCCAGCAAGGCCCGGAGATCTACCGGGGGGAAGGAAGCGTCTGACAGACACCCCCTTTAATGTATGGAGCCCCTGCTGGAGTCTAGTCAGTTTCCTCAGTTTTGTTGCTGCATGCCTGAAGAGCAGCTAAAGTGTCAGTTTCAGTGTCAGTTTAGTGTCAGCTAAATATGTCAGTTTCGTCTAGTCACTAGACGAAACTGACATATTAACAGTTTGGAGAGAGGGCTCCGCAATCTACTCATTTTGCCTCGCGATCTACCGGTAGATCGCGATCCACCTATTGAGCACCCCTGCATTAGAGACAGAAATATATATATATATATATATAGTGTGTGTGTGTGTGTGTGTGTGTGTGTGTGTGTGTATGAACGAATGAGTTTTACTGAGCTTATTTATAATGCGTATGAGAACTATAATACACGCATGTAGAACTACATGAGAACTATGAACTGTTTGCCACGCACCTCTTGCACAGTGAAAGCAGAGACCAAGTCAGAAATATATGGAGACATAAATTGCTCAGAGGCAATGGGAGGGGGGGAGTGTTAAAATTATGCCCAGGTAAAAGCAGAAAACACATGGAGACTATAAAGGGCCTTGCTCTAACTCAGCCCATGCCTGGCGATCAAGACCAGCAGTCATGGGCCAACACAGGCTCCAATAGTCTCTGAAGGGCAGAGGCTCATTGGAATCCGGGGGCTCCCTGCAGGCCAGATTGGGGGTCCCCAAGGGCTGCAAATGGCCCGCAGACTGAGTTTGCCCACCCTTGCTCTAGACCAGTGGTTCTCAAACTTTTTAGCACCAAGACCCACTCTTTAGAACGACACTGTGTCAGAACCCGCCAGAAGTGACGTCATTAACCTGGATGTGATGTCGTGGCCAAAAGTGACCTAATCGATTTAGGGCACAATTCTAACCCACTTTCCAGCACTGACATAGCTGTGCCTATGTGGGGTGCACTGCATCCGGCAGTGGGGAGGCAGTCAAGGGGGCCTCGTCAAGGTAAGGGCATGTTTGTTACCTTACCTTGGGGCTGCATTGAGGCTAGGTCCGTGCTGGAAAGTTGGTTAGGATTGCAGCCTTCGGCTGTGATCAGCCAAAGGTCCCATTACACAGTTCGCATTGGATCAGGCTATAAGCCCATCTTGTCCAGCTTCCTGTATCTCACAGCAGCCCATCAAATGCCCCAGGGAGCACACCAGATAACAAGAGACCTGCAAAGCTTCCTGGGAATTGTAGTTAAGAACATAAGAACAGCCCCACTGGATCAGGCCATAGGCCCATCTAGTCCAGCTTCCTGTATCTCACAGCGGCCCACCAAATGCCCCGGGGAGCACACCAGATAACAAGTGACCTCATCCTGGTGCCCTCCTGGTGCACACCAGATAACAAGAGACCTGCAAGGCTTCCTGGGAATTGTAGTTAAGAACATAAGAACAGCCCCACTGGATCAGGCCACAGGCCCATCTAGTCCAGCTTCCTGTATCTCACAGCGGCCCACCAAATGCCCCAGGGAGCACACGAGATAACAAGAGACCTCCATCCTGGTGCCCTCCCTTGCATCTGGCATTCTGACATAGCCCATTTCTAAAATCAGGAGGTTGCGCATACACATCATGGCTTGTAACCCGTTATTTTACATAGCTGTTTTACATAGCTCAGAATTCAAACATTCCAGCCCGGAAGTCAAAGCAGAAGGCAGACTTGCACTCTTCTCCAGCCACACAGCCTTCCCCCCTTTCCAGCATTACATCTTCCCACCTATTCAGGGCAAAGCACCAGGCCTCTCTCCCAACAGGAGCCCACCCCACCCAGCAGCTCAGAGTATTTTCAGTTCCATATTTTCAATGGCTGCTGAGCTACGCGGCCCACCTGAAATCAGCTCACGACCCACCCACAGTTTCAGAAACGCTACTTGAGACTGAATGAAAATTATGTTCAAATTCAATCGCTGTGCAAATCAGAAGGACTGCTCCTTCCTTATGTGCCCCAAGAGATCAGCTGTGGCGAGTGCCCTCTGATGTGTCCTATGCTTGACTGAGACTAAGTAGGTACAAGCAAGTGGCAGTGCCTTCTCAGTGGTGGCACTGCAGCTAAGGAACACCCTCCCTTTGGAATTGAGATCTGTGCTCTCCCTGGGGTTTTCTGGTAGGATTTGAAAACTTTCCTCTTTCAGGTGTCCTTTTTGTTTTAGTGCGGTATGGGGCATGCCCATGGGTTTTTTGTGGATGGGTGGGTGGGTGACGCTGCTGTTTTTGATTGCTGTTGTCTGGTATTTTTATGCTGCCTTTTGGATTATTTTCATCTGTGCTCTGATTTTTTTTTATGCTGTAGTTTTTGATCTTATTATAGTTATTTTATTGTGCTGAGAATTCTGTTTCATTGGTGCCTTATTGCATTTTATTGTGATGGCATTTTATACATAATATAAAGTGGCTTTGCGTGGCTCGTGGGGGCAAAGGTGAGACAGAAACAGTTGGAATAAATAACATAAATTTGTGTTGAAAAGAGATGATTTATTTGTGTGTGTGTGTGTGTGTGTGTGTGTGTGTGTGCTACAACTAGTAGACTTTGCAATGGGGGAAAATTTGTGTTGGCAACCTTCAGTCTCGAAAGCTACACTGGGTTTGGGTGGGAGTTAGCCGTACAGCAATAAATTTAGTGGAATTAGGGGAATCCCTCTGATTCTTCCCCCCCATCTCTCTCTCTCTCTCTCTCTCCTCCCTCTTCCTCAAAAGAGGGGCTAGAGGAGTGTCACAAATGTGTGGGGCAGATCCTTTTCCCCCCCTCCTAATTCAAGCACTGGGACCACAAGGTTGGTATGGTCCAATCCCTGGCATTCAAGCTACAGCCTCAGACAGGCTGCTATATACCCACTGGCACATGGCAACTACATTTCCTAACATGCTCAGAGTTCTGGTTATGTTCCGCAGCACCTTGAGCTTCAGGGGGGGTCTGGCCTATGGGGCATAGAAATGAGCAGGTCCTGCCCCATAGATACCTCTGGGAAAGAGTGGTGGTGCCATGGAGAGCCTAATACTCACAGTGCAGACTGTAGGGTTGTCCAAGGCAGGCAGACCTTAGCGCATTGGTGCGCACAGGACCTATCTGTAATTAATTTTGACTCCACATTGGTGCCTGAATTTAATAATGAAGGAGAAACTTGCAATTAATTCAAAGCGCAAATTAATTGCAAAGCAGAGCCCAGCCATTCTACCTACCTCTTCATTCCACCGGCCACTTCCAGCAATCCATAATGCTGTTTGGAAAGGGGAAATGTTGCCTGGATGGGGCTCTAAGCATGCACAAGGTGCCTTCTGCATCACAAATGCCTCCTGTTCTATCTCTGCACACTGGGAGCCGATACATCCTCCAGCACATCGCAAAGCATATACTTGAAGTGTCTATTTCTAGTAATAGCCCTACAGCCCATTTTCAGCAGTGACTTACTTTCAAGCTGCAATCATAAGCCCACTTACTGCGAAGCAAGTCCCACTGAAAGTGGTGGGATTTACTGCAGGGCAAATATGCAGAGAATTCAGGGAAAGGCTGTAGTTCTGTAGGAGGACATTCGCTTGGCTCAATACCGGGCATCCCCTGGGAGGTCAAGGAAAGACCTCCTGTCTATAATCATGGAGAGTTGAGCACCTGAAGTCTGTCACTGTGTCACAGTCCAGGGTCCCATGGACCAATCTGGGTTCAAGTCCATCAACCAGAGGTGGAACATGCACAAGGCCCCAAGTTAATTTACAAAGTGGATGCACTTGTATGGGAGGATATATGGTAAATGAGAGCTTTGGGGGAGGGCAAACCAGGTTCCAACCATAGGATGGATGGTGGGACCTGAGGGACACCTGACCAGGAACTACACCAAGGGAGGCACAAAGCCACCAGCATCTCCTCCTCCTCTGGGGGGAACCCAGAAGTAAATGCCTTGTGCCTCTTATGGTTCTCTCAGAGGAGGGGTGCTTGTTGCTGTGGCTTCGCTCCCCTGTTCCTTCTGACAGAGAAGCCACCACACCTCCTCCTCCAGAGAGATCCTTAATGTCACAATGTCTTATAGTTACACGGAGGAAGGGGAGTTCCCCAGTAGGGAAGCTGCTATGACTGCAAATAATAGCTCCCTTCCCTGGGCCACAAGCAGCTTTGTGGGCTCAATCCAGACTTGGAACACAGCACAGTGGGAAAGGGTTGCGTAACCCTCTTTCCCCTGCACCTCAGTCCCAATCAGGATTGGACTTCCTGTTGCCAGTTTGTAAATTGTAAAAAAGAAAATTAGAACAAATAAACAGTAGCTATTTAGTAAAGAAAATATTTATTTACCCAGCATCTAATTAGTCTGTGGAACTCCTTGCTACAGGATGTGGTGATGGTGTTTGGTCTAGATACCTTTAAAAGGGGACTGGACAAATTTCTGAAGGAAAAGTCCATCATGGGTTACAAGCCATGAATGTGTAGCTCCTGATTTTAGAAGTAGGTTACCTCAGAATGCCAGATGCAAAGGAGGGTACCAGGATGCAGGTCTCTTGTTCTTATGTGCTCCCTGAAGCATTTGGTGGGTCACTGAGATACAGGGAGTTGGACTAGATGGGCCTGATCCAGCAGAGCTCTTCTTATGTTCTTAATAATACAACACCTGTATTAACACCAATCTAGTCTGGCCCTTTACTTTCCAGGAAAGATGCTATGGTTGGATGGTACAAATCAACCTGCCCCATCATAGAAAACAAATGAAATTTCCAGTGCAATCAGGGTACCACAAAGGTCTTGTACTGCCAATTTCCCAGAGTAGCCTCTGGCATATGTCTGTGAAGAGTCATGTTCCAAGGCTGGAAATTGGGAAGGTCGCTCATCGCTAGGGGAAATTGCAAACACATGGCCTGGGGCAAGAGTCATTTGTAACGACATATCAGGGTGATGTGGAAATGGTTTTTATCTAGATGCTGCACTCCCTGGCATTTGTAGTCATTTTTGGGGGGAGGGAAGGACGCAGGGGTGGGAGGGGGGGGCCACGGGAGGATGCAGTTGATTAATCCCCAAAACATGTGCTTACAACCTGTCTGGTGTAGATCTAAGATTGTGGCTGCAATCCTCCTGCGCACAGACTTGGGAGAGTAAATCCCATTGATTTAACTTCTGAATACACACGCACCAAGGTCAGGTTGTAAATCCACTTTGGGAGAGCAAAGATGCAGAGATATCCCCATATCCCTGTTATCTTCCAAAGCTTCAAAAAGTAAAGGGGGGAAATATCACAAGACAAGGAGCACTTTGGTCAGTGGATTATGATCAGGTAGTCAGGCAGCATCAGTAATAGAGGCAAGGAGGCCTGTGAATTCATCAAAGAATATTTGGAGAGGATGGCAGTCTTGGCACTTGAGGAGCTCACACTGAGCCAGGTGGATGGAAGCTTTCAAAAAGGAACTGGGGGGGGGGGGGAGAGAGAGAGAGAGATAGGCCAAACTGGGAGTAACTCCACAAATGTGGGCACAGTCAAGGGACAGGTGTAGGAAGGGGTCCAGAACTCAGTGGCAGAGTGCTTGCTTTGTATGCACAAGGGCCCAAGTTGGACCACCAGTATCTCAAGAAGTGTTGTGTTTTGACAATTTGGCTAATGAAGTCCTTTAGGCTACATTCATTTTGTAGCAAATTGTGGCCATCTGCATTATCTCTTTCGTTTTGGGAATAGGGCAACTTATCTTGTACGGTAGGCTCTCTTTGTGTTCACTGCCTGAACTTTCTACTTGTTGGCAACCTTCAGTCTCGAAAGACTATGGTATCGCGCTCTGAAAGGTGGTTCTGGAACAGCGTCTAGTGTGGCTGAAAAGGCCAATTAGGGAGTGACAGTCCCTTCCACACTGGGAGCAAGTGCAGTCTGTCCCTGGTCTGTCTCCCTGGCTATGGGCCTTCCTTCTTTGCCTCGTAGCCTCAGACTGTTGGCCAAGTGTCTCTTCAAACTGGGAAAGGCCATGCTGCACAGCCTGCCTCCAAGCGGGCCGCTCAGAGGCCAGGGTTTCCCACTTGTTGAGGTCCACTCCTAAGGCCTTCAGATGTCCCTCTTGCAGATGTCCTGTGGTCTACCTGTAGGGCGCTTTCCTTGCACAAGTTCTCCATAGAGGAGATCCTTCTAAAGCTGAAGAGAAGAGGCAGAGCTCTTTCAGGGTGGCCACTCTATCAGCAGCCATGTGTCCCACCAAATCCTTTTTCTGAAGCCTTTCTTCCCTTCTTTACTCAAAATAGTCCCAGTTTTGGCAGAAATCACTGCTGGACACCACCACAAGGGCAGCTTACCTGTTCAACCTGCAGAGGTCCTCCTTCCTCCTTGCCCTCTCCAGCCACAGTTGCAACACATTTGCTCTCAGCAGCCCCTGGGCATGGCAGCCACTCAGCAGTCTCTGTTCCAGCCATCTCCATCCAGCAGTCCTCCAAGTGCCTTCCTTCTGCTCTTCCAGCCTCTGACAATGATTCTCCCATCTTTGTCCTCAAGATTCTCATTATCCCCACTAAGTTATGGCTGAGAGCCACACCCTTTGCAAGTCAAGGTTTTGGTTTTAACCCTATACTTCCGTATACTGCCAACACAAGGGGCCATGCTGACACACTATACCTCCTTGAGGGAAATCTTCCACGATTCCACTACACCATGTTTTTCCCACAATGCCCCAGAGAGCTACTGATAGTCCCAGTTGTCTGCTCTCAACATGAGAACAACTGTTCAACCTCTTGCACAAGCTGTAGGATGAGGGCATCCTCCGCTACTTGCGGTTTCACATCTGTGATGCAGCAGTGGCAGCAAAGGAAAGGCCAGCCTTGCTTTGTGCAAGGCCTTTTATAGGTCTTGAGCTATTGCAAGACCTTCATTCATATAAGTTCCATCTTTAATATATTCATTTATGTAAATTTATTTAAATTTGAAATGCAAATTAATTATTTTTCCCCCCAGCCCCTGACACAGTGTCAGAGAGATGATGTGGCCCTCCTTCCAAAGAGTTTGGACACCCCTGCTCTAAAGGGTTTATGTCCACTGTAGACTAATTAGCTACACTTCTTCCCCCCCCCTTGTGGAAAGCCCTACCCACCACCAGGGTAGCTTGCCTGTTCAGAGGGTACTCCTTCCTCCCTGCTCCCATCAGTAGTTCCTCCAGCTACAGGAACACCTTAACTCTCAGCAGTTCCTGGGTAGGGCAGTCTCCACAACCACCTTTCAGCCAGCCCAGCCTCTTTCTCAGCCACTCTCCACCCATTCTCCTTCTACCACCCACATCCTCTCCTGCCTCCAGGGGTTGCTTTAATTCCTAAGGCCGCTGTTGCGTTCAAGTGATTGCAGCTGTGCAGTACACTCCCTGCATTCTAAGGTGTTCTAACTCCATGCTTCCCAAACCTGCCAGAGCAAGGAGGCAACTATTGACACCACACAGGGTGGTTGAGAGGATGGAAGAAACCATGTATACCGCCTGGGCTCCTTGGAGGAAGGGTAGTATAAAAATGTGGACAATAAAGTAACAGGTAAGCCCCTTTTTATTACAAAAGTAGACCAGACGCACATGTATGATATCTGGTTCATTTGAAAACTTTCCTCGTTCATTTCAGATGGATGAAAATGAACCCATTTTGGGCCCATTTCCCATTAGTTCTGGGACAAATGGACACCCATATAAATCATGAGACTCCTCAGGTGGTTGAAAGAGAAAGGCCTTTGGATTGAACAAAATTATGTTCTGGCCTCATGGGGGCATGTATGGGAGCGAGGGAAGGATTGTCCTTTGACCAGGAGCACTGGGCACATGGCTAAGAACAGAAGCCAAGGAATGGGGTCAACGTACAGTGGCAAAATACCCCCTTTACATGCAGAAGGTTTAAGGTTCTGACAGCTCTGAATAGGGCAGGAGAAGATCCTGTTTCCAACCCTGGAGAGCTGTTGCCAATCAACAGTCAGTACTGAGTGAGGTGCCAGAATCTAGTCAACATAGTCAGTACTGTGGGCTAAGGGCCTGATTCAGAAGAAGGCAACTTCATATATTCAGCAGGTACTGGGCGTCCCTCAAGGGCTCCAGCTGAGACAGCTGCCTGGTGGCAGACCATCTCACTACATTGTTGACTCTACTGATGATGGATTGCGGTGGGGCTGGTGGTGTCTTTGCCTTTGTCGCATGCGCACATGGGCATCTGATTGCGCACACACCAAAGGAAAGAGCTTTCCTTGAAAAGGCAAGCAGTGTTGCTGAGCCCCTTTTAATATCAGGAGAGGAAGTGTTCCTTACAAGACAACGCTTTGATTTTTCTGTTCTCCCTAAGCTTTCCTTTTTCCTCTCATGAAGGAACAGATTTCTGTGTTCTCACTTAAGAATTCAAAGCACCTCTTGCCGTACAAGACACAGAGGAGGCTTATTTTACAGCCTTTTGGAAACTCACTAGAGCATCGTTCTGATGTTTCAGCCTCTCCCAGAGCAGGATTGCGCTGGCTCAGCTGTGTGGCTGTTGGTCTAAAAGGCTTGAACATCAAGTCAGATGTTGTGAAACAGAACCAGGGATGGCCCAAGACCTCCTAACCCCTTAGACCAGCCATTTTCAACCACTGTGCCATGGCACATTGGTGTGCCGTGAGTGGTCCACAGGTGTGCCATAGGAATTTGGGGGAAGGTCATTTATTAGTAGGGCCAATGGGGATGTGAGCCCCCCACTGGCAGCATGGTGTGCCTTGGCAATTATCAAAAACCTGATGGTGTGCCTTGACAATTTTAGTGCCTTGTCAGTGTGCTGTGAGATGAAAAATGTTGACAATCGCTGCCTTAGACATTGCGCTAAAAGAGTGGTTCCCAAACTTTTAGCTTCATGACCCACTTTTTTTAAATGACACGCTCTCAGGACCCACCTAACTTTATAAGACTTATAAAAAAGGAGATCTAGAAAGAAATAATATTTTATTTATTTATAAGTAATAATAATCAGGAAAAAAACCCTCAAACACTTATGTCCCTAATACTTCCCTTATATACCAGTCACCTTGAGTTCCCTTGGGGAGAAAGGCAGAGTATAAATGCTGTAAATAAATAAATAAATATTTATACATGCTTGCAAACTGCAGGAGCTGAACTCTTTGCAGCTTAATTACAGCTACAGTATTTGATTTTTCAATTTTGCCTCAGGGCTTGAGGCAATTAGTTATCTGGTCTTTCCATCACCCTTTGATGACCCACCAAAAACCAGGTGGTGACCCACCAGTGAGTTCTGACCTACAATTTGGGAACCACTGCACTAAAAGCTCCCCAGAGGGTGAAACAACATGCTGCCACAACCATCATTCTTCTGTCTCTTCCTCCCTGTGTCATGAAAGTCTTTTTTTCCATACTTCCTTACCCACTCCTTTCCTCTCTTCCTTTTATGAATCCAGGGAATGGAAAGAGGAGAAATAGCAGCAGCAGAAGTGGAAGGTGAGAGGTCATGCCAATCTGTGCATGACACATGGCCACCACAATGCATGGACAGGCTGAGAGTTTAACCTAAACTCTCCAGAAGCCATTGAAGAGTTTGGACCAACCAAACTTGAGGCACCAACCAACCACAAGAATCCAAGCCCTGATTGAAATATTTGGAGGGAGTTTGGGAAAATCTATTGGAACTTGCCTTCATCTGGGGGATTAAGCCATTTCTGCCCAATGTTGTACCTATGCAACAGGGATCAAATGCGTACACCAGTGGGCTGGGCAGAAATGGAACAAAGAAAATTGTTTTGCCTGAGCAAACATTAGTAAATGTCAAACTAAAGCTGATTTACCTGGAAGTAAGTCCCTCTGAACTCAGTAGGACTTACTTCTGAGTAGGCACGCAAATGATTGCACTGTAAAACTAACCAATGTCTGCATTCCAGGGCAAATGGACTGAACGCTTGGTATACAGCAGGCCCTTCTGATCTTGCACCTGCGGCTCTGAGCATCCTCAGATGCTAAGTTCACTGATGCAGCACCTCAGAAGACTTCCTGGGTGAGACCAGAGTTGCCAGCATGGACTGGATGTGACTTCCAGTTGGGTCTGGAAGGCCTTCTGAGGAGGTCAGGAGGCTGTGCACAACCTCCAGAGGGGGCTCCAGGTAAGTTATTGCTGTGCCGTACTTCCCCCTGTTATCCATGAACTTCGGCATCTGCAGGGGCAATGGCATCACTAGGGGCACAGGGGATGCATGGCGGATGTGGGTTGCACTGGGTGACACGCACAGGGGGGTGGCACCACTGCTCATCAACATTTTTAAAATCTTGGTATCTTCATATAATACCATCATGTTATATATCAAACGATGTGTAATTTCAAACAGAATGCAATGGGAAAATCAGCGTCAAAATATCTTTATTCTATCAAAAGTTATAGCAGAAAAACCGGCAGGGTGATGTACATCACCATGCTCACTGCCTGGGGCATTGCCTCTCCCACTGATCCTCGAAGGATACCCATTGTAAAGGCAAAGGCAAAGCACTGCATGATAGGAAGTTGAAATTGTCAGCTTTTAGTTAGGATTCTGGAGAAGTGAGATGCAGAACAGTCAAGGAACAGAACAGAGGGAGCCCTTCCTTCCTGGTTGATGTACTGGCTGTCCTTATTCAAACCCCTATCCCAGTGGGAGTTTTGCATGAATGACTATGAACTCTGCTTACTAATTTGTTTGGTTAGTAACTTAGCCATTGTGTCTCACCTGTAATTTCCTGAAGGGTTATTCAGCTTGGATGCTTTGTCCTACATTCGTTTCAGAGACAAGAAAACACACTGCAACTCAGCTAATTACTGATGTCTCAAGATCAGACGAGCTCCACGTGTTGCAAGAAGCAAAAGAAAAACTGAGGCCGAGACAGGGAGCAGGAATAGTCATGGATGGAAATTGTGAACACGTCATAAGGCTCAAAATAACATTTACAGCCCAATCCTATTCACACTTTCCTGGAAGTAAGCCCCACTGACTCTAATGGGTCTTACTTCTGAGTAGACACGCATAGGATTAAGCTGTTAACCAGTAGAGAATCAGAAGGAAAGTAAATCAGAGCCCAGTCCTATGCCTATCTACTCAGAGGTAAGTCCCATTGTGTACAATGAGGTTTACTTACAGGAAAATATGTATAGGATTTCAGCTTAAGTCTACCTTTTTTGACTTGGAGATCTTTAGAAAAACACTTTGTGAAGACATCATCATCATCAACATTATTTATATATTGCTTTTCAACAAAAAATTCAGATTATGTTTTACAGATTATGGGCACAATCCTAAGCAGGTCTACTCAGAAGTAAGTCCTATTTTGTTCAATGGGGCTTACTCTCAGGAAAGTGTGGTTAGGATTGAAATCAAATAACTAATGGTTCATAAAGTTCTTTTGAGGGGGATTCGGGATTCAAAATTGAAAATGGCATCCCACAGCCAATAAAGGGAGAAAAGAAAACATTGCTGTGAAATGGGTAGCGCTGATGGTGAAAGCTTGAGCTGGGCAACCCGAGTGCAGATTTCTCCCAACCTTTTCACCACCCCAATTTTGTACCCAAAGTTCTAGGGAGGGGCAGAGATTTTATTAGCGCCCTCTGTAGACAAGAAACTCAGACTGGAGAGTGAAACCGAGAGGAATCCTTGATTTGGGCCAGTGGGGACTCTGTTGGCTACGCTGGTGTCATGATTCTTCCTATGCCACCTGGCTGCAATTCTCCCTCCTACCACTGTGGTGGGAGGCGCTGTGGAGTAGCAAAGCCTGGGCTGGCCAGTCCTTCACTTTGCAAGCAGCTGGAGAGTGAAACCCAGAGGAATCCTTGATTTGGGCCAGCGGGGTCTCTGTTGGCTATACTGGTTTCATGATTCTTCCACCTGGCTGCAATTCTCCCTCCTACCACTGTGGTGGGAGGCGCTGTGGAGTAGCAAACCCTGGGCTAGCCAGTCCTTCACTCTGCAAGCAGCTTTGCTGTTGCAGAAACCCAGGTGCCTAAGCCTTGCTGCCTTTACAAGTTTTCAGCCTGAACAAAAAGAGGCTTGATTATTTAAAAACAACCCCACACGTAAGAACATAAGAAGAGCCCTGCTGGATCAGGCCAAAGGCTCATCTAGTCCAGCTTCCTGTATCTCACAGCGGCCCAACAAATGCCCCAGAGAGCACACAAGACAACAGGCACAACCTGCGTCATTGGAGGTCCTTAGGCAGCTGAATCCTGCACACAGCACCAGCCTCTATTCTAGTCCTGGTGAGACTGATTGTTCTGATATCCAATATGTTTACAATTCCACTTTCCCCACCCTTTGCTCGTTGCTTTAATTGGAAATCAGGCCGTTTCTGATGCTATTTTGAAGCTCATTAGCCCCATCCAGGTTCTGTTCAGTCTCTTTTTTTTTCCCCATCTCTTTGTTCCTGCTGTTGGGGGAAAAGCACTGAATCGGAAATAATGTTTATAAAAGAGGCATCCCGTTACTGCTATACAAACACGCACCTCCCAAGCAGATTAGGGCACACAAGGACTGCTGAAGGAAGGTTGTCACTCCATGAAAGACTCACCTGCTCTTCATGCAAAAGGGCCTGAGTTGAATTCTTGGTATTTCTAGTTAGGCTTGAAAAAGACCTCACTCTAGAACCCTGTGGAGATGCTGTCAGTCAGTGCATCAGTACTGATCAAGATGGATCGTTGTTCTGACTCAGTATATAATGCAGCTTTATTAATTAATTTATCTATTTATTTATTTTCACATTTTTATGTGAAAATAAATTTTCACATAAAATTTTCACATTTCACACATGAAAATAACATGCCGGTTTCCCGAAAGGAGCTCAGGGTGGTACATATAGTTCCTTCCTCCCTTTGTCCTCACAGCAGTAAGTCTGGGCGGTAGGTGCAACTGAGAGAGAGAGAGAGTGACTGGTCCAAGGTCACTCAGGAAGCTTTGTGGCTGAGCAGGGATGTAGAACCACTACACCATCCTGGCTCTTATATGCCCATCAGATGCACATGTGCTTTGCACCCAGAAAGCCCTAGGTTCAATTATTTAGGTCTCCAGGAGGAAGACAGCTTCCTCAGTTGGTTATTGAAGAGCTGAGCTCTAGGCATGTTACTGAGTAGGAGGTGAACGAGAGCTTTGTCACAAAGGTGATTAACCCACTCTAGCTGAAACAAAATGTTTCATTTATTCATTCACATTTTTATACTGCCCTTCCTGCAAGGAGCTCATCATGGTGTAAGTAGTTCCTTCTTTTGTCCTTACAACAACGCTTTTGTCTGTGGGGTAGTTGAGGCTGAGAGAGAGAGAGAGAGAGAGAGAGAGAGAGAGAGAGAGAGGTCCAATGTCAGCCAGGATGCTTCAGGGATAAGTGGGGATTTGAACCTGGATCTTCCAGGTCTAATGCCAACTCTCGAACCACTACATCCTCCTGGCTTTCAAGATGGTGCTTGATGTTGCATCAAACTAGCAAGACTTGATATTGTTTCATCACCTCGAAATTTGAGTTGTGACGAGTAGCTTTTAAGTAGGCAAAAGCCTGATACACCCCCAAATCAGACAACAGTTTTGCGACGCCCATCAGGAGGCAGTCCCTTGCCTCTATGCGCTAATTGTGGGCTTTCAAAAAAGTACTTAAGATGCACCTGTTCCGCCAGGTGTGTCTGGGGCTTATGAGCTTTTTCTTTATCTGCTGCTGCTGGAATACTTTCTGTGTCTCCAATGAACTATTTTTTTTAATTGTTAAATTTGATTTTATTGCTTGTATGTTTTTATACTCTAGGTAGCTGCCCTGGGACTATCTAGTGAAGGGTGGAATTGAAATGAACAAATACATCTGCTTTGATGCATCCAGAAACAGGATGCTGGAGGTGACAAACCTTTGGCCAGATCCTGCAGGGTGGTTCTTGTGTTCTTAGCCACTCTGCACCATTCAGCCTTCAGCTGACTTTCTGAAGATATCTTTGGGGCCATAAAAGCATCCAGAACAACCCTGCAGGGTAGGCCATCTATTCCCACATATTGTTTCTTACCAGGGGCCTTTGGGAAGCCCACAAAGATGGCATGGAAGTCAAACTTCTTGACAACCTGCAGGGCCTGGAGAACCACCAGCCATCTGAGTCACCTCCAACTCGAAGATCTACATTGGTGTTCTTTCAGCTTATTCCCACAATCTTACCATCATCCAGATACCAGTTGCAGGGCAGCAAAGGCAGGAGGGGGTGCTTCCTTCATCTACCATCCTTGGGCTTCCCAGAGGCATCTAGTGGGGATGCTGGACTACATGGTCTGTCACTTGATCCAGCCGGGCTCTACTTATAAGTACAAGTTGATTATCCTTTATCCAGATTGCTTGGGATGGGAAAGTATCTTGATTTCAGATCTGTCTGGATTTCAGAATAATTGTACAAATATAATGAGAAATGCTTCCTCTTGCTTTTTTCACTGTTCCTCACGTGGGTTTCTGCTGGCCTCTTTGACATTTTTCAGCAATGTCTGTACAAGTACACACCACAGAGAAGAGAAGAGAACTTACAGCCGGTCCCTGCACTGTACGTGGGATGGAGCATAAAACCTTCTAGTGTTCACACTGCAGAAAACAGCTGAATTATTGGTTAAAGCGCCAGAAGCCCATCTAGTCCAGCCTCCTGTATCTCACAATGGCCCACCAGAGACCTCAGGGAGCACAGAAGACAACAAGATACCTGCATCCTGGTGCCACTCCCTTGCACGTGGCATTCTGAGGTAGCCTATTTCTAAAATCAGGAGGTTGCACGTACCCATCATGGCTTGTGACCTGTGATGAACTTTTCCTCCAGAAATTTGTCCAATTCCCTTTTAATGGCATCCAGGCCAAGATGCCATCACCGCATCCTGTAGCAAGGAGTTCCACAGGCTGGGTTAAGAAATATTTTCTTTTGTCTGTCCTAACTCTCCCAACACTCGCTCACATTTAGCGGATGTCCCTTTCCAGCACGCATATCTGGGCGAAATTTTCATGCTTCAGCAAGCCCACTCCATCAGGGACCAGCCTTGTATCCCATCTTCAGCAACGCAGGAGCTTCCTTCCCCTCTCCTAGGACAACGCCACAGTTCTGTATGCATGCACCAATGGATAAACGGTGAACATTAGAAGCTCTCCACTAGACATGCGCCTTTGGCAATGCTAATAGGCCACCAATAGTGCGGCATTCTGGAGCCATCACTATAGCCTGGGGGGGGGGGACAGGTTATGGAAAGAGAATCTCTCAGTCCATTGGCCATTGTTTTATTGGCCGTTTTTTGCATTTATCACTGGAGAGAAGTATGGTCAGCAATAACTGCCGAGGACTTGATGTCTTTTATCTTTCTGTTGCCTGCCTGAACTCATCTTCCTTCATTGCTTGCTTATATCGAGCAGGGTCTGTGTGGATCACCAGCAAAATGAGAATTTGTCCAGATGGAGGCAGTGGGGGGGGAGCACTTGGGGGTGGCAAAAAGGAGCCGGAGAATTCTAAGATGATAAATGCTAATGGTCAAGACTCGCTGAATGAGGGAGGAAATGGCTCCTGGTTGCTTTTGTGAGCCAGGTTGAACAAGAGTTATATGAGCGAGGGAAAGGTCGGATGCGATGGGAAATGGAAAATACTCAAAAGCTAAATGCCAGAGCATCATCTCAGAGAGCTAATGAAACTCAGCGGTTCATGCCCGGAGATGCGATCAGATCTCGAGTTTACCCTCTTCGTCTTGGTCAAAAGAAGTACTGAGACAACAAAGAGATAAAAATGATATCTTTTGGCCAGCGCAAACTCGTTCTTGAAGAAAGTTAAGGATGTAAGAACATCAGAGGAGCCCTGCAGGATGGGACCAAAGTTCCATCAGAATCCTGTTTCCCACCACAGCCAGCCAGATGCCTCCAGGAAGCCACAAGCACAGAGGCATAACACAACTGCCCCGGCACCCGTAAGGGGAGTCTCCATAAGGGGAGGCTCCACCAGAGCAGGAACTATGGGGTGTGAAGCCACCAGTGCCTCCTCTATAACTAGGGAGGAGCCTGAAAAGCAGTCATACACCTCCGTTGGCATAGCGCCCAGGGCAGGTTCCCACCAGGCTCTGAACATGAGATGAAAGCCATCTATTCTTGCTGTTGTTTCCCAGCAACTGGTGATGGATTTACATACGAGTTCTCCAACCTCATGAAACAGGCTGGTACAGGAGGAGATCCATGGGGGTGACACCAACCCTAGTTGATGCCACTATCCCCAGTCTATTGTGGGATGCCAAGAATGGAAGTTGTGACCTCTACCATACCACGCATGTGCTCTACTACTGAGCTACAGTCCCATGTGCTTCGCCCCTTCTGCAAGCTGCATTTCCGTTTCTGAACATCAGGAGATGAGTTTCAGGTCTCCTGTAATTGGGAGTTTGTTCCATGGAGGACAAGGGTGTGTCAGTGGCTATTAGTCACGGTGGAGACCTGCTGCCTCCAGATCCAGCTTCAGTCTGGATACCAGTTGCAGGGAAGCCATGGCAGGGGGGAAGCCTGCCTTTCTCTCCTGGTTGTGGGCTTCCTAGGGGCAACTGATGGGCCGCAATGGGAAAATAGAATGCTCCACTAGTTAGGCCTTTGGCTTCCACATCTCAGAAGTGTATCTAATAGCCCCTGGGGTAGTGACTTCACATTGTCACATGACATTATGACATCATTCTGGGTTTGCCTAGTGAAGAGGAGGTGCTAGTGGTGGCCACTTCACCACCTCCTGTGCCCCTCTGCCTGGAGCAGGTGCCCCTAGGTCCCCACCCTAGTTATGCCACTGTCTAGTCTCCTCATGGCTCCCTGCCTCTACCTTGTGTCTTCAGGGAGTCCTCCCCCTTTGTATCTGGTTCTGTGATTCCCCCATTCATTTGACCATGGCACCCTGAACCTTTCAAAATGTTTGGGATTTTCTTTCTCGGCCTGGAATGATCTGAGCATAGTGGAGTTATTGGTTAAAGTGCCCAAATTGCCCTGGGGGGGGGGAAAGGCAGAGAAGTCTTCCTTGTTTTTCTTTGTTAGCTATTGAACTGTTTAATTGCCATCGCTGAAGAAAGACCGTACATCCAAGGCATCTGCTGTAATTAAAAAGATTTGTGAACATAGGTTAACAAATTAGTGCATCATAATGCTGTCTAATTAGGAGAGCGAAAAAATCTAGCTTCTCAACCTTAAAGGGAAAACAAAACAAAAGAGGAAAAAAAAAGACTGATCAGAGGAGATAATGGAAGAGTCAAGCAATGAGAGTTCTCACTTAAGAGGCACTTCAATGGGGCATCTCTTCAATATTGGCTCAAAAAAATTAAATACCTGTTTGCTTTATCCCCAAATCCTGTTATCCCAGAGGTTTCCAAACTATGCACTGTGGTGCCTGTGGGTGCCACAGTGAACTCATAGGGGTGTCACCAGTAATCTCTTCTTCCCAGCTCTCCCAGATGCCACCATCTTGGACTGCGTTAGATCTTGTGCTATCCAAGATAGCAACATAAGAAGAGCCCTGGTGGATCAGGCAAAGGCCCATCTAGTCCAGCTTCCTGTATCTGAAAGTGGCCCACGAAATGCCCCTGGGAGCACACAAGACAACAGACACAACCTGAGTCCCAGTGCCCTCCCCTGCACCTGGCAATCAGAGGCAGCCTGCCTCTAAAATCAAGAGCTTGCACATACCTGCTATGACTTGTAACCCGTAATGAACTTTTCCTCCAGAAATTTGTCCAGTCCTCTCTTAAAGGCATCCAGGCAAGATGCCATCACTGCTTCCTGTGGCAAGGAGTTCCACAGACTAATGACACACTGGGTAAGGAAATATTTTCTTCTAACTCTCCCAACACTCAACCTTTGTGGGTGGTGGGGTCCACGTCTTCCCACTCTCCTGGGTGCCATCTGGGAGAGCTGGGAACAAGAGGCCACCCTGAAAAAAGGGTGCCATGAGCACACTAAGTTTGGGAACTGCTGTGTTATCCTATAAAGAAATCCTAGGAAGGAGCTTGCACCAGCTACTCTTCAGGACAGGAGACACTTGCTTCTCTCCACGTGTTCTCTGGACTAGAAAAGGAAGAAAGGGAAGGAAGATGTGGAGAGGAAAGTGCATCAGAGATAGTCTAGCATCAGAGACAGTCTAGCCCACTACTCTTGTCCCTTGTACATTTCCCCTCCATTCACTTCCTTTCAAATCCAGGGAGCAGCAGGAAGAGGAGGAGCTGTTGGGGAAGGGGTGGAAATGTGGTCCGTTGCATTAGACAGGATGGCCCAGCCCTCCACAACATAATAACCATGCTTGTGGTCCTTTATGCTCTTGCATGTTGGTTCCTCCACTAGCTCGCAACCCCCTGGAATTCCAGAGGCATTTTTCTCCCAAGAGGATGATACTCACCTTCAAGTCGAATAAGCAATATGCTCTCATCTGGCTGGAAATTGAAAAGAGATAGAGATACATCCCTTCTTCCAGCTGTCAGTGCCGGTGTTATTTCGTATAGAGGCAGGCTGAACGCCACGTTGTTTTACAATGGGAGTGAACAAGTCAGGATTCGGTTATATCAGTCTATCAGGTTGTTACGTTGGATTATATAAAATGCTATTGCAAAACTACTGCCTGCTGGGCTCCCATCAGAAATTTAAAGAGCTCTAGAACAATTTTTTTTCCCCTGGGCTGTCACGCTGATAACATTCTTTGTGTTTATTCTGTTAGGATGTTAGAGGTGAAGCCAAACCTAGATATCCAAATGCAGGCAGATTAGAGGCAATTCACACTACATCGCAAAGGGAAACTTGGGTTTGCTCTTGGTGCGCCGAGGGGTGCGGGTCACACTGCTCTTGGTTTGTACGCTCTTCTTGCCTCTGTTCAGAATTGGCTCAGTAATTGAAAAATTAACGGCTGCTTTTGTAGACCAGCGAGGTCAAACGCAGCTCCTTAATGAGGAAACATGTCTTTGGGGGTGTGTGCATTGCTAATCTTGGTGGGGCTACAGGGAGCAAGAAAGAGACGTGTTCAGCTCTTTGCAGCGATTTTTTTTCCCCACTGGGAAACCACCCCAGAGTGTCCTGCTGTGATCCACAAATCTCCGGGGTGATCTCCTTTCTCCTGGAGGGGTGCCAGAGGGAGCGGAGCATAATTCTCTTGCCCTGCTTGCGATTCTCACCAGCATCAACTGTGTTGTAGAGAACTCCTCCGGCTTCCCTTGAGAATTCTGACATGTTTTGTCTTGGGAGGACACTGAAATTCACTCTGAATTTCACTGGGCATGAAATGTTGGAGCCAAGCTTACTGTCTCATTGGTGAAGACAAGACCGCCATAGTGAGTGGGAGCCCAATCCTAGGCATGTCTACTTAGACGTAAGTTCCATGATAGTCAATGGGGCTTCCCCCCAGGTGAGTGTGAATAGGATTGCAGCCTGAATGAATGTGGGAGGAAGTGATGACAAGACAGATCCATGATGGTGGAAGGCCAGGGAATACCACAGCATGCAAGGAATAGGGTCCATTGATGTCATGGTACTCAAAGCACATGAGAGTCTAGAACCAGTCCTGCAAATCCCCACAGAAAATCTGGCTGCACACCAGCCATTCCTCCAATTCAGCATCTCACCTCCCGGCTCTGCAGTTCATGTGGAATGCCCAGTTTTTCCACCTGATCCCTCCAAAAGATTTCAAGGGTTGGGACAGATTCCTTGTTTGGTGACGTGTGAGCCAGTGTTCCGCGGATGGGCTAGCAAACCTCCACTTCCAACAGAAAAAGGGGCTTCGGGTAAACAGCTTTTGATCCGGGTGAATGAATGATAGCTCTGAGCCGTGATCACAAAGGTTGTGTTTCAAAGTTTAAACACACAAGCCGGGGGATGGAGTGGGGACAGGGTGACGGAAACGTATTAACCAGATGACATCCCCGCTATCTGAAGGATGAAAGACACCGGAGGACACAGGGTCATGTCACAAATGCATAGCCTGAAGTGTCAGGGGCCTAGGCTAAACTGGTGTTTGCTCCCTCCCCCAAACTCACTCAAGAATCTGCTCTCCAAATTTGGATTATGGAGAACCTTTGCCATTTTTGAAAGGCATGTTTCTAGATCTGGCTGTGAGATGATGTTTGGAAAGGATCTAATAACAGCCCCAGAAATTAGGGGTGTGGGGGTTTCGGAGGATGGGAGTCTATGGTGTTTATGGCATTGTTCCTCTAACTGTTTGTGCATGGTCGATTCCTACAAGTAAGAAGTGTTGGGGCTTGTGGATGGTGACCCTGTCTTGTCCCTATACTCAAAAAAGACACAAGGCACTCATAAATGGGTTCAAATTGTCCCACAGTTTTATCTGAGCCAGGATGGTGCAGTGGTTCTGGTGTTGGATTTGGACCTGGAAGATACAGTTCAAATCCCTGCTCAGTCATGTGACTTCCTGGGTGACTTTGGGCCAGTCACTCTCAGCCTCGCCCATCTCACAGGCTTGTTGTGAGGACAAGAGGAGGGAAGGAACCTTATACACCACCCTGAGGTCCTTGGAGGAAGGACTGTATAAAAATGTGCAGAAAAAAAAAAACTTCTTATTCAGAGTTGAGAAGACAAGGTGACCCCCCGGAGGACCTCCCCATAGCCGGAAGCAGAGGTGTAACTAGGGTGGAGCCTGAGGGGCACCTGCCTCAGGCACTATGCCGGGGTGTGTGTGCAATGTGTAAGACAGTCACTTCCGGGTTCTCCCTGGAGGAGGTGGCACTGGTGGCTTTGGGGAACCTCCACAGGAGAAGGAACAGGGGACGCAAAGCCATCAGCACCTCCTCCACTGACATCACAATGTCATGTGACACCATGACGTCGCTGCCCCAAGCGCCAGGTCTTCTAGTTACGCCTCTCCAGAATTAGAGAAAGGAAATGGGAGCCACTTGGATGCTGGGCTACTCCCACTACTAGCTCAGATACAATTTTAAGGGCATCACCCCATTAACTATACCCAAGCCAAAAAAATATGGTCCACTCCCACCCAGTACCTGTAAGCAGCATCCTTTGGCAGTGAATCCTCTGCAATACCCAGAAGGACCACCTCCAGCCCAGCTGAAGCTCTGACTCAACCAGTGGCATAGCTAGAGGGGGGTGCAAAGCGCTTAGTTTTGCAGGGAGCCTCACAGCAACCTGCAAGTGGCCCTTCCCCCTTCCTTTCAGAGTCATTATGGGTGGGGGGAGAAAAACAGAGGCATTGACCTCCATGCATTCCTGTATTATTCTCTCCACCCAGAATGACTTCAAAGGGGAGGGGTCACTTGCATGCTGCATTGAGGTTCCTGATAAAACTTAGCGCTTTGCACCCCTTCGAGCTATACCACTGGACTAAATGATGGTGCAAAGATGTACAAAGATGTGCAAAGCCCGAAATAACTTTCCCAAACCCGCATCATGAACGGAACTTTGCGTGACCTGCTTAATTCAAAGATGCCATTGGTGGCACTATATTAAAAGCATCTCTTTATTCTAAATGTCAGCCTCGGATTCCAGAATCACAGTACCTTTAGACGGTCGATCTATAGATGCTGCGAAGGAAGCGCTCTCGGTTTTGCATTCTTCATTTGTCACGGTCTGGTCCTTAAGCTCACTTTCGACATGGCACGAAAAACTACAAGGAGAAGGAGGCTTAACTCTTCGCGAACATCTTCGCAGAAGAGGCGTTGGTTTCGCTTGGACCGGGATTCACTGGGCACAGAATCACCACAGATGGCAAATGCTGTCGCTGGCAAGGATCAAACCCCTTCTACAAGGTAGGACCACAAAGGTAGGGCCACCAGCAAGGCTGGCCATCAGGGCCAGTCTTAGGAGCTGTGGGGCCCAACAGGAAACAAACTACAGAGGGCTATTTTTCTTGCCTTCACTTTGGTTTTTGTGGGAGGCAGTGAGGGAAATGGTTGCTGAAGCCTGGGCACTGGAGCCTTGGCACAGATCTCTGGACCCAATGCCAGGCTCCTTTGTCAAGTTGACTGCCATTCAGAAGGAGAGGGTGATAAGAGGGGGAAAGTCATATTTAGAGCCACAGAAAATTACACACTTATTCAGAAAGGATAATCGGGATAATCAATGCATCAAATGGAACTATCAAACTGGAGAGAGAGAGAGAGAGAGAGAGAGAGAGAGAGAGAGAGAGAGAGAGAGAGAGAGAGAGACCTTGTCCATTACATGGGCTGCCTGGATTTGTGCCAGGGAATTTGCTGGCACAGATCCAAGTAGCCCCAAAGGGATGACTGGGGCTTTACTCAGCCTAGGGCCAAATCCTATCCAGTTTTCCAGTGCCGGTGCAGCCATTCCAACGGGGTGTCTGCTCTATCCTATAGTGGGGAGGCAGTCACAGAGGCCTCGTCAGGGTATGGGAACATCTATTCCCTTACCTTGGGGTTGCATTGCGGCTACACTGGTGCTGAAAAGTTGGATAGGATTGGGCCCTTCGGCTGCACTCCCAACCACGCTTTCCTGAGAGTAAGCCCCACTGAACAAAATAGGACCTGAATAGACCTGGTTAGGATTGTGCCCTTATAGGGAAAAATATCCCCTTAGGCCAAGTTGCCCTCCAGTCACCTACTAACCTACTAACAGGCCAGTCACCTGCCTGTTCCAGCGCAGGTTAGGATTGGGGCTGAGCACCTCCGATCTTGAGCCCACCCCCTTACTGGGTTATTTGCAACTCTGCCCATATTAGAAAAGGACAAACCGTCTTTCGGAAATGATCTTCCTAGATAAGTGCTTCCAGAGAGGGTGAAATCGCACCAGAGATGGGTTATAATCGCTATCAATGCAGTAAATGGAACTATCAAACTGGGAAAAAAAAAATCACATGGCATTTAAGATAAAGGTACGATTTGTTCCTGCAATGGGGCTTATCTGGCTTCAGCAGCCAGAGAGTTTGTCCGTTGCGCCGACTTCCTTGAAAAAGCACATTGATTCACAGCTAATACCGAGTTGTCATAGTTTCATGAGTAACAGCTGCACGGCTCGCAGAATCAAAGCCTTTCTCCCTCAATCAATACGGACAGATCCAGGGAGATTGCCTGAGCTCACTGTGAGAGCTGCAGGAAATGTATTTTTAGGCAGCAAGAAGGAGGTTCAGAGACAACGGACGGGTAGAGGTGGGTGACAGCAGAAGCACCAAAGGAGAGCAATAACCATCCCCAGTTGTTAGGCACCAGCACCTGGCCGTCGGAGGTAGACTGCCTCTGAATGTGGAGGTTCCATTAATGAGTGGGAGCCTCCAGGAAGCCAGGTAAGGTGGCAGGGAGAAGGGGTGGAGTAGCCAATTGGCTGGGAGGCAACCTGTGCCATCCCAACCGCAGGCAGGGTGAGGAAATGATGGCTGGTGAAGCCACCAGTCACAACCCATTTTTGTCAAGGTAGCATCTGCAGCACCTAGCTGGGCAGGGGTGAGGCTGGGCCCAACTTTTAAAAGAGGAGGAGAAGGAAGGAAAAATGGCAGGAAAAAGAGGGGCAGAGAGGAAAGGAAGAGGAAGCAGGACAGATGACACAAAAGCAGGACAGATGACACGTAAGGAGGAAGGAGAGGTAAGGGGGAAGGAGAAACAGAGTAAGACATTTGGAAGCTACAAGGGACACTGGAGAATGGAATGAGGGGGGAGGAAAGTCAAGAGAAGTCTGGGCCCATCAGAAGGGGCAAGCAGGACTGTGGCTAGTCTACCCCTGGGGAGAGGATGCCAACAGTAACAAGGGGTCCCAAGCTGGAGTAGGAATCCATCCTCCCAGTTTTTATACACCTGAAGGGTTGCTCTTTTCCTTCTCACACAGCATCAGAACCAGGGGACATCCACTCAAATTGAGCAGTTAGAACAGACAAAAGGAAATGTTTCTGTACCCAGTGGGTAATTGATCTGTGGAACTCCTTGCCACAGGATGTGGGAAGGGCATCTGGCCTAGATGCCTTTCAAAGGGGGATTGGAAAGGATTTCTGGAGGAAAAGTCCATCACAGGTGACAAGCCATGATGGGTCTGTGCAACCTCCTGGTTTTGGAAGTAGACTATCTCCGAATACCAGATGCAAGGGTGGGTACCAAGATGCAAGTCTCTTGTTGTCTTGTATGCTACCTGAGGTATCTTGTGGGCCACTGTGAGATACAGGAACCTAAGAACATAAGAACAGCCCCACTGGATCAGGCCATAGACCCATCTAGTCCAGCTTCCTGTATCTCACAGCAGCCCACCAAATGCCCCAGGGAGCACACCTGATAACAAGGGACCTTTGTCCTGGTGCCCTCCCTTGCATCTGGCATTCTGACATAACCCATTTCTAAAATCAGGAGCCTGGACTAGATGGGTCTCTGGCCTGATCTAGCAGGGCTCTTCTTTGGTTCTTAACCCTGGTGAGCCACTGCAATGAGTACAAGCAACACAGAGCTGAGCTCATTGGACCAAAGTCCTCACTCACTACAAGGCAGCTTCATGTCTTTTCCATCTCTCAGCGCTTGTAAATGAGGACCAGTTCTTTTTTTACCTTTTTTTTTTAAAATGAGATTTCCCAGAACACGATGTTTGCACAAGCCCCCAGCCTTGAACCATGTCCCATTTTCCAGGTACGAAACACTTCCAGCAATTATAGCACTGAATAACGGTGCGGTTGGAGGAATGCTTCGCATACCTCTGTGAGTGTAATGCGATGGCTGGGCCAAGCGCCGTGATTAGCAGGGCCTGCTGAGCCCAATAAAGGCCGCTCTCCATTTTTTTTAACACACATGAGAAATTCATTCTGCGGAAAGTCCAAACCACACTTCAGCCCGTGTGTATTTTGGCTGTGATGGTCAAAAGCGCCCAGAAATGGTCCTATGTATGACTCTTCAGCAACTACCCTGAAAAGCAGTAAAATGAGAAGGGGGAGTGGGAGAAATAATGCTTAGATATTCAGGATCGGAACCCAATTCTCTTCCTGCCCAATCCTGGCATTGCCGGAACTTCTGATGGGCTATCCTTCAGTGGTAGAGCACCTGCTTGGTAGGTAGAAGGTCCCATCTTCAATCCCAGGCATCTCCATATGAGGGCTGAGAAAGACCCACCACCCCCATCCAAAGCTCTGGACTGCTGCAGCATGGACAATACCGACTCAGAGAGATCAGTGGTCTGACTCAGTCGAAGGCAAACAGCTATGTTCAAAATACAGTCAGTTCTCATTATCTGCTAGGGTTAGGTTCCTGGAAAACCTAGTGGATACTGAATCAGTGGATACTGAATCACTGGGGAACATGGGGTTAGGTTCCAGGGGACTCTCTCACCATATAGTCCATGAACTTTGTGAACCTGAATCTTAACTGGAAGTCTATGGGGCTGGGTGATAGCGAGAGTTCTACATCTCCAACATCTGAAGTGTCCATCTTGTGCTGGATACCCTGCAATGTGTGGAAGGTTGTAGTGATGATAGCGTCTTCATGCTGGCTATCCCTCAACTCATTGAAGGTTGCTAGTCCAACAACAAGGCTTCAGAGTTCAGCAATGGGGAGGGGGTTGCTTCACTTGTCGTCGTCATCCTCCATCTGTCTCTTGGCGCCTTCCCTTGGTTTGCCCCAGCCCCAGAACAGCCTTCAGGGAGCCATCCAGAGACCTCTCATCATTTTAGATTTTAGAAATGGGTTATGTCAGAATGCCAGATGCAAGGGAGGGCACCAGGATGAGGTCTCTTGTTATCTGGTGTGCTCCCTGGGGCATTTGGTGGGCCGCTGTGAGATACAGGAAGCTGGACTAGATGGGCCTATGGCCTGATCCAGTGGGGCTGTTCTTATGTTCTTATGTTCATTGCCAGGGTAGTGAAGGTTCAGCTGGAGCTTCCAAAATGGTGATCAAGATGGTGAGGCAAGTCTGAAAGCAGACACAAATGTGTCCGATGATTCTCTAAGGGCCAATCCCAAAGCCCATTTGATGTGGCACTAGCATAGTATATGCAGATAACAAGAACAGAGCCACAGATAATGAGAGCCAAGTGGCAAATATGCAAGGGATGGATAAAGTGAATAGGGAGATGTTCCTTTCCCTCTCACACAACACCAGAACCAGAGGACCTCCACTCAAATTGAGTGTTGAGAGAGTTAGGACAGACAAAGAAAATATTTTATCCAGTGTGTGATTAGTCTGTGGAACTCCTTGCCACAGGATGTGGTGAGGGCATCTGGCTTGGACGCCTTTAAAAGGGGATTGGACAAATTTCTGGAGGAAAAATGCATCACAGGTTACAAGCCATGGTGGGTATGTGCTGCCTCCTGATTTTAGACGTAAGCTACCTCAGATGCAGATGCCAGATGCAAGGGAGGGCACCCGGATGCAGGTCTTTTGTTGTTTTGTCTGCTCCATGAGGCATCTGGTGGGTCAGATTCTGGAAGCTGAACTAGATGGGCCTTTGGCCTGATCCAGTGGGGCACTTCTTATGTTCTTAATTCTGTCCCTCATAGGTAAGCGAATTTGTGGATAGCAAATTTGCACGTAAAGAGAACTGACTGTGACACTGTGCTACACCCAAGGCCCATGGTCTGGAGGCACCTGAAGAGGCAACCCAAGGGCTGGCTACACTACAATCACATTTTGATTGCTGCAGTATACAGAACCCAGAATGCCTGACTGAACTGAAGATATTTGACACCCTGTTTAAAAATGAAAGGGGGGATTTATACAGTCTGCGATGGGGATTACGTCCTGATGGAGTTAAAGCCGTAAACTACCTAGGAGTAATCTTGACTTATTTTTAAATTGCAAATTCCAGTTCAGTTGCAAAGCTGCGCCTGCCATTTCTGCCACACTTCCTTTGAAAGGAAGAGAAAAGAAAACAGGGATCGAGGGCGAGAGAGGATTGCATACCTGGATAAATCAGCTCCTCTGAAATGCACGTCTTCTCCCCAGCCCTCGTCAGTCACTCAAGTCCTAATATTGTTTAGCCTGATATTAGCCACCCTTTTCTTTCATAAACCAGCAGAGTAGAAGCTGGATTGAAGCAAGGGTGTAATTATTTCACCCTTGTTGACATGTTAGGGTTTGGTTCCCGCAGAGCAATCAGGACTCTTGGAGTTAAATATACTTATGCCAGCTAGACAGCAATAGGGGAGCGAAGGCAACTCCTGGACACAACTGGATCTCCCACCAACTGATCATCACTCCGAGGGCAGTCAAATGGGCACCCATCATTTCTCCTAACTCAAATTTAGTTGCAATTATCTTGCTTTCTCCTTGTGGTGGTGAAGTCAGTGGTGTCACTAATTCAGTGCAGGGGGTGTGGACCACACCACGTGACACTTCCAGAAGGGGTGACACTGACTTAGGAGCTTTGCTGCAAGTGGCTTGTCTGGAAAGCTTGCCCCATTCTCTCAAGAGGATGGGGCCAGAGCAAGACCAGAAGGGACGGGGCCAAGGAGTGACGCAATTGGAACATTGGGTGTTACCGAGCCCGGTGACACCACTGGGTAAAGCCTCCAGAATTAATTGACGGAACTGGAGTGATGGTACGGAATGTCCTCGGTCATTCCTTCTGCTCCCGCAACAAAGCTACCTGAATGTTTGCAGTCCAACTTCTGTAAGAGAAAGGAACATTGTCACCTTGGCTGAAACAAAGCGATGGACATCTACCACACCCACAGGTAGCAGGCTCAGGGTCTTCAGTTCCATTGGCAGGATGGAGGATGATGGTGCCCCAGTGAAGGAAGAGACAATGGGGCTGCCTCCTGTTGCTTTGTCCACATTGTTGGGCCATCCTAGAGTGATGGCAATGTGTTCAATGTCTTGCTGGAGTCCCAAAGCCGCCCCTGCCCCCCCACACACACACACACTCACACACATTTGTAGCAATACCTTGACTTTCATCCCCTTGACTTTCATCATGTTGCTCTTTGTGCCTTTTTTAAATTAAAACCACATTTCAGATTTCATCCACGTGCTTTCCTCTTTCATCCGATTTCACCCAACCTTCCATGATATCTGATGTTCTGTTTATTTTTTTTTATTTCTGTTAATTTAGATTTTGCGTGCATTCACATGTGTGATACATAGTTAGTTATGTTTTTTTTAACTTTTGATAGAATAGAGACATTCCAATGTGGTTTGCTTCATTGCATTCTGCATCAAAATCCACACTGATTGATATATCACATGATGGTATTATTCGAAAATACAAAGATGTTAAAAATTGTGGCCGGTAGTGGTGTCATCCCCCCCCCCCATGCATGTCACTTGGTGTGGCCCTCACCCCCTTGTCTGTATACACACAGAAGGTGCACCCTTTCATATAAAGCGGATGCATGTCATTTTGCCAGGGGGTTCTGTCGCTGAACTCCCCCGGTGCCCGGGGGGGGGTTTACTATGGTGGCTACTCAGTGAATGAAGTATCATTCAATTTCTGTGCTTGCTCACTTGTGGGTTTTCTTTCAGCAGTAGTTTGAGCCAGCCATCTGAAATCTTGCCTTCCAAGTGTACATTGGCGGGCTATTCCTCTCTCTCTCTCTCTCTCTCTCTCTCTCTCTCTCTCTTCCTGATGCATGGCTAGCGCTGAAGTGCCACTGATTTTAATTCCACTTTTGACCTCAAGCTGAGCTTGATTCACAGCCTCCGATGTAAATAGAATTATTTACCCCTGCGCAATATAAATAAAAGGCCAGCACGCTGTCAGGAAGCCTGGAGGAAGCAGTGACCAATATATCCTTGCCCAAATACAGAGCGCGTGCTGTTCTAGAGAGGGAGGCCAGCAGAGGGCTGGCCAGCAGAGTAATGACTTTGTAAACCCAGAATTAACGGCATTTAGAGCAGCCAGTCCTCGGGTGGCTGAACTCTTCCCCTGCTTGCATTCAGACATACCTGGAAATGTGAGGCTCTGCACATGCAAGAGTGGACTGTGGCCTTGCGAGAGGAAATGAAATGACAGTGAACGTTCCTTGTCCGTGGGCTCAGCATTCATGGAGTTGAGCATCCACGCCACAGAGGGCCTCAGAGCTCCTCCCAGTTTTGCTTCTGGTTGCGTCCAGAGAGGTTCTGAGTCACAGGGAGGCCACGTGTGACATCTCCAGGTCATGACTAGAAGTCACCGGCACAAACCAGATGTGGATTCTAGTCACATCTAGGAGGCCTTCTGAGGATGCTGGGAGGCCGGCACAACCTCTGGAAGACCGGGTGTGGCCTCCAGGTGAGTACCATGGATTTCCATATTCACAAGGGTCCTGGAATGGATCTCCCTGTGGATGCCAATGGCTGATTAGCAAAATTAGCAAGGTGTCAGGGCTCTGTGGGGCCCAAGATAATACTGTGCTTATTGGTATAGTGCTTGTTGAGGATGAAAAATGCTTCATGTATTTGTTTGCTGTAATTCATACAACAACCAGTAAGGAAATATCATTATCCCCATATCACAGCTGGGGAAGGCTGAGGCTGAGAGAGAGAGAGAGAGAGAGAGAGAGAGAGAGAGGCTTGCTTAAGGCCACTGACTGCCCAATCCTATCCAGCTTTCCAGCACTGAGCAGCTGTGCTAACAAGGCACACACTGCATCCTGTGGGGGAAGTGGGGAATCATAGTGACCCCCTCAAGGTAAGGGAATGTTTGATCCCTTACTCCATGGCTGCATTGCAGCTGCACCGGCGCTGGAAAGTTGGATAGGATTGGGCCCTCAGTGGTAAGGGAACTTGGCTCAGGCAAGCTTCAAACTATAGTGGTCCTGATTCACGGCACAGCCTCTTGGCCCTGATATGAAACCAGCTCTGGACAGAATGATTGTTGACTACCAGACCAGGTGAAACCTCAGCATCTTTTTTCCCCCAATGCCAAGAAGCTCAGCCTCTGGAACCAACTCCAGAAGAAGGCCAACAGGGGGGCGACCTCTCCAGGTGACCTGATTCAGCTTGGGTTGGGAACTGGACAGAGTTGTGTCGAAACAAGACTCACCTTGTCTTCAGGCCACTCTCAAGGTGGAAAATCAATGGCGCAGCAAGGCTCAGGTCATCCAGCCCTTCTCCCTGAGAAATGTCTCGCTGTTGCAAAGGAAGACGCCTGAGCCCTTGAGAGATATATTGGCAACCTTCAGTCTCAAAAGACTATGGTATCACGCTCTGAAAGGTGGTTCTGGCACAGCGTCTAGTGTGGCTGAAAAGGCCAATCCGGGAGTGACAATCCCTTCCACACCGGGAGCAAGTGCAGTCTGTCCCTGGTCTGTCTCCCTGGCTATGGGCCTTCCTTCTTTGCCTCTTAGCCTCAGACTGTTGGCAAAGTGTCTCTTCAAACTGGGAAAGGCCATGCTGCACAGCCTGCCTCCAAGCGGGCCGCTCAGAGGCCAGGGTTTCCCACTTGTTGAGGTCCATCCCTAAGGCCTTCAAACTTCCTTGAGAGATGCTACCAGCCAATATGGAACTAGGTGGACCACATGATAGAAGATGGCCTCACATATTTCTCTGCCTCCCAGCACTATCCTGGCCGCAGTTCAGTCTCAACACTTACTTATAGATATGCAGTGGTGTAGCTAGAGGGGGTGCACAACACTAAGTTTTGCAGGGAGCCTCACCAGGGCATGCAAGTGGCCCCTTCCCCTCCCCTTTGGAGCCATTCCGGACAGTGGGAGCAAAATGGAGGTGTTCACTCTGTTTTGTTCCCACCACCCAGACAGTGGCGTAGCTGGAGTGGGGGCAGAGCACTCAGGCTGGCAGCGAGGCGGGCAAGTGGCCCCTCCCTTTGGAGCCATTCCCGGCAAGGGGAGCAAAACGAAGCCGTATGGCTCCCCCCACCAGGGGGGCTCCAAAGGGAGGGGCCGCTGGCCGCCCCGCTGAGCCTCTCCGCCAGACTGGCTGCTCCGCCCCCCTCCAGCTACACCACTGCACCCAGACTGGCTTCAAAGGGGAGGGGCCACTTGCATGCTGTAGATAGGCTCCCTGCCAAACTTAGTGCTTTGCACCCCTTCTAGGTATGGCACTAGATAGGACAATCAACCATCAGCCTGACATACTGCTAGGAGAAGCTGGAATGTTCCCTACCATAGAAGGGTGAATGTTAAGAAGGGAATCTATGCTCTGGGTGACGTCTGGTGCCAGTGCACAGAATGTTTGATCAAGCATCTCTTTTACTGCCTGCCATAAAGATTTCCCTTCTGGAGAGAGCTTGAGAGCCATATTTCCTTCCTCCTGGCAGGTGGGAAAGCACAAATGTTCCGAATGGATGCGTAACTCTCCGGGATTGGACTGAATTGCCTTGTCAAATGGCATTCCGCAGAACATTTTTCCCCCATCTCCTGGAGTGGCAGGAGGCACAGATCACAAAGCAGGATCTGAGGGTCTTCCAAGAAGACACAACTCTGCATTCCAGGCACACTTTGCATTCCAGAAGAACGAAGTGCCCTTCCCAGCCCTCACGTTGCCGTAGCTTTCAAATGGGCAGCCCAAGCGAACATAAGAACATAAGAAGAGCCCTGCTGAATCAGGCCATAGGCCCATCTAGTCCAGCTTCCTGTATCTCACAGCGGACCACCAAACGCCCCAGGGAGCACGCCAGATAACAAGAGACCTGCAAGGCATCCTGGGAATTGTGGTTAAGAACATAAGAACAGCCCCACTGGAGCAGGCCATAGGCCCATCTAGTCCAGCTTCCTGTATCTCACAGTGGCCCACCAAATGCCCCAGGGAGCACACCACATAACAAGAGACCTGCAAGGCTTCCTGGGAATTGTAGTTAAGAACATAAGAACAGCCCCACTGGAGCAGGCCATAGGCCCATCTAGTCCAGCTTCCTGTATCTCATAGCGGCCCACCAAATGCCCCAGGGAGCACACCAGATAACAAGAAGACCTGCAAGGCTTCCTGGGAATTGTAGTTAAGAACATAAGAACAGCCCCACTGGCTCAGGCCATAGGCCCATCTAGTCCAGCTTCCTGTATCTCATAGCGGCCCACCAAATGCCCCAGGGAGCACACCAGATAACAAGAGACCTGCAAGGCTTCCTGGGAATTGTAGTTAAGAACATAAGAACAGCCCCACTGGCTCAGGCCATAGGCCCATCTAGTCCAGCTTCCTGTATCTCACAGCGACCCACCAAATGCCCCAGGGAGCACACCAGATAACAAGAGACCTGCAAGGCTTCCTGGGAATTGTAGTTAAGAACATAAGAACAGCCCCACTGGAGCAGGCCATAGGCCCATCTAGTCCAGCTTCCTGTATCTCACAGAGGCCCACCAAATGTCCCAGGGAGCACACCACATAACAAGAGACCTGCAAGGCTTCCTGGGAATTGTAGTTAAGAACATAAGAACAGCCCCACTGGCTCAGGCCATAGGCCCATCTAGTCCAGCTTCCTGTATCTCACAGCGGCCCACCAAATGCCCCAGGGAGCACACCAGATAACAAGAGACCTGCACCCTGGTGCCCTCCCTTAAGTGGCAATGTTGCTGCACCAGCACAGCTACTGTTGTATCCTGCTGGGGATTTTTGGCTGCTGGAGGTCACCTTGGAGTAAGGGGACATTTGTCCCTTTGCTCCAGAGTAAGCCCCAGCAGCCGTATGGGTCAGCTCAGACCTGTGCCAACGTGATCACTGGTGCAAGTCCACATTAATCCAGGAAGGTGGATCAGGCCCAAGAAGGGGGTCAGAATTGAT
The DNA here is from genome assembly GCF_035046505.1 of Tiliqua scincoides. NCBI lineage: Eukaryota > Metazoa > Chordata > Lepidosauria > Squamata > Scincidae > Tiliqua > Tiliqua scincoides. Next base: position 55,821,615 of record NC_089828.1, read on the forward strand.
GTGCCATTGCCACCAATCCAAGCCTGATTCACCTTCCTCCCCACCCCTGTCACCATCCCATTCCACCCAGCCCTCCTCCATTCCGCCCACCTGTTGAACCCTTCCCACCCTCCCTCCAATCCCCTGCTCAGGCTTACCTGCTCCAGTGGGTGTCTATGGGTCAGCCGCCCCAACAGCAGGCCTTGGTAGAGGCTGCTTTCTGACTGCTGTAATGCAGCTTCTGCCAGCACAATATTAGCTATGCCGTTGGGAGGAGGGGGATCGGACTGGGCCAAAACTCTCCTCCAAGTCTGGTTGAACCGATTGATGCTACGTTGGATTAGTGATATGAAATTTAGGGGTGGCCATAGCTCAGTGTAGAGAACCTATTTTGCATGCAAAAGGCCCCCTGGCATCTCCATGTAGGACTAGGAGGGCTCTTGCCTGAAACCCTGGAGAACTTCTGCTAATCACTTGAGAATACTGAGCTAGAAAGACCAATGGTCTGACTCAGAAGACAGCGGTCCCCTACATACAACATGCTGCTCCCCTACCCTAGAAGGCTGTCCATAGAATCCCAGAGTTGGAAGGTACCTACACGGTCATCTAGTCCAACTCCCTGCCCCTCGCAGGGAAACCTCCTAGAGCACCTCCAGCATGTGCTTTGTCAAGTCTCTGCTTGAAGATCTCCAGTGAAGAAGAATCCACCACCTTCTGTTCCACTGCTAAACCGCCCTGACGGTCAGGAATTTTTTCCTTGATGTCCAATCTGAATCTCTTCCTACAGAGAAGTCCTTCAGCCATCAGAAATCACCAGCTCGCATTGATCAAAAGTCCACTAACAAAATCACTTACAGTCTGCCAGACTATGGCATGGTCAGCCAGCTGCTACAAGTCTTCGAAAGGTTGAAGCCAGATGTTCCATCCACTTCAGATTTATGTAGGTTGACTCTGTGATAATCTCCTTCTGTATAGGAAATGGATCCAAGCTTCGGAATTCCTGGGCTGAAAGCTATTTTCTCCCCCTCCTTCCTTTCCCCCCCCTCGCTGGAATCTATAGCACGACTCTGAAGGAGATTCCTTTCTTTGCGGCCAAAGGAACTCTGGCAAGGTTGATTTTGCAGCCCAGTCTTTCTTTTTCGGAGACAAGTTTACTTTGGAGAAGAGGAAAGCACCTTTCACTCCAAGGTCAATATTTTTGCTTTCCCTTTTCGGAATACAACCGTCTCGATAGTGTGCGCTTCCAAAGTGGATTCATTTAGAAGCAATGGAGAAGGAACATAATTGAACATGACATTTCAGATAAGCTTCTGAGAACAGGGAGGGGTGAATGGAAGTGGGGATGGGGGAGAGAATGTATATTCAAAGAGCACAGTGGTTCCCAAACATTGTAGCACTGGGACCCACTTTTTAAAACAACACTCGATTGGGACCCACCTAGCTTTATGAGACTAAAAAAGTTTTGTTTTACCAGCTTCTCAAATCTTTTTTAATATGGTGAGGGGAGGACCAATTTCTGGAGTGTTTGTTGAGCTCCACATTCATAGGATTGTGACCATTCTGGTGGCCTTTGATAAGATCCAAGGCACATTTACCTACTTGCAAGTAAATGTGCACGTGCGGCTCAGTTTCACTTTCCATAGGGCTCAATATATTTTTCCTTGTCAGCTTGGGGGGGGGCACTTCCTTCTCAGGTGTTTTTGGGAGCCTGAGTTCATCGGATCAGGGAACATTCTTGGGACGCTGCATTCCTCTTGGCCTGCCCTTCAAGATGGACTGAGGCACGGCCACCTACTCTTGAGTAAACATGCATGTGCAGCTCAGTTTCACGTTCCATAGGGCTCAACACATTTTCCTTGTCAGTTACCAACTTTTCAGTTTGTTTCACGATGCACCAGCAATTGGGTTGCGTTCGGGAAACGCAGATATAGCAACTTCCCAGCTCTGCTTTGGCACTGGAGTTGAGGACTGGGATAATGGGGGACACCCAAGAAGATCTACTCCTCTGGAACACCCTTGCATTGAAATCAAGAATAAGAACATCAGAAGAACTCTGCTGCATCAGGTCAAATATCCATCAGATCCAGAATCTTGTTTCCTACGATCATCAAGCAAATTTCTTTGGGAATCCACAAGAACGCCATGATGGGCTCCTTGCCACTGCTATTCCCCAGCAGAAGAACACTGAATAATTAATATGAAGATTATTGAACAAGAGTATGAATAATCTACAGGGCTATCCTGGCCAACAGCTGATGGATCCTCCTTCCCTGGAAGTCTATCGAATCACCTTTTTAAAGCCATCTAAACCAGTGACCACCACCACATCCCGAGGCAGTCAATGCCATAAATTAATTGCAGCCCTGGTCAAGAAGGAATGTGTTCTTTGGATGGAAAGCAGGCCACATTACTCCAAACGCAATATTTGCTTTCTCCCCTTTTGGAATCAGCCATTATTGACGGTCCAAATGTCCATAATTGAATCCAGCCTTAAAGGAAGGTTTGCCTGAGATTTTCTAATGCAAAGGCTGTGCAGCCCTGCAAAGTAGATGGAAGACTTAGCAAAGAGGGGCAGCAGCACCGCAGACTCACTCTCTCTCTCTCACAGAGAGAGAGAGAGAGAGAGAGAGAGAGAGAGAGAGAGAGAGAGAGAGAGAGAGAGAGAGAGAGAGATCTGGTTAAAACAAAGACTGAAATCCTAAACCTGCAGGAGGGAGCACTGTGGAAGAGAAAAGGCTTAGGCTCGAACCATCCATCTGACATGCTTGCTTTCTTAGGATTGGCTGCACGGACTAGCTGCAGATTTCCTAGCCCAACGTGGCAATGCTGAGGATTCGAACTCGGGGACCTTCTCAAGGCAGGTGTTCCACCACTGAGCTTCTGTTCAGTGTGAACTCTCATCTGAGGACTGAGGAGATACAGCCCAGAGACATCAGTGAGGTGTTTCAAGGATGCCCTGAACTGGATGCCTTTTTAGTCTTTGCCAAGTCTGTAGAGGAGACTGCCTCCTATTAAATCAGGCTTATTCTTCCATCCAACATAATATCGTCAACGCTGGCTGAAAGACTCTTCATCCAGGGCTCCCTTTCACAGTCATTCCTGGAGAGGCCAGAGATTGAATCAGGGACGTTCCTCATGTCAAGTAGGTCTTCTATCCTGAGATATGAACTCTCCTCATAAATATGGGAAGTTGCCTTCTGCAGACCATTGGTCCATCTAGTTCAGAACTGTCTACACTGACTGCTAACAGTTTTCTAAGGGTTCACACCAGTGGTGTCAGAAGAGGGGTGCAGCGGATGCGGGCTGCACTGGGTGTCACTGGAGCGAGGCTGGGCTGGGCTGGGATGGGCTGCTCTGCTGCATGTACTGCCTCCTGACTTGCTGCTTTTCTGCAGCTGTGAACGAGGTGGGTGGGGCAGCATGAGGCTGGGAGGGCGTGTGGAACATGGTGGGGGGAGGTAGGAGAGAAGGCTGGCTGGGCAGGCAGAGGTGCCACATCTCATCATGGAGCTCTCTCCATGTGCAACCTCGCCCCAAGGACTACATTTCCCAGTGTGCCCCTCGCCCTGGGCATCCTGGGATTGGTCAAGGCTGGAGGAGAGGAGAGTGCGGAGGTGCTGCATCTCGGGGAGAGAGGTGGCTGGCAGGTGCTCTGCTCGGCTGCACATGCTGCCTCCTGACTTGCTGCTTTTCCAAGGCTGAGAACGAGGTGGGTGGGGCAGTGTGAAACATGGTGGGGGGAGGTGGGAGAGAAGGTTGGCTGGGCAGGCAGAGGTGCTGCATCTCATCATGGAGCTCTCTCCATGTGCAACCTTGCCTCAAAGACTACATTTCCCAGTGTGCCCTGGGTATCCTGGGATTGGTCAAGGCTGCTTGGGAAGGAGGGAGCCAGCCTGTTCCTAGTGAGGGGGGGGGCTGTCCAAATGCCCCAGCCTGCATCCCTCCGTCTTGCCTGGGGGGAATAGGGTTGGCATCTGCATGCTGGGTGTGTGTGTGTGAGCAGCCCCCATCTACTTTGGGTGAGTTGTAATCTTGCTGTCTGTGGCTGCAATCCTTTCCACACTTTCCTGGGAGTAAGCCCCATTGACTCAAATGGGGCTTACTTCTAAGTAGACCTACATAGGCTTGGGGTCTGTGTCAGCCTAACCAAGGATCTTCACCTTTCTCTTTTTCCTCCTCCTTCAAAAAAGAAAAAAAGCTACTCTTGATGGCTTTGTCTCCAAAAATTGATTAAAAATAAAAATTCCTATTCCTTTTTAGCCATCCCCTTTTCCCTCCTTTTTTTTTGGGGGGGGGGGGGGTATACTCTGTTGGCTGCTATTGTAAGACAAAAGGCACAATCCTAGCTAGGTCTACTCAGAAGTAAGTCCTATTGCGTTCAATGGGGCTTACTCCCAGGAAAGTGGGGTTAGGATTCCAGCCAAACAGTCTCTAGGTCTCAGTTTGCATCAGTTTGCAATTAGCAGATACACACCAAACAAAGTCTTCCCCTCCCCCAGCAGATTCATCACTTCCCCCCTCCCTTTCCAAAACCCTCCAGGTGTGCTACTAACAAACTCAGGGCACAAGCCTAACCAGGTCTACTCAGAAGTAAGTCCTATTTTGTTCAATGGGGCTTACTCTAAGGTAAGTGTGGTTAGGATTGCAGCCTCAGAGTGCTGGCAGCCTTGTTTCTAGTGTATAATTATAACACCTTCATCCCCATTTTGGGGGTAACTGAGGTGAGGTGTTGTAATGGGGAGCCGTGGCCAATGGCTACAAGGATCAGGGGAGGCGCAAAAAGTTCGAGAACCACTGCCCTAGAGGGTGGTGACCCCACACTGCCCAAGCCTCTGTTCGGCAATCTTCAGCCTGCTCCAGGCTCGGCCCAGTAGCATAGCTAGAAGGGGTGCAAAGCACTAAGTTCTGCACTAAGTCCCAAGTCAAGTGTCAAGTTGAGTCTGGGTTGTGATTGATGGGACTTAAGTTTGACCTGGGAGCAAGTTGTGGAACTTGAGTCTATGTCCAGGCCCAGAAATGCAGTGAAGTCATCTCCCAACTCTAGATGTCAAAGGCCAATTTCACACACCTCACCACAATGCCAGCAACTCCGACACCACCCTCTGCCAAAAAAGAATACTTCAAGGAAAGACAGTTTGATTTGGTATGTTTGGTTTGGCCATCTCTGGCCACATTCTCTTCCCCACAACCACTCAGAAACAAAGTTGAGAACGGTCCCTGAGTCTAAATGGACATGATAGCTTATGATGCTTTGGGGAGGCATGAATGATGGCCCTGGCATCACCTTGCCATTGCAGGGAAGTTCTAGCCAAGGCCTGAAAAATGAGTCTTCCAAGTGTAACACTGTGGAATGTAAAAACCACAAACAAATCAATGGCATTGGCTGGGCAGAAAACAATACAAATCACTCCCAGGTCAGACCAACAATCCAGTAATCACCTGGCTGGCAAAAGACAGCCCTAAAGATGGAGAAAATGTGATTCCTAAAATGGACCCCAAAAAAGGCCATCTTGATGCAGCGGTGTAGCTAGAGATGGGGAGGGGGCCTCCATTTTGCTCCCCCCACCTGGAATGGCTCTGAAGGGGAGAGGGAGGGGCCCCTTACACACTACGGTGAGGCTCCCTGCACAACTCAGTGCTCTGCACTCCCTCTAGCTACGCCACTAGGCTGCCTAGTCACCTATGGGTCTCCTTGCACCTTGTTGGCACAAATCCTAGGAGAGTCAGGGGGCAGGCCAGGCAGAAAAATGGGGCATAAGATGTGGCATGCATGTCTACCAATGGATCTGCCTCTCCCTCCTCCCCCCCATTACTTCCTCTCCCCACCCGCAGCCCACCCCTGCCACAACATACCAGTGCCCCAATGGGATTGGGGCCTTATTGGCACACTGCAGGTCCGTAAAATCCAACTTCCTTTGTTTACTAGGTACAAGTCCCATTTTCTGCTCCCTGACTGTCCATCAGATACTGTCCTATGTGATGAGAGGGCGTGGGGGAGGGAACCCTGCATGTGTTGCCTTTTTCCTTTCCTCTGAACTGCCCTCAGTGAGGACTAGAAGCTTAAAACTGACATGGTTTTTGACCGGGAGCCCATGTGTGAGGAGAAGGGCAAAGCAATCAAGCAATAAGTGCGCAAGTAAGGACTTGAAAGATGTCCCAGCCCATTGCCAAGAGAAGTGTGTTCCAACCAGCTCAAAAGCATGCCAGTGTCCAGCTGCTTGCAAGTACCTTTACAAAGAGTACCAAGAGAGGTTGCAAGGTAAGTCATCATCAGAATGCTCTCATCTGTGATACTTGTGTATGGAATCCTCCCTCTCTCATTCTCTTCTCTCCCCCCCCCAGCACTCCCATTCTACTACCACACCCCCCCCTCCCCGGTCTAGATCTGAAACCATTTTCATCTTCAGCTGCTCAAATCTGAGGCTGGAAGTTTTTAAAAAGGTATTAAATATTTAGCAGCTGCATAAAGGCACCTTGGGATGAAAGCAGGGAAGTGCCACAACCGTCAGCACAGCCCTGCTTCATCATATCTTTGCGTGGGGAACGAAACAAGACTTGTTGGCAAGGCAACTCCCACCTGAAGCCAACCTTTATCAATCATCATCATCATCATTGCCCGATTCAAGCCCAAGCCAGCACTGCCTGGGAGATCAAGCACTGGGCCTCTGTGCCAGTCAGAGGAATCCCGGACGTCCCCCCCTCCCAAGTTCCCCACCAAGTGGTGGGGAGGCATTCTGTGGCAGGGGGAGGGCAGGGGGTAGGTGAAGAGGGGTGAATCTGGATGAGGGAGGAGAGCATTTCAGTCCCAGGAGGGGTGGGGCTGCAGCCTCTACTGCTGTCTCGTCCTATCCCCTCTCCCGTTCCTGAAAGCTCTACACGGGTCAAATCAGACCTGCTCCAGAGAATGAGCTGGTCCAGATCCAAGTAGACCCATGGTGGCTGCCAGGGCTCGACACATGTTCCCTTACCTCAGGGAGACCTCTGGCTGCGTCCTTGGCTCTGTGGATACAGCGGCAGCCATTTCCGTGCTACCGTACCATAGTGCGGGCAGCCCACTGGGCAGACCATTGGCGTCAAAAAGTTGAAAAAGTAAACAGAAACACACGTGCCGAAAAGTCCAATTTAGGTGAGGACATCATAGGATGCAAGCTTTAGAACGAACAAAATATTTTGATGCCGGGTGTCGGGTCTCTGCAAGATTTTCACGTTATTAAGTGAAACTCCAGTGGTTCCCAAACCCAGTGCTTCCCAGGGCACAGTGGGGAAACTCACAGGGGTGCAGGATGTCCTGGGCGCTGGCCTCTTGGATCTTGCAAGATATTACGTGATCTCGTGAGAATGCCCGTGGCCCTTTCATCCTCCTGAAGAGCAAGTTAACCAAAAACAAGGACGTGAATAAATGCCCTCATCCCTGCCGTGTTGTACGGCTTGGCTGTTTGCATAGTGCTTTTGGCTATCCTTACCCCCCTCTCCCCCCCCCCCGGTATCTATCCTGTTGCACTACACCTCCAGGCTTCATTGATTCCCCTCTCACAGCCCAGATGGAGGCCATTTTGTTTCCTTGGCAGCTCATAAATGGCTGGAAGATTGGAGGACCTGAGATCCAGCCAAGGGTATTTAATCCAGCAGGATGTTAACTGCCAGCAAATATCCTCAACAAGGAGTCATTAGTGCAATAAAAAGGCCCAATAAACCACTTTGTGCCTTCTGGCATGGCCTCCACATGAGTTACAAGAAGGGCTGTTCCCTGGCTTTGCAATAAGTTGTCCTGTTGCTGCCAAGTCCGGAGCTGTGCAGCTCAGGTTCTCGCTGGTCATCAGCAAAGCAGGGGAGATGTCCAGGAGAGAGATTCCAAATCAAGGTTGTTGAACCAGGGTTGGGACTCCCCAGCCAGGTTCAAGAAGTTCAGAGCAGAGGCAAGGAACGGATCGGAAGAGGTAGCCATAAAATCCTGGCAAAAACTGGGGGCATTTGCAACTGATCTTGAAGCTCCGTCTTTACACACTAATCCTTCCTAATGCTTGGACTGCTGACACCAGTGCTCCTGGAGACCAGAAGATGCCTTCATTCTAGAAGAGACGCCTGAGGGGGGACATGATTGGGACATACAAAATCATGCAGGGGATGGACAGAGTGGATAGGGAGATGCTCTTTACACTCTCACATAACACCAGAACCAGGGGACATCCACTTAAATTGAGTGTTGGGAGAGTTAGAACAGACAAGAGAAAATATTTCTTTACTCAGCGTGTGGTTGGTCTGTGGAACTCCTTGCCACAGGACGTGGTGACGGCATCTGGCCTGGATGCCTTTAAAAGGGGATTGGACATGTTTCTGGAGGAAAAATCCATTACGGGGTACAAGCCATGATGTTTATGCGCAACCTCCTGATTTTAGAAATGGGCTTTGTCAGATGCAAGGGAGGGCACCAGGATGAGGTCTCTTGTTATCTGGTGTGCTCCCTGGGGCATTTGGTGGGCCGCTGTGAGATACAGGAAGCTGGACTAGATGGGCCTATGGCCTGATCCAGTGGGGCTGTTCTTAACTACAATTCCCAGGAAGCCTTGCAGGTCTCTTGTTATCTGGCGTGCTCCCTGGGGCATTTGGTGGGCCGCTGTGAGATACAGGAAGCTGGACGATGGGCCTATGGCCTGATCCAGTGGGGCTGTTCTTATGTTCTTATGATGTTCCTTGGCCACCCTGAATTGGAGTGAACCAAATACAGGCATACCCCCATATCTGCGGACATTCTATTCCAGACCCCCAGTGTGGACACCACAAATCCGCCGATACAGGGGATGTGACCCTTCCTGGTCACATGAGGCTCCTCTCTCTCTCCAAGTGTCACCCCAGTGTCTCATTGGGACCAGGAAGAGAATGCATCATGATGTGTTCTAGGGCAACACTGAATGAAGGGAGGAGCTTGGTGGAAACAGAAAGAGGCTCCAGTAGAGAATTTCTGCGCTTTGTTTAACCTGTCAGGTTGCCATCCTTTTCTCGATGTGTCCCTTTTTCGGCCTGAGAAAAGAACCAATGTTCCTGAGATGTTTGGGTCATTTTGACCATCTCGCGCAGGTTCCTGCAGGAACGCAGGGCAGTTCTGCAAAGCCCAATCTGCCCTGCCCATCCATGCAGATGAGATGATTGTGTCTCCAGGACTAAAGAACTCACGTTTCCTTGTTGTAAATGGTGCTACACTCACTGTTTTTTTGGTGTTCCCAGCCAGGTGTTCTCTTTAAAATTCACCAATCAGCCTCAAAATAGATTTCTAATCTCGACTTGTTGCTGCTAAAGGATTTTTTTTTTGTCCTCCCACCAGCCTTCCACCCTCCGCTATCAAGCACGTCATATTATTTTACAAGAGGCAATCAAGGCTACAATATAAGCTGCATAATGGGAAGCTGTTATACCAGAAGCAATGGTGCAAAGCTGATTTGTTTCATACAAGGTGGCCCAGACAAGCAGGTTTCTTACACAGCTTGAACCCCAAATCGTGGAATGAATCATTCAAGTGGCGCAGCGACCATCGAACAGTTTGCATCGGCAACCTTGGCCCACTTGTCTTGGGAACCTTCAAAGGGAGGAGATGTAGTGACATGGGTGAGATTTGTACTCCCCAAGTCTCAATGGCAGGGCCCATGAGAGGGGGGGTGCAGGGAGTAAATTGTACCTAGACACGGGGCAAAAAGAGGGGCCAGGAGCCAGTGAGGAGTCCCAAAAATTTCCTGGGGTGTTTCATTTTCTGATCTTACCAGGGCCCACGAGACATGGGTGCAGATGGTACCTCATACCTGGGCTTGGGGTCAATAGGAGGCCTGGGAGCCAAAGGAGGGGAACTGGAAATTTCCTGGGATCTCATAAAACGTTAGCACATACAGGTCTGGCCTTTTTATCCGCAGATTCCGTACCCGCAGATTCAACTCTCCACAGGTTCTGAACCCGCAGCGGAGGACCAAACCTGAGCAACTGGAGATGTCTGGGAGCCTTTCTGGGGCCCTCAGAGGCTGCGCACAGTGTCTGCGGGCCTCAGAAAGGCCTCTGGAGGTGTCAAAATTAGAAGTGCCTTTCTGGCACCGCTGGAGGCCTTTCTCAGACCTGTAGAGGCCTCTGTGGGTCTCAGAACACCTCTGGACAGCAACTGGAGTACATACCAGAACCAGGGGACATCCACTAAAATTGAGTGTTGGGCGGGTTAGGACAGACAAAAGAAAATATTTCTTTACTCAGTATGTGGTTGGTCTGTGGAACTCCTTGCCACAGGATGTGGTGCTGGAGTCTAGCCTAGACGCCTTTAAAAGGGGATTGGACAAGTTTCTGGAGGAAAAATCCATTACGGGGTACAAGCCATGATGTATATGCGCAACCTCCTGATTTTAGAAATGGGCTATGTCAGAAGGCCAGATGCAAGGGAGGGCACCAGGATGAGGTCTCTTGTTATCTGGTGTGCTCCCTGGGGCATTTGGTGGGCCGCTGTGAGATACAGGAAACTGGACTAGATGGGCCTATGGCCTGCTCCAGTGGGGCTGTTCTTATGTTCTTATCTCCAGTCACATCTATGGAACAGATTTGCTTATCCATGGGTTTCGATATCCACAAGGGTCTGGGAACGAATCCCCCACAAAGATCCAGCTGTATTGTGTGAAGACTAGCACTCGCATTTTGTGCAAGCCTACATAGTTGTATATATCAAATTCTTAGAAATTGTGATCCATTGAACATAAAAAAAAAAAAAATGGAAAAAGGGCCCGAAAGAAACTCTGCATCCCCTGATAAAATTCCTCTCAGAGGCTTTGCTCATGGGGTTATCTCCACCAGGAAGCAAGCCTTGTTGTCATGTCTTTTGTATAATACTTTTGATTCAAGATGGGCGGCACCCAAATCACAAAATCTCCTGAGATTCAAGATGGCCTCACCTGGGGGAACAGGTAGTCTTTTGTATAATTCTTCTGTACAGTGGCGTAGCTAGAGGGGGTGCAAAGCACTAAGCTTTGCAGAGAGCCTCACCACAGCGTGCAAGGGGTGCAAAGGGAGTGCAAGGGTTGCAAGGGGAGCAAAACAGAGGTGAATGCAGGATGGAGCGCACGGGCAGTCAAGGCGAATGCCTCCATTTTGCTCCCACCTCCCGGAATGGCTCCAAAGGGGAGGGGGAGGGGCACCTTACACGCCGCAACAAGCCTCCCTGCAAAACTTAGTGCTTTGCACCCCCTCTAGCTACGCCACCGTGCAGAAGAATTATACAAAAGACTACCAGTTCGCCCAGGTGAGGCCATCTTGAATCTCATGAGATTTCGTGATTTGGGTGCCGCCCATCTTGAATCTCCCAAAATTTCAGAAGATCAAGATGGCGATGTCCAGCTGAGCCAGGAAGAAGAGGCTGCAGGGGTGTTGTGATCCCGGTAAGTTTAAGAACCACTGAGTTAACATGTTGTCATCATGAGTAGTATTTGCTGGAAAACCCACCCTCTATGAATGCCATCTGAGCTAGTGGCCACCCCCACATCTTGTGGCAGTGAATTTCATTCATTCGTTCATTCATTGTCAACAAGTTCCGCCTTTTACCTGCCCTGAATCTCCATGATTCCTGGTTCTGCTGTTGTGAGAGAGAGAGAAACAAACTTCTCACCGCTTCTCCGGGGCCGCATTCGATGTGCAAAATCGTAGGTGCAAAATCGGAGCATAGGCCCATGACAAGTCTGTCTCTCTGGCTAAATCTGCATTTCACAGCTGATGAGCATTTTTGAGTCCTGTTTCTGGAAACAAGTCAAATCAATTGAATTATTCTGGGCTGCGTGTCACTCCCTTATCCGGGTCACCGGGCCAGGCCAGCGAAATCCACCACTACCACCCACCCACCCCCTCCACACACACGGACCTCAAAAATCCACCCCAAATCTTCTGGTTTATCTTGCACAAGCTCCACACGACGCAGGCAATAAAAATGATTTTTCCAGTCGCGTCTTCTTATTATCTAGTCAATTTGCTTTGGAGGTTTCCCTGCCTCCACTGCAGGGATCCCAGAAGGCCGGGACCAAAGAGAGTGGAGTAAATCTAATTAACTCCTCTCAAGGGTATTGACTGCCTGCTAAGGAAAAGCTATGTGGCATATGCTGGAGAAGTCGGTTTCTGCGTGTGTGTGTTTTCGAGCAAACTCAATTACTAGTTGCAGCAAAGCCTCCCTCTCCAATGCCAAGGGTCATCGTCGCACCACACTCCACTTATTCCATATAGGCTAAGGACAGCTGCTTATATTGGCTCAAACCCAAGTCCTCTCAGGTAGAGGCTATCTCCCAGTGACAGAGCATTAGCCCTGAGCATCCCCAAGGGGACGTCCACTAAAATTGAGCACTTTTTGACTTGTTGGCAACCTTCAGTCTCGAAAGACTCTGGTATCGCGCTCTGAATGGTGGTTCTGGAACAGCGTCTAGTGTGGCTGAAAAGGCCAATTCGGGAGTGACAATCCCTTCCACACTGGGAGTAAGTGCAGTCTGTCCCTGGTCTGTCTCCCTGGCTATGGGCCTTCCTTCTTTGCCTCTTTGCCTCAGTCTGTTGGCCAAGTGTCTCTTCAAACTGGGAAAGGCCATGCTGCACAGCCTGCCTCCAAGCGGGCCGCTCAGAGGCCAGGGTTTCCCACCTGTTGAGGTCCACTCCTAAGGCCTTCAGATCCCTCTTGCAGATGTCCTTGTATCGCAGCTGTGGTCTACCTGTAGGTCGTTTTCCTTGCACGAGTTCTCCATAGAGGAGATCCTTTGGGATCCGGCCATCATCCATTCTCACGACATGACCGAGCCAACGCAGGCGTCTCTGTTTCAGCAGTGCATACATGCTAGGGATTCCAGCACGTTCCAGGACTGTGTTGAGCACTGGGAGAGTTAGAACAGACAAAAGCAAAATATTTATTTACCATGTAATTAATCTTTGGAACTCTTTGCCACAAGATGTGGTGTCAGTGTCTCGCCTAGATGCCCTTTAAAGAGGATTGGACAGATCGATGGAGGAAAAGTCTGTCACAGGTTACAGCCTTGATGGGCATGTGCAACCTCCTGATTTTAGGAGTAGGCAACCTCAGAATGCCATATGCAAGGGAGACCACCAGGATGCAGGTCTCTTGTTGTCTTGTGTGCTCCCTGGGGCATTTGGTGGGCCACTGTGAGATACAGGAAGCTGGACTAGGTGGGCCTTTGATTTGATCCAATGGGGCTCTTCTTATGACTCAAGGAGGTCCCACATTCCATGTAGGGCTAGGAAGCACCACTGCCTGAAACCCTAAATAGTAGCTGCCAGTCAGTGCTGAGCTTAAAAATCAGAACATAAGAAGAGCCCTGCTGGATCAGGCCAAAGGTCAATCCAGTCCAGCTTCCTGTATCTCCCAGTGGCCCACCAGATGCCTTGGGGAGCACACAAGACAACAAGAGACCTGCCTCCTGGTGCCCTCCCTTGCACCTGGCATTCTGAGGTTGCCTACTCCTAAAATCAAGGCTTGTAACCTATGATGTAAGTTTCCTCCAGAAATTTGTCCAATTCCCTTTTAAAGGCACCTGTGAGCATTGCACACTCTCAATGTACACCAGAGCTCTGCAAGCAGAAGCTTCATTGCCATGCCTAGCTTTTAATGATATGGGTAAATAGGTAAATAGGTAATTGTATTGGTTGGCAACCTTCAGTCTCGAAAGACTATGGTATAAGCCAGGGGTGTCCAATCATTTTGGCAGGAGGGCCAAATCATCTCTCTGACACTGTGTTGGGGGCCGGGGGGAAAATAATTAATTTACATTTCAAATTTGAATAAATATACATATATGAATGTATTAGAGATGGAACTTACATGAATGAATGAAGGTCTTGCAATAGCTCAAGGCCTTTAAAAGGTCTTGCACAAAGCAAGACCAGCCTTTCCTTCACTGCCACTGCTGCATCACAGACGTGAAACAGCAAGTAGTGGAGGGAGCCCTCGTCCCACAGCTCAGGTGAGAGGTCGAGCAGTTGTCCTCACACTGAGAGCAGCTGCATCAGGCCAACATGGGCTCCAGCAAGTCTCCGGAGGGCCAGAGGCTGATTGGAGAGTGGGGGCTCCCTGCGGGCCAGATTGGGAGCCCCAAGGGCCACAAGTGACCCCCGGGCCAGGGTTTGGGCACCCCTGGTATAAGCCTACAGCACCCAGTATTCCCAAGTGGTCTCCCATCCAAGTACTAACCAGGCCTGACTCTGCTTAGCTTCCAAGATCAGACAAGATCAGGCATGCGCAGGGTAATAGGTAATAGGTAAATAGGCCATGCAGAGACCGTATGATTTATATTCATTCAACCAGTTCGCATGGACGTCTACGGGCAGCTCTCCAAACACATCAGAGACAAGACTGCTTTTCCATTCCTATAGCTGACAACCTGTCATTTCTGCTCCTGTCAACTTCACTTCCCAAAGAGACCCCCTTTCCATTTTCCCAGATCCTTCCATTCTCTTACAATCACTGGATGCTCTTCCATGCTTGACCTTCTCAGTATTTTGCATTCTGATTGGCTGGCTGGCTCCCCTACTCTTCAGCCCTTTCTGGAGCACTGCAAATCTCTTGCAGGGAAAAATAATAAACACTGAAACCACTTCCGACATGAATGTGAAAATATTGAAAAGGGCACCTAACATGCTATTACAATAAATTACCGTCATTCAAATGCATGAAGCGGGCATTAAAATGATGATATATTGCCAGACAGAGACTGGCAGGGAGCACTGCAGCAGTCGGAGGTCAAACAACCAGATGGGAAATGGGATAAACATTTTTCAGCCAGACACTTATTATAATCTTCTGGTTCTCTTTGCCTGTCAAATCACAGTATTATCAAGTAATGATAAAAAAAAAAAACACCACCCCGTGTGAACTCCCGATTTATCTCCTGCACTTCCAAAGTGGTCAGAGGGGGCAAATGGAAAATAACGAGATGAGCCGAGATCGAGGAGATGAAACCTTTCCCTGGCTATTTAAACAGAAGAGGTGAAACGGATGGCGCAACCTTCAGTCATTCAGTGCTTTCATTCATAGGTTTGGTGGACTGGCCAGAGGATAATTCATTGCCTAGCAGGATTTATGAGAGTAACATTCACCAAAGCTTCATCTCCCTATAGTACTGGTTCCCAACCTGTGGTCCGTGGACCAGAGATGGTCTGTGAGACCCTCAGGTCTGTGAGACCCTCAGAAAAAATAATCTCTGATCAATTCCGGTGTCTCACTGAGTAAGCATCTCCCCATGGACCACCAGAGAGGGCTGAAGGGTCAGCTGCAGCTGTGGGAAGTCCATTCTCCACCCTCTCTTGTAGTCCGTGGGGCAGTGCACAGACCACTGGAAAGGGTAGAACGCTCTGAGACCTGCAGTCTCAGCCTGCAACAAAATCTTCTCTATAAACAGTAAATCTAATAAACCTTCTCTAACGATTATAAATTTAAGTGGGTGGGTGGGTGGGTAGGTGGAGTTGTGGGGTCTCTAGTATTAATTCTAGTATTAGTTCTGATACATGGAAATGAGAGCTAGCTCATACTAACACCTTATTGGTTCCATAATCATCATAATAACATCTCATTGGCTCTCGGGACAATCAGTCCCTTTGGTTGGTTTTGAGCAAAGAGAATCCACTTTTTGTTACATAGGGCAGTTGTGTTTTCTTTTTCTGGATATTTGTCCATAACTTTAAAAAAAAAAAATAGAACAGAGATAATTCAACACAGTTTGTTTCATTACATTCTGCATTAAGTTACCTTTCTAACAATACATAACCTTATGGTATTATTCTTCATGGTACAAGTATGGTACAAATGTGGTATCATATACGGTACAAAGGATCTCAGGTCTGGGAACCTTTTCTAATGGGGACCTCCTGTGAAGCACTGTGGGTCTCAAATTGGTGGGGGGGGGGTGGAGGGCTAGTAATCTAGTAACAGGAATCATATGTCTTACGCTCTGCACCATCAAGACACAGGGAGCTGTTGGCCTGCTCTCTGCTGTATGGCAGCACCCCCTATAAAATGGCTAGAGCCAGTGCCACTATTCTTCAGTGCAAGTGACCTGAGGACCCAAAAGGCTCCTGGCTGGCTCCATACAGCATTTGCTCCTGGTCCAGAGTATTTGATCTGAGCACTTCATCAGAGTACCCAGACAGTCTGCCTTGCCTTGCCACATCCATTTCTTGACCACTGCTTGGACCTTTCTGCGTCTGGCCTTTCTGGTCATCATCTGCCCAGTCCTGCACTTGACTCCAATCTGCCTGGACCCCATCTGCCGTCTCTGGCCCCTTGACCTTCTGCTGTGGACACTGCAAATGGACACACACGCCCTTCAGCTGCAGCCTGGCCGAAAGGTGGACCAAATCAGAAAACAGCTTAGTAGGCCAAATGCTGTTGAGACGCTTTAGTTCTAATCTGGCTCATGCAAAATTTTCTGCTAAAATCTTTCCAGGTTTCGTGCCAAGCTGAATTTTGCCGTTTGAATGGATTATGCTGGATTATGCTCTTCAGATCCAATCCTATCTATTCCCCCACCCATGCTGATGCAGTGGCACCAAACAGGAAATGGCTGCATCCTGCGAAGGTCTCCTCTGGGTAAGAGAACAACCCTTCCCTTACTTAGGGGTAAGCCTCTGCAGTGCTGGGGTGGGGGTGGGGGGGTCTTTTCAGATCTGCAGCAGCAAAATCACTGGTGCAAATGTGCGTGGACCCATTCTGTGGGATCTGGCTGGGAAGGGGGTTAAGATCTGGCAGCCACTATTGCCTCCAAACCCGCCCCCTTTGCAGACTTGATTCACTCCCCTGTTGCCTGCCCATTCCACCCTCTACCCTTCCCACTTCCCCCACTATCGTACCTCCCTTGGGTCTTAGCTTTGTACTGGGCTGGACTGGGCTGCCCAGGCTGCAATGCAGACAGCTACCTTCCCAACTGGCTCCACCAGAGGGAGACAGCAAGATCTTTTCCATCAGCCTAGCTGGGACTGCATTAACATCTCATGGTGCAACATCACCCACAGTTCATTTGGGGGGGGGGAATTCAAGGCAACAGGTAGAGCTGGCTAGTCTCCGCTGCTGGGACCGTCACCACCAGGTCTACGGTTGGCACACAATTCAAGGTGCAGGGTTCATCCCAAGCTGAAACTACTGAGAAATTTCAAGGTAGGTCAGTTTCTCCAAGAAAAGCAACATAGGTGTGTATGAAGGGGGAGGTCCTACACAGCCCTAGGTCGGCACTGCAATTTTCCACAAATAAAATTCAAAGCCAATTTCAGAGTTCCTTCCAAGGAGAAGCAGCTGAGAATATTCAAGGAAAGTAGAAGGCGTTTCTCGAGAGCAGCAATTTTCAACCTTTCTCATCTCGTGGCACACTGACAAGGCGCTAAAATGGTCAAGGGACCCCATTAGTTTTTGAACAATCTGCAAGGCACACTGTGATGCTGGCGGGGGGGGGGCTTGCATCCCCCAATGGCCCTATTAATAAATGACCCTCCCCCAAACACCAGCGACACACCTGTGGACCATTCGCGGCAAACCAGTGTGCCGAGGCACACAGGTTGAAAACTGCTGCTCTAGAAGAAGTAATATTTTCCAGGTAATTCCTACGTATCCCTTCAAGGCAACCAAAGTTCAGTCACCCCACGCACCAGGTGTAAACTACCTCTGGAACCTTCTTGGAATTTCTTGATCCCCCCCTTGCGATCATCTCCAATTCTGACCCTCCCACATTTTGCCCATCGCCCCAAATTGGAAGCCCCAAAATTCCTCAGTGAGAATTTTTGACTCAGATCTAGGAGGAAAAGAAAACCCAAACCAATCAGCTTCAGGCAATCCATTCAATCCCAGCCTGTAATGCCTCTAACACGGTCTAAACAGACCTTAACAGGTAGCCCAGAGAGAAGGAGCTGCGTTAATCTTATGAGCCGCAATCCATCAAAACAGCATGAAACGGAGTCTTGGCCAGATATTAATCAGTAATGCGGCGCGGGGGATGTCAGCTTTTGTTCCCGACACGGGTCTTGTGTTCCCAGCAGAAAACCATACTTGACATGTAATTCAAATCCCATGATGTTTTTCCAATCAGAACCAGAAGCAAAAGCGCACTCGCACATCAAGCTGCGGTATTATTTTTAGCAGAGGCACTCATATAGGAGGGGCCACAACTCAGGGGTCGTAAGACACGCAGAATGCCCTAGATCAGTGGCATAACTAGAGGGGGTGCAAATCTAGGGCAGTGGCGTAGCTTGAGGGGGGTGCAAAGCACTAAGTTTTGCAGGCACCTAAACGCACCATGCAAGCAGCCCCTCCCTAGAACCTAAGAACAGCCCCACTGGATCAGGCCATAGGCCCATCTAGTCCAGCTTCCTGTATCTCACAGCGGCCCACCAAATGCCCCAGGAAGCACACCAGGTAACAAGAGACCTGCATCCTGGTGCCCTCTCTTGCATCTGGCACTCTGACATAGCCCATTTCTAAAATCAGGAGGTTGCGCATACATATCCTGGCTTGTAACCCGTAATGGATTTTTCCTCCAGAAACTTGTCCAATCCCCTTTTAAAGGCGTCCAGGCCAGACGCCATCACCACATCCTCTCCCCTTTGTAGCCATTCCAGGCAATGACAGCACTCTGGAGGCTCCTGATGACTCCTGATATCAACTGGGTCAGAAATGCTGCCAGTCTCTGTCTTCCACAAGGGATAGTCTTCCCAGTTAAACGTCCTCACGTCTACGCAGATTGCAAGAGTTGTCAGATCAAAGAAGGAGTAAATTAACTATCCCAACCCCAGATGTCAACAATAATGGGTTTTGTTCTTGTAAATAAAACTATGGCTTCCCCAAACCGTAGAGCAGGCTCTCCAAACCCCGGCGCATGGGCCAGATGTGTCCTGTGGCAAGCTTCTATCCAACCCGGGGCAAACCTGAGAACATGCTCCAAGTGTTTACTTGTTGGCATCCTTCAGTCTCGGAAGACTATGGTGTCACGCTCTGAATGGTGGTTCTGGAACAGAGTGTCCTCTCCAGTGCACGAAGCCTGGGTAAGGTAGATATGGAGGATAGACTGTTACCCATGCAGCAAATCCCCCCTCTCCACGTCGCTGAAATGGTCCAATGGAAAGGCAGAGGCCAATATGGTTGGTTCCAGCGGCCTCGCAGGAGTTGCCAGAACGTGACTGTGTTCAACCATGAACTGCCTCAGGGACCCCGGCTCCGGATTTTGCCTCGAGGTTGACTCCTGAAGCCTTTTCCATAACTGGATGTAGCCACAAGGCAGTGGAGGTTTGGGATCAGAGTTTTCCTTCTCTCAGATGAGCTGCCTTCCCAGGCCGACGAGTCCCATCTACCCGGTGGCTGTTTAGTCGCCTCTTACGACAAGTACAGCCAAACTGAGGGCCTATTCTTATCCCCAGTCCTCAGGGGCAAGTAACAGTTGGCAGCAACTGTTACCCTGCACATGCCCGATCTCGTCTGATCTCGGAAGCTAAGCAGGGTCAGGCCCAGTTAGTACTTGGATGGGAGACCGCCTGGGAATACCGGGTGCTGTAGGCTTATTCCATAGTCTTTCGAGACTGAAGGTTGCCAACCAAGTGTTTACTGGTATGTGCTGATTCTGAGGTTTTTACTCCTGAATATGTAAGTAAGCTGCTTGTGGGGTGGGGGAAGGGGAGTCCATCTGAGTGTGTGCTTTATTTCTGTGGGGTGTGTGTTGGTGCTTGGAGAAAAGCTGGAACTTTGAGGCTTTGCATTCATTTCTTCGTTCATCTAAGTTCCATCTCTAACGCATTTATTTAAATTTTATATTTAAAATTTGTTTCTTTTTAATCCGGCCCTCGACACCACACCAGATACTGGATGTGGCCCTCTGGCCAAACAGTTTGGAGACCCCTGCAGTAGAGGTTACTGATGATGGAGTCTCCTGATGGCAAGACACCCAGGGTCTTAGACATTGACAGCCAGGCCTTTGTTGGGAGGGGGAGGAATATTTCTTAATAGAATTTGAATCCCTCCTGTTGATGAACCGCTTTTTTTTACCCAAATTTGGGGGGGGGGGAATCCAATAAAGAGATGGGAATAAATGGTGTGAACGTCAGGCATTGAAGAGTATTATTTAAATTGTTATTGACAGTGAACATTAAAAAAAAGACAAGAGGAGACACAGCATGAAAACATACAGAATAAGGCATGATAATGGGACTGCAGTGTTAGTTTTGTGATTTGAATGTATATGATTGTATACCCACAGACTCACAAACGCACACATGCAATCATTTTCGGCTCACTCTTAGAAAATGTCATCACGATTTATGGGTCGGGGCAGCAGAACAGGGTGGTGACAGGGAGCAGGAGAGTGGTGGATCGGGTCCAGGAAGGAGGTGGGTCCAGCAGCACACATTGCCAGTTGGGGATGGAGCATGCAAAAATGCTGGCATGTCGGGTTTTGTCCCCAGCATTCTGACACTGGGCAGCCCCACAGAACTGACCCACACCCCCATAGGTCAGTCTGAGACTAGCTGGTCACCTTTGTAGCAAGGTGGGAATTGTGTGCTCTCCACTTGATTGGCCGAGGTTGGGGGATGATGATGATGATGGTTTTGCCTATTCCAGGCTATCACGGACATGGGATCAGCCAGGTCGCCACGCTCTTAGGAATAGCGAAGGACAGGGAGCCAGCGTGCACTCTGAGGTGAGCAAGAGTCACTGGGGAACCAGGATCAGGCCCAAGAGGCTGCCTGGCTCAGACATGAAGGCTAGGGACCCCATTGGGCACGGATCATGAAGCCTAACTCAAAGGCGGTCTGGCGTAAGATCAGTTGAACAATTTGGCTGCTGCGACACCCTTTCCAAGGGTTGACTCAGAGAAGCTGGGGTTGCCTGGCAGTGATCCTGGGTTTGAGCCAGGGTAGTAATGCCCAAGGGTTGAAGCAGCAGGGTTCTTGTCTCCTCCAGGGTAGGTCTCCACACTGGTCATGGAAGACGTCTCCTTAGACAGGACCTGCTACATACTGATCGTTGTGTTAGTGAATAAAGTGGTCTGTAATGGAAGATCAGAAGGTCTTCAGGTGGATGATGTGGTGTTGACAGTGATTCCCTGTTTTGACAGCTGGTTGACAGCTCTGGGAAGGGCAGGGCTGGCTCCACAGCTGTAATCAATCAAGGCCAATGGAGACCTGGATGGACACCTGAGCTTCATTTGACCTTGATGGGACCCGAGCTAACGAGGTAGCTCACAGCTGAACTGCATTTGGACTTAACAAGGGGCTGCAGGATAAAAGGCAGCTTCAGAAGGAGCAAAGGCCTGACCAGAGCAGGACGCTGACCAGAGTGGAATGCAGACCCAGCCAGGAGGGGGACGCTGACCAGAGGGAGGACCCTGACCCGGAGGGAGACACGACCCTGACCCAGAGGGACACCTGGACGGACTCACACTGGGAGAAGGGGACTGCCAGGACCCTGCTGGAGGAGACACTCTTCTGGAGAAGATAGAGGAAGGGACTGCTGAGACTCTGCTGGACACACACTGCTGCATTAGACTGCTACTGGGAAGACTGGACTGGGAATACTGGACTGGGAAGATTGGACTGCTTTGGAGATTGAACTGTGGACTTGGACTGGTCAAACCTTCACCCACTGAGTTAAGTGGAGTTTTGGGGAGGGAAAGCCTCTGGACAAGAGGACTTGCAGGGAGTGTCTGTGTTTGTAGCAATAAATTCTTGTTAATTGCTATAGATAAGGAGTTCTGTGTTCATTCCTTTGCACACCACAGCTGTTGTTTCTTGGAAAAGGAGGGTGTTAATTAGCCAAAAAGCGGGCATTAGAAGGGAGTTGAGATATTTGGACGGGACAAATTGGCGTAGTCGGCAGGATAGGACAAATTGGGACAAGACATGGCCCATTCTTCCGAAAATGTTCCTGGCCTCATGGAGGGGGGAGGGAATGCCAGGGCACAAGCATCTTCTTGTATTGTGGGTTCCCCAGTTTGTGCTCCTTAAGCAGAATGAACCACAACTTTGCAGAATGTGCTTGTCTTTGAGCAGAGCGGAACGAGACTCGGAAGAGAGGCAGCATCTGTTGGCCATCAGGAATGACGCCTGGTGATGGAACCAGTCTGGCAGCAATTGCTTCTATCTTGACAGCATCTCTGCAGAGCTCATAAAACAGGAAGCTCTTCTGCCGAGCGGCTGACCATGCGAGAGCCCTGAACAGCAGGGGGAGTCACTGTCTCAACGGAGAGAACTTGGCCTGCGTTGCTGCGGTAGATCCTTGGAGACCTTGGAGAGGAACAGCTGGAAAGTGATGAATGGCACAAGGGCCATCTGGGTGGAGCCAGAGTGTGCCAACATGCGCAGGGCTTGCTGGAGTCTATTAATCACCAGCTGCCATTTCCTATGCCATGGCTGGCGCCACAATCTTCACCCCCTACTTAAACCTGCAAAAGATGTTGACCTGGTTCCAAGGTTTGCTTTTTAAAATGCCAGAGAACCAAGAGCCATGTTTTGGAGGTTCTGAGTCCAAGGTAGTGGCAGAGCCAAAGAAATTCAGAGCCAGGGCTTCCATGCATCTGACCCTGCGCCTTTCTGTCTGCTCCACCAGCATAAGAACATAAGAAGCCATCCTGGACCAGGCCAAAGGCCCATCTAGCCTAGCGGCTTATCCACAGTGGCCAAGCAGGTGCATCTGGGAAGCCCAAAAGCAGGAGAGAAAGACATAATACCCCCCACACACACACACACACAAACAAACACACACACCATTCCTGCAGCTACTCAGCTTCTGAAACTGGATATAGCATGTAGCTGTCATGACTTGGAGCCATTGGTATGCTTGTCCTCCATAAATCTGCCTAATCTCCTGCGCCATGTGTCTTGTGGTGGCCCTTGGATTCCACTGCAAGTCTGGCTGAAGGAGTTCTGGGTATGAAGGTTACCACCTAGGCTGCGGTTGCAGCTGGCCTGAGCAGTCAGTCAGGTGACCCACAAGGGCCAATCCTTGTCCTTGCGGCCCTACGGCTCCCCAAACTGAGCAGCATGTCTGTTGGGTGAGGATGCTGCCTAAGGTCCTTTTCTCCAGCTGGGAACTTGGCCTCTCCTGCCCTATTGCAGCTCATCCTTGCTTACCTTCTTGAATATGTCTGCCCTTATCTTTAGTTTTAAAAGACAGTTCTTCCACCCAGTAGTGTGGCAAGTGGTGATCCAGGGGTGATCCACCCTGGCTGATGGGTATACCACCCACTCAAGCAGGGTCAGATCCAATGTTTGTGTTTGAAAGGGGGGGGGGGGGGGTTGAGCACTATTTTAAATCCAGAGCCCAGGTCAACCAGGCAGGTAGACCTGTGCTCCCAGTTGAACTTTGGCATCTGTGACTAAGGTTTACTGGGCGGGTAGACCTGGGCTCCTGTTCAAATTTGAAGGTCAGATCTACCTGCCAGATAGACCCAGGCTCCCATTCTGTGGAGCCCTCTTCCAGGCAAGTAGACCTGGGCTCCCGTCTGGACTTGAAGCCCAGCTCTACCTGCCAGGTAGACCCAGGCTCCCATTCTGACTCTTCCCTCTCCCTCCCCCAGTAGGCATTCCCCTAACACTCAATGTCGCTCCACATCCTGGCAGGCACCCTTCCCCACTGGCACAACAGTTGAGGGGCACACACCCATGCCCCCCCCCCCGGATCCATCTCTGCAACCAGGTCCCTGTTGAGTAGATGTCCATGTCTGTCTGAGGCTCAGAATGACTGGAAATAGCCACTCCGGAAATGATTTGGGGGTGCTCGTGATGACATCACCATGTCACTCATTGCTCCAGATAAGTACGGAGGTGTTGCGTGTTCCCAGGGGGGTTTGACACCCACCCCAGGCAGCATGTGCGCTAGTAACACTACTGCTTCCACTGCTGGCCAAATGTCCCCAGCAAAATACGTGTTGCACAATCCAGGGCTGAGCCTCAATAGCCCCAAAGAGGCTGTGCTCAGGTTCTGGACCAATCAATGTGCTATCAGGCAGCAGCCACAGAACCTGTTCCTAACTTACACCATCGTTCCAATCAGGTGATTTCATACTTTTCTTCACCCAGGACAAAGGACATGAGCTATAGAAAAAGATCAGCACCATTTTTTCGTAAGTTCACAGCTCATTTCTTTTTGTCCACCAAGGAAGAGCACCTTTGGATAACCTCTGAGCACAGATTACAGATCTGGAGTGCTTTATCCTCCTCAGAGTTTATCATGGTACAAAGACTCTGCACTGAGAGCGGCCCCAGTGCTCCAGTGACCATTTTAGCATTCAGGAGACTTCTTCCCCGCACGGATGAACAGGTTCAAGGATTCCTTTTCACTTCTCTGGGACAGCTTTTATTAAATCTCTCCTCTTACGCTGCAGAACGTTCAAGGGTTATTAGTATGGAACACTGACAAAAGAATTCAGGCTGCGCCGACACAGAGGAACTGCTTCCCAGCCAGCCACCAGTACGTCCAGTTTGTTATGCAAGTGATTACTTGCTGATGCGCAACACAATGGCCTTCGTGCCATGTGTCACTGGGCCCTCTGTGGTTCGGAAATCACAAACTGTGAGTGTCCCCTGTGTGTCCTTACCCTGTGTGTCCTGGTTCCTCGTCTGCCCACAAGGCTTGTCTCAATGGTATTGGCCAGGGGTGGGAACTCGAGTCTGGTGATCATGTGCGAGTCACAAAAACACATGTCTTTTGCTGACTTGAGTCACCCGCGTCATTGACTTGGGCATTAACTTGAGTCTGAGAGCCCAGTCCTGAGCTCCTGGGGCGCGTGGCTGTGGTGGCACTGAAAATGGCTGCTGCCGCATCCTACATACCCAAGGCAGCTGTGGGTAGCACCTTGGAAGAAGGGAATTTTCATCCCCTTCCCCCAGGTACACAGAGTAGCCCCACAATGAGGTAAGAGCCCTCGTGTCAGGTGCTGAGCCTGACAGGGAAGCTCAGGATCTGGTGAAGCATCGCTCCACCGGTCCCGCCTCCCTCCCTCCCTGCTCCCTCCCCCGGCATGTCTCCCCCGCCCTTTCCCCACCTCCCCATCATGCATCCTCCCCACCCTCTCTCTGCCCTCTACCTGCCTCCCCCTTACCGAAACACCTCCTCCCTGCCTCACCCCACACCCCCACTTTCCTCTCCGCTGCTTGGCGGTCCATGTGACTGGCAGCAGAGGCCAGTCGCCCGCCCAGTGCTAGCCCAGTCCCAGCCAGCATGGGTACTCGCCTGGCATTAGGGCTCGCAAATGTGCATTATGGCACATTTGCAACAGTGCACACCGGTGGTAAGCAGAGCTCAGGACTGGGCTCTGCATGTGGTCCCCACGCAGACTCCAGTCTATTTGTGTCTGGGTGTGCTCACTTACTGTTCTTGTGGCGTGAAGACCTCGTGGGGCCATCATTCAGACCAGGTGAGCAGCAGGGAAGTTCTAGCCAGGGGGCAGGGAAGGGTTAATGTTTTGCTTTTGCATTAAGCAGGAGGGGGGAAGTGAGAGCAGCCTCTCTTATCCATCTCTGAAGGAACTGATGGCCATGGCTCCATTGTTACTTGGGAGGAGGAAGCCTCAGTGAATGGGGCTACTTCTGAGTAGAGCTGCAAAGGATTAGGTCGTACTGGTAAGCCTCCCAGCTGCTGCGCGTGACCCTCTTCCCTCTTGCCACTTCTGTCCCCACTCTCACGCAGTTCATTCCACCCCCTCCTGCCTTGTTAGGAAATGGGATGGGGACAGCAGGGGAGTGTTGAGAGCTCCCCCCCCCCACACACACACGCACGCATCCAGGCAGCAGCTCTGTTTTTCCCCCCATGGTTGGGTTTTCAATGGGAATGACTTGAGAGACTCGAGTCCTTTCAAGTTGTGAAAATGCTCTGGGTGACTCGGAAAGCCCCCCCCCCCAATTAGGACTTGCTTTCAAGTCAAGTCACGGGGGGGCAGTGACTCATGACTTGACCTGAGTCAAGCAGCATTGACTCACCCATCCCTGCTATTGGCTGCTCTGCTCTGATGTCACAGAGGGCCTTTGCATGCCAACATTCCAGTGTGACTATGGCTGGGGAACATCCTAATGAGTTATGTAGGGAAGTGTTCAAAAGGATCAACCCCTGCTATGCTTCAACTGTTCCCCCCCCCCATTTTACAGGATGTTGGGAAGATTGTTCTCTCTTCCCCCCCCCCCCACATTTTCCTCCCACTTTCTCTCGTTCCCCTGTAATCTCAATTTTTACAGCTCTTTTGTGTGTGTGTGTTTTTTATTCAGCTTATCTGTTCTTTCTTCCCATGGATTTGCTTTCTTTCCCCCCACATCTGCCATCTGTGATTATACCCTTCAGGTTCGCTCTGCAGACTTGCCGCACGGTACGTAATAACAGGGGGGAGTTCTTCTTGACTGCCGCTTTGATAAAGGGGGTGGAGAAGACGCGGGCCAGGCCTCCTTTAAATTCATGCCTGGCACCCCCACGCACTCCACAGCATTCACCAGCTGATCAAAACTTCAGATTCCCACCTGTAATTACTACCTTCTTTCTTTCCCCCCACCCACCCCCTACCTTTCTATTTTGTTTGGATGACACCCTCTTCCTCGGCAGAGTGGGCTTAACTGAGTAATGTTCTCAGGTTGCCAGAAGAGAGGAGAACAGCCTGTTGCGGAAGCCTAGGCTGAACAGCAAAGTGTAATCCTGGGCAGGTCTCCTGCTGTGTTCAGTGGGGCTTACTCCCAGGAAAGTGTGCATAGGATTGCACAGCTATCCAGGCAGTCAGGTACCAAGACAGAAGAGAACTGGCTGCTGGCAAGGGTTCCCAGATTGCAGAGCCATAACGCACAGCCCCGGTGCCCAGGACAGTGATACCGTGATGTCATTTCTGGGTTCTCTCCAGAAGGAGAAGGAACAGGGGGAGGGGGTTGAAGCCAGCAGCACCCTTTTCTCTAGGGGCCACCCAGAAATGACTGCCTTGCAGTGCTTGCTGCACTGCGGGGCACCCTCTCCAGGGACACCTGTGTCCAGGTCTTCCCCAGAGATTACACTGCTCTGTATGGGCCAGCACTGAATGTGTGGAAGCCTGGTGGTGGTGCATATCTGCAGCATAAGAACATAAGAACAGCCCCACTGGATCAGGCCATAGGCCCATCTAGTCCAGCTTCCTGTAACTAACAGCGGCCCACCACATTCCTCAGGGAGCACACCTGATAACAAGAGACCTGAATCCTGGTGCCCTTCCTTGCATCTGGCATTCTGACATAACCCATTTCTAAAATCAGGAGGTTACATCATGGCTTGTACCCCGTAATGGATTTTTCCTCCAGAAACTTGTCCAATCCCCTTTTAAAGGTGTCCAGGCCAGTCACCATCACCATATCCTGTGGCAAAGGGTTCCACAGACCAACCACATGCTGAGTAAAGAAATATTCTTTTGTCTGTTCTAACTCTCCCAACACTCAATTTTAGTGGATGTCCCCTGGTTCTGGTATTATGTGAGAGTGTAAAGAGCATCTCCCTATCCACTCTGTCCATCCCCTGCATAATTTTGTATGTCTCAATCATGTCCCCCCTCAGGCGTCTCTTTTCTAGGCTGAAGAGGCCCAAACGCCGTAGCCTTTCCTCATAAGGAAGGTGCCCCAGCCCCGTAATCATCTTAGTCGCTCTCTTTTGCACCTTTTCCATTTCCACTATGTCTTTTTTGAGATGCGGCGACCAGAACTGGACACAATACTCCAGGTGTGGCCTTACCATAGATTTGTACAACGGCATTATAATATTAGCCGTATATTAGCAAGTGGAGTGATTTCTCCCCCCCCCCCCCCCACATATTGACATTAAGCAGCAGGGATAACACCTAGATGATATTCAAGCTTCAAGCGGGTCTAGTGGCATCTCCCCCAGTCCTGGACCTTCCAAGCAGAACTCCATAAAACATCACGTCACTTCAAAGCCTTGCTCCTCCTGCCCTCTCTGCTCTTGTATCCTGTGATGCTCCCACCTGTGACTTTCACACCTCCACACCCTCCACAACCCTCAGCTGTTTGAAGTTCTCCAGCACCACCACTGGCTTAACCATAAGGCACCTTGATGCAGTTTGTGGCAATGGCAAAGGGGGGGGAAGGAAATGGCAGGTTTGGAGTGATCTTTGGAGAGCTCTGTTACCATCTCCCTCCAGTTTGCTGGCATCTGTGGCAAGCTGGTGCTAAGAAGTTTGGGAACTACCGTCTTCGAGAGCATCATTGATTGGATTCATCTGAGCATCCTGGTGTCTCTCTGGTTGCTAAGCAACCCAGCTTGCATCTGTCCTCTGTGTCGCTCCTGGGAGTCCGACTGTGAGTGATATTGCTGTGTATATATGAAACTAAATGGACCGTGGGCACCATTTGTAAGCAGCGGAATGTATGTTTTGAGTAAGTAGAAGAATATCTATTTACTTGGGAGGATCTGCCCACTGGTTTTCCTCCCTCCCCGAGAATTTCAGTCTGGATTGCGGAGCAAGGCGCGTGTCCCCCGAGCTGAGCAGATGCGAGGCTTGTAGGCTCTAGTTTGCTTTTTGACAACCGTATGGAGTTCCACCAACCACAGCCAGGTGAAACAGAGTTACTCAAGATGATGGCTGGTCACTTTCAAAGAAGGAACAAGGTGCTCTGAGCGAACACGCAGCCCGAGAATTGCTTTTGAACATACAAAGGTGCCTTATTCCGAGTCAAACATCCACTAAAATTGAGTGTTGGAAGAGTTAGAACAGACAAAAGAAAATATTTCTTTACTCAGCGTGTGGTTGGTCTGTGGAACTCCTTGCCACAGGATGTGGTGATGGCGACTAGCGTGGTCGCCTTTAAAAGGGGATTGGACAAGTTTCTGGAGGAAAAATCCATTACGGGTTACAAGCCATGATGTGTATGCGCAACCTCCTAATTTTAGAAATGGGCTATGTCAGAATGCCAGATGCAAGGGAGGGCACCAGGATGAGGTCTCTTGTTGGCTGGTGTGCTCCCTGGGGCATTTGGTGGGCCGCTGTGAGATACAGGAAGCTGGACTAGATGGGCCTATGGCCTGATCCAGTGGGGCTGTTCTTATGTTCTTATGTTATGTTCTTAAACAACTGAGCCACAGATGCTCTTGATCAACCTCTGAAGTTGCTTTCTTCTGAGTCAGATTCATGCTCCATCTACATCAGCATTGTCTTCGTGGACTGTTAGAAGCTTTCAAGGGTCTTTCCTGGTTCCACTAGGAGTTCCCAAAATGTGCATCACAATGCCTTAGGACGTCACAGCACACTCACAAGGGTGCCAGGAAGTGTCACTGGTTAGGCCTCCTACTTGTGCCTCCAACCTGCACCTCCTACCCCTCCCAGCACTGCCATCTTGAATCTTGTGAAATCTTGTGCAATTTGGGTGCCACCATTTGGATCTTGTAAGACATCCTAAGTTCCATGTTTTCCATGGAACATGGTGGTTTCCATGGTGGTGCCATGGGGTACCACCATCTTGGATCTTGCCAAATCTCACAGAATTTGGGTGCTGTCATCTCACGAGATTTTGTGAGATCCAAGATGGTGGTACCCCGGCTCTGCCGGAAAGAAGAGGCTGAGGGGGTGACATGACCCAGGTATGTTTGGGAACCACTGCACTTGGGAACCACGGTACTAGAAGATGCTGCCACTCACTGGAACATCACATTGTGAATGTTCTTCCTGCAATGGAGTTCTGTGGCCTTTCCTAGTAGATCCGGGATTCCAGTAGATCCCAGTAGATTCCTTCTCACCACACTTCCCTTAGACCAGTGGTGTAGCTAGAGGGGGTGCAAAGCACTAAGTTTTGCTAGGAGCCTCCGTTTTGCTCCCCCCGCCCAGAATGGCTCTGAAGGGGAGGGGCTGCTTGCACGCCATGATGAGGCTCCCTGCAAAACTTAGTGCTTTGCACCCCCTCTAGCTACACCACTGGTTCTACACATCTGAGTGCACATTCTCTCCCACTCAGCTTCCCCCCCCCCCCAGAGAACACTACACAAAAACATTGTTGACTCCTACACAAGGATGACAGAGCTCAGGATCAGGCACTCTTAGATCCTTTGCAAAGACTTTCTCGGGGGGGGGGGGGGCTGGATTGTACTTTCTCCTTTTCACTCGGAAGATGGATTAGAATATTTAGGTGTCACTGTAGAGCATTATCCATAGGGGAAAGGGCTTGTGAGTGATGCCCGGTATCACTATGGTATGTAAATGATGTCAGCTTGCCTTCCTGCATCTCATCCATCACTGGTGCTGATTCCTCTTTGTTTTTGTCTCCAGAAGGAAAAGGCACCTTGACGCCTGCTTTCATGCTCTTGCACTCTTTTCCTTTTTATTAAAATTTAGAACCCAGCCCGGTACCAGCCAGAAAGGGAGACTTCAGTCATAACCGTAGATTGAAAGCAGTACAAGAATGAGAGAGAGCAAAAATAAATCTAGTACATAAACATGGTGCTATCTAATCTATCAATCAGGGCCGGCCTTTAGCTGATTTGACCAAATTGGGGCGCATGCTTTAGTGGGCTCACGTGAATGGTCCCTATTACACCCAGTTGCGCCTGGGGTCACCCCTGCAATCTATCATTACTAATTGCTCCTTGAATGAATATAGGATTCAGCCCATGAACAGCACTCATTGGGAGTTCATTTACCACTGGAAAATCTGGGAAGTTAAAAAAAAAAATCCCCTACAATGCTTAAAAGGAAAGAGGCAATGCGGAGCGCCATCAGAAATAGCTGGGGTGGTGATGGAGTTAGAAGTGAAGCGCTTTGAAAGTCAGAAGTAGATCTATGAAAATGGCAGAGAAATTAATGTGGATTTTTTGTGTGTGATGGACAATGTCATCAAAGAGATGGAAAAGAAAATGTAGCATAGCAGAGACTTTCTGAATTAGCAAGAGAGAGGGATGATGGCAAGACAATGTTCTGGACAATGCCTATAAAATGTGTACTAATCTTCCTACTATTATCTCCACTTTTGACGTTTCCAATATATGTCTATGCACTGATTAAACACTATAAATAAGTCGTCGGGACTTTATTAATCCCTTAGAACTGCATTGATCCATTTTGTGCAGTGTTTTATGACTGTGCATGTAATTCGGATAAACCACATGCACAATGAACTCAAGTTTCCTTTTTTGTAGTGTTTTACCACTTGCTCCCGGCGTGGAAGGGATTGTCACTCCCGAATCGGCCTTTTCAGCCACACTAGACGCTGTTCCAGAACCACCATTCAGAGCGCGATACCAGAGTCTTTCGAGACTGAAGGTTGCCAACAACAATAACCAGTGGCCTCATTGGTTATGTAGGAGGAAGAGGCCAGAATGATTTGTACTATACCCGCTGGGCCCTACGTTGTTCCAGAGGGGAAGCTCCACATTGAACAGGTGGGCCTTGCTCATCCGTGGGCCTATTGGTGCCTACCCTGACCTCCTCCATTGGGTGCAGAGGTGTCAACACCACTCACCTCCACCTGGGAGCCAGTATGAGATCCTCCAGCTGTTGGGCTCTGCCTTGTGGCTGCCCCCTTGAGTCACCTCTTTTGCACATGAAATCTTCCAGTGGCTCCAGAAGGTACTACATCCTGCAGGCCTTCACTGCAGCATCTCTTAGATCAAAGGGATGAGGCCCAAAGGAGTTCTGGGCCCAGGAATCTGGGATAACTGGAGGGGCCAAGCTCTAGTCCCATGAAAGCCCATGTCGCAAAGTTGGACGTCTTTCCTGTTCTCCCCCTGTACCTCTAGCCCTTATCCCTATTGTGACTTCTCTTAAATCCTGTTCCTCCTCTTCCTTCACCTGGTTACATTCAACACAGCTCAGCTGGGTTGGCCTGACCAGCAAATCAACACCACCAGTCCACCACCTGGACTGATTTAGGCCAAGATAGGGGCCAGTCGTAGCGGCCCAGGTGCTGGGTTTGGCTGTCCTAAGCTTACCACCCTCCTCTCGCAGGGCTTTCCATCCTTTGGCCCCTTACAAACTGGTACAATGTATACCATGAACTAATAACTGTTATTTTTATTCTCTTTTATTCTTTATTTTGATTCCCTATTTTATGGTTTTATTGTATTTTATAGTTTTTTAATGTATATTTTATGAACTTTAATTGTTGTTAGCCGCCTTGGGTGCCCTCCCGGAAGCAAGACAGGTTACAAATCTAATCAATAAATATGCATATCACCAGGGTGTGAACAGTTTACTACCGCACAATATTCAGAAATTTGAAACGAAACCACGGAGGACTCCATGATCACACGTTCCAATTCAAGAACGACAACAGATCGTTCGGAACTTCAACACCCAGTGAGAAACTGAGATGAGGAAGATTCTGGAAGCATGCTGACACTCAAAGTCTCCCTTTGTGCCACCCTCTCTCATTTCTAGATGCACACCCTACTTGATGCCCTGAAGATTCAGGGTGCTCCATCTCACCTTAAATTAGGTGAACAGTGTGGGTGTTGTCAAGGGCTCAGGAAAGAATGGTGCATAATATTAAAACAACAACTCCCGACAATCCCGTAAATCACCCAGCAAATGAAAATAAATACCGCTAACAAAGCTCCCATGGAGATTTTTTATTAGACTTATTCGTGACGGCGTTACAGAATTTCACAAAATTAAAGTAAATGTCAGGCCGAATGTCATAATTTTTCCCCGGGGTTTTGGCACATTTGGGAGCCTGACAGCTTCCCATTTTTCTTGATATCCACCAAAGACAGCAGGCCGACAGTGCTATATTTCCCTGCCTCATTTTGTTTAATTTGGCCATAAATCGAAAGGAGCGCGGAAAATAGAGAGCACGAAAATCAATCAGGCAACTTTCTGCTTCTAAAACATGCCCGTTGCCTCAGAAGCTGCCATATATGGATTCAGACACTGGTCCATCCAACGTAGTATTCCTGACTCGGACTGGCAGGGCTCTCCTGCATGCCAGACAGGAATTGACCTCTGTTTTACCTGGAGATGATTCCAGGGATTGGACTGGGACCTTCTGGAGACAAAGAAGCTGCTTTTCCACCAATCTACAGCCTCTCCCAAGGTGCAAACCAATAAGGACTCAGGGCCCAATCCTACCCAACTTTCCAACCCTGGTGCAGCTGCAGTGCAGCCCCTAGGCAAGGGAACAAATGTTACCTTACCTTGTGGAGGCCTCCATAACTACCCTCCCATGTCAGGATGCAGCACAAACCCCATTGGCATGGCTACACCGGTGCGGGAAAGTTGGATAGGATTTGGCACTTAGTAGTTGGTAACCTTCAGTCTTGAAAGACTCTGGTATTGCACTCTGAAAGGTGGTTCTGGAACAGCGTCTAGTGTGGCTGAAAAGGCCGATTCGGGAGTGACAATCCCTTCCACACTGGGAGCAAGTGCAGTCTGTCCCTGGTCTGTCTCCCTGGCTACGGGCCTTCCTTCTCTGCCTCTTTGCCTCAGCCTGTTGGCCAAGTGTCTCTTCAAACTGGGAAAGGCCATGCTGCACAGCCTGCCTCCCAAGCGGGTCACTCACAGGCCAGGGTTTCCCACTCCTGGGTTAGGTCCACTCCTAAGGCCTTCAGATCCCTCTTGCAGATGTCCTTGTATCGCAGCTGTGGTCTACCTGTAGGGAGCTTTCCTTGCACGAGTTCACCATACAGGAGTTCCTTTGGGATCCGGCCATCATCACTTAATGTTGTAAAAACCCCTTTGGGGATTTATGACAGCCTGATTGTGTAGCCTCAAAGAAGTCTGATGCAAATCTGATGAGAAAGGCAATATATAAATAGTGGGATGGATGGATCTAAAAAATGTTTCTTCCACACAAGAGTGTCCAAACTTCCCTCAAGTTTTGATTTAAGTAAGTTGGGCCCAAATCCTAACCAGCTTTCCAGCACTGGCATAGTGGTGCCAATGGGACATGTGCTGCATCCTGTAGTTGGGTGGCACTCACAGAGGCCTCCTCAAAGTAAGGGAATGTTTGTCCCCTTACCTCGGAGCTGCATTGCCCTTATGTGGGTACTGGAAAGTGGGTTAGGATTGCACCCTTGCAGTCATAACTGCAGGAGATGCCAACAGTGAACTTCCTTGCAGAGGTTTTGTGAGGATAAACGAATTAATGGTGGCAAATATTTGTATCTGTCCAGAGAGCGACAGGACCGGCGCCTTGTATTATCACTTCGAGACGCACGGCAGCCACATGTGGCTCAGAACCGCTGTCGGAAAGTTTGGAGATAATGTCTGACATTGCCTGAGGTGACCTTTCCAGTATTGTCAGAGTGCGGCTGAGCTGCTATCTTGTGAAGAATTCAAATTAAATTTGCTCAGGTGAAAAAAAAAGCAATTGTGGCTGCAGAAGCGGCCAGTTGCTTTGCGGGGTTTTAACTGGGCATTTCTTTTTGTCGGCCCCACGTAAACGGGAGAGTTTGATTTACTCGCTAATTTTTCTTAATGCCAAATGCAGCGGTTTGTCACCAAAAGTGACAGTCTAGAGCAGCCATTTTCAACCGCTGTGCCGTGGCACACTAGTGGGCCGCGAGTGGTCCACAGGTGTGCCACAGGAATTTGGGGAAAGATTTATTAGTGGGGCCAATGGGGATGTGAGCCCCGCACTGACAGCATGCTGTCAATTGTCAAAAACCTGATGGTGTGTCTTGACAATTTAATGCCTTGTCAGTGTGCCACAAAATTAAAAAGGTTGAAAATCACTGGTCTAGAGATCGGCTAACTCACATGGCAGTTTGGAAGTGGGGAGGGAAGGGCCAGAAATGGTGGAGTCAGCAGCGTAGCGATCACGTCTGCCAACTGGAGTGGTGATTCCTGGTGTCACCCACCAAGTGAACAGACACAGAAGTAATTAGTGGTAGTGTCATCACGTCACTACCAATTATTTCCACATCTGTACATGCCGACCTGGCCATTTTCTCCCTTCTCTCTACTTTTGGAGCATAGCAAGAAAATAGATGAGTCAGCCGCTTGGTCGAGTGACTGACTTGTGTCACTTAGCAGTGGTGGTGGTGGTGGTTTTGCGATCTCTCACTTCTGCGCCATTCTTTCTCCTTGAAGACTCGAACCTCCAAAGGAGAAGGAACTGGTGGTGGCAGTGAGAACTCAAAAGTCGCGCCCATCGCTTCTAATTGATTGAAAAAAGCAGTCACCATCTTGGCCGGTCCCTGCCTGTCAACCCCTGAAGTGCTGCTCCAGGATGGAACCCAGGGTGGATGGAACCCACTTGCTATGACACTGAGTGGAGCAGCTGCCTTATATAAGAACATAAGAACAGCCCCACTGGATCAGGCCATAGGCCCATCGTCCAGCTTCCTGTATCTCACAGCGGCCCACCAAATGCCCCAGGGAGCACACCAGATCACAAGAGACCTGCAAGGCTTCCTGGGAATTGTAGTTAAGAACATAAGAACAGCCCCACTGGATCAGGCCATAGGCCCATCTAGTCCAGCTTCCTGTATCTCACAGCGGCCCACCAAATGCCCCAGGGAGCACACCAGATAACAAGGGACCTCATCCTGGTGCCCTCCCTTGCATCTGGCATTCTGACATAACCCATTTCTAAAATCAGGAGGTTGCGCATACACATCATGGCTTGTACCCCGTAATGGATTTTTCCTCCAGAAACATGTCCAATCCCCTTTTAAAGGCGTCCAGGCTAGACGCCATCACCACATCCTGTGGCAAGGAGTTCCACAGACCGACCACACGCTGAGTAAAGAAATATTTTCTTTTGTTTGTTCTAACTCTCCCAACACTCAATTTTAGTGGATGTCCCCTGGTTCTGGTGTTATATGCAGGAGGTCTCAGCTTTAATCTCCATCATCTCCAAGGAGGGCCAGGAAAGTCCCTTCTCTGAAATCCTGGAGAACTTCTCCCATCCAGCGTAGACAACCGATAGATGGATCAATGATCAGAAGTGATCTAACCCATTTTTGCCTGACCCGCAGCGGTATACATTGGACCTTTGTTGCGTATATGCAACATTGGGTAGAAATGGTTTAAGGCAACTTCATATACTCAAGTGAATTTTGGTAGAACAAAGCTGCTCTGGGTTCTATGATATAACATGCAAAGTAGTTATCTGACAATAGTTAAATGTTAAAGTTGGGACCCTTTGACTCAAACATATGCCTCACAATGAAGACTTGGTGCAGGGACCAGGGTTGGCCCATATAGGAGGCCAAGTGGAGCAGTTGCCTTAGGCGGCGGATTTTCTGGGATCACCCACTTTCATTTACCCACTGCACCTCCCAAGTGCCAGACTAGAGAAAGGAACAGAGCAAGAGAGGAAGTGTGGAGGAGCAGCTGGTACGTGACCAGGTAAATGAGGGCTGGCATCACGCAGAACACACCAAGCCCTGTCCCAAGAAGGTGGGCCGAAGAACAGAGCCATGCAGCTCCAATTTGCCTTGATTAGGTTCCTCAGAAACCACAACTCCAGTTCCAGATGAAGTAACGAGCATCTCTTTAAGCCAGCCATTTTCAACCACTGTGCCATGGCATGCTGGTGTGCCGCGAATGGTTTGCAGGTGTGCCGCAGGAGTTTGAGGGAGGGTCACTTATTGGGCCATTGGGGGATGTGATCCTCCCACCATGGTGTCAATTGTCAAAAATCTGATGGTGTGCCTTGAAAATTTTAGTGCCTTGTCAGCGTGCCCTGAGACAAAAAAGGTTGAAAACCACTGCTTTAAGCTCATTTAAAGAGGGAAATGCTTTGCATAGCTGTTCCTTGCACAGCTCTGACCTGCTGGGATAACTTGCTCATTATCAGCCCACACCTTTTCTTTTCCAATGCCGAACTGTAAATATGAGCCTGTCCCCGTCGTGAGTCTCCGGCGGGTAGCGAGAGGAGACATATCCGAACGATCAAGCAACAAACCCCGAGATGCCACTGTGCCACCCTGCATGCACAATCCTGCCACATTGGAGATGGCTTATTTATAGACCTTAATTCCTCTACATCTGAGCAAGGTGAAGTACAGATTGTCGCAACAGATGGGCGGAATCAGCAGGAGAGAGCATGGCTGTTGCTGCACATTACGACTGCTTGAACTACTCTATTAGCAGTGTAAATTTCTCACCACGTGGTAACAGGAAGATGACTCTGGGTTTTGCTATGCATTGAACAAGCATGTGAATGTAGATGACGAAGACAATAGATAGATAGATAGATAGATAGATAGATAGATAGATAGATAGATAGATAGATAGATAGATAGATAGATAGATAGATAGATAGATAGATATGTGTGTTGGCAAACTTCAGTCTCGAAAGACTCTGGTATCGCGCTCTGAATGGGGGTTCTGGAACAGCGTCTAGTGTGGCTGAAAAGGCCAATTCGGGAGTGACAATCCCTTCCACACTAGGAGCAAGTGCAGCCTGTCCCTGGTCTGTCTCCCTGGCTATGAGCCTTCCTTCTTTGACTCTTTGCCTCAGACTGTTGGCCAAGTGTCTCTTCAATCTGGGAAAGGCCATGCTGCACAGCCTGCTTCCAGGCGGGCTGCTCAGAGGCCAGGGTTTCCCACCTGTTGAGGTCCACTCCTAAGGCCTTCAGATCTCTCTTGCAGATGTCTTTGTATCGCAGCTGTGGTCTACCTATAGAGTGCTTTCCTTGCACGAGTTCTCCATAGAGGAGATCCTTTGGGATCCGGCCATCATCCATTCTCACGACATGACCGAGCCAACGCAGGCGTCTCTGTTTCAGCAGTGCATACATGCCGGGGATTCCAGCACGTTCCAGGACTGTGTTGTTTGGAACTTTGTCCTGCCAGGTGATTGGTTGGTTGGTTGGTTGGTTGGTTGGTTGGTTGGTTGATTGATTGATTGATTGATTGATTGATTGATTGATTGATTGATTGATTGAGAGAGAGAGAGAGAGAGAGAGAGAGAGAGAGTTGCCAGGATGGACAAAGTGTCCATTTAATTTAACATCTTGTTCCAGCAGTGGGCAGCCATATACTTCAAGAAAACCCACAGGCTGGGCATGAAGGCAGAAGTCTTCTCCACTGGCTATAGCCCAGCACCTGGTGTTAGTGGTAGGCTGCCTCTGAACATGGAGGTTTCATCTTTGACTACCTTGGTTCACAAGAGGAGGTCTGCTAGTTGAGTAGAAAGGTCCATCTAGTTCAGCATTCAGTTTCCCCATAGATGCCAGCCAGGTGCCACTGGGAAGGTTCCAAACAAGGCCCAAAGGAATCAATGCTCTCCATTTATATATCTCCAGCATCTGGTACACTACCTCTAAACCTGGGGGTTCCACCTGTGCCATAGTGCTCCCAGCAGTGACTGACGATGACATCATTGCCAGTTACTTCCGGATTTGGAGGTATGTGGGAGGCCTGCAATCGCAGGTAAGAAGAGTGGGCTGAAGCACCCTTCAGAGGGCACAGAAGCTGCACACAGGACCTCTGCCCATCATGCTGAGTCTCCTACTGGTGTTTGCAGGCATCCTGTCTGCTGCCGGCAGCCCCAGCAAGTGTCTCGCGACGTCCCAGGGTGTCACGCCACACAGTTTAGGAACCACGGCTGTAAGGTCTCATGAGCTAGTGCTCAGTGTCACAAAAGGGCCTGCACTAGTCATGTGCATTGTGGTCATTGATCCTGAAAGTGCTAACAGCATGGATCATAAATTAAAACACACATGACCTTAGCATGTTGCTAGGGAGGTGCAGCCCATTGTGTGATGCGCATGTGGGGGTGATACCATCAGTGGCGTAGCTGGAGGAGGGAGCAACCAGTGCGGTGGGGAGGCTCAGAGGGGCGGGCAAGCAGCCCCTCCCTTCTGAGCCATTCCCGGCAGCTCCGTTTTGCTCCCCCCACTGGGAACGGCTCCGAAGGGAGGGGCCGCTTGCCCGTCTCACTGCCAGCCTGAGTGCTCTGCCCCCACTCCAGCTACACCACTGGATACCACTACTCTCCAAATTTTTTAAAACCTTGGAATTTTCTAATAATACCATCATGTTATATATCAAATCAATGCGCAATTCCATGCAGAGTGCAAAGAAGCAGACTGTGTTGAAATATCTCTATTCTGTCAAAAATTGTAGCCAAAAAACACACACAAGCAGAGCTGGGGCAATGGTCGAACACCACACCCACCACCTGGGGCCTTGCCCCACCCACTAGGTGAGAGAGGCCCATCTTAGGAGTGATGTGCTGGCCTCCCACGCTGGGTGACAGAAACCCTAGCGAAGCCAACTGCATGAACCTTAATCATTTCCTCAGTGCATGTGGTTGAGGAGTGATCCGAGTCTTTTAACACAACAGTCGACAATCACAAGTACTAAAGGTGTCTGAAGAACCAGAGGGAAGTACAACATGGAGAGTGTGTCATTGTTAATCCTTTCCTCACCCTATCCCATTATCACACTTTATTAGGGCGTCCCATAGAGTCATAGTTTCTGCTCCACTGGAGAGAGGCAAATAATGTCTTAATGAGAGATGTACCCTTGTGCCGATAAAGGGCTGTTCTGTTCTTCTTCCGAAAGACGAGATAATGTCAAGCATGGTATACTGAAGTACATTTAGCATAATTGGATGGAACATGGAAGGGTCTCTTCCCTCTGGGCTGGTAGGAGAGTCATAGCAAAATACATCAAAGTGGCAAAATAGATGATGCGCTATCTTTCATTCAAGGGCAGATCTGAGAGAGCCGCTCTTGAATAGGCAGGCCACGGGGCACAGAGTCAGGCCGTCCGCGTGGCTTTGACCAGACGGACGGGAATCATCATTCATTTCCCATTGCGCTGAAAATGCTCTGATGAGGTGCACGGTGTTTGCCTGCAGTGAGAGAAATGGCCGTGTCATCAGATACGCTGAACTCAACAATCACTCTCAGTATTGGGCTTCTGAAGCAAGAAACAAGCTGGTTTGGGCACTGCTGATTTACCGGGAAACTATCGGACGGACCCGAACCAAAGCTGCCCTGCTTCAGCAGGGATCTACGACCTGTGGTCGGCCCAGGAGCATGACCTAAAACCAGCAGATTCTACAAAAAGCCAAATCAGGGTCAAAAGTAAAGATCTTGCAAAGTTAAATCAGGTAGGGGTTATGATCTGAGACCGGAATCAGGAGAAAGGATGGAGGAGCTGGGTGGAGCCCTCACGGCACTCAGTTTAGAATCACTTTCCAAGTGTGTCCTTCATTCTCTCTTTTATTGAAAGCAATGGTTCCCAATGTATTCGGGTCATGACCAGTAGCGTCACTAGGAGGGTGCGGGGGTGCGGGCCGCACCTGGTGATGCGCCCTGGGGGGGTGATGTGCTAAAATTGTGTCTTTATGAGCTACTGCATCATGCCATACACCGTTGGATGTGGAATGACCAGCGGAACGCAATGGAGAAAACCCTGTTGAGATAGCTCCTTTCCCTCAAAAGTTATGGTCAAGAAACCGGAAAGAAAAATGCATGGAGCCCTATGGAAAGTGAAAGTCAGCCGTGTGCGTTTACTCGTGAGTAGGAGAATATGCTTTAGTGCATTGGAAAGGGCAGGCTTAGAGGAATCCAACGGCACCAGAATGGTCCAGATCCAATAAATGCAGCCCCCCAAAAACACCCAAGAAGGAGGTCCCTATTCAGCCCTATGGAAAGCAAGCAAAACCATGTAGCTGCATTTACTCACGAGTAGGCACACTTGCCTTAGTCCGTCGGAAAGGGCAGGCTGAGAGGACTCCAACAACATCAGAATGGTCCTGATCCAATGAGTGCAGCTCTCAAAAAACACCTGAGAAGGAGGTTCCCCCTCCCAGCTGTGAGTGCATTCAGCTTTATGAGAAGGGAAAGAAAGCCATGTGGCCATGTTTACTCATGAGTAGGTGACCTTGCCTTGCTCCATCCAAAAGGGCAGACTGAGAGGACTCCAACTCAGAATGGTCCTGATCCAATGAATGCAGCCCCAAAAACACCCGAGGAGGAGGTCCCTCTCCCCCAGCTGCAAGTGTATGGAGCCCTAAGGGAAGCAAAGCAGCCTCATGTAGTGTTTACTTGTGAGTAGGCAGACATGCCTTGGCTGGTGGTCAGGCCAGGCAAAGAATGCGAGGACACCAGAATGGTCCCAATCTGAAAAAAGCCCCAGAAGGCAGCCTCCCCCCCCCCCCCAAAAAAAAGGACCAACAAAGAGGCTTGAACTGGTAAGGGGAAAGTTTTCTGTTTTGCACTTGCAAAGTTTCCCTCACAGCCCAATCCTACCCACACTTTCATGGGAGTAAGCCCAACTGACTCTAATGGGACTTACTTCTGAGTAGACATGCATAGAATTGGGCTCTGAGGCTGGACTCCTATCCCCACTTTCCTGGGAGTAAGCCCCATTGACTTTAATGGGACTGACTTCTGAGTAGACAGGCATAGGATTGGGCTCTCAGGCTTGTAAAGCCAGGTGGGTCTTTGTATTGATGTGCTTGAAATAGAAGGACTTTCAACTGGGCACTGGGGAGGGCTGAAGATCTCACTGATTCTTTGGGGGGGGTTATTGCAGGCAGACTACAGGGAAAACTCACTTGGTGGAACAGGGCTGGCTCCCCCTTATTTAATTATTTCTTTCATTTAAATTTAACTATTTATATTTATTTTAATTTGCTTGATGATGTCACTTCTGGCCATGACATCACTTCCGGTGGGTACTGGACAGATTGTCATTCTAAAAAGTGGGTCCAGGTGCTAAAAGTATGAGAACTGCTGCAATAAGGTGTTAGTAAGTTGACACGGGCGTGTGTGTGTGTGTGTGTGTGTGACCCTACAAGTTTTCAAAATCACTAAAATCAGAGTTTGGAGCAATAAGACCATCATGTTATGAATCAATCAATGCGTAATTTCATGCAGAATGCAATGAAACAAACAACATTGAAATATCTGTGTTCTATCAAAAGGTACTGCCAAAAAACCAGTGGGGGCAGGGCAATGGTACATCACCACACCCACCACCTGGGGTGTTGCCCCGCCCACTGCATGGGGTGACGCGCAGGCCTCCCGCACCGGGTGACGCGAATCCTAGTGACGCCACTGGTCATGACACCCCCATAGCCTCTTTTTCCTGGCTGAGCTGGGTGCAGCCATCTTGAATCTTTCAAAATCTCATGAGATCCAAGATGATAGTGCCCAAATCTCATGAGATTTCATGAAACCTAAGAAGGTAGCACCGTCTCACACTGCACTATGATGCAGTGGTTCCCAAACCTTAGGGCACCATGACATTCACCCAAGTCTTATGGCATTAGAACACCATCACCTTGGATCTCGTGAGATTTTGCATGGTCCAAGATGGTGATCCTGGGGGAAACAGGTGGGAGAGGGGACCAGGGACATCCTGTGGTGACCCTGTTAATGTGCCATGATGCCCCAAAGCTTGAGGGAGGCGGCGGCAGACTTGGGGTGAAGGGCACACCCCAAGTCTGTTGCTCCTCCCATCACCACCCTATTACCTGTCAACCCACTACCTGGTTTTCACAGTCTGCAGGAACCTACAGTCTGCTACTCTTCAAGTTGAACAGCAATGCTTAAGCTATTAAGTAAGGTAAATCCACACTTCTTGTCACCACTTTCTTGAAATAGCAAGAGAGGGATTTCCAAATCCTTTAAGGATTTGCAAAACGCTCCCCCACCCCTCTCTCTCTCCAAACGCTAAAAGCAAAATCTTTTATTTATGTATTTTTGTTCGCTGCCTGAATGGGTTTCTACACCTTGGCAGCCAAACCGTGAAATGAAATTGGAGAATAATA
Source organism: Tiliqua scincoides (assembly GCF_035046505.1). NCBI lineage: Eukaryota > Metazoa > Chordata > Lepidosauria > Squamata > Scincidae > Tiliqua > Tiliqua scincoides. The sequence goes on from NC_089828.1 coordinate 55,864,248, forward strand.
ATTGCCCAAAATGTGCTGTATTGACGTTTAGTATCTCTCTTCTAGATTACAAGAGATTTATAGGGCAGGGGAAGTCGATCTTTACTGAGACTGAGTGACGCAGCTTTGCGTCTAAGAGGACAACCAAGAATCGTTGTCTGAACATTGAGCGTGTGACTCTGCCCAGTGGCGTAGCTAGAGGGGGTGCAAAGCACTAAGTTTTGCAGGGAGCCTCACTGCGGCGTGCAAGGGGCCCCTCCCCTTTGGAGACATTCTAGGAGTTCCTGAAAAACTTAGTACTTTGCACTCCCTCTAGTTACACCAGTGACACTGCTTCCAACAGAGTCCAGCCATTGGTCTATTTATCTCCTACCAAGTCTTTGACCCCATTCCATTTTCAAAATATGATTATTTCTTTATGAGTGTATAAGTCCGCCTCCTACTGATTCAGACCAGTGGTCCATCTAGATCAGCCTTGTGTACACTGACTGAAGGCAGCATTCTAGAGTTTCGAAGAGAGGTGCTTCCTGCACAGCTTCAAGACGCTGTGGCCTTCAAGGCAAAGCAAACACATGTTCTGTCACTGAGCTATGAGTGCTCTTGTTGAGCATAGATAGCAGCCTTGGGATGCAACAGGCCACTGGTCCATCTAGCTGCGGATTTTTTTTGCCATGAGCGGCACTGGGTCTCCAATGTTTCAAGCAGAGAAAAGTGCCAGCCTAACAAGATGGTGGAGATGAAACCGGGGGCATTCCAAATGAAAAGCTGGCATTCTACTACTGAGTCAGACCTCCTCCTCTCCCTCTTACCCCCTTGGCACCTTAGGGGAACCATGGCATTCACAAGGATGCTGTGGAATGTTCCCGGTGGCCCCTCTTACTGGTTCTTGGATTGCATGAAATCCTGGGCGATCCAAGATGGCGGTGCCCAAATCTTGTGAGATGTGGGCATCGTCATCCTGGATCATTTGAGATCTTGTAAGATTTGGGTGCTGTGATCTTGGATCATGCAATATGCCACTGAGCTGAGCCAGGAAGAAGAGGTTGTGGAGGTGCCATGACCCTATTAAGTTTAGGGACCACTGGAGTCAGGAACTGGCAAACCACAGGCTAATTGTGGTCTCCTGAGGTTACTGCCTGGTCTCCATATTGGGAAAGTTGTCCCATTTGAACTTATAAAAATATGTTCATGGATGTAAGTTGACATTTTGAGTCACTGCATTGTAAGGATTCCTAAATCCCATTGAAATGAATGGGTATCAACTCAGTCATGATTAAATTGATTGAAGTGATGCTGAGTTATTCCTAACTTTCATAGGATGCAGCCAAATGGCTACTTCCATTGATGTTTTTATACCTGCTGCCTAGGGACAGGTTTCTCTATTAAATCCAAGTTTACACCACTGCCCTTCAGAGGCTTAGCCTGGATCACAACAGAAAAAACTATATATGATTTTTGGGTGACACCATCTTTCCTCCACTACATTGTCTACCCATTCCCAGGCCTAAAGCCCAGGCAAGACATCACTCAACATGCAATTGCACCAGTGATTTATCTCCAAGAGAACCCATTTCCACTCCATACTCCATCACCAGGGTGACAACTCTTTGTGGAGTACATCACGGGGAAAGATTACACACAGCTCTTGTATTGTAAAGACTGGGCAATCGATCACAGAATGCACGGTTTTGTTCCCAGGAGCTCAAGGCAAAATGGGGGGCTTGTCTTCAGGGGGAGCAGAAAAGCTTAATGGACCTGGGAATATTTGTGAGTCAGGACAGCTCTTTACACAAAGGCATGTACACGCTTACGAAACCAACAGGTCAAGCCAAAGGAGTTTGGTCCATCTCAATCTGGGACTCGTTGGACAGAACTGTTTTCCTTTCATTCCAAATTGCCCATGGGTTTTTGTTTTTTTTATTTCGTTCTCTCTTCCATTAAAATCCCTGGGTCTTTTTTCTCCCATTAAGAGGAAAATAAATATTGGCTTATATATTGTTATGTTATGTTATCCCCTGGGGGCTGGGGATAAGAATAGGCCTTCAGTTTGGCTGTACTTGTCGTAAGAGGCGACTAAACAGCCACCGGGTAGATGGGACTCGTCAGCCTGGGAAGGCAGCTCATCTGAGAGAAGGAAAACTCTGATCCCAAACCTCCACTGCCTTGTGGCTACATCCAGTTATGGAAAAGGCTTCAGGAGTCAACCTCTGGGCAAAATCGGGAGCCGGAGACCCTGAGGCAGTTCATGGCTGAACACAGTCACGTTCTGGCAACTCCTGCGACACCACCGGAACCAACCGTATTGGCTTCTGCCTTTCCATTGGACCATTTCAGCGACGTGGAGAGGGGGGACTTGCTGCATGGGAAACGGTCTATCCTCCATATCTACTTTACCCAGGCTTCATGCACTGGAGAGGACACTCTGTTCCAGAACCACCATTCAAAGCGCGATACCGTAGTCTTCCGAGACTGAAGGATGCCAACAATAGATTGTTATGTTCATACGTTGCAAGAACTTTTCACAAATTTTCTATCAAAGCAGCTGGTGGGATAATGCATTACAAAGTGTGTATTTAAATGTGTGGGGTTTTGTTTGTTTGTTTTTTGTTTTTATTTAAGGCATATTGAATGTGTAGAATCTGTAGACTCCATACCTTACAAAATCCAAACTGCTGGGAATCCGGAGGTGCCTACAACCATACATTCCCTTGAACAGTTTGTCAGGAGAGGAATCAGTGGCACAGCTAAGGCATCTGGGACCCAAGGGCACAAAAATTTTTAACATGTCCCATACCTCATACCTCCAGATCACCACCACCCTGAATTTTTAACACCAACCAAACACTGTATACCCATATACTGGGTGCCTTGAGGGGGTGTTTTAAAGGCCTCTGAAAGACACTTGGGGAAAACCAGAAGTTCCTTTCAGAGGTCTCTAAGATACCCCCTAAAGGAATGGTACCTGGAGCAAAGTATTCCTACAGCCCCCCCTAGCTATGCCACTGAGAGGTATTCAGTGCCTTCTATGGCTGGGACACAGAATACAGCTACAGGGCATAATTTAACTGTCCCAAGGTCTTTTGCTCTCTCCACCAACATTCTTGCTGCTTCTTACACTTGGAACTGCATCCTGGAACACCAACAAGGATGCTTTCTTGCTTACTTCCTTCAGATCCCTTCCTGACACCTACCCTTCCACAAGACTGTTGGTGCTACACCTTAGTCCTCTTCCCCCACTGCAACTAAGTTTACAGGCACATAGCAGAAGCAATAGCATATGCACCCCCTGTTCAACCCTGCTTCCATTCTTTTACACTTCCTTTCCCATCCTCTCTCATGTCAATGTCCAGATTGTAAATCCCTCAGGGCAGAGACCTGTCTTCTTACTTTATATAAAGCACCATGCACACTGATGCCACTTTGGGGTCCCGGGATCCCAAATCAGACAGAGTCCCTGCCGGCCTTTCTGGTTGCCCTGCCTGTCAGCCTATCCAAGGCCTCTCCTGTTAGGTTCCCTAGCTGAACAGCTTGATCCTTCAAGGTCTCAGAAACTGCCCTAGGGGAAGGGGTTGCACCTCACCCCATGGTCCTTCTCTTGGGCTGCTCCTCTGGTCACCGGGCTGTTCCCCTGAGCCTTTCAGAATTCAGTGGCCTGGCTGCCTTTCAGTTGGAGACTTTTTCACATTGGCCAACCCAGGCTATATCCCATGGTGTTACTAGCTAGCTCTGCCTCTTCCTAGCCCACTTCCCTTCTTAACTGCTCTTCCTCACATGCTCCTGTTTCTTCACCAGCAAGGAAATGGTCATGCTGGCTCCGTCTCCCACCTGATAAGCTCATCCCTTGACAATACACATGTTGTTGGCATCCTTCAGTCTCGGAAGACTATGGTGTCACACTCTGAATGGTGGCTCTGGAACAGAGTGTCCTCTCCAGTGCGCGGAGCCTGGGTAAAGTAGATACAGAGGATAGACGGTTTCCCATGCAGCAAATCCCCCCTCTCCACGTCGCTGAAATGGTCCAATGGAAAGGCAGAGGCCAATACGGTTGGTTCCAGCGGCTTCGCAGGAGTTGCCAGAACGTGACTGTGTTCAATCATGAACTGCCTCAGGGACTCCGGCTCCAAATTTTGCCTCGAGGTTGACTCCTGGAGCCTTTTCCATAACTGGATGTAGCCACAAGGCAGTGGAGGTTTGGGATCAGAGTTCTCCTTCTCTCAGATGAGCTGCCTTCCCAGGCTGACGAGTCCCATCTACCCGGTGGCTGTTTAGTCGCCTCTTACGACAAGTACAGCCAAACCGAGGGCCTATTCTTACCCCCAGCCCCCAGGGGAGAATACACATGTACACGCATACATATAATAACTAAGGCTGCCAGTTTGGATGCATCAAAAACCCTGAAGTCTCTGAGGCAAGGCCTTGTGACGTCACAACCCTGTGACGTCACAACCCTGTAATGTATTTCCACCCTGACAAAAATGAAGATAAATCTGGCCAACTAGGAAGAGCCCAGCTGTAAAGGGAAGAGCCCAGTAGCCATCCACCAATGGCCCAAGAGTAAACTACTGGTTCCCAAACTTACTGGGGTCATGGCAACCTTGTGACTTCTTCATCCCAGCTCAGCCAGGTGGCACCATCTTGGATCTTGTGGTGCCCAAAGCTCACCAGATCTCACATGATCCAAGATGGTGGCCCCCAAATCTTGTGAGATCTTGTGGAATTCAAGATGGTGGTACACAACTCTTATAAGGTCTTGCGTAATCCGAGATGGGGGTGCCAGTGATTTTGCCCTGCTGTCACAGGAGGAGCCCGGTAGCCATACAACAGAGGTTTAAGATTAACCTTTCCTGTCTATCCACCAGGAGAACGAGGGCCACTTTGGGCAAACTGGCAATCTTAGATATAACCAAACAGGAGATGAACAATCACCTCTTGCACTGAAAACACGGCCCAGAATCCTTCTCCAAACCCTGAGACAAGCAGTCAGATTTGTTAAGAAAGTGCCAGATTGAACAGGCATCCTATTGACCCAATACTTATTTCTGGGTTGGGGTGCCAGATGTGTTTTTCATCCAGTTTCAAGCTTCTAAGGTTCCGATACCCCAGCTGACTGCCGGAGACATGGAGCTGATAACCACTTTAATCTCTTCCATTGCAGAGAAGAATTTCATCCCTCCAAATACAGTAGAGTCATTGAGCGGAACTAGATTTAATTTCATGCTGAAGGGTCTGTGAATATTCATTTTAAAAATAGTCAGCAACAGCCTAAATTCAATTTGCACACTATATTCCTGCTAATTCCAGCACCACTTGAAGTCGCCATTCAAAATCCTTAAGAATATTAATGAATCCTTATTGTAATGCAGTTTAAAAAAAAAAAAAAATGTTTCGAATAACCATTACAGGCTTTTAGTTTTAAAACTCCTGTTAAACGGATTTCATTTTTACAAGACGGCATATGAAAATTAAGCATTGCCACGTCATTATCCCAATCTAACATCTCACAAAGTTGAAGAGCGGTTCTCCGGTTACTTCAGAAGGAGTCGCGAGTATTGCAAGAGAAGGGATTAGCTCAAGCGCAAAGGCCTACTGACATTTTCAGCTTGCTCAAAAGACCCAGGCATGGTTGACACCCTTTGAGTGGCTGATTCACATGTGTTTTTGAGGGAGAAGATCACCACCTGGTGGTGTCACGTGTCCAAATGGTCCTCTGAGAGCACCAGCAGGTGGTGAGGACCCAAGGAGCCATATCCTGCGTTTACCCTTCTTCAGAAGATGAGTTGTCATTTTACCACGTGAATGTCTTTTCACAAGACACTTTGTGACTATCAAGGAGGAAAGCTGCCTTGTGGGAACATTTCTACCTTCTTCTATGACAGTGGTGCACATGGGCGTTAAGGTTTATGTTATGCTGCCTTTATACGGGTTTCCTTGAGGTAACTTGGCCCTTAACCATGGAACAACTCGAGAGCCAGGATGGTGTATAGTCAGGGCCAGCCTTAGGGCAATTTGGCCAGTTGGGCCAAATGGGGCCCCACACCTGAAAGGCCCTGCACAAATGGTGATGTGGAACACTCACAGTCACAGCACCTCACTCTGTAGCTGACACTCCGGAATGAAATCTTCCATGCCGAGGTGTCACAAGGAGAACGTGAACAGACCACTGATGCTGGATGGCTCCCCTCCTATCACTATTTCTCAGCCTTGCCAATCTCACAGGGTTGTCGTGAGGACACAAGGAGCGAAGGATCATGTACACTGCCAAAAGAAAATATTTCTTCACTCAGCGTGTGGTTGGTCTGTGGAACTCCTTGCCACAGGAAGCGGTGATGGCGACTGGCCTGGACGCCTTTAAAAGGCGATTGGACAAGTTTCTGGAGGAAAAATCCCTTACGGGGTACAAACCATGATGTGTGTGCGCAACCTCCTGATTTTGGAGGTGGGCTACGTCAGAATGCAAGATGCAAGGGAGGGCACCAGGATGAGGTCTCTTGTTATCTAGTGTGCTCCCTGGGGCATTTGGTGGGCCGCTGTGAGATACAGGAAGCTGGACTAGATGGGCCTATGGCCTGATCCAGTGGAGCTGTTCTTATGTTCTTATGTTCTTCTGTTCCTTGGAGGAAGGGCAATATAAAAATGTAAATCAATAAATTAATTAATAGCTTAGGACAAGTTATTTCAAGGACCAGCTCTTACCAGGTGAATCTGCTCACACCAGCAGGGGTGATAACAGGTGATAACAGGGGTCAGGAAGGGCACTGGTTAAGCATCTACACCTACCAGTGGCCTACTTGGCTACCCCTGAAGGCCCAGCAGAGTGGCAGTGGTGGCCACCAGAAGCGCGGGTGAGGTTCTCTAGTGCCACTTTTAAAGATGCGCAGCTACGTTGTCACGAATACAATTGGATCTAAGCTGGCAACTCAAAAATGATTGGCAACCTTCAGTCTCGAAAGACTATGGTATAAGCCTACAGCACCCAGTATTCCCAGGCAGTCTCCCACCCAAGTACTAACCAGGCCTGACCCTGCTTAGCTTCCGAGCTCATGGTATAAGCCTTTGTATTGGCAGCCTTCAGTCTCGAAAGACTCTGGTGTCGCGCTCTGAAAGGTGGTTCTGGCACAGCGTCTAGTGTGGCTGAAAAGGCCAATCCGGGAGTGACAATCCCTTCCACACCGGGAGCAAGTGCAGTCTGTCCCTGGTCTGTCTCCCTGGCTATGGGCCTTCCTTCTTTGCCTCTTAGCCTCAGACTGTTGGCCAAGTGTCTCTTCAAACTGGGAAAGGCCATGCTGCACAGCCTGCCTCCAAGCGGGCCGCTCAGAGGCCAGGGTTTCCCACCTGTTGAGGTCCACTCCTAAGGCCTTCAGATCCCTCTTGCAGATGTCCTTGTATCGCAGCTGTGGTCTACCTGTAGGGCGTTTTCCTTGCACGAGTTCTCCATAGAGGAGATCCTTTGGGATCCGGCCATCATCCATTCTCACGACATGACCAAGCTAACGCAGGCGTCTCTGTTTCAGCAGTGAATACATGCTAGGGATTCCAGCACATTCCAGGACTGTGTTGTTTGGAACTTTGTCCTGCCAGGTGATGCCGAGGATGCGTCGGAGGCAGCGCATGTGGAAAGCGCTCAGTTTCCTCTCCTGTTGTGAGTGAAGAGTCCATGACTCGCTGCAGTACAGAAGTGTACTCAGGACGCAAGCTCTGTAGACCTGGATCTTGGTATGTTCCGTCAGCTTCTTGTTGGACCAGACTCTCTTTGTGAGTCTGGAAAACGTGGTAGCTGCTTTACCGATGCGCTTGTTTAGCTCGGTATCGAGAGAAAGAGTGTCGGAGATCGTTGAGCCAAGGTACACAAAGTCATGGACAACCTCCAGTTCATGCTCAGAGATTGTAATGCAGGGAGGTGAGTCCACATCCTGAACCATGACCTGTGTTTTCTTCAGGCTGATTGTCAGTCCAAAATCTTGGCAGGCCTTGCTAAAACGATCCATGAGCTGCTGGAGATCTTTGGCAGAGTGGGTAGTGACAGCTGCATCGTCGGCAAAGAGGAAGTCACGCAGACATTTCAGCTGGACTTTGGATTTTGCTCTCAGTCTGGAGAGGTTGAAGAGCTTTCCGTCTGATCTGGTCCGGAGATAGATGCCTTCTGTTGCAGTTCCAAAGGCCTGCTTCAGCAGGACAGCGAAGAAAATCCCAAACAAGGTTGGTGCAGGAACACAGCCCTGCTTCACTCCGCTTCGGATGTCAAAAGGGTCTGATGTGCAGCCATCGAAGACAACAGTGCCCTTCATGTCCTTGTGGAAAGATCTGATGATGCTGAGGAGCCTGGGTGGACATCCAATCTTGGGGAGAATCTTGAAGAGGCCATCCCTGCTGACCAGGTCGAAAGCCTTTGTGAGATCTATGAAGGCTATAAAGAGTGGCTGTCGTTGTTCCCTGCATTTCTCCTGCAGTTGTCTAAGGGAGAATACCATATCAGTGGTGGACCTGTTGGCTCGGAATCCACACTGCAATTCTGGATAGATGCTCTCTGCAAGTACCTGGAGCCTCTTTAGTACAACTTGGGCAAACAGCTTTCCTACAACGCTAAGGAGAGAGATGCCGCGGTAGTTGTTGCAGTCACCCCTGTCACCTTTGTTCTTGTACAGCGTGATGATGTTTGCATCCCTCATGTCTTGAGGTACTCCACCTTCTCTCCAGCAGAGTCAGAGGATTTCATGCAGCTCAGTGACGATGATCTCTTTGCAGCATTTTAGGACTTCAGCAGGGATGCTGTCTTTTCCAGGTGCCTTGCCAAAGGAAAGGGAGTCCAGGGCCACATGAAGTTCTTCTAGGGTTGGTTCACTGTCAAGCTCTTCCAGCACAGGCAGGCACTCAATGTTGTTCAGTGCTTCTTCGGTGACTACATTTTCTCTGGAATATAGCTCAGAGTAGTGCTGCACCCAGTGTTCCATCTGCTGCGCCCGATCCTGGATGACCTCGCCTGTGGCAGACTTCAGAGGGGCAATTTTCCTCTGTGTTGGACCTAGGGCCTGCTTGATACCGTCATACATCCCCTTGATGTTGCCCGAGTATAAGCCTACAGCACCCAGTATTCCCAGACGGTATCCCATCCAAGTACTAACCAGGCCTGACCCTGCTTAGCTTCCGAGCTCATGGTATAAGCCTACAGCACCCAGTATTCCCAGAGGTCTCCCATCCAAGTACTAACCAGGCCTGACCCTGCTTAGCTTCCGAGCTCATGGTATAAGCCTACAGCACCCAGTATTCCCAGACGGGCTCCCATCCAAGTACTAACCAGGCCTGACCCTGCTTAGCTTCCGAGCTCATGGTATAAGCCTACAGCACCCAGTATTCCCAGACGGGCTCCCATCCAAGTACTAACCAGGCCTGACCCTGCTTAGCTTCCGAGCTCATGGTATAAGCCTACAGCACCCAGTATTCCCAGACGGGCTCCCATCCAAGTACTAACCAGGCCTGACCCTGCTTAGCTTCTGAGCTCATGGTATAAGCCTACAGCACCCAGTATTCCCAGACGGTCTCCCATCCAAGTACTAACCAGGCCTGACCCTGCTTAGCTTCCGAGATCAGACAAGATCAGGCATGTGCAGGGTAACATTTGCTGTCAAAATAGGGTAGAGAAAAATCTCAAAGCACCCAGCCATGCAATTGAGGCTGGTCAAGAGAACCAACCTCAAACTGGGTCCCCGCCCCAGATCACCCCACAACACCACACTCGTGAGGCTGTGGAGATTCAATTGTCACAAGCGATCCCAGGCCTGGGAACATGCTCCAGCCTTTACAGAATGGCTCCATCTAAATGCAAATGCCTTGACTATGCGCCTGCCCGAGAGCCGAAAGCTTTTTCCCATTAAAAAGGCATGAGAAGGGGGAATTAATTTAATGCTAAAACATTCCCCTGGATAAGAGGAATCTCCGCTGCGTGCCTTGCATCATTTTCAACCCATGATGTCCGTGGCGCCTGAAATATGATAGATATTTTTAAATCTCTTCTTCCCCCCCCCCCCATCACATCACTGAAGGGAACAGCGAAAATAATCTGTTTCTGGAAATGACTTTACTGTTGGCACTCTATCAACTCAAATGCGGATATTTGTATACTTGGAGACAAAAACGCTCCCAGGAAATTGGGCGGGGAGGATGATGGCAGCATCAATGACATTACTCACACGTGTACCATTTGTAAAGGACAGGAATTTGGCTGTGGGGTGATGGGAAAAGACCGCCCTATAGTTCAGGTGTAACATGGTGGCATTCAGAGCACCATCACTCAGTCTTGTCAAGTTCTTGACCCCCATGTCATATTTCCCCATTGTTTCTACTGAACAACCAAAGCTGCCTTCATGTCAGACCCTTCTCATGGCAGTAACTCTCCAGAGTTTCACGGGGGGGGGGGGGTGTCTTTCCCAGCCCTGTGTGGGCCAGCAACAGAACCTGGAGTCTTCTGTGTGTAAAACAGGTTCTCTACCAGTAAGACATAGATGTTCCCTGTCAAGTATCCAACCACTAAGAACACAAGAACATAAGAAGAGCCCTGCTGGATCAGGCCAAAGGCCCACCAAATCCAGCTTCCTTTATATCACAGTGGTCCACCAGATACCTCAGGGTGTATCAGTGTATCCCACTGTCACTCCTTGCATCTCTGGCATTCAGAGATAGCCTTCTTCTAAAACCAGGAGGTTCTGTATACCCATCATGGCTTGTAACCTGTGATGGATTTTTCCTCCAGTAACAAGTCCAATCCCCTTTTAAAGGCATCTAGGCCAGGTGCCATTCACCACATCTTGTGGCCAGGAGTTCCACAGATTAATTACATACTGGGTAAAGAAATATTTTCTTTTGTTTGTTCTAATTCTCCTTCCAGTCAATTTCAGATTGGGATCTAAGCACTCCAAACATTTGGTGGGCCTGTGTGTGCGTGCGTGTGTGTGCGTGTGTGTGTGTGTGAAATCTACATAAAAATGTGTACTATGCAATGTCTGGTCACACCAACTTCTTGGGTAGGACATCTATGAGAGAAATTATAGGATTTTATTTTTTTTTTCTCCCAGGGATGGAGAACAAAACAAAAAATATCCAGGAGGGGTGACTTGCAAAAGAAGCAGAATGGAAATCACAGGAAACTGTGAATTTCAGAGGCAACAAAAACAGAGTGATGTGTCCATCCTTTCTCTTTTCATCAGACCTCTGTTATATTAAGAGCCAGATGATTACATTTTAATTGAGGCCAAATTAGTACCAGCAATCCTCTTTTCAACTCAGGAGGCCTCCGTTTCATTGAACTGTAATGAACTAATAATGAACGTGCTCCAGTCATTAGATCAAAATTCATACAAGGGGAAAATATTGCTTTCTTTTTTTCTAATAAAGCAATTGAAAAAGCAGAGAGGGAGAACAGATACAGGCGAGATCCTCACCAAGAGCTCTTCTAAAGAGGTCAACATTTTTTATGGCACATCCTGTGATTTGCAAGGATGGGTGGAAAATAGGACAACTCGGCTATTCCGAGATGATTGGGATGCTTTTCATACCTGCTTTGCTTCAGAGCCACGGCCTATTAGGAGACACGGACGGTGTTTTATTACCAGGGTGATGGAACCTGTTCTGTTTAATGCACATCAACTCACACTACAAACATGTACAGTTTATGTCAGCCGGATGGAACATGGTTTCAATTTCATTACAAACTAACCAGGCCACCCGAATCCATCTTGCCAAAGTGAATCAGGACTGCAGGTGTTTGCTTGGGGGGTTGGAGACCAAATTTTAAATTGGTGCGTGGATCAAAGCAAGAGGCAAGCTGGGAGGTGGCGGGTCACTAGAATGTAGAGTACCAAAGCAGTGGCATAGCTAGAGGGGGTGCAATGCGCTAGGTTTTGCAGGGAGCCTCACCACAGCATGCAAGCGGTCCCTCCACCTCCCCTTTGGAGCCATTCCAGACAGTGGTAGGCGGTAGGAGCAAAATGGAGGCAAATGCCAGGAGAGGGCAAGATCAGTGGCACCAGAGCACACTGTAGTGTATTCCCCCCCCCCTCCCGCCTAGGTCCAATCCTCTGACACAGATCGACTTGGACAAGCACGAGTGATTTAGCTGGGGTGGGTTTGAGTCGATCCATTGTGCAGGCTGGGACGTACCCCAGGGCAAGGGAAAAAATGTCCCCTTACCCCAAGGAGACTTCCCACCTGCTTAATTCCGCTGCGGGATGAAACGGAAGCCACACCAGCGCAACATTGGCACAAGGGAACTTAGGTTGTCTTGGGCTGTTCATTTGAAGGGGTTCCAGGGGTGAACGGACCATATCTCATCTGTCAAGCCTGCTTTGAAAGCTCGGCCCCGAAACATGCGAAGCAATCATAAAGACAAGAGTGCTTCTGGGTCCGCGCAAAGTGCATTTCAACACAGCCTCAATTAAAACCTCCTTTCTCAAAATGAGAACATGATTCCCAGCAAGATGCTTGCTGGCACAAGTGCTCTTAGCATTAAGTACTTCACGCACCAAATACAAAGCAAAAGACAAGCTATTGTCATGCAGAAGACAAGCTGTTTGCTTTATGTATTTATATTCATACCCCACTTTTCAGCCAAGACAGGCTCTCAAAGAGGCTTACCATTTAAATAGCAATAAAAGTATGCAATATAGTAGAGAGGGGGAGTTTATGAGAGTCTAGGGAGGGGACGGAATGAGCTACAGGCAGATTCAAGGGCTGGCTGATGTCCACAGAACCAGCACTTTCATTACTTTGCAGAATCTTCTGGTCCTTGGCAGTTGGTGATGGAGTCCAGGGTAGCAGGTTCCTCCCTCATACATAGGAGAGGCAGGGATATGAATGAATGAATGAATGAATGACAAGTGGAGAATGTTATAGCTGGCCTTGCTTGCCCACTCCTTCATTGACTATCAGTGGGGCCCTCATCTGGAGTCATGGCTCTTCCTCACGCGTAGAGTTCAGTGTTGTAAAAGGCACAATGTTGTTAGACATGCACCACACCTTGTGGTCTTCATTTCGGGTTGAATTCATGTTCGTCTCTGCGGCTGAGCTCCAGGGAATGTGGAAAGCGGGAGTTGGGGACGAGGAAATGGTCAGTTGGCTATATTGGATATATTAGATCACCAGCTTGCACATCTCTCAGGGGTTTCTGATTCTCATTTAGCGGCTTCACAATGTTGCCTCGACTTAGTGCAGTGGTTCCCAAACGCGCAAGTTCTGTGGTGTCCTTTACATCCACAGGGGACTTTGCGCAGCACCTTCCTGGCTAGCTGGGCTGACTTTGGGCAAAATCTCATGCAATTAGTGCAAGATTTCATGCTCTTAGCATGAGATTTTGTGCGCTGTTGGCCTGGCAAGCCAGGAAGAAGAGGCTGCATTGGTGCCCTTGTGAGTGCACTGAAGTGTTCTGGGACACCAAAGCCAGTGGCATTGCTAAGGGGGTGCAGGACACACTGGGTGATGTGCACAGGGGGGAGGGTGACACCACTACTCACCAAAATATTTAAAATCTTCCAATTTTTGAATAACTCCATCCTGTTATATATCATTTGATGGGTAATATCATGCAGATTGTAATGAAACAAACCACATTGAAATATCTCTATTCTATTAAAAGTTATAGCCAAAAAACAGTGGGAAGGAGCAATGGTGCATCATCATGCCCACTGCATGGGGTTTTACCCAGCCCACGACATGGAAGGAGGTCCATCATAGGGTGACATGCTAGCCTCCTATGATGCAAACCCTAGTGATGCCACTGACCAAGGCGCATGCTTTGGGAACCTCTGCCCAAGTCCCAGTATGTACTGGAGCCACTTCCTCCTCCTTAATGAGGCCTTATCCAGTTCAGGCTGAATTGGAGGAGGCAAATCACGGTTTTATATAAACACTCCCTTTCATGTCTTGTATTATGATACAATCTGTGCTTTAGACACTGTAACACGAGGAGGGATAGTGGAAGAGGAAGCAGCAATAAAGCATGATATATACAGCAAAAAAAACACCCACTTTCCATGTTCCAGCTCCAATATATAAATATGATTATACCAAAGGGGGTTTGCACTCGTGGATAATAGCTAGCAGAGGGTACTTAAACTCTGTGCCCTGCACTTGACTTGGCAGTTTTACCTACAGAAGTCAGACGTCAGTGTATGTAAATTGGCCGCAGAAATGAAGCTCGCAGCCAAAAGCACTGCCTTCTCCACCGAGCCCTGGATTTTCAATCAGCCCAACTGTTAGGAGACTTTGAATGAGCCCACATTTGACCAAATATCCTGTGACATGGGTTTGGTTCTGGTGGAAACAGAACATGAAAGCTTGCTGCATCTCACAGTGGCCCAGCAGATGCCTCAGGGAGCACACAGGACAACAACGTACCTGCATCCTGGTGCCACTCCCTTGAACATAAGAAGAGCCCCACTGGATCAAGCCATAGGCCCATCTAGTCCAGCTTCCTGTATCTCACAGTGGCCCACCAAATGCCCCAGGGGGCACACCAGATAACAAGAGACTTGCATCCTGGTGCCCTCCCTTGCATCTCACCTTCTGAGGTACCCTACTTCTAAAACCACAAGGTTACACATACCTAACATGGTTTGTAACCCCTGATGGACTTTCCCTCCAGAAATCTGTCCAATCCCCATTTAAAGGCATCTAGGCTAGATACCATCACTGCATCCTGTGGCAAGCAGTGCCACATGCTAATTAGCTGACTGTGTCATCAGCAGCAGTTCCCTCTCAAAAGCTAGGAAAGAGCTCTGCCTTTAATGCTGGGAGAGCTACTGCCAGTCGGTGATACCTGGTCCAAGTCTCACACAGGAACCTGCAAGGAGTAAGGTAGTATTGCAAGGCTAGCCTCGGCTGCGGGACCTCAGACAGGCCAGTGGCATTATTAAGGGGTGTGTTGGGTGAAGACCGCACTGGATGTCACCTTCGGGAGGCAACATGATTACATCATTACACCACCCCAAATATCTCAAATGCCAAGCACCAACTATTACCCTGCACAGGCCCAATCTCGTCTGATCTTGGAAGCGAAGCAGGGTCAGGCCTGGTTAATACTTGGATGGGAGACCACCTTGGAATACTGGGTGCTGTAGGCTTATAGTCCATAGTCTTTCGAGACTGAAGGTTGCCAACCCATGAAGCACCTCCAGGTAAGCACTGCACTGGGTGGAGCCCACCCCAGGGACACCTCTGAGACAAGCCCAAGGGCTCCACTCAATTCAACAAAGTGTTCACTCCAGCTCAGCCTTTTTCTATGTCCTTGTCTTGATTCCCCAACTCAGGGGAGTTCCTCTTGCTGCAGAGGCAGGATCCTTAAAAAGACAGCATCTGGGCCTGGAACGGAGCACGCTTGCCATCTCTCCATCCCCTCTTGCCCTGTGTCTGAGAGCAGATCCTCATCACTTGGGCCAGTCCAGTTCTGGAGGATTCTCAATCCACCTTGCTTAATAGGATCCTCCTTGATGTTCATCTACTTCCACCCAAGCAGGCTCCTTCAGAACAGCCTCTGTAAATACATCCATTTCACGGTGTGCTTATTGCCTTTGATTCCGAATGTCTACAGCCCGACTTTCTGCTTCTCCGGGGATTCCGGTACTGTCATAGCCCACTGCTTGATATTTCTTCAACATACTGCTTAATCACAGCCGCTCGTTCTCATTCCATTCATCTTTTTCTCAGCCTCCAAAGAAAACAGAAAGCTACAGGCTGAAGACTTGTGGGGACTCTGATCAGGGGTGTAGCCAGGATCGGATCAGTGGGTGCACCACCTCCATCTTGAAAAATCCATTACGGGTTACATTACGGGAGGAAAAATCCATTACAGGTTACAAGCCATGATGTGTATGTGCAACCTCCTGATTTTAGAAATGGGCTATGTCAGAATGCCAGATGCAAGGGAAGGCACCAGGATGAGGTCTCTTGTTGTCTCGTGTGCTCCCTGGGGCATTTGGTGGGCCGTTGTGAGATACAGGAAGCTGAACTAGATGGGCCTATGGCCAGATCCAGTGGGGCTGTACTTATGTTCTTATGTTTTAGTGCCACTTCCGTAGGAATTATAGCTTGGTTTTTTTTTCAAGATAGGAACATTTGAAGTCGATCTGATGTGTGCTGCGAATGGTCCCCAGGTGTGCCACGGGAGATTGGTGGAGGGCCATTTATTAATAGGACCATTGGGGATATGAGCCCCCCCCCATCAACAGAAAGGTGTGCCTTGACAATTGTCCAAAACCTGATGGTGTGCCTTGACCAATTTACTACCTTGTCGGTGTGCCATGAGACGAAATTTTGAGACATATAAAATTAGGCAGGGGATGGACAGAGTGGATAGGGAGATGCTCTTTACACTCTCACATAACACCAGAACCAGGGGACATCCACTAAAATTGAGTGTTGGGAGAGTTAGAACAGACAAGATAAAATATTTCTTTACACAACATGTGGTTGGTCTGTGGAACTCCTTGCCACAGGATGTGGTGACGGCATCTGGCCTAGACGCCTTTAAAAGGGGATTGGACAAGTTTCTGGAGGAAAAATCCAGTACGGGGTACAAGCCATGATGTGTATGTGCAACCTCCTGATTTTAGAAATGGGCTATGTCGGAATGCCAATGCAAGGGAGGGCACCAGGATGACGTCTCTTGTTATCTGGTGTGCTCCCTGGGGCATTTGGTGGGCCGCTGTGAGATACAGGAAGCTGGACTAGATAGGCCTATGGCCCGATCCAGTGGGGCTGTTTTTATGTTCTTATGAAAAAGGTTGAAAATCACTGATCTAGCCCATAGAACCTTCCAGTTAATGTGTCACTTAATTGCTGTCTTGTAATGTGTCTGGGATGGATGGGGGGGGGGGTTTGCTAGTGAGCTCCTTCCCTCCAGGCACTCCAAGAACCTAAATGATGATGAATAGTTATTCTATATCCTTGTGGGCCTGGTTGCCCCCTCCCTTGGGATCCCCGTCCTACTATGCTTTGTACACGGCTGCTAAAGTGGAGAGGAACGGTATAAAATACGTTTCAATCATCCTCACGCTGTCTTGCTTAATTCATTGGCAGACATACAAAGTGCTATTTACAAGGTGCTCCCATCAGCCGGCAGTTGGCATGAAGTATATCAGATCAATCCACTATCAATTTTCATTCCCTTTTATTTTTTCATAGAAGAGAATGTTATCGATCCAAAGTGTTTCCAGTCTCGTTTAATATACTGGAATGGCCTTTAAATTTCCCCATGTAAAGCTTGGTAGAGATTAGCAGCTCTGGCGTGCTTAAGAAAACCGTCATCAGCCACCATTGATGGGCCGGGAAAAACATTTCAAAACATCAAGAAAGTTGCATCAGAATCCACAACACACACGCACACTGTGTGGATTCCCCCAATTCATGGCATTTCACCCGTGCCGAAAATTCAACCGAAATTCAATTTGTGACCCTTCATTTAGTTAATGTTCCAAGCAATTAGAGGATCTAAGAGCCATTATTTCAACCAAGAGTGTCATCTGGGAGCTTTAAATGTTCCAATACAAGCAGATGCGTAAAATGGGAGATTTTGTGTAAGAATTGTCACAAAGATTTTGTGTAAAGAAATGTGTAAAATGGGTGAGGGAGGGCAGTGAGAAGTGATTCCTTTTAATATTTGCTTTTTTCCGACCAAAGGCCCAGACTTTCTTTTTTTGTGCTAGAAAACTCTCCTCCCTAATCTTCATTGTTTGAGAACTGACAGCCACGGCTTTTACTAACATCTTTTCTCATTGCACTGAGCTCTTCAGCTACATTTTCTACAACACAGCCAAGACTTTTCTTTTTTTTTCTTTTCCCAAGTTCAGCTGTCAAGACTCCTAAAACGATCCCCACCAAAGTTCCTGGTTGGCAACACAATCCACAGTTGTGTATCACACAAACAGGGGTGTGTGGTGTCCCCTGGGAAATCACTCACCTTACAGAAACTTATAATCATCTGATTCTAGTGTTGGAGATGGAACTTGTAGGTCATCTAGTCCAGTGTTCTTCAGCCTGTGGGTCACGGCCTCCATGGGGTTGTGAACACTTACTTGGGGGGTTTGCAGCAACCTTTCAAAGCCTATGTAAGAGAGGGCTTGGATCCAATCCAGTAATGACACTTGCTCAAAACTAAGTTCTTGATATATTCATGCACAGCCTCTTCTCCCTGTCTTGTCCTAAGGTCCAGGTTGCTACATCACAGGTTGCTCTTGTTGTGAAGACACAAGAGGTAAGGAAAAACGGGGCAGGAGACAGGGTTGGGCAGCCACCAGAGGTGGAAGGGATTGGGGGTGAGTTCCCAGTCCCATACTTGATTGATTGATTGATTGATTGATTGATTGATTGATTGATTGATTGATTGATTGATTGATTGATTGGGGTTGTGGTATGAAAAAGGTTGAAGGCCACTAATCTAGTGGTCAATCTGATCCCCTGCTCAAGGCAGGAAATCCAGAACTTGAGCTTTCCCAAAACATGACAGTTGAGTGAAGGACCTCCAGTACGGGAGAGCCCATCCATCACTCTAGGTAATTGGCTCCATTGTTAAATTGCTCTTCCCATTAAGGTATTTCTCCTAATGCTCATTTGAAATCTAATGCCTTGTAACTTAAGCCCATCAGAGCTTGTTCTAACCTTTAGGGCATCAGAGAACACCTGCGTATTATTCATGTATTATTTGAAGAGTTCTTATGTGTCATTCAGTCTTCTCTAGCCAAAAGATACCCAGTTTTTCCAAGTAGTTCTTATAGGGCTTGTTTCCACCTCCCTGAACATCTTTGTTGGCCCTCTCTGGACCCATTCCAGTATGTCTACACATACATTTTAAGCATGATAAATGGGGACAGGGCACAAACTAGTTGGTGTATAGCATGAAGAAAAAAACTGTACAGGACACAGATTGTGTTTCTCTGCCGTACTGAGACTCCTAGAAGCATGGTAGTCTTCTTGAGGCCCCAATTCTATCCAAGTGGTGTGCTATCACAAAAGTGCCGTAAAGCGCTTTGTGACAGCTTTCCTGCACACCCCGGTGCTTTCCTGCACACCCCGGTGACCAAAGCAAAATGTACCAGAGCAGGTAAATCCAGCGCTGTGCAGAGTAGGGGGAGGACAGTTTGGGGGTGGAATGGGGCAGAGGGGAGGGTGGCAACAGGGGCGATGGGTGGATCAGGCCCCGGAGGGGGGCAAGATCAGTTGCACTAGCACACATCTGTTCGATCCCCCTTCCTGGGCCTGATTTGCCAACATGGATCAAAGAAGACTTGCACCAGTTATATAGCACCTGCTGGGTCTTACCCCAGAGCAAGGGGACAATTCTCCTCTTACTTCAAGGAGACCTCGGGCATGCAAAACTCCCCCATGGGTGCAGCGTAGCCTATGCTGGTACCACCACATCAGCCCAGCAATGTTTAATTAGGATTGGACGGTTAGCCTTTGATTTTTCTGAGTTATTCCCCTTGTGGCTAATAGCTGCTAAGGCTGCAGTCCTATACACAGTTACTTGGGAGTAAGCCCCACTGAACGCAATGGAATTTACTTCTGATTTTAAAATCTCTTGCATAGGACTGCACTGTAAGTAGGCTATTTAAGTGACACAGAGCAAAATGGTTTGGCCCCTCCCTGTCCACATGCTGTAGTCCCAACCCAAAGAAAGAAAAGGATGCCCAGAGTTCCAGTTCTAGAACAGCCACATCATGTCCTGTTTACAGTGCCGTCACAAGGGTTTGTGTCTCCTAGTAAGGGAGGCCAGTGCCTCACCCCCATGATGGATCTCCTCCCATGCAGCGGACAGGACAACACCCCAGGTGGTGGGCATGGTGATGTTCCATTGCCCCCTGTTGTTTTTGGCTATAACTTCTGATAGAATAGAGGTATTTCAGTGGGGTTTGTTTCATTGCATTCTGCATGAAATTACGCATCGATTGATATATAACATGATGGTATTATTCAAACATATCAAGATTTAAAAAATTTTGTCGAGTAGTGGTGTCACCCCCCCATGCGCATCACCGGATGCAGCCCGCACCTCCTGCACCCCCATAGTTATGCCACTGTCTGTTTGGGCATTAGACATCCTTAAGCATCTGCACAAGCTCCTTCCTGAGAGTCCCTTGCTGGTCAATGCCAACAAGATAATGTTAGTGGAAAGGAATTCTGATTAAAACCTTGTTGTGTCAGGCAGGCAATCAAGTTGGTCATTATCTTCTAGGACTACTGTGATGAGGGGTCCTGGTATCTAAAAATAAAATAAAATCTTGAGAGATCTGTGCTTCAGTCTAATTATTTTTGAAGGATCTTTCATCAGGAAAGGTTAATCAGAGCAACAGTGGAGAATAATGGTGCTCCGGCAGCTGCCATAATCTTATAATTGACCTCATTGATATGTTAAGTGCCCTGTACTTCACCTTGCTGTAGTAGATGGCTTTCCATGGTCAATTACCGTACCATAATAATAGCTTCTTGACGTCTTCAAACTTAAATATTGGCCTAAGTCCAGATTAGTCAACCCTTCTACCTCTTGATTTCGGAGGTATGTGGACATTATATATCTGGACTTTCAGAAGGTGTTTGACACGGTCCCTCACCAAAGGCTACTGAAAAAACTCCACAGTCAGGGAATTAGAGGACAGGTCCTCTCGTGGATTGAGAACTGGTTGGAGGCCAGGAAGCAGAGAGTGGGTGTCAATGGGCAATTTTCACAATGGAGAGAGGTGAAAAGCGGTGTGCCCCAAGGATCTGTCCTGGGACCGGTGCTTTTCAACCTCTTCATAAATGACCTGGAGACAGGGTTGAGCAGTGAAGTGGCTAAGTTTGCAGACGACACCAAACTTTTCCGAGTGGTAAAGACCAGAAGTGATTGTGAGGAGCTCCAGAAGGATCTCTCCAAACTGGCAGAATGGGCAGCAAAATGGCAGATGCGCTTCAATGTCGGTAAGTGTAAAGTCATGCACATTGGGGCAAAAAATCAAAACTTTAGATATAGGCTGATGGGTTCTGAGCTGTCTGTGACAGATCAGGAGAGAGATCTTGGGGTGGTGGTGGACAGGTCGATGAAAGTGTCGACCCAATGTGCGGCGGCAGTGAAGAAGGCCAATTCTATGCTTGGGATCATTAGGAAGGGTATTGAGAACAAAACGGTTAGTATTATAATGCCGTTGTACAAATCGATGGTAAGGCCACACCTGGAGTATTGTGTCCAGTTCTGGTCGCCGCATCTCAAAAAAGACATAGTGGAAATGGAAAAGGTGCAAAAGAGAGCAACTAAGATGATTACGGGGCTGGGGCACCTTCCTTATGAGGAAAGGCTACGGCGTTTGGGCCTCTTCAGCCTAGAAAAGAGACGCCTGAGGGGGGACATGATTGAGACATACAAAATTATGCAGGGGATGGACAGAGTGGATAGGGAGATGCTCTTTACACTCTCACATAATACCAGAACCAGGGGACATCCACTAAAATTGAGTGTTGGGCGGGTTAGGACAGACAAAAGAAAATATTTCTTTACTCAGCGCGTGGTCGGTCTGTGGAACTCCTTGCCACAGGATGTGGTGCTGGCGTCTAGCCTAGACGCCTTTAAAAGGGGATTGGACGAGTTTCTGGAGGAAAAATCCATTATGGGGTACAAGCCATGATGTGTATGCGCAACCTCCTGATTTTAGAAATGGGTTATGTCAGAATGCCAGATGCAGGGGAGGGCACCAGGATGAGGTCTCTTGTTATCTGGTGTGCTCCCTGGGGCATTTGGTGGGCCGCTGTGAGATACAGGAAGCTGGACTAGATGGGCCTATGGCCTGATCCAGTGGGGCTGTTCTTATGTTCTTATGCAGTACGGTTCTCTTCTTTTCCCATCCCAAAATGATCCTGGATATACAGGAAGAGCTTTGAACAATAAACACTAGTGAGTATGGCTGTATAAGAATGGTGTGAATTCCCAACTTCAGAGGCCCAAGAAGCATCTGAGTGCCAGACCAAAGTGATGAAGATAGTGGGATAGAGCAGTGTTTCTCAGACTGTGGGTCGGGACCCACTAGGTGGGCCACGAGCCAATTTCAGGTGGGTCCCCATTCATTTCAATATTTTGATATATTAGACTTGATGCTACCCTGGCATGTGACTGCATTTGGGGAAATGTTATACATCAGTACTTTTATCAGGTTACTATGTATATGCTTTTGACAATAGTAAATGGGACTTACTCCTGGTTAAGCATGGGTAGGATTGCAGCCTAGGATTGTTAAAAATTTTCCTGCTTGATGATATCACTTCTGGTCATGACATCATTTCCGGTGGGTCCTGACAGATCCTCATTCTAAAAAGTGGGTCCTGGTGTTAAATGTTTGAGAATCACTGGGATAGAGGGATGTTCTTCTCCCTCTCACACAACACCAGAACCAGGGGACATCCACTCACATTGAGTGTTGAGAGAGTTAGAACAAAGTAAATATTTCTTTACCCAGTGTGTAGTCTGTGGAACTCCTTGCCACAGGATGTGGTGATGGCATCTGGCCTGGATGCCTTTAAAAGGGGATTGGACAAATTTCTGGAGGAAAAGTGCATCACAGGTTACAAACCATGACGGGTATGTGCAACCCCCTGGTTTTAGATTAGGACAGAGCTCTAAATTTTAGATTTAGGTTCCTGTCTTGCCAGAGATCCTCCCCACTGGGTATCGTGCCTGCTTAAGGCTGTTTAGTTTCCCTTTGTTAACTCACCAGGGCAGTAAGCACACGTCAGAGTCAGGTCCCAGTCCAATAAATGCAGATTGCCAAATCACAGTCCAAAATCAATACGCCGGGTCACAGTCCAAGGTCAAAGTCCAGGTAAGCCAGTTAGTCAATGCAAAGTGCCAAATCAGAGTCCAGAAACGATATGCCAGATCACAGTCCAAGGTCAGATGCCAGTTAGGTAGTTCGTTCGTTCGTCTCCTCTCTGTCAAACATTTACTCCTCCTACAACCCACACCACTAGTTCCTCCAGGTGCTATTTATATGCTCCCAGGTTCACTTTAGCCTCTAGTGGCTGCAGCTGTGCAGTACCCCTCCAGCTAACATCTGGGCTTTAACCTTGCATTTACTTAGAGCAAGGGGCACTGTGGACACCACACCCTATCTCCTCGGTAATATCTTCCGCGATGTCACTACAGTTCCCTAAGGAAGGACACCAGGATGCAGGTCTCTTGTGGCCTTGTGTGCTCCCTGAGGCATCAGAGGGGCCACTGAGAGATCCAGAACGCTGGACTAGATGGGCCTTTATCCTGATCCAGTGGGACTCTTCTGATGTTCTTATGCAGTTATGGCCATAACTAGATCCTAGCATGGAAAAAGTGTTATCCCAGCTGGACATGATGTCGTTAACCTGGAACTTAATATCATATCATTAACTCGGAAGTGATGTCATCAAGCAGGAGAATTTTTAGCACCCCCCCAATACAACAAAATCAAATCAATTTATTGAGAAAGGCTGCAATCCTAACCACACTTTCCTGAGTGTAAGCCCCATTGAACAAAATAGGTCTTACTTCTGAGTAGACCTGGTTAGGGTTGTGCCCTAAGTAAATTAAAAGTTGACAATAATTATATATGTTTAAAAATTCATTTCAGCTAAAGAAGAGCCCTGCCAAGCAATGGTTGATCTGCTTAAAAAAAAAAAAAAAAATTCCCAAACATCCCAAAGGCTGCAATCCTATCAATGCTTACAAGGGAGTAAGCCCCATTGACTGTTATTGTTAAAAGCATACACATAGTAGCCTATTCAAAGTACAGATCAGTCACATTTCCTCAAATGCAGTCGCATACCATGGCAGCATCAAGACTAATATATTAAAAATAAAATGCACGTTGAAATGAATGGGGACCCACCTGAAATTGGCCGGCAACCCACCTAGTGGGTCCTGACCCACCATTTGAGCAACACTGGAATAGGATAAATATAAACCAAAGCAGCTGACATGTTGGCATCCTTCAGTCTCGGAAGACTATGGTGTCACGTTCTGAATGGTGGTTCTGGAACAGTGTCCTCTCAAGTGCGTGAAGCCTGGGTAAAGCAGGTATGGAGGATAGGCTGTTACCCATGCAGCAAATCCCCCCTCTCCACGTCGCTGAAATGGTCCAATGGAAAGGCAGAGGCCAATACGGTTGGTTCCAGCGGCATCGCAGGAGTTGCCAGAACGTGACTGTGTTCAACCATGAACTGCCTCAGGGACTCCGGCTCCGGATTTTGCCTCCAGGTTGACTCCTGAAGCCTTTTCCATAACTGGATGTAGCCACAAGGCAGTGGAGGTTTGGGATCAGAGTTTTCCTTCTCTCAGGTGAGCTGCCTTCCCAGGCTGACGAGTCCCATCTACCCGGTGGCTGTTTAGTCGCCTCTTACGACAAGTACAGCCAAACTAGGGGCCTATTCTTATCCCCAGCCCCCAGGGGATAGCTGACATGACAAAGCAAATAATGAAAGCTTCAAATTATCATTGATGTTTTTGTATTGTATTGGCAACCTTCAGTCTCGAAAGACTATGGTATCGCGCTCTGAAAGGTGGTTCTGGCACAGCGTCTAGTGTGGCTGAAAAGGCCAATCCGGGAGTGACAATCCCTTCCACACCGGGAGCAAGTGCAGTCTGTCCCTGGTCTGTCTCCCTGGCTATGGGCCTTCCTTCTTTGCCTCTTAGCCTCAGACTGTTGGCAAAGTGTCTCTTCAAACTGGGAAAGGCCATGCTGCACAGCCTGCCTCCAAGCGGGCCGCTCAGAGGCCAGGGTTTCCCACTTGTTGAGGTCCATCCCTAAGGCCTTCAGATCCCTCTTGCAGATCATTGATGTTAATTTAAAATTAATGTGTCAGCACAAGGTACTGTGAGATCCAAAAGAAGAGGGGGCATTTTTCAGATTGCCAGTTATCCCTGAGCCCTCATTCAATTCATTCCATTCCATTCATTCATTCACAGTTGAGCCAGAGCTGGTGATTAAGCATTTTTGGCTGCCACTCAGCTAAACTGCCACTTTTCAATGTAGCCACTTCAGATCCTTGAAGAGGCTGTTGAATCCATAACAAAAAAGAGAGGGAGGGGGGCGAAGAAGACAAAAAAAAAAAAAGAAACATATCTACTCCTGGTGCAATGGGGGAGTGACAATGGGACCTGAAGTGGCATACGGAACTCAAAAGTGTCATCCAGAACGCGGTACTCTAGGGTTCACAGACAGTCTCCTCCTACCTTCCCGGGTTCTTTCCCCACAACTGTTTATTGTGATAGGTAAACAGTTGTTTTGAAAGCTTCCAGAAGTATCATTAAAAGATCAGTCTAAATGCACTGTCAGATGTGGAAAGCTTGACTGACAGGGGCTGGCAAGACTCACAAGCACCGGAATAAAACCACAGCACCAAGCGTGCTTCGACAACTTCATAAGCAGTCTATCCAAGTGTGTGTGCTTCGTTCACAGTGCAACCCTACCTTTTCAGTCCACTGGTGCAGCGGTCCCTAGAGTGTCACAAATGTGACATAAAGCACATTTGTGACTACTTGTGAGCCAGCTGGCAGGCTGATCCCAAACCTCCACTGCCTTGTGGCCATTGCACTGGCCTTCCCACTGATGCTGCATTCACAGTTCGGCCACTGGCAGGGGCTGTGGGGGGGGGAGGGCATTCCAGAGTCAGGGACGGGTATAACTGAGTAGGGGGAGGACAAAATAGGGGGTAGGACAGGCCCAGGGGGGAGTTGGATTAGTAGAGGGGGTCTCCACCATATCCTAACCCCTGTCTTGGACCTGGCAGCCTTACACAATGCTGCTCAGATTTGTGCCAGCAAATTAGCTGGCACAGATTCAAGGAGCTCCATTGAGCAGGCTAGGACATTACTCATGGTAAGGAGGAAAATATCTCCTTACCCAGAGGAGATCTCAGAGGAGGTCACATATGGCCTGCTGGAAAGCCTGCTGGAGTCTGCTGCCTGCCTCTGGATCTATTGTCAGGGTGCAAGTTGGCACCCCCTCAAGGCATGGTACCCAGGATAATGTATCTCTTGCCTCCCCTTAGCTATGCCACTGGCCCTACCTGGAGTTGTTGCCTGGGGTTGCACCTGGGACTTTCTTCAGGCCAGTGGTGTAGCTAGAGGGGGTGCAAAGCACTAAGTTTTGCAGGGAGCCTCACCACAGCCTGCAAGCGACCCCTCCCCTTCAGAGATATTCTGGCTGGAGGGAGCAAATTCCTCCGTTTTGCTCTCCCCACCAGGAATGGCTGTGAAGGGAAGGAGGAGGGCCCGCTTGCATGCTGTGGTGAGGCTCCCTGCAAAACTTAGTGCTTTGCACCCCCACTAGCTACGCCACTGCTCCAGGCACTTGTCCACTGAATCCATGGGCCCTGCCTCTATTCTTGGGGAGGGAGGAGCTTGCTTACTGTGCTGTTCTGCCTACTTTCACGAACCAATCCACCCTCCCCCAAAGAGGGGTGTGAAATTCATTTCATCTTGTGCCAGCAGGCAAAATGCTTGCGTCTCAAACACAACTCCAAACGTTGTTAAGTGCCTTCATTCACAAGGGCCCTTTTATCATTTTCAGAGGGAAATCAATTAGCGACAGAGCCTGATGTAGGTAGACAGTAGATTAGCGGTATTTCTGCTCCTCCATAGATAATTAACCTCACTGCTGAAATTAGCTACACACACACAAAGCTCATTATTAGATTCCTTATAATGACTCCAACTCGATATTTTGGACGGCTAAAGACCCTGGAGTTTAATTTAAAATAGACATATGACAGCAGCCCCCAAAGTGTTCCTTCAGATCATTAATACTCCGCGCTCCACAGCAGAGTGAACTGACAGCGCCGCGGCTGGAATGTTCCGGAAAGCTGAAAGCTCCCCTGGATCCGTGTGAGGTTTGATCTCCCAAACAATCTCTCCTTGATGCCTAAAGCCCTCCAGCCTGACAGCAGAGCTGGGCCCCATAATTCTCTGGTTGCACAAAGAATATGAGAAGACAGGAAAAAAACCACCCGTTAAAAACTTTTAGGACTTGATTAGGAAATTGCCAAGCTCAGCAGGAGAAAGGTGGTCTTATTACTATCTCTAGCAGGTTCCTTCTGGTGCCAAAAGTCGAGGAGCACCAAGTCTGACAAACCAGGATGATATAGGGTGCCTGGATGGGGCTCTGATTCCTGATTACTGTCCCCCTGGATAGTGACCCTGGCAGCCCAATCCTATTAATTACACACACACCCAGAAGATGCAGCAGTGCCAAAATGGTGACCTATGGTAGGGGCAGCTTGCATCCTGAGTACACTTCTTTACTGCAGCGAGTCATGGACTCTTCGCTCACAACAGGAGAGGAAACTGAACGCTTTCCACATGCGCTGCCTCCGACGCATTCTCGGCATCACCTGGCAGGACACAGTTCCAAACAACACAGTCCTGGAACGTGCTGGAATCCCTAGCATGTATGCACTGCTGAAACAGAGACGCCTGCGTTGGCTCGGTCATGTTGTGAGAATGGATGATGGCCGGATCCCAAAGGGTCTCCTCTATGGAGAACTCGTGCAAGGAAAGTGCCCTACAGGTAGACCACAGCTGCGATACAAGGACATCTGCAAGAGGGATCTGAAGGCCTTAGGAGTGGACCTCAACAGGTGGGAAACCCTGGCCTCTGAGTGGCCCGCTTGGAGGCAGGCTGTGCAGCATGGCCTTTCCCAGTTTGAAGAGACACTTGGCCAACAGACCAAGGCTAAGAGGCAAAGAAGGAAGGCCCATAGCCAGGGAGACAGACCAGGGACAGACTGCACTTGCTCCCGGTGTGGAAGGGATTGTCACTCCCAAATCGGCCTTTTCAGTCACACTAGACGCTGTGCCAGAACCACCATTCAGAGCGCGATACCAGAGTCTTTCGAGACTGAAGGTTGCCAACAACAGGTGGGGCAGTCCAGGAGGTCTCCTCTACGTAAGTGAAAATTTGTTCTGTTAACTAAGGATAAGTTTCTGAAGCATGCTGGGGGGGGGGGCAGGTACTTGGACCTGGGCTAGCTAAATACCATGGGGTTGGGCCCAGGAAGGGCAATAGGATATTGGTGGTGCCAGTGCCCTCCTCCCGAACCTGATCAGTGCACCCACTGCCCCCCCCACCTTCCTCTCACCCTGTTTCACCCTCTCCCTGACCCGTTCCACCTTCCTGCCTTCCCATCCCACCTCTCCTGCTGACTAACCTTCAATCAGTGAGTGGCTGAAAAGTGCTGGAGTGGGCAGGAAGGTGCAGGCCTTCTCATGGAGGTCTCATGGACCCTGCCAGCCACATGTTAAGTGGCATACTGTCTGATCACCTTTTCCAAGTGGCACTGACCGCTTTACAGCAGGTCATGCCAGCGCAGGTGGCACACATTGGATGGGCTTTGAGTCTGATTGTACAAATATAAGAATAAAAAATCACAAAGTTATTATATATATTATATTTATACAAAGTTCAATAAAAGAAAATGTTCCCTGTCTGTGCTTCTTCTCTGATCGTTATGGTTTTTTTCATTTTATGTCATGACTATTACTGGAAATAATTTTGCCATGGGAGGCGTGCCAAAAATTTAAGGGGCCCAAGTGCCAAATTACCTTGGTGCGCCACTGGGCCTGCTATCTTGTTTTTATTTATTTTTCATCACAACTGCTATGTACATGGCACTCAACAGATGAGAGGGCAGATCTCTGCCCCAAGGGGGTCCCAATCTGGAAACAGACTCAAGGGAGGCAGCAGAGGGAGGGGCAGGGAATGATCCTGCACCTACAGAGCTATCTTGCAGAGTCAGTTCAGTGTGTCTTAAAGTAAAAGGAGAAGGTCAGGCTTTAGAGTGCCATTCCGCAAATAAGTATGCTGTAGTGAGAGAAATTGCTGGGCAGAGACTCCAGAAGTTGCTGGGACCCAGTGCAATGTTGGTTAGGGCAGCAGTTCCCAAACATACCCTCGTCACAAAGCCCTTCTTTCATGGCACTCGTGGTGGTGCCACGGGAGGATGAGACATCAGTGCTCCCTCCCCCAAGATTGCATAAGAACATAAGCCCCACTGGATCAGGCCATAGATCCATCTAGTCCAGCTTCCTGTATCTCACATGTTGGCATCCTTCAGTTTCGGAAGACTATGGTATCGCGCTCTGAATGGTGGTTCTGGAACAGAGTGTCCTCTCCAGTGCGTGAAGCCTGGGTAAAGTAGGTATGGAGGATAGACTGTTTCCCATGCAGCAAATCCCCCCTCTCCACGTCGCTGAAATGGTCCAACGGAAAGGCAGAGGCCAATACGGTTGGTTCCAGCGGCGTCGCAGGAGTTACCAGAACGTGACTGTGTTCAGCCATGAACTGCCTCAGGGACTCCGGCTCCGGATTTTGCCTCAAGGTTGACTCCTGAAGCCTTTTCCATAACTGGATGTAGCCACAAGGCAGTGGAGGTTTGGGATCAGAGTTCTCCTTCTCTCAGATGAGCTGCCTTCCCGGGCTGACGAGTCCCATCTACTCAGTGGCTGTTTAGTCGCCTCTTACGACAAGTATGGTCAAACCGAGGGCCTATTCTTATCCCCAGCCCCCAGGGGAACTCACAGCAGCCCACCAAATGCCCCGGGGAGCACACCAGATAACAAGAGACCTGCATCCTGGTGCCCTCCCTTGCATCTGGCATAGCCCATTTCTAAAATCAGAAGGTTGCACATACGCATCATGGCTTGTAACCCATAATGGATTTTTCCTCCAGAAACTTGCCCAATCCCCTTTTAAAGACATCTAGGCCAGATGCCGTCACCACATCCCGTGGCAAGGAGTTCCACAGACCAACCACATGCTGAGTAAGGAAATATTTTCTTTTGTCTGTCCTAGCATGTAAGATCTTGTGAGCATTGTGCAAGATCTCACAAGAATCACATGAAATCTCATGTGATCTTGGACCAGTTGAGATGTCGGTTCCCAGGAGAGCTGGGAAGGCTGTCGGTGACATCATGAGGCGTCCCTGTGAGGTTGGCACAGCACCCACAGAAATAGATTCCTGTTTCTTCCAGCTAGACATCAGTGTGCCAAGCTTCTGGGAAAGGCTATGAGCAATAACAAAGCAGTGAAGCCAAATATAAGGGGGAAAGAACGATGGGCAAGAGATAAAACACCCTATCCAGACAGGACGGAAGAGGTTATACGGTAAATAAGAGACGAGGAAGAACAAAGCTGCACTCAAGGTGGAAAAAAAAACCGCGCAAGGAAAGGAAAAAGCTTCAGAACACATCAAGTCTCGTAAAAAGGTTCAACGAGTACAATGTAAGGCCACTGGGGGGGAAAGAAGGGTAATTTATTGACAAAAGAGGCAGCCGGTGGAAAAAAATAAATGTGTGTACTTCGGAGTTCTGGAAGGTGGAAGGAAGAGACACAACAATACAAACCAAGAAGCATTCAGAAAGGATTGGGGGGGTGGAATGGGAGGAAAGGCAGCCCCATTACAAGAGAGGATTACAAAAGTTCAAACAAGCCGCTTGAAAGGAGACAAGCCCATGTTCTTTCACTCAAGCTGAAAGCACAACAACGCCTGGCTTCAGGGGAGGATCCAGGGGGGCATGGGTGTGTGCCCCCCAACTGTCACGTCAGCAGGAAAGGGATGGGGAGCAGCCCAAGCACAGCCAGGAGCCCAGGTCTACCTGTCTGAAGAGGTGGCTCCAGAGGGCAGAATCAAAATGAGAGCCCAGGTCTACCCGGCAGGTAGATCTGGGCTCCAAGACCAGACAGGAGCCCAGGTCTACCTGCCCAGCAAACCTTGGCCACAGAGGCCAAAGTTCAACTGGGGGCCCAGGTCTACCTGCCTGATTGTCCTGGGCTTTGGAGTTAAGGGAAGTGACAGGGGCAGAGAGGAGGGCAGATCAGGCCCAAGAAGGGGGTAGTTTCAGCAATAGCGGCATCTACTGAATCCTTATCTCCTTCCCCCAAGGAGGCCTCTAGAGGCCAAAACTCCCCCACAGAAAGCTGTAGATGCCACACTGAGGTTAAGTAGGATGGGGCTGTGAGACAAGCAACTCAGTGTTGGATTTGTATGCAAAAATGGGAACAAAAGACCATGTCTGCCTTTGACAGCAAGGGGAGTTCTGGGAGGGCCACATGATACAGGACTCCTGCTAAGGGTTGCACAGGTGCTTTGTGATTGTCTTGGATGGCCAAACCTGCGTTTGGGGACAAGAGAAAGGATTACTGCTGTCCATGACTAATATAGAAATCACACACACACACACACACACACATATGGTTGTGGCCAGCTAGCAACAGCTGTTAATTAAGAGGTTGAACTCCAGCCAAGGCAGTCTATAGCTCATGAAGTTGTGGAGATGCATCAGGAATGGGGATTGTGCTCTGAAGGAAATGGCTTCAGTCCTGAATCATCTCAATTCAAATTGCTGAGATGATTCAGGACTGAAGCCAGGGGATTAGGGGTGCAGTTAATGCAAGGTGGATGCCAATCATGGGTGGATCCAGGGGGGCTATGGGTGAGTGTGTGTCCCCCAAACTGTCTATATCCGTCCCGCAAACCTCAGCCACAGATGCCATAAGTTCAATCAGGAGCCCAGGTATACCTGGCAGGTAAATCTGGGCTCCAAGTCCGAGTAGGACCTCAGGTCTACCTGCCCAGCAAACTTCAGCCATGAAGGCCACAAGTTCAACTGGGACCCCAGGTCTACCTGGCAGGTAGATCTGGGCTCCAAGTCCAGGCAGGAGCCTGACCTGGGCTCTGGAGTTAAGGTAGTGCTCATGCTCTTCCCCCCCCCCCCCAACACAAACACTGGATCTTCCCCTGGTGCCAACACTGCTGGGTGGTTTGGATTCCCCGTCTTAGCATTGAGACCAAGGCACTGTTCAGTTGGGCAAAATGCTGCTCCATGGCAAGATGGCTGAAGCAGCAAGGGAGCTGTCCAGGCGAGGGGTCACACAGCATTAAGAGATAGGCAAAAGAGTGTGTTGCACCAGTACTAGCCATACAGTAAGTGAAGGATTGGATGGTCTCCTTAGAAAATCAACAGGACCCTGATCCACAGTACACTTTAGTTCATGGCTTCCACCGTACGCTGGCTATCAAAAGCTCATGCAATGCAATGGTACGTTTGGGTTCACACTAGCCAAACAGCTGACACACATCCACATATATATATATATATATATATATATATATATATATATATATATATATATATATATATATATATATATCCATATCCACTGGGTGTACGGCAGCAGTGGAATAGGTTCTTGCCTCTCCATTGCTGTTTGGTCCCCAGCCAGTCCATGGAGGCTGCACCAGCCCAGGATAGGATTGCTGTCGGTGAAATTGACAGTAGAGTCAGTACTGATATGAGTGGGCACTTTTTCCAACACAATCAAAATTAGCTTGTGGAATTCCCTGCCACAGGGTGTGACGGTCGGAATTAACTTAGCTACGTTTTTTTTCAAAACGTGGAGAAACGTCATAGCATGAATCAGTCTCCACCACAGAGGGAACTTCCCTCTTTAATGCAGTGCGCTTCTCAAACCATATGCTGGGGACAAAAAAAACCAAAGAAAGTCACTACCGTCCTGGCCTACCTGTATCTTTTCCAGAAGCATCTGTCTGGGCCGTTGGTGGAAACATGACAAGAAGCAACACAGACCTTTGCTCCGATTCAGCAAGGCTCTTCTCTAGTTCTTGATCATTAACGTGGCTCCTTTAGTATCTTCTTTATTTCATTAGCTCCTCAGTAAAGGAAGCTGAGCTTTTCCATCAAGGGCAAATCCCATCCGATGATAAAAGGCTTATTTCAAAGAGATGGCAACGTGACTTGGCCCACTCACACGGGCATCCTTTCCACTTTGCCAGTGTCTGATGTGTTGTTGGCACCGAGTCTCACCCTGCTGTCGAGCCACCTGCTTTCTCGACTGCCACAAGACTCAACCTTCCCACGCGCTGATTCTCAGGCACTACTCAAAATGAGTACTATACCATACCTACTTTACCCAGGCTTCGCGCACTGGAGAGGACACTCTGTTCCAGAACCACCATTCAGAGCGTGACACCATAGTCTTCCGAGACTGAAGGATGCCAACACACACTCAAAATGATGGCCATCATATGAAAAGACTCCTTTTCCAGCAAGGTTGGAATTCTGGGTGAACCCAGGTAGGTCCAACCTATCTAGTTCTTGCTAAAACTGGGGCCAGTCTACTTAGTCCTGGGCACCTTGGGCCTCCATATTTAACCTCTTACTTATTTTGGGTTAAAAGAAAACAACAGAAACATGTAGAACATTAAGAGTCCAATACTATGCATATTATATATAGTTTCCCCTAGGGGCTGGGGATAAGAATAGGCCCTTAGTTTGGCTGTACTTGTCGTAAGAGGCGACTAAACAACAACCGGGTAGATGGGGCTCGTCAGCCTGGGAAGGCAGCTCATCTGAGAGAAGGAAAACTCTGATCCCAAACCTCCACTGCCTTGTGGCTACATCCAGTTACGGAAAAGGCTTCAGGAGTCAACCTCGAGGCAAAATCCGGAGCCGGAGTCCCTGAGGCAGTTCATGGCTGAACACAGTCACGTTCTGGCAACTCCTGCGATGCCGCTGGAACCAACCGTATTGGCTTCTGCCTTTCCATTGGACCATTTCAGCGATGTGGAGAGCGGGGATTTGCTGCATGGGTAACAGCCTATCCTCCATACCTACTTTACCCAGGCTTCGCGTACTGGAGAGGACACTCTGTTCCAGAACCACCATTCAGAGCGCATTACCATAGTCTTCCGAGACTGAAGGATGCCAACATGTATAGTATTATGCAGTACTATACTATACTACTCAGAAGTAAGTCCCATTATAGTCAATGGGGCTTACTCCCAGGAAAGTGTGGATAGGATTGTAGCCTAAATTTCAGTGCCATCATTTTATTGCGTTCAAAATCTTCATGCATTACAGCGGTTCCCAGCCTTTACCTAAAGGTAAAGGTTCTCAGACTGTGTGCCATGGCACCCCAGGGTGCTGTGCCAATCTCACAGGGGTGCCGCATGATGTCCCAGACGGCCTTCCCGGCTCTCCCGGGCACCGCAATCTTGGCCAGTCGAAGATCGCATGAGATTTTATGTGATTTTCGAGAGATCTCGCACAATTCTCACAAGATCTCACACGCAATCTTGGGGGGAGCTCTAGTAGCTGTCTCATCCTCCCATGTCTCATCCATCTACAACAGGGCGCCGTGAAAGAAGGGCGCTGTGACCAGGGTGTGTTTGGGAACTGCTGCCCTAACCATTACACTGCACAGGGTCCCAACAACTTCTTCCCAAAGGCCTTTTACAAAAGCAATGAGCATGGATGACCCACACTTCTCCCCACCCTGCCCAGGTCATCTCCAAACCCCACCTTGCGCTCTCAGCATTCTTGGATCTTGGCTGGATAAATCCTCAGAGAATGTCAAAATATCCCATTCAGTCACGGTTGGCTGCGTCCCCCGGGCTCCCTTCACCTTGCAGAATAACAGCCGTTGGACACACTTGACTTGTTGGGGGATATAACTCGGCTGGCTGGACTTACACTCAGAAGAGTCCTTCGGGCTTCTGCTCTGGTCTCTACTGATTTTTTTCCCCATGTTCTCATTTTGCTTGCACATCAGTGGCTCCTTTTCCACAGGAAATCAGCAGCTTAGAAACCCCAAGGATCAGTACAAGTGCAATTCTGACCTGGCCTGTTATCCAGTAAACAGTCCAGGTGCTTCAGATTAAACCCATGTAATTCTATGGCTGAATCCTCCTTGATTCCTCTTGGCTGTCTGTGGTTTCTCTCTTCCCCCCCCCCCACTATATGCTCCCTTGCTGGATCTCAGTTTTCTCCCCCATTAGTCTTTCTTTCAATCAGCTCCCACATTTTGTCAAGCCAGCTCTCTCTGCTCTTCAAGGCCCTCCTCACATCTGAGAAGGCCCTTTAATCATAAGAACAGAAGAGCCCCGATGGATCGGTCCAAAGGCCCATCTAGTCCAGCTTCTTGTATCTCACAGTGGCCCACCAGATGTCTCAGGGAGCATACAAGAAAGCAAGTTAGCTGTATCCTGTGGACACTCCCTTGCACCTGGCATTCGAAGATAGCCCTCTCCTAGAACCAAGAGGTTGCACATACCCATCATGGCTTGAAACCTATGATGGACTTTTCATCCATAAAGCTGTCCAACCACTCATCATCATCAACCGCATTCAAGAGCATTCAGGAGCCTCTAAAGCTGAGACATTGGCAGTAATGATATGCAAATGATCATCAAAGTGCAACAATGCGCTATTCTGTTGATTTTTAATAAGTCCAAAAGGGGCGGGGGATTCCTTTGCGCTTCCCAACCCCCAGATGACCAAACACGAATACGACTCCATCTCTGCGTTATAACGTAGCGATCTGCGTTATATAAGCTGTAAACTCTCCTTTTTATTAGCCATTTAAAAGTCACTCTCCACAAAGCAGCTTTCATATTAAAGCAGCAACAGAGTAGACCCGTCAAGCCAAAGAGACTCCCTCGTTTACTGACAAGACAGAGACTTTCCATTCCTACCTGGGCTGGAAATCAACACTCATAAATTAATTATCTCCTTAATATGTATCATTCCAGTGTTCTGAATTGCAAGGGCTTCCCCCCCCCCCCCAAGAGACCCAGGCTGCAATCCAACAGAGGCAGAAATATGGTTGTGTGTACACTACATTTTTCCTTCCCTTCTCTGTGCGTGGGTTAGTGTCAAGCCATGGTTCAGCCACGAGGGGACACAGTGTTCGGTTGGATGTAGGGCAGAGATCTAGAAAGAAATATTTTATATATTAACAATAATTAATGAATTAATAATATTGGAACCCTGCGCTCCTAAGGTTGCTACAGTCCTTATATGTAAGGCATGTATAGTATGTATATATACTTACTATATATACATGTAAGGCATGTATGTATAGTATATATAGGGCATGTATAGTATGTATGTAGTGTAGCATGTAAGGACATACTTATAGTATGTAAGGCAGCCATTTTCAACCATTGTGCCATGGCACGCTAGTGTACTGCAAATGGTCCCCAGGTGTGCTGCAGGAATTTGGGAGAGGGTCATTTATCAATAGGACCATTAGGGGATGTGAGCCCCCATTGACAGCACAGTGTGCCTTGTCAATTATCAAAAAGCTGATGGTGAGCCTTGACCATTTTAGTGCCTTGCCAGTCTGCTGCAAGATGAAAAAGATTGAAAATCACTGATGTAAGGACATATAATCCTTACATACATACAGGGTTTTTGCAGAAAATGGCAATGCCTTTCGAAGACCTCCAGTGGGCCTTCTGAGGCCAGGAGAGACCCCACATGGCCTCCCCGGACATCCAAAGGCCATTTTTTTCACCTCAGGTCCGCCATAGGGAGTGCAGGTTGACAGCCCTTCAAGCCATGGTACCAGGGGCAATATATACCCCCTGCACCCCTTAGCCACACCACTGCTGCAAGGGCTTTTAGGATAACATTTTCCAAACAGCTATCTACACAAAAGACGAAGCAACACAATCCGTTTGACGAGACCATAGCTAAGAAATGGAGACAAAGTGCCAACGTCTGTGATGGTTAGCGTCATCCTCGCGTGACACCAGCTTGGCAGCCTCAGCGCTGAGTGTGTGCTTTTTCTCCTCCCCCCCCCCCCGCGCCTTGATTTACAGAGTTCTTTATCTTCTTTTTCGGAGTTCCCGGATCTCCACATCCATATATTTGATGTATCGTTGAGTAAGACATTTGTTATCTTCTCCGACGACAGGCCTGTAGCCCGGCCAATCCATTTCCAGCCTGTCTTCTGAGACGGATACAACAAGAGCTGCTTCTAAGGCATCAATTGATCTGATGCAAGGAAGAAAATATGTGACAAACACAAGGGAGAGTCTCTAGAGGTTCAGCGTCCTACGTCATTCCCCTCGTCTCCAGCTGCGGCTTGCTTTTCAGCATTCAAACGTCAGGAGCTGTTTGTTTTTTTTCCTGAGTCAGACCTCTTGACTAGCTCAGCACTATTAATACCACCAGACAGTGGCATTCCTGGCCACTGCCCCACCCAGGGGTGCCACCCCCACCTGGAGGTGCCTCTCCCTTACTCACTGCCTCCCTTCTATGCGTTCTTATAGGCAGCAACTGTTACCCTGCACATGCCCAATCTTGTCTGATCTCGGAAGCTAAGCAGGGTCAGGCCTGGTTAGTACTTGGATGGGAGACCGCCTGGGAATACCGGGTGCTGTAGGCTTATACCATGAGCTCGAAAGCTAAGCGGGGTCAGGCCTGGTTAGTACTTGGATGGGAGACCGCCTGGGAATACCGGGTGCTGTAGGCTTATACCATAATATCGGAAGCTAAGAGGGGTCAGGCCTGGTTAGTACTTGGATGGGAGACCGCCTGGGAATAGCGGGTGCTGTAGGCTTATACCATGATCTCAGAAGCTAAGCGGGGTCAGGCCTGGTTAGTACTTGGATGGGAGACCGCCTGGGAATACCGAGTGCTGTAGGCTTATACCATAGTCTTTCGACCAGGTTGCCAACTGTGTGTTCTTAGGGCAGGGGAGGCTGTGAACAGCTTCTCTGGCCTTCAAACCACCTCTGGGGCAGCCTTCAGGAGGTAGCCCTCAGATCAGCACGGTCGATATTGGGGGAGTGCCACGGGGCGCCCAGGGCATTTGCACCCCTTACCTCTCTCAGGTACGCCACTGCCACTGAACAGCAGCTGCTCCAGGGTTTCTGTTGCGCACATCCAATGGCTGTTTACATGGTGGTGGTTGGGTGGGCGGAGTGGTGTCGCTAGGGGGGTGTGGGCCACAGCGGGTGATGCACATGGGAGGGGGGAACTGACTGGCCAAAATTTTTAAAATATTGTGGTATTTGAGTAAAGCCATCATGTTATAGATCAATCGATGAGTAATTTCATGCAGACTGCAGTGGGGCAAACTGTGTTGAAATACCTCTACTCTATCACAAGTTAAAACCAAAAAAAACCAGCAGGACTGGGGCAATGGTATATCACCACACCTGCTAAGGTGTAAGCAGACCTTACACCTTACACTCGCACAGGGTAAGCAGACATTACCCTGTCTACTGCATGGGAGGGGACTCGTCCTAGGGGTGATGCACTGGTCTCCTGCACTGGGTGACACAAGCGCTAGTGACACCACTGGGTGAGTTTGCCCCCAGCAAGATAAACAAAGTTGCAATTTGTTAAGATTTCACAGTTAGCTGCACAGACATTCACTCTTTGCTTTGCGCTGATAATGTAATAACCAGCTTTCCAAAGAGCAGACAGCATAATGAACGGGTAGCAGAAGACCCTGATAAAAACAAAGGCATTCATTCATTCCTTGCCTTTGAGTTCCTGGGAGCCCTTCTTCTTCGCCAGCGCCTGATCCATTTTTCTCCCCACTTTTTTCTTTGTTGTCTTCAGAACGCAGGCATTCAGCCCCCTCGTCTTTCATTCCCTTCCGAACTTCTCCTTCGCTGCGGGGCGCTCAAACCCCCACAACGGCCCCCGCACCCTGATCATGCAGTCAGAAGAAGGTTCATTAAGTAGTAATTAATACACGTTCAAGTACTGTGTAAATATTGTGTTGCAGGGGCTGCAAGGAGACACATCCAGGACGCGTTGGCAGCCCCTCGGAAGAATGAAATGTTGGCAATTAATCTCTCTTAAAAGGCTGACATGTCAAAACGGATGTTCTTTAAAAATTACAATCTGGGATGTCAAGACGCAAGCAGGGAGGCGGTTAGCATTTTAATTATGGGACTTTTCAGATTGTTGAGAGGGTAAAACCCAAGCGACTGCGGCTGCTTCCCAAAGCCCACGGGCTCCACACTTTGTGGTTGCACTAGGGCCACAAAGGACCAAGACTGAAACGCTCTTGGCCATGACAGCTCAATTCTATGCTGCTTGCTCACCCAGTAGTACAGAGGTGCCAAAACTGCCAGTGGGACCAGGAAGGAAGCACCTGGAGGTTTCCTTGGAGTAAGGGGGTAAAGTATTGGGACAGTTCCTATGGGGCTACTCGGCTTTGCACCTGCTCCATAGCCGGCACAGTTTCAAGCAGTGGCGTAGCTACAGGGGGTGCAAAGTTTTGCAGGGAGCCTCTCCATGGTGTACAAGTGGCTCCTCCCCCTCCCCTTTGGAGCCATTCAGGGCAGGGGGAGCAAAACAGAGGCACCTCCCTCCGTTTTGCTCCTCCCACCCAGCTCTGAAGGGGAGGGGCCACTTGCATGCTGTGGGGAAGCTCCCTGCAAAACCTAATATTTTGCACCCTGTCTAGCTATGCCACCGGATTTAAGTAGCCCATGTAGGGCTTTCAGGCATGGGGGTGAGGTGTGGGGGACAGGACACAACAGCAGCCTCTGCCACCATCTCTGCCCTCCTACTGGGCCTGAATTTCACCCAGGCCACCCTTCCCCACCCAGAAACACCCTCCCTTTGCCCTGTTCCAACCTCCCCTTGTCTTGCCACATGCCAGCAGTGCACTTACCCAGTCAGCGGGCAAAACTTCAGTATTGGCTAAAGTCTGCCAGTGGCACTGGCCTGCATGTGATCACAATGTACTTAACAGTACACTTGCAACCACACATGAGCCAGTGGTAGCCAGCAATAGGAATGAGACCTTATTGAACACCATGGGCTGAGTAAAACAAATAATACCGTTCTGCACCGGTGCAGCCACAATGCAGCCCCATGGTAAGGGAACAAATGTTCCCATACCTCAAGGAGGCCTCTGTGACTGCTGCCCCACTGCAAGATGCAGTGCATGCCCCATTGGCACAGCTGCACCGGCACTGGAAAATTGGATAGGATTGGGCCCTCAAACACTTCTACTCATTAGGTGACCTGGACTGATGCTCAACCTAACGCACCTCACAGATTTCCTTGACGGTCAAATGGTGGAGGACAACCATGTGTGTCACCCTGAGTTCCTCAATGGACAAAAGAAAGGACTTATTTTGCACAGTGCAGCATGTGCAGCATGGAATTAGTTGCCACAATATGTGGTGATAGCCGTTAAGTTAGATGACTGTAAAAGGGAACTTGATAAATGCATGGTGGTCATAAGAACGTAAGAAGAGCCCTGCTGAAGATGTCATCCCATGTTGGACACCACATGTCTTAAGAACCTAAGAAGAGCACTGCTGGATCAGGCCAAAGGCCCATCTAATCCAGCCTCCTGTATCTCACAGTGGCCCACCAGACGCCGCAGGGAGCACACAAGACAACAAGAGACCTGCATCCTGGTGCCCTCCCTTGCATCTGGCATTCGGAGGTTGCCAACTTCTAAAACCCAGAGGCTGCGTACAGTCTACCAAGAGTTACTAATCATGGTGGCTGTTATGAAACCAGTTGCAAGAAAGCAACAGCAAAGGACAGCCACAATAGGCCTGCTATAACCTGCCTCCTACCCTTTCACAGCTCTGTCTAGCCAAGGGGTGTCCAAACTTTTTGGCAGGAGGGTCACAGCATCTCTCTGACACTGTGTTGGGGGCAAGAAAAAATAAAAATCAATTTACATTTCAAATTTGAATAAATTTACATAAATGAATATATTAGAGATGGAACGTCTATGAATGAGCGAAGGTCTTGCAATAACTCAAGGCCTAGAAAAGGCCATGCACAAAGCAAGGCCAACCTTTCCTTTGCTGCTGCTGCTGCATCAGAGACGTGAAACAGCAAGCAGTGGAGGAAGCCCTTGTCCCACAGCTCACGCAAGAGATCGAGCAGTTGGCCGTCACACTGAGAGCAGTTGCTTTGGGCCAGCACGGGCTCCAGCAAGTCTCTGGAGGGCCAGAGGCTCCTTGGAGACTAGAGGCTCCCCACGGGCTGGGCACCCCTGGTCTAGCCTCATTCACTTCCCTCATTCACACCAATTTACGGAAGTTTAGGCAATTGATGCAAGTTTAGGCAATTCTGGGCCCATACCTATGTATGTCTACGCAGAAGTAAGTCCCATTATAGTCAGTGGGGCTCACTCCCAAGTAAGTGTGGATGCGATTGCTGCCTAATGCAAATTTGTGCATTCAATGCAAATTTATGCAACTTGCACCCTTTTCT
This sequence comes from Tiliqua scincoides, assembly GCF_035046505.1. NCBI lineage: Eukaryota > Metazoa > Chordata > Lepidosauria > Squamata > Scincidae > Tiliqua > Tiliqua scincoides. The sequence goes on from NC_089828.1 coordinate 55,905,271, forward strand.
CAGCTTTATAACTGCAGACTGGAGCATCCGTGGATTTTGGCATCCGCCTGGGGTCTGGAACCAAACCTCATAGATACAGAGGCCTACTGCATTTGCTTCACAGCCTGCACGTGGGCTTTCTGAAGGCACCTGGCTGAACACTATGAGAAGCCAGCGCGACCTTCCCTCTCATCCAGTGAAGCTCCTCTCCTGTACTTACCTAAAGGCAAATCTAAATCTCTTCTGAAGTGCTGGGGACACGATCATCTCAGCAAGCCTCCCCACCAGAATGAGTCACTTGGAACCCCTTGAGGAGGTCATGTTCCAGTCTCCACCTTGTAACTCCCAAGACCAACATGTTGAAATTTCACATTCCTCATTCAAAGGCCAGCCTCGGCTCTTTCAAGGGCCCAGCGGAAGGCTATTTTTGCTCCTACTCCATGTCAGTTAAAAGCTTTGCCTCCCGAGCTACCATCAAGAGCCAGCTGTCAAGCATGGGGCTTGTTAATTCATTAAAACCAGTTCTTTATCCTCTCAGGAAATCACGGCGCTCACACTTACTGGCAGACAATAACGGCGTAGACCTGAGCCGCTGAACTCACTGACAATAACAATTATTCAGTAGTCTGCCAATTCCTATTAGACTTCTCAGGCTGGAGAATTTACACGGGGTTATTGAATTAAACACACACACACACAAGACACACTCGGCTGAAAGCTTTAGGGAACTCAAACTAATTAGCCAGCATTTGTAAACCCCTTTGTTCATGGTAATTTGTTTACAAGAGCAACTCAACCTTTTAATTACAGCGTGTTTGTCAGCCGGGTGTCGCACCTCCGCCATTGGTGCGCGCGCAAAAGTGTGCGGGGTGTAAAAAGGACAAATGCACAGAAAGTAATTTTTGATTTAATGAGCAGTGACGACCGAGCCCTCCAGTGCTTGACCTAAAATGCAAGTGTGTTTTTAATTATGCGGAAGAAAAATTAAAAACCCCCCAGGTGCCGTGCCGAGCGCTGAGGTCAGGCTCTGCTTTGCTTCGGCAAAGTGACATTTTCCGCTTTCCTCCAGAGGAGGCCCTGCTGGAAAGCAAAGAGGTGGCGGGAAAAGGGAGGCAAATTTGGCCCCCTTTTCGCTGCCTTTGAGCTCCTGAAGAGGTCCTCAGAGAATTCTCCCTCCTGGGCAGAGCCTCTGAGATTCAGGGCCCAATCCTGAAGGCCCAGTGCTGGCCCTCTACCAGTGCTGAGCGTCACAAATGTGGTGCAAGGCACATCTGTGATGCTCAGTGCCAGGTCAGCCCTGGCACAGGTTCTGCACCAGTTCGTGCTGAGACAGTGCCAGCTGCATGCTGCCCAGAGCAAGAGACGAGTTCCAGGTGATGGAGAGGTGAGTTGGGGCAGGGGAGAGGTGTTCTAGGGCAGGGGAGAGTGGGGGAAAGGCAGGTTGGGGGAAGGCAGTGAGTCGGGAGGGGGGCTCCACTGGATCCATAACCCTACATTGGGTCACCCAGCACAGACTAAATAGCTGGCATAGACTTGAGTAGCCCCACTGTGGGGCTTGGGCCTTATCCTGGGGGCAAGGGACGAGTCTCCTTCCCCTGAGAAGCCACCGGCAGCTGACCACAGCCCAATGGATGCAGTGGTCACCATTTTGGCACCACTGGTCCTCTGGGCAACAGGCAGCTCAGGATTGGGTTTGCCATTAAGTGACATCACTGGCCCGAGTGCCGGGGCAGTCTGTTACGGTTCTGCTGCCAATGGTTAATGGTAAAAAATCAGCACAGTAGCATCACCAGAATACCTGCATCAGCTGTTTTGGACTTTGGAGCACCTCAGATTTCAGATTCTCTGATTCGGGATGTCATGTCAACCTGTCATGTCTTTTAAGTGAGGCATATAGTAGTGTAACTAGGGTGCTGTGGTGTACCTGAGAAGCAGGCAAAGGGGAAAAATACCCCAGGTATCAGGCAGGGGTGGTGATGTACTGACATCCACCCCCTGAGGCAGCTCCCCTCACGCTGCTCAGGTTCTTAGGACCTTTTGCCCAGAGATGTTCTGAGGGCTGGGGAAGCAGAGTGCTACCTCCCTGGCCCCCCAAAGGCCTTGTAAAGTCCTTGAAGGACTGAAAACGTCACTTCTGGTTTTCACGGAGGAAACCAGAAGTGATTTTTTTTAAAGCCCTTAGAAGGCCTGCTGAGGGCTGTGGTGGCTTCCTACTAAGGGCATAAGAGACATCACTTTTGGTTTCCTCTGTGAAACTGGAAGTGATATTTTTCGGCCTTCTTTTTGCAAGACCTCCAGGGGGTCGGTGAAGATGTGCACAGCCTCCCTGGGGCTCCAGAAGGGAGGCAGGGGGTAGCAGCCCGCCAGTGTGGGAAGTGGCAGCTAGGCCGGTGGGGGGCGGGAGCAACCTGCAGTCATGGTCCCGGGTAGCACCACGGCCAGGATCACCACTGCTAGGGTGAAGCTTGAGGGGCATGTGCCCCAAGTGCTATGCCAAGGGGGGGGGGTGAATGACTGCCCCTCAGACTCCGTTCTAGTTATGGAGGAGGCGCTGGTGGCTTCACGCCCCTGTTCTTTCTCCTTCAAAGGGGTGGCTTCACAGGAGAAGAAATGGGGGCATGAAGCCACAGCAGTGAGTCACCCAGAAATGACTCTCCTCCTCTGGGGATAACCCAGAAGTGACTGCCTTGCACTGACCGTGGTTGCACCCTCGTTCCTTTTCCACTGGAGGACTGCAGTATGTGCTCCCTCCTCTGGGAAGAACCAGAAGTGACTGATGTCACATGACGTCGCATCGCTGTCCTGGGTGCTGCGGCTGAGCATCGTTACGGCATCTTGCCTGGACGCCTTTAAAAGGGGACTGGACAAATTTCTGGAGGAGAAGCTCATTACGGGTTACAAGTCATAGTAGGTATGTGCAAGCTCTTGGTTTTAGAGGCAGGCTGCCTCCGACTGCCAGATGCAGGGGAGGGCACCGGGACGCAGGTTGTGTCTGTTGTCTTGTGTGCTCCCTGGGGCATTTGGTGGGCCGCTGTGAGATACAGGAAGCTGGACTAGATGGTCCTATGGCCTGATCCAGTGGGGCTGTTCTTAACTACAATTCCCAGGAAGCCTTGCAGGTCTCTTGTTATCTGGTGTGCTCCCTGGGGCATTTGGTGGGCCGCTGTGAGATACAGGAAGCTGGACTAGATGGGCCTATGGTCTGCTCCAGTGGGGCTGTTCTTATGTTCTTAACTACAATTCCCAGGAGGCCATGCAGGTCTCTTGTTATCTGGTGTGCTCCCTGGGGCATTTGGTGGGCCGCTGTGAGATACAGGAAGCTGGACTGGATGGGCCTTTGGCCTGATCCAGTGGGGCTCTCCTTATGTTCTTATTACGCCTCTGGTAGACATGCACACATGCACCTCTGGATGCAGGAGAGACCACTGCTCCCTTCCAATGGGCGCACCTCAAAATGTTCATATTCTGCCCATTAGACGCTCAGCTGTGTTATTTAAAATGTATTCCGAGAGCTCTGCCTAAATCTTTTAATCCCATTTGATCTACGAACAGTGGCAACATGACAGGTTAGATTAGCACATTTGGGCCTTTTTGGAAATTATAGATCTCGGGCCCCGGTACAAGGAAACCGACAGCTGCAGCTTCAGATAGAGTTTTTTCTCTCTCTCTCTTCCTCCCTCTTCCTTTCATTTGTAACCCTGAGCTAAACATGAGTAAAGCCTCTTCCTCTGTCTCTGCTTGATTGAAAGACGGGCGAGCAGGAATAAGAGAAAGGGATGCTTCCTACGCAACAGGCTCAGCAAGAGATTGATTTTCTGTCAGGGCTTTGATGCGTCTGCAGGATGCATCTCCAAGATTGCTTAATGTGGATTAGTTAACCCTGAAGATGTTTCGACTCCTCTCTCCTGCAGGCGAGAAGTGGCACTTCTCAGAGGAGAGCTGCTTGTTTCAACCTGGTTTCTACAAAAAAATGAACTGCATGGGATGATTGAGATGTATACAGTTATGCAGGGGATGGATCGAGTGGATAGCAGGATTTATTTTCCCTCTCACACAGTGCCAGAACTAGGGGACATCCACTAACATTAGGTGTCGGGAGAGTTGGAACGGACAAATGAAAATGTTTCTTTACCTGGCTTGTAATTAATCTGTGGAACTCCTTGCCACAGGACGTGGTCATGGCATCTGGCCTAGATGCCTTTAAAAGGGGGGGTGGATACACAGATGGAGGAAAGATTCATCACAGGCTACAAGCCAGGATGACTATATGCAACTTCCTGGTTTTCAGGCTCCTGGTAAATTTAGGAACCACTGGGGCAGTGAAAACAGGGAGTGGGTCAGGAACCCTAGTCCCAATTTTAATCCAGAAAGAAAAACATAAATATCAAATGTTTAGAAATGGAGAACTCCAGTCCATTCACCCAGCCTGCGCTCACATTGCCTTCTACCTCTCTTACATCCGGCTGACACACCATGTAAAATATTTATATTCCTGTGCATTTTTTTTGCCACTAATCACGCTAAATGACACTAATTAAAATGAAGCTCATAAAAAAAAATAAAATCAACTGGGTTAATCAGTAATAAAGAATGAGACTTTTTAAATCCTGGTTTTTAGAGATTGTTCTTAATGAACAAACTGTGACTCTTATATTCATTATTTATCTCCATCTGAATTTTAATGAATCAGTCCCAGTGCTCATTAACAAAGCGCAGTATTTACAGAAAACTGGTACTTCATAAATATAAAAATCTTCCAGAGTGTATATACATTAGTTTGAAAATTCAGTAATTATGACTCAAAATTCTTCATACAATTCGAAGGCAATGGCATGCTCATATTTATTATATAGGCAGAAAATATTTCAATGTCACAGTGGATTTTTTAGTAGGAGGGTAATCCTGACTCCATCTCCCTTCCCTCTTCTGCTTTCTGTAACAGAGCCTTTCTAGATTGTAAGCCCCTTGTGGTAGAGCGCTGCCCTGCCCTTTTAGCATGTATGCACTGCTGAAACAGAGACGCCTGCATTGGCTCGGTCATGTCGTGAGAATGGATGATGGCCGGATCCCAAAGGATCTCCTCTATGGAGAACTCGTGCAAGGAAAGCGCCCTACAGGTTGACCACAGCTGCGATACAAGGACATCTGCAAGAGGGATCTGAAGGCCTTAGGAGTGGACCTCAACAGGTGGGAAACCCTGGCCTCTGAGCGGCCCGCTTGGAAGCAGGCTGTGCAGCATGGCCTTTCCCAGTTTGAAGAGACACTTGGCCAACAGTCTGAGGCAAAGAGGCAAAGAAGGAAGGCCCATAGCCAGGGAGACAGACCAGGGACAGGCTGCACTTGCTCCCAGTGTGGAAGGGATTGTCACTCCCGAATCAGCCTTTTCAGCCGCACTAGACGCTGTTCCAGAACCACCTTTCAGAGCGCGATACCAGAGTCTTTCGAGACTGAAGGTTGCCAATATGTATGTATTTGTGTCAACTTTTCACCAGGAGGTCCCGACATCAGTACAGCTACCACCATGCAAGAAAGCCTAGGCTAGAAAAGGGTGGCTGGTCCTCACCAGAGGTGAAAAATAACTGAAGGCTTAGAAGTTCATGAGAGGGAGGGGGACCGGACGTCTGTCCTTCAGAGCAGTCTGCGGTTGCCACATACTTGAAGTTTCACCAGCCTCCGAAGAATTTAAACTTCCAAGCCAGATCAGACACGATATTCCTTCTGCTCAATCAGACCATGACTCCCTTTCCTCTGCATTATCTACTCCAGTGTTTCCCAACCTAGGGGTCACAACCTCCCAGAGCAGGTGTGCACGTTTGGGATGCTACCCCCTTAAGGCGAGTACTGACCCAACCAGGGACCCATAGGTGCCATTAGTTTTGCTGCCACCAAACACAGTTAAATAAAAAGGGGCTTTTTACTTATTTGTGTGTGGTTGTGGCAGGAGCAATGATATCCCAAAGTGCTGTACTAACAGCATCTACAGATCTCCTTAAGGGGGTAGCGTTCAACCTTAGGTTGGGAACCACTGGTCTACTCAGGCTTGCAGGTGCTCTCCAGTGTTTTATACAGTGCTGTTTTCCAGCCTTACCTGGAAATACCAGATTGAACAGGGGAGGGAGATTTGTCTACAGCCCTGTTCACAGCTGTCCACAGCTGGCAGTAGAAGGCTGCCAGCTAGTGCAGACATTATTGAGAAAGTTGGACCAAAAGCCTAACGAAAGAAAAAAGCACTTCAGGTGGTCATCATCCAGGAGAGTCGGGACAGTTAAAGAAAATATATCTTTACCTAGCGCATCGTTAATCTGTGGAACTCCTTGCCACAGGATGTGGTGATGGCGTCTTGCCTAGATGTCTTTAAAAGGGGATTGGACAGATTTCTAGAAGAAAAGTCCATCACAGGTGACAAGCCACAACGGGTATATGCAGCCTCCTGATTTTAGAAGTAGGCTACATCAGGATGCCAGATGCAAGGAAGAACACCGGGATGCAGGTCTCTTGTGTCCTGTGTGGCTTGAGGTGGGTCACTGAGAGGTGCAGGAAGCTGGACTACATGGGTCTCTCTCTGGCCTTATTCAGCAGGGTTCTTCTTATATGTTCTTGTCTGTGAAGCTGCCATGGTGGTGGATCACTATGTGAATAATTGTATGATTGATAAATAATACCTGGACTGAGTCAAAAGGCAGAGGGTGGGCATTTGGTTGCCATGGCTGCAGGGGTGGGTCTTACACACTTCCGTGGCACGGGCTCCCTTTTGTTCCGTGGCCAACCTCCCATGCGGCTTGATGTTGCGGTCACACGGGGTAGCTCCCCTCGTCTAATTAAATTGCCTTTGTGCCGCGAAGGGCGCAAAAAAAAATGCATCACGGAGAAACAGCATCTGTTGATTACATAAAGTGAAGTGATTTCTTTTGCAATCATGGCAGGAGTTAGCTAATCGCAGGGTTGGAGAGTCTCCTGCCGTGATTCCATTACCTTGTAATTTTCATCTTGTTCACTGTTGCCAGCGAACCCCGCTCTGCTTTGAATTCCTCCCGCGTCCCTCTCCTCGTCTTCTCCGCCACCACTCGTGTGGCATGCTGGATGCTTTCTGCTGGGGGAATTTATTGAGCTAAGTTATTTGAATTTAGCAGCCAGGCAAGCCTCGGATATTATGCTATTAATCTCCCAAATTTATGTCCGCACTTCCTTTTGAAGGGCTAAATGTAATCAGAAACAATTTGTTTGGGGATGGTGTTTAAAAATTCATAATTTTCTCATACAATGCCTCTGTGGCAGAAGTGGTGGAGAAAGCAGTGGTACTCACGGCTCATTAGCAGCAAGATTCACAAACACACACACACCCCACATCTGGCTTTCCCCATCCTTTTGATGGAATTGCCAAAAGTTTTGCATTCATTCCACGCAGGCCCGACAAGGATGCACAATGGCTCTGCCAGGAACTCATTAAACATGCCCACAAGTCAAACTGGATAAACATCCAAACACATTTGCCGAGAGCTGGCAGGTTTCTTCTCGGCTCCCTCCCATTCATAAGTTTGTTTTACTATCACCTATTTTGATCTACAGTTGCCGGGTCAGAAGCTTCCAAAACCCTAAGATATCTAATGTGGGGTCTGATGATGTCACACCCCTTCAAAAGGGGGGGGCAATCCAGTACTGGGACACTAGGAGAGGTGACACACACACCAGGTGACACACACACAGGGGGTTGGCACCATTACTGGCCAAAATTTTTACAATTGCGGTATTTTTGAATATTACCATCATGTTTTTATATCATTCAATGCATAATTTCTTGGAGAATGCAATGAAACAAACTGTGTTTAAATATCACGATTCTATCAAAAGTTATAGCCATTAGCCCAAGGAAATAGGGCAACAAATTGAGAGCACCAGTTCCTTTGGGGCACACTGGTGACTCTGTTCTGATTCAGACACCTGCTTCTGCACATGGGACCTTTCCCATTCCCTCCAGTGGCTCTGGTCAATGAGACAAACAAATTAGTGGTTCTGGGTAAGGGCAAACAGGTGTCCCTGTTTCATTCCATCACTGTTTTGTTGGTTCATATAGCCCAGCATCCCAACCCTCCAGTGTAAGAATGGAGGCCGTTTCTATAAGTTGTTCATTGACTGGAGCATGAAGAGGGGGTGATGTCGGGTCTCACATTGGTGTGGGCAGCCTGGGGTCAGATCCTTGGCTCCTTTGCTGCTGAAACAGACTTTTAAGTTTGATGTTGCAATGCCTGTCCCATCCCTTTGGAAAACCCCATCCTTCATGGGGCTTTTCATGCAGAGGGGTCGGGTGGAAGAAAGGGGGAAAAGACAAATAGCTTTGATTTGTGACCGAGCTTCAGGCTGTCTGTCATGAGCCCAGGACACAAGTCCAGTACCCCAATGAAAACAAGGGCATGTGACCATCTTAGGGCTTGGGTGGCTCACATGGGCATGGGTGATCCTTCAGATAACTAGGTCGTAAGTTGGATAAGGCTTAAAAGTAATTGCCAGAACCTTGAACTGGCCTGTGGTGCTGTTGCGATACATCTTGAAGTGCAGGAGTCCATCAAAAATGATCCCAAAGCTGTACCTCCAAGTTAAACCACACCCCTGTAACCAAGCCATGCCCTCTGATCACGAGTTCCCAGTGGCTGCCTTTTTAATTGGCAAGGAGCGTGGAGAGGTGGAGGACAAACTGGTTAGGAGGGGTGGCATCCATGGCCAACACCATAAATAGTACGGAGGGAGGGTGTGAGCAGTCGCGTAGCTACAGATGGGCAGCTCAGTAAGAGAGTGGGGATGAGAGCCAACACACTGACTATTGATATCATCACTCCGCCCTCAACAGTGGGGGTGAACACACAACCCCTCCAGTAAGACCTGTGAATACATTGGCGTCCTACAAATCTCATACTTGTCTACCATCTAGCAGTCTCGATTTTCCAACTTTCCCAGTCTCTACAAACACACACTGAGAGAACCTGGGCCCCAACATATATGTATTTTATCAATAATTCACTCCCACCTGAATACAAAGTATATTTTTATCAATCCAATGGGAGAAAGTCCAGCCATCTGGGTGGTTTGCCTTCAGCATGCACGACACCACTGCAAGAACAAACAAACAAAAAAAATCAATCCTTTATTAAGTCAGCCCCTTTGGCAACACAGGAACAGCACAGCGGCAAAGTTAACAGGGAACAATAATCACACATGTTTGCACATATGAAAAAAAAGATACTGCATAGCTGATACTGGCCAGTTTCAAAGTTGCATGTCTGTGTCCCTTAGGACTCCATCAGGGTCTGCTGTAATCTTCTGAGAAGGTAGAGTTTGCCATCCTTCTACTGAGTTCCACTATGGGAGTGTACCTTTAAAAGTGATCAAGTGGGACAGAGAAAGGAGAGAAAAAATAAACTCCAAGGTAGCTGCATCAGAGTTTTGAGTGAATGTGATAGTGTGTTTGGAACTTAGTTGAACCATTGGGGTCTGAGGCATAGATAAGGCACCTGCTATCTAGGGTCAAAGAAGATTTTGGAGCACCCCCTGCATGACAAAATCAAATTTAATTAAATAAAAAGTTTTCTGGTTAATTGGCCATAACTTTTGATACAACACAGATATTCCAGTGTGATTTGTTTCATTGCATTCTACATTAAATTGCCTTTCCAATTATCTATAATATGGTGGTTTTATTTGCGCTTACCATGGTTTTCACAATCTTGCCCACTAGTGGCAAGTTCAGCTTGTTGACCCCTAAAGCACTGTTTCTCAAATGGTAGGTCGGGACCCACTTAGGAGGGCTGTGAGACCATTTCAGGTGGGTCGCCATTCATTTCAATAGTATATTAGGTTTGATGCCAACATGGTATGTGACTGCATTTGGGGAGATCTGTACTTTTAACAGGCTCTAATGTATATGCTTTTAACATTGATAGTCAATGGGGCTTACTCCTGGGTAAGTGTGGATAGAATTGCAATCTAGGATTGTTAAAAAAAAAAAAAAAATTCCTGATTGATGATGGGTCCTGACAGATTGGCATTCGAAAAAGTGGGTAATGGGCTAAAACATTTGAGAACCACTGCCCTATAGCTTGCTGCCCAGTGCAATTGCCACCTCTGCACCCCCCCTTAGCTATGCCACTAGTTGGTATCACTCTTGAGCAATAAAAACTTGATTTTCTTGAATCCCTTCCTCCTTTCTGCCCCTTATGCCTATAACTACTTCTTTTATATGTCCTGATTTTTTTGAACCCCTCCGTTGACTGTCTCTGTTATACAGACTTCCTGGCCATCCATCACTAAGTAGAAAGAGAGACCAGCAGGACTGATGTCAGTCCAGCTCAAGAATCTAAACCAACTTAAGATTCTGAATCTGCTGCACATGGATGGTGGAAGCCATCACGCCTTCTCCCACGTATTCATAAATGGGACTCGAAGGACTGCTCAGTTCCTGTCAGGCTAATTAAAATGAATTGTATCAAAAAGCCTGAGAGATGCTGATGGATAAGATAAAGTGTGGAGGGGGTGCTCCAGCCCCACCACTGTCCTCTCCTCCAGCTCCCCCTCCCTTTTCCCAATCCACGGAGGAGCAGCAGTGGAAGTGAGTGAGGTGGCTATCTCTTGATCTACTCCCTGAGATGAGTAGCTCAGCTGACTTCATGGACAAGCCAGCCCTGACCTTCTGCCAAAATTTCAGGACTCAGGTCTTGCTGTTGATCTCTTTTCAACATCTCACACTAGGGTTCCTCATATTGAATGGAGATCTAGACAACAAAAGGGCCCACCAGCTGAGCAATGGGAGGCGAGGCCGGAGTCTTTGTCTTCAATGCCATCCCTTTAATTAGGAGCTCATTAATAAATCCATCTTGTTCTCAAATCCCTGCACACCGTACTACAGTAGTTCATTAGCTCCAGAAGAGGCAATTTAGATTTCCTCAGATAATAGCATCTGTCACTAATCATGTTAAGAAACAGCAAGGCAGCGAAAGGCTGACCAAGTATTTGCAGGGGGGCAGGCGGAAATATGGTTGGTAGGACATGTTCAATCTGTCAACAGCAGCAAAAATATCAAGTGTGGATGATGCCAAAATTCTCCCCACCTGAATTTCTCCCCAGATTTTGGAGTTCTTCATTATCTGGATTCTTTACCCCTGCCCTGAGCAGTAGCTCAGAGTTCAATTTCAAGGAGGGAGGATTGGTTGGGTCAAAAGGCCAAGCCCTGAATCCAGTTCCAGGTCTTGCCACTAGCCAGGAGACTCCAGATCCAGGACATTGGGGTCAGACAGACCTGGAGACCAGGTCCCTCAAAGGCTGTCCCATATTCAGAACATCATGCTTCCCCCAAACTCACACATCATCACCAGCAACAGGCTAGAATAATATTTCTCAAACTAATGCTTCTCAAACAAAGTGCATTAGGACCCACTTGGTGGGTCATGATCCAATTTTTGGGTTCCACAGAGCCTCCAATGAAAACATGGATGATGGAAAGATCAGATAACTAATTGCCTCGAGCACTGAGGCTATTCCAACAGCAGGTAACTGCTAACTGCCCTGCAAAGAGCTGAGCTCCTGCAGTTTGCAAGCTTGTGAAAATATAGGGAGGTAGATATTTGAGCATCTTTTTTCTAGTGTATTTTTTTTTCCAAGTCCGTCAATGTCAGGTAGTGGGGGCAGGTGAAGGCTGGGCCACAGAACTAACAGCCCAATCCTATGCACATCTACTTAGAAGTAAGTCCCACTGAGTTCAACGGGACCTACTCCCAGGTAAGCATGGATAGGATTGCAGCTTCAGTCCCTCAAACTTAGTTAAGACTATTCATTAGGGCTGCCTCATTACAAGAAATGGATGGAGTTGAGTTTTGTTTTGCAAATAAATAAAATATTACTTATAAATAAATAAATAATTTCCTTCCAGATGAGTCTTTTAAAAAATCTCATAAAACTAGGTGGGTCCTGATAGCCATTTTCAACCAGTGTGCCCTAGCACACTGGTGTGCTGTGAGTGGTCCACATGTGTGCCACAGGAATTTGGGGGAAGGTCATTTATTAGTAGGGCCAATGGGGATGTGAGTCCCCCACTGGCAGCATGGTGTGAATTGTGAGAGACTAAGATGATTACGGGGCTGGGGCACCTTCCTTACGAGGAAAGGCTACTGCGTTTGAGCCTCTTCAGCCTAGAAAAGAGACGCCTGAGGGGGGACATGATTGAAAAATACCAAATTATGCAGGGGATGGACAGAGTGGATAGGGAGATGCTCTTTACACTCTCACATAACACCAGAACCAGGGGACATCCACTAAAATTGAGTGTTGGGAGAGTTAGAACAGACAAGAGAAAATATTTCTTTACTCAGTGTGTGGTTGGTCTGTGGAACTCCTTGCCACAGGATGTGGTGACGGCATCTGGCCTGGATGCCTTTAAAAAGGGATTGGACAAGTTTCTGTAGGAAAAATCCATTACGGGGTACAAGCCATGATGTGTATGCGCAACCTCCTGATTTTAGAAATGGCTATGTCAGAAGGCCAGATGCAAGGGAGGGCACCAGGATGAGGTCTCTTGTTATCTGGTGTGCTCCCTGGGGCATTTGGTGGGCCGCTGTGAGATACAGGAAGCTGGACTAGATGGGCCTATGGCCTGATCCAGTGGGGCTGTTCTTATGTTCTTATGATGGTGTGCCTTTACAATTTTAGTGCCTTGTCAGTGCTATACTGCTCTGGGCCAGGTTATCTTAGAGATCGCCTACTCCCGTACAATCCGGCTCGTCCTCTCAGGTCATCAGAGAAGGCCTTTTTACAAGTGCCGCCGCCTAAGGAGCTACGTGGGGCGGCGGCAAGAAATAGGGCCTTCTCAGTAGTGGCACCAACGTTGTGGAACTCCCTTCCCCTTGACTTGAGAATGGCTCCCTCTCTTGAGTCCTTTCGGCGAGGCCTGAAGACCTTGTTGTTTAACCAAGCCTTCTGACGTTATGGCCTTTTTAACATCTTTTATATATCTTTTAGTTGCTTTTTTACAGGCCCAATTCCTCTAAGAACTGCTGTTTTATGCTCTTTTATTCTGACTATTCTGACTACTGTTTTTATGGGTTCTGCTAATGTGTTTTTAATATGTTTTTATCTGTGAAATTATGTTTTAATTTGTTTTATATGTTGTTAGCCGCCCTGGGTCCCTTTTTGGGAGAAGGGCGGGATAAAAATAAAGTTTTATTATTATTATTATTATTATTATTATTATTATTATTATTATTATTATTGTCAGTGTGCCATGAGATTTAAAAAGTTGAAAATCGCTGCAGTGCTCCTACTGCCTAGAATGGCTCCAAAGGTTAGGGAGATGGGACTCTTGCATCCCGTGGCTTCCTGCAAAAATTTAGCGCTTTTCTCCCCCTCTAGCTACGTCACTGAGTTTGTTAAAGGCCTTTTGAAACCTGGAAAAGCCCCCCCCCCCACCCCCCCATTTGAGCATGGAACAAAACTGTGGCTTGATCTTATTAATATTTTTTTTTGGGAACGCAACACATTGCAGGCAGCCCTTTCCAGAACAGAAGGCTTAAATTATTCACACTCCCTCACAAGACAATCCGCAGCTAATTACGGCCCATACATGCAAATGAAAGCCATAATGATCACGATTTCTTTGCACTTATACACCGTGGCAGTTTTCAGCTGAGGGCCTTCAACTCTTTGCAAACATTAATTAACTCTCACAACGCAAGAGGATAAGTCAGGTAAGTGGAATCGTCCCCAGTTGTGGAAGAGAGGTGAGGCGGGCTTTCGGGGAGAGATGAGGGTTGCTAAACTGAAATAATAACTCCTGAGCATGGGCCGATCGCCCTCCTGTTTTCTCTTTGTCCAGCAGCCCATCACCTTTCATTCCTCTTGCTTGCAAACTATCAACAAAGCAAGACCTGTGGACAAACAAGAAGTCTCTGCCCCACTGGAGAGAACTTCTGGGGTGCCTATTTCTTCCAAATGAGATGTGATGTTCAGTGGGTCATCATCTACTTGAGCTTTATTTTAGTGTATGGGGGGGGCTGTATCCCTAGATTCCATATGTGTAGTTTCAAGTATCCATAGATCGGGTCCATGTGGGACCCCCCCATACATACCCCCTGCACCCACCCCTTCCAGAGGTGAGGGGTAGAGGCAAGTGACATTTTTTTCCTTTTCAGAGGCTTCCCACGGCCTCAGAATGCCTTATAAGGGCAAACAAATCTCTTCCAGTTTCCCAAGGAAGCCGGAAGTCACTTTTTGGGGGGCTGAAATGGCCATTCTGAAGCCTGCAGATGGGCACACACGGTCTCTGTGAGGCTCAGCAAAGCTTCCGTACCTGACCAGAGCACAGCTCCAGTCAGGTTCGGAGGGCTGGGGGGCGTCCCCGGTTATCTGTGGTTTCACATAACCACAGATACCAGGGCACCCCTGTATACATGTCCGAATACGTGATTGTGCATTAGAGATCAGATGGATCTGGCAACACAGCCTTCACGGACTCCCCTTTGCACCCCAGGCTATCTCCAGGCCCATTCCCACGTTAACCTTGAGAAGTCGTCTAAATTGGTTGGCAACCTTCGGTCTCGAAAGACTATGGTATAAGCCTACAGCACCCGGTATTCCCAAGCGGTCTCCCATCCAAGTACTAACCAGGCCTGACCCTGCTTAGCTTCCAAGATCAGACAAGATCGGGCATGTGCAGGGTAACAGTTGCCTTGAAGTCATCTAGAGGCCCTCGAAAACCTTTGGAGGACTCTAATGAAGGGTTTCCAACTGGTGCGCCATGAAGGGTCCTCAAGTGCATTACGGGAGTTTGGAGCACAGTGGTTGAAAATTGCTGAAAAAGCCTTCCGGGTTCTGCGACTCTGTTTCTAGGGCAGGTACAGCGGGGGCTACTGTATTGCTAGTCTGGTTTTATGCAACAGTGACATCTCTGTGATAGCAGAGCTAGAGGGGATGGTAAGTACAGCACGCTCCATAATGCACCGTATAAGCAGCCCCCCACTGGCTCTGTCTGGCAGCCACCAAGGGCAGTGTGACTCTGTCCTCCTTTCTCATCAGCCCAGCAAAGCCTCTCTGTGGCACGCTCAGAAGCTTCCTGTCACCCAAAAGACAGCAGCTTGAGTTCCGGATTCTTTGGCCCTGCACTAACTAACTAGAAGACCAAACTTGCAACATCTTCCTCAGGTCCCCTTCTGAACCCGGGAGGCTTCTCTGTTTCCACAAGGCATACCTCCAAGCTTGGAAACCTGCCAGGAGAACCAACTCTGTTTGACACCTGGGAAATTTAAGGCTGCGGTGGACTGTTCTTTTACAAGCCCTTATATAGCATTTGTTTTAAATTATGTGCGGGGTGATTTACTGGCGCTTTCAGAAATCGGCATGCCGCAGAGCGGTCTGGGCAATGATTCTGCATCTCCTGGGAAGTGAACCGAGCCATTTTGCCTGGGAAGAGCCAATGACAGGTAATGGGTAAGGACTTCTGTGCTTCTGGGATCACCACCTGCCCTGGTTAGAGGGCAGACTCTAGGCCTCGGCCAAAATGCTTCCTCCTCCATTTCACTGCCCAATGACTTCAAAACTGGGGGCTTTCAGGAGACCCAGTTCTCAAGGCCATGGCAAAATGTTCCAGAGTTCATTGCAGCTGTCGTGGGTTGGCGGCTCCCATTCTGTATTTTCTGCCTGGTATTTGCCCAACCTACCTGAATTGGCAACCTGCTGGATGCAGTTCAGTCCTTCAGTGGTGGAACTTCTCTAGGCCATCTCTGTCCTCTGCCACAGGACATCATTCTCTCATGCTACACACATATACATAGTCCTAGGCAGAAGCAGATGGCAGTCACCCAGGGGCCAACCTGTCCATGAGGCAAACTGAGGCAAAGCAGTGGGAAGCCTTGTGCATTGGCTGCATCCACCTCACTTGGTCCTCCTTCTCCTCCTCTTATATGCGGCTGCATCCACTTGGTCCTCATTCTCCTCTTCCTCCTCCTCCACCTCAAAAGAGGAAGAAAGAGTGACCCAGGACCTCTCTAGGCTGCCACTCTCCTTTCATTCCTGTCCTCCCACTTTTGTCCCAATCCCTTCTTCCTTTCAAAATGCAGAGAGAGAGGAGGAGGACGCTGTGGACCTGGGAATTAATGGCACCACTGGGTAAAGGAACACTCTTTGACGCCCTGCCTCAGGAGCGCCAGTGACAGTCGATCAGGCCTGGTTTCTAGAGGAGCTGCAAGAGGGTTCTCAAATCCCTTTGTACTCTAAGTAGCGATTGCCAGTTCCTTTGCAGCATGTCTGGTTTCGAGACAAGGCATCTGAGCCCTATTAGGGAACCAGCCAAGCAGGGCAGGTAGCGTCAGGTTACACTAACAAGCCAATTAAGAGGGCTTATAAAGGGAGACTGGCTGGGCAGGGAAGAGAGGAGAAAGTCCAGCTGTGATGGAGGGGAAGACTGCTATGGCTAAGCTTTGGTGCTCTGCTTTGGTGGCTAACAAGCAAACTCCCTGGAACTGGGTGGGTGAGTGAATTTTGGAATTCGGTTTATAGGTCACTGAATTCTAAGGAGGCGTTGGAAATTTTTGGCCATCCAAATTTCTCCCTTGAGTTTATTTAAGGATTTATATATGTTTCCATTTATACCAGGATGTTTCAAGATCTTCAGGTTGTAGATCTTCAAGCCAGGATGCCAAATCTTCAGGCCAGGATGATCTTTGTGATCTTCAAGCCAGGATGTCAACTGCCTCCCCCAGTATTCGCAGGTTTGACAACAGGTACAAAGAGACACTAGAACCAGTGGCATAGCTAAGCGTTCCAGAGCCCAGGCAGTAATGTTGTGATGTCACTTACGGGGTCACCTGGACAAAGAGGAGGCTCAACAAGAGCCTTCAAAGGAGGAGAAAAGGGTGGCAACCTGATTGCACTATCACCACCTCTTAGTGTTTCAGCTGTTTCCTGATCAGAAACTAGAGCTGCAAAGATTGGGTCATATTCTTAACATAAGCCTTCCAGTTGCTGCTGCGCAGCCCTTCTCCCACTTGCCACTTCTGTCCCCTCCCCACCCCCCACCCCCGCTGTCTGTCCTGCTCCCTCCCACCTTGCCAAGCTTAGACACCTCCCACTCCCTTTTGGTCCATGCCCTGGCATGCTTGACACTGGCGTGTCGGACCAAAACAACACTGACTCGAGTCAAAATGACTCGGGAATTTCAGGGGGTGAGTCAGCAAAAGGTTCCCATTGAGACTTGTGTATGAGTAGAGCTGTGGGGGCAGAGACTTGGGACGCGTCTCGAGTCTGCCACAGCGCCAAGTTCCCATTCCCGCTGATTGGGAAGCCACCAAAACACTAACGGGCAGCGTCTGCCATCTCGGCTGGGCCTCACGTCACACTCCATTATGTGACACTCCGGTTTGGAGCCCAGGGCATACCACTCCCTACTTTCTATGCCACTGACCAGAACCCTCACCTGTTCCATCACCATTGTCTTCCTCCTGCATCAGGACCCCACCACACCTCTCACACCCCCAGTCCACCTCTTGGATCTGTAAAGAAAGAGAGGAACAGAATGGAAGAAGAATAGTGGCCTTGAGTTTCTGCCAGAAGACTGGGACTCTACCTGAGCAGCAATCACCTTTCCAGGCTTTAACTCTTCCTAGTATCAATACTTGGCATTTGCAGTGCAGTCTTTGAGTGTTCCAAGCACTTTACATGTATTCTGTTAAGGTAGCCTTTACAAACAGTTCTGTAAGGTAAATAACAGCCCAGTCCTACCTAACTCACTATGTGGCATCCACTGCATCCTGCAGGGAAGTTTTGGCTTCCGGAGGCCTTGGGGCAGAGGTAGAAGGACAATTTGTTACTACACACAGTTGCCCTAGAAACAGAGCCACAAAACCTGGAAGCGTTTTCCAGCCATTTTCAACACTGCGCACCGAACGCCCGCAGTAAGCCTGCAGACCTTTGGCGGCACACCAATGTGCCACGGAATACTGGTTGAAAATCACTGCCGTTGAGGATCTCCTGCGCGAAACTCATCCATGTGAATTAATGTTAATCCACGTTGATTAATCCCCATTAATTGATCATGAGTGAGTGGGGGAGGGGCCAGGTTCTGGCACTTGTGCTGGATGCTGACCCAGGTTCCCAGATGGCCAGGAGCAGCTCTGGGCTGGCTGCTTGGGTTTGTGCCACCAGGTGGCGCATATCCAAGTAGACTCATTGGGGCTGCCGCGGCTTTAGCCGGGGTAAGGGGAAGGAATTCTCCCTTGCTCCAGGTTGAGTTTCAACTGGCCCCCCAACCTTGCTCTGAATGGGGGCAGGCCTTCCAGCCTGTGTGCTCCAGGGTAGGTTAAGTTTTTTCTGTTAACTTGAAATAAATTAAATTATTATTCCCCCACCCCACCCCTACCCCGATAATAATGGTACAGAAAGCACCCACAATTTAAAATATACAGCTAGGCTGCTCCTGGGTAGACACACCCTGCAGTTCCTCTCTGACTATCTATGGAGCAACCCTAATGGTCTTGCTATAGCCTTGATGTCCTGCAGTAAATACTGGAGGCAGCCAGCAATACAGAAGTAGCAGTGGCGCACAGTATCGCGCATGACTTGGAGTTACCCTTGTGTTAATTCCCAAGAGGTGGAGAGATAGCTGCAGAATAGCTTTTTCATTTTTCCTTTTACAAAAACGCCCTGAAGCTGAAACAGACTGAGGTGAGCACGTCCCTATCATTGCCGACTTAATGCCACATATCTTGTTCTTTGGAGAGAAAATGTAAAGATAACAGAAATAAATCAATGCTTTTGAAAAGCCTGACACCCCGGCGACATCTCATGCAGGCTGTTCCGTCACCAGCTTCTTTCTGGCAGCAAAGATCTAATCTCAGCATCTTCTGATCCTTTTCCATACTTCATTACTTTCTAATCACTTATAGCCCTTATTGAAAGGAAGCTCTGAGCCTCTCTGACTGGAACAAATCCATAAATCAAAAGCAGGGAGAGCTTCGGCGGAATGCCTTTCCCTTCAGATTTCACCTCCATCGAAGACTGAAAATGCAACTGACGGATATATAAGACTTCCCGTATTCCTTGGTTGGAGCTAAGCTGGACATTTGGATGGTTGAACCCAAAGTAGACCACAAGAATCTAAGGACAGCCTCTCTGGATCACGAACTCTCCCATTTTCTCCACCATATTTTGAACAGATGCAGAGCCAACCTCAACCATTTCTTAGATGGGCTCTGAGAAACTTTGAGGTTGTTGTCATTTTTTTTTCTCCCCAGAATCTCCCTCAGGATGACATTTTAACATGGCAAGTGTAAATGCAGGCAGAGTGTTGGCTGGTTAAAAAAACATGTCACCCACTATCATCACCACCAAACACCAGCCAGCCACTCCCATTCAAACCTTACAAAAAAACCTAACAATCATTTCTCCCGGCTCAATAAATCACCTTGTCCCATCCTGAAACCCTTCAGCCCCTTTGATTTGCGCTGAAACGTCCTCAAAGAGAATTTCTGGACCAGCTCAAACTATTGCAATGATATTTGTAAGCCACCCTAAGGAGCAGATGGGCAGAAAGCGGAATATAAGCTGCTTCAATCAATCAATCAATCAATCAATCAATCAATCAATCAATCAATCAATCAATCAATCAATCAATCAATCTTATACCTGCTCATCTCTGAGTGTCGTCTTTTGCATATTTAGGAATATGCAAGACAGGAGAAGGGGGAGTGAAGCAATACAGCTGCTAAATAAAGGTAAGATCTCATTATGTATACTATTTTTATTCATCAAATGTCTCTTTCTCCCCCGCCTGCCTGCCCACCGCTTCCCCCTTGAGATTCCTTCCCCCATCTGACAATCAAGACAGAGCATCCCTGTCAGGTTCCATTAGGCAAATCAGCCGTTCTAGCGACAGGACGACAGAAAAGAGAAAAAGTTTGGCCTTGGAAGCAAGCTGATTCAGCGGCAATGCTAAGGTGTGAGTACAGGCGCCACCCAAAGGTTGAATTGGCTGTCTGGTACACTCCCCCCCCCCATAATGAATCCTTTTGGAATTTTATTGCCATGGCACACCTAGGAAGACCCCCATCCCCCTTGAGATCAGAAGCAAGAAAGCAAAGAATAAATGGAAGAGTCATCAATGACATTGGCAAGCGGTCCTTGACCTTATCGGACATGGAGCTTATGGCCACATGGCAATAAACGGGTCCCAAAGTTTGGTTTGAGGAATGAGCTGCAGTACTCCTCTCTGGTCACCATCAGGCAGGGCTGTAGAGCAACAAAGATTGGGCCAACCGTTCCCTGAGCCGGAATGCTTCTCTAGGCCAAACAGATAGGTGTTCTGATCTATACTCTCCCATAAACGTGTGGGTGAACCCAAGACAAGTCCTTACAGTGCTTCCTGGTGAAAGGAGCCAATGGCTGGCCTCAGTGAGTAGAGCCACTGTGTATCCCAGCACCAGCCGATGGCGCAGAATGTGTTTTGAGCTGTAGCCTTGCTGGCTCACCGCAAAGGAGAGCAGTTCCCAGCTCCTGGCTGGAGCCCCAGTGACTCCTCACCCCACCCAGCAAATGTTCCCCTGGTCTCACATGCGCGCTGCAAACTTAGCATAGGGTCCCCCTGCCTAGCTGAATCAGGGGTGACATTTTAGTGGGACGGTGCTGACGCTTGGGCAGAGAGGAGCAAGGCAAATTGGGATGCTAAAAGAAATGATCCCTGGCAGAGTGGAGGGAGGATGCAGCATTTCTCATCTAAATTTAGCCCTGCCTCAATCTCCTGATTCAGCCCTTTGATGCCCACCAGTGAGAAACTGGCTCCGTCTTTGCCAGCTGGCTGTCTCAGCGCCGGTGCCAAGCTCCGGCTCTGCGTCTGCAGTTTGCTTATTGATGCGCAAAGCAAAAAAGATCCTCCACCGCTCTTGCTTCGTGCAAGAAATGTGAGTGCCTGAGTCGGTGCTGACCGTGGCCAGCCTGCGTCTGCAAGACACTGAAGACTGGAGCAGAAAATGCAGGCGACGGACTTGCTGACCGATTGGAAGAGGATTCTAGAATTAGGGGTGTGTGGGTAGTTTTTGGATGCCTTTGAGGTTGTTGGGCCAGGATTGTTTTTCTCAACAAAAATTGTGTGGACCGACAAATGATTATTGTCACTACAGCACCAAACAGAGTGAAAAGAGAAGTCCAGGCACCCTCCCATATCCTCAAGTCCTAGATCCGCAGTTTCACTTATCCATCATTTACAAATTCCCCCCCCCTTACAAATTACTTATCTTTGCAGCTGTCCTTCTGTCTGCGCCATTGCAAACACTAGCGGGAAACAGGAAGCGCTTCCTGTTCCCTGCTAGCGTTGTAGGGTTTCCTTTTTGTAGGGTTTGCTTTTATCTGTGGATTCCGGTATCCACAGTAGCTGCAGAGTTCTGTGCCCCGCAGATCCAGGGAGGACAGCTGTATTTGTATAAGGGAGGCACAGTGGAAAGGAAGGGAAATAGAGACAGAGAAAGACTGGGGCAGAAAATAAGACTACCGTATTTATAAAGGATTATAATTATTTATAAATATGCGCATTGATAATGTGAACTTACAGCCCAATCCTATGCATGTCTACTCAAAAGTCAGTCCCATTACCGTCAATGGGGTTGCTCCCAGGTAAGTGTGGATAGGATTGCAACCTTACTTAGACTTCATTACAGTCTAGACTACTATTTGTATCAAAGAAGGCTGGGTTCTGAGATAGGAGTATTTAAAAGCAAAATAATTCATTTCAGATCTCCTCTCGTGGCTTTATTTCTCGACTTCATGGTTTCATTGGCTCCTGTCAACAGTATGCTCTGCTTGCCCAGTTCGTTTCCGTACCATTTTTCAATTATTTTCCCCGCTTATCATAATGGGGACATTTCAATTCACTTTATTATTTTTAAAAAATTTATTTTCAAAATAAATTTGAAAAAAATTTATCCCCCCCCCAAAAAAAATGGGGTGAAATCTGCTAAAATGGAAAAAAAGATTCCCTTTCCAACTAGTGTTTGGAACACCTCTGTATTTGCAACACCTCTGTTTCCGGCATATAGAAACCCCTTGAACCTTTTCTGCAGCCATTTACCACTTTTTGGAGGTCCCCTGAAACTGGTGCAAAAATTTGCCATGGGCAGTGGTGCAAAAACAAACCAGTGGTAGAATATGGGTAAATCCATACCTGGAGCCCCCTTTCAAGTGGTGCCCAGGGTAGATGTCCCCAACTGCCACATGCTAGATATGCCATGGGTCGCATGGATGTTCTGGCCCTAGCTCACCACCAGAAAGAAGCGAGGAATCTCTTTTTCAACTCTGAAACAACCAATTGCAGTGATGATTGCTTTCCTGCAAGGCACGCTTCTTCAGATTCCCCCCTCCCCACTACCGCAAAACGAGAAAAAAAAATTCCCCTTTCTCTCTTTTCAGGAACAGATGAAATATACACTTGATTTTCAGTCAAGTGACTGCTGTGATAGCAGCTCTGGGAAATAAAATGCACGGCAGGCTGTGATAATTCACCCTAATGGCATTCGATGATGCAATATCAAGGAAAAATTATCCCAGTGACTTTCTAGAGGTGTATACCTTGAGCAGGGCTGGCTTCAAGGACGGTGGGGGACAGACAGACTAGTGACTCCCATATCCCAGGCTTCTAGGCTGCATGTGTTTTATTTAGGAACGTCTAACCCACCTTTCCACTCCAAGGGGGCCTAAGGATCTCACAGCCATAAACAGGCAGGACACAACCATGAAAAACGGCAATACAGCAACCAAACAGTCAATAGGAACTGAAGACTGCATGGAGACTGCTACTAGGGGACAGTGACATGGAGTGTACTACTCTGGTTGTGTAGACTCCAGCACAGCCCTGAGCTCCCTTCCCATGTAAGAGTGGATATCATGGTTTGTGTGCCTTATCTACCTTATGGTTGTGTGTGATCTACCTTATCTTCTTTCTCCCTACACACCTCCTTAGACACTTTGCAAGCACCAAGGTTCTTAGCCTAAGATGTCTTTATTCCTCACCTGCACCCTGTTCTCCACTCACTGGCATCTCCATCTACCCCAGTGATGTCACTAAAGGGGTGCAGGGAGTGTGGACCACACTGGGTGACACCTTAGGGGGTGACACCAAAGGAGGAGAGCCAGAAAGGCCAGGTCTACCAGGTGGCTCTCAATTGGGAAATCTGGTAGACCTGAATCCCAGAGCCAGATGTCTAGGCTTGGCCCTGAGGATGAAAAGGCCAAGTCTAATTAGGGCACCAGGTCTACCCAGTGGGTAGACTTGGGCTTTGCATTGGGGAAGCCCAGTAGATCTGGCCCCTTTCGATTTTTCTGGCCATCACCACCCTTTCCCTGTTCTTTTTTACCCTCTCCTCACCCCCCCCATTCAACCCACCCCCTTCACTGTTCTGCCCCACACTGGATGACACCAACCCTAGTGACGCCGCTGTTCTAACATCTAAGTCTCTTCATATATCCGCTCGAGTGCTTCCTTCAACACGTCTGTCCCCTCTGGTTTCTCCCGACTGACATTTCTGTGTTACTTTCCTTTCCTCCCATGAATGTTCCTGTTGTCTCCTCAGATTGGAAGGCAAGAAGGACAAGGGAGCCCTGCAAGATGGAAAAACAAAAATAGGTCTGCTACCTGCAGGAGACAATTTAATTGGCTAAAAAATGCATTGCGGCCCAGTGCCTTCCAAGACAGATAGCTCTTCATCAGAGGCAAGGGTGACTGGAGAACATCACTGCCGAAGAGGCCGAACCTTCCTGCAAGAGAAGATGTGTTCTATTACCCTGATGAGGAGCTATTTGTCAGAAAATGCAATGAGACTACAATTGATTTTTTTTCCTCTTTGGGAGCCTTGGGTCAGGGATTGTGCATGAACCGCACGCTGGTGCAATATGGTGTAGAGAGTCATTGCTGGCTATGTCATCATTCCAGTGGGCAATGGCGAGCGAGGGCAAGCGAGGACAACCCAGAGTGAGAGCAACACAAAGGACCCTGCGAACAATTTTGCAGCATGTGTTGACCAAAAATATGGGCCAGAGTGAATCATTTTCATTCAGTCCTACACTTAACTAGGAAAGAAAGCAAACACTGCCAAGGTATTGCATGCAGTGGCGTAGCAAGAGGGGGTGCAAAGCACTAAGTTTTGCAGGGGGCCTCACCACATCATGCAAGGGCCCCCTACCCCTCCCCTTTGGAGTGTTTGCCTCTGTTTTGCTCCCCCCCCCCGACTTGGAATGGCTCCAAAGGGGAGGGAGGGGCCCTTCCATGCTGCAGTGAGGCTCCCTGCAAAACTTAGTGCTTTGCACCCCCTCTAGCTACGCCACTGATTGCCTGTCATGTCGTTATACTAACTGGAGCGCTGCCTTGCTTGCTAAATATTTGATGATTGACGTTATCTCCAATTTAAAAAGAGGTCCTCCCCTCCAGAAAGAGAAAATCATTCTCTACAGACACGCCAATGAAGACTTTTATGAAAGGAAAAGGTTGATCGTATAGATGGAAGAGCCGCTGATGGGACGTTAATTTGACACGAAGTGCACAGTTGCAGAAAAGGATATGATGAGGAGGAGTCTTCCGTCCTTGGTGAGTCAAAAACCCACATTCTTGTCATTGGGAGGAGAGGTGAAGCTGCTTCGTCCTAAGGTAGACTGTTGGTCCATCTAGGATAGGAGGGACTGCATCAAGGGGCAACAGCTCTCCAGGGTTGCAGACAATGGTCTTTCCCAGCCCTACCCAGAGATGCTGCCAGGGATTGAACCCTCTACCTTCTACGCACAAAGCAGATGCTCCACTACTAAGCCATAGCCCCAACCCTAAGTTCAGGGCTACAGAACATCTAGTGAACGGAACGGTGAATAGGAGCTACAGGACTTCTTCGGTGATGCCAACATCTCCCACTTTGATTCTGCACTGCTTCTGCACTGCACATGGACCTGACGGTTGGCGTGGACAGAATACAGCTCAGAACTAGATACTTTGCAGGAACATGTGGATCCCTTCCATAGCAGCCCTAGATATTTAGTTCTTGAAGTAGGACATTTAAATTCCAAACCTATGCTCTCCCCCCACACACACACACACCTGTGCAGCCATGCCAAAAAGTCTTGTGTTGCATCATGTGGAAGGGACAGTCCCAGAGGTCTCTTCTGCATAAAGGAACATTTGTTCCCTTACCCAGAGGTAAGCCTTGAAAGTTTGTAGGGGTCTACTTTGACCTGTGCCAGCAAAATCACTGGACCCAGGTAGAGGGAATATGGTTCAGGAAGAGGGTGGCCACCACTGCCACCAAACGTACCCCCTTCCCATACCAGATCTGCCCTCCTTCCTACCCCCACTGCCACCCTGTTTCACCTCCCCCATTATAATAATAATAATAATAATAATAATAATAATAATAATAATAATAATAATAATAATAATAATAATAATAACTTTATTTTTACCCCGCCTTTCTCCCCGAAGGGACTCAAGGCGGCTTACAACAGATTAAAAACATAATTTAAAAACAAATAAAAACATATTAACACATCATAAAAAACAGCAGTCAGAGTAAAAAATAGGTAAAAAGAGCATAGAGCAGCAGCAAGTCATAAAAGAATCAGGCCTGTAAAAAAATATTAAAAGATGTTAAAAAGACGTTAAAAAGGCTGAGAACTAAGAAGGCTTGTTTAAACAGAAGGGTCTTCAGGCCTCGCCGAAAGGTCTCAAGAGAGGGAGCCATCCTTAAGTCAAGGGGAAGGGAGTTCCATAGCGTTGGTGCCACTACTGAGAAGGCCCTATTTCTTGCCGCCGCCCCACGTACCTCCCTAGGCGGCGGCACTTGTAAAAAGGCCTTCTCTGATGACCTGAGAGGACGAGCCGGGTTGTACGGGAGTAGGCGATCTCTAAGATACCCTGGCCCAGAGCATTAAGGCCCAGAGCAAATTATGCCCTCCCCCGGCCCCTCCTGACTCCCCTGTCAACTTACTCAGGTCGATGGCCACTCTATGCTGCACCGTTGCACGCTTAGCTACTCTAGCCTCACCACCAGCCTTCTGGAAGCTATAGCTCTGTGCAGTTTTGGAAGGTCATATCACCCCATTTTCCTCACACACACACACACACATGCTCACCACACACCACTTAATGAGTTCTCCTGTGCCACCTCGACCCTTTATTGCTGGGTTAGTGGCAAGCAAGAATGCTGCTGTGCTGATGGAGGCAGCAGCCACAAAGGAGGAAGAGTATGCAGGAGAGGTACTGGCAGGGACAGGAGGCAGGATTTTCACCCATACTGTTGGGCTAGAACAGTGCCATCCAGAGAGCCAGGCAGGCTCAAGTGCCGTGCTGGTTGCAGTAGAGGTGGACGACCAGAAGTTTCGCTCTATGTCTTGCCATTCCTCAAAATTTGCCACCTGAAGCAACCCCCCTCATTCTACTGCATGGCAGGGCCAACCACGGTCCCCTTTTATGAGGCATAACTTGGACATCAACATGTATTAAGGGTTTTTCCTATGATGTGGCCATCTGAGACTGATTGTTTGGGACGTTGTTAAGAGACTGATTGTTTGGGATGTTGCTATGGGGTTGATTGTTTGGACGGTTTAAGAATTGCTCGGAACATTTGAAACCCACTTTTTGAAGGAAGCTTGGGAAGCCACTGTGCAAATGTGCCTTTGGCTTGCCCTCCACGGCCATTTCGAGACAAAGGAGTGTTTAATGGCAGGTTAGAGTGATTTTGGAGTTGGAACTGGAGAAACAAATCTTAGCTGGAGGAAAGGAACCCCCCACTCCCACCCTGGGGATTCGGGAGCAGCTTTCTAAATCCAAGCTTCACTCAGACCAACTGTGAAGATTTACGCACTCCAGTGAACACAGCCCAGGATCAAAAGAGAGAGAAAGAATGTTCTGCCTCTCGGTGCCTGAGGAGGGCTTGAACCGTCAAGTCTTCCAGGATGAAATAAAATACAGTAATTTGGGGAGGGGAGAAAAGAACTCTGCTTAATTCGATCATTACTACTCTCTTATGGCTCAAAGGCAGGCGGTGTGCTATCAAAGAAAGATTTACAAGAGGACCACAAAAGAGAAGCAGAGGCAATAAAGCAAAGGAGCATCTCAAAGGAGCACACATTTGCAGAGCACGGTTGTTGCAAGTTACTAATTAAAGTGGTTTTGAAAGCGCCCACTTAAATCCATGCAACACAAACAATCGGGGCTGCTTGGGAAGAAAGCAGGTTATGAAAAGAGAGCTCTGTTTGTACAGCGGGGGAGCGCACGGGAGGGCGATGTGAGGCACATCAAAGAAGAAAAAACCTGGGGAAGGACAGGTATATGCGCAAAGTTGCCAATCACGTGTGGTTCAAATGCTCCTTGGTTCAGACCGCTGGTTAGCATCTTGGGGCATGGTTTTGAGTCAGCAGGGATTACAGCCCGGTAGTGTGGACGTTGCTAGATATCTTCTCAATCTCAAGGATAGTTTAGACAGTGGGTTACCTAGGGGAAATGGCGTCCATGGCAAGCGCTGAAATTGTACCCCTGTCCAAACAGAGATGGGGAGATGATGGAGTGGGGAGTCAACCCTGTTCATCCCACCAAGGGCACAGTCCTAACCCCTTATGTCCGTGCTTTCCAGCATGGACTTAAGGGCAATGCAGCTCTGAGGTAAGGGAACAAACATTCCCTGACTTTGAGCAGGCCTCCATGAGTAACACCCAACTACAGGATGCAGCACATGTCCCATTGGCACCGCTATGCCAGTGCTGGAGAGCACTGACAAAAGGGGTTAGGATTGCACCCCAAGTGAATTTCAGCAAGCTACACAGGGAAGGGGAGATCATAGGGTAGGAAGCCAGCCGCGTCCCAGCAAGTGAATATTTTCTTGGATTTTTTTGTTGGTTAGTTTGTTTTAGCTTTTCGTGGGTGAGGTCAGCTTCGGACTATGATTTAGATAAGGATCTATACGTCAGCACCCAGGGCAGCACTGCAAAAATTGATTCCCTTTCCTGCTAGCGTTGCACGTTTGCAATGTCTCCGTTTCAGGTCTATGGAAACAACTTAAATTTTTTCTGCAGGCATCTACCTCTTTTTGGAGATCCCCTGATACCGGTGCAAAAACGCATCATTGGCTGTGATGCGGAAACGCACCATTGGTAGAATATGAAAGTGATGCCCAGGGCAGATGTCCCCATTTGCCACACTCTAGATATACCACTGATTTCAGGGCAGCATGAGTGGAATTCAAGTTTGTGGGATCTCCTTTGTTTTGTTTTTACTTGAACCCCATGATCCAGTAACAGCTCAAGTTTGGGGTGAAAGGGTGCCTTCATATTGTAATGAAGTCTTCCAAATTCAGCTCTGTCCCCTTGTTTCTTTTCTAACCAGGGAGTGGATGGAGGAGGGGGGAAGAGGAGGAAGAGGAGGAGGAGTGGAAGCAAATAGACAAGCAGAAGTGAGTGCGCCTACCAATCTACCCCCGGAGGCACCTGCTTCAGTTAGCTTCATGGTTAGGCCGGCCTTGCTCAGGGCCAAAGTCTTGAGTGGCTGTTTTCACCGACCTCAGTATTGATAATGAACTTTATTTGCCCTTGGAACTGTTAGTGACAAGCCAGAGCTGGTGAACTACATCGCTTATAAATGCCATCACACACCCCTACGTAATCCCCAAAGGTCTACAGACACTTGCAGAGGAAGTGAAAAATTCAAAGGAATTCAAACATTCAGAGCTGGTGAAAAATTCAAGCAGCCGCAAAAGGGGGAAAATAGTTGCGAACAGCAGCAAATAGTTATGGAACAGGTATGCTTAAGGGGATTTATTATGGGTGTTTCAGCCTCCCAGAAATCACGGCTTTCAAGCTGGAAACAAACCTGGAGAATATCTGAGTCAGCTCCACTGTCAAGTATCACCCCATAAGAGAGGGCAAGAGGAAATAATTATATTCTGAGAGGTAGAGCCAGCAAGAGATGTGGACCATGCATTGTTTGGGTGCATTTGGGTGCCCTCTGCTGGCCCACTTCTCACAGTGACATGCAACACAAAATAATTCTGAACCTACCTATTACATGCATCTTTGGGGGGGCAACTTTCTACTTCTAAGTGATGGAACAGCTTACTAATTAGATCATCATAGAATGAGAGAGCTGGAGAGAGACTTTGCAAGCCACCTAGTCCAACCTTCTGCTTGATTCCAGAAACTCAGAGCTGGAGCATCTCAAGCAAATGATTGTCCAGCCTCGGCTTCATCTCCACTAGTGAGGAAGAGGTCATTCATTCAAGGATGGTCCCAGATCTCCTGGTGCCTGAGGCAAATTTTGTCAGTGATGCACCAATCTCTGTACCTTCTCAAGTAGAAGGGGCAGAGCAGAGCACTAGTTCGACTGGGGAGGGTAGAGGTACAGGAATCCAGGTTACAGGCCTCTGGGTCACGTGGGAGGGGTGTCACTTCTCTGGCTGGGAAGGTCTCATTGTACCTCCCTGATGCTACCAGAAGACTCTTCCAATCATGTCCAGGAGGTCCAGAACATGTTATGAAATACTCTCTGCCTGCGCTCTTTAAAAGGTTACACTAATATAAACATGAAAAGGGATCTCTCTTCCAGGCTCCCTATATGCTGAGGATGGGGGGGAATCATCTGTTGGATTTATTGATGATTTATTCATCTGAATATTCAGTAGCGTCACCAGATCAGATGCATCCAAAAATGCAAAGTTTTCTTAGCCAGGATAGATGATGTAACAAGCAGAGGTGTAAATCATGTGACATTGTGACATCACTTCTGGGTTCTCCCAAGAGGAGGGGATGCTGGCTGCTTCGTACCCCCATTCCTTCTCCTTTGGAGGCTCCCCTTTGAAGGAGAAAGAATGGGGGGCATGAAGCCAGCATCAAGCAACTCCTCCATAACTAAGGCAGAGTCTGAGGGGCAGTCATGCCCCCCCTTGGCATAGCACCTGGGACACATGCCCCTCAGGCTCCACCCTAGTTACGCCTTTGGTAGCATGACGGCACTCGTCAAAAGTGGAGGAAAAAATCTGGTACCAAGGTGAGTCCTGATGGGAAAGGGACAGCCCCCCCCCCATCTCCTGAGATTAACCTTTGCCAACTGTCCACCTGAGCAAAAAGAAGACAAGTGGGAGAAAGAGGGTCATTTTGGCAAATGGGCAACCCATATCAATACCAATTGGCCTACATCAGTTTTGGATCTGATTTAAAGTTAAGCCTCTAAATGTACTCATTAAATGATAATGCATTTGCATATCTTAATTATACTTTATGGACTCTGAACACAATGCTGGTGAAGCGGGGGGGTGACAGAAATGATTAATGATGGAGGGGGGTGGCCAGATCTACCAAGCAAGTAGGGAATGAGTTTCAATCACGGGCACAGGCTGTTCCTCGAAGCATCAACGAAGCATTCTGGGCCAAGTTGTACTGATGCTATATTGAAGCAACTGGCCTTTCCCAGTTTGAAGAGACACTTGGCCAACAGCCCGAAGCAAAGAGGCAAAGAAGGAAGGCCCATAGCCAGGGAGACAGACCAGGGACAGACTGCACTTGGTCCCAGAGTGGAAGGGATTGTCACTCCCGAATCGGCCTTTTCAGCCACACTAGACGCTGTGCCAGAACCACCATTCGAAGCGCTATACCAGAGTCTTTCGAGACTGAAGGTTGCCAACAGTACCAACAGTACTGAAAACCTCTAAAGGGATCCAGAAACTGTGAGATATCCAAGCCATGATATGCAGACCACAATCAAATGTTAATTGCCTGCTGTTGCCAAGGAAGGAAAGGGACTTAAGCGTTCAGAAAGTCCTACGAGTGCTACTAGATCAGGTCTGTAGAACCCAACCGGATGCCTCCTGGAAGTTCACAAGCAGAAATAACCCTTCTCAGTTGTGTTTCTGGTGATGGAGGTTTACTCCTGAGATACACATGAATGTTCAGTCAGTGGGTACCCAGTGGCTGTGGCGGCCCAGGTAGCCCAGGGCTTGTGCCCTGGCTTGCCATACCCTGGATGGTTGGCAACCTTCAGTCTCAAAAGACTATGGTGTAAGCCTATAGCACCCGGTATTCCCAGGCAGTCTCCCATCCAAGTACTAACCAGGCCTGACTCTGCTTAGCTTCTGAAATCATGGTATAAGCCTACAGCACCCGGTATTCCCAGGCGGTCTCTCCCATCCAAGTACTAACCAGGCCTGACCCTGCTTAGCTTCCGAGATCAGACGGGATCGGGCATGTGCAGGGTAACAGTTGCTGCCATACCCTGGATATGTCACTGTGTTCTATACTGCATCTAAGAACATAAGAAGAGTCTTGATGGATCAGACCAAAAAGTTCATGTATTGCCAGGCAGGTGCCTCCTAGAAGCCCAGGAGCACAGCTTCAAGGCAAGGCATGAAGGGAAGATTCAAGATGATTTGGGCTACCACTTGATCATATCCAATAGCGGCGTCCATGGTTTAGTGGCAGAGCTCCTGGTTTCCAGTCCGAAGGACCCAAGCTCTACCCTGGCAGCATCTCCAGACAGGGTTTAAAGAGACCATCTTCTGAAACCCTGGAGAGCTGCCACCAATAATTCTTGTATACAATATTGGCGGTCCAATCCTATCCTTTTCCCTGCCATAATATACAGCCAGACCAAAACGAGCTGCACTACATGCTGTGATGGGGGAGGGACTTACTGGAAGGCTTGAGAGAGGTAAGGAAAAATATTTTCCCTTCCCTCCCTGTAAGCCTCCCAAGCGCCAATAGATCTCCTCAGACCTGTGGAGAGACATAAGCATGGCAGGAGGTGAGGAAGGGGATAGCATACTTGCTCCGGTTGCGTTCGCCAGGACGCACCCTCTCTTCCTCCTTTCCCCAGTCTCCACCCCATTCCACCCACACCACCCTGTTCCTCCCCCCCCTCTCCCAGGGCTTGGTTCGAACAACTGTTCATAGTCTTGTAGTCACAGGATAGTATCTGCTACTTATTAATCAAGCTCATTTTTGCAATCATGTACAATGTGTATCTTTTGCTGCAAACGTCAGGGCCCCTGCTTTGATGGACCCGCTTAATTCCATTTGGCCATTGATTTGTCATTTGGAAATTAAATAATAAACATGGATGGGAGCCCAGATAACCAGATCTGCTCCCGCACCCTCTCTCTCTCTCTCTCTCTCTCTCTCTCTCTCTCTCTCTCTCTCTCTCTCTCTGTTGCCCTTGATTTATGTACTTGTTTATTTACCGATAAGTCCTAAGTGTTCCCTGTTGCATTTCACGTATAATCCAGCAAATCTGATGGATTTATTTGTGCTCCCCGTGCAATTGATTAGGAGAGTCGATGTTTTACACAAAGGATTAAAAAGAGAAATATCTCCCAGCCTTGATGAAATCTCCTTATAAAAAGCTATTATCTCCAACACGCTCTCGGGCACGCCGAAACCCATGTTGTGTTTTGTCAAGCATACCAAAATTCATGAACGCGTAATATGTTTCGTGTTACCAGTGCGCTGGCAATTACAGTGAGAGGCTCTCTAATTTGCACAGTGAATGGGGTGGTGCATTGTTGCTTCCCCCTCCTTTCAGACTTAGAGCTTTTGGAGTCCTTTGAAGCCTGATCAGACTCAGAAAGCAACAAGACATTGATTGAATCCAAGAAAATTCAGTCCAAGTTTAAAAAAAGAAGAAGATGCAACTGAAGGAAAATGACTCTCACACACCACTCAGCACTTTTACATAGGTAAAAAGAGCCCTTCCCCCAGCATCTGGGTCTTTGAGGCATGCTGTCTCTCAACATGGACGTTCTACTCCTATCACGGCTGATCAAAACAAAAAAAGAGCCCTGATGGATTTGGTCAAAAGCCCATCAAGTTCAGTCTCCTCTTTCCTGTAGTGGCCAACCCAGTGAAAGCCACAAGCACGACATGAATGCAATGGCATTGCCAGAACATTCCATCCCTGGGGTGGGTGTCACACCCTGCTATATGACACACCCCACTTACCCTGCACATGCCTGATCTCGTCTGATCTCGGAAGCTAAGCAGGGTCAGGCCTGGTTAGTACTTGGATGGGAGACCGCCTGGAAATACCAGGTGCTGTAGGTTTATACCATAGTCTTTCGAGACTGAAGGTTGCCAACCAACTCACGGTGCCAAGCATCATCGCACCACTGCCAATTGCTTCCAGGGGGCACAAATTGTGGCCAACTGTTGTCTGTCTGTCTCTGTCTGTGTGTCTGTTTGTTCAACTTGCAATCTGCCTTTCTCCCCAAAGGGCACCCAAGGTGGCTAACAACAATCAAATACATAAAATACAAATAAATGATAAACTACAGATAAAACTATAAAAACTATAAAACAAGCAATAAAGACAGATAATGTGAAACAAAGCGACCAGCAGGGAAAAAACGTTAATTAAAAAAATATTAAATCTAATTCCTCAAAGCAGTCATTATAGGGCCTGAGGGCCTTAAGGCTTTCCTAAAGAAAAATGTCTTCAGGCCTCACCGGAAGGTTATCAAAAAGGAAGCTGCCTCGACACAAAGGGGAGGAAATTCCAGACACAATGAGGGGTGAGAGGACCCCTCTGTTGAAAATTGTGGCATGGAACTCAGCAGAGACTCGGGGGACATGCCCGTCACCCTCCCTCCTGGGCCTGGCACCTGGGGCAATCCTCTCCAATTGCCCCCCCCAGCAATGCCACTGCTTGAATGCATCTTCCAATGATGCCCTCCAGCAGCTGGTATTCAGAGGCACACTTCTCGAAAACATGGCGGTTCCATCTCGCCATCACAATATCAGTAGGTATTGATCACTGGCACCTCTCTCTGCGTCTTATTACAACAGCGCTCGCTCTCTCTCGCTCTCTCTCTCTCATCTGCACACCACCTGTCCCAGGCAGATCAATGTGGTTGAAGAGTTCATCTGAGGACACCCATCTCCACTGTGAATGGGATTCATGAGTCAGTGAAGCACACGTTCTATTAACTGCCGGAAAAGGAGAAGAGTGAGCAATTTTTGCACCTGCTGTGTTCCTACTAGCATAACACCTGGATCAGACGTGTCCAAACAGAGGTTCTCCCAGAATAGCATAGAAGCCTCCTAGTTGCTTGGTCATTCATGCTTCCAGAGCCATGTGACTCTCTGGCAGCTCCCCGATGTGACAAGCTGAATGTCAGCCAAACCAGGAGTGGCCTGATGCTGTCTGAGGTTCGCCACCTCTGCACTATAAAAAATACAAAAACCTTTACCATGCTCCCTGCACACTGCTGTAAAGCCCAGAAGTGTGGGACTTCCACATATTTGTGCCATCTCTGTAAATGGAAGCCCTGCTCTTCTGGGTTTCACAGCAGCACATGAGAAGCGTAATGATCTGCTTCTTGTTCTCGCGCGTATGAAGCAGATGGTTACGGCTTGCACTGGCGACAGGTTAGACCAGTGGTTCCCAAACTGGACACCACGGAGCCCGGAAGCACCACAGCAAACTCACAGATGTGCTGTGGGATGTCCCCAGTGGCCTCTTCTTCTCGACTCTCTTGGGCAACGTGGCTCTCCGGCCATCTCGGATCAGGCAAAATCTCATGCAACACTCGCAAGATTTCACAAAAATTGTGCGAGATCTCAGTCAGTTTGAGATGGCGATGCCTGGGAGATCCTGTGAACCTGTGGCAGGGCACAGAATGTCCGAAGTTCAATTTCTGGAGGGAACTCCACGTAGGGCTAGGAAAGGACCCTCTCTGAACCCCTGGAGGACTGCTGCCAGAGTGGACAATACTGGTCTAGATGGACCAGCAATGGCCTGGAGTCTCCTGGCACCTGGGGCTGACCAACATGGTGATGTGGGAGGGGTGATGGACCCAACATAGCAGCTTCACTGCTTTAAGAGATGGGTGCTACATCCCCCCACCCTACAGAGAGCCTGGGAAGCACCTAGCTGATACACACACCCCGTGCAACACTGCCCCCCAGACAACCCCCTGTAACCTGCTGCCCGGGGCCTGGGTTCCCCTCAGCCCCCTGCTTTGTCCACCACTGAGCTGGACCAAGCATCTGATTCAGTAGAAAGCAGCTCTGTGTGTTCAGCTCTGCACATAAAGCAGGCCCAACTCAGGCCTTTTGGGAACCCCAGAACTGCTCTGAACATCTCCGCATCATTGGTTTCCCAGCGCCAAGGCCCACACAGAGTAAATATCAAGCATTCCCCCAGACAGCCACTGAAAACTCATCTTCACAGGTTCACAGCAGACGCCTGGGAGGCGCATGTAACTGGCAATTTTGGAAACCTGTGCTCCCAGCATGAACAGAGCTCAGCGTTAAGGTTAATGGGAGTTATTGCTCTGTGGCGGTGAGGAAATCAGGCTCCTGTACTTTCAGAAACTCCTGCGACAACGCATAATGTTGTAGCAGATGCTGTGCAATGATGCAGACACCTCCAAAATGCCACGTCGGCCAGAATGGCACGCTGACCTTTTTAGGGTGTGACGTGAAGCAGACCAGGGGATTAGAAACGGCAGCTTGCAAGAGGCGCACTGAGCTTATGCACCTGAGTGCACGAGGCTGTCTTCTGCATAAGGCGATGGGTCTGTCCAGCCTACTATGGTCAAATCTGACTGACAGAGGCTCTCAAGGTCCTAGGAGCTCAGCCTCACTAGAGATCATCTAGCTGGAAATAGCAGGACTTGAATCCAGAACATTCCAGGTGCAAAGCATGCGGCCCTATCTCTCAGGCCCTATCTGCCCACCCCATTGTGGCCCTCCACCCTCCCCATTTCACCCTCTCCCCACCCTCCCTCACCCCTGTGTTGGCCTTACCTGCTCCGCTAGGCATCATTCTATGCGCTGGCACAAGCGGGGAGGCTCCTATGTTGCTAATAGGGCATGTTTTGGCAAAGCACTTGATGGTGCTTTGTGACAGAGTGAAGACCTGCTATGCTGGCAGAGTGCATACTCTCCCAGTGCATGAGTTGGTTAGGATTGGGCCAACATGGACATGGTACCAAGGCTTTGTCTCAGGGGAAGGCAGCTTCTCTTTATTCATCAAGAGCAGGGGTCTCTAAACTTTTTTGGCCAAAGGGCCACATCAAATATCTGGCACAGTGTTGAGGGTTTGGAGACCCCTGATCAAGAGCATCAAGAGCTTGGTGGAAGAGCACATACCCAGTCTGATCAGTGGGGGTATCTCTGGGTACGACTGGAAAAAAAACATTAAATAAATACATTAGAGATGGAACTTAGATGAATGAATAAATGAATGAATGGGCTCAAATGTCCAGGATTATTCCAAGCACCAACATAGCCCAAGAAATAAAGCACACACTTAAATGGACCCCCAGTCCCCCACCCCATAAGCACAATTCCAGTTGTATTTGGTCAACTGGTGCTCTCAGAGGTTGGCCATGGGCTGGATAGAGGCTTGCCATGGGCCACATCTGGCCCCTGGACTGGGGTTTGGAGACCCCTGATCAAAAGCATCAAGAGCTTGGTGGAAGAGCACATGCTCTATTGCCTGCAGGGGATACCCAGTCTGATCAATGGTGGTATCTCTGGGTAGGACTGGAATAGACACTGATTCAAAGAAGGAGCTACTTCCCAGGGCAGTGAGCTGGGGAAAGGCTTTCGGAAAATATTAGCTGACATTCACTCTCAGCCAAGGATCGGGAGCCGCCAAGGAAAACCTGGTGCTGGGACAAATGTGCCTTGCGCGGCCTTGTCGCCGCAGCCATTCTTGAAAGCTGGCTCAGTCCTGCTTCGCTTCCCTCCTCTTCCCAGGGCCTTTTGTGGCGCTTTGTATGCTCGACACCACCTCCTCTCAAGACCAATTATCTCCTTGTGAAACGGCATGACAAGTGGGTATAAATATTCTGTCTAATATCACAGCTGCTATTTCGCCTTTGATTTACGCTGCGTTCCTCCAGCGATACACACAAAACAAGCTGTTCGCTCTTCTCGTTGCAGACACACGAGTGGCGGGCTGCGCCGTTTGCGCCGTCGCCGCAGCTAGAGTTAAGCCACAGCATCGCAGAGGGGGCCTTGCAGGCGATGGAGCTCCAGAGAGAGACCACCACCCAAGAGATGGGCTGTCCAGGCTCTCAGTGAAGAGAGAGCAAGAGTCGACCCACCAGCTAATTGGCTCCGTTGTCACATGGCTCTTACCAGCTTCTCGTGTTCAGCAGTGATATATCCTCCTCAAACTGAAGTTCATTCAGTTTAGTCCTGCTATCTGAGCCAACAGGGAAGGAAGATGGTTCCCTTGGGACATGTGGAGCAATGAGGATGATCAGAGGATTGGAGAGCAAGCCCTATGAGGAAAGGTTGAAGGTACGTTTGGCCTGGAGAAGAGAAGGTTGAGTGGGGTTCTTCAGACACCTCAAGGGCTGTCCTATGGGAAAAGGGACACATTTGTTCTCAGTTGCCTCTGAGAGTAGAACTAGATCCAATGCGTGCAAATTGCAAGAGAGGAGGATTCTGGTTGAACATCAGGAAGGAATTCTTGATGGTCAGGGGTTTAGGCAATGGAGCAGATTACCAAGGGAAGTGGTAGATTCTCCTTGACTGGCAATCTTCATGCAGAGTTTCAACAGACACCTGTTAGAGATGCTCTAGGAGAGCATCCCTTCCTGCTAGAGGCAGAGGGTTGGACTAGATGACTTTGTGGGTCACTTCAATGTTCTAAGTCTTTGCCCTGGTGCCCCCTACAAGTGACACAAGATAGTTCCTGGGGGGGAGGGAATGGGCCACATTTCTTGATTATGACCAGCTAATAACCATCCTGTAGAGGGTCCTATCTGTACCCAACCCTCCCCTTTATTGCAGACACCTCCCCTGGAGGAGACAGCAGCAAACGCCACTTCCCCCTTGTGCATCTCCAACCTTAGGAGGCCTCCCAACTGCTGGAAGTGGGGAAAAGTGCAACAGCATTTTACACCTACCCTGCATCCAAAAGGGGGTACATCTCAGTGGCCTCATCACAACACAGTCATTCCGGTGTCAACCTTCAGTGGTATCACCCAGTCCACACACCCCTGCATACCCTTAGCGATGCCAGTGATTGGTATAACCTATTGGCAACCTTCAGTCTCGAAAGACTCTGGTATCGCACTCTGAAAGGTGGTTCTGGCACAGCGT
The DNA here is from genome assembly GCF_035046505.1 of Tiliqua scincoides. NCBI lineage: Eukaryota > Metazoa > Chordata > Lepidosauria > Squamata > Scincidae > Tiliqua > Tiliqua scincoides. The sequence goes on from NC_089828.1 coordinate 55,943,341, forward strand.
CTAGTGTGGCTGAAAAGGCCAATCCGGGAGTGACAATCCCTTCCACACCGGGAGCAAGTGCAGTCTGTCCCTGGTCTGTCTCCCTGGCTATGGGCCTTCCTTCTTTGCCTCTTTGCCTCAGCCTGTTGGCCAAGTGTCTCTTCAAACTGGGAAAGGCCATGCTGCACAGCCTGCCTCCAAGCGGGCCGCTCAGAGGCCAGGGTTTCCCACCTGTTGAGGTCCATTCCTAAGGCCTTCAGATCCCTCTTGCAGATGGTATCAAAGTGGCCACAATACCCTACTTCTGCTATTCTATGCCCAGGACCCCAGGGGCAGAGATGCTGAAACTCAGAAAAGAAAGGTCAGTGAGTATGTGGGAGTGCAGGGCCTTCCACTGCTGAACCCTACTTGGGAGAAGGAAGCAAGAGAGCATGCTCGACCTCAGTGGCAGAGGGCTACAGCTCAGTAACGAAGGACCTACTTGCATGTCGAAGGTCCCACGTTCATCAGGCAGCATCTCTTGGTAGTGCCAGGAAAGATTCTGATCTCCAACCCTGGAGATCCTGCCAGACAAGCCTCACGAGGATGGGCACGGAGGAGAAAGCAACAGCAGTCCATCCCTATTTGGAAAAATACAATTTCTCTAGCAAACATTCTCCGGAGCATGCCGAGTAAATGTACCTGCTTTGTCTAAGCCTCCCAAGAAGAGGAAGGAGCAACCCACGGAATATCTTCACGTTGATGGGCTGTCGGCAACCAAAATCCCCACTTCCCAAATGTCATTATCATCTTCTAATTAGTTTTAAAAATAGAAGATTCATGTTTCACTGAAACTTGTGAAACTGGAGTCAGAACTAGAGCCCATCTCTCTCTCTCTCTCTCTCTCTCTCTCTCTCTCTCTCTCTCTCTCTCTCTCTCTCTGAGTCAGAATTTCAATAATATAAAAGGGACAGTGAAAAACCAGGGCAGGAAGTGGGACATCACCCAAACTGGGCCAATGGAAGCAAGAGCTGGGAGGTCAAAATTGCTCCAGTCAAGACTTTTCCAGGTCTTGGTCCCAACTCCCAAACCACTACACCTTCCTGGTTCTTTATAGTAAAGAACACATTAAAACATATGAAGGACATATGAACAGCAGGTCAATTCAATGACTTCAGAAGAATGCATTTCAGAGTGGGCCCTTTTAAAATTCTACCATTAATAGAATTTAAATGCAGAGGAGTTGTCTTATACTGAGTGAGGTCCATGATATGGAGTGAGATATATCGGTCCATTTTGTTCAGTTTGGTCTGCTCTTTTCAACTCTAGTTGCGCTTACATGCCTCGTTGGTTGGCAACCTTCAGTCTCCAAAGACTATGGTATAAGCCTACAGCACCGGGTATTCCCAGGCTGTCTCCCATCCAAGTACTAACCAGGCCTGACTCTGCTTAGCTTCCGAGATCATGGTATAAGCCTACAGCACCTGGTATTCTCAGGTGGTCTCCCATCCAAGTACTAACCAGGCCTGACTTTGCTTAGCTTCCGAGATCATGGTATAAGCCTACAGCACCTGGTATTCTCAGGCGGTCTCCCATCCAAGCACTAACCAGGCCTGACCCTGATTAGCTTCCGAGATCATGGTATAAGCCTACAGCACCTGGTATTCTCAGGTGGTCTCCCATCCAAGTACTAACCAGGCCTGACCCTGCTTAGCTTCCGAGATCATGGTATAAGCCTACAGCACCCGGTATTCCCAGGTGGTCTCCCATCCAAGTACTAACCAGGCCTGACTCTGCTTAGCTTCCGAGATCATGGTATAAGCCTACAGCACCCGGTATTCCCAGGTGGTCTCCCATCCAAGTACTAACCAGGCCTGACTCTGCTTAGCTTCTGAGATCATGGTATAAGCCTACAGCACCCGGTATTCCCAGGTGGTCTCCCATCCAAGTACTAACCAGGCCTGACCCTGCTTAGCTTCTGAGATCATGGTATAAGCCTACAGCACCCGGTATTCCCAGGCTGTCTCCCATCCAAGTACTAACCAGGCCTGACTTTGCTTAGCTTCCAAGATAAGACAAGATCAGGCATGTGCAAGCTTACCCACTAAGCCATGAACCATCTTCTCAAGCTCATCAGGTGACAGTATCACCATCTCCTGGAGCCTCTCCTCCGCTGAAGTTGCTGGTGGGATGGTTCTTTGGGAGGCCGTAGCCTGGGCCTGAACCCAGTGATCCCCCTGTCGTCACGCTCCTCTGATAGTGTCCTGGGCCATGACATCTCGCAGCCAAGGTGCCAAGGGAAAGGTCTTCCAAACTTGCCACCGCCCCCACAGTTCTACCTTGACCTGAGCACCCATCTACAGTCTTCTCGTGGTCAGGTGCATTAACTTGCACCACAACATCTCATTCTGTCCGACCCCTCCAGCTTGCGACAGAAAAGCCGGGTCTTATTTTAAACTCTCCCCTAGTTACTTAGTCATGGTTTATTAATCGCTGTCACTGAATGGTTTTTACTTCAATTTCCTTGATTTAATTCGGGGGATGCTTTCCGGCAAGCGGCACATCGGCTCTGGCTCCGCTAATGAAATATATAATTAATCTGCATTAATGGCCGTTAACAGTGCCACAGACTCAATTGGCTGCACGCCGTAATAGCTGTGTCTCGAGCAGAACTGTTTGGCGCCGTTGCGAGCCACGAAAGCGAGCGACGGAGGGGGGAAGCCAGGCCATTTCTCCCATAAGGCGTGTGTGAGCCATCTAGTGGCGCCGGCTGGGAGCGACCACCAGAGGTTGCAACAAAATGGCCACCCTTCGCAGAACATGCGTGGCTGAACTTGGTGCATGGATTTGGGCTTCTCGGCCGGGGCTCAGTGGGTGAAAATATCAGGACACAGAAGGGAAAACCACATCTGGCCTTCCTCCAAGAGACCCATTATAAGTGCAGTGAGGATTTCCAGTCCCCTTGGGTTAGCAAGCACTATTTTTATTTTATGTGTTGTTTTTTTCATATTTTCACACTGCCCTTCCTCCAAAGGAGCTCAGGGAGGTGTACGTAGTTCCTCTCCTCCTTTTATCCTCACAGCAACCCTGTGAGATAGGTGAAACTGAGAGAGAGCAACTGGTCCAAAATCACCCAGGAAGCTTCATAACTGAGTAGTGATTTGAACCTGGATCCTCCCAGGTTCCATTCCCAAACCGCTATGCCATCCTAGCTCTCTCAAATTCATCTCCAGGGTCTTCAAAATCCTGCTGTACTGCTACTGTCTTTGCAGACCATCTGATTTTGATCCAAATGACACTGTAAGGGATGATGGAGATAGGTTCGTTGTTTTTTTCCAAGCACTTTTAAGGATATCTCCTTGACAAAAACAAAACCAAGCAACAGATTAAGGGCAGAATCCTAACCAACTCTCCAGCACTGGCACAGCTGTGTACCAGTGGGGCAAGCGCTGCATCCTGCAGTTGGGGGGCAGTCATGGGGGCCTCCTCAGGGCAAGGCAATCTTTGTTCCCTTACCTTGAAGTTGCATTACCCTTATGTCAATGCTAGAAAGTGGGTTGGGACTGCACCCTAAATGTCCAAAGGACAATGGTGATGTCTTTGTAGCACTATCAGAGAAGCGGGCGCCCTGGGGCACAGCAGTGACTATGGAAGATACTGGAAGATCTTCTAGCCTTGTGGTATCCTAATCATCCCCCCAGGGGAAACCTCTACATCAATGGGTTTGGGATATGCCACCCTGACCCCCTGCGAGACTGAGTGGGGCTGCAGATCAGTGAACCAGAACACAGCGGTCATCACCATGTCATCACCCCAGGTGACGTCCTGGGGTTGTTGGAGTGGCTTCCAGCCAGCCACCATAGGAGGAAGAGGGAACACAGGAAGGGTGTGAGAGAACAAGGAAACGTTTTGAAGTGGATGGGAGGGCATAGGCCAGCCTTAAGAGCTGAGGGGCCCAATGCAAAACATTTTTGTGGGGCCCCCACTCCCCCTTCAGTGGGGCCCACCTCACCAGGACAAGCTGCAGAAGTAGGTGGTGTGCCATGATAATGTCACTGCGAACTACTTCAAGGGGGGGGGCCTATTTCAAGCCAATCAGGCACAGGAGCAGGTGGAAGGACCAGCAGCAACACTTCTCTTGCCACACTCTCTCTGTGACGTCTGGGCACGGAAGATTCCATGCCAGAGAGTCAGCTGTGGAGCAAGGAGCCAACTGCAAGGTGCCTCGCTGCCCCAGCGAGGGGCCCCTCCAGGCATGGGGCCCAATTTGACCCAATTGGTCAAAACACCATAAGGCCAGCCCTGGAATCTTGTACTGCTATCAGATGCAGAAGGCCAAGGGCAACTTCAGGGGGGTGTTTTTTCTGGTCATAACCAGGAAGACCATCCCACTCACCAGGGATTTGCAACCCTACTCTGCATTCTCCCTCCCCCCGCTCTTGAAAATCTCCCAAATGCCCTCCTAGTTTTCTATCTGAAAATGATCTGGTGAAGTTGTGGGAGGAGGTGGGTTTGGTTGGCAACCTTCAGTCTCGAAAGACTATGGTATAAGCCTACAGCACCCGGTATTCCCAAGCGGTCTCCCATCCAAGTACTAACCAGGCCTGACCCTGCTTAGCTTCCAAGATCAGACGAGATCGGGCATGTGCAGGGTAACAATGTCTAATTCGCAACCTTCTTTTACACCTCCCTCGAGCGTTCCGGCGTAACTTGCCACAGAGTATGTGGCTTGGCGCATGAAAGGAGTTGAGCAGTCCATTGGATCAGGGCCATTATTGGTGACAAGTCTGAGTCATTAAAAGCAACAAAGGCCCTTCCTTTTCTGTCGCGTTCGTCCCCCCCACCCCACAGCAGTGATGGCTGCTGTCTATCTAGTGAAATTTCCTATCATGAGAGCAGCTGGGCCTTGGATGGGGGACGCAGCCATCATTTTTAACGCAACCAGGCTGCCCGTTGAAACAGATGATTTTTTAAAGAGGATCTTAGGTCTTGGAGCTGCGCCCACACCACAAGGCACAGAGTCCTCACCGTATCGTGTGATGGATTGACTGCGAGAGGAAACGCCGGCTGGCCTGGCATTCTGCTCTGCCTGAATCAAAGCAAGGAACAGCCGTGTGGGTCACCAGGCTGGCATGTGCCAGTCAGCAGGCCTGTGAGTTGGCTCACCTTAAACGGTTCTGGACAGTCAGCGTGGTGCTAAAACCACCGTTGGCATCACTGTCAAGTTTGTGGACAAATTTGAGAACCCTGGAATCAACAGGAGGAGGGATTTCACAGGGCAAATAATTGTGTCGATTTCTGGCCGTGGAATAAGATTGGCATCTCATTCTGGGGCACAAGCAGCTGGGAGTATATTGCTAGCATTGCAGTCCCAAAAAACTTGCTTTCTGTCTCATTAACCTCCTGTGCCGTCTGTCAAGATCCCAGACCTTTGCAAGTGCACAACAGTAGAACATTAAGGGCCAAACAGGCTATCATTTGAATAAATGAATGGACTGCTCGGGCGTTTATTCTGACTTAAGAGTCATCCCTTTCTCTTTTTTCTCAGCCATGCCATCCAATTGTCCATTGAGGTCATTCAAATTTGACAGTGAAATCACCGGACATCACCCTGAAAAATAATGATCAAACACAGGCTGTCAAAGTCATTTCATACAGCAGGCCGAGTAGGGTTTACAGCTGAAGGCCCAAAGTGAGATCATTAAGCAGGAAGTGACATCATGGACCAGAAATAAGCACACTTAGGAACTCATTAGCTGCAAATGACAGAATAATCCCCAAGTCTGGATCATGTTTTCAAGATATGGCGGAGCCCAATTGTTACACAGGCTGCCCTTTCATTAGTGACACCTCAGCACAGCTCAGCAGTTAAAGAGGGGCCAGTTAAAGAGCTTACAAGGCCAGACCTGGTCCACAGGCCTTATGTTTGACACCCCTGATCAATGGGATGAGGTGGGAATGAGCTTGAAGGGGAGTCAATCAGCTGGATCAAAGAACTGTGAGCAGAAAAACGTAGCTGCTAGTACAGCTGCATAAAGGTTTTTACAAGAGCTTTCACAAGAGTCCAGGAGATGCTGCATTAGATAGGTTCAATGGTGACATCCATGGAATTGATTGACAGTAGGAAGACCGTCTGCCCTGGGGAGGTGTGGAGATTTGGTTCCCCCAGGAGCAGCCAGACGCAACAGAATAGCTAGCAGCCAGGAGTAGTAACTGCAGCCTCATACAGCACATGACATCCAATGTCTGGGCCTCTCTTTCAGGTGCAACTTGTAGACGACCATTCTGGGGAGCATGTCATCCCTGAAGGAGGAATTTTTCCCCCCTTGGGGCAACTCTGGTTCTGGTCCTATCTTGAGGGACATCACAAGGGGACTACTGCTCAACCCCTTGGCCAGTGGCATTTTGGGTCCCCCAAGTTTCAACTTCATCCTCCTTGTGTGTTGAAACAGGAAACCACTGAAGGAGGTTGACCAGAGCTTTGGGCTGAAGAGTCACCAGTGTGCCAATGACACCCTGACACTTCCTTTCTGTGTTATCTGAGCCCATGGAGCTGGTGGAAATCCTCACAGGTTGAAACTGAATCCAGGCAAGCTGGAAGTTCCGTTGGTCAGCAGAACAGATTTTGGAGGAGAGACTCAACCTGTTCTTGACATGATAGCACTACCTTCTGAAGGAGCAGCTGTTTACGTGGAAAATAATTAAAATATTCTTGCCAAAACCCCAGAAAAGAATCATCCTGAAGTAACCGTATGTGGCTGCCACTCAATCTAATAAATACCGAGACTATGCTCTTACAAGAATGGCTGAAGAGGACTGTGTTCCTTCACCATTCCTGGTCTTTGGCAGGTGTTCAGGATGAAGTTGGTCCAAGACCTGAAACCTCCTCAGTCTCCCTGTCCCTATCCACTCACCCTTATTCATTAAACAATCTGTCCCTTTAATTGCTGTTTCAGAGGTTGAAATAAACCCAGAGAAAATGAAAGATGATTCCAAACCGATGCTCCGTGGGGGGGGCAGGCAACAGCAGTGACTGATTCCTTCCAAATTGAAAGAAACTGGTGGCTGAGTAATTGGCAAGGATGAGCTGGTCTCGTGTCATTCCAGGCAGGTTTGGTTGGATGTGTATCACATCTGATCCATCTGTGGCTAATGTGACCTGCCAAGTCCATTATTCAGGATGCTTTAGGAGGAAGGATGTGTCATAAACGGGAACCAAAATGTCATCCTCTTATCTATCTGTTGCCATATCAATCAAAGGACAATATGCCACCAAGGGGTGGCAACAGTTTCTATGACAGCCTATGACATCCTCCAGTCTTTGCTCCAAGGATAGACATCACCAAATTCCTCCCTGACCAAAAGTAATGATGGAACATATGGCCCCAGACACCTTCTGTTCTCCAGTGGATCAGATATTATAATATAGAGAGAAGTCTACAGAATCAATTTCTCACATTTGTGTACAAACACGTATTGGAATGTATACTTTGCAATGTATTATCACACCAGCTAGTTAGGTAGCGCCTTGGGGAGGGGGGCATGATTGAGACATACAAAATTATGCAGGGGATGAATATAGTGGATAGGGAGATGCTCTTTTCTCTCTCACACAACACCAGAACCAGGGGAGAGCCACTAAACTTGAGTGTTGGGAGAGTTAGAACAGACAAAAGAAAATATTTCTTTACTCAGCATGTAATTAATCTGTGGAACTCCTTGCCACAGGATGTGGTGATGGCATCTGGCCTGGATGCCTTGAAAAGGGAATTGGACAAATTTCTGGTGGAAAAGTCCCTCACAGGTTACAAGCCGTGATGGGTATGTGCAAGCTCGTGATTTTAGAAGTGGGCTACCTCAGAATGCCAGGTGCAAGGGAGGGCACACAGTAGGCTGCCAGATGCCTCAGGGAGCACACAAGACAAGAGACCTGCACCCTGGTGCCACCCCCTTGCACCTGACGTGACCTACTTCTACAACCAGGAGGTTGCACAAACCCATCACGGTTTGTAACCTGTGATGAACTTTTTCTCCATTCAATCCCCTTTTAAAGGCATCTAGGCCAGACATTACCACCACGTCCTGTGGCAAGGAGTTCCCCAGATTACACACTGGGTGAAAGAAACTGTTTCATGTACAAAAGTTCAATGATAATCATGGGGGGGGGGAAGCTATGTCAGATTTTGAACACCAAAAATCAGACCTGTCAGACAAGGGTGACAATTCCTGCAGATTTCAACTTCATGTGAAAACGGGCAAGTGTGGTTTGTGAAAGCCATGGTTTGTTCACATTGTGGTTTGCTGATGGGAACGATGGTTCACACAAACCACAGTTTCCCATGTGAAGACAAAAGAAGAAACTGTGGTTTATTACAAACAGAAAACAAAGGATTCTGATTGCATGCCAAGGAGTTGGGAAGGGGAGAGGGAGATTTGCCAGCTTGTGGCTCCGCACAGCACGTTCTCATCATGGGTTTGTTGTGACATCTGGACCTGGTTGCTGCCAATGGGGGAAGCTACGTTAAATCAGGCGCCTTCCATGCAGAAGACGGGAAGTGAAGAAGACAGACCTGACTTCAAAGTGTCAAATTAGATCGTCTTTGGCACGATAATTATTAATCTTGCGCGTGTGACTACGAATCCGATGACGATAAGCCCACATTTTATATCCTGTCATGTTTAAATCGCTGAGCCTGGCATTGTAACTCTGCAGACGCCGTACAGATCAGGCGGCACAAATTGCCACTCCGAATAAAGCACACGGCTTGAGGGATGACAAGCATTGATTTCCAATCTCTTTCCGAAATGACTCTATCATTGCCAGCCCAGGCAGACAAGTGGCTTCCCTTTGGACGCTTCAGGATGTCGAGAGTCTCAGATCACCGTAAGAGCCTGGATTCCTTCAGGAGATATTTAATTAGAAAAGGAGTGGAGGACTAACGCCGCACCTATTTAGCATCGCCAGGCCATTTTGCGACGCGCGCCTGGTGAGCTGGATCTCGCTTGGATCTGCCCAGGTTAATTTCTCCAACAGCAACTCTGAAATCTGACCTCTGTATCTCAGTGGCATAGCTAGAGGGGGGTGCAAAGCAATCCATCAGCATTAGGCCTAAGGCACGGGAGCTGGTATACCCCATGTCGGCCATAGTAGGCTGCCGAACCTTTGCCAGAGGTATGTAGGTCAGTAGCAGGGGCAGAGAGGGGTAAGGTGGCAGATAGGCCAGGCTGGGCTGGGGGCGAGTCATTGGCAAGAGTGGGTGGGTCTCTGCAGCAGCTGCATACACCAAGATCCTACCCCTTCCTTACTGGCCCAGAATCGTCCCTGATTCTCCTCCTGATAGTCTCCTAGGACTATCGTATATAGAGTAAGTTGTATGGCGGGTGAAATTGCCTGCACTATTTAAATTTTTTCTCTGTTTTTTTTTTGGGGGGGGGGTGAGCACATATAGCTGTCTATGAATAAGTCCCACTTCCATAAGATACAGACTATATTATTATTACTATGCGATTACTATGCGATACAGGGACATCTGCAAGTGGGATCTGAAGGCCTTAGGAGTGGACCTCAACAGGTGGGAAACCCTGGCCTCTGAGCAGCCCGCTTGGAGGCAGGCTGTGCAGCATGGCCTTTCCCAGTCTGAAGAGACACTTGGCCAACAGTCTGAGGCAAAGAAGGAAGGCCCATAGCCAGGGAGACAGACCAGGGACAGACTGCACTTGCTCCCGGTGTGGAAGGGACTGTCACTCCCGAATCGGCCTTTTCAGCCACACTAGATGCTGTTCCAGAACCACCACTCAGAGCGCGATACCAGAGTCCCTCGAGACTGAAGGTTGCCAACTACTATTATTACTATTAAATAGCACCATCTACACTGCTGGAAAAACACAAAGAAGGGATGCTGCATGTTGAGCATACACAGGTCCCTTTTTTGCAGCGTTTAACCAACGCGCACAGGTGCGTTGTAATATCAAGGGGGAGAAACAAATGAATCAGGAGCTGCTATTTTGTGTTATGCGTTTCAGTTTTGTGTTTCTAAACGGCCCCTACCCCTGGAGCTTTCGAGATTGGCCAGGCGAACATGTCCGAAAAGATATAGGCCAGGAAGAATGTGACATTTCTCATTGACTTGTCTCACAAATGGCCCAAGAGAGGGCTGCTTGCTTCCTAAAACTCACAGTGAGGCAGAAAAATGAGGAGAGCCTCGGCCAAAGGGCTGGAAGACAGCCGTGGTTTGTTGTCCGTGTCAGTCCGGCAAGAGCACAGCCAACGTCTCCTGGTGCGAGAGGCAGCGCATAAAAGCCTGTGGCCAATTTTCATTTCATTGCGCTTTTTATTAGAGAGAGCCAGCAAAAATGAAAATGAGGGGAGATAATTTCTCTCTAATAAAACCTGTGGCATCCTCCTCTGCCATCATCATAAACGCTGCGGTGCTTTCCTGTCCCCACTGCTGTTTTATGGCTTTGTTTTTCCCCTCTGCCTCTGTGTATGCGCTTATTTTTTGGAGCTGAATTTTGTACACTTCTGCTGTCCTGTTTTGCATTCAATTCATTTTTGCCCCTTTGGTTCCCACTGCCCGGAACGGTTCCGAAGGGGAGGTGCCTGCAAGACTCCCTGCTTTGCACCCCCCTCTTGCTATGCCACTGTCCAGGCGCCCCAGCACATTGCACAAAATGGGCAAGCAGGTTTTTGTCCTGAAGGCTGACAGCCCAGTCCAGTGCAAATTCACCCGCACCAATTCAGTGGCACCAGTACGGCTTACGCTGCATCTTGCGGGGAAGTTGAGCTCTTTGAGGTAATTGAACATTTGTCCCCTTGCCCAGCCTGCTCAATGGGTCTACTTGAACGCATGCCAGCTAAATCACTGGCTGAAGTCTGCATTGACTCATGTTGGCAGATCAGGCATGGGAAGGGGGATAGGATGCGGTGCATGCCGGAACCACTGATCCCGTCCCCTCCCAAACCTGCCCACTCCACCCCTTCGCTGTCCTCCCTCTGCCCTGTTCTGCACCCTCCCCACCTTCCCCCTTGCATCACCCGGCAGGAGCATGTCACATCTGGTGTGCAGTGCTCCTGCTGGCACATGCAGGTCGACATTAGCCTCCCAGCCAGCATGCCAAACTACTACGCAGTCACAAAGTGCTTTAGGTCACTTTTATTAAGGCTAGCATTGGTGCAGCACACACCCTGCTAGCTGAGAAGCCTGCTAGGATCGTGCACGTGGACAGCCACCATTTTTTTCCCAGAAGCCTCCTTGGAATGACACTATATGCTGACATATCTCTAGAAATGGGGAGATGGAGAGAAAATATTCAGCTGCTTAGAGATACACCAATGAGAAAGTCGTCAGCAGCAAAAGATGGGAAGTCACGCTCCTTATCTGAAGATTCGGCACCCATAGATTTGATTCAGCCTGGGTGCCGGATTTGTGCTGGAGGGTCTCATGTGACCTCCCAGACATGACCAGAAGCACATAGCGGGCAAATTTGCACGTGGTCTCTCCCTGCCTTACCTTGGGGGCTGGGGATAAGAATAGGCCCTCAGTTTGGCTGCACTTGTCATAAGAGGTGACTAAACAGCCACCGGGTAGATGGGACTCATCAGCCTGGGAAGGCAGCTCATCTGAGAGAAGGAAAACTCTGATCCCAAACCTCCACTGCCTTGTGGCTACCTCCAGTTATGGAAAAGGCTTCAGGAGTCAACCTCGAGGCAAAATCCGGAGCCGGAGTCCCTGAAGCAGTTCATGGCTGAACACAGTCACGTTCTGGCAACTCCTGCAATGCCGCTGGAACCAACCGTATTGGCTTCTGCCTTTCCATTGGACCATTTCAGCGACGTGGAGAGGGGGGATTTGCTGCATGGGTAACAGCCTATCCTCCATACCTACTTTACCCAGGCTTTGCGCACTGGAGAGGACACTCTGTTCCAGAACCACCATTCAGAGCGTGACACCATAGTCTTCCGAGACTGAAGGATGCCAACAAGAACAAGTCTCCCTGCCTCAGAACACCACCGGAAGCCACTTCCGGTCACATCCAGAAGTCCTCAGATGCCCCCCGTGGATTTAATTACCCACAGATTTTGGTATCCAGAGTGGTCCAGGAACAGATCCCCCGTGGATACTAAGACCCAACTATTATTTCATTGAACCTCCCCGGTCCTAATCTCCCCCAGTTTTCAAGTTGGATGTTCTCACAAAATAATTTTTAGCTTGAAGTTGGGATGCTGGGCAGAAAAGTCCCCTTAAATTTCTTTCTTTCTTTCTTTCTTTCTTTCTTTCTTTCTTTCTTTCTTTCTTTCTTTCTTTCTTTCTTTCTTTCTTTCCCCCAGATATCCCTTTACTATGATGTAACTGTAGAAAGCACACCATTGCCACAGGTCAGTTTCCCAGCTTTTGCCTCCCCACCCCTGAGATCACTCAAATGATTTCTGCTTAAATCATAGATAGAGACGTATATAAAACATATTTGAAAATGCATGTATTTTGTTTTGCGAACTTTGTATGCCCCCCCCCAAACCAAAAAGAAATCTTTGCAAAAACTCCTAGACATCATCCCTCCTGACATTATAGATTACAGACCTTGGGATCCCTTGGCCTGACTAACAATATGCATTGTAATGATGAATCTGCCCCATTTATCACTCCTTTGAGCATTTAATTAACCGGCATTGCAAGACAATTAGGTACCAAATTAGGATAAATTAAACTTGCTAACACTCTGACTTGCAGGGGGACAGAAATGCCATTCCCGACCACTGAAAGCACAAATGTTACAAACGATTAAGCGTACAGAGAGAGAGAGAGAGAGAGAGAGAGAGAGAGAGAGAGAGATTTTCCAACAAGTGTGTGATGATCCTGGCATGCTAAATGTTTTACAGAACTGTAATGTGTGTCAATAATTTGTGCAGCTCTGCTAGTAGAGGAAAAGGGACAGACAATTTGTTACTACAGACAGTTTGCCTAGAAACAGAGCCATAGAACCCGGAAAAGGTTTTTCTTCAGTGATTTTCAACCACTGTGCCCGAAATTCCCATGGCACACCTGCAGACTTTTCCTGGCACACCAAGGTTGCTGCAGCACACGAGTTGAAATTCACTGATATAGTAGGTAAGGTTACAACGAGCTGGTGATGATTCCATTCAGTGCCAGGCCCAGTTGCTGGAGACCCTGGGGTCAAGCCCTGCACTGGGCTGATCATGGCACCCCCTGTCTGTCCCTTGATGATGCATTGAACATGACCACTGAGACTGAAGTCTGGCCAGATGGGTCCTCAGGTAGTGCTGTTCCCTGGTCTGCTCTAAGGCATTTGTAACATGCTCACACAGGGGACATCTATTGGGAGTGTGGAGGACAAGACTCATGGCAGAACACCATGGATGCCATAAAATGAGGACGGAGGCAAGGATATGAGTGCCCCCATCAGTAGCCTTTATTTTGGGGATGAGATTACAATAACTGGGAAAGAGAGTATCTGTTACCAGCATTGTGTGAAATGAGGTTATTATACAGAATTCCTAGGTATTCCATACAATGCCTGGCATTTTGGGGGCAAAATACAAAATATTGTAGTTGGCAACCTTCAGTCTCGAAAGACTCTGGTATCGCGCTCTGAAAGGTGGTTCTGGAACAGCATCTAGTGTGGCTGAAAAGGCCGATTCGGGAGTGACAATCCCTTCCACACCGGGAGCAAGTGCAGTCTGTCCCTGGTCTGTCTCCCTGGCTATGGGCCTTCCTTCTTTGCCTCTTTGCCTCAGACTGTTCGCCGAGTGTCTCTTCAAACTGGGAAAGGCCATGCTGCACAGCCTGCCTCCAAGCGGGCCGCTCAGAGGCCAGGGTTTCCCACCTGTTGAGGTCCACTCCTAAGGCCTTCAGATCCCTCTTGCAGATGTCCTTGTATCGCAGCTGTGGTCTACCTGTAGGGCGCTTTCCTTGCACGAGTTCTCCATAGAGGAGATCCTTTGGGATCCGGCCATCATCCATTCTCACGACATGACCGAGCCAACGCAGGCGTCTCTGTTTCAGTAGTGCGTACAAGCTAGGGATTCCAGCACGTTCCAGGACTGTGTTGTTTGGAACAAAATACAAAATAAGTTTGATTCATTCTGACATGATATACTTTACCTAGCAATTTTAATAGAATGCCTAGGCAGTCTATAAAACAGTGGTTCCCAAACTTTGGGTCGGGACCCACTGCTGGGTCGCGACCTGAGTTTTGGTGGGTCGCCAAAGGGTGACGGAAAGATCAGAGAGCTAATTGCCTCAGGCCCTATTGAAAAATCAGATACTGCAGCTGCTAATTACCCTGCAAAGAGCTCAATTCCCGCAGTTTGCAAGCGTGAGTAAGTATAGGGAGATCAATGTTTGAGGGTCGTTTTTCTGGTTAATATTACAAATAAATAAATAAACAAACAAATAAATTCTTTCTTTCTAGATCTCCTTTTTTAAAAGTCTGATAAACCTAGATGGGTCCCGGTAGAGTGTCATTTTTAAAAAGTGGGTCCCGGTGCTAAAATGTTTGGGAATCACTGATTTGGGAATATGGAATGTTTTGGGGCACACCATGAAAGAAGCTTATATTGTCTGGACTTCATATATTTTACCTACGGATTTTAATACAATCCCTAGTATTGTATTGTTCCGTATTCTACACGGTGGTGTAGCTGGAGGGGGGTGGAACAGCCAGTCGGGCGGGGAGGTTCAGCGGGGTGGGCAAGTGGCCCCTCCCTTCGGAGCCATTCCCTGCTCTGTTTTGCTCCCCCAGCGGGAATGGCTCCAAAGGGGGGGCTGCTTGCCCGCCCCGCTGAGCCTCCCTGCCTGACTGGCTGCTTTGCCCCCCCTCCAACTACGCCACTGATTCTACAGCACATCTACCATGTTTTTTTGGTGAAGTATTCTATACAACACTTTAGTTTCACACAATGCCAGTAACAAACTCAGGGCCCAATCCTATCCAACTTTCCAGTGCGGAGGCAGCCTGTGCCAATGGAATGTGCACTGCATCCTACAGCGGGTGGGGAGGGGACAGACAGGGACAGTCACAGAGGCCCTCTCCAGGTCAGGGAACTTTTATTCTCTTACCTTGGGGCTGCATTGTGGCTGTGTCAGTGCTGGAAAGTTGGATAGGATGGGACCCCAAGAGAATTTTCTTTGCATTTTAGTTCTGGCTCGCTGAAGAAAAGCGAAACCTCTTTGAACCCATTTTTCCCCCCACTTTGGTTCAGGATTAATTCAATTCCCAACACTCCAGAGGCATCCTGTAGTTCTACATGTGCAAACAGAATCCAGAGACCGACCCCCGGAGTCAGGGAAAGAGTGAGTCTGTTTTCCCAACCTATGCGCTCTTTGTGTCCATAAACAGCAGGCAACCCTGACAGCTTGACAGTCGCACCTCGCCCACCCGGCTGTACGTCAGTAGCCCTACAGCTCCTGCACAGCAGGACAGGGGATGGATTAGCCAACAGCTGTGGCCGTCGGCGTCCCAATCACATTCTGGTAGCGGGATGCCATTTTTCAAACGTCTCTTCCATTGCCTTCAAGTCATTAGGCAGCAAGACCCGGCAGCGCTCACTGAGACATCCAGTAAGGACAAAATGGAACAGCGGACCACTCCTAACGCGATGAGATCACACTGTGCGCTGGCACTTTCCCCAAAGCTCATGTGCCCCAAGTGCCTTGCGCTCCGCACAAGACTGTAATTCGTTCTGGACAACACAACAACCCCAACGTTTCAACTGTCCTCGGTATAAAATTATGCCCAGCCTGTGGAACTCCTTGCCACAGGACGTGGTGACGGTGCCAGCCTAGATGCCTTTAAAAGGAAATTGGGCAGATTTCTGAAGGAGAACTCCATCACAGGTTACAAGGCATGATGGGTAGGTACAGTCTGAGATTAGCTGGTCGCTCACCATGAGGGCTAAGTAGGAATTTTTTCGGTCATCCAACTTGGCCATGGATGACGATTTTTTGGCCAACACCAGACTGGTTACGGAGGGAAGGTGTGTTCAGTACGTTTCATGTTTTAAAAATTGATCACTTGTGTTTGATAAAGTGGCCCAAGTTAAATCCAAGCTGCAGTCTGGTATCCTCATTGGGGGGGTACGAGAGTTAATAGAATACCAGATGCAGGGGAGTTGGAGTAAGAAGCAAGTATCTTGTGGTCCTCCGTACTCCCCAAGGCATCTAGTAGGCTGCTTTGAGATACAGGAAGCTGGACTAGATGGACCCTGAATTAGATGGACGCTCTCCAGACCCTGGGCCTGATCCAGCAGGAGTTCTGATGTTCTTCTATCCCTATCATCAGGATATCTCAGAATTTGCTATCTCAGGATAGCAAAACTAAGAACATCAGAAGATCCCTGCTGGATTAGGCCAAAGGCTCATCTGATAGTACAGCTTCTCGTATCTCACAGCAGCCCACAAGATGCCTCAGGGAGGACAACAGACAATCTGCAACCTGGCTTGTAACCTGTGGCTTGTAATGGCTTGTAAAAATGGCTTGTAACCTGTGATGGACCTTTTCTCCATACATCTGTCCCCTTTGAAAGGCATCTAGGCCAGGTGCCGTCACCACAGCCTGCCACAAGCTGGGAAATGTTACAATATAGGTAGGCAGCCATCAGTGGTGTCAGTAAGGCATCTGGTACCCAGGGGCACAAAAGTATTTAACACCCTCCCCCGTGCAACATAATTGCAACCCTGCAAGATTGTGCCCCTCCAAGGGCCTCCTGATGACCTCCAATAGGCATGTCTGATTTTTGGCAAAAACTCTTAAGAGGTCTTTTTCTTCTTCTCTTGGAGGCCTTCTGAGGCTTGGGGAGGCCACACAGATGCATGCATAACAGGAGGACTCTGAGCATCCTTTTGAGGCCTTCTGAGCTAAGGAGAGGCTGCACATGGGCTCCTGGGACCTCAGAAGGCCTCTTAGAGGTATCCAACAGATATGTCTGGTTTTCAGCAAAAACTGGAAGCACCTGTTGGAGACCTCTAAGAGACTTTCCGAGGCCCTGCAAGGGTGCAGTGCAGTGGGGGGGGGAGGCAGCAAGGGCACAGCTACTCTGAGTGCCCGTGAAGGGGGTGCAATTTGCACCCCCTCAGGCATGGTGCCCAGGGTCTGTAACCCCATGCCCCCCCTTAGCTATGCTAGTGGAAGCACTAATAATAAAGTCACTAGTCACAAGCCAGGTAATTTAATGATATATTACAATCATACAAATATCGAGAGATAAGCATCAGGCAACATCATCAAGGCCGCATACGTCTTCTGCTGTGTCGTGCCTTTGGCCCCTCTAGGCCAGCCTACCACTGAGCTACGGCTGTCCTTTCTATCAAGCCCTCTTGGTTCCTCCTACAGGACTCCACGACTTCCTGGAGCACAGAAGCCTTTGCACTTCACCCTCCTTCTTGCGCCGCCAATGCAGTCGGTATCATCTATCATTCTAACGGCACCATCCTACCAGTCCATATGCACACATCTCTTAGCCAAGGGGGCACCAGAAGGCTCACAGGAAGACAGATGGGACCCTTCAGAAGTTACGTCAAGACACACGATGGAATTTCTTCCAGCCAAACCCGGCACAGTTAGCAAATAAATCATCAGCCTTCGGAAACATTAATGGTTTAAAAGAAGGCAATAACTGTCAAATGACTGTAAATATTTTTATAATTCAGATCACTGAATAATTTAGCAGTCTATTTTTTTTTTATAATGTCTGGTTCACATGGCATGCTTCCCTGGTTGGGGAATGATCCTGACAACACTTTGTGCGCTGTTTATGGAACTAGCAAAGATCAAATGAATTACTCGTCCATAGGTAGCAATTGTTGCCCTGCACATGCCTGATCTTGTCTGATCTCAAAAGCTAAGCAGGATCAGGCCTGGTTAGTACTTGGATGGGAGACCACCTGGGAATACCAGGTGCTGTAGGCTTATATACCATAGTCTTTCGAGACTGCAAGTTGCCAACCAGTGCCAAGAAAGTTCTGTTGATGCTATATATTTATGGCCATCTCTACATTACAGACATAAAGTGGTTGAACAGGGTTTGTGAAGCTGTTTCACATAATTCTCAACACCTCAGTGACTGACAATTCCTGAGATTTTGGGGTACCAACAGCCCTTTGGTTATCAAGTCCAAGACAATGGGACCTCCATATTGGTGGGAGGTAAGTGAATACGCTGGGCAGCGGTGTGGCCTCAGGGGGGATGGGGGAGGGCAGAACCAGGGCGGGGGAGGAAGGGGAGTGGGAGCGGGGTGGGACCGGTGGAATTCTGCTCCACTGTATCCTGAACTCCATGCCAAGCTGAAAAGCCCGAGACAGAGTCTCTCAAGTCTGCGCAGCACAGACTTGAGAAGCCCCATTGCAGGGCTTTCTCTGGAGAAGGGGATAAAAGTCCCCTTCCCCGGAGGAGAACCCTGGCAGCTTCCTGGCACCCACTGGATACAGTGATAGCCGCTTAGTGCCACTGCTGCAGTGACCACCAGGAAGCTTAGGATTGGTCTGCCCACCAGTTGGGTGCGTGTTCCCAAGTTGGTCACTGGTCCGTTGTTGGTTCTTGATTTGTAGCACAAGCTGTACTGTTATTTAGTTAAATAAATAAAGTTCATTTGGGGTGACACCAACCCTAGTGATGCAATTGCATTTAAGCAGTGCGTATGATATTGAAGTTTATTCTGTATGGTGTGGTACAGGAGGAGGTCTGTGGGGGTGACACGATGAGCTCTCGCACTGGGTGACGCAAACCCTAGTGATGCCTCTGGGAAGGAACCTTTCCCAGCATTCACTTGGATGCTCCATAGCTCATTGGGAACCCATTTAGAACTCACTTTGATACATTTCCTGCAGAATGCAAGCCAGCCTTTTTTTGCTTGCGGTGTTAAAACGCGCCTCTTTCACAACGTACAGGACCAATTCGCCTGCTTAAAAAAATCTCTCTTGTTTTCTCAATTGTTTCTATTCTGCTCTAGAAACAAAGGAAATGCTGCAGAATTTAAAAAAACAGCACAGAAAATGAAACATTCATCTTACAAGGGGAAGCGAAGTCCCTTTTCATTGAACCCCTTAGTCCTGGGGTGTCAAACCTAAGGCCTGGGGGCTGGATGCAGCCCGCGGAAGCTTTTCATCTGGCCCTTAGGCTCTCAGCTGCTGAGCAGTGCTGAGGTGTTACTGCTGAAAGGGCAGCCCACATGAAAATGGGGCTCTCCCATATCTTGAAAGATGATCAAGATTTGTGTATTTTCTCTTCTGTCATTTCCAACTAATGAGTTCCTAAGTGAGAAAAAATGGTGCATATTTTGGGTTATGACCAGTTTAATGACATCACTTCTTGCCTAATGACATCACTTCCAGCCCCCAGAAGGCATCATGAATGCTATTCGGCCCTCTGGATGAAACGGGTTTGATACCCCTGCCTTAGTCCAAACCAGGCATAAATTCATGTGAACATAAGCACATCCCCACTGGATCAGGCCATAAGCCCATCTAGTCCAGCTTCCTGTATCTCACAGTGGCCCCCCAAAATAAAGTGTGGCTTAGGTTTCTGTTCCAGTGGCGTCATTAGGCTAGCGCTGAGGGTGTGGGCCACACCAGGTGAAGTGCATGGGGGGGGTGACATCACTACCGGCCAAAATTTTTAAAATCTTGGCATTTTTGAATGATCCCGTCATGTTATATATCAATCGATGCGTGATTTCATGTAGACTGCAATGAAACAAGCTGCATTGAAATATCTCTATTCTATCAAAGGTTATAGCCAAAAAAACCAGTGGCAATGGTGCATCATCACGCTCCCCCCCACCCAGGGCATTGCCCCTCCCACTGCATGGGAGGTGGTCCATCATAGGGGTGACGCCCTGGCCTCTGGCACTGGGTGGCGCAAACCCTAGTGACCCACTGTTGTGTTCTGATTCTGGAACAAGAAAACCAAGAGATTTTTGGTTTGGTTCCGGCTCACTAAAAACAGCCCCCCACAAATCTGAGAATGGGGGGCACCCCACTTAAATCTCAATAGATTTGAGATACTCTTTTGGGAGGCAGCAAGAACTTTGATCCACAGTCCATTGCAGAAGAAATGTACAAACCCCCACCTCCCCCCATAGCTCTCCCAGTCAAGTGGATGCCTTACTGTAAGTAGCTTTCAGCAGTGAGCTTTTGATTCATGGGCAAAACCCGTTCAAGACCATCTGGACGCTTCAGATGATGGAAGATGCCGCAGCCAGGAACAGGCCAGATGGCACATATAAGACTGAGGTTGCGAGAGCAGCTCTGGCTGCCTGTTTGCTTCTGGGTTCAGTTCAAAGCCACAGACCAGAATATCTCCGGGACTGTGTAAGCCTGCCAGCCAGGAGTAGCGCCACCAACTTGTCCTCCAGCCACCTCCTAACCTGAATTCAGTGTTGTCACCAGGGTTTGCGTCACCCGGTACAGGAGGACAGACCGTCATTCCCATGATGCAACTCCTCCCATTCAGTAGTCGGGGCAGTGCCCTGGATGGTGGCCACGGTAATGCAACATCGTCCCACCTCAGCTGGTTTTCTGGTTATAACTTTTGATAGAAAAGTTCTATTTCATTGCAGTTTGTTTCATTGCATTCTGCATGAAAATACACATCAAATGATATATCGCATGATGGTTTTATTCAAAAATACCAAGATTCTAAAAATTTTTGGCCAGTAGTGGTGTCAACCCCCTGTGCGCGTCACCCGGTGCGGCCCACACCAACCACGCCCCCCTAGCAACTCCACTGCCTGCACTGGATATGGCACAGGCCAGTCAGCCTGCCTATTCCAGCACAGGTTAGGATTGGGTTGTCCAGAAGTACACGATAAAAGTAGCAGGTCAGATAAAAGTAGCCAGTACCATTGTTGGAAAGGTGGGATATGATGCGTTTGCCTTCATTTTGCTTTCCCCGCCCACCCCCCTGGAATGGCTCCGGGAGGAGGGGCTGCTTGCACCCCTCAGTGAGGCTCCCTGCAAAACTTAGTGCTTTGCACCCCCTCTAGTTACGCCGCTGGATAGCTTGTAAGCCATTGTCTGCATGTATAATTTTTAATTAAAAATGAAGCATTTCTCTTAAACCAATATTTTTTTAAAATTAAGCTTTTTTAAATAAATATATTAAATTATTTAAAAAAAAAAAAAAGAATAGGATGCTCTCTATTTCAAAGGAATCTATCAAGAATGGAAGGCTCCTGCCACCATAATGGAACTCCAAGCATTCTGAATGATAATGTATTGGCTTTTACTAAAAATCCGGAATGAGGGATTATTACAAAGCGTTTAGCAAATGAAAATTAATGCATCTGGAAAACACCTCCCATTTTGTCCGCCAATCTATTTACCAGCTCTTGGTAAATCTTATCTTTGAGCTAAGTGACTTATTTTGAAGTGAGCACAATCAAAAGCTGTTCATTTCACTCACTCTGCCATTTCTGATAAAATGTCATAAATGGCACCTGACATGACAGTTTTCATCGCACACAGGGATGAAACACAACCAACTTTATGAGCACAAAGACGGAGATTGGATCATCTTGACCTCTGTGTAAGCAGGTAAGGCAGAAGACCTTGCGGATGACAGAGCTTGTGTTTATACACATTTATCTTACATAATTAGACCTCCATAATTAGACCTTACATAATTAAACCTCTAGGGAGGGGGTGCTGGTCAAAAAAAGAAACACAAACAGGAGAGAAGAGAGAGGGAGAGAGACCGATTTATGATGTGATAATGTGTGGTGTTTTTTAGCAGTGAAGACCAAAAGGAGTGGCTGTCCAGTGGCATTTGCCTGCAGCGTTGGTGTGGTTTAAAAAGGAATCCGTCACTTAACACCCAAAAATGGTTGGCAACCTTCAGTCTCGAAAGACTATGGTATAAGCCTACAGCACCCGGTATTCCCAAGCGGTCTCCCATCCAAGTACTAACCAGGCCTGACCCTACTTAGCTTCTGAAATTAGACAAGATCAGGCATGTGCAGGGTAACGGTTGCTGCTCTTAAGCACCTTTGTCAATGTCTTCAGTGGCAGGGGGGAAAAGAGTTTTCCCAAGTCACTCATGGTAAATCTTGATATGGATTAAGCCCTGGGGGAAAAGTAGCTGGGGAGCCCCACAGCTCATGGTCATTGACTTAACATTGAAAACAATCTGTCCTTGAGTTCACCGATGACCTGTACCCTGTCCTTCTTCCAAGAGCATTTGAGCTTTGCCCTCACTCTGACTTGGCTTCAGACCCTGTGGTATCATCATGAAGCCAGATCAGAGGGAGGGCAGTGCTTCTTTTTCCAGGTGTGCCTGTTAAAGTGCTCATAATTAAACTCCCCCCCCCCCCGTTTCAATTTTTTCCCAAGAGGAAAAGTGCAGAAAGTGATGTTATGTAAGACCTGGCACAGCTCCAAGGAGACCCAGGGGCTGCATAGGGGGTTAGGGAACCAGTTCCCTGGAGACATCCAGCTGCTTCCTTGTCCCCGCAGTGGCAGCTTTACAGTGCCGCTGTATTGCAGCGTGACGGCCAAGAATAGGATTGGGCCCTCAAGCAGGCCACACGTGACAAATCCATATAAAAAAATAAAACCACAGTCAGGCATCACTCCCTGTCCATATACGGGAGCCCTGTAGGAGCCCAGTAGCGGCAACCAGTAGCCCAATCCTATCCAATTTTCCAGTGCTGGTGCAGTTGTGCCAGTGGGCACAACCTATGCAACCTATGGTGGGCACACCATTGCAACCTATGGTGGTGGGGCAGTCGCTGGGGCCTTCTCAATGTATGGGAACATGTGTTCTCTTACCACGAGGCTGCATTGTGGCTACCCCGGAGCTTGAAAATTGGATAGGATTGGGCCCCAGGTCTGTTACCACCACTGCCAGTCATTTCACCCCTTATTTGGCATTCTTCACACACACCCGCCGTTGAACTGTCCTCCCAATTCCCCAGCCTTTGAACAGGGTGCCAAGTGCCATTTCGGCTCAGGGCATAGCGCCATACAAAACAATGGTCTTCCATTTTCAGAGCTCAAAACAACTGACACCCTGGTTGCCTTTCAGTCATCATCCACACCTGCTTCAACAACAAACCCGCCCGTGGCATTTGCTTCTCCAGCGACAGGTCTAAGGACAAAAATAATGGTTAGAAATCACAAAGACGCCCTCTGATTAAAAAATAATCATGGGGATGATAAAGGCGGCTGGCAGCCCTGAGTAAAGCACAGGGTTTGATTAGCCCTTCTGTGATTGGTTCTGTGCACGTGCCTCATGCAAGAATGCCACAGGGACTGGCACATAACAACAGAGGTCAAGCCAGGTCACTGTCGCACAGCTATTCCCTGGCTGCGCCTGAACTGCAAGCAACCTCGAGAGCTGCACTTGTCAGAAAGACTCAGCCCTGACACCTCCTGGATTTCTTCTTCGGCTGGCATCGGGCTTGACAAGTCAACAACTGCCTTCCAGCAAACTGGTATCGAGCCACATCCGTGAATACACAAACACATGCACAGGTAGTGGCAAGACTATGCGACCCATTAAAGTGGCTAGGTAGGTATTTCTTCAAAGTAGACTGCTTGGATCTGCCTCTGTGTCAGGCCCTGCCGAGGCGACAACCAGAAGGCCACAAATCTGTGTGCCAGTGGATTGTCTCCTGGCACCAATGTGATGGCCAGACAGTTCCTCCTTGACCACAAATGGATGGGGAGAAAGGAAGGGTTGTAACCATGCACACTACATTGGTGTCACCCTGATCATGCAAAAGTCACTCCAGCATGGGGTGTACACAAGTGTTGCATAAGAAGTAGAGCCCTGCTGGATCAGGCAAAGGCCCATCTAGTTCAGCTTTTTTGTATCTCACAGTGGCCCACTCAGGGGGCCACACAAGACCACAAGAGACCTGCATCCTGGTGCCCTCCCTTGCATCTGGCAATATGAGGAAAGGCTACAGCATTTGGGGCTTTAAAGAGGCAACTAAGGGGAGAGGTCATGATAGAAATCTTAAAATGCCCACCAGTGGCCCACCAGATGCCTCAGGGGGCACACAAGACCACAAGAGACCTGCATCCTGGTGCCACTCCCTTGCACCTGGCATTCGGAGGTAGCCTCCTTCTAAAACCAAGAGGCTTGTAACTGGTGATGGACCTTTCCTCCATCAATCTGTCCAATCCCCTTTGAAGGGGATCAAAGTACCATCACCACATCCTGTGGCAAGGAGTTCCACTGAACAATTACTTGCTGGGTCAAGAAATATTTCCTTTTGTCAATTCAGACTCTCCCTTCAGTCAATTTCATTGGATGTCCCCTGTTTCTTGTGATGTGCAAGAGGGGAAAGCACTTCCCTCTATCCACTCAATCCATCCCATGTATAATTTTATCCATCTCAGTTGCGTGTCGTTGTGCCTTTTTTCTATACTGAAGAGGCCCAAATGCTGGAGCCATTCCTTGCAAGGGAGGTGCCTCAGGCCTGTAATCATTTTGGTCACTCTCTTCTGCACCTTTTCCAGTTCCACTATATGCTTTCTGAGACGTGGTGACCAGAGCTGGACACAATACTCCAGATGTACAATGGTACAATTGTACAAAGGTAAGGCCACTTCTGGAGTACTGCGTCCAGCCTTCTGGTCACCACATCTCAAAATACTTCACAAATACACCACGCGCATGGTGACAATCCAACACCTTCTTGGTCATCACCTCCCTCCTTCCTTGTGTGGTCTCTTGAAATAAAACAGGAAGTGCAGGTTATATGTGTTTTGATATGTGTTCTATCAAAAAGTATAGCCAAAAAAATCAGAAGAGGAAAACACAACTGCCTTATGTCACAACATGTGGATTTTGTTAACTCAAAACTGACCAATGAAACTGATTGTTCTGAGAGTCAATGACATGTTATTATGACACAGCAGGGAACCAATAAGGTGTTAGTATGAGTTGGCTCTCATTTCCATGAGCGAATACTAGAACTTTATTCAGTTGTGTGTTATCAAGTTGGCCACTGCTGTTTTTGTTTTTGTTTTTTGTTTTTTGCTGGTTACTGATTTGTTGGGTGAGCTGGACTATTCTATAATAAAATAAATAAAGTTAATGAGGGTTATAACCCCATTACTGTTGCCACTGCATTTAGGCTGTGGGTATGATATTGTGATTTATTTTGTATGGTCTGGTATGGGTGGAGGTCTATCATGGGGGTGATGCAAGGAACTCTGGCACCAGGTGACGCAATCCCTAGTGTCGCTTCTGGGAGTGATGTAGATAACGTGCTTTAGGTGTGGTTATCAGGCAGGGGAAAAAAATTAGGGGGGGGGAAATGAACTATTATCCAAATTGGGGAACACGATTTGAGATTTCTACAGGCCCACTTCCAAGTGAGAACGTAGGGGGGATGTTCACTCATCACTACATATTCCATAAAACACAGGGAATTGGAAATCTATGGCCAAAGATCTTGCCTCTTCCTTTCAAGCGCATCATAAAATAACACTCCCTCGTGACTTGTTGAAACGGGTAAATAATGCAACGGGGCTGTTACATTATTCAGCACACACTTATTCAAATGCAGAACGGAGGTGAGAGGGTTGGAGACGGGGGGGCAGACTGTTGCACTCTCTGTGATGTAGTCGGGACATGGTGTGGCCCTCTTGAGCTTAGAATCAAGCTCACGTATTTTGGGGGAAATACTTCAGCAGTGGCGTACGTTCTGCTCCCCCCGCCGGGAATGGCTCCGAAGGGAGGGGCCGCTTGCCCGCCCCGCTGAGCCTCCCCGCCGGACTGGCTGCTCTGCCCCCCTCCAGCTACTCCACCGTACTTCAGTACTCCAAGACTGCCAGGGGGTGTTACATCATTTCCAGTTCCGTTGACATGTACACAAGCCAATGTTCATCAGACACTGAGGACTGAGTGGGCACACTAACCGTGGCATACAACACAGGGGTTTGGAGGGAAGATCATGCAGGAATTCTGGGTGGCAACTCCTGGCATAAGGGAAGGAAAGAGCAGTGGCATAGCCAAGGGGGGCAATAGGGTCCATTGTCCTGGGTATCACACCTTGAGGGATTATCAAAGGTACTTTTTGGAGGCCTTCTGAAACCCAGGGAGGACACATGCAGCATTCGCAAGCCTTAGAAGGCCTGCTGGGGGCCTTAGAAAGGCACTGCTGGTTTTTGGAAGTGAAAACCAGAAGTGCCTTTCTAAGGCCAGGAGGCCTTCTGAGGCCCAAAGGGATGTATGGGGCATATGGGGAGGTGTTAAAAACTTATGAGCTTGGGTGCCAGACGCCCTAGATATGCCACTGGGAAAGATTCTTTCTTTCTTTCTTTCTTTCTTTCTTTCTTTCTTTCTTTCTTTCTTTCTTTCTTTCTTTCTTTCTTTCTTTCTTTCTTTCTTTCTTTCTCCTAAGGCCTTCAGATCCCTCTTGCAGATGTCCTTGTATCGCATCTGTGGTCTACCTGTAGGGCGCTTTCCTTGCACAAGTTCTCCATAGAGGAGATCCTTTGGGATCCAGCCATCATCCATTCTCACGACATGACCGAGCCAACATAGGCGTCTCTGTTTCAGCAGTGAATACATGCTAGGGATTCCAGCACATTCCAGGACTGTGTTGTTTGGAACTTTGTCCTGCCAGGTGATGCCGAGGATGCATCGGAGGCAGCGCAAGTGGAAAGCGCTGGAGGTAACTGGAGGTTGTCCATGACTTTGTGTAGCTTGGCTCAACGATCTCCGACACTCTTTCTCTCGATACCAAGCTAAACAAGCGCATCGGTAAAGCAGCTACCACATTTTCCAGACTCACAAAGAGAGTCTGGTCCAACAAGAAGCTGACGGAACATACCAAGATCCAGGTCTACAGAGCTTGCGTCCTGAGTACACTTCTGTATTGCAGCGAGTCATGGACTCTTCGCTCACAACAGGAGAGGAAACTGAGCGCTTTCCCACCCCTATCCCCCAACATACCACTTCGTACGGTCTGCCTATCGGAGATACCGCCAGAAGTAGCTGGCAATGACGTCATCACTTCTGAGTTGGGAGGCCAAACATGACAAGACAAACACCAGTAAGAGGATGAGGGCAGATGGAAGGGTTTTGTTAAGTGCCCAAAAACTGCACGCTGGAGCTCTCATACTGCTGTTTCTCACATTGTGGTCTCGCTGCTAGGTGGCAGGTATCTGGGGCCATGCATACCACCAAACATCATGTACCACCGGTGGTTTGCATACCACCAGTTGGGAAACACTAGTTTAGGAAGTAAGATAGATGAAATCACACAGGTTTCCTGGGAGAAACAGCCAGTTGTCCAAACTGTGCACGAGCTGAAACTAATGGAAGGCATCTGACATTCCAGTACATTCTCTTTGCTTTGTCGGTTTCCCTTGTTCAAAAATCTGGAGATTCATCCATTCTGGAGGGGCTTTGGGCATTCATAGACGCATCCTCCCCAAGAAGGCATCCTTACCAAAGGGAGGCCTCTCTTAGCCCGTGTCCATGTCAGTAACTCAAATGGCTGACGCAGACCTCGGCAGCCCGAGACTGAGGCTTTGCCATTCCAACCCACTTGAACGAGCATGAAAAATGCAATCAAATAATTTGTGCTGACAAGTTTCGAGAGAGGTATTCCCGACAGATAGGAATCTGGCTTCCAGTCACATAACACTTACACTTTGTCAATAACACAGTGAAGGCAGGCGCAAATGAATCTTATTTCATTGGACAAGCAGCTCAGAATATAGATAAGGCCAAGGGAGCATATAAACCTTTAAATAAATGTTTTAGCACTATCTCGGAAGGGAAGGAATGCCATTGATCCCAATCTTTTCTGACAGAAAATCAGTTCCTCTAAAACTCTTAGGGCAACAAACGCTCACTTGTGTCTGTTCGAAAAAAAAATCCGTAAACTCCCCAAAATAAATACGTTGTCATCGGCGATTTAACGGCACCTGCGTTTGCCATGCCTTCTAATTGAAATGCAACACAACACCTTTGCCAGTCACTGCAATCTGGGCCAAAATCTATCACTCCTCTGTCTGGTCACAGACCCAAGAGCCAGTTTTAATCCCAGCTTTCAGAATGGGACATTTTACTTGAGAGCAGCGGTTCCCAAACTATGGGTCATGAGCTGATTTTTAATGGGTTGCAAGAAAAGTTGCAGGCTGGCGCCGCAAGGCATTCTGGGGCAGCTGTCACAAGGCATTCTGGAGCACTACCTGGTAGACACAGCTAACAAAGTGGGTCACGGTGCAAAGAGGTTTGGGAAGCACTGCTCAAGAAGAGTCCTGTGCATCAATAAGATGCCAGGGTGGGATGAAGTGGTTCTCCTAGTGGCCAATCGTTGGTACCTATTGGCCAGTCAGGGTGCCACCCACATTCCATGGTGTCAGGGCAACACCATGGTGCAAGGGAGTCCTTTTGAGTGCAGTGTGGGACTGGGTGCAGTCAACTGACCCACTAGAAAGGAGACCACTCGCCCCCAGTGGTTCCCAAACTGTGGGATGGGGCTCCAAAGGAAGCCCCGGGGTGTCGCTGGATGTACGAAGAGGGGTACCGCTGGGTGTCCCCAGCGTTCTCTTCCTGGGTGCCACCATCTCGGATGACACGAGATCGTGTGAGATCTCGCACAAATAGCAGAAGAGCTCAGGTGATCTCGCACAATCCAAGATGGTGGCACCCAGGAAGAGGACACCGTGGAAGAAGGGAGCTGTGGTACCAGTAAGTTTCCAAACTGCTGCCATAGGTCACATAATGCCCTTGTTTGCAACCCTGACCACCTTGTCAGTGTGGCAAATATAAATTTGAGCCCCCCCCCCACACTTAACAGCCTCCATTGGCTCTTGTGCCCAGTCCAACTGCTCCACTCAGCCAGGTGCCTCTGCCCTCTCACCACTCCATCGTGGCCTGTCCCAAGTTTAACCAAGGCATGACAGGATCAGCTAGTCCTGTTATCCACAGGGAGGGAGCCAAACTCCAAACCCCATCCCCAAATTGCAGAGGTTCTTTGGGGAAGGAAACTCTGGGCTGCAGAGGCTCTTCCCAAAAGCCTGGGAATGCAGCCAACCCTAACAGAGACACTCGTTCTCCACCCGTTCTCCCCTCCAACAGTGACCCACTCTCAGATTGATGTGGCACAAAAGAGCATGTCTCGGTAACGTCCCTCCTGATTAATGGGCCAATCCGCTAGCAAAGGGTCTCCGGCACCGAGTGCCAAGGGAAGCAGCTGCCATGGATTTTATATGCTCATGATGGGAAGAAACTCATTCTGCGGTGTCAGCTCAGGCTGCAGGATTCTGATGATGAAATACCAGATGCAGGGCATGTAATGGCTTCTCCTTCTGCCCTGCTGGTGAGTTCTCTTCCTCCCAATGTCGTTTTCGCTTCTTATCGGAACGGGCAATAAAAAGGAGAAACCTTTCAGACGTTTTTGAACGTAGCCTAAGAACTCAAAGACGAATTTCTTTCCTGGGGATGAGAGCAGAATCTCTGCAGGTTGGGGAGGGGGCTCAGCAAACTGCCCTCCATTCGCCCCCCTTCCACCTGGGCCCAGCCCCGGTGACCAGGGTCTCCTCAGGTGCAGTGGTCTCCTCAGGTTCAGGGGTCTCCTTGGGAGTAAATTACAAGTAATGCCTGGACTGGGCTCCCAGGCAGAGCATCTCCTAGACCAGGGGTCGGCAACCTGCTGCTCTAGAGCCGCATGCGGCTCCTTCAGCTGTCTGCTGCAGCTCCTCCGGGTGAAAGTGGCAAAGGGGGTGACAGGAGGCACCTGTGTTGGGAGGGCGGGCTGCTTCCCTCCACCCCCTGAGCTCACTGCCCTCTTCTCCCTTCACCCCCACCTGCCCCGCATTGGTTTCCCTTTTCAATTTTGCCCGCTCTGCAGGCTTAAGCTCCCTGTTTTTCCCTTACCCAACTCTCCAGCAGGCTCAGCCAATCAGCATCCAGCAGGCTCCTGGCTTTTTCATTTGGAATGGCTCAGGGCCCTTCACTGGCTGACCACCAGCCAATCCTGAGCCGCCTTCCTCCTCCGGCATTGCAAGCCCTTGCAGCCCGCCTTTCCCTGAGCAGGTCCCCACTCAGTGCAAGGAGAGGCTTTTCCTCCACAGCAGAGGAGACATCCTGTGTGTCTACTCAGTAGTAAGCCCCATTACAGCGGATGAAGCTTACTCCCAGGAAAGGGTGCCTGGGATGGCAGCCTTGGATGGGAGCCCTCGCAGGTCTGTTCAAGAGTAAGCCCCGATGTAGTCCCTGTGCTACTCCCAGGAAAGTGTGGAGGGCTGTAGCCTCAGCCTCCTCCTGTGCAGGTCTACTCACAAGTAAGCCCCGCTGTAGTCAGTGAGGCTTCCTCCAAGGAAGGTGTGGAGGGCTGCAGCCTCAGCCCCCTCCTATGCAGGTCTACTCACAAGTAGTCAGTGAGGCTTCCTCCTGGGAAAGTGTGGAGAGGACTGCAACCTGAGAGCTCCAACCAACTTGTCTGCTCAGAAGTCCCATTGTAGCCAATGGGGCTTACTCCCAAGATAGTGCGGAGAGGGTTGCAGCCTGAGTGGGGGAGGGCAGGCAGGCAGGGCAGAAGCTGACCTGTGGCTGCCCCCCCTTCTTCTCCTCCCCACCTCTGGAGTCTGTGTCCTTTTTTCCTTCCAGCAGGGTGCCTCTGGAAGGTGGGGGGAGTTCTTTAGTATCCATGTAAGATAAGCAGATGTCATAACCACCATATGTATTGGAATCCTCAAAGATATGGTGAGGAGGTAGACGTGGTGTCAGCAGTGGCCCCTTTAAGGGTAAGGCCTGGGCATCCAGCAGAGTGTGCTGCACAGCTGCAGCCACTTGAAGGCAATAGGGCCCTCAGGGATATAAGGAGCACCTGAGGAAGGGGGTGTGGGTTGTAGAAGGAGTGCAGGTTGGAGGTAGAAGAGGAGACTGACTGACTTTGACTTGGATACTCTGACTGATTTGACTGACTTACTTTGGAATCTGATCTTGGACTGTGACTTGGCTTATTGACTTTGGACTCTGCCCTGGATGCTCTGACTGACTTTGTGACTAATGGACTGCTGGAGACACTGGAGTTTGGTGTGTGGCTGCTGTGCCCAAGACCTGCTGATGACCCAGGGTCTGCTGTAGTGGTGGGAGGCTGCTGGCAGGAGAGAGGACCTCTGCAGGTTGAACTGGCAAGCTACCCTGGAGGTGGGGTCCAGCAGGACTGGAGGGTAGAACCAGGGTCATTTGTTGGGGGAAAGAAGGGGAGCTAATTTGCTTAAAGTGGGCATAATTCTCCATGCAGAGAATGGCCTTGGAATCAGGCAAAACACCATAGAGGACCAGGCGTCTGAAAACACAGGACAAGAATGTATGACAAAACTAACTAAAAGCTACAAGAGGGGGCTACATTATAAAAAAGGGACCTATAAGAGCATAAAGGTTAAAAAAAAAAACAACTATATATGCAGTATTTTCATTTTAGATGTCAAAAGGGTTTTGTGGCTCCTGAGGTTTTTTTTCTTCCGGAAAACGGGTCCAAATGGCTCTTTGAGTGTTTAAGGTTGCCGACCCCTGTCCTAGACAGTAGGGCCCAAGCAACTGTTACCCTGCACATGCCCGATCTCGTCTGATCTCGGAAGCTAAGCAGGGTCAGGCCTGGTTAGGACTTGGATGGGAGACCACCTGGGAATACCGGGTGCTGTAGGCTTATTCCATAGTCTTTCGAGACTGAAGGTTGCCAACCATGCATGGCCAGAAAGGGTGGGGCTGACTGGGCCAGTTCCTGGCTTC
This sequence comes from Tiliqua scincoides, assembly GCF_035046505.1. Taxonomy (NCBI): domain Eukaryota; kingdom Metazoa; phylum Chordata; class Lepidosauria; order Squamata; family Scincidae; genus Tiliqua; species Tiliqua scincoides. The sequence goes on from NC_089828.1 coordinate 55,975,021, forward strand.
ATAAGGAGCCTGGGGGGCACAGGGAGAAGTCGCTGCTCCTGGGGCTCTGGCCGGGGAGAAGTGGCTGAGGGAAGGGTAAGCAAGGGGAGCACAGTGAGCAGAGCATTGCCACTGGACAGCCCTCCTTCACACTCACACCTGGGGCCAATTGGCTTGAAACTGCACCCCTGGATGCAGTTGGTGTTGACACCACCACTAGGTGCCTTGTCACCGCTGCTCAACCTGGGGACTCGGAGGGGCCGCAGGGGTGGGGGCCTTGCAAAAATGTTTTGCATCGGGCCCCGCAGCTCCTAAGTCTGGCCCTGGGTTGGGGTTTGCATCGGTAGATAGGAGGGGAGAGAGAAGATGACCATGGAGAACTGCTCCGCGACTGATGCTGAAAGGTTCTTGGCACACAGGGAATCTTGGGAATTCAGTGCGGGCCATTCGGAGCCCTCAGACTCTTGGCTCTTGCCTCGCGATGGGATGTGAGCCAGCTCACAACCATGGCTGGCAGAAAGCATTAACGCCCTAATCCTCCATTTGGATCAGGCCATTGATTTGATGCTATTTACATTCAAATGAACAAACCAGTCACAAACCAGTCACAAACCAGGTTCCAGTCACAGAAGAGGCGTATTGCCCAGTCTGGCCCTAAAACCACCCATTTTGTGGACTGTCCCTCTGACCATCCCACCACGGAGTGAAGGATCTCCCCTTCCTGTTTTCTAAACAACCCTTTGCCACAGCAATTCCCGTTATTTTCATAATTATCTTTATTCTCCCCCCTCCTTGTCTTTTTTTTTAATGAGACATACATTTAAAAGCATGATCTAATCTTCCCTTGATTGCCACTGCATTGTGTTGGAGGTAATTACCATTCATTTGGCTTTTGAGGCCGCTGAATGAATTTTGCACACGAGATTCCTTAATTTGTACGTGTTTTATTGCAATGAAACACACATATTGGCAGGCTGCCTAAAGCTGCCCTGGAGAAGGCCTTGTTCCAGTCCCAGCCCTGGATCATTAAAAAGCAAATTAAAGGCTGATGGTGCCTCCGGCCAAAGGTTGCGCTGCCTCCTCGAAATCTTCTCCAAGGGGGAGTAAGCCGTTCACAGGTGACCTGACTGTTATTCAGAGTGGCCCTCAGGGGCATTTTCTGCACATGTGACTTAATTCCTCTCCTGCCCAAACTCACAATGGAACGTGCAATGCAAGCGATGGATGTCACACTTGTTTGGTACCAACTGAGGGCCCAATCCTATCCAATTTTCCAATGCCAGTGCAGCCGTGCCAGTGGGGCGTGCACTGCAACTTGTGGTGGGGCAGCAGTCACAGAGGCCTCCTCAAGGTATGGGAACTTTTGTTCCGTCACCTCTGGGCTGCATTGCAGCTGCACCAGTGCTGGGAAGTTGGACAGGATTGGGCCCTGAGCTGGCTACCAGTTTCTTTCCAAGCTCAATTCAAATTGCTGGTTATTGTCTCTAAAGTCCTATACAGTGGGAGGCATTAATTGTTATTATTAACAGTATTTATATTCCGCTTTTCAATACAAAGTTCCCGAAGTGGTTTACAGAGCTAATCCAAGAACTGATGGCTCCCTGTCCCAAAAGGGCTCACAATCTAAAAAGATGCAAAAGACCAGTGGACAGCCACTAGGAAAGGCGCTGCTTGGGTGAGGAGGGGCAGTTACTCTCTCCCTGCTAAATGAAAGAAGAGCCCCCCACTTGAAAAAGTGCCTCTTATCCAGTTAGCAGTTTACATAGGATTGGGCTGTGAGACATATAAAATGATGCATGGGATGGGTGGAGTGGAGAGAGGGAACGAAAGGTGGTCCACTAGAACTGACTGGCAGGAGAATTAGAACAGACAAAAGGAAATATTTCTTTACCAAGGGAAGTAATTAACCTGTGGAACTCCTTGCCACAGGATGTGGTGAACTCCTTTTGAAGTGTGTTAGGCGTGGCAGACGAAGCCAGAGGAAACGCCCCAGAGCTGTCCAGGGTCGGACTCACAGCACTGTTAAGAGCCAAACTTCAAGATGAGGCCCGGAATTCAAGTAATTTCTAATTTAACGCGGCTTTCCCCCTTTTTTGGCAGCAGAGAGAGCGGAATTGATTCTGCCCACTTCAGGCTTAATGCGTGAGAGCCCTGAGTGACTGGATTCACCTTGAGGGTAATAAATCTCTCAAATGTTTTGTTAAAACAGCCATTCAGCTCGAATTGAATCTCCCGGAGAAGTCAGCTCACAATAGGCTTTGGTAATGCGTTCGGCATTAATTACAGAGTTGACAAGAAAATTGCCCCTTTGAACCAACATGAATATTTTTTTTTTTAATGAAATGAAATAAAATACAACATGGCACGCGATCACTGGGCTATTGGTGCTTGCGTATTTTTGTTCGCTCCCCCCACGTGGATGTTTTTACAAGCTGCTCTCCACCACTTTAAACCATCAAGGCAAGTACATGTTTCAGAAGGAGTGAATGGCAATGAAGCCAAACTAGGTTTTATTATGAATGGTTACGTTGATGAGGCCCTCCACGGGATAGAGAATGATGCGGTTTAAGCAGTGCCCTGGCAGGGATGAGTAGATGTCCCCCAGTCTGTTATTGTTTCATGGTTTCACTCTATTGATGATGATGATGATGATGATATTTTCGCAGTTATCGACTGGTTTGTTTTATTCAGACATCGAGTCCTTCCTAAGGACCTGAGATGCCTGTTTTTGAATCCTATAAATACCGTCACAAAATGTAAGCTGTTCCCAGTAACAGCACTGTTTGCAGCTGATTGATTTCTGTGCCCCTATGATTTCAGGTGCTCTTCTAGGTGTTTTGGAATAGCGCCGAAGGTACCAATCACCAGGGCCTCTCAGAGGAATTTTATCAGGGGGTACAAAGTTTCTTTTGTGCCTCTTACTCAGCGTGTGGTTGGTCTGTGGAACTCTTTGCCACAGGATGTGGTGATGGCGACTGGCCTGGACACCCTTAAAAGGGGATTGGACAGGTTTCTGGCGGAAAAATCCATTACGGGGTACAAGCCATGATGTGTATGCCAACCTCCTGATTTTAGAAATGGGTTACGTCAGAATGCCAGATGCAAGGGAGGGCACCAGGATGCAGGTCTCTTGTTATCTGGTGTGCTCCCTGGGGCATTTGGTGGGCTGCTGTGAGATACAGGAAGCTGGACTAGGTGGGCCTATGGCCTGATCTAGTGGGGCTGTTCTTATGTTCTTAAACTACAATTCCCAAGTAGCCTTGCAGGTCTCTTGTTATCTGGTGTGCTCCCTGGGGCATATGGTGGGCCGCTGTGAGATACAGGAAGCTGGACTAAATGGGCCTATGCCCTGATCCAGTGGGGCTGTTCTTATGTTCTCTTTGCAAAGGGGGAGGGGTGAAACAGAGCAGGGGAGAGTGGTGACAGGCGAGCAGAATAGGGGTGAAGCGGGGTGAGGGGAGGGTAGGTTTACCCACCCATGTGGCATCAGTAGTGTCCCCAACATCCCATACGGGCAACAAGACTGAGTAGACAGGAAAATGTCAGACCCCAGGAAATTTCTGGGCCCCATCTTTTGGTTCCTGGGCCCCCCTATTGACCCTGGGCCCAGGTACAAATTACTCCTTTACCCCCCTCTCCTAGGCCCTGCCAATCACCACTGGGATCACTTTGGCCTTCTTTTGCCACAGCCTCTCAATTTCTATTTGCAAATCTTTGTGTTTTGTTGTTGTTTTTTCCAATTCTTTTTCTTCAACTCTGCTATCACCTGGTATTGCTAGATCGACGATTTGGACTTATTTTTCTTTCTCATCAACTACAGTTATGTCTGGTATATTGTGCGATAGATGTTTGTCTGTCTGTAGTTGGAAATCCCATAATATTTTGGCATTTCATTTTCAACACCTTTTTTATTTTTGTGGTTCCATCAGTTTGCTGTAGCCATTTTGGGATGTGGCAGCCCTGGACGCCGGGAAGCATAGGATTGGGCTGTAATTGACAAAGCTGGTACAAGCAGGAGATAACTAGGAACTGTGAGTTTCTGAAGAAGGCACGATGTGATGCCAGCTGTGATGGAGGTCATTTGTTTTTAGCTCAGCTTCTTAGGGAAACCCAACCTGTGAGAAAGCTGACAGTTCCATAAAATTGGGAGATAAGAACATAAGAACAGCCCCACTGGATCAGGCCATAGGCCCATCTAGTCCAGCTTCCTGTATCTCACAGCGGCCCACCAAATGCCCCAGGGAGCACACCAGATAACAAGAGACCTCATCCTGGTGCCCTCCCTTGCATCTGGCATTCTGACATAACCCATTTCTAAAATCAGGAGGTTGCGCATACACATCATGGCTTGTACCCTGTAATGGATTTTTCCTCCAGAAACTTGTCCAATCCCCTTTTAAAGGCGTCTAGGCTAGACGCCAGCACCACATCCTGTGGCAAGGAGTTCCACAGACCGACCACATGCTGAGTAAAGAAATATTTTCTTTTGTCTGTCCTAACCCGCCCAACACTCAATTTTAGTGGATGTCCCCTGGTTCTGGTATTATGTGAGAGTGTAAAGAGCATCTCCCTATCCACTCTGTCCATTCCCTGCATAATTTTGTATGTCTCAATCATGTCCCCCCTCAGGCGTCTCTTCTCTAGGCTGAAGAGGCCCAAACGCCATAGCCTTTCCTCATAAGGAAGGTGCCCGAGCCCAGTAATCATCTTAGTCGCTCTCTTTTGCACCTTTTCCATTTCCACTATGTCTTTTTTGAGATGTGGCGACCAGAACTGGACACAATACTCCAGGTGTATTGTGATGAACAAAGATGAACAAAGATGGCTGGCCAACTGGAAAGATAAGTTTTGGCCATTACAACAAAAAAGTTTTCAACACAGTTTACATAGCCAAAGGAGTGAGAAGCTGGTTCCCTGCCCCAAAGATGCTCCTTATCTAAAAAGAAATGCAAGGAGACACCAGCAACAGGGAGGAATACCATGCTGGAATGAGTAGGTATGGTGGTTCTACCAGTGCTAAGCTCTGAATTCCTCCTGAATTCCTGTTCAACTTTAAAACATTCTGGAACTGGAGCATTCTGTTTGCCAGAGCATGAAGTTCAGAAAGACCAGAGATTGTTCAACGCCTGCAAACATTGTTGATGTTGATTTTCTAAAACCTGCAAAATGAAGAGCTCATTAAAAAGGGAGGTTTTTTTTCAATATTAAAGCAGCTTGGCCTTCTTACAAGCCAATCTCATAAAAATTAACGGCATGGATAATCATAATTCCCGAGTGTTTCCTTTTCATATGCAATTAACGGGCATCTTTTTTTAAATGTGCTTCTGTTTACCGCATCGGCGTGAAGCTATCAAAGAAGCAAAACAACAAGCTTGCATCCACGCTCTGGACAGAAGAAAAAGAAACACGGGACAACAGAATGAATCAACGGTAGAACTTGGAGGTCTCGTTTTTATCCAATGAGTAGGAACGGCTCTCAAAAGCAGGAGCTCATCAAATGCTTTGTACCGAGTGCCTTGAACTGGTGAAGCAGTTTTAATAGCTGACCAATCAACCACAGAACTTGGTTGCTCAATGGCTGGGGAAATGGAAGATTGGATTTTAATCTGAACGTACAATCACATCAAGATGGATAAACACTGCAAAAAAGCTATCTTCTTGCAATCATACCTACCATCAAAGTAAGGTTTCTTGGGGTGGGTGTGTCTTATCAAAATGCATGTACATGCACACATTAGTAGTTCAGAGCAAGGAATTCAGCCCTGCTCAAAATTCAGAAGCTGAAGGACAAAACCAAGAAGAGTTTCTAATGAAAGTAGTGGAAGCTGCATTCTATAGAGTCGGGCTGTTGGTTCATAGACTGGCAGCAGCTTTACAGTCTTCCATAAAGGCAGTGGTACCCAAACTTACCAGACTCATGGCACCCCTGCAGCCTCTTCTTCCTGGCACCATCTGAGATTTTGCAAGATCTAAGCTGGGCATATCCTGTGGTGCTCTGTGAGTGCACCACGATGCCCTAAGGCAGCCATTTTCAACCTTCTTCATCTCAGGGCACACTGACAAGGTGCAAAAATTGTCAAGGCGTAGCCATCAGCTTTTTGATCATTGACAAGGCACACCATGCTGCCGGTGGGGGGCTAACATCCCCCCAATGGCCCCAGTAATAAATGACCCTCCCCCAAATTCTCTCAGCACACCTGCAGACCATTTGTGGCACACGAGGGTGCCGTGGCATGATGGTTGAAAATCGCTACCCTAGGGCATCACGATGCACACTTTGGGAATCCCTGCATACAGGGGTCTTTTCCAGCCCAAATACTTTCGCAACACCGTTGGGCCGGCGCAAGAGACTTGATCCAATCAAGGGCACTCTCAGGATTGCAACATAAATCACGTATAGTTTCTTGCAGACAGTCACAAGGTACAGATAAGAGATGTAAAACAGTATATTGGAACTGAACTTGACAATTGCATTTCATTTTTGGAAAACGTGGGGGAAATTGAGAGAGGGTGGCCAGGGTCCTTCAGAAGGCAAATCGTGATTGCGCATTTCCGAGCCTGAAGTTGCGTTAAATTGTTAAAATGTCTCCATTGTGTCATGGGATGTTCTCTATCGATTTCCCATTCAACCCTGGCTTCCACTTCAAATTACCTGCTTCAGCCAGCTGCCAAATCAACCTGCTCCATAATGGGCCCAAATTCATTAATGGCCCTGTTTTAATAATATTTTCATTGGAAACGCAATTTCATCCAGGCATTAGTCCTGTATTACTTATGCAAATATGAAGTTTTATTGCTCTATTAGCCATCGTTCATTATCGCTCCCACCCAGTTTCGGGAGGGGATCAAGACATTCTGGAGCGCATCCAGACGTTTTAATTGAAGAGACACCGGAAGCATCTCTTTTTTGCTCAAATCACTTGCCAACACAGATTTAAAGATGATTAACATAAATCTTGGAGTGACGCCACACTTTAAGTGGTTAAATTGAAGTTTGACCTGGAGCTGGGTGGATGGCAGCCAACTGATAATGGATTCTTGATCCAGTAGGGTTGGGGAAGTCAGGTGGTCAGATATTGCATTGGTTATTTGCTATCACTGGGTGGCAAGAGATCATGCCTATCTAGTTGGCTTCCCCTCCAGCTAAATCCCTGCCCCTGGACTAAGATCAAAATGACCTGACAGTGATTCAGTTCTCCCTTCCATCACTAGGTCCTCATTATTGCTTAACCGACATCAGTGTTTTGCATTTCAAACGGTTGCCACACTGAATTTTCATGGAGTTCAATTTTCACTGCAACATTTGCCATTTTGAGTGAAACATTAAAAAAAAAAACCCTCTCTTCCATCGTTGTCCTCATCATGGGGGTCTGAAAGCCCATTATACAGCTCATCTAGTCTGGGTCCGGTCAGTATGTGAATGAGAAAACAACGCAAACCCCTATTTCCTGTCCTCAGCTCAGGAAATATGAAAGGATCAATCAAAATGTGATAAGAGAGAATAAAATACTTTGCCAGAACAGAAAGTCCCCCATAAACATCGTTTAGCCACATTGTGGGATGGTTTCGGGGGAAAGGGAGATCAAAATCACCCTCCGCTTACTTTTTGTAACCATCACAAGCTTTGGTGCAACAGAGCCCCATTCACTGGTTGCTTTTTGTTGTTTTTTCCCCAGAATGCACCAGAATGATAAAGCTACTGGACACCTTTTTTACACTGATGCATGACACATTTGTTTACTCACATACATGGCACTGGGTGCATGCCAGGAGAACATGATGCAGGTCAGTTTCACGTCATTTGAATGGAGCTGATGAAGCTCACGTCCTATGTTAGCAACCTTCAGTCTCGTAAGACTCTGGTATCGCGCTCTGAATGGTGGTTCTGGAAAAGCGTCTAGTGTGGCTGAAAAGGCCAATCCGGGAGTGACAATCCCTTCCACACCGGGAGCAAGTGCAGTCTGTCCCTGGTCTGTCTCCCTGGCTATGGGCCTTCCTTCTTTGCCTCTTAGCCTCAGACTGTTGGCCAAGTGTCTCTTCAAACTGGGAAAGGCCATGCTGCACAGCCTGCCTCCAAGCGGGCCGCTCAGAGGCCAGGGTTTCCCACCTGTTGAGGTCCACTCCTAAGGCCTTCAGATCCCTCTTGCAGATGTCCTTGTATTGCCTATAAGCCTAAAGGAAGGCCACAACGTTGACCCAACGGGATGAATGGATGGGGTCCGAGAGAAGAGTTGGGCTTGGCAACAGTGTTGCATTCCAAATTCAACCCCACTTCCTGGTCCTGACCCACCTAAATGGATCAACTTGGACTTGCACCAGCTATAGAGTAATGTAGACCTGAGTTGCCCCATAGCAGTTGCAGGGCAAGAGGAAAAATGGCTCCTTACCTCAAAGAGACCTCCAACCTCCAAAAATCCTCCGTGCAGGGATGGTCGTTAGGGTTCAGGAGACCAGCATTCCACCCCTATAATGGACCTCCTTCCATGCAGTAGGCAGGGCAAGACAGTGGGCAAGGTGCTGAACCATCACACCACCCTGCTGGTTTCTTCTGTAACTTTTTATAGAATAGAGATATTTCAACACCGTTTATTTCACTGCATTCCGCTTGAAATTATGCACCAATTGATATATAACAAGATGGCATTATTCAAAAATACCAAGATTTTATAAATTTTGGGTAGTCGTGGTGTACAACCCCCCTGTGCATGTCACCTGGTGTGGCCGGCACAACCCACACCCCCTAGCACCCCCCTACTACCTCCATGGGATTTAAGTTGGATTGGGCTGTTAGCCAACTGTACTCTAATTGTGATGGCTATACTAGAGGTGTGTTTTTGATCATCAAAATAATTATTCAGCAAGCCATTAACCTGGGCAACATTAATGCATCCACGAGTCCCCCAGAAGTCCAAATGTTCACATTCGTTTGTATGAGTTTATAACCTCACCCCATATATTTAAGTTTTTCCAGCCAGTTCTTCTTGATTATAAAGTACGGAGGAAGCAGGAAGGGGTCGTACCATCGTTTAGAGAAGCTTCAGCAGCCCGCTGGACTTCTGATTGAAGAGGTTAATGGATCCAGCTGACTCCTTAAACAGAACAGAGTTTGCTCTCCTTAAACAGAGTTTGCTCTCTAGAATACAGCAGAGTTGCTATCAAAGACTTAGGGCGCAATCCTATCCTGCGCTGGAACAGGCAAACCAGGAGGCTTGCGCTGTATCCAGCACAGGATAGAGGCCATAAACAGCTTAGCCAGAGGCAAAGGGAAACTTTTCCCCTTACCCCTGGGTAAGGGCTGCTGGCCCCAATGGGTCTTGTCGGACTTGTACCACCTCTGGAGGTGACACAAGTCAGAGGAGAGTGGAGCGGCTTGAAGTCGCTCCGTTCTCCCCGGGAACGGGGGTTGAGATCCAGCATAACTGACGGATCCCAGCCCCGCCTCCTGTTCCCTGCCCGCCCTCTTACAATCCCCTTACCCCTCCATAAGCCTCACACTTCACAGCTCTTTAATTGATGCAAGTAGAGAGAGAAAGAAGGCAGGGAGGCTGCCAATGGAGGGGCTAGGATCCACCATGTGCCATTACCACTGGATACAGCCCTACCCGCAGCCTCCGTGCCTCTCACTCCTCCCTCCTCCCCACCCTTTTTTACCCCTCCCTGTCCCCTCCCTGCCCTATCCACACACCCCCACACCCTCCCTGCTTCCTCCACACCCCATTTCACCACCTCACTGCCCCCACCACTGCCTTACTTGCCCCAACAGCCGCAAAGGGGTCTGGAAAAGGAACCGGGGGGGTATGGTCACCTCTTGCAGCAGCACTCCCAAAATGGCCACCGATGGAGCGCTCCGTGCAGCCATTTTGCGACAGCGGAGGTGTCTTCTATTGTCGCAAAGCACTCCCTAGTACAGCCCATAGGATTGGGCCGTCAGTCATATCATTTTGCAAAAGTTGTCTTGATATGGGATGTTATCCAAACTTTTGCCGATACACTTTTTGGAACATACAGAATCGGTTGTCCCTTCTGTTGTCCTAGCTGCATTCTTCATTTGTGTTTCACAATAATTAGTGTGTTTGTTTCTTGCTATCTCACTCAGCCATGTGCAATCATCCATTTGCCATGTTACTAAAAGTTTATAGCATTGTATTTTGGGGGTACAACTCAGGGTTCCTGGTTTTTCCTTTCTCCTTTGGGCCCCTTAAATAAAACTGATCCAATGGCTTTCCTTTGCGTTCCCTCTGCTGCCATTTGCAAACAAGAGCCATGTTGGCTGGGAAGCCCTTGCAACATGCTGATTGCAATTAAAAACTGCCTGCTTGGCTCTTATTTTTCCTCTTTCCAAATTGGTCTCTTGGGTGGGAGGCTATGTGCTGTTCAACAAAAAGCCGACAAACCACAGTAACGAAGGAGAGCAGCAGTATTACTGATGACCTTTAATAACCGGGAACAGTGAAAACCAGGAGTTTCAAAGCTGGGTTCAGAGGCAGCCCATCCATGGGGCAGCAGCCTCAGGAAATAGATTAGCTGGGATTAGCTTGGTTTCTGCAGAAGAGGAAAATGGCACGGAAGAGGAAGAGGTGGAGAAGAGAATGGTGGGCTAGAGCGTCTCCCAGGCGACACTCTAGCACAGTGATTTTCAGCCTTTTTTGTCTCACAGCACACTGGCAAGGCGCAAAAATGGTCAAGGCACACCATCAATTTTTTGAAAATTGACAAGGCACACTGTGCTACCAATGGGAACCTCACATCCCTCAATGGCCCTACTAATAAATGACCCTCTCCCAAATTCCCACGGCACACCTGAAGACCATTCATGGCACACCAATGTGCCATGGCACAGTGGCTGAAAATGGCTGCTCTAGCCCAACACACTGTGGTGTCACTAGGATTTCTGTTGCCCAATGCAGGAGTCCAGCACATCATCGCCAAGATGGACCTCTTTCAATGCAGGGGGGAGGCAATGCCCCAGGTAATGGGTTTGGTGATATTCCATTGCCCTGCCCCACTGGGTTTTTTTGCTATAACTTTTGATAGAATAGAGCCAGTTCAACACAGTTTCTTCCGTTGTACTGTGCATGAAATTCCGCATCGAATGATATATAACATGATGGTATCATTCGAAAATACCAAGATTTTAAAAATTGTGGCCAGTAGTGGTGTCACCCCCCTGTGTGTGTTACCCAGTGCACTCCCCTAGCAACACTCCTGCCAACACACACTCTCCCATACGCTTCCTTTTATTGTTCATTCCCTACTTTCCTACCTCTACTTCAAGTAGTATATAAATATTCTTAATAATTAATAATAATTAATTCTATCCTCCCCCCTTACTAGTATAGCCACACCAAAAGCAGGTGTGTATCAGGCAACTTCAGCAGAGAAAGGGGATTTGGATCCCCTAATCCCTGCATAGGCCTTCTGCTGTGCAGTGGGTCTCCTTGAACCTGCACTAGTGATTTCACTAGCATAGATCCAAGGAGAGAAAGATGGAGGCTGAAGGAAAGGGGGATAGAAACCAGTGCAGTCCATCACACCAGATCTCCCTCCTCCTATAGCCTCCCCACATCCATTACCCTTGTTTTGCCTTCTGCTCACTCACCCACCCCCCTCCATCTCTCCCACTGGTTTACCTGCTCCGGCGGACAGTGGGAAAGCCAATGACACACACACACACAGGAAGTCTCCAGCATATATTAGAGTGCAAGCCTATGCATGTTTACTCTGAAGTAAGTCCCACACCATGTTCAGCAGGACCTACATCAAAGTATATTTGCATCGAATTAATGAATGCAAGCTGCAGACTATCTCTCAAGGCATCCTTTGGGGAAGATCATAGTCCTAGTTTTTAACACATGCCCCTAGGCTAATTTCTCAGTTTGCCTCTTTCTGAGCCTGATACTTCTCAGCTAAAACAAACCCCTCCCCCCCCCAACAAAACCCCCGTTCATTGCACATGGTTGGGCTTTATTTTTGTAAATGCTGAGGACTAACCCAATCTAGGCTGGCTTCATCCTCCTACAGCCGTTGGTGGAACATCTATATCACGGAGGAGCTCCTTACAGCTGACAATGCACTCGGAGCTTATCACAGTCAATTGAAAACGCAGCCAGGATTGGTCTGAATAAGACATTTATCCTTCAAAGAACAAGACAAGAGAATGCGGAGCACGAACAGATCAATTCCACTTAACCCTTGAACTATCAATCCTTATGACATCTTTGCAGGTCTCCAAAGGTGGGGAAACCAGCCAAATCCACACAGTAAGAGAGGGCTGGAAATGGGGCTATTAAAGGCCACGGGAGAGGTACTGTCATGGCCTCTAGCTCCAGAATCTGGCCCTTGCTTCCCCACCTTTCAGCTATTAGAAGAGAAGGGGTGCTCCACTGAGTTCTTCGCCTGTCCCAATTTTGCCACTCTGTTCGCCCGGGACAGCCAAAGATCTGGCATCACTAGGAGGGTGCAAGCCACATCGGGTGTGACACCGTTGGGGGTGTGTGTGTGTGCCACCAAAATGACTTGCAGTGCCCACACTGACAGGTGCAGCAGATTAAATTTCCCAGCATGCCCCTCAAGGCCACATGGTGGCCTTGAATGGGTGGCACTGGTTAGCCTCAGGGCAGGGGGCTTTCTCAGGGGGCATCGAGCACAGCCTACGCCACCTGCCCTGCAGCAATCCCCCTCGAGCACTGATGTGACTGGCTGGACCTCTGGGCCACCTGAGATTGCACTGGAGCAACCGTGAGAGCCAAGCAGCCCCAGAAGTGATTGGCATGGCCCGCAGAGGGCGTGGCCTGCCCATGGGGCTGACACCATGCTGGTTCATGGTAGTGCCATCAACCCTAGTAATGCCACTGTTCCTGGAACATAGGGTGACATATTAGGTGCTTCCTTCCCTGGTGGTGATCCAGCTTCTGCTCCTAACCAGTCCCTGGACTGGAATAGGAAGAAGGGAATGGAAAAGGAAGAGTGAATGAGACAAATGTGGAGGGCTAGAGCCTCTTGCCCACAGCTCTCCTCTCCTCCACACTCTTTCTGTTCCTCTCTGTTCCTTTTCTTTCCAAGGAGTGGGAAGAGGAGGTGGGCATCCCTGCACCAACCTGCTGTCTGAGGAGTCTGCCTTCGTCAACCTCATGGATGGATTGGCCCTGCTCAGCGCACGTGGCAAAATTAAGACTAAAGAGTGAAAGGGGCAGAAGCTGGGTGATCTAGTTGTCTTCAAGTAACCCTCCAAAGTTGCCATTTCCGCTTCTCCCTAGGATGAGACAATGTGGTGATGTAGTGTCATTCCTAGAAGACTTCTGGGAAATAAAAATGGCAGCCTCCCCCATGACCCAGAGGAACGGATATGAAACTGGGGGCAGTGACCAAAAAGGGGAGCTGAGGCAGGTTGAAGACACTGTTTGTCCCCCAGAGGTCCTGGATATTGTGCCAAAAACTTTTTCCCCAAGGAAACAACTGACTAGGCTCTAATCCAAGATGTTCCAAAAGAATTTTCTCCTTGTTCAAAGCATGGAAATGCGCAATTCCACCACAACCAGGATGCTCAGGTGTAACTCCTGTTAAGTTGAGCATTTCAGGGTTGATGGGGGATAAGTAATGCTTCCCTGCTCAGAAGAACTGCACATGCTGCCAGCTTCTATTCAAACGGTTCAGTCAAGTATGCGCCAGGAGCCTGTAATGCTGGGGAAATCTATTGCACATCATTCTTTGTAGAAGTGGGATTTTCCTGAATGGTTCTGGCAGGGTAATAAACAAGCCCCATTTGGACACAAAGCTGCCATGCAGCTGGCAATCCCGTTTCAAAGGCGCTTGCAACATCACCCCCCCTCCCCAATTCTGTGCAGCATTTACATAAGAACATAAGAACAGCCCTACTGGATCAGGCCATAGGCCCATCTAGTCCAGCTTCCTGTATCTCACAGCATCCCCACCAAATGGCCCAGGGAGCACACCAGATAACAAGAGACCTGCATCCTTGTGCCCTCCCTTTCATCTGGCATTCTGACATAGCCCATTTCTAAAATCAGGAGGTTGCACATACACATCACGGCTTGTAACCCATAATGGATTTTTCCTCCAGAAACTTGTCCAATCCCCTTTTAAAGGCATCCGGGCCAGATGCCATCACCACATCCTGTGGCAAGGAGTTCCACAGACTAACCACATGCTGAGTAAAGAAATATTTTCTTTTGTCTGTTCTAACTCTCCCAACACTCAATTTTAGTTGATATCCCCTGGTTCTGGTGTTATGTGAGAGTGTAAAGAGCATCTCTCTATCCACTCTGTCCATCCCCTGCATAATTTTGTATGTCTCAATCATGTCCCCCCTCAGGCGTCTCTTTTCTAGGCTGAAGAGGCCCAAACTGTGTAGCCTTTCCTCATAAGGAAGGTGCCCCAGCCTAGTAATCATCTTAGTTGCCCTCTTTTGCACCTTTTCCATTTCCACTATGTCTTTTTTGAGATGCGGTGACCAGAACTGGACACAATACTCCAGATACACAAATACATTTGCGCACCAGCGATCTGTGGCGCCTGGCAGAGGCCGGAACACTAGAGAGGAGCAAGCAAATTGAATTGGGGCAGAAATAGCTCTGCCTGGGTCCGAGCCAACCTGACATCAGCCTCTCTAATCACCAGCACTGCGTCGAGTCCAACAAGGAGTTTTTTAAAGTCTGCAGCCTCCAAAACAGCTGACTGGGGCCAACCAACAACCATGGCTAAAGACCCCTGAAATAAGAAGCCTGAGTGGGGGGTCACTGCTTGGCCCCATGTGTCATGATGGATGTACTGGAAGAGAAGAGGCAACAACAGAGCTACTCCCTGGCTCAGAGAGGTCCTCCATCATCACTGTCAGGGCTAAGACCCTCAGCCATTGCACAAGGATGCCAAACCCTGACACCAGCCCAGCTCAGATGATAATGTGAACATGGCACCAGTGGGGTCACTAGGGTTGGTGTCAGCCAGTGCAGTAACTCATGGTGTCACCCCCATACAGGGTGACCAGACGTCATAACCACAAAAGAGGACAAGGCACCACAAAATGTAGGACAGCCAAGAAAAATGTAGGACACGACAAAATAAAAGCTAAAAACATTTATATATTGATTCCATGTGGTTAATTTAAACACTGTTATTATTAAAATTAAAACTATATTACATATAATTAATTACAGATACCATTAATTGCAAGAAGGCTAAGTGCTGCCTGCTTACATGGAAAAGGAGGACATTTAAGTTCTTTTCCAGGACATGGAGCTAAAAAAAGAGGACATGCCCTGGGAAAAGGGGGTGTCTGGTCACCTGGCCCCCATAGAGCTCCTCCTGTACCATCTGCAGCCAGAAAAGTCTCCAGAGCGCAGGTCTATTGGGCATCCTGAGACAGAGCCCAGGTCTACTCACCTGGTAACTCTGGCTTCCTGGAGACTCAGAGGCCAAGCCAACTGAGAGACCAGGTCTGATAGACCAGGACTCCACCTTGGGAAGCCTAACAGACCTGGGATCTCGAGATTTTTCCAGCAGCAGCCAGGTCTACCTGGGTTTGGGTAGACCTGGGCTCCAGAGCCAAGCTTTTGGCGTCACCCCCAATTTTGTCACCCGGTGCATTCTGCACCCCTCTCATGACGCCACTGCACGGCATTTGTGCTTGACCTCAGTGGGCATGGACAACAGAGAAAGAGCTGACATTCAAAGTGCATCAGGCTCAGTTCAGTTCACACCCTACAGGTCAATTCTACTCCAGTCTCAAATTCAAGTCACGTCACCGCCAACGTCAAATCAAGGGCAATCAGCTTCACGCAACTGAGAATCTAACAGCTGATGAATGAGATGCAAATGCCTTTTTACAGTGCGCAGGAACAGGCCAATTATTTCAGAGCACTTCCATTTTGTGTGTGTGTGTTTTTTAAAGCTGAATTGCTTCCCCCCCCCCCCCATTTTTTTTTAAGAGAAGATTCTGGGAGTTTCACAGGATAAAGAAGAAGAAAAAAGAAATCAAAGCACACGCCTGACAAGCAGCAGGCAAGTCACAAGACTATCCTCGGCAAAAGAAAGAGAAACCCTGAAAGAGGAATCCAGTTGGCTGCACACAAATATAGCAGGAGTCGTGACAAAATGTTGCAGTTGCCCCCATCAATTACCTGCACTAGGAGGCCTGCCCTATGCTGGAGCTGCTGGGGCTGTCATTATCTGCCACCGTGGCATTTGAAACCTCTGCATTCAGGCTAATTCATCACAAGTTTCTTCATAGGAACAGAGGCACGGCTCTGTGAAAACATCGATTCATCATGCGGCCCCCTTTTCTAGCTACGGGGCCTTGCGGTGCGGCACTAATCTGGCCTGCTCTTGCTCACAAATCCAGCGAGACCACATTTGTATTCCAAAGGCTGGACCGCATCGGCCTGCGTGGGAAAAACACCCCACGTCACCCCTTTATTTTTTATTATTCTTTTGGATTGTCGGTATGCAAAAAGATTCCAAAAAAGACCATCTCATAAAAACATAAGAACAGCCCCACTGGATCAGGCCATAGGCCCATCTAGTCCAGCTTCCTGTATCTCACAGCGGCCCACCAAATGCCCCAGGGAGCACACCTGATAACAAGAGACCTGCAAGGCTTCCTGGGAATTGTAGTTAAGAACATAAGAACAGCCCCACTGGATCAGCCCATAGGCCCATCTAGTCCTGCTTCCTGTATCTCACAGCGGCCCACCAAATGCCCCAGGGAGCACACCAGATAGCAAGAGACCTGCAAGGCTTTCTGGGAATTGTAGTTAAGAACATAAGAACAGCCCCACTGGATCAGCCCATAGGCCCATCTAGTCCAGCTTCCTGTATCTCACAGCGGCCCACCAAATGCCCCAGGGAGCACACCAGATAACAAGAGATCTCATCCTGGTGCCCTCCCTTGCATCTGGCATTCTAATCTCATAATAACGAGAACAAAATTGCACATGGCACTAATTGAGCTTAGGGCACTGATACGAACATACAAAGAGCCCTGCTGGATCAGGCCAAAGGCCCATCTAGTCCTGCTTCCTGTCTCCCTCAGCGGCCCACCAGATGCCCCAGGGAGCACACAAGAAAACAAGAGACCAGCATCCTGGTACTACTTTCTGGCATTCTGAGGTAGCCCACTTCTAAAACCAGAACGTTGCACATAACCATCACCTGTGATGGACCTTTCCTCCATGAATCTGTCCAGTCTTTTCAAGGCATCTAGGTCATGAAGCCATCACCATGTCCTGTGGCCAGGAGTTCCGCAGATTAATTGCACACTGGGCAAATCAATATTTTCTTCGGTCTGTCCTAAGTCTCCGCACCCTCTTTCCCAGTCATTCAAAGCGGCCGACGAGATCACGTCCTCACTTTCTCAATTCCTCTCTTCCTTTGTTGTAGACTTGTTTTGCCAAGGGAAATGGCAACCTTTGTCGGGGGGGGGGGGAATCCTTGCTTCGTAACCTATTTGTTTGAACTCTCGGTTTTAAATTCTATTCTATCGCCTCACAGAAAAGAGATAAAGGCTCCCCTCCCAGAGAGACAAAAGAGCAGCTCCTTAATTTAATGTAAATTATGTGAACATGTACAGCATGGGTTTTTAATAACCAATGAAAGGGAAACAACCGATAATTACTCTTTGATTGCAAAAGGTACTTTTGGAAACCGACGCGGAAAATCTATTTGGAATATTTTAAACACTTTGAAATGAATATGTATGGAGGCGCTACAGATGGAGGTTAAGGAGTGTCTCTTACTGCCTTCCAAAATGCCTCAGATCCTGGGTGTGTTGGCAACCTTCAGTCTCAAAAGACTCTGGTATCGAGCTCTGAATGGTGGTTCTGGAACAGCATCTAGTGTGGCTGAAAAGGCCTATTCGGGAATGACAATCCCTTCCACACCTGGAGCAAGTGCAGTCTGTCCCTGGTCTGTCTCCCTGGCTATGGAACTTCCTTCTCTGCCTCTTTGCCTCAGCCTGTTGGCCAAGTGTCTCTTCAAACTGGGAAAGGCCATGCTGCACAGCCTGCCTCCAAGCGGGCCGCTCAGAGGCCAGGGTTTCCCACCTGTTGAGGCCCACTCTTAAGGCCTTCAGATCCCTCTTGCAGATGTCCTTGTATCGCAGCTGTGGTCTACCTGTAGGGCGCTTTCCTTGCACGAGTTCTCCATAGAGGAGATCCTTTGGGATCTGGCCATCATCCATTCTCACGACATGACCGAGCCAATGCAGGTGTCTCTGTTTCAGCAGTGCCTACATGCTAGGGATTCCAGCACGTTCCAGGACTGTGTTGTTTGGAACTTTGTCCTGCCAGGTGATGCCGAGAGTGCGTCGGAGGCAGCGCATGTAGAAAGCGTTCAGTTTCTTCTCCTGTTGTGAGCAAAGAGTCCATGACTCGCTGCAGTACAGAAGTGTACTCAGGACGCAAGCTCTGTAGACCTGGATCTTGGTACGTTCCGTCAGCTTCTTGTTGGACCAGACTCTCTTTGTGAGTCTGGAAAACGTGGTAGCTGCTTTACCGATGCGCTTGTTTAGCTCGGTATCGAGAGAAAGAGTGTCGGAGATCGTTGAGCCAAGGTACACAAAGTCATGGACAACCTCCAGTTCATGCGCAGAGACTGTAATGCAGGGAGGTGAGTCCACATCCTGAACCATGACCTGTGTTTTCTTCAGGCTGATCGTCAGTCCAAAATCTTGGCAGGCCTTGCTAAAACGATCCATGAGCTGCTGGAGATCTTTGGCAGAGTGGGTAGTGACAGCTGCATCCTGGGTATACCTCTGAGAAGACTGATGGGGGACACGAACGATAACGCACTGTAAATACCTCAAGACCCAGCACAAAGACTTTTTTCTCAACTGTCCCAGCAGGCAGGACCACCTTGCTCTGGAACAGGTTCCTTGCTGAGGAACGGGTAGGCCACCTCAGCCCCAATGAGTTTCCTTGGACCTGCGTCACCTCAGGAGGTGGCACAAGTCCGAGGAGAATGGAGTAGCTTTGAGCTGCTCAGGGAACGGGGTTGGGATCCGGCATAACTGCTGGGTCCCAGCCCCGCCTCCCGCTCCCCGCCTGCCCACCCCCTGGAATGCCCACTGCCCGCCCTCCCCCCGCCCCGTAATGCCTCCTTCCCACCTCCCACACACCTCCTTCCCGCCCTCCCCAGACATTTGCATTGTCCGAGCTCGGCTGACACAACCTTCCCTTCCAGGTCGGCACGGAGGCTGGATGCGGCCTCTGTGGGCCAGCGCACGTCCCTGTGCCGGCCCAGCCGACTCCCGAGGAGATGCCCTCCTGGGATGGCGCAAGGGAGGGTTGGGTCAGGATTGCGTCCTTAATGGGCTTATGTTACAGGAAGGTAGATTTGGGTTGAGTACCAGCAGAAACTTCTGAATGGTAAGAACAGTTTGACAAGGGAGACAGTTCCCTGGGGGAAGGGGGAAATCTGGAGACTTCAAGCAGAAGCTGGATGGTCATATCTTAGAGATGGTCTAGCTTGGATTTCTGACTTCACATGGGGGGGGCAAGATGACTTACAAGTCCCCCTCCGGCTCTGTGATTCCATGACGTCTCGCCAGGTTCTCTCGCTTGGCCTTTAAGGGATGCAGCGAGATGCTTTACACGATCGTCTCGGAGTGTGATTTTGCACGGTGAGCTTCTACAAGCTGGCTGTTCCCACCTGGGGTCATGACTTGCCATTTATGCCTGAGCTCCTGTTTTCCAAATGCGAGGCGGCAGGAACTTGCAGCTCCAGCTTCGCTTGCAGCCCCAGCTTCGCTTGCAGCCCCAGCTTCGCTCTCTCAGAGGCTCCAGGAAAGGACACTAAAAATATCCAAGCATCAGAAACTGGGAGAAGTTCTTTGCAGAGTAGTCGCATGCTTAGAGACCATGTGGTCAATTAAGTGTATATTTTAACTGATTGATCGATGGTCCAATCCTACCTAACTGCCCATGTGGCAATGTTGCAGTAATGGGGCAGCCTCTGCCATCTCCCATGGGGGAGTTTTAGCTGCTGGGGATCTCCTCAGGGTTAAGGCACATTTGCACCCTCACCCCTGGGCAAACAGCAGCCGCGATGGGTAATCTTGGATCTGTGCCAGCCCTGATCCATGCAGGTAGAAACCAGCAAGAAACACGAAGTTGGCCAGAGCGGGTCAAAGATTGCCAAATCGAAGCAGTCCAGAGGTGGGCATTTCACATTTAAAGCAATGTGATGGCATCACTACATCACCCTTGAACTCCTGGAATGCTGGGCTTTGCCAGGTAAGCGCTGTACTGGGTTTCACTACCCAGAGACACCTCCGAACCCCCTCCCCCCAATTTCTTGCATCATGTGCAGTCATAGAGCGGACACTCAACTATGAAAGTGCTGTCTTTCATAGTTTGCACATTTCAAGTGGAACAGGATTGTGGTTGTTCCAAACAGAACCAGGGTGTCTTTTTAGAGGTGTGCGTTGCTTCAGGGACTCCAGTCGAAAAGCTGGAGGCGGATCTAATGAAGACATAAAATGGTCTGACAATGCGCTACCGCCCTTCAAAATATACCTCGGCGTTCAACGTGCGTGAAACGACAACATTGGGCACCACAGAGCACCCCAGCATTGAATATATAAGGACGGAGGTACACTGTTGACCTCTTCTGAAAACTATTTATTACTGACAACTTACTGGGAAAACCAACTATTTAAAAATCTTAAAAGGGTGCAGAAAAGACAAGCCTTGTTTGTTTGTTTGTTTGTTTGTTTGTTTGTTTGTTTGTTTGTTTGTTTGTTTGTTTGTTTGTTTGAAAAATTTATATCCCACCTTTCTCCCACATTCAAGGGCACTCAAGGCAGCCCACGGAATAAACACCACTGCTAATTAAATTAAATTAAATTAAAACAATACTAAAAATGGTAAACATAAAAATAATAAAAACAAAACACTATCACACCAAACTATTGCAATTACGTCTCATTAAAAATGCCAGCCCATAATGTCAGTCAAATGCCTTCCTAAATCAAAAGGTCTTGAGGCGTTGCAAAGGGAGCCATTCTTAACTCCAAGGGGAGGGAATTCCACAAATGAGGAGCCACCACCAAGAAGGCCCTATTTCTAGTCGTTACCACCTCTGCTGTTGGCGACACAGTCAGAAGTGCCCCCCTCTGATGACCTGAGAGGACAGGTAGGGTTATATGGAGGGAGGTTGGTCCTCAAATCTCTAATCTGTGGACTGTCTCTGGTTTCTAGTGCCGCTGGGTCTAGGTGGCCCCTGAGGAAATCCAACAGGCCCAATCACTCACATAGACTTCTCTGCAAATCTGAAACTGTTTCTCCAATTCTCACATGGCCTTTCTCATCCTGAGGCCGTCTGGGCTTACGTCTGAAACAGGCAGCACACAATACGTGAGTATGCATGTCCACTAAAGATTTAACATCAAGAGATTCTATGGGGATAGAACTGAACCCTGACCAAGCTCACAACTTAAACACCAGGAGCTTTGCCACTGCTCAGATGGATCGGGGGGGGGGGGGAGGCTGAATGGAAAATGGGAGAGAGGCAAACTCCAAATAGTACAAGTTGTGGAAAATTTATGGTAAAAGAAACATACGCATGCATGAGCTGAATGAATTTTGAGATAGAAACCCTTCTGAAGGGATACGGTACAATGTACGCAAATTAATTCAAAGGCCATGTGTTGCTTGTTCAATGATGGTGGGAAGCCTCACATGGTTAACATGTGAGGGCTACAACAGCCAGAGAAAGTGCATTTCTTTTTGTAGAAATGTAGAAAAGTATCCATTCCAAAATGTCCAAAAGGTGGAGAGCATCAAACCGTGCGCTTGGGGACATGGCGAGAGCTGCACAAGTTTGCTCGCTCAGTGAAAATGAGTCCCCAAAATGAGCTGCCTCTCTTCTTGCAACAAACACGGGTGTCACCACCGCCCACCAGCCCCCATGGCAGACCCAGGTCCTGGAAATAGAGATACTCGCTGTGATTAATGCGCCCATCAATATTAGCCACACACAGAATGTGCATAGGAAATAATTAGCCCTGCACACCTAGATCTTATTTGTACCTAATTGTCTCACAGCTCATTTCCCTGACAGCGACGGAACACTGAGTCAATAGCGGTGAATTATGGAGAAAATGGAAGCTTATTATCACCTCTCCGCCGGGCCTGTGCAGGAATGTCTATCTCCTCTGGTGCAAAACCACAAGGAGAGACGGAAGCTATTTTTGTCCCTGAATAAATCTACGGCAGAAAGATTGTGTTTATTACGATGTCTGGATGTGCCTTTTTAAGGGTGCAATCCTAACATGATGTGAGGCCAGCGCAACCTGCCCAGGAGTATTGTGAAAGTGCTGTAAAGCACTTTTGCACCACTCCGGAGACAGTTAGGCCGGTGCAAGTCCCTGGGAAAGGTGAGTTTGCACTGGCCAAGCTCGGCTGGCCAGGAGTCTGGGGTGAGTGGGGAGGAGGCAGGAGGGAGGCATTCTGGGTGAGGGGTGGGCAGCAGGAGTTCCCAGGCGTGGGACGGTGAGGAGCGGGAGGTGGGGCCAGGATCCAGCGGTTGTGCCGGATTCTAACCCCGTTCCCAGGCAGCTTGAGCCAACCCCAGGCTCTTGGATTTGTGCTACCTCTGGAGGTGTCGCAGATCCAAGTAGCCCCATTGGGGCTGCAGTGGCTCTCTCCAGGGTAAGAGGAAGCGACTCTTCTTGCCCCGGGCTGAGCCACTGACCTGCCTGTTCCAGTGCAAGTTAGGATTGCACTGTAAGGAGATTGGTTTCCTAAATAGGTGGTATGGATCTTCTCCTGTGTCATATCATCCAAACAGCTCACTTGGAGTTGGTTACACAAACGGACCATGGTTTTCCAAGGGGACTGAATGCCCCATGCTCCTTTATTTTCCCCCATTCGGTTCCAACAAATGCAGTCCCAGTGACAGAGCAACAAAGATGTCTCTCACACGCTTGTAATATGTAAAGAAAATATTTCTTTACTCAGCGTGTGATTAAACTGCGGAACTCCTTGCCACAGGATGTTGTCATGGCACATGGCCTTGATGCCTTTAAGAGGGGATAGGAGAGATTTCTGTAGGAAAAGTCCATCACAGGTTACAAGTCACGATGAGTATGCACCACCTCCTGGTTTTAGAATTAGGCTGCCTGGAAATGCCAGGTGCGAGAGGATTCAGGTCTCTTGTTGTCGTGTGTCATGTCCTCGAAGCACCTGGTGGACCACTTTGAGATACAGGAAGCGGCAATCTGATCGTGGAATAGCTTCAGGGCTTGAGGCAATTAGTTATCTGATCTTTCCATCACCCGTTTTCATCGGCGGCTCTGCGGGACCCACTAGTAATTGGGTCCCGACCCACAGTTTGAGAAACACTGCTACAGTTTGACCCTTTACAAAACAAAAGAGAAATGTCTGGGCGGAAATGGTCCTGTTGACAAGACCCAGAAATGAACATGAACATCTGTCCCATTTTTTGAACATTTTTTTGAACACCTGAACATTTTTTGACATGAACATCTGTCAGATATGTGGCTGTTCAATGAACACAATGATCATCGTTCTCAGTTCTTTTCCTCAGCAAAGTCAGGCTGCGAAGTTTCAAATACACCCACACTGCCTGCCATCCAAGTGGTGCAACACCACCCCCGTGTGCAGTAAACTTGTCTAGCAGGGACAGCAGAAACAAAAGGCCTTTTCCCTTCCACGGGCAGCTGCTGCTGAATTGGCTGTTCCAATATTCGGGGTAGCAGAACACAAGAATTCCCTGGATGAGTTAGACAAAGACCATGCCTATCACAGAGCTGGGGATGCCACTGTAATTTCATGGGCAGAGCATGTAGAGAGGGATGTAGGTTTGAGTTTAAGAGGTAGCAGCAAAACAACAAACAGTTTTGTAGGTCCTTGAAAACCTCCAGTTGGCTACCTTCAGTCTGGAAAGACTCTGGTATCGTGCTCTGAAAGGTGGTTCTGGAACAGCGTCTAGTGTGGCTGAAAAGGCCGATTCGGGAGTGACAATCCCTTCCACACTGGGAACAAGTGCAGTCTGTCCCTGGTCTGTCTCCCTGGCTGTGGGCCTTCCTTCTTTGCCTCTTTGCCTCAGCCTGTTGGCCAAGTGTCTCTTCAAACTGGGAAAGGCCATGCTGCACAGCCTGCCTCCAAGCGGGCCGCTCAGAGGCCAGGGTTTCCCACCTGTTGAGGTCCACTCCTAAGGCCTTCAGATCCCTCTTGCAGATGTCCTTGTATCGTAGCTGTGGTCTACCTGTAGGGCGCTTTCCTTGCACGAGTTCTCCATAGAGGAGATCCTTTGGGATCTGGCCATCATCCATTCTCACAACATGACCGAGCCAACATAGGCATCTGATTCAGCAGTGCATACATGCTAGGGATTCCAGCACATTCCAGGACTGTGTTGTTTGGAACTTTGTCCTGCCAGGTGATGCCAAGGATGCGTCGGAGGCAGCGCATGTGGAAAGCATTCAGTTTCCTCTCCTGTTGTGAACGAAGAGTCCATGACTCGCTGCAGTACAGAAGTGTACTCAGGACGCAAGCTCTGTAGACCTGGATCTTGGTATGTTCCGTCAGCTTCTTGTTGGACCAGACTCTCTTTGTGAGTCTGGAAAACGTGGTAGCTACCAAACCTGTTTATTCAATATAAGCTTTCATGCGCTAGATTCACTCCATTCGATGCATGGAGTGAGTAGGGCATTAGGGGCCTGGTGATTAGGGCTGGCATTTCATATTGCCCATGCCAGATCCTGTGGGTCCTCTCCTAAGTTTGGTAGTGGCCTAGCTAAGGGGGCAAGGGGGTACACTGGCCCGGGTACCACACCTTGAGGGAGTGGCAACCTGCACCACCCACAGTGGATCCCATGGCGGAGTTGGCCCTCATGCCATGTCTCCTTGCCCATAGCTCAGGGGCAGTGCAGTGGAGAAGGTACGGTGGCAGCAAGGACGCCTCTTTGCCACCGCAGTGCCTTCTCCTGCACCCCCTCCTTGTTGGCACTCAGAGTGATTGCAATCTGCTTTTTCCACGAAAATGACTTGCAACCATAACCCGTCAAAACCTGGAAATGATTAGCAGTGATATCAATTACTTCCAGGTCAAGCACTTCCGGGGGGGGAGTGATATGGAGAGTCATGGCCCCAGGTGGGTTAGCTATGCCACTAACTGGCATGGGCAATATCTGATGCCAGCCCTGATCACCAGGTGCCTACTGAAGATTTCACTCCATACCTCTGACAAATGCAAGGGTCCTTCTGGCCATGCTACCCCTGGATTCTCCATACAGGGAGCAGCAGTGGCGCCCAGCACACCACCAGGGGGCAGGAGGGGGGAACCAGAGAAGGCACTGCAGGAGCCAAGCCCAGTTTGATGAGCAAAATGAAAATGGCTTTCCCCTGTTGTCCACAGCATCTGCGGTGAGTCAAATCTGTGGATGCCAGACCTGGAGATACTGGGCATATACTGTACAGCTGAGTTACTTAGCCATAGAATGAAACCATTTCTGGAGGACAAGTCCATCACAGGTCACAAGCCATGATGGGTATGTGCAACCTCCTGGTAGGCTACGTCAGAATGCCAGATGCAAGGGAGGGCACCAGGATGCAGGTCTCTTGTTGTCTTGCGTACTCCCTGAGGCATCTGGTGGGCCACTGGGAGATGCAGGAAGCTGGACTAGATGCGCCTTTGGCCTGATCTAGCAGGGTTCTTCTTATGATTATGTTCAGACACCTTCATCTTTGTTTAGGCCCAGTGGAATCAAATTGAAGGCTGCAATCCTATCAACACTTACCTAGGAGTAAGCCCCATTGACTATAATGGGACTTCTAAGCAGACATGCATAGGATTGGGCTCTAATTTCCTGATCAATTCTATGAAAGCAGTGAGTCTCCCTTTGTCATTCTGTGGTTGTAAAATGGTGACTTCCAAAGCCTCCTGGGAAACAGAATTTTTGTTTTTCTGCTGCTTCCTGAATGTCACATTTTATGACATACTATGTCATGATAGGTGCAAAAGAGAGCGACTAAGATGATTACTGGGCTGGGGCACCTTCCTTATGAGGAAAGGCTACGGCGTTTGGGCCTCTTCAGCCTAGAAAAGAGACGCCTGAGGGGGGACATGATTGAGACATGCAAAATTATGCAGGGGATGGACAGAGTGGATAGAGAGATGCTCTTTATACTCTCACATAACACCAGAACCAGGGGACATCCACTCAAATTGAGTGTTGGGCGGGTTAGGACAGACAAAAGAAAATATTTCTTTACTCAGCATGTGGTCGGTCTGTGGAACTCCTTGCCGCAGGATGTGGTCCTGGCGTCTAGCCTGGACGCCTTTAAAAGGGGATTGGACAAGTTTCTGGGGGGAAAATCCATTACAGGGTACAAGCCATGATGTGTATGCGCAACCTCCTGATTTTAGAAATGGGCTATGTCAGAATGCCAGATGCAAGGGAGGGCACCAGCATGAGGTCTCTTGTTATCTGGTGTGCTCCCTGGGGCATTTGGTGGGCCGTGGTGAGATACTGGAAGCTGGACTAGATGGGCCTATGGCCTGATCCAGTGGGGCTGTTCTTATGTTCTTATGTTCTTATGATGACCGTCATGTTTCCCCAGCAGTGGGGACCAGAAAACAGGGACTGTTGGAGTGTCTGCTATCCTGGAATGTCAGAAGCCCACCAAAAATCTTCTCCTGCACCAAACTGCAGACAAGCACAAAAAAAAAAAATCAAAGCTCTGCCGTTTGCCAGGTTTCCGGCGCCATCTGCTCTCAGAACCTACCTTCCTTCTTGTTTACCACAGGCTGTCTATCTGTTTTAACAACCTCCAGAGGGATTTTGCACACCTCATTATGCAAAGTTCGCTATTTATGCATTCACTCCGGCGCTTGTCTAAGTAATCTGCACACACAACACCTTCCGCCGAAGATGCAACATCTCTCTTCAGAGGCTGCCGATCAAAAACAATCATCGGCTGTGTCATAGCAAGACAAAACACAGCCTCCTGTGTATTATTGATGTGATACAGGGCTGATCTGAGCCTCTGCTTAGAGCTCGCTTTCAAAAAAAGGAAAGAGAGATGCCTTGCCTCTCTCTGGCGCGCTCACAGATGGGCCACAGAATTATTTCTTCTTTTGCAGCAGGCCAGGGACCTCCCTCCAAACTCCAGAAACAAATTCTGCTGGTGTTTTAAGTAGAGTCCTGATGGTTCAGGCAAAAGGTCAGCTGCCCCAGTGGTTAAGGCTTCTGGCCCCTAGGGTCACAAAAATTTTAACACTCCCCGTACTCCACATCCCCCATAACACCCCCCCAAATAATACCACCAGACAACATCTTAGAGGCCTCCAAAAGGCACTTTCCCCATCATCCCCCCCCAAAATAACACCACCATGCATTTTAGAAACCTCCAAAAGGCACTTCCCCATCACCCCCCCAAAATAACACCACCATACAACGTCTTAGAGGCCTCCAAAAGGCACTTTCCCCATAACACCCCCCCAAAATAACGCCACCATACAACGTCTTAGAGACCTCCAAAAGGCAGTTTCCCCATAACACCACCCCAAAATAACGCCACCATACAACGTCTTAGAGGCCTCCAAAAGCCACTTTCCCCATAACACCCCCCCAAAATAACGCCACCATACAACGTCTTAGAGGCCTCCAAAAGCCACTTTCCCCATAACACCCCCCCCCCAAAATAACGCCACCATACAACGTCTTAGAGGCCTCCAAAAGCCACTTTCCCCATAACACCCCCCCAAAATAACGCCACCATACAACATCTTAGAGGCCTCCAAAAGCCACTTTCCCCATAACACCCCCCAAATAACGCCACCATACAACGTCTTAGAGGCCTCCAAAAGCCACTTTCCCCATAACACCCCCCCAAAATAACGCCACCATACAACATCTTAGAGACCTCCAGAAGGCACGTCCTTCCATAACACCCCCCTCCAAATAACACTGCCATACAATCAGAAGTGCCTTTCAAAGGCTAATAAGTCTCCCCTTCAAGGTGAGGTACCCAGAGCAATGTATCCCCATGCTCCCCTTAGCTACACCTCCCTTCCCAACACCCTGCCCACCGCCGACTCCCCAATCACCTCCCATACTACCCTTCTCTTTTTTTCCCTCTGTTTGCCCACTCCATAGCCACCTCCTCTGGCATCCCTGGCTGCAGAAACTCTTCCATCAAGAGATAAGGCGGAGAACTTCAAGGGGGTATAGACTGAGGGAGGGGATTTCCTCAGGACAAAGCCCTATTACACCTGAACAACCCATATACAGGGTACCTCACAAAACAGACTCAGTACCCCTTCTCTGGCTAGAAAACATGGCCTGCCCTAGTGCCATAGCAAGGGTAGGGCAGGGGTCGTACACCACAGTTGTCAAGTACATTGTGCCACTGAGCAGCTAGTAGACCTGTTCAAAGCAAAGGGTAGACCTGGCCTCCTAGCTGGAGATTCTCCGGAGGAGGCCAAGTCTCCCAGCCACTCAAAGCGAAGGATAGACCTGGCCTTCACTGGGAGATCTTGAGGTGGAGGCCAGGTCTGTCCTTTGCTTCTAGAGGCTGGTAGACATGCCTTCTCCCCTTCAAGCAGCTCCCCACCCCCGAGTGACCAATAACCTAGTTATGCCACTAATCTGCCCTTTCTTCCAATTCAAAGGGCTAATGGGGATCATGCAATGAAGTCCACCCTCTGCCCTCCAGAGCCAACTCCTGGAAAATTGCCTCATCTGTCTCAGCGACAGTCCATGAAAAGCCACTTTCTCCTCCCCACAAGTGGCCTCCACTTGAGAAGGAACTGAAGATGGAGCGTAGAGCGCGGCAGGGGAGTGGACCCAAGTGGCCCACCAGATGTCACCAGGAACATCAGAAACCAGAGGTGAAGGCTCACCCATCTCCTGCCCTTGCTCCTCTACAACTGGTATTCAAAATTAGACTGCCTCTGAATCTGGAGGTTCCACTTAGCGGTCACATCTAGCAGCCACTGATAAATGTGTACAAATCTGTCACATCTCCTTAAAAAGTCATCTAACTTGCAATCGGTAGTACTTGCCTTCTGGACTATTACGTCCTGGTCAAATGTGTCTTGGTCATTTGCGATCCTGGACAACATTCGTGTCTAGGTTTTGTGGGGGGGGGGGGGTTTGTCCTAGTTATTTGCATTCCACTATAACTGCCCTGTCCAACTGGTTCAGTAATGTCTAGCAACAGATTCTGGCACACAAGCCCTTGACCGAAAGGCCTAATTTCACACCAGCTTTCCCAAGGAGACAGCACTGTCACGCAAACTTGTTTTATGGGATTCATTGCTGGGATGGTCACTGACTTTAGTGGCTTTTAAAAGGAATTCAGCAAACTCAGAGTGGAGGAGTGAGGTCTATCATTAGCTGTTAACCATAAAGCCTAATGGATCCTGGGCATTCCCTGCTAAGTAGGCAAAGAGGCACCTTTTAAAGTGGCAATTCCCTTACATTTAGCTGTGGGATGGACAACTGCCCCTATTCATCCCAGCATAGGTTCCCCCCTTGGGGCTGTTTGGTGGCGCCTCTTTGTGGTTTTTTCTTGATTGTGTGCCCCCTTGGGACAGAGAAGCATCTCTCAGTGGCAGTGGTATCACTAGGACTATGGGGTGTGGGACACACTATGTGATGTGCACAGGGGTGTGAAACCACTACTAGCCAAAATTTTTAATATCTTGGTGTTTTTGAATAAGAACATAAGAACATAAGAAGCCCTGCTGGATCAGGCCAAAGGTCCATCTAGTCCAGCTTCCTGTATCTCACAGTGGCCCACCAAATGCTTCAGGGAACAAACTAGACAACAGACACAACCTGCGTCCCGGTGCCCTCCCCTGCATCTGGCAATCAGAGGCAGCCTGCCTCTAAAACCACATTGAAATATCTCCATTGTATCAAAAGTTATATCCAAAAAACCAGCAGTGGTGTGACCACTGCCCAGAGCGTTGCCCCACCCACTGGGTGGAGGTCTATCATTGGGTATGCACTGGCCTCCCGCACCAGGTGATGCAAACCCTAGTGACACCACTGCCCAATGGTACCTCCCAGTGGTCCTTCCTAATGGTTGGAAACAGCAGAAGTCAGTTTTATATAGAGCACTTGCTTTATGTGCAGAAATTCTCAGTTTCAATCCCTGGCAACACCTCCGGTAGGGATGGGAAAGACTCCATCTGAAGCCCTGCAGAGCTAAGAACATAAGAACGTGAGAAGAGCCCCACTGGATCAGGCAATAGGCCCATCTAGTCCAGCCTCCTGTATCTCACAGCGGCCCACCAAATGCCCCAGGGAGCACACCAGATAACAAGAGATCTCATCCTGGTGCCCTCCCTTGCATCTGACACATCTAATAGCTGTGGCCTATCAGAGTGGATCACCTAGATGGACCAAGTGTCTGTTACCCTGCACATTCCTGATCTTGTCTGATCTTGGAAGCTAAGCAGGGTCAGGCCTGGTTAGTACTTGGATGGGAGACCGCTTGGGAATACCGGGTGCTGTAGGCTTATACCATAGTCTTTCGAGACTGAAGGTTGCCAACCATCTGGCTCAAGGAAGGAAGCAGCTCCATCTATTTATATGGTCTGTCCCTGTCCAAGGGCAGCCGGGACCTCACCTTCTGCTGCAATGGACACTTCCAGGCTTCTTGGCACTTGGGGAAAACAGGCTGCTCACAGCCGGCACATGTAGATAAGATTATGAATGGAGAGCATGATTATAGCTTTCTCCTACCGGTTTGATATCTGAATGCAACCAGTAATTAACTGAGAGTAACCAAATAGCTGGTTTGGTTCCGGCGATCTGATTACCTTGTCCTCCAGCTGATAAACAAGCTATATTTTTAAAAATTAAGAAGCTATTAAGCGAGGGAGATAATCCATTCCCGACAACGATCCCTCGTCGAGTTATTTTGATTTGTTTTCAGCGAAACAGAGAACGAGTCAGCCACCTGGTATGAAGGGTAATAGAATCTGTCTGAAAATCCAGTAACAGGAGATGAGAGCCTCCTTCTTTTCCTTTTTAAGCATCACTCCTCCCCTTAGAGAACCCGACTGGAGTCGAAATCCACTTAGCTAATGAGCCTCCGATTGTGGCCATGACAAAAAAATAAAAGAAATGAAGGGCTTTGACGTTTCATTTGCTGTCCAATGGACTGCAGGGTTGATACATACAAGCATATATATGCAGTGGTGTAGCTAGAGGGGGTGCAAAGCACTAAGTTCTGCGGGGAGCCGCACCGTGGAGTGCAAGCAGCTGTGTAAATGCTATATGTATATACAGTAAATGCCACATAGATATTAAAGGCTCAGGCCTCAGTCCTATCCAACTTTCCAGTGCTGACGCAGCAGTGACAACAGGGCATGTGCAGCACCAGTGGGGGGGGGCAGTCACAGAAGCCTCCTCAAAGTAAGGGAATGTCTATTCCCAATGGGGCTGCATCGTGGCTACTTCAGCACTGGAAAGTTGAATAGGATCGGGCCCTCAGGCACTTATTTCAGCAGACTTTTTTGTAGACCAGATGCATCAAGTGAAATCCTCAATGAGCAAGAGTGTATAATATATACCAGGGGTGCCCAAATCGCGGCCCTGGGGCCACTTGTGGCCCTCTAGGCCTCTCAATGCGGCCCTCAGGGAGCCCCCAGTCTCCAATGAGCCTCTGGCCCTCTGGATATTTGTTGGAGCCCACACTGGCCCGATGCAACTGCTCTCAGCGTGAGTGTGACTGTTTGACCTCTCGCATGAGCTGTGGGATGAGGGCTCCCTCCACTGCTTGCTGTTTCATGTCTGTGATGCAGTAGCAGCAGCAAAGGAAAGGCCGGCCTTGCTTTGTGCCAGGCCTTTTATAGGCCTTGAGCTATTGCAAGACCTTCATTCATTCATATAAGTTCAATTTCCAATATATTCATTTACGTAAACGTATTCAAATTTTAAATGTAAATTAATTCTTTTTTCCCCCGGCCCCCAACTCAGTGTCAGAGAGATGATGTGGCCCTCCTGCCAAAAACTTTGGACACCCCTGATATATACTATCCAGCAGTGGTTCCGAAACTTATCGCGGTCACAGAGCCCTTCTTTCATGGTGCCCTGTCACGGCAACACCCCAGGAAGCTGAGGCAGCTGCCAGCACTCCACCCCCTCCCCCAAGATCTCACTAGATATCCTGAGAATAGTGAAATTTCGGTCCAGTCAAGAGGGTAGTGCCTGGGGAGAGCCAGGAGGAAGAGACTACTGGGAACTGTGAGTCTGCTGCAGCACCCTAGGGTGCCATGGCCCACAGCTTGGGAACCACTGGTATACAGAAAAGAAGAGTGGGGGGAAGCTCTGGGGGACCATTATCAGATCATCTGTAGTAACAATAACACTAGATGAAGCAGCTTCTCCTGCTACATTGAGTTAATTCTGACATACAGAGGCCAGAACTATGGTTTCCTATTAAACTACTCATGGGTAAGTCCAGACTGTCAAGGAAGGCACCAAATGGCTACATATTGCCAGTCTGCTACCCCTCCACTGAGATCCAGGTGCCAGGAGCTTCCTATATGCCACCCTACCCCCGGGGAGGCTTAGCACCTAATTGGGTGCCTGTGTCCGGTGGGGTAGCACTTGGCCAGCTGCACTGCCAGGAGCCTTGTCCCCAGCCTTCTGAGTCCCAGAGAGCTCCTGACCCCATCCCATACATGCCTACACCCATGAGATAAGCTTGTTTGCACAGCGCATTCAGGTGCCTGCAAAACTTAGTACTTTGCACCCCCTCTACCTATGCCACTGGTCTCAGGTGGTGTGGGGGGGGGAGTTAATGAGGCAAATGAGGTCTGATTCAGCATAAGGTAACTTCATATAATACAATTCTGCTTTCTTGTGCTTTTTCTCCCCCATTACGTCTCTGAAGCGCATCAGGGTCTTGTGCTACTTTAGCCCTCCATTCTTGTGTACTTTCGAAAATTCGGCTTTGCTATTGGCAGGGGACTTGCCACCTCTGATCCCACAGTGTTCTTCCTCATTCATTAAAGGAGGCCAGGTGTGACCTCTTCAGCCTAGAAAAGAGGCGCCTGAGGGGGGACATGATTGAGACATACAAAATTATGCAGGGGATGGACAGAGTGGATAGAGAGATGCTCTTTACACTCTCACATAACACCAGAACTAGGGGACATCCACTAAAGTTGAGTGTTGGGAGGGTTAGGACAGACAAAAGAAAATATTTCTTTACTCAGCATGTGGTTGGTCTGTGGAACTCCTTGCCACAGGATGTGGTGATGGCGTCTGGCCTGGATGCCTTTAAAAGGGGATTGGACAAGTTTCTGGAGGAAAAATCCATTATGGGTTACAAGCCATGATGTGTATGTGCAGCCTCCTGATTTTAGAAATGGGCTATGCCAGATGCAAGGGAAGGCACCAGGATGCAGGTCTCTTGTTATCTGGTGTGCTCCCTGGGGCATTTGGTGGGCCGCTGTGAGATACAGGAAGCTGGACTAGATGGGCTTATGGCCTGATCCAGTGGGGCTCTTTTTATGTTCTTATGTTCTTATGACCTGAGACCTCCAAATTAGGTTCTTTTCCATTCTCTGGCTTGGCCTATGTAGTAATCCTAGGTGAACAACCCCAATACCTTCGTCCAGAGAGCACTTGCATCGCTCCCGGCATCCAAGTGGCTTCGTCTTGCCAGGGAGGAATGTGTGTAATCTCTCTATTATGTCTGGCACAGCTCAGCAGGCATATGGATATTCCTGGCTGGGTTTTGCGACAATGAAGTCGATAATTGGATCCAAGCGCGCCACACAATCAGTGTTTTGTCTTTCCTGCCATCGTTTCCGTCAGCAGGAAGACATAAATGATGTTCTTAACTTGTTCTTGGCTCAAGTTGTCAACGCAGCGTTGATGGACAGGCTTAATGAGATCAAAGGCAGAGCTCATCAGACATCATTTGCTCCAGTGGCAGGGAGACAATGGCGAGGACTGATCCATTTCCTGCTTCTTGTACCTTTTCAGGATTCTGCTTTATTACCTGCAATTTTCCTTGTGACATCCCGACTGTGGGGGAGGGTCTGCATGAAATGCAAATGCAAATCGGCGCTCATTTCCCCTTTAAAGCGTACAGCCTCTCTCCCCCACCCCTGGGTGGGTTCTCTCTCAAAAAAAAAAAAAAAAAAAATATTCAACTTGCTGTAATTTGATTTTGCTGAATTTTCCACCGTAATTGGAAGAGCGACGCCAGAACAAAGCAAATATTTGCGCTGTGCAAATATGCCACTTGATGCGATTAGTTAAGAGAGTTCTGTTTAAATTTTAATGTGGGCATTAAATGGCCGTGTGGCACATACATGCACGCGCACACACACACACGCACATATATATATATATATATTTTCCATGGGTCCACCGAAAGAATATTGAATGTTGATTAGAAGAGATGCCTCCCAAGTCGTGCTTATGAAGCTCTTGGCTTCATCAATCACTGTTTGGGGGGGAGTGCTTTTAAGCATGATGCTTTCTCCCAGCAGTTGGTTGGCCCTTTGCAGGAAATAACAGTCCTGTTACACTCTTGTTTTCCTCTCATATACCAAACATCTTTGGCGGAGTCAAGACCTTGGGTTGCACTCGCCTGGCTGGCATCCTGGTTCATCAACAAAAGCGGTCCACACATTTCACCTGGCTTCCATCACTTGAGACAGGTTGTGCACCGCTGCCAGGACTGAAGAGGTTGGCATCACTGGGCAGTTGCTGAGGACTCCGGGTCCTCAGAAGGTCTACAGAAGGCCTCAGAAGGCCTTGCAGCCAGCCCCATGGTGTCTAGCCCAGCAATTTTCAACATTTTTCTTCTCACACTGACCTCTACGGTCTTCTCGACGGTCTTCGCCTCCACTGATGTCACCTCCAGCTTCCGGGAGACTCTTCCAGGTTCTGTGGCTCTGTTTCTAGGGAAACTGCCTGTAGCAATGAAGATGCAAATGAATGGGAAGAACCGAAAGATGTGACGTGCTCCAATTTTGGGAAAAATTTGGAAATTCTCGTTAAAGTGGAATTCCTCAGGAGTAGTGGAAATTAGGGCCATATGAACCCACAAAATTACCAAGGAATGAAAGGGGAGTTCCATTCTTTCCTAATTCACAAACAAAAATTATTCTGATCCCATCTTCTTCCAGCCTGAAGACTACAAACACACACATGCATGATCTCTCTCTCTCTCTCCACATGACGTCCTTCCTGGGAGGGCATTGTCCATAGTGACACCCAGCCACCCTGCTGGAGCACACTGGTGGAGTAGCCTTCCTCCATTGCTCAGAGGTTTCCTATTTCCCCAGACTTTTGGCCTGGTGTAGCTGTATCCGGCTCACATCTGCTCTGCTGTTTTTCTGCTTTCAGGACTGATCTTCCGGGTTTGCGATCATAATTTTTAACTTTCTGCCATGTTTCTTGGTAGTTGCGAGCTGCCTTGACTCCCTCCTGGTGGATGAGAATGGCAGCATCTCAACATGTCTATAAATAAATAGAAATCGAATGGAATGAATTAAACTGAAACAGTACAATTAAAGGAAAACTGGGGTTCGCGCCCCCCCCAACGCTTTCTCCTATAGGCAGTGTGGTTTCCCTGGCTTTGACTCTCAGCTCAGAGCTGCCTGCCCTGTTCCATCTCAATTAGCAAGCGGGAAATTTATTTAGAAAACTGACAGTGATATTTGGGGAATTAATGATCACTGATTTATGAATATTGAGTAGCATTGCAGCGACCCAAGCCGGCCAGTCATTCATCAGCGGATCTTGCTCCCCCTCCCATGATCCTCTCTAGCAGTCACTCAAAGGCAGTTAAATGATTTTGATTTATGACCTTAACCTACAGAGCCTTGGTACATTTGCTTGATCAGTGTGTAAATTCCTCCAGTGCAATTCCCTGCCCCTCCAAAGAGCCAATTTAAAGCCCACATTATGCATGAGCTGAGCGGCCTGGAACACTCAGATCTCTTACTTGGTTCCTCATTAAATGTGCACCAAACAATCTTGCAATTAAAATTTTATATGGATTTTTTTCCAACTGATGATTGGCATTTGGCCTTGGCAAGGCCTGCTTAAAATGTTGTTTCCTCGCAAGATTGCAAAGCACAGGGATTGATCTGGTACATGACTTTGCTAGAGGACGGTGATGGGTCACTAATGTTCCAATTACCAATGTGCGGGGAGGGGGGCAGGTCAGATACTGCTGGAAGCACATCAGAACCCTCAATAAATGACCAACATTCATTTCAGAACTCAAAAAGTAGATTTTTTTCACTGCCTTTTCTGCAGGGAAACCAAACCACAAGGAGACTGATAGTGCTACCAGGTGCATGTTTACTCAGAAATCACTTCCACTGAGTTTAATGGGGATTACTCTTACAGAAGTGTGTATAGCAGTGGTTCCCAAACGGTGGGTTGGGACTGCTTGGGGTCGCAACCTGATTTTGGGTGGGTCGCCAAAGGGTGATGGAAAGATCAGCTAATTGCCGCAAGCCCTGGACTATTTACTGTACTATTTACCCTGCAAAGAGCTCAGCTCCTGAAGTTTGCAAACATGCATAAATATAGGGAGAGAAATGTTTGAGGGTCTTTTTCTGGTCATTATTACTTTTAAATAAATAAGCAAATAAGTAAACAAATAAATACAATATTATTTCTTGTCTTGCCACAGCTTCTCCCCACTGGGCCTTGTGCCCGCTTCTTGCTAAACTCACAAGTGCAGCAAGCAAAAGTCAGAGTCAGGTCCCAGTCCAATAAATGCAGACTGCCAACTCACAGTCCAAAGTCAATATGCCGGGTCACAGTCCAAGTCCAAAGTCCAGGTAAGCCAGGTCAGGTCTCCTCTGGGTCAGGGTATCCAAATCAAAGTCCAAAGCCAAAGTCCAGTCACAAGCCACAGTCTGATTCCCAATTCAATAAGCCAAGTTAGTCTCCTCTCCAACCTACACTCCTTCTATCACCCACCAAACCCTTTCTGCCTCAGGTGCTCCCTATATACCTGAGGGATCTCCTTATTCTCTAGTGGCTGCAGCTGTGCAGCACACCTCCCGCTACCACCTGGGCTTTAATCCTGCATTTACTCAGAGCAAGGGGCACTATGGACACCACACCCTATCTCCTTTGGTAATATCTTCCACAATTCCAATACATTTCTTTCTATATCTCCTTTTTTAAAAGTCTGGTAAACCTAGATGGGTCCCAATAGAGTGTCTTTTTAAAAAGTGGGTCCCAATGTTAAAAAGTTTGGGAACCACTGGTCTATAGGATTGCAGCCGAGGTCTCTTTCCAACTAGAGTCTGCCCCAGACTCTGCCTTTATCAGTGATGCCCCATCTGACATCACGGACACCCATAAATAAAATCATATGGGACAGCAAAGCCAACAGGATGAAACTCCAGTATGGACAAAAGAAACACAATTTTAATAACTGTTCCTAATACTATGAAATACAGTTAGGCTGCAATCCTAACCACACTTTCCTGAGAGTAAGCCCCATTGAACAAAATAGCGCTTACTTTCAAGTAGACCTGGTTAGGCTTGTGCCTTTATTTATTTATATTTAGTTAAAACATGTATACCCCGCCTTTCCTAAAGTTCAAGGCAGCTTACAAAACTGAATACGTAAAACACAGCATAAAATTGTAACATAAGCAGTTAAAATCTAGACCATTGAAAAACAGCACAGCAGTTCCATTTTTTTATTTTCACCTTTACAACTGTACAACTTACAGCTTAACTCTGTACAGTTGTAAGGTTGGTTGGCAACCTTCAGTCTCGAAAGACTATGGTATAAGCCTACAGCACCCGGTAATCCCATGCAGTCTCCCATCAAAGTACTAACCAGACCTGACTTTGCTTAGCTTCTGAGATCAGACAAGATTGGGCATGTGCAGGGTAATAGTTGCTAAGATGTACAACTTAACTCTGAAGTTTTTTGAAAACCGGTGGGGTTTAAGTTGTTAAGTGTTTAAGGTAACTCCTGCAGTGCACCTGCTGACCTTTCACTGCGCACCAATGTGTCACAGCACCCCAGTTGAAAATCACCCCGGTTGTGCACCTGCTTCTGGCTGATGGACCTCAAGATTCTAGAAAGAAAACAGATCCCACAAGCCTGAAATCTGTCCCAATCCCTGTCTTGTGTGACAGGAAAAGCACGCAAGCACACCACCCTCATGCGTGCAAACATATACATACATTCCCCCCAAATACCAGTGCGTCTACAGCAGCCATTTTCAACCACTGTGCCGTGGCACACTGGTGTGCCGCAAGTGGTCCACAGGTGTGCCACAGGAATTTGGGGGAAGGTCATCTATTAATAGGGCCAATGGGTGATGTGAGCCCCCACCGGCAGCATGGTGTGCCTTGTCAATTGTCAAAAACCTGGTTGTGTGCCTTGACCATTTTAGTGCCCTGTCAGTGTGCCGTGAGATGTAAAAGGTTGAAAATCACTGGTCTACAGCTTGCTTGGTGAAAAGCAACTGTTTCTAACACACAAACCAATTTGCAATTAAAACCAAAAGGTTCCCAGACTGTAAAACTGGTTGCCAAATTAAAACACGTTGCCACTTTTCTTGCTTGCCCTGGGGGATCTTTGAAGAGCAAAAAAAGATTCTCTGGAAAATGCGTTTGGCAGCCTTCCTCCTTCGCTGCGGAAAGATCAGAGCAGACGTTGTTAACATTGATTTGAGCAAATCCTTATTGGACTCTGCTTTCTGCCCCTGTTGTGCAGTACCAGTGGATTGAAAGAGAGACGTTACAACAAAGGAAGGATGTCAGTCAGTACCGGCAACTTTATACCCACAAAATTACACTGAATTGGAGCATGTTTCTCAACTAAGAGGAGAAATTGCACAATTTCCTTGTCCTTATCTTCAAAGCCCTCCATGGCCTTCTCTTTCCCCGTGTCTCTGCCCTCATCTACTTACTCGTGACCTCCACTCCTCCAGCTTCAGCATCCTCATCCATCCTGAGGTCTCTTGATTCCTCAAACAACTCTGCCCTTTCTCCCTTGTGGCCCATCTTGCCTGGGACCAGCTCCCAGAACATCTGTGCGATGCATCCTCTCCTACCCCCTCCCTCTCCTACCTCTCCTACCCACCGGGTAGATGGGACTCGTCAGCCTGGGAAGGCAGCTCATCTGAGAGAAGGAAAACTCTGATCCCAAACCTCCACTGCCTTGTGGCTACATCCAGTTATGGAAAAGGCTTCAGGAGTCAACCTCAAGGCAAAATCCGGAGCCGGAGTCCCTGAGGCAGTTCATGGCTAAACACAGTCACGTTCTGGCAACTCCTGCGACGCCGCTGGAACCAACCGTATTGGCCTCTGCCTTTCCATTGGACCATTTCAGCGACGTGGAGAGGGGGGATTTGCTGCATGGGGAACAGCCTATCCTCCATACCTACTTTACCCAGGCTTCGCGCACTGGAGAGGACACTCTGTTCCAGAACCACCATTCAGAGCGTGACACCATAGTCTTCCGAGACTGAAGGATGCCCACAACAATCCTCTCCTATGCATATCTACTCAGAAGTAAGTCTCATTGTAGTCTCTGGAGAGACTTCAGCGCACAGGCGTTACTGACCATTTTGGTCTGATCATGGACGTCAATCCAAGACAGGGGAAGACAAATTGAGATGGAGAAATGAACGGAGAGGACTCCTTGTCGTGAATATGTACATGTTAGGCCTTGGTTAGCTTGTGGAGCCTGAACCAAACTAAGTCAGTAACGGAGAAGTTGCTAGCAGTTCCCAGCTGCAAGAATGTGAGCAAACAAACACAAAGATTGTTGTCTTCCCTCTGCTGGCCAGAAAGGACAGACACCAAGAATTACAACCCATTGGAATGTAGCACCTTTGCAGACAGAATGGCGCCTTATCAGGCTGATGAAATGCAGCTGTGGATCTCTAGTTGGGAGGGGTAAGAACTAAGAGGGCTGGCAACCAGGCCCACTTTGAGAAGGTTCTGTCCTCAAAAGTTTCTGATTGGGCAGTCTACTTAAAGTATTAAAATCTTCATACTATTTAAAGTATGAAGTCAGTACTATTAGCATAAGAAGTATAATAAGGCCCGAAGGGTGGGTCCTTTCTTGGACAGAGGTTTTGGGTGCAACATTCCACACGCAGTGAGCTCCATAGTCCAACATGGGCACCTGGCCTCACAGGTAGCCTAGAGCTAAAAGATCTACAAGAAAAGCTGACCCAGGTGAGAGTTGGGTATTAATAGAGATAGCCAGCTAGCTTTATTATTTTATTGCTGATATGTTTCCTAGAGGTTTATGCCTCTAGCATTTGCTGCCTTATGTAACCTTATGTAATACTTATAAACAAAAATATCTTTTACTAAGTTGTTTCATTGTCTGTTGGGGACAAAGATTCAGAATCCTGCCTAGCCGTTCAGCAAGCTACCAAGTGCTCATTGAGGTCTAGTAACTTGAGCACTGAAGCTTTAATTGGAGAAAGCCCTCAGTGCCTGCAAGGGATAGAGTTAAGCCTAATGGGTCTCAGTGTCCCTGGACTGAGGCATTGGTACGTACAGGGTGGTGGCAATACTACTGAAAAGGGGGCCTTGAGGGCTTTAGGGTTCGAGAACCAAGAACTCTGAGCACCCCAAACCCTGCTAAGTTTGCGACACTCCTGGAGAACCATTGTGAGGTCAACCATTACAGGGAATTGCCATGTTTAAGTACATGTGCCACAGAATGATTAATACCAGTTTTTTTTAATGAGTTTCTGCTAAGACTTGTCACTTTGAATTCTAAAAATCCTTAGATTTATGGGGAAATGTAGGTTTAGTTACAGTATAATAATCTGGGGGATGAATCCATCCCCATGCCAGTCAGGTAGAATCATTTTTAAAGGATGCATTGAAATGGAAGACACACAAAAACTGGAGAGGCAATTCCAGATATTGAACCCAAAAAAATAACCATGCACAAAGCTACTAAGGTACTACTGAGTCAGATAACTAGTCCATCCAGCCCATAGTTATCTTCAATCACTCTCAGAGGCTTCCCAGGGTTTCAGGTGGGTTTTTCTTCTCAGCCCTACTTGAAGATACCTGGAATTGGAGTCCAAACAGATGCTCTGTTACTGAGGTATAGCCTGATCAAATGTGCATCTTTCACATGGGCTCCTAGAGCTTTTTACTTTCTGGTCTTCCATTGTCTCAACTAGATGCCCTTCACCTCCATCCAGAACCTCCCACCAAAAACATTCACCTCTCATTTCACTTGGACCACATGACACAGTGGTGTAGCTAAGGCATCTGTTATCCAGGGGCTCAAAAATTTTAACATCCCCCCATACTCCTATAACACCCCCCACCATTTTTAACATCCCCCCCCCATATGACACAGGTTTTCACCAATAACTGGTAGTGCCTTTTGGAGGCACCTCCTCAAGGCATGTTACCCAGGGCAATGTACCCCCTGCCCCCTTAGCTATGCCACTGTGATGCATCCACACTGGCTTCCAGTCCACTCAAGCTGCTTATATTTGTTTTGTTTCTGACTGCCAAATCCAACTCCTTTGAGCCTCAGCTTAGGAGTCAGAAACTGCTGGGCTGAGACTCAGAAGGACATTATCCAATACAGTGAATTGTGCTAATTCCCAATTAATGGCTGAGTCACACAAGCACATTGTCATTTAGTGGCTTCCTTCCAGGAAGTACTGATTCCATCAGAGTAACAATTTTCAACATTTTTCTTCTCATGGCACCCAGACCTCTATGGTTTTCGCCTCTTGTGATGTCACTTCCAGCTTCCAGGAGACTCTTCCAGGTTCAGTGGCTCTGTTTGGGGGGCAACTGTCTGTGGTCATGAATCGTCTGTCTCTCTTCCTCTGCCAGCAGAGCACCCACAGACCGTCACACAACTTTCATACACACAAATTTCAAGTGCCGTGACAACTCAGCTTGAAAATTGCTGTATCAGAGCATGGAAGTTCAGTCAGTGGTGTCCGATTACACCCATGATGTTGCAGTCACATGAGAAACACGGGCAAACTCACCTTGAAAGTAGCCTTCCTCCTTCCAGGAGCCAACAGAGTCAGCAGTGCACTTGATTTCACACATTCCATCACCGAGGGACATCAAACCTCAGAGCCAAGCTACACATGGGATCAAAATTATGATTGGTCCTGATGGGCTGGCATAAGAAGATAAGAACCAGCCTGCTGGATCAGACCAAAGGCCTGCCACAAACACATGGTCATGTGGTTGACCAGCTGACTCCACAAGCAGAGTAGGAAGGAAATTTCTTCTCCTCTAACTTGCATGGTCTTCCAACTAGTGCAGAGGCTGAAGGTCGTATGTAGCCATCACAACTTGCAGCCAGTGATATTGTCTTCCATGAATCTGTCCAATCCCCTTTGAAAGACCTCCAAGTGGCAGCACGTTCCACAGGCTAAGGAAGCCCTATATGGAAAAAAAAAGTCCTCTTTTTGCCAATTCTCAATCCTCCACCGTCAATGTCCTTGAAGGCCCTGTGAGAAAGGAAGAAAAACAACTCTCTCTGCCTTTGGTCAAGAGTAACTAGATCAAGGGTCTGTGGATCGAGATCATGATGGGAGACAAGGGGCTTTAATTCAAATTCCTGATTAATTGGGGGGGAGGGGTTTGATCCAGCTGCTGTTTACCCCAGGAAAAAAGTTGCCTCCATAGCAAAGTGGAGATTCCTTTCTTCATGTCACTGAATGGCTTGTGAAGTCTGTTCCTCGTGACTGCCTCTTACTAGGTTAGCTATTCCTGGACCTAAACGTGCAAGTTACAAAAGGAGCTCCATGTTTCTAATCAGATAATTGGAATGAGGGAGAGGCAATACTGAAATATCCCAACTCTTTTCTGCTTCTTGATTTGCATAATTGCTACTTTAAAAAAAAAAAAAAGAATTGGGGGAGGGGAAGGAATCCAATGCAGGGGGCGGCCCAGCTGAAGATATGAAATAGAATTCATTAAATTTAATAGAGGGGGGAACCCGCCAAGCCTGTGAAGGGCCGAGGCAGCCTGCTTTTCAAAATGTAATATTGTAAGAGGGAATAATTAATTTAAGAGCCCTTGATCTCCGAGTGCTTTTCTCGCTTCGTACTCTTATTAATAGATGTTTATTCGTGCACCCGGCTTCCCTCGGAGGAGTTTTAAATGCTTCGTTGCCTGCATAGACCCTGCCACAACTTCTTTAAAGCGATCTGGATCCTACAGGTGTGCCTACGGAGGTGAGGCAAAGAGCTACACATATTAGATATAAGATTGTACTTTGAGGATACATTTTAGCACGCAAGACCCATTCACAGCTTTCGTCTCATCCCTTCTCAATCATCAATGACAGAATGCAACTTCAGGCCATTTCGCTCTGCTGACAAGGAAGCAGCGGTGAAGCCATGGGTCCTGGAAGATGGAGAACGTAGCTTCTGAGAAAGGGCACTCTAGCCAATTCCTCTTCTGCCCTGGAGGAGCATTCATAGTGAACATTCTATTCCAGAGCTATTAGAGGGGCAAGTCATAGCTCAGTGGTAAAACCCAGAGTTGACATGCAAAAGGTCCCCAGTTAAGAGAGCAAGGATGGTGTACTGCAGCAGTTCAAATACTCTCTGTGATCACCCT
Source organism: Tiliqua scincoides (assembly GCF_035046505.1). Taxonomy (NCBI): domain Eukaryota; kingdom Metazoa; phylum Chordata; class Lepidosauria; order Squamata; family Scincidae; genus Tiliqua; species Tiliqua scincoides. The sequence continues at coordinate 56,018,594 of NC_089828.1, forward strand.
CTGCCAGGGGTTAAAGAGACATTTTTGTTGGTCCTACCTGCACCTGTGCTGGCCTCCTAGGGGGTCTGGGGAGCCTGCAGACCCCTCTGCAGGGCCCCCCCCCACACACCTCCAAACTTATGAAAATAATAAAAAGGGCACTTTCTTTTTTTTATTGCGATCACAGTGATCACGTTGCTGCCTTTGCCCTCCCCTGCCCCTTAAGGGGGCAGAGACTAGGGCTTCCCTGGCATGACACCCCTGGTTGGGAACCTCTGATGTAGTGGTTAAGGAGTTGGACTTACACTTTTCTTAGGTGTTTCTGGAGAGGGAAGAGAGGAATGGGATCAGGCCCAGGAGTTGGCAGGATCGGTTGAAGCCTCCACCATATCCTAATCCCCATCCTGGGACTTTCCCCATTACATGGGACCGCTTGGACTTCCAACAGCTACCGGGAGGCCCTGCCTCACCTTCCTTCCCACCCACTGCACTTCCCTACTGTGCAAGCAGTAGGTGGAATTTCCCCTTACCCAAGCGAAGGTTAGGATTGGGCTCTGATCAGCTTCCGGCTCATTCCAGCAACAAGGAGATCATATCGTGCTGCTCACATGCTACCGTGAAAGCTGGACTTCTGGGTTCATTTTCAGGGAAAGTGCATTTGCTCTCTGCCTTCCAAACTGCCGTCTCTAAGAACATAAGAACAGCCCCACTGGATCAGGCCATAGGACCATCTAGTCCAGCTTCCTGTATCTCACAGAGGCCCACCAAATGCCCCAGGGAGCACACCAGATAACAAGAGACCTCATGCTGGTGCCCTCCCTTGCATCTGGCCTTCTGACATAGCCCATTTCTAAAATCAGGAGGTTGCGCATACACATCATGGCTTGTACCCCGTAATGGATTTTTCCTCCAGAAACTTGTCCAATCCCTTTTTAAAGGCGTCCAGGCCAGATGCTGTCACCACATCCTGCAGCAAGGAGTTCCACAGACCAAGCACACACTGAGTAAAGAAATATTTTCTTTTGTCTGTTCTAACTCTCCCAACACTCAATTTGAGTGGATGTCCCCTGGTTCTGGTGTTATGTGAGAGTCTCTGTTGTTTGCAGGGCGCACATTCGGCCTGCCTGGATTCCTGTTCCAAACAAAGCTTGGATGATGCTCAGATCCATCATGCTCAGGCCTCGTTTCCCAAATCTTCCCCCGGTTTGCATCTCTGAACACCAGGGACATGCGATGAGTAGGGAGGCAGGTGAGACAGGGCCTCCCCACTGGAGTCCTCCGAAAAAATGCCACCACTGTGTGAGGTGTGCAAGTACTCAAACTCATGTTCAGAGCGCATGGGCTGTGACTGCTTGCACACCTCACATGGTAGTGGTGCTTTTTGAAGGACTCTGGTGGGGAGGCCCTGCCTCACCTGCCACCCCACCCACCATACATCCCTACTGTTATCTGCACATCCCTTTGTTAGCTGGTGTGCTCCCTGGGGCATTTGGTGGGCCGCTGTGAGATCCAGGAAGCTGGACTAGATGGGCCTATGGCCTGATCCAGTGGGGCTGTTCTTATGTTCTTAACTACAATTCCCAGGAAGCCTGGCAGGTCTCTTGTTATCTGGTGTGCTCCCTGGGGCATTTGGTGGGCCGCTGTGAGATACAGGAAGCTGGACTAGATGGGCCTGTGGCCTGATCCAGTGGGGCTGCTCTTATGTTCTTAAACTACAATTCCCAGGAGGCCTTGCAGGTCTTCTTGTTGTCTAGTGTGCTCCCTGGGGCATTTGGTGGGCCACTGTGAGATACAGGAAGCTGGACTAGATGGGCCTGTGGCCTGATCCAGTGGGGCTGTTCTTATGTTCTTATGTACTGCACATGCAATATTCCTTTCCAGAATAATGCTAATTTGGGCAATCTGTTCTTTTTTTCCCCAGCTAGCCTGGAGAGCGAGATCCACTACCAGCGTTCTCCCTGGAATTGATGAGCCATCAGGCCAACTCCTATTCTTCCAATTTCAAAAGCAATTTGTCCCCAGCCTGAAATTTAAACAATAGAGATCCATTTAAAGCTAAATAATATACCACCTCTCTTGCCGGTTTAACACGCTCTTTCGGCAGACAAAGATGGAAATCGAGAATGACACGCCGTGAATAAACTATCCCCAAACGTCCCGTTGGCAGCTCTAATTTTATCAAAAGGTTTTGCAGTGAATATAAACAGCGTTTCTCGAAAATAACCATTCTGCCTTGTGCCGAAAGTTGGCTGAGTTTTACTAGTAGCTGCAATACCTGCTCCTATAATACTGCTGTCTACTGAATCTGGGCCTCAATCCATCTGGCTCAAGATTGCCTGCTCGGACTGGCAGCAACCCATGGCATGGGTCTTTCCCAGCCCTATTTGAAGATGCCAGAGGATTGAAGCAGGGCTCTTTGCAGGCCAGGCATCACTATGACCCCGGAGCTATGGTTGGTTGGCTGGCAACCTTCAGTCTCGAAAGACTATGGTAGAAGCCTACAGCACCTGGTATTCCCAAGCGGTCTCCCATCCAAGTACTAACCAGGCCTGACCCTGCTTAGCTTCCGAGATCAGACAAGATCAGGAGATAGTGTTCAGTATAGGGAGATGGTTGGCAACCTTCAGTCTCGAAAGACTATGGTAGAAGCCTTCAGCACCCGGTATTCCCAGGCGGTCTCCCATCCAAGTACTAACCAGGCCTGACCCTGCTTAGCTTCCGAGATCAGACGGGATCAGGCATGTGCAGGGTAACAGTTGCCCAGAGCTATAGTTGAGAGAAAATGGTTTTATTTTTCAAAGATTGCACTGCTGTCCAAAGTTAGAAGTGCAGAAAGCAGTGTTATGTGTTTTGATTCAAAATTTATATTATAATTATAGATTATAATCACTTAAAAATTGTACTAGGTAGGTGATAGAGGTAGTATAGTCTCAGCAGATGCAGCCATAAGCATTACCAATACATTCCCCTGTTAAAGAATAAATACTAAATAAATAAAACAGGGGTTTTTTGCTTTTTTTTTTTTTTACAAAAATGAGGTGCAGAAAGCACTTGTTATTTTTGAATAGTGCTATATATCAATCAATGCATAATTTCCTGCAGAATGCAATGAAACAAACCACACTGAAATACCACGATTCTATCAAAAGTTATAGCCAAAAAACCAGAGGGGCGGGGCCATGATACATCACCACACCCACCACCCGGGGCATTGCCCCGCCCACTCCATGAGAGGAGGTCCATCATAGGGGTGACATGCTGGCCTCCCACACAGGGTGGTGCAAACCCTAGTGACGCCACTGTGCCTCTCTGATCCAAATCTCCTTCCCTCCCTCATGCAGCTGCAGCTATAAGCAGGGAATTCCATCAGGACCTGCAGTCTCAGAGCTTCGACATTGCTTGGCCGGTGGCGTAGCTGGAGGGGGACAGAGCACCCAGTCTGGTGGGGAGGTTCAACGGGGTGGGCAAACGGCCCCTCCCTTCAGAGCCATTCCTGGCAGGCTCCATTTTGCCCCCCTGCCAGGAATGGCTCCGAAGGGAGGGGCCGTTTGCCCACCCTGCTGAGTCTCCCTGCCGTGGGCGCTCCGCCCCCCTCCAGCTATGCCACCAAGCTTGGCCTTCACACATTCACAAGGTCATCAACATCACACGGCTTGCCACTAAGTGCGCACTCAACAGAGGTGCACAGCCTACTCCACTCACCCCTTCCCTCCCAAATTCCTGCTGGCTGAACCTGCAGAATGATCTGAATTTTCCCAAGGTCCCGTTTGTTCCATTCACATGTTATATTTCTTCAAGGGCACCCTTAAATCTTCAGGAAGGGCATGAAAAAATGTAACGTGTGAAGACCCCCCAAGAAAAGAGGGACATCCAAAGTAGTTTCACATGTGGTTGCTTTGCAAGCAAGGGGGGCGGTGAGGAAGATAATTGCGGCATACTGGTTTTGCCGGTATGAATATGCAGTGAACATGCTACGTGAACGCATGAAGTCTTCAGCAATTAAATCCGGCCCACGGGTTACGTCTCTTCCGATAGCTTTGATCACAAACAGATGAGGAGAGAAACCTCCAAAGCAGCGTTTAATACCATTTGTACCTGACAGGGATGGGGTGAGCCATTACGGCTGTCACATCCAATCCTCCCAGCCATGGATGTCACGGAGTGAGACTCAACGTGCTGGGGGAGGTAGGGCAGTGGGGACACAGTTGGCGGGGCCAGATAAAGACAAGGTGGAGGCCTGGTTCCAACAAAGACTGCTGGTGGAATGCTGTTAGAGAAGTCATTGCGCCTCCTTTTTTTAATCCCCGCACATTGAAAGCTAGCATATCAAGACTAGGCCCTTTGTAGCAGGGCGGGAGAGCTGCTGGGCCGCTTCCAAGTATTGCCTCTTGCAAGACGCCTTCACCTAAAACAGCATTTCCCAAACTATCGGTTGGGACCCACTTGGTGGGTCGTGACCTGATTCCTGGTGGGTCGCCAATGAAAACTTGGGTGATGGAAAGTTCAGATCACAAATTGCCTCAAGCTCTGAGGCAATTCAAAAATCAGTTGCTAGCTGCCCTGCAAACAGCTGAGGTCATGCAGTTTGCAAGCTTATGGAAATACAGTAGAAGGAGGTCCAAACGTTTGGGAACTATAGCCCTAAAAGCTTGGGTGACAGTGACCCAGCCCTTTAATTCCCAAGCCCTCTTCCTTTAATTCCCTGAAGTCCTTTAATGCCTTCCTCTGTTCTTCCTCCAATCTCCCTCCCATGAGAGCTTCTGGGCTTCATTCACGGAGTAACCTGACAGCTCTGGTCCATCAGCTCTGCTTTCTCACTCCTCATATCCGCACTCCCAGCCGGTAGCGTAGCTAGAGGGGGTGCAAAGCGCTAAATTTTGCAGGGAGCCTCGCCACTCCCTGCAAAATCAGCCCCTCCCCTTTGCACCAGGCGTTCACCTCTGTTTTGCTCTCGCTGCCTGGAACGGCTCCGAAGGGGAAGGGGTGGGGCTGCTTGCACGCAGCGATGACACTTCCTGCAAAACTTAGTGCTTTGCACCCCCTCTCGCTACGCTATGCTCCCAGCCGCTTGGCCTCACTTCTGGCACCGGCCCAGCCCCCCCATTGCCTGTTACCTCCTGATGATGTGATTCCCCAGGCTTGCCGCTGCCAACAGCACTTGTTGCTTGATGTGGAGAGTCAAGGGGGGGTGTGATGCAGCAGGAGCTTGTTGCGCAGTGAGGGGTGATGCCATTGGTGCTGCATGCAGCATAGCGACTAAGCTAGCAAAGAGTGTGAGCTGCAGAGCAGAACTTTCCTGGTCTGACTCTCACGTCACGGCATGAACTCACTAGGTGATCTTGTGCAAGCCACTCTCTCGCGGCCTCAGTCTTCCCCATCTGTAGTATGGGGATAATCATTCTTACTCACCATACAGGTTTGTTGTAAGGACAGCATATGAAACTGTTCCATATGAAATTTAAAAGCTCCAGACAAAGCCTGACTATTATTACCGCATCCATTCTTGTAACCACCATTTTTAACATAATTTTTCTTCAGCCCTCTCATGTACTTATAGTGTACCCCTGTAACCCCTTTCATCATCTTTTGTCTTTAAATGTCCTTCTGACTAATTTAATTCCGTTCACAAGCCGCCCTGTGTGTGTTTAAAAAAAAACACACACAGACACAGCCACTGTCATTTGCGTACATTTCAAAATCCAATTAAAAACTCTGCACAGAGCGCACGGTTTCATTAGTTTTGCCCTCTGTGACAACTGGAGGAAAACGAGACCCTAAACTGTCATTTAGAAAGGGAGGGAAGGGGGTGGGGAAGGATGTTTTAATTTAATCCTGTTCCTACGGGAGGAAGGCAAGCCATTTGCGACATATGCGGGCAGACATCTCCAACAGGAGCTGGCGTGCCCTATTTTTTGGTCAAAACCAAATGGATTCTTCAATCAAATTAACTTGGAATTAGATTATATCACAGTGTGACACACAGGCTTCTGCGCAATGCTTTCAAAGTCTGTTCATGCTCAGGTCGGGCGCACAACTTTGCCCACCTCTTCGATTAGCAACTAATTATTAACCACCCCAAGGAAAGCGAGGCCTGGATTAGGACCCCCCCCCCCCCAAAAAAGGAACAACTTATCAAACATGGGTAGCCCGCTTGTGCTGGCATAGCACGGCCACATGGCCTTCGCTGTATCCAGGGTTGATTAGGAGTAGGCTGGAGGTTTACTTGGATAAGGGGTTTCTTTTTTCGCCAAGCCCCAGATAAAACCCCAGCCTGCCCAATGGCATATTCATAAGAACATATGACCATAAGAACAACCCCACTGGATCAGGCCATAGGCCCATCTAGTCCAGCTTCCTGGATCTCACAGCAGCCCACCAAATGCCCCAGGGAGCACACCAGATAACAAGAGACCTGCAAGGCTTCCTGGGAATTGTAGTTAAGAACATAAGAACAGCCCGACTGGATCAGGCCATAGGCCCATCTAGTCCAGCTTCCTGTATCTCACAGAGGCCCACCAAATGCCCCAGGGAGCACACCAGATAATAAGAGACCTGCAAGGCTTCCTGGGAATTGTAGTTAAGAACATAAGAACAGCCCCACTGGATCAGGCCACAGGCTCATCTAGTCCAGCTTCCTGTATCTCACAGCGGCCCACCAAATGCCCCAGGGAGCACACCAGATAACAAGAGACCTGCAAGGCTTCCTGGGAATTGTAGTTTAAGAACATAAGAACAACCCCACTGGATCAGGCCATAGGCCCATCTAGTCCAGCTTCCTGTATCTCACAGCGGCCCACCAAATGCCCCAGGGAGCACACCAGCCAACAAGAGACCTCATCCTGGTGCCCTCCCTTGCATCTGGCATTCTGACATAGCCCATTTCTAAAATCAGGAGGATGCACGTACACATCGTGGCTTGTAACCCAGAATGGATTTTTCCTCCAGAAACTTGTCCAATCCCCTTTTAAAGGCGTCTCTAATTCAGATTGCGCCAACCAGCTAAATCTCTGGCACAAATCCGGACAGCTCCATGCAAGGCTGCCAGGTCCAGGAAGGGGGTTAGGATACAACAGACACCTCCTCCCTCAATCCTGCCCCCTCCCGGGCCTGTTCTCCCCTGTTCCACTCTCCCTCAGCCCATTACATCTCCTCCCTCCCACAGATACACCAACGTGAAATGATTTCGTAAAAATATTACGTTTGTGTCCCTTGCAAAGTGTTGTGTGTATTTGACAAGATGAAAGTAGATTATGCTAGCATGGGGGGGGCCCCTAGGCGTGGGGGCCAATTGGTCCGACTGGCTTCAAGCCAGCCCTGTTCCCATGTTCTGGTTTCGGGGAACAGGGGACTTCATTGACCATAGTCTGAACGTTCAAGGACTGGGTTAAACTTGCTCCCCTTGAGGATCAGGTAACAGCTCTTCCTCCAAACATTCCTCCCATTATCATCCAAATGGTGGCACCATCTCAGAAGAGGCATGTCAGAGAGAAAGGGGGAATGCCTCTTCTAAGATTGGCACCAGTCACTCCTGGATTGGATAGACGGGGGTTCTTTTCCTTCTCGCACAACACCAGAACTCAGGGCCATCCACTAAAACTGAGCGTTGACAGAGTTAGAACAAGCAAAGGAAAATATTCATTACAGGTAATTAAACTGTGGAGCTCCTTGCTACGGGATGTGGTGATGACATCTGGCCTGGTTGGTTGGCAACCTCTCGAATGACTATGGTATAAGCCTACAGCAGCCAGTATTCCCAGGCGGTCTCCCATCCAAGTACTAACCAGGCCTGACCATGCTTAGCTTCCGAGATCATCGGGCATCTGCAGGGTAACAGATGTCTTTAAAAGGGTACTGGACAGATTTATAGAAGAAAAGTCCATCACTGGTTACAAACCATGGCGGTATGTGCGACCTCCTGGTTTTAGAAGTCGGCTACCTCAGAATGCCAGGTGTAAGGGAGTCGCAACAGAGTGCAAGCTTCCTGTTATCTCATGTGCTCCCCAAGGGCCACTGTGAGATACAGGAAGCTGATCTAGATGAGCCTTTGGTCTGATGCAACGGGGCTTTTCTTACGTTCTTATGTCATGTAAACACATTCAAAATTAGCGAACAACGCTCTTTTTAAAAATCTGCTCGATTAATTGGGGACAATGATGACCCCGCTTTGATCAAAATATTTTTATTTGATTGATGGGCTACTTGTGCCACCCCTCGTTTTGATCCGAGCAGGAGGGTGTACCTCACGAGTTCCTGAACATGGCACATGTAAGCATCGCTGGTGTCACTGATTAGTTTCTTTTGGTCATGGTTGGCAACCTTCACTCTAGAAAGACTATGGCAGAAGCCTACAGCACCCAGTATTCCCAGGCGGTCTCCCATCCAAGTACTAACCAGGCCTGACCCTGCTTAGCTTCCAAGATCAGATGAGATCGGGAGAAAGTGTTCAGTATAGGGAGATGGTTGGCAACCTTCAGTCTCGAAAGACTATGGTATAAGCCTACAGCACCCGGTATTCCCAGGCGGTCTCCCATCCAAGTACTAAACAGGCCTGACCCTGCTTAGCTTCCAAGATCAGATGAGATCGGGAGATAGTGTTCAGTATAGGGAGATGGTTGGCAACCTTCAGTCTCGAAAGACTATGGTAGAAGCCTACAGCACCCAGTATTCCCAGGTGGTCTCCCATCCAAGTACTAACCAGGCCTGACCCTGCTTAGCTTCCAAGATCAGATGAAATTGGGCATATGCAGGGTAACAGTTGCCTACTGATTTCTCAGCTCATGGGCCCTGATAAATGGGACTCCCTCCTTCTCCTTCCATCCCCCCCTTCTTATTGTTACGTTTCATGCCAGGGCTTTCTGTGGCAGGAGCAACCCATGACAAAACGCATCAGCAAGAAAGGAGAAAAATTGATGGACATGGAGAACTAGTTCTATGATACGAGATCTCACTCCCTATAATCCCCACAGACAAATACTTCACACTGAGCGGCTTCGGAGGAGGGAATCGAGAGCAAGGAGAGGGAGGGGAAAAAATGGGACACTTTTATAAAAATCTCCTTCAATATCTTGTCAAAAATCGGCATGCCGGGGAAAGCTAGCCCTGTCACAGTGATCTATAGCCCTCCGCCAGCACTGCAATATAAGTTAAATTGCTTGAGTCAGAAGCCGCCATACAGTCATTCCGCAGGAAATTGGAAATCAATTCTTGTCATCAGTGTACATTAACTTCTTTATCAGTTCCAGGACACCCGTGTATCACAGAGGAAGGAGCTGTACACTGGCAATTGTGACAAGTTCAACTGACAAGCCGGGGCCATGGGCTGGTTAGGGTGTGGGAAGAAGACCTGGGTTCAAATCCTCCTGCAGTCAGGAAGTTCACTGAGTGAATCTGAGTCCTTCAATGGGTTATTACGAGGATAAAATGGGGTAGAGGATCTTCAGAGCTCCATGAAGGGAAGGTGAGGTACGAGCAGGAAAGCAAGTAAGGGCCCAATCCTATCCAACTTTCCAGTGCTGATGCAGCCTCAAAGAAAGGGAACAAACATCCCCTTACCTGGAGGAGCCCTCCCCACAGTGTATGCGCCATTGGTATGGCTGCACAGGTGCGGGAAAGTTGGATAGGATTGGGCCCTGTATCTGTAGGTACTTAAAGCACACTGGAGGGGGGCTGCTTTGTTTTTTGATACATTAATCAGTGTTGTAGCCAAGATTGACTTGACACACACACAAAATTATGCAGGGGGTGGATAAAGGGTTGTTCTTTTCCCTCTTGCACAACACCAGAAATCCGATAAAATTGAGTTTGGGGAGATTTAGGACATTCAAAAAAAAAAAATATTTCTTTACCAGGCATGTTTTAGTCTATGGAACTCCTCGCCACAGGATGTGATTATGGCATCTGGCCTAGATGCCTTTAAAAGGGGATCGGATTGATTTCTGGAGGAAAAGTCCATTGCAGGTTACAAGCCATTATGGGGTACGTGAAACCTCCTGGTTTTAGAAGCAAGTTCCCTGAGAATACCAGATGCAAGGGAGTGTCAACCGGATGCAGGTATGTTGTTGTCTTGTGCGCTCTCTCTGGTGGGCCACTGTGAGACACAGGAAGTTGGAGTAGATGGGCCCTGAACCTGATCCAGCAGGGCTCTTCTTATGTTCTTAATGGTGCAACTGGGCATACTGGTTTAAGTAAAAAAAGAGGGGAGGGGCCACTTGTATGCTGAGGTGAGGTTCCCTGCAAAACTTAATGCTTTGCATCCCCCTCTAGCTATGCCACTGCATCCCCATAACACCCTCCCAAAATTTTTAACACTCTTCTACAACATCTTAGAGGACTCTGAAAGGTGCTTCCAGTTTTCGGCAGCTCCTCAAGGCGTGGTGCCCGGGGCAATGTACCCCCCTGCCCCCCTTAGCTATGTCACTTCATCAGAAGCATTCCAGGTTGCGCCACTTCTGGCAACAACCCCCTGCCTTGAGATGCTCATTTCCTAGATGGAGAGAACCTTTTGCGAGAGAAAGCCGCTGCAACATGTGAGCTTCCCCCCTGTCCACCCACCACACATTCAGAAGTGGTCTAGCCCAGAAATAGCTTCACCACCCGAGTGAGAAGTAGGCCTGAGAGATCTTTGGAAAGGTTGCTTCAAAAATGATGATGCCGCCCAAAAGGCCACACCAGACGCCCATCTTCACCAGAAGCTCTCGCTTCTGCGAAGCGAGAAGCTTCGCACATCACTGCAAGTGGCGGTGGGGAGCCCGGAGCGAAAGAAGCACCGCTGGGGTAGCATTTGCGGGTGACGTTGTTGAGAATGAAAGCGCAGGACCAGCTGGAGGGGGCAGGCAGGCCAGTGGCACTCAGAAACCGGCAGGAAGGACTTGCACGAAGCGACAGCACCACCAGCTGGCAGAAAACCAGCAGCAACTGTGGAATTTTTCAACAATGAAGAATGCATTTCATGCAGGGGAGGGCGAAGCTGCATTTGAGTGCTGGTGGAAAGTCACTTTCACGTGGCTGTCATTTATTATAATATTTATTTCGCATCTTAATAGTTTGATTTTAATCGCATTTTAATAGAGCACAATTTAATTGTGATAAAAAAGGATAAAAATTGAACAGATAGATAGATAGATAGATAGATAGATAGATAGATAGATAGATAGATAGATAGATAGATAGATAGATAGATATGCAATTAATTTAACGTTAACATTTTATGGTTTTAATGGTTTGTCATTTATCAAGCTCCTAAAATGTTCTTAAAGGGTCCTAAAATCACGTTTCTCTAGATTTAAACATGCTTTGCCTCCAGATTCCACCTGTCCGGCCTGCCCAAGTTCTCAGCTTGTTTGCAAGCAATCCTTTCCACAGCCCTGCAAGGTGGGTCAGTATCAGGAGCTCCTACATTCAGAAGGAGCAAAAGGGATTCCTTTTCAGAGCTGGGTTCATCTGTTGTTGCTTCAAAAGAGCTTAGCCTTCATCTCATGACCCCCGCCGTTCACACACACCAGCAACGTGTACCATGAATTTGCAAGGGACTCCTGGGAACCTGCCTACTAATCATGGCCAGAACACACCCCTGGCTACCCAGGGGTCTACTTCCAAGGACTACACATGGACACCAGGGCGTTTGTCAGTGGTCACAGTTCTCCCCATTCCGGTGCACTTACTGCACACTCAAGGATGGAACATAAACATGCAACTTTGGTCTTTGTAGCTCCAAAGATAGCACAAATGCACTCCTGTGTCCACTGACTTAGACATAAGTGTTCCATTGAGCAGATCAGGATTTGCTTTTGATTAAAGATGTGGAAGGCGAGGCTGCATCTCCAAGGTGTCACTCCACTGGGCATTCTTTGCATGATCCCCGTAAAGCAAGCCAGAAGTCCTACCATGTTTGGAGAAACAGAGCCTGGGGCAAGGCAAAGGGTCAGGTGATCCACTTCCTGCTTGCTTTTAGCAGGTGGAACGCAGATCACTGTGGATCGTGTCCACACAACAGGATGGAGAGAGGCAGGGCTGGTGACAGAGTGAAGGGAACCTTAGATCCACCACCCTCTTACCCTCTGCTTTACAATCTGTTGCTCATCACCTCAGCTAATGAATGGGCCACCTCTGCCTGCCATACCTGGAGATACTGGCCAGGGATTGAACCTGGAACCTTCTGAATACAAGGCAGGTGACTCTATCACTGAGCAATAGTCCTGTTGTTGGCAACCTTCAGTCTCGAAAGACTATGATAGATAGATAGATAGATAGATAGATAGATAGATAGATAGATAGATAGATAGATAGATAGATAGATAGATAGATAGATAGATTGTTGCGAGCTGCGTTGTGCTCAGGCTGCTCCGGGACGGCTCCGCTCTGCTGCTGGAGTTCCGCCAACAGCTTGGCACACAGAAAGCTGCACCGCTGTTGTCGTTCCTGTGCCTCAAGGTCGGACTGCCCTCATCCCCATCCTCATCCTAATAAAGATAGATACTTTATTAACGGTCATCCGACCAGCTAATCGAAAGACTATGGTATTGCGCTCTGAAAGGTGGTTCTGGAACAGCGTCTAGTGTGGCTGAAAAGGCCAGTTCGGGAGTGACAATCCCTTCCACACTGGGAGCAAGTGCAAACTGTCCCTGGTCTGTCTCCCTGGCTATGGGCCTTCCTTCTTTGCCTCTTTGCCTCAGACTGTACGCCGAGTGTCTCTTCAAACTGGGAAAGGCCATGCTGCACAGCCTGCCTCCAAGCGGGCTGCTCAGAGGCCAGGGTTTCCCACCTGTTGAGGTCCACTCCTAAGGCCTTCAGATCCCTCTTGCAGATGTCCTTGTATCGCAGCTGTGGTCTACCTGTAGGGCGCTTTCCTTGCATGAGTTCTCCATAGAAGAGATCCTTTGGGATCCGGCCATCATCCATTCTCACGACATGACCGAGCCAATGCAGGCGCCTCTGTTTCAGCAGTGCATACATGCTAGGGATTCCAGCTCTGGGCTGATTAGACTACTTGCAATCCTGTGCAAACCAGGCCTGGATCTCCGAGGCTGTACCTTTCGAGGCCTTAATGCAAATCCAACTACGGGCTTTGAAAGGCTCTTGTTGATGTTCCCCAAACTGGGCTGCTTTACTGTTGCCATTCCCTTCCATGCAGGCTGATAAGACATATTTAAGCAGGTAGTTCCGTTTGGAGATCAATATTGCCTGACAGTTCGGGGGATTGAATGCAGCCATAGATCACGCTGCAGGTAAGCCTGGCCCACTGGGTGAAAGAACTATGCTTCCCACCGAACCATGGATTTATACACAGCAACCTCTCCGTGTGTAATTTACAGGCGTGTTTGTGGTTTCTCTGACAGCCCAGGGCCGTGCACAAGGAAAAAAAGCACACTGTGACGAAAAGGCATAACAGCAGCGGGCCAATAAGTCATGATGAGGAACGGCTTCTACTTGCTACTCGGCACCGAGGTGCAAACTGGAGTCAGATGGGAGTCTCAGGTGACAAATGTGAGCCCAGGATGAATATGACATGTCCTGGTAGGCTGTCAAAAGAGTTATGCCAGCAAATCATTCTCTCTTCTATACAGTACACAAAAGGGCAGGAAGGAATCCAAGTCCGCCGTCAAGACCTTGTGTGGTTCTCCGTTGTGTGCTGTCTCTTTAAAGGCAAGCCTCAGGGTGCAACCGTGTAATGGAAGATCAGAAGATCATCAGGTGGATGATGTGGTGTTGACAGCAATTCCGTTTTGACAGCTGTTTGACAGCTCTGGGAAGGACAGGGCTGGCACCACAGCTGTAATCAATCAAGGCCAATGGCGACCTGGATGGACACCTGAGCTTCATTTGACCTTGATGGGACTTTGAATGGACATGGACTGAAGGGATTGCTCACCTGAGCCTAATTTGGAGCTAATGAGGTAGCTCACAGCTGAACTGCATTTGGATCATGAGACATCCAAGGATAAAAGGCAGCTTTGGAAGGTACCCTGACCCAGGACCAAGAGCGGGACGCTGACCCAGCCAGAAGCTGGACCCTGACCCAGAGCGAGGAGCAGGACGCTGACCAGAGGGAGGACCCTGACCCAGGACCAAGAGCGGGACGCTGACCCAGCCAGAAGCTGGACTCTGACCCAGAGCGAGGAGCAGGACGCTGACCAGAGGGAAACCCGGATGGACCCACACTGGGAGAAGGGGACTGCCAGAACTCTGCTGGAGGACACAGAAGAGAGGACTGCCAGGACCCTGCTGGAGGAAACACTCTGCTGGAGAGAACACTGCTGGAGAGGATGAACTCTACTGCAGAAGATTGGACTGGGAATACTGGACTGGCAAGACTGGACTGTGCTTTGGAGACTGGATTGGACTTTGACTGAAGGCTTCAGACCTCTACCCACTAAGTTAAGTGGAGTTTTGGGGAGAGAAAGCCTCTGGACAAGAGGACTTGCAGGGAGTGTATGTGTTTGTAGCAATAAATTCTTGTTAATTGCTATAGATAAGAAGTTCTGTGTTTATTCCTTTGCACACCACAGCTGTGCTTCTTGGAAAAGGGGGGTGTTAATTAGCCAAAAAGTGGGCATTAGAAGGGAGTTGAGATATTTGGCAGAACAAACCGGCTGCGGGAGAGAGCAGGAGGAAACTGTTTCCACTTTGCTGCCAAAGCCTGTGTGAGAGTGGCTGGGTTTGCATGGTCTCCTGAGGGGCTTGAATAGTCAAGCCCAATGTATCTCAAACTGTGGGTCAGGACCCACTAGGTGGGTCGTGAGCCAATTTCAGGTGGGTCCCCATTCATTTCAATATTTTATTTTTCATATATTAGACTTGACGCTACCTTGGTATGTGACTGCATTTGGAGAAATGTTACATACCTGTACTTTTAACAGGCTGCTATGTATTCTTCTAACAATGACAGTCAATGAGACTTACTGCCAGTTAAGTGTGGGTAGGATTGCAGCCTAGGATTGTTAAAAATTTTCCTGCACAATGATGTCATTTCTGGTAATGACATCACTTCCAGTGGGTCCTGACAGATTCTCATTCTAAAAAGTGAGTCCTGGTGCTAAATGCATGAGAACCACTGGTCTAGCCCCTTATGGACTAAAATGGGTATCAAACGGGCCATTATAGTGGGCCGAATAGCATTCATGGTTCCCGCTGAGGGCCAGAAGTGACATCATTAAGCAGAAAGTGACATCATTAGGTAGATAGTGGCCAGAAAAAAGCACTTGGTTCGCACGTAGAAACTCGTTAGCTGCAAATAACAGAAGAAAAAAATGTGCAAATCTTGTTCAGAATTTCAAAATATGAAAGAGCCCCATTGTAATGGGAGTCAGAGAAATCGTTTCCAGGGGCCTCCTCCGGCCCATGGGGCTTAAGTTTGACACCCGTGGACTAGAAAGTGACAGGAGCATTGCGTCCTGGGCAACTGCGTCCCAGTCAAATGCGATACTGGACATTTGCATCAGTTCTTTTTGCTTCCCAGACATTTGTGTCCCAATATCTGTATACAATGGGCTCTACTTATTGTATTTATATTTCATTTATTTATAATATAAGAAAAAGGAAAAGAAAAAAAACACACAATAAAAGAAAAAAAAGAAAAAACAGACAAAAGCATTAAAGATCCAATGGGCCCTACTTATCCATGGGCGTGGCATCCACATATTTCAGTATCCATGGGCCACAGGGGACCTCCTCTGAGGGCCTCAGAGGCACTTCCAGTTCACACCATCATTGGCATCCTTCAGTCTCAGAAGACTATGGTATCGCGCTTGAATGGTGGCTCTGGAGCACAATGTCCTCTCCAGTGCGCGAAGCCTGGGTAAGGTAGATATGGAGGATAGCCATGAACTGCCTCAGGGACTCCGGCTCCAGATTTTGCCTCGAGGATGACTCCTGAAGCCTTTTCCAGAACTGGATGTAGCCACAAGGCAGTGGAGGTTTGGGATCAGAGTTTTCCTTCTCTCAGATGAGCTGCCTTCCCAGGTTGACGAGCCCCATCTACCCGGTGGCTGTTTAGTCGCCTCTTACGACAAGTACAGCCAAACCGAGGGCCTATTCTTATCCCCCAGCCCCCAGTTCACACCAGAGAATTCTGATTTAGAAGGACAATCTCAGCATAGATAACATGGCATTGGCTTGCTGCCCAGTTTGTTTTGTTGTCCGGTTATAGTGGGACACAATCAAAAACCAGATGCAAATGTCCAGGGATGCCAATGACCAGGACACGTTTGACCAGGACTCAATTGTCCAGGATGCAAATACCCTAGTACTAGACAAGAAACCAGACATACTCCCCGCTGCGTGCAAGCGGCCCCTCCCCTTTGGAGCCATTCCAGGGGCGTGCCTTCATTTTGCTCCCACCTCTGGAATGGCTCCAAAGGGGAGAGGGAGGGGCCACTTCCACACCACAGGGAGGCTTCCTGCAAAACTTAGTGCCTTGCCCCCCCTCTAGCTATGCCACTGGGGCAGGCAAGGGTGTCTGATTTTCAATTATTCCTTGGCTGCAGTTTGCTCCGCTCCTGATTAACAACTAATTCTGTCCCCACTAAGAAGTTATTTCTAACAATCCCTCCATGCCTTAAGCAACGTTTCATTATAATTTCCTTCCCTTTGTTCAAAGGAAACAGTCAGGCTGTTCTAATTTGAGGCTTTTTAAAAAAAAGACTGTGTGGTTTTTAAGTCAGCAAAATGGATCAATTTTACACTGCAAAATGACCCTGGGCAGGGCAAATGCGTGTGTGATTATCTTGATTTTTAAGTGAAACTTGATTTTTAAGTGAAACTTATTTGAAGCTTTTCCACCTAAACCTTTTTTCAGTCAGTTTGTCAGTCAAATGTCATTCGTTCAGTCAAAAGTCAGTTTGGTGATGCAGGCACATGACTGTGAAAACAGTGACTGCCAAAACCCGCATATAAGCACACAGAGGACATTCACACAGGAGAAGGTATCTCCATCCTGAACAATTCTCCAGTATTCTATTTTGAGGACAATGTTTAACACCTCACTTTGAAACGCCTGCCCCTCGCTCATTTTCCAAAATCCTCAGTTTTTACCTCCTCAGCATAGCTACACAATGAATTTAAACCAATGTTTTCCAAACTGTGGGTTGGGACCCAGCAGTGGGTCATGAGCTGATTTTTGGTGGGTCATGAAAAGTTTTCGAAACATTTAAAAATAAAACTTTTGCCAGCACCCTTGCCCGGTTTGTAGAAGAAAACTGTGACCTGGTGTGGGGTAAATCTTCATACCACCCCAATTAAAAAGTCACATTTTCCCATTTTCTCTAGTAATTGGCATGCTGTAGATCACATGTGAATCCAGTTTCAGCCTTCTGTCAGGCCTGGAAGTCCCCAACTGCACATCTTGCTCTCCAGTTCAGCCTTCTGGGTACCCTGGAATGACCGTAAAGTTTGGGGGAGCAGTTTTTGAACTCCATTTCTAGGGAGAGTCTCTAGTGCATGTTGACACACACAAACCATATGTAAAGTCTCTTGCAGCCTTGGGAACACAGGACCCAGTTATGATTAATTTGATTATTTTTAATGAATAAAATATTATTTCTTTCTAAATTTATTTTTTGTCTGGTGGATCACGGCAAATTGTTGTTGTTAAAAGTGGGTCCCGGTGCGAAAAAGTGTGGGAACCACTGATTTAAACTAAGGCTGATCTGAAAGGTCTCAAGTATTTCAAACCTTCAGGTGCAGAGAACAAAAAACAGTGGCATGGTTCCAGGGAGGATTCTGGGGTAGAACAGTGAACCCTATTCATGGCTGCCCTTTTTCCCACAGGACCTATCTCAGCATGTCATCACAATATGGCATAGCTCCATTCCAAGGACTGTGGGTAAAAAATAGCTTCCACCACCAAGCGGCCATCCAAAAGAGGATAGTGGCTAGCATCCATGATAAATTTCATCTCCCCCCCCCCCATTTTTATACTCTACTTTCACCAAGAGAATCTCAACATATCTCCTATTTTTACTGCATGTGAATGGAGGGCAATTTCAGTCCAGCCTGAAATTCATTTTCAGAGCTTTAAATGCAAACACGGAAATCTCCCCCTCTGCACAGCGTCTAGTCAACCCTGCAGTTGCTGCAGACAAGCCTTTGTGACTTGTTCAGCCATTCCAGTGGCCTGGCTTGGCAATTATCACCATTTCAGATTGCTGGCATTTTTGAGTCGCGCTGAAACTGACACCAACACCGGTTCCCGCAATGTCATAGCGTAGGAATAAATGCTAGATGGGGAAAAAACACCAAGTAAGGTGAATGTCAGTTTTTCCTCTGGGAAGCTACATTGACCTTGTCAGCTAGTACCTTTTCAGCCCAGTCCTAACTACATCCCATGCGGCAATGCAGCATCACCAGCACGGCTTCAGTTGTATCCTGCGGGGGGGTTTTGGCTGGTGGGGGTTTCCTCCTCTCTTTGTTCTGGGGTAAATCCCAGCAGTTGCAATGGGTCAACTCTGACCTGCACCAGCAATATTGCTGGCGCAAGTCCAAGTCGATCCATGCAAGTAAATCAGGTCCAGGGAGGGGGTTGGATACAATACATGCCCCCTTCTGGGCCTGATCCACCCATCCCCACCACGTTCTGCCCTCCACCTGTCCCATTCAACTCCCTCTACGCCCTCCCCCCACCCTCTACCCGCCCCTGCACTGGACTTACCTGCTCAGATGGACCTCTGTCACTTTGCTGGCCCCAGCAGGAAAGCTCTGCCATTCTTGCTGGTGGGCCTGGCCCTTGAGTACTTTATGATGGAACACAGGTTCCTCTGGTGCAGGTCCTCAATAGGACTGGGCCATTTATGTATGTATTTTTTTTTAAACACATGTACAAAACAAAGAAAACACCCATGCTGTTAACATCTTATTTATAAGCAGAGCTACATTCCTTGGCTCTCAAGGCAGAATCAGTCAGGCCAGCCGGAGGCAAGACAAAGCCGGAGGATTTAAAAGAATCTCTCTCCTTTGCCTTGTATTCTTTGCCTTGCATGAAGATTCATCTATCTATGGAATGCCTGAGGCTGCCTTCTACTCAGAGCTGGTCCATCCCTGAGGCCAACTAAGGTGGTTGCCTGAGGTGGCAAATTTGGGGGAGGGGGTGCACCCATCTCTGCCTAATTACCTCTACTGCTCCTCCTTCAACTCCCTGGATTGGTAAAGGAAGACAGAGATAGAGAGGAAGGGGAAACATGGGGAGGGGTGGAGAGGGGAGCGTCAGGTGGTCTTGGACCAGCCAGACTTCTCCTGACACTTGGTCCATCTAGCTTCTTACTGTCTGCACTGATTGACAACAGCTCTCCAGGGTTGACCGGCCCTACCTAGAGACACCAGGATTGAACCAGGGCCTTCCTACGTGCAAAGATGCTACGCCACTGAGCCATGAACACACCCGAGGAGCAGGTGTAGCTGGCCTTCTCTGAAGACCAACAACTGATCCATCTAGCCAGTGTTGTTGATAATGACTTGCAGAGATGGGGAATGAAGCTGGAAACCTACCCAGAAGACAGAGGGAGGGAGAAAGGCAAACGCACACACTTATCACGGTTTTAAGACAAAGGCCCATCTTGTCCAACTTCCTGTATCCCACAGTGGCCCACCAGATGTCTCAGGAAGTACACAAGACAAGATACCTGCATCCTGTTACCACTCCCTTGTACCTGGCATTCTGAGACAGCCTACTTCTAAACCCAGCAAGCTGCCTGTCCCCATCATGGCTTGTAACCTGTGATGAACTTATCCTCCATCAATCTGTCCAACCCCCCTTTTAGACACATTTAGGCTAGAGACCATCACCACATCCTGCAGCAAGCAGTTCCACAGAGTAATTACACACTGGGTGATTGTGGCTGTTCTTAAAGCAGCAGAGGGTGCATGGGACAGATCCTTATCCTTCTCAAACTTCATCCCTGCAACAGACCAATCTGGATTTGTAATCCTTCCAGAACGTTGTGGCCTGTGACCAGTGATAATGTCCACAGTCCACTCAATTTTAAATGCTGGAGCTACCAGTCTCAGTCTCTCTCACACACACACACAGTGGCGCAGCCCTGGCAAAGTTTTCTGCCCTCAACAAATGTGTTTGATGCCCGTACACGGCCGCCAGGCTTCTCACTTCCATCGCCAGCTGTTGAGATGGCGCCACGCCAGCCCTGTGAAGTGCCAGGCCAGCGATGCGAGGGTAGCAATGCCAAGGGTAGGTATTGTCTCGTGTCACTCATTCACGGCCCCACACTTTGGAGGAAAAATAAAGCCCCAAAACAAATGCCTGGAACGCAACAGCCTGGCCTATCCCTCTCACCAGCCCGAGAAGAAGGGAACTAGATGAGACCCCTTTGAAGGAATGTGCGTTATCAATAGCAGTCCAGATCATGGCTTAGGAACCACAATTGCAGGCCATGTGCTGTATGGTGTTTCAGCATTCATGCATCCCACAGACACACATGTGGGAGATGGGTTCTCCCCCCAGCACTGAGGTTTCACTGGGAAGGAATAGGAATGAGCCCCGTCTCTGCAAAAGGCTCCAATTTTACAGGGATTCCAAAAGGGCTTCACCTTCAGGCAGTACCAGATTTAGACTTGGTGAGACCCAACACTATACATTGGGTGTCAAACGTTTTAGCACTGGTACCCACTTTTTAGAACCACAGTCTGTTGGGACTCCCCAGAAGTTATGTCATGGCCAGAAGTGACATCATCAAGCAGGTTAATTTTTAACACAGCCATACAACAACATCAAATTAAATCAGTAAGGGCCCAATTCTATCCAACTTTTTCAGTGCTGTTGCAACTGCACTGCAGCCCTGAGGCTAGAGAACAAATGTTCCCTTACCTTGTGGAGGTCTCCATAAGTACCTTCCCGCCACAGGATGTAGTACACACCCCGTTGGCATGGCTGCACCAGGGCTGGAAAGTTGGATAGGATTTAGCCCTAAATAAAGTACACAATAAGTTTTAAAAAATATTTAAAATAAAGAACCACCCTCCTAACCCTCGGTGATGTCTGCAGCGACACGGCTGCAGCGGCTCCTGCCCCTGGGGGGATGCCCATCGGGGGTTGCTTACCCTGGTGTCAGACAGTCGGCGTCTCTGGAGGTACAGAAGAAACTGAGGATGGACAGCTTTGCCAGATCGGTTCCCTCGCGTAAAAGCCTTTACACTCATGGGGCCCTGGTACGTCACAGGGTGCCCCTAATATGAGTACCAACAGCTCACAGGAGGACCAGTTGCTCGCACCCACTGCCAAGAGTCTGGTACATTGAGGCCTGGGCCCGGGCCAGTCAGTACAAATGGGGTCTGCGGCCACATGGGTCATGTGTGCCAGCAACGTGCCTGTCATGAATATGCACAGTTTGGGCCAGGGGTGCTCAATAGGTGGATCGCGATCTACCAGTATATCGCGAGACAAAATGAGTAGATCGCGGAGCCCTGTCTCTCCAAACTGTTAATATGTCAGTTTCGTCTAGTGACTAGACGAAACTGACATATTTAGCTGACACTAAACTGACACTGAAACTGACACTTTAGCTGCTCTTCAGGCATGCAGCAACAAAACTGACGAAACTGACTAGACTCCAGCAGGGGCTCCATACATTAAAGGGGGTGTCTGTCAGACGCTTCCTTCCCCCCTGGTAGATCTCCGGGCCTTGCTGGGTTTCAAAGTAGCTCTCGAGCCAAAAAAGTGTGAGCACCCCTGGTTTAGGCCTAGGGTAGCATGTGAAGCCTGAACCAAACTAAGTCAGTAACGGAGAAGTGGCTAGCAGTTCCTAGCTGCAAGAATGTGAGTAAACAAACACAAAGATTGTTGTCTCTCCTTTGCTGGCCAGAAAGGACAGACAGCAAGAATTACAACCCATTGGAACGTTTAACACCTCAGTAGACTGAGGGGCGCCTTGTCAAGCGGATGGAGTGCAGCTGTGGATCTCCAGTTGGGAGGGGTAAGAACTAGGAGGGCTGGCAACCAGACCCACTCTGAAATGGTTCTGTCCTCAAAAGTTTCTGATTGGACAGTTTAAAGCTAGCTTTATTATTTTATTGCTGATAAGTTTCCTAGATGTTTATGCCTCTAGCATTTACTGCCTTAGTGTAACCTTATGTAACCTTATGTACTTAATAAACTAAAATCTCTTTTACCAAGTTGTTTCATTGTCTGTTGGGGACAACGGTTCAGAATCCTGCCTAGCCGTTCAGCAAGCTACCAAGTGCTCACTGAGGTCTAGTAACTTGAGGACTGAAGCTTTAATTGGAGAAAGAGCTCAGTGCCTGCAAGGGATAGAGTTAAGCCTAGAGGGTCTCAGTGTCCCTGGACTGAGGCACTGGCACATACAGGGTGGTGGTGGTACTACTGGATGGGGGGGGCATGAGGGCTTTAGGGTTCGAGAACCAAGAACTCTGAGCACTCCAAACCCCCCTAAGTTTGCTATTAATCCCTAACACTCACCTGGGTCAGCTTCTCTTGTAGATCTTTTAGCTCTAGGCTACCTGTGAGGCCAGGTGCCCATGGTGGTCAATTGGAGCTCACAAGCATGCAGGATGTTGCACCCAAAAACGCTGTCCAAGAAGGAACCGGACACACCCTTTGGGGCACTCATTATTATACTTCTTATGCTAATAGTACCGAGTGGCTTCATACTTATTTAGACTGTCCAATCAGAAACTTTTGAGGAACAGAACCTTCTCTAAGTTGGCCTGGTTGCTAGCCCTCTTAGTTCTTACCCCTCCCAACTGGAGATCCACAGCTGCACTCCATCCGCCTGACAAGGCACCTCTCTGTCTGCAAAGGTGCTAAACATTCCAATGGGTTGTAATTCTTGTTGTCTGTCCTTTCTGGCCAGCAAAGGAGAGACAACAATCTTTGTGTCTGTTTACTCACATTCTTGCAGCTAGGAACTGCGAGCCACTTCTCCGTTACTGACTTAGTTTGGTTCAGGCTTCACATGCTAAGCTAGGCCTAAACTGTACATATTCATGACACTGCCCCAAGGCACCCTCCTGGACATTCCGGCCGCCAGGGCGCTAGCACTCAGCTCCCATGGGGCGTTCAGGCAGGTGAGGCTTCTTCCTCTGTTGGGCTGGTTCTTGCCCATTATGAATCCTGGAGGGTTGCATCCCTGGGAGCTCCGAGGTGCAGTTCCCAATACCCAGGGCCGGGGCTTCGAGGACCCCTTTCCTGGGTACAGGCAAGGTAGCCACCTCATGTGGGCCCCCCCCCATGCTGCAAACACAAGGAGAGGAGCAACCTCTCCTTCTCCCTGCTGGGTTCCTTATGAGTCCAGCAGCCAGCCGGCCAGCCCCACCCCTTCCGGCCATGTGACTGTCTTGACCATCTACTCCCAAGGAGGCCGTCAGCATAGGGGCCTGGTCCAGGCGGGACTTACTTCTTGCTCCTGAGGAGGTCCCTACTCCCAAGAGGGCACTTACTCTCAAGGAGGCCCCTGCTGTGGGGGGCACAAGTGACACCCTCCCAAACAGTTGCTGATCTGTTAAAAAACAAAATTCCCTAAACAACCCAAAGGCTGCAATCCAATCCCCACTTACCTATGAGTAAGCCCCATCGACTATCATTGTTAAAAGCATATACATAGTAGCCTGTTAAAAGTACAGACCTGTAACATTTCCCCAAAGGAAGTCATATACCATGGTAGCAACAAGTCGAATATATTAAAAAATAATCTATGCCTAATAAAGGTTTGTTGAGTTGAGTTGTTGTTATTAAAAAATAAAATACACATTGAAATGAATGGGAACCCACCTGAAATTGGCTTGTAACCCACCTAGTGGGTCCCGACCCACAGTTTGAGAAACACTGCTTGTAGAAAACTTGGAGGCCCCTGGTTAAATAAAATACACATTGCCCTGCATTTTAAAAAAAATAAAAATTGCACCAACATTTTTGGAAAAAAAAAAATTTGTAGGACCCCAAGAGTCCTCAGATTCACAGCCCAAGACTGTAGAATCTTAGAGATATCCATAAAATTTATTAAAGCCTTTATATCTCTACCGTAGAATGGAAAGCAATCAAAATGTGCACTTAAAAAGTACGGGTGAGTTCATGGACTGAATGGATCTAAGCACATTTGAATCAAACATTGCCTGCACGTAAGCCGGCAAGTAAACAATGTGCAGCAATGTGTAGATTCTCTTTGAAAAGTAAATTGCTACAACACCACTTTTTTTTAAGAATTCAGAAGAAAATCATCGCTGTTTTCTCTAGAAAACCTGCAAAGTGGTGCTCGGTGTCTGTTGCAAATTGTACCTGACAAGACGAGAGTCCATTGCTCCAGCGCAAGGGGCCCTTAGGCGCAGGGCCCAGTTGGGACCAATTGTTCCAATTGACTGAAATTCAACCCTGGTGAGTGAGGCCCAAAGCTGCAGCTTGGTTGGCTTATGTATAAATCCAGCGCTGCCTGCAGGCCAGCTCTCCTGAGCATCCCCTTGGGGAGGGGGAGCTGCACTGGGTGGCAAATTGAGGCACATCTGTCACTCGAGGGGCAACAGACAGCCCAATCCTATCCACGCTTTCCAGGGAGTAAGCCCCATTGACTCTAATGGGTCTTACTTCCGAGTAGACATGCATAGGATTGGGCTCAGAGAGGAGACATTCCAGTCCAGCTCTCTGCTTCCCCATCACCTCCTGCCACTTCTGAAGCCAGCCCTGCAACCAGGCAGCGATCGAGCCCCCAGGGAAGCGGTCAAGCCAGCTGATGGGGACATTGGGGAGGAGAGAGGGAGAGGGCAGCGTTTGGGGCCTTCTCCCTTCCCCACTTCCAGTTCCTTCTCTGCTCTTCCCTGCCTTCCATTTCAAAGTGAAGGAGAAAAGGCTTTGGGAGCCTCAGTGACCCCATTTGCTGCTTTGAATTGGCAAGAGCCCTGCGCCCCCCACCCCACCCCCCACCCCCACGCCTGCCCACCCTGCTGAAAGCATCGGAGCAACTCCTTGAAAGCCCTTTTTACAGCTTCTCCCCTCTCAAAGTCAAGTTCTGGCCAGATCAATGGACACAAACCGAGATCATTATGTGTGACTCGCCTGCCCGCTTTCTGCCTCGGAGGCTCTTCCGAATGCGCTCTTTGCCTTCCTGGGGGACTTTCATTTCATATCTTGGCAGCGCACTCAATTCTTCCTGTCAGATCCTTGAGGCGGCCCTATAAATAAAGGCCAGCAAAGTCTCATTACTGGAGTCAGCTAAAGAGCTGGACTCACCACTGGCCGGACTCCGAGGACTCCTTCTCATGGGGGAACTGAGCCCACAGGCCTTGGCCGTGATGCCGCAGGTATTGTTGGACTGCAGGTGGAGGCTGGGACAATGGAATACTACTCCCCCGCCCGGAAAGATTCCCTGCAGGGAGAAAGAGAGGGTCTCATGTCAGAGGCTCTCTCCCACTGCAGAAGTGGGATCAATCTCAATCTGGTCTCGGCCACTTGGTTTTGTTTTAAGGCATTTTTGTCCTGCCTCTCTTGCCTCAGTGCTTTTCAGCGAGGGGCATGAGTGCCACCATGACAGGTGGCTCTTGGCCTTGCAGATGAGTCTACCTGTGTGTGAAGCTGTTGCTGCTGTGGAGCCCACGGGGAACTGCTCTGCCCAGTCTGTCTCACCAGAAGTGGGCTGGCAGTAAGGGGTCAGTGTCACCGTGCAGTGCACAGTGAGAAGAAAGACCAGAGCTGAGGAGAGTCCAGGAGGCAACAGGAGCAGAAGCTGGAGCTATCTCTCCCTTTTTTAAAGCTGTGGAACTCCTTGCCACAGGATGTGATGATGGCACCTGGCCTAGATGCCTTGAAAAGGGGATTGGACCGATTGATGAAGGGAAATTCCATCACAGGTTACAAGCCATGATGGGTATGTGCAACCTTCTCTCTTTAAGAACATAAGAACATAAGAAGAGCCCCACTGGATCAGGCCATAGGCCCATCTAGTCCAGCTTCCTGGATCTCACAGCAGCCCACCAAATGCCCCAGGGAGCACACCTGATAACAAGAGACCTGCAAGGCTTCCTGGGAATTGTAGTTAAGAACATAAGAACAGCCCCACTGGATCAGGCCATAGGCCCATCTAGTCCAGCTTCCTGTATCTCACAGCGGCCCACCAAATGCGCCAGGGAGCACACCAGATAACAAGAGACCTGCAAGGCTTCCTGGGAATTGTAGTTAAGAACATAAGAACAGCCCCACTGGATCGGGCCATAGGCCCACCTAGTCCAGCTTCCTGTATCTCACAGCGGCCCACCAAATGCGCCAGGGAGCACACCAGATAACAAGAGACCTCATCCTGGTGCCCTCCCTTGCTTCTGGATACTTTAGGATACCTCAGAATGCCAGAAGCAAGGGAGGGCACCGGGATGCAGGTATCTTATGGTCTTATAAAGTCTTGTAAAGTCTTATGTCCCCAGTCCCACAGTCAGCAGCCATTCCTGGAGGAAAAAATGGGACGCCCCAAAAGAAAAGTGGAAATGCCCAGCTCTAAGGCAACCCCGTGGGAACTCCAGGATAAAGAGAAACAAGGGAAAAAAACACAAGCAAAAGGCAAATGAATAAAAGCTCATTGAAAGCTTAAAAGTCAATGAAACCCAAACCCACAGTTGAAAATCCCACATGTCACCCTGTCCATAAGCCACTTGAAAAAGTCACATTCTTATACATCTCCTGGAAGGGGTTTAAGGTAGGAGTCCGTCAGGTCTCTGTAAGGAAAGTGGTCCAGAAAGTCAGTGCCACCACTGAGAAGGCCTTCCTCCTGATGGGTGCCCGCCGTGACTCTGGAGGCAAAGGAGCAGAGAGCAAGGCCTGAGATTATGCCTGTGTCGTACACTTGGGTCTCACTCCCAGGATTTTGGGTGCTCAGAGTTGTTGGTTCTGAACCCTAGAGCCCTCAAAGATCCCTGTTCGGTAGTACTGCCACCACCCTGTAAGAGCCAGTGTCTCAGCCCAGGGAAACGGAGACCCTCTAGGCTTAACTATATCCCTTGTTGGCACTGAGCACTTCCTTTACTTAAAGTCTCAGTCCTCAAGTTACTAGTCCACAATGAGGATTTTTGGTAGCTTGCTGAACGGCTAGGCAGGATTCTGAACCTTTGTCCCCAACAGACAATGAACAACATGATAAAAAGATTTTCTACTTTATTAAATACATAGGGTTACAAAAGGTTACAAAAGGCAGCAAATGCTAGAGGCATAAAAACTTCTAGGAAACATAACAGCATAAAACAACAAGGCTAACTTGCTAACTCTATTATTCTCTAACCCTCACCTGGGTCAGCTTCTTTTGTAGATCCTCAGGCCAGTTACCTATGGCCACATGGTCCTGGCGGGGCAGGATGTGCACCCACCACCTCTCTCACAAAGAGACAAGGAACAAAGACCCGGTCCTCTAGAAGTGGGGCTGGAAGCTCGCCCTCTCAGCTCTTCCCTCCCCCCTGGAGATCTGCAGCTGCATTCCATCCTTAATGGGCATCTTTCTGGCTGCCTAGGTGCTACATAATCACCTTCCATTGAATTGTAAATTCCTAGCAGCTAGGAAATGCAAGCCACTTCTGTGTTACTGTTTTAGCTTGGTTCAGGCCTTGCAATGCTACTAGGCCTGAACTGTACATATCCATAACAGCCTGGAACATTTGGGAAGGCACTTATGGGAAGAGGAGAGTCTTTCCGAGGCATCCAGAAGGCCCTTTGAGGTCTGTTGGGGGCACGACGACTTTTTAAGGTACCCTCCTGCCTGGGACTGCCTCTCATTCCCCTTCTTTCACCGTTCACAAGAGGCTTTGCTGAAGGTGGATGAAATCAAGGAGAAAATTCGTTCATTTTAAAGAGGTGCCGGGTTATTAAGAAAACCCCTTGTAATCTTGCGAGGGGTGTTACATTCCTGGTTTCCTCCAGTGCTCCTTTAATGAATTTGGCAAGATAATTCCACACCCTCCATGCACCATGATGGCCTAAACACACTTTCTGTGTTTCCTCGGTGGAACCAGCCAGTTTGGAGAATGCCAGTTTGGAGAATGTGTGAGCTCCACAGAGTGATGGGTGGAGATGAGGCAGCCGAAGATCTCAGAGGAGAGGAACGCTGTAGGTAAGAGATGACCAAGGCAGTGACCAAAATGTTTTGCCTAGGGAGTGGCACGCTGACCTCTATGGTCTTCCATCTTTTGTTATGTCACTTCTGGGAGACTCATCCGGATTCTGTGGCTCGGTTTCTAGAGCAACTGTCCATAGTAACAAATCCTCTGCAATACTGCCAGTGGAGATCATTTGTAACTACAGGCAGTTGAAAGAGAGCTGCTATCTACCAATCTGTTGCCTGATGCGACTGTTTCAGTTGGCCTTATAGATGGGCTGACCCTGCCTCCAGGTACAAGAGGGAAAGAACTGCTGGAGATCTGTGCATTGTATGCACAATCCTCAGCTCGATAGGACAAGGGGTCTGACTCAGTCAGAGGTAGCTTTCTAGGTTCGTGAATGAGAAAAGATGCAAGAATTACAGGGAACCTTTAGCCTCGAAAAAGTTCTCCAATTGTCATAGCCATTTCCCCAAACCAAGATAGTTAACACCAGAATAAAAGGCTGTCCTCTTTTACTCAGCACTTTGGATGGAATGCGTCAGAAAGGTCAACACAACCAGGCAAAATTTCAGGCTGAGACTGAATTTCAAGTGGACTATTAGCAATTTAGATACATTTCAGGTAAGTCACCTATTTATCAGGCTGAAGCTTCAGACATTTGCTAATTTACTCTTGCCTCTCTTTCTCTTGGAACAGGTGCTTTGAGAATAATTCACGTCATTTTTTATACTGTCACAACATGCTGTCCTTAATTCACCATGTTCTCCATGTTTTCGACACAAGGCCCATGATGTATGGCTCGTGCAAACCGCTGTCAGGTTTCTCATAGTCCTTGGACTATGAAACTCCAGTTTACATTCAGGAACCTCTGAGAGCCGTTGCCCTTGTCCATTCAACTGTCGGTACTGGGCATCCTGGATGATTGGGTGGACTTTTAACTGGGCAACAAGCAAACGATAACTGGGTAACAAATCCCATGTTATATATGCTATCATGTTGGCAACCTTCAGTCTCGAAAGACTATGGTATCGCGCTCTAAAAGGTGGTTCTGGAACAGCGTCTAGTGTGGCTGAAAAGGCCAATTCGGGAGTGACAATCCCTTCCACACTGGGAGCAAGTGCAGTCTGTCCCTGGTCTTTCTCCCTGGCTATGGGCCTTCCTTCTTTGCCTCTTAGCCTCAGACTGTTGGCCAAGTGTCTCTTCAAACTGGGAAAGGCCATGCTGCACAGCCTGCCTCCAAGCGGGCCGCTCAAGAGTCCAGGGTTTCCCACCTGTTGAGGTCCACTCCTAAGGCCTTCAGATCCCTCTTGCAGATGTCCTTGTATCGCAGCTGTGGTCTACCTGTAGGGCGCTTTCCTTGCACGAGTTCTCCATAGAGGAGCCCTAACCCTATCTTTGCGCTTTAAAAATAAAAAAAGTACACCTAATATAAAAAAATATATATATATTGGTACACATATGTTCAGGACACAAAAAGAATGGACACAAATGTCCAATATTGGGACGCATTTGACCAGGACATTTGTCCAAGATGCAGTGGTCCTGTCACTATGAATGTCCCCAAAACGTGCTTTAGGGTGTAGGTGACAGAGCTGGGCCAAAAGTTCTTGACTTTCTTCTCCAAATTTGGGAGGCAAAGGGGGCACTAAAACCCTCTCACCTAATTTACCTGTTGGCCAGCAGTAGCCAGCAAACACCTCCATTAGAGGAATGGAGCACCAGTGACATCACATCACATTCTCAACTGCTTCTGATGTCATTTCTCTCTATGCGCATGTTATTCACGTCAGCCAGACTGAGCCAGCCCATTCATGAAGCAGACTCAGGCAGCAGCTGTAGGGAAGGCACTACCATTACTACCACCAGCCCACAGTTGCTTCCATCTTCACTGCCTGAATTTTAAAAGAAAGAGGAAATGCTAAGGAGAAGAAAGTTGCAGCCTAGACTTCACCTTTGCACTCTTCCTTTGGAAGGAGAGTGTGAGTGGCAGTGAAGGATGGGGAGGAATAGGCCAGTGCCAATGCCACCGCCACCTAATGGGGAAAGAAGGCAGCCTTGATCATGCTGCTTCAGGCACTGGAAGATGTGGGACCGTCCTGCCCATAGAATGACAGTGCTTGGCTTCATGTGCTGATGGACTAAACAAGACAAGCAGGCCAGAAAAAGAAGAAAACCTTGAAAGAACAGTGAGTTGTAACATCACACAGAGAGAGAAAGAGAGAGAAAGTTGGAGTGGGGGAGGGTGGGCGGACAGGCCCGTGGGTGGGCAGTGAGTGAGTGGGTGGGCGTGGCCAGGATCTGGCACTTGTGCCGTATCCTAACAGCAGTCCCGGGCAGACTGGGGCAGCAGCTCCAGGCTGCTCTGATCTGTGCCAACTCTTGAGGTGGTACAGATCCAAGTAGCCCCATTGGAGATGCTGTGGCTTTACCTGGGGTAAGGGGAAGCTGTTTTCCTTGCCCCGGGCTGAGCCACTTTCAGCCCCAATCCCACGTTGGATATGGGAGAGGCCGGCCAGCCTCCCTGTGCCAGCTTGGATTAAGACTGGACTGTTAAACACACTTATTTCCTGGCCCCTGTGACTTGGTAGCCAGAGGAGGAACCATGCAGGCAGCCCAACATATGGCCCTGAATCCTCTTGGTCCTGGGTATCAGGTGAGTTTGGACAGCCAATCCCAAACCACAGCCCCATATAAAGCTCTGAGATGTGCTGTTCTTTACTCATTCCATCTGGGATGGTTTGTCCTGAAGGAGGTCCCCAAGCTACCCTCCTCTATTTACCCACATGCTGGCACCTATCTCTGATGCTCGCCCCCTCTCCAACCAGTGAAATCTAGCCATTGCCAGAGCCCAGACCAGAGCTTCTTCGGCACCCTTCAAATTAGCAATGCATTCAGGGAGCATGTGGTTCTGATGCCCCGTAATCCCACAGCAAATGGTTGCAAGTTCATTAGATGCATTAAAGATTTATTGGGTGTAGCTCCATCTCGGTTTATGGCACACCAGGGACTGGGAAGTCCATTCAGTCTAGAGGAACAGAATGAAATGCTATCACCATAATGAACCTCCTCCCTTGGCATGATAACGAGCCCCATTTGGACGTGGAGTCTTGTTCAGTTCAGTAATGTGTCCCGCATAGATATGAGTATACTCACCCCCTTTGCTGCCAATCACAATGACAAGTGTAATAGCCATGCAGCTCGTGCTAATGGAAGGGCCAGGATAGTAAGCCATTGAGGAAGGCATCTCAGGAATTGGCCAAAGTCCTCCCAAATAATTGAAGAGTTCCAAAGGGGCCAAGCCCATTCCTCAGCAAGGTCTGACGGGGGCAGAAAGTTGCCTTCTAAGAGTCAGAACATTGGTTCAGCTCGGTATTCTGAAATCCCCCATTTCAGACAGAGCATTCTTTTCCCAGCCCTCCCTGGAGGTGCCAGGAATCGCTCCTGGGGCCTTCTCCATGTGAGAGATATGCTTTGCAGACACTCCAAATGAATATACGACTGTCGCAAACTTAGGGGGGTTTGGGGTGCTCAGAGTTCTTGGTTCTCGAACCCTAAAGCCCTCATGCCCCCCCCCCGTCCAGTAGTACCACCACCACCACCCTGTATGTGCCAGTGCCTCAGTCCAGGGACACTGAGACCCTCTAGGCTTAATTCTAGCCCTTGCAGGCACTGAGCTCTTTCTCCAATTAGAGCTTCAGTCCTCAAGTTACTAGACCTCAGTGAGCACTTGGTAGCTCGCTGAATGGCTAGGCAGGATTCTGAACCCTTGTCCCCAACAGACAATGAAACAGCTTAGTAAAAGGTATTTTAGTTTATTAAGTATATAAGGTTACAGTAAGGCAGCAAATGCTAGAGGCATAAACATCTAGGAAACATATCAGCAATAAAATATTAAAGCTAGTTGGCTATCTCCCAACTCTCACCTGGGTCAGCTTCTCTTGTAGATCTTTTAGCTCTAGGCTACCTGTGAGGCCAGGTGCCCATGGTGGACAATGGAGCTCACAGCATGCAGGATGTTGCCCCCAAACTCTGTCCAAGAAGGAACCCACACACCCCTTGGGGCACTCATTAGTATACCTCTTATGCTAATAGTTCTGAGGTGACTTCATACTTATTAAGACTGTGCAATCAGAAGCTTTTGAGGACAGAACCTTCTTAAAGTTGGCCTGGTTGCTAGCTCTCCTAGTTCCTACCCCTCCCAACTGGAGATCCACAGCTGCACTTCATCAGCTTGATAAGGCGCCGTTCTGTCTGCAAAGGTGCTACATTCCAATGGGTTGTAATTCTTGTTATCTTTCCTTTCTGGCCAGCAAAGGAGAGACAACAATCTTTTTGTTTATTTACTCACATTCTTGCAGCTAGGAACTGCTGGCAACTTCTCAGTTACACTGTCTTGGTGTGGTTCAGGCTTCTACTGCCGACCTAGGCCTAACTTGTACATATTCATGACAATGACACTGAAGCTTCATAACACCCCTTGGTCCACCTCGCAGTCTACACCAGTTGTTCCCAAACCTTTTAGCACCAGGACCCACCAGGTGGGTCTGTCAGGACCCACCTAGCTTTATCAGACTTTTTAAAAAGGAGAGCTAGAAAGAAATATTTTATTTATACTAACCAGAAAAAAGACCCTCAAACATTTATCTCCCTATATTTATACCTGTTGGCTTGCAAACTGCAGAAGCTCAGCAATCTTGCAAACTGCAGGAGCTGAATTCTTTGCAAGGTAATTAGCAGCTACCGTATCTGGTTTTTTGGATAACCTTAGGGCTTGAGGCAATCAGTTCTCTGATCTTTCCATCACCCTTTGGCGACCCACCAAAAATCAGGGTGCGACCCATCAATTTGGGAACCACTGGTCTATAGCAGTGGTTCCCAACCTGGGGGTCACAACCCCCAAGGGCAGCAGAAACCACCATTTTCCCCTTAAGGGGAGTGGCAAGTCAGCGATTACAGCAACGGTGGCAGTTCCAGATTCTTGCCACCACCACACTAAGGAAAAATGGGGTGTTCATTTCTGTCTGTGGCAGCAGCTGGAGACACCACAAAACCCAGGTTCTCCTCCCATCGCCGCTGCCAACAGGTAAGTCCCAAACCTCTTTTTTTCTTAGCACAGCGCTGTGAACCCAGAAGTACCATTGCTGCTGACTCACCACCCCCCTTACAAGCCCCATCACACATTCAGTGGTTCCCTTACCTTGGTGTAAAGGTTGGGAATCACTGGTCTGCACTAACTGCTGTACAGAGCTCTCTCTCTCTCTCTCTCTCTTTTGCTTCCAAAGTCACCTGTTCCTTCCTCGAGGATGGCTGGAGATTTCCAGCACAGGAAGCAATTACGAGGCCAGGAATCGGTGTGTCACTCTCCTCCAGTCAAACGCGGCACTCCATGTCACAGCCCTTGACAGGCGAGCTCAGACTTGGACTGACCCAGAGAGTCAGTTTTGCAGGAAGGGGATTTGAAGTGTCTTCACCTGCTGCTCTGCAGGCAAAGTTTTGACAAGCTTGACAGGTGTCATCCACCTGGAGAACAGCGAATCCTACTCTTACATGCTGCTGTTAGTGCCACATGTGATCCTGCGGCCTTCGGGCTCTGCATCTGACAACCACATTTGCTGGGCTGGAACCTGGTTGCTGGAAATATACCTCCTAAGAACATAAGAACAGCCCCACTGGATCAGGCCATAGGCCCATCTAGTCCAGCTTCCTGTATCTCACAGTGGCCCACCAAATGCCCCAGGGAGCACACCAGATAACAAGAGACCTGAATCCTGGTGCCCTCCTTTGCATCTGGCATAGCATTTCTAAAATCAGAAGTTGCACAAACACATCATGGCTTGTAACCTGGAATGGATTTTTCCTCCAGAAACTTGTCCAAACCCCTTTTAAAGGCGTCCAGGTCAGATGCCATCACCACATCCTGTGGCAAGGAGTTCCACAGACCAACCACACGCTGAGTAAAGAAATAAATATAATATAAATATAACCTCTTATAACGCTGCTTCATATAACACTGTTTCATTGGGATGTCCTGGGTGTAATTTTTATAGTAAAGCATCTCCTCCCCCGTATCCATGAGGGTTCCATTCTACCCCCCACCCCAGATATGGAAACTGCAGAAAAAAGGGAATCCTATATCAATGCAGTCCCCTGAACCTATTACCTTTGTTTTTACATAGTAGTGATTGTAATAGGAAGTTTCTTGTTAACATGTAATAGGATGTTTCTTGCTAGCAAAGGAACATTCTTGCTTCACTGAAGAATGTGACGTGCAGGCCTTCATGCTACAGGGAGGAGACTAACAGAACATTAACCCATTGTTGCCCAGCCTGCAGGTGTACACATTTGATCCACGTTGCGTATATGCAACGTTGGGCAAAAATGGTTTAACAGGGAGCATGAAGTTTCGTGCTTCCTGTTAACACTCAGTTAGTCTCCCTCTAGTATACAGGCTGTCTGCCTGCAGGTTACTCTTCCATTAAACAAGAATGTTCCTCTTGTAAAAAGTAAGAAACAGCCATGCTTCACCCACAGGTAATGGGACTAATTTCAGGGGGAAAAAAGGCTGGCATGGAAACAACCTCAGGACTGGTAAGTTAATTTACTGAGGGCTAAAAACACTTATAAACATATTGGCTTGGCTGTCACAGTGGGACAGGTTAACAAGTATCTACAGGCCAATTGGAAGCCTCTTCCCGTAGCCTCAGGGACAACATTTTGAGAACTGCTGCATTAAATAAAATTAAAGCCATGAATTTAATTAGAAGTCTGGACAATAATCTGAGTTGTTTTAAAACCAAATAAAATCTATCTGCATTCAAATTGATTTAAATAACCGCAATCCAGGCTCTGAAGCAGTCCGTCGGCATTAATTCCAAAATCTTGCTTATCCACAGGAACATTTGAATTTAATGGCTAACCATTAAGAGCCCTGATTATTTCTAGACCTGCATCAAATTGGAGCACCCAAATGTGACAAGGGATGGTCATCCTCGGTCATCAGAAGTGTGCCATCTAACTTCTGTGGTGAAGCTACAGCGACATCTGGTGGCCAAATGAGATCAAAGCATGTGGCAGTACAGATCAGCTAAAAAGCCAGGTTCTTACAGCCTGATCCTATTCGCGCTCAGAGCCACCAGAATGAGCATCCTGGTGGCACTAGGCACTTTCCAACTGTTGCAAACAGCAACATGGCAGAGTGCGCGGGCTGACCACTGCCACAAGTGGCCAGCGGCAGCTGCTTCCAGGCACCCGACTGCCCTGGTAAGTATACATAGCTGGGTGGAAGGGAGGTAAGGGATGGATGATGGGGCAGGAAAAAGGGTGGAAGGGGACCAGGAAGGGGGCAAGTTTGGCCCATTCCACCGAATCCAAACCCTCTTCCCAGACACGATCCATCTTCACAGATCCATGCCATGGCTTCACTAGGGTTTGGTGCAGGAGGCCAGCACATCAACAACCGTGGCCCCACCCCATTGGTTTTTTGGCCGTAACTTTTGATAGAACAGAGATATCAAATGTGGCTTGTTTCATTGCATTCTGCACGAAATTACACACTGAATGATATACAATATTATTTGAAAGTACCAAGATTCTAAAAATTTTGGCCAGTAGTGGTATCATACCCCCCCCCCGTGCATGTCACCCAGTGCAAACTGCACCCCCCACACCTCCCTATCGACACCATTGGATCCATGCAGACTTGTGCCAGCAATACATACCAGGCCAGCAGGGGTTTACTCCAGGCCCCCAGAAGCCAAAACTTCCCCATAGGATGCATTGGGCACCAGTTTAACACTGTATCGCCGTGCAGGGAATTATGGTGGATGGGGCTACTCGCTATAGGTAGGTCATTTATTCTGCCCATCCTTTTGGCTTTGGCTGAGCAGCTGTGATGGCACAGAACATGCACAAACATTCAAACAGCGGAGGGGGAAACATCCCGCAATGAAATGTTTCTGCCACTGTTTCAGTAGGGATTCAGGTTGATTGCACAAGAAAATCCTCACATGGGATTTATCAATGAACAGTGGCATAGCTGGAGGGGGGACGGAACACTCAGGCTGGCAGCGAGGCAGGCAAGCGGCCCCTCCCTTTGGAGCCATTCCCAGTGGCTCCGTTTTGCTCCCCCCACTGGGAATGGCTCCAAAGGGAGGGGCCACTTGCCCGCCTCGCTGCCAGCCTGAGTGTTCCACCCCCCTCCAGCTATGCCACCATCAACGGATTGTGTGTGGAAGGGAAGCCCAGAATGTGGGGGAGCTAAAGATGCAGAGAAGTGACTGAAAGCCCCATGGAGTTCCTTGAAACAAGAGGAGCCTTGTGTCGTGGGTGGCTAAAATGTATATATTATAAACAACGTTAAAAGCATTTGTGAAAAAGGAAGCCACAGCCATAACAGCCAGCAGTATTGCAAACAGCAGACAAAAACAAGGACACCAGCAATAAAATCTATGCCAAGTAGCTGGTGGAAGTAAGAAGGTTTTCGAAACCTAAACACTGGAGGGGAAGAAGGCTGTCAGATCAGCCCAGATCTAACTCAGGTACCCATTACTTGTTGCTCCCGTTGGTTTGGATTTATTGGAACAGAGTGACAGCAGGACCCAGGGGATACTAGCAGGAGGTTGGCTGAAACTGCTGATTCACCCGTCAGCGATGCCCAGGCTGAGCGAAGGGGGGCATTGGGGTATTTGGAAGTCTTGGGATTCAGCCAAGGTATTCAGAAGTCTAAAAACAGCTGTGCAGAAAGCACGGCAGGGTTGAATCTGAGAAGGAAGGCCAAGGAGGAAACAATGACAGGGCAGGCCATTGGCCAAGAGAGGCTAGCGGTGGATGGAAGACCCCATCCCTCATTTCGGCAGCCAACTTCTCAGCTCCATGCAAGGATCTAGAGCAGGGGTGTCCAAGCTTTTTGGCAGGAGGGCCACATCATCTCTCTGACACTGTGTTGAGGGCCGGGGGGGAAAAAAAAAAGAGAATTAAATTACGTTTCAAATTTGAATAATTTACAAAAACGAATATATTAGAGATGGAACTTATATGAATGAATGAAGGTCTTGCGATAGCTCAAGGCCTATAAAAGGCCTTGTACGAAGCAAGGCCAGCCTTTCCTTCGCTGCCGCTGCTGCATCTCAGTTGTGAAACAGCAAGCAGTGGAGGAAGCCCTCTTCCCACAGCTCACGCGAGAGGTCAAACAGTTGGCTGTCACTCTGAGAGCAGCTGCATCAGGCCAGCGTGGGCTCCAGCAAGTCTTCAGAGGGCCAGAGGCTCCTTGCACCCTGGGGGCTCCCTGAGGGCCGGATTGGGAGTCTTTGAGGGCCACAAGTGGCCCCAGGGCCGGGGTTTGGGCACCCCTGATCTAGAGCCAAAGGACGGGTTGTGGCTCAGTGCCTGCCTGCATTTGCCACGCTCGGCCTGGAGGAGGCGCTGGAGAGGCAGACTAGGAGCCCAGCAGTGCCCCCAGTTCTTGTGCCTGCCTGGAGACTGGGGGGAACCCTATTGGCCTCCTGCCTGCCTTCCAGCCTGCGCTGAAGGAGAGAAAAAGTGTTGGGGTCTCTGCCCCGAGGGTGCTGCTGTGCAAGGCGCGAAGAGGGCGGCTGCTCTCCTGCTCGGCGTCAGAGGAGCAGCACTTGAGTCCCACTCGGCAGCGCGCCAGCCAGGCAGAGAGCCGGAGACCCCTCCTGCCCTGCTGGTCATCCGGCAGGCAGCCTTTTCGCAGCGCCGCTGCGCAGCTCCCCCGGTGGCGCCGCGGGGAAAGCGCTGCGCTGCGCTGCGGATCCCGAAGTCGCCGGTTCGAGTCCCGCTCGCGGCAGCCTCCTTTTCCTTTTCTGGACTGGCCAGCCCCCGCAGCGCGGCCCCCCTCAAGCCTGCTCGGCGCCCCGTCCGTCTGGCGCACGGGCAGCGCCTCCTGCTGCCCCGGCCGTGCCAACACAGCCTTTCCTGCCAGCCTGGAAGCCTTCCTGCCCGCAGGCTGGGTGGGGGGCGCGCAGGGGCTGGCTGGGGGGCAAGGAGGGCCGGGAGGCTCCTGGCTCTGCCTTTCCGCCTCCCCTCTTGCTGGCTGCCCATGTGCGCTGCTGGGGAGGTGCCACGCATGCCGCTCCTGGACGCTCTCTGCGCCGGTGGCAGCCTTTCCTGCCCTTGCAAGGGTCCTGGAGAGGCCAAGCAGGGGCTCTGCTGCCCAGGCCCACTGGGTGGGGGGCCCTGCCCTGTGCAGACTTCTCCAGGGGTCTCCACCTTCCCCCCACCCTGCCCCAGAGGAGCCTCGCTTGACCCACTGCTCCTGCCCACTTGGCAGTGGCTCTGCTGCCCAGGCCCCCCTGAGTGGGAGACCCTGCCTGGCGAAGATTTTTCCAGGGCCCTCCACCTCCCCCCACCCTGCCCCAGAGGAGCCTCGCTTGACCCACTGCTCCGGCCCACTTGGCAGTGGCTCTGCTGCCCAGGCCCCCTGGGTAGGACGCAGACTTCTCCAGGGGTCTCCACCTTCCCCCCACCCTGCCCCAGAGGAGCCGCGCTTGACCCACTGCCTCCTGCCCCCTTGGGTCCCCATTCATTTCCACGTGTGCCATGCTACCATGCCGATGTTCCCATGGTATGTGGCTGTATTTGAGGAAATGTTAACTGATCTGTCCTTTTTCTAGGCTGCTTGGTGCAGTATAAGCCTTGAACAGTGATGGTCAGTGGGGCCTGCTCCTGGGGAAGTGTGGTTCTGATCGCAGCCTTTGGGAAGTTTGGGGGATTTTTTTTTTAACATATCAGCAACTGCTTGGTGGGAGGGTTTTCCTTTAAATGAATTCTTTAAATTTAAACTCATTGTACACTTTTAATTTACTTAGGCTGCAATCCTAACCACACTCTCCTGGGAGTAAGCCCTGTTGAACAAAATAGGACTTGCTTCTGAGTAGACCTGGTTAGTATTGTGCCCCTACAGCCCAATGCTAACCTGCCCAGGAGCAGGCAGGCTGACGGGCCTGCACTGCGTCCAAGGCAGGATTGAGGCTGAAAGAGGCTCAGCCCAGAGCAAGGGGAATTGCTTCCCCTTCCCCCAATGGGGCTGTTCAGATCTGCGCCACCTCAAGAGGTAGCAAAAATCGGAGCAGCCAGGGATCTGGCATAACTGATGGATCCTGGCCCCGCCTTCCGTTCCGCACCCGCCTGCATGCAGGAACGCCTGCCGCCAGTTGTTCCCAGCCGTAAGGTTCTGTTTTGCTCCCCCCACCAGGAACGGCTCCAAAGGGAGGGGCCACTTGCCCTCCGCACGCAGCCTCCCTGCCCCACTCGCCGATCCGCCCCCTCCAGCTACACCACCACCTGACACCCGCCCACTCCCTTCCCCAGAACACCTCCTGTCTCCTCCCTGCCCTCCCCAGGCCCCACCCCACCCCTGCACCAGCAAGCTCTGTCAGTACATTCTTTCAAGTCGGCACAGAGAGGCCACCGCATGGCCTATCTCCCCCTTGAGCGACCCTCCTGGGCTGGCGCAAGGGACTTCCATCAGCTCAAGGATGCATTAGGATTGCGCCCTTACTTACTTCATTTGATTTGATTTTTGTCATATGGGGGGTGTTTAAAAAAAGGTTCCTGCTTGATGATGTCACTCCCGGCCATGACATCACTTCCAGGTTAATGACATCA
Source organism: Tiliqua scincoides (assembly GCF_035046505.1). Lineage (NCBI taxonomy): Eukaryota > Metazoa > Chordata > Lepidosauria > Squamata > Scincidae > Tiliqua > Tiliqua scincoides. The sequence continues at coordinate 56,058,218 of NC_089828.1, forward strand.
CTTCCGGTGGGTGATTGTCATTCTAAAAAGTGCATCCTGGTGCTAAAAGCTTTGAGGAGCACTGCCATGTAGAGTTTGAAAAGTCTCCTATGAAGCAGTGGCTGCCAGTCAATGCTGCCAACACTAGGCTAGGTGGACAGAGTCTGACTCCGCAATCAGCAGCTTCATAGATGTTTTTTATTTTTAAAGGTCTGCTGTACACTCTCCTCAAACACAAACAGCAGATTAAACCTGGAGTCCCAGACTGCCTAGCGGCCCCTTCTGCAAACACTCCATCAGGAACATGCTCACATTATTAGCAATAACCTCTGAGCAGGTGGGGCGACTGGCTGAGCTTTCCAAAGCCCCTTCGGTATCTGCAGACGACCGACGTAGCAACAGACACCATCCACCTGAAGCTGTCTTGACCCCAGCAGGTGGTGGCGCAAGTGTGATGTTTCCATGCTGCATTTGTTCTGCTTCCCAGCAGTGCTTTTGGAAACTGGGCATCTATGGGCAGCCCACCTGGGTGTGTCAGTCAGGAGCTGCCTCGATGGAGAATCATCGCAGGAATAAAGGGCCCTCAGGCGCTAGACTGACCCTGTCACCCAGGTCCGGCCCTTGGATTCCGAATCCTGAGGCTTGAATCGTAGCCTGAATGATGGGCAGCCCAAACCTAACTCGCGCTGGAGCAGGCAGGCCAACATTTCAGGCAGTCAGAGGCTCAGGCAAGGGGAAATGTTGTCCCTTACCCCGGGGGGGGAGCCACTGCAGTCCCAATGGGGCTACTCGAATCCGTGCTACCTCAGGAGGTGGTGCAAATTTGAGCAGCCCTGGACTGCCCTGGGCCACCCGAGAATGGGGTCAAGATCTGGGCATAACTGCCAGGCCCTGGCCCTACCTTCTGCTCCCCACCCACCCGCACCCAGGAACACCCGGCGCCTACCCTCCTCCCACCCCAAAACACCTCCCTCCTGCCTCCATGTGTGTGTGTGTAGAGCGGAAAAAGCAAATGCTATAAATAGATCTGTGACGCTGCCAAGAAAGAAAAAGGAAGAGATAGTGATGGAATCCAATGGGATTATCAACATCCCAGAACCCCCGTCCCTTTACTGATGAGAAGACCGAGCTGGAGCTTTACAGAGAGCTCCAGTGTATTTAGATTTAATCTGCAGACTAATGCGAAATTAAATTGGCACTGAAGGCTTACCACTGATGCTAGCAAAAAGTGGGGGGGGGGGGAAAGATTGGTTTAACAACAAAAGCACACAGCATCTGTGTTTTCGGGAGCAATGCAATGCCTTCTGGACCAGGTGGAGCCTGCAGGAAGAGGCCTGCGCAAACAGTTCCCTGTCCTGGCTAGGCTAAAGCCAGATTCTGGATAGCAGGTCGAGGTTTGGTTGATCGGCACCTAGAAGAGCTCCAATGGGAAGCCCAGCCCAGTCTTACACCGCTCCCCAAGTGGCCATGCTGCTGCATCCCAAAGGGACATGCGCTATATCCTGTGGGGTCGTTTCGGGCCTGTTAGCCTTCCTCAGGGTAAAGCAGTATTTTTTCCCTTGCCCCAAGGTAAGCCCCTGCTGGCCTGCTGGGTCTACTCGGACATGCACCAGCAATTTCACCGGCAAAAGTCTATGTGGTTGGTTGGCAACCTTCAGTCTCGAAAGACTATGGTATAAGCCTACAGCACCCAGTATTCCCAGGCAGTCTCCCATCCAAGTACTAACCAGGCCTGACCCTGCTTAGCTTCCAAGATCAGACAAGATTGGGCATGTGCAGGGTAACAGTTGCTGCATGGACTTAAGGGATTGGGGCCAAGAAAGGGAATAGGATATCAGTGGCACCACTGCCATCAATATCGCCTCCTTCCTGGCCTAAATCCACCCTCCTCCCTGCCCCATCTCTGCCCTAGTCCTCCCCCTCTCCACTCTGTTCCACATCTCCCCTCTTCCCTCCCATCTCCTGCACTGACTTACACATGGACCTGGCCATTCAGCACTTGCGGCAGTGGCCAGGCCACACTGAATGACATGTTGCATTTTGCAAAAGGGCATTAAGCTGCCAGAATGCTCAAGGTCTGAACTGAACAGTACATTCTGGCATTATTGAATGGGGTGTACTTAACCACTGAACTAGAAGCACATTGGGAGGGTGTGCGTACAGAAAAATATGGGCTTCCCAGAGGCATCCAGTTGGCCAATGTGGGAAGCAGGATGCTGGCCTGGCTAGACATTTGGTCTAATCAGATAGGGCTCTTCTTATGTTCTTAGTTCCCTCTTAACCAGTGGTTGCCAAAGTGTGTGTCATGATGCCTTAGGATGTTGCAGCACACTCACACGGGAGCCACAAGTTGTCCCTTGTGGTCTCTCCTACCTGTTCGCCTGGGCGCCACCATCTTGGATCTCACAAAATCTTGCAAGGTCTAAGAGGGCAGCGCCCAACTCTCTCAAGACTTGGGTGCTGCCATCTTGGCTCTCACAAAATATCGTGAGATTAGGCACTGCCATTTTCGCTCTAGCAAAATTTTGCGAGTCCAAAGATGGCGGCACTCGGCTAAGCCAGGAAGAAGAGGCTGTGGGGGCGCTGTGACCCAGGGAAGTTTGGAAACCACTGCTCTTAACCATGGCCCCAGTAAACTTGAGCCAGAGTCCTATTCTGTTACACCTGAGCAAATTATTCTGACAACCAGCCTACTTGAACACATTCTCTCAGTAGTAGGAACGTTTGTTTTAGTAGTAGGAATGTTTGGCAGAAGACCTCTCCTTTCTAAATACTGTATTTATGTCTGGATAATTTTAAGAAACAAAATACTAAACCACCTCTCCCCCCTCCCTTTCAACTTCCTAGACGTGATTACATGTTATTTGGCCTTTCTCCATTTCAAGCTATTTGGAGGTAATTCCTCCGAACTGTGCAGGGCATCAGAATTGTAAAGCCTCCGAAGATTGCATAGCATGCCTTAAATGACAGAGGAGGCCAAGTTCATTATAAGAAATAACAGGGCCTATGCAGGGAAGAGATGAAGCCATGAAGTCAATCAAAAACACCATTGACTTTCAATATGAAAGGAAGCTAGTGCTGAAAGTGCTGGCATAGATAGGAGTAACCCCATAAGGAATAACAGGGAAGGGGAAAGCAGCAGAAAATGGCAACTCCTGTCACCCCCTGACCCTGCCCACTTGGTCTAAATACCTCTACTGTCACCCCAAGAACCAGGGAAAGTTAGTGATGACACTGCTGATCTGCAGCAAGAAAGACCTAGGCCCAAGTGAAGCTTGCCAGGTGATCCTGCAACAGTTAGCCTCACCTACCCTGCATGTTGTAGTCCACATCAAAAGGAGGGGAGGGGGAGAGATAACCAGGTACGCTGCCCAGAGGTCCTCAGAGGCAATGGCATCACTAGGGTTGGGGTCACCCGGTGTGGGAGGCCAGTGGGTCACCCCCATGATAGACCTCCTTCCATGCAGTGGGCGGAGCAACACCCCGGGCGGTGGGCGTGGTGACGTACCATCGTCTCACTCCTGCTGGTTTTTTGGGTATAGCTTTTGACAGAATAGAGCTATTTCAGTACAGTTTGTTCCATTGCATTCTGCATAAAAATACGCATCAAATGATATATAACATGAAGGCATTATTTGAAAATGCCAAGATTTAAAAAATTTTTGACCTGTAGTGATGTCACCTTTCCCAGGGGCGTCACTTGGTATGGCCCGCACCCCCCTAGCGACACCACTGCTTGGAGAAGGGGTGGGATTAAACCATTTTAAGCAAACCCAAATGCAATACTGTGGTGGGGCAATTTAGATCTGGAAAACAGTAGAGGGAAATTAGCAAATTTCTGGGGAAATTTGCAATCCCTCCTCCCCTCCCGTGACTGTAGCTAGTTGCAAAAAAGTTGGCAGACCAATCACAGGTCTCCCAGGGTAACTTGTAGTTTGGCTCTCTGTGGATAGTAGATAAAGTCTATTGATTGCCTCACCTTATCTTATCTCTCCTTCAGCAGCTAATTGTCTCTGGGGGTTGAGAGGGCAGGAACAATGAGCTGAGCGACTCCATTTCTTTGGTTCTTTTCGACATCTCTACCCCATCTTTCTGCTGGGAGACAAGCAGAGAAGGCCATCGGGGACAGCGGAAACTCAAAACTATCTATCCGTCCTCCACGTTCGTACATTCAACTAATACAATGGTAAAAACCATAATCGGGATACTGGTGTTGAAAAGTGTGTTCGTCGTTCATGCCGAAGAACCACCGGGTGAGATTCATGACCAACATTCGCATACAATGATTTAAAGGTTTAATCATTGGGGAAATTATCTCTGAGGCAGGGACAAAATCAAGAGTAATATGCTGGGATCCCAAGAATTCTGACGGAATGAGGAAAAAGTGTTTCCGTGCGGATTGGTGAACCCTGGAAACTGCCTTGAGCCGAGTCAGACCATTAGTCCAAGTCACTCAAGCTGCCAGCACTGAATGGCCGCAGAAGCTCTCCAGGCTGAAATTTTTCTCTGCACTAGCAGGACGCAATCTAGGGCCTGCTGCATTCAAAGCATGCCCTCGTCCACTGAGCTGGCGCCCTTCATGCTATGTTGTGCATTGGGCAGCATGAAGGCAGTCACACACACAAACACAAACACACACCCATGTATAAATATAACTCTGGGATTAAGGAGTTGAGCTCCTGGGTCTGGAGGCCAGCAGCCTGCCATCAAAGCAAACTTGAATCTGGCACCAATCACTTTGAAAACCAAGTACTGAAGGGCCATTCACATGTTGTAGGAGGTGCTGAATATTCACACACATTCACACATTCACACACATTCCCAAGTGGAAGGGTGCACCCAGGCTCCTGTACATCATACAGTGGGCCTTTGGTTTCTGTGGGAGATCCAGGACCTCCTGCAGATACTGAATTCAACTGATAATGAAATCCGTTATCATCTCTGGACGTTGCCAGTACAGGTGTGACTTCCTGTCACATCCAGGAGGTCCTCTGAGTCCTTGCTGCAGGCTTAGCATCCGTGGACACTGAAATCTGCAGATAAGGAGGACCCACACTACACCTGTGAATCTGCATCAAGTGGAATGTGTGAACGAACGGAATGGTTGGCAACCTTCAGTCTGGAAAGACTATGGTATAAGCCTACAGCACCTGGTATTCCCAGGCGGCCTCCCATCCAAGTACTAACCAGGCCTGACCCTGCTTAGCTTCCAAGATCAGACAAGATTAACTCCAATCCAGACCAATCACTCTAACTCAGTGTTTCTCAAACTGTGGGTCGGCACCCACTAGGTGGGTCGCGAGCCAATTTCAGGTGGGTCCCCATTCATTTCAATATTTTATTTTTAACATATTAGACTTGATGCTACCACAATATGTGACTGCATTTGGGGAAATGTGACAGAGCTGTACTTTTGTATCCCCTGGGGGCTGGGGATTAGAATAGGCCCTCAGTTTGGCTTTACTTGTCGTAAGAGGCGACTAAACAGCCACCGGGTAGATGGGACTCGTCAGCCTGGGAAGGCAGCTCATCTGAGAGAAGGAAAACTCTGATCCCAAACCTCCACTGCCTTGTGGCTACATCCAGTTATGGAAGAGGCTTCAGGAGTCAACCTCGAGGCAAAATCCGGAGCCGGAGTCCCTGAGGCAGTTCACGGCTGAACACAGTCACGTTCTGGCAACTCCTGCGACGCTGCTGGAACCAACCGTATTGGCCTCTGCTTTTCCATTGGACCATTTCAGCGACGTGGAGAGGGGGGATTTGCTGCATGGGTAACAGCCTATCCTCCACACCTACTTTACCCAGGCTTCACGCACTGGAAAGGATACTCTGTTCCAGAACCACCATTCAGAGCGCAATACCATAGTCTTCCGAGACTGAAGGATGCCAACAAGATGTACTTTTGACAAGCTACAATGTATATTCTTTTAACAGTGATAGTAAATGGGACATTCCTGGGTAAGCGTGGGTAGGATTGCAGCCTAGGGTTGTTAAACATGTTCCTGCTTGATGATGTCACTTCCGGTCATGGTGGGTCCTGACAGATTCTCATTCTAAAAAGTGGTTCCTGGTGCTAAATGTGTGAGAACCACTGCTCTAACTTATGCAATTGGCCCCTGCTAACTGGGCAATCTTTTAAATGGTGCCCTCTTAGATTGAGCCGGGGGGAGAGAAACTATCCCTCTTCACCCCAGCATTGTGTCTTTTCCAGTGGCTGCTGCTGGTGTCTTTTCTGTATTTTCTTTTTTAGATTGTGAGCCCTTTGGGGACAGGGAACAATCTATTGATCTATTTTTTCCACGTAAATCATTTTGTGAACCACTTTTTTTGGAAAAGCAATATATAAGTCTTCATCATCATCAACAACACCAGGGCCTTTTGCTTTGGTAAAGCACTTTCTGCAAGTGTCTCGGTCAGCCCGCAGACCCTAAGTTTTCTTCAAATCCCAGCCACAATGAAGTGCAGGGGGTGGGGAGGAATATGGTGAAAGCATTTTGGGACCTCGGCAGCTGCCAGCTCTTGCCTGTTCTGGAAATCTCAGCCGTGCTGAGCTAAGGCATATTCTTTCACTGGCCCGATGCTGTCGGAGGAAGGTTCTCTTGCAGGCCAGAAACAACAGAGCCTGGAATGGTGGAAGTGGAAAAGAGCCCATTCAGTTCCCTCCAAGCCCATCTCAGAACTTACCTTTCTGAGGTGAGGTGGAGCACTTAGCATGACTAAGGTTGTTTCTCCACCTGACTGAAATGAATCCAAACCATGTGCCCATGAAACAATCACTTGTTCCTCTCCCCTCCCCATTTAACCTGGACCTGAATCACTCTCCTGGACCTTCCTCTGTTCTTCCCTTGTTTCTGTATCTAGACTATGAGCACCTGAAGACACAGCCCCCTAACCTGTAAGCCTCCCGATCGCCAATGGTTCTCCTTGGGCCTGGACTAACTCTTTAGCTGGCACAAGTCCAAGGAGAGAAAGATAGCATAATGGCACAGGTTGTGCATGCCAAGACACGCCACCCTCTGGCTGCGGGAACCCGCAGATACTGAAATCCACTGATAAGGAGGGCCCTTTGTCCACAGATTGAATCTGCATCAAACGGAATGTGTGGTCTCTGGTCTCCTCCCCATTCTACACCCCCACTGCCCCCTCACTGCCCCCACTCCATTCTGCCTACCCCACCAGCTGAGCTGCACTCCCAAGCGTAGTCAGGTGCTAGAGTGGGCTACTACTGCCGCTGCAGGCATTTCGGGTGGCTGGTGGCGGCCCAGTGCAATGTCATAGGCCCTTTGACACTGGGACTAGTGTTATAACGTCACAATCAATCAGCCTCTGCGGGTGGGCCGACGCTTGATTCAGGGCAGATTCCAGCAAAGAAAAATAGAGATCCAGTGGCATAGCTGGAGGGGGGCGGAGTGCTCAGGCTGGCAGGGAGCCTCAGCGAGGTGGGCAAGCGACCCCCCCCCGTTCGGAGCCGTTCCCGGCGGGGGGAGCAAAATGGAGCCACACGGAGCGCTCCACCCCCCCTCCAGCTACGCCGCTGTGGAGATCCAATAAAACATCCATCCTTATTAGCCGGGTTTCAACAGCAACCAAAGTGGGCTGCAGCACAGGGAAACTTCGGCTGAAATCAAGGCGTTGGTTTTGAAGGCGTCACAAGCTATGTTGTTCTTGCGGCTACAGACTAACATGGTTGCCTCTCCGGTCTCCGGATGTTGTTTACATCCAAACAGAGAGGGCGCAGGAGGGTCAAGACAAGATTATAATCAGACAGCCGCACCAAAAATAATCCCAGCAGATCAGCAAAAGGCTGTTGAAACAAGAACACTTACAACTGGCTCTGTGGGGGAAATCGGAACCCTTCCCCCTGCTCTTGGCACTCTGCCGTGAAACCCAGAAGTCCTGCACTTCCAGGTTTCACAACAGCGTGCAAGGAGCCTGGTGAGCAGGAAAGTGATCGGGTTCACGCTTGAGTGAGAAATGGATGGTTGTGGCTTGCAACAGGTTGGAGAGAGGCAGCTCCACTTCCTTGTCCATAGGGCTCAATACACTTTCCTCATCAGTTTCACGACCCATCAAAAACCGAGTTGCGACTCACTGGTGGGTCCCAGCCCACAGTTTGGGAACTACTGCCTTAATTCAAAACTGACCAATGATACTGATTGTTCTGGAAGCCAATGAGGCATTACTGTGACGCAGCAGAGAACCAATATGGTGTGAGTGTGAATCGGCTCTCGTTTCCATGTATCAGAGCTAATACTTGGAACTTGGGCCTCTTCAGCCTAGAAAAGAGACGCCTGAGGGAGGACATGATTGAGACATACAAAATTATGCATGGGAAGGATAAAGTGGATAGAGAGATGCTCTTTACACTCTCACATAACACCAGAACCAGGGGACATCCACTCAAATTGAGTGTTGGGAGAGTTAGAACAGACAAAAGAAAACATTTCTTTACTCAGTGTGTGGTTGGTCTGTGGAACTTCTTGCCACAGGATGTGGTGATGGCGCCTGGCCTGGACACCTTTAAAAGGGATTGGACAAGTTTCTGGAGGAAAAATCCATTACGGGTTACAAGCTATGATGCGTATGTGCAACCTCCTGATTTTAGAAATGGGCTATGTTAAAATGCCAGATGCAAGGGAGGGCACCAGGATGCAGGTCTCTGTTATCTGGTGTGCTCCCTGGGGCATTTGGTGAGCCGCAGTGAGATACAGGAAGCTGGACTAGATGGGCCTATGGCCTGATCCAGTGGGGCTGTTCTTATGTTCTTAACTACAATTCCCAGGAGGCCTTGCAGGTCTTGTTGTCTGGTGTACTCCCTGGGGCATTTGGTGGGCCGCTGTGAGATACAGGAAGCTGGACTAGATGGGCCTATGGCCTGATCCAGTGGGGCTGTTCTTATGTTCTTAACTCTTCTTCAGTTGTGTGAGTGTCATCAAACTGGCCACTAGTTTTTGTGTTGGCTACTGATTTCTCGGGTGACCCGTACAGGTATATATTAAAATAAATAAATAATAAAGTTAACGAGGGTGACATCAACTCTAGTGATGCCACTGCATTTGGGCTGTGCTCATGATATTGTAATTTATTCAATATGGTCGGGTATGGGAGGAGATCCATCATGGGGGGGGTGAAACTCTCGCACTGGCTGATGGAAACTCTAGTGGTGCCTCTGTTTACAGCTGAAAAGAATGACTTGTAATTTAAGAGATAGGACACAAAAAGAAAAGGCATTGAGGAAGAAAGAATATGAAGAGTTGATTGACATAATTTTTGACCAATATAAAAGGTGCAGAAGTCTTATTCTAATGGTTAAAACTCTCTTGCTCCATCATGTCTTTGGGTGGTGTATGATGGGAGCCCAGTGTCCTGGATCAGTTTCAGCATAAGCATCACTGGGCATCTGTCAAATGTCCACTTGTATTCCCTGACACCAAATAAGTACAAAGAGCAAGAGAAGAGATTGCAGTTGAACATCAGGAAGGAATTCTTGATGGTCAGGGCGTTTCAGCAATGGAGCTGATCACCAAGAGAGGTGGTGGATTCTCCCTCACTAGAGATCTTCAAGGAGAGACTCGATGAGCACCTGTTGGAGATGCTCTAGGGCAGAGGTGTCAAACATAAGGTCCGCGGGCCCGGAAGCAATTTATCCAGCCCTCAGGCTCTCCCAAAACCACCATCAGCTGCTCTGAACTGCTGAGCTGTGCTGAGTACCACTGTTGAAAGGGCACCCGCATGATAATTGGGGGCGCCCATATCTTGAAAATATGATCAAGATTTCCATAGTTCCTAAGCGAGAAAAAAGTGCTTTTTTCTGGTCATCACCTGCTTAATGACATCACTTCCTGCTTAATGACATCACTTCCGGCCCTCAGCAGGCATTATGAATGCTATTCAGCCCGCTGCATGAAATGACTTTGACACCTCTAGTAGGATCTCCTGCTACAGGAGACAGGCAGGGGGTTGGACTAGAATGCCTTGTGGGTACCTTCCAATGCTATGATTCTATCTCTGTGCCCAGGTCTTTTTTGTGACTGTGGCTCTCAGGTCCCATCCAGACAGAAAGGAGCCCATGGAGGGCAGTTAGCCAAGAGCTCCCTCAAATCACTGTTATCATTATCTTGTTGCAATCTCTGCTGTGATCCCCATTTTGAAGGTGAAAAAGAAGGCTGAGAGAAAGTGTCCCGTAGCCGAGGCAGCATTCAAAGTGGGGCAGCCCTGGTTCAAGGGGCTGTGTAGCCACAAATGGACGATTCGGGAGTTGGACGTAGACCTGGGATATTCAGGTTCAAATCCCACTCAGCTGTGAAGGTTCCTGGGTGACCTTGAGCCAGTCACTCTGTTTCACTTGCCTTACAGGGTTCTTGTGAGGATAAAAGAAGGGGAGGCCCATGTACACCACCCTGAGCTTGAAGGAAGGATGGTATAAAAATGTTATAAATAAATAAATAAATAAATAAATAAATAAATAAATAAATATAGACATCAAAACAATATTAAGCTTTTTTTATTATAATGCTTTTTAAAGGTTTTTAACTTTAAACTTTGAGTGTTTTCTTTAAAGAAATTGGCTTATATGAAAGCAAATAAATTCTGATCAACTGCAGCATCTCACCCCTGAGGCCGTCTTGGGCCAACCCTGTGGCTTAAATCCAGGGAATAACAGCATTTCTCAACATTTGTCTCCTGTCATATCACTTTGCATGGTTCACCTATGATGTTATCACTAGTTACTTCTAAAGTGGGAGGCCAGATGATACAGCAGACACCAGTAAGAAGCTCAGAAAGCAGATAGGAGGGCTTCCCCCCCCCATCACACTCTGGAACCCTGCCCATCAGACTAGCCTCCTTACTGCTGTTTGTTACTCCACAGTCTCACTGCCTGGTGGTGGGTGCCCTTCACATACCAGTTGACACCACCTCAAGCACCACAGTTGTACTCATACTACTGGTTGAGAAACCTGGGTGTATATAATTGCACCCGTGCAATGGAATGTTAAAATATTTGCCAAAAAAAATATTTTAAATGGATGATGATGATGATGATGATGATGATGATGATGATGATGATTTGAAGCCATTTCTGCCCAAAGTTGCACATACGCAACAGGGACTAAATGTGTACACCTGTGGGCTGGGCAGAAATGGGTTAAGGCAGTAATTTTCAACATTTTTCATCTCACGGCAGACTGGCAAGGCACTAAAATGGTCAAGGCACACCACCAGTTTTTTGACAATTGACAAGGCACACTGTGCTGTCAATGGGGGCTCATATCCCCCAATGGTCCTATTGATAAATGAAGCTCTCCCAAATTCCCACAGCACACTGGGGACCACAGTGGTTGAAAATGGCTGGGTTAAGGAAAGAAAATCAAGGTTGCGATCCTAAAAACACTTGACTAGTAACTAGATCCAGGGAACTCCATGCAACTTGCACCTGAGCAAGCATATTTAATTGAGAGCAAGTTAATTTGCTCTCTCAAATTAACCCCATGCCAGGATAGCTGGACATCCTGCAAAGGGGTGGGGGGTGAACCAAGCATGCCTTGCTTTGTTGGTTCCATCTTAGCAAAATAAGTGCCTTCTTTGTTTTCCCACCTCCCCCCCCCAAAAAACACTCCTAGCAAGGCTCCTCCCTGTGAACTACACCTCCCATGATGCTCTGCTCTTCTGCGCATGCCCAGAGCTGCTGGGTTTGAGTGGCAAGTTGTTTGTTTCACTGAAACACCAGCAGCTTTCCTGCACTCCTGGGCTCCCAACTCTCCTGCTTGCTTCTGCTCCTCTTTTTATGTTCTTTTTAATCCTTTTTTTCCCCCTGCTTTGCTTTTTTCCCCTTTCCCCCCACTTTTCCCCACTCTTTGCAATCTGTCTCTCTCTTTTCCCCCTCTGTCTTTTATTTAAGATCATCTCCCACCCCCTTTCCAAAGTCATCATATTTTTCTATATCTCTTTTTTTCCTCCCCTTCTCCTTTGCCTGCCCTGGAGACTTGCAAAGGAAAAAAAAAATACCTTCTTTGACAAAGGGACACACACACACACACACAAGGCACAACAGAAAACAGGGAATTCAAACCAGATGAACCACAAATGAGAAAAAGGAAAAGATGGAATTGCACATTTTAGAGCACCGGCTGAAAGTAGCTAGTGTAGCCAAGGAGAGCATACAGTTGTTTACCTATGGACTGATCAAGCTGGCTTTCCTCTCCTCCAAGACAAGGTAGGTGCCCCACTTGCCATGCATGTCAATTTCAATTATTGTTCTTTTTTTTGCAAACAAAAAAAGGACCTCAAGACCAATATTGCAAAGGCTTCTTTGGGAAATCCTGGACAAATTCAGATGCAAGCTGGGGAGGGGGGTTCAGGAAGGTGGGGGGGCACCCCAGCCATTCACCCCCCCCCATCAGATATACATACCACCCTCTGAAAGGATTGCACCTTCTCCGTGGTCTCTTTCATTTGATTATATCTTTTTACAGAGTTTTTTTTCCCCCAGAAACACGCCCCCTTCTTCCCCTCCCCCCATAACCTTTATTTTAATTCATCTGCTTTTAAAGCTGCTGGGCCAGGAAAACAGCTCTTGGCAATGGACAGGAAAAGCATCTTCAGTGCAATCTGGGTCTAAATATGTATTTTAAAACAGAGTTAGATATTTAAAAAAACAAAGAACTAGGAGGCAGGCACTCAGGACAACAAAGAACAGCAGTAAGGGAGGGAGGGGGAAGGACAGATCAGTGTGTGTTACACACACATTTTACTTCTAGCAGTTACAATTGTGTAATCTTTACTCACGAGAAGTATTATTGCTAAATGTACTGGGGAGGGGGCAATATCCTGGATTCCTGGCCGCATCATGTTGTTTTCCTAAAGGATCACATTTGGGAGAGCTGCTAGATAAAAAGTCAAAAGGTTTGCATTGGATGTATCTGTGCATGTATGTATAAATAAGTCAACACTGAAAGCAATCATAAATTTTGGCCAAGAAGTGAACTGCATGGGTTTTTTCCACTCCCGGAGCTTCGTAGAGACAAATAATTTGAATGGCAAATGCAGAGTTCTCATTTTTTTCCCCATCCTTATTTTGCCCTGTGAGTGTACGTAGATAGACCAAAACTGGAGGAATGTCTAAACTTTCCTTTATTATTTTTTTTCCACTTTAACAATTAGTCAGTTTCCATGTCGGCATCCGGAACCAACTTCAGAACTCATCTCTAATAACTGTGTCCCCCCTGGTGGTCCTTGGGGAGGCAGGCCCTAAACTGAGTGGGCATTATTTGTTTTTAAAATCAAATTTTGGATTTGAGAGTGCAAGGAAAGCTGTGTCTTTTCCTCCTTAATGTGGTGGAATGAACAAGCTTGTTTACAACTTAATGTGATGATTGTCTCTGATCTGGAGCAAAAACTTCATTGCATTAAAATTCTTTTCTTCCCCACCCCCTTCTTTGTGTCTTAGCTCTGTGGCATATACTGTAATGTCATTCCGCAATCATGTTTACAGCCTCCCGTGAATAACTCAACAGGATATTAAACATAAAATACAAGGCAGTGTTCAGTTCCTTCTTCACAGGTGATGACAAAACAGGCTTCCCTTCATTGCATTGTTCTGGTCACTTGTGGGCGGAGGGGGTTGGGAACCCCAAAGTGTTCTTAGAGTGTCACCCATAATCTTTAAATCTCAACTGTCAAACATGTTCTGTGTTCGAGTTCTGAAAAAAGTCTGACACCATATTTGTGTTAAGCCACAGATCCCTGAGACGGGTCTGTTGTGCCAACAAGTCAGAGAAGGCAGGCACTGCCCCAGTTTCTTGTTACCGTTCAGAGCTGCGGTCAGTGGCGTAGCTAATGGTTGTGTAACCCGGTGCCAAGCTCAAAATGATGCCCCGGAAGTGATGTCACAACCAGAAGTGATGTCACGCCCAAGCTTTTTAAAAAGTGAAAGTTGGGAGAAACCCACTTCCTTTCCCTCCAGCAGCTTTCCACCTGCTTGCTATGCTGCCTTCCCCTAGCCAGTGACATAGCTAAGGCATCTATCTGCTATCTGGGGTCAAAGAAGATTTGTAAACCCCCCCAAGACAAAATCAAATTTAATTAAGTAAATAAATAGAAAGTGTGCCCCTGATTGATTTGAGACACTGTGCTGGGGTGAAGAGGGACGGTTATTCTCCCCCTGCTAAATATGAGAGGAGCGCCACTTGAAAAAGTGCCTTTTTACCCAGTTAGCAGGGGTAACTGTATTATCATACATGGAAAAGAGAGTTGACTCATACTAACCCTTTATTGGTTCCATGCTGTATCATAATTACATGTCATTGCAACATGTCAATAACATAATAACATGTCATTGGTTCTCAGAACAATCAGTCTCATAGGTCAGTTTTGAGTTAAAGAAATCCACTTTTTGTTCCATAAGGCCGTTGCGTTTTCATTTTCTAGTTAATTGGCCATAACTTTTGATAGAATAAAGATATTCCAATGCAGTTTATTTCATTGCACTCTGCATTAAATTACCTTTCCAATGATATATAACATGATAGTATTCATACATACCAAGATTTTCACAATTTTGGTCGCTAGTGTCAAGCTTAGCTTGTTGCCCCCCCCCAAAGCTTGTTGCCCAGTGCAACTGCTACCCCCGGTACCCCCTTAGCTACGCCACTGGCTGCAGTCCTTCCATCTCAGTTGACCATCCACAAAAAGGGTGTCAGAAAGGCCCACCTCTTAAGTGTCCCTGGAAGGACTATTGCAACCATGAAATGGCTCAGTTCTTGCTTGACCAGAGCAGCAGGGTTGCTCTCCAATGGCCTCTGCCACTGTCGGTCAGATTAGACCCGTTCCAGAAGGATCACTCAATATTTTGTAGAGAAATCCGGTGGTAAAGCAGTTCCTGGTCTGTCTTGCTGCAAGTGGAAGTTGCAAGTTGCTTCCCCTTTGGGGGAAGAGCCGTAGCTCAGTGCTTGAGTACCTGTTTTGTATGCAGAAGAATTCCCTGGCAGCGTCCCCGGGCTGGGTTGGGAAACAGCTCCAACTGCAAACACTGGAGAGCTGCTATTGGCCAGGTACTGAACTATATGGCCCAATGGCCTGAAGGGGACAGCTTCATAGGGTCACATGTATTCAGGTCTGTAATACTGGTAGCGCCCGGACCGGCCCACCCCCGAGGGAGGTTGAGGTAGTCGCCTCAGTGGATCTGCAGAAGCACCCTGCATGCCTCCACCTCCTCCTTCTCCCTGGTTTTGAAAAGAGAAAGGATGTGAAGGAGAAGACTGGTGGGCTAGAGGGGAATGGAGCAGAAGCATAGAGGACTGGTGGCTAGATTGGTACCACTCTTCCACTGCCTTCCCCTTTCTTTTTAAAGCCAGAAACCTGAAGTGATGGTAGCAGCAGAAGCTAACACACCGCTGGGGAAGGGGAACCATATTTGGTCCCCTTCCACCTCAGGCACCAGAAGATCCTGGGCTAGCCCTGGTTAGCATCATCTAGTACGTGCTTGACAAAGAACAAGATGTCGGGTCTCTGCCCCAAGAGGCTATCACCCTGCAATCAACTCAAGGAAGGCAAGAGCAGAAAGGAAGGGGTGGGTAAGGGAGGGATCAACTGGGAAAAGATCTACAATTGTTTCATTTGTGCTCACACATTCATTTGTGTTTGATGACAATGTGCTTCTCTTCCCCTATGGAAAAACCAAGCCAAGCAGGCTTCTGGGGAAAAGAGTGGGCTTCCCTAATATGCTAGTTTTCTAGGTGCGGAGAGGGGGATGTGTTGCTTTTTCCTTTGGGGTGCATTTAAACCAGCCACCTCCACCAGGCAAAGTCCAGCCCAGGACTTGGCCACCTCAGCCTGCATAAGCTGGGGTCAGTTTAGTCCTAAGCAGAGACCGGTTCTGGAGTGTACCACTTTGGGCTATAGCGGAGGTGGGGCATATTGTAAATGGTTCCTCCATTAAAATAATCACACTAATAACATCCTACCCCTCCTGCATGGTTTCTATTCTTTATTTACTTTTCTTTATGTCACCATAAGCCACAGAAGCATAAGCCCTGCTGGGTCAGGCCAGACGCCCATCTTGTCCAGCTTCCTGTATCTCCCAGTGGCCCACCAGATGCCTCAAGGAGCACACAAGACACCTCATCCTGGTGCCCTCCCTTGCATCTGGCATTCTGACATAGCCCATTTCTAAAATCAGGAGGTTGCATATACACATCGTGGCTTGTAATCTGTAATGGATTTTTCCTCCAGAAACTTGCCTAATCCCCTTTTAAATGTATCCAGGCCAGATACCGTCACCACATCCTGTGGCAAGAAGTTCCACAGACCAACCACACACTGAGTAAAGACATATTTTCTTTTGTCTGTCCTAACCCTCCCAGCACTCAATTTTAGGGGATGTCCCCTGTATGGGATGCAGCCCAGAGCCCACATCTTGGAGTGAGTGGCCGAACCGCTTGCTAACAGGAACACTTTGCCAATGTTTTTGTTCATGCTGTGTCTATAGTCTAGAGTCTATATCTATAGACTGGCTTCCAAGTAAGGCTGGTTAGAATCAGGTAACAGTGTATAGTGTAGAGTGTTCATTGTTACCTGATGCTAAAAGTTCCTTCCTTGGAAGCTAGTCCTCATTGATCTTCAGATCTGAAACAGGGAAGGACTCCCCTACTGTCTTATATCAGTTGACCACTGGCTTTGAGGGGAGGTTAGCTGTTCTGCCTCTTTAGTTTAATGTGTCTCCTTCCTTCACTTTAATGAGATCAGGGCCATGAATATGGTCTCTCACTCACTTTTATCCTTACCGCACCCCGGTAGGGTAGCTTAGGCAGAGAGGGTGGCCGGCTGACCCAAGGTTCCCCAGTGAGATTTATAGCTGAGTGGGGATGTGTTCTAAGGCTGTGACTCTAACCATTACACCACACTTTACTTTCTTTGCAACAATGTGGTGCTGAATCTTAACTTCGGTTCATCAAAGGCAATACTAAAGACAATATTCTTGACAGCGATTGGCAGCAGCTTTCCAAGTTACTGGTCAGGAATTTTTCTCTGCCCTGCTTGGAGATGCTGCCAGGGATTGAACCTGCGACCCTGCAGAGATGGGCAAATCCAGCGCAGCTTGAGTCGAGTCACGATTGCTCCGTTTAACTCGGCTCGAAAACGAGTTCTGATGAGCAGTAACAACAGAGCCTGCAGGCGCCATGAGGTTGGAAAGTGTGATTGCTACAAACCACCTTCCCCCAGCTTCCTTTTCCCCTCTCCCTGGGCTCCTCCAGTCAATTCTAAGGCAAGAAGCCCCTTGGGCTCCTCCTTTTGCCTTCCCTCAACCAAAGAAAAAAATCAGACCACCCAACCTTCATCCAGTGATCATCGGTTCCTTCAGAGATGGACAAGAGAGCCCAGACTCACAGCCAACACGGGATCCCTGAAGCCCTCGCCATGTTGCTTCCCCCTCTGCCACACCACCAGCTCCAACCTGGCCTCCCACACAGCATGCTAGAGGTGCTGATGTGGGCCACACGGCAGAGACTGCAGCTGCTGCAAGTCTTATGTGCCAGGCTGAGGAACGCACACAAGACACTCCTTAACACAGTGTCAAACCTGGGAGAAAACTGTCCTGCTCCAGTAGGTCTTTGGCTTGTGGATCTGTTTACCGTGAAGGAGCTCTGGGACACAGCTGTGGGGCTACAGCTGCTGCAGAAGTAAGTGTTGATACCTGGAAATTTCCTGGGATCACAGCTGACCTCCTGGAGAGCAAAAGATGGAGGCAGGGCTGACTGAGAGGCCGGGGCTACTGGACAGGTAGACTTGGGCTCCAGGGACTTTTCCGGCTGTTGCCCCCCTGGTGTATTTCTCCCCTACCCCTTTGGGAAGGGGCCCAAGACAAACTTTGTACCCATGATAAAATTCCTCTCATGGCCCGGCTGTGGGCAGCCATCAGGTAGAAGCCAGGAGGTTGAGGGATCGCAGTCCAGGGTTCAAATCTCAAGAGGAAGCTGACCATCAGGAAAGACTATGTCTGCCTCGCCCCAGTCTCAGCCTGAACAGGAAATCTTGGGAGACTCTTCCTTTTTTGGAGAGCCAATGGCCAGTCAGAATGAATTGACTTCCTCCACTGTTTTCTTGACCCCATCAAACTCTCAAGCAAAGTGATCGAAAGGCAGTTTTTGAGTGGCGGGATAGATAGAACAGGACAAAGAAAATATTTCTTTACCCAGCATATAATCAATCTGTGCAACTCCTTGCCATAGGATGTGGTGATGGCATCTGGCCTGGATGCCTTTAAAAAAGGATTGGACTGATTTCTAGAAGAGAATTCCATCACTGGTTACAAGCCATGTTGGCTACGAGCAACCTCCTGGTTCTAGAAGTAGGCAATCTCAGAATGCCAGATGCAAGGGAGGGCACCAGAATGCAGGTCTCTTGTTGTCTTGAGTGCTCCTGGAGGCACCTGGCGGGCCACTGTGAGATACAAGAAGCTGGACTAGGTTGGCCTTTGGCCTGGTTCTTATGTTCTCACATCTTTCAACCTGTGCTTTTGAATGATGTGGAGGAGGCAAAAAAATTATCACTGGTAGATTGAATCTGATGGGGACAGACTACCCAAGATCGCAGCCTCGTACATAGCTCAAAAGATCCAGAAACCAACCTGGCCCCCCCACCCCGGTTCCATGATGAAGCAGAAAAGATCTGTCTTTATAGAATCCTCGCAGCTGGGGCTCCGTTGCCTGCAGCTAATTAGAGGGAATCTGGTTATTAAGAGAGAAAACAATTAGCAAACATGACAAATTTTTGTCTCGTTGCGTTCTGGATTGGCTGGATGGCTTTCAGCGCTGACTAGCTTCTCGGCCCCTTTTTTTGTGCTTATTTTACGAAGCTCTCTGGTGCTGCTCTTGCAAATTAGCTCTTTGATGAGGACTTTTCGGGGCCTGTTGCTCTGCCACAAACGGTTTTTGCCACTGACTGAACTTCAGTGCGCTGGGCCAGCGCACTGAGCATGTGTCAAAAGCTGCCTTTGAACAGGGACAGAGATTGTGCGTCCCTCCAGCCTCTCTCATTTCAGCCATTGCTATTTATAAGGGACTTTTGCTATCTGCTGAGCCCTGTGTGAATCTTCTTTATCCTGAGTCTGGCCATTGGTCCATATTGCTCAGTATTGTCCACACTGAAGCCACTCTCCAGAGTTTCAGAGAAGGGATTTTCCCAGCTCCACCCGGAATTGCTGCCAGGATTAGAACCTGGGACTTATACATGCAGAGTAGGGGCTGTTCCTCTGGGCTACAAGTTGGTCCAATTTGGTCTCTTTCTTACCTTTGGGGGATGTTCAACTTTCCGTTGGACTAACGCGAGGTGCCATTCCTCAAGATTCCCCTTCCAAGTCTCCAAAAGCCAGGGAGCCAAGCCATCAAAATGTGGGTTTGGTTCTGTTTCAGTTGTGTGTTTTTTTAGCTCCGGGTTCAGACACTCTTAAGAGTGGTTTAGTAACTCCTATCAGACACGCTGAGCCAGTTTAGATCATATTTATGGGAATAATACCCTGCTACTTTGCTTGCAGTTCTCCTCCATATCTAGGAAATACAGTAATAACTGCTGAACTTGAGAAAAAATATATATATATTTATTATTTTTGAGCTGTTTGTTTCTGGGTTTTTTTTTAAAAAGGATCTGACAAACCAAGCAAAACCAGACTGGAACCTAGGAAAAGAAAACTTGAACCATAGAATTGCAAACTGAGTGCCTGGAATTAAATTACTTGTTTCGAACTGGGAACTGCTTTTGGTGATCAAGGGGGGGTCACTTCAGGTTCACTTAAAGCCTCCCCGAATGAGACTTTTGGAGTCTTTTGGAATATGGAGCCATTTTGAAGACATGGAGAGACAGGATGCAGAAGGGGACAGTCCAAACTATCAGGGAGCAAAGCGCCTTCCATACATACAAAGAGCCCCGCTGGATCAAGCCAAAGGTCTATCTAGTCCAGTTTCCTATATCTCACAGTGGTCCACTAAATGCCTCGGAAGCATACAAGACAAGAGACTCGCATCCTGGTGCCCTTCTTTGCATCTGGCAATACGAGGAAAGGCTATAGCATTTGGGGCTTTTTAAGAGGCAACTAAGGGAAGGGGTTGTGATAGAAATCTTAAAATGATACATGATGAACCGAAAGAACTTTAAAACCGATAAAAGTGAACCGAAAGAACTTTATCTTCTCACTCTCATAATACCAGAACCAGGGATCGTTCAACAACATTGATTGGTGCGATATTCAGGACTGACATAAGGAAGTACATCCCCCACCCACCGCCCACACAATTAGTATGTGGAATTTGCTACCATGGGATTATTCTATTCCTTTAAAACCATTTTTGTCATGCTTTTCCAGGCCCTCATGGGCATCTTAAAGCCATTTATGGATTAGGATAAAAATATAGGCAAAAAGGGGAAAAAATTCAATAGTAAAAACAGCAAAACGGGTCTTATTTTTGCTGTTTTTATGATGGAATTTTAAAAAACTTTTTGCCTACACTTTTATTCTGTTCCCTAAGCAGCCTGGAGGGCGCCTGACATGGGGGCTTAGAAAAGCGGTATGGAAAAATGGTTTTAAGCCATTTCTGCCCAATGTTGTATCAACACAACAGGGATCAAATGTGTACAGCTGTGGGTTGGGCAGAAATGGGTTAAAGAAAACAAGAGTATTTAACAGCACAATAGATAAAGGTGGCAAAATAGAAGCAATCAATCAAAGGTTAGATTAAATAAAAAAAAAGTTTAAACTCCCCATTGAAATGGTGGCAGAGAAGGAACAGTTCTGATCTCACTTGGGAGTGAGTTCCATAGCTCTGACCCCACCACAGAAAGGCCCTGTTGTCAGACCCCACACAGCGGATATCTAAAGGTGGGCAGTGTCCACAACAGGTCATTTCCAGTGGCATCTTGGGATAGGCAGGCTCATAGAAGGAAAGACAATCCTCCAGGTATCTAGGTCCCAAACCATTAAGGTCTTTATAGGTCATTACCAGCCTGTTGAATTATGCTCAGAAACATACGAGCAACCAGCAAAGATTTTTCAACAGGAGGTGCATGGTGTAGCTGAAAAACTCCTTTGGGTTCTGCAGCTCTGTTCTTAGGGCAACTGTCTGTAGTAGCAAGTTGTCTGTCCCTCTTCCTCTGCCAGTAGAGCAGAGGGACAGACAACTTGTTACTGCAGACAGTTGTCCTCAAAACAGAACCACGGAACCCAGAAGAGTCTGTTGGGAGTGACATCACAAGAGGTGAAGACCACGGAGAAGACCTTAGAGGTCAAAGTGCGGTGAGGGGAAAACATTGCAGCATTCTACAAAATTCAGGGTGTAGAACACTCTGAATCTACAAATTTGCAAGGGAGGGCACCAGGATGCAGGTCTCTTGTTATCTGGTGTGCTCCCTGGGGAATTTGGTGGGCTGCTGTGAGATACACAGGAGGTCTGGTCTAGAGGGTAGAGCCTCCATTTGCCTGAAGATAACATCCACAAGGTCGCCAGTTCGAAGCCACCGGCACCGTGCGACCTTGAAGCAGCTGACAAGCTGAAGCCGAGCTATTCCATCTGCTCTGAGCGTGGGAGGATGGAGGCCAGAATGTGAAACCAGATCAGAGTGAAACACCTGGACTGTTGTGGTTCTTGAAAGATAGAACCTTCTTTCAATTGTAAAAATCCCTACGGGGATTTAATCAGCCTGCCTATGTAAACCGCCTTGAATACAGTCTTGAATAAAGACCAAGAAAGGCGGTATATAAATACCTGTATTATTATTATTATTATTATTATTATTATTATTATTATTATTATTATTATTATTATTATTATTATTATTCAGGAAGCTGGACTAGATGGGCCTATGGCCTGATCCAGCGGGGCTGTTCTTATGTTCTTAACTACAATTCCCAGGAGGCCTTGCAGGTCTTCTTATTATCTGATATGCTCCCTGGGGCATTTGGTGGGCTGCTGTGAGATACAGGAAGCTGGACTAGATGGGCCTGTGGCCTCATCCAGCGGGGCTGTTCTTATGTTCTTATGCTCAGGGTGAAATTTTGGCTGGGCAGCAGCCAGACTTCTCTTCCGAACGGTGATAATAGGAGACACCTTTCTCTTGTTTTCTATCTCCCCCCCCCACCAGTGCATCTGGCTTGACATACAGATGTCATAATATTCTGACAGCTTCATCTCGTCTCCCACGCATGCGTCCCTCGGTAACACTGGCCTCCTTCGCAGCCAAAGGCTGTCGTTCAGAGGAGTTTAAATTATAGAAGAGTTGGGCCTTTCAAGTTGCTTTCCCAAGGAGACCTACAGCATCTGATGAAGTGGACTCTAGTCCAAGAAACCTTCAACCACGATAGATCTCTTTTCTCCCTTTTTTATTCCCCCCCTCCTTGTTTGCTTGCCAACAATTTCAGCTAGTGCTGAAATTTGGTGGGGAACCAAACTGGCAGGGCCAAAACTGGTGGCGGTTTCAAGGAGAGGTTCCGAGTACTCTTAATTTGAGGAGCAGCTGATTATTTTACTTCGACAGTAGCAAACGTAGTTCTTGCATGCCAATCTACAAAGAAGATGGAGCTTTCTCAGTATGCGCGGAACCCCAGGGGTGAGAAGAGAACTGAAACTTTCAAAACATGCACATGCATGCACGCACCCCACCAAAGAGGGAGAAGCCCCCAAAGTCTTTGCATCGTAGGGACTCTGAAGGGTTAAATGAAGAGACTACAGGGGACAATCCTAGAGAGGCATCGCTCTTTGTGCTGCGAGGGCATCCATAAGGGAGGGAAAAAACTTTGGGTGTAACTCAGCGGCATCATTAGGGTTTTGTCACCCAGGCTGCAATCCTAACCACGCTTTCCTGAGAGTAAGCCCCATTGAACCAAATAGGACTTACTTCTGAGTAGACCTGGTTAGGATTGTGCCCCCAGTGTGGGAGGCCAGTGCATCACCCCCCATGATGGACTTCTTCCTACGCAGTGGGCATGATGCACCGTGGCCCTGCCCCACTGGTTTTTTGGCTATATCTTTTGATAGAATGGAGATATTTCCACACCGTTCATTTCATTGCATTCTGCATGAAATCGCACATCGAATGATATATAACATGATGGTATTATTCAAAAGTACCAAGATATTACAAATTTTGGCCAGTAGTAGTGTCACATTCCCCCCCCCCCGTGCACATCACCTGGTGTGGCCTGCACCCCCACACCCTCCTAGCGTTGCCACTGGTGTAACTGAAAAATCTGCAGGTGAGTGAAAAGAGAGGAAGGAGAACAGGTTGTATGCACAGACATACAGAGATTGAGAACAAAGTTCTGAGATAATGAGAAGAAAGCAGGTTTGACAGTTCATGCAGAAGATTCCCACCTTTTCCTGAAACCTAATAGCGTGATCCAGGGCATGCAAACTCTGAAGTAAGCCCACTTGAATCCACTGAGACTCCCAGGAAGGTGCAAACATTGCAGTATTCTGTTTCATGGCCCCTCTTCTTGTTGCCGTCAGTATCACTCATGTTCCACCTCCGAGGGAGGTCCATAACTGATGGGATGGTTAAGAGAAGACACCAACAGACCAACATGTTTCTCAGCTCCCTCTGTGTGCCTTGACAAAGTCATCACACCTCATGCAGTGAAGCGCATGATTTAATTTGGAGTCTCAGTGGTTTGCAATTACAACAGTACCTTGACTTTCATCCACTTGACTTTCATCGCTTCAGCTGTTTTCAGTGTTGACCACATTTCAAATTTCGTCCACGTGCTTTCCCCTTTCATCCAATTTCACCCAACCTTCCACAATGTTCGTCAGCATTCTTCTATTTATTTTTTTTATTTCTGTTTATTTAGGTTTTGCGCATATTTGCATGTGTTATGTAGTTATGTTGCTTGCCAAAATAAATTTGCATTCTAATTAAGGCTTTGATGTTCATCCATTTTTGACTTTCATCCATGCTCTAATCCCTATCCAGATGGAAGTCTCTGGTTCCAGATGATAGGCAAGCTACTGCTACGCTGTACTGTAGAGTACAAGATCACTCTTCAGTTCCTTTCCAGCAAAGCAGGTCAGAGAAGGAGCCACCTTCTCCGGAGGCAAGCCACAGGTCTATCTAGCCACATGTGGCAAGCTCTCCAGTATCTCGGGCAGAACATTTCTCTGCTTGCCAAGTGTATGTTCTGCCCCTAAGCGTAATGAACCAATATGGAGGTCCAGCAGTAGCTTGTTTTGCGGTTGTTCATACCTGCAGAGGCAGGTCAAAGCTCAGCGTTTTATACGTCAGCTGCTTGGACTGAGAAGCAAAACCAGAGTCATCAGCATTATCGGGCTGCTGGAGCTTGATTGTCCCTCTTGTTACACCTGATCCATCCTGAGTTTGTAGCTGCAATACCACCTGCTGACCTTGTGTCATACTGCTGTAGCCCAGCTGCCTGTGGAACTGCAGGAGACAGTAGAACTGCAGGCTTCCATCTGAGAGCATGCCATCTGTGTCAGGCTGCAAGAGTCCCCAGCTTGAGCTGTGTCGCCCCTTGCGTGCTGTCTCTCTCGACCCCATTGTTTGCTGGCACTAGGTGGAAGTGTGGAGAGCATTGTTATAGCCCCTCTGGATGGCATTGGCTGAGCTGCTGTGACATCACAGAGAGTTTTGTGGACAGGCTCAGGCTGAGAACATATAGAGAGCCCTGCTGGACATATAGAGCTCCCTGTTTGGAAATTAACAGGTTTTTGAACAACCACTACTTTGTGCCAGCCGACCAAAGGGTTTCCATGTCTTTCACTCCATGCATTTTGATGGCACCTGATGGTTTGGGGCGTGCCGAAGTTCAGCCCGTTGGGCAGTGGAATGTGTTTGTGTCTCTCTCACTGGCCGCTTTCCCAAGCAGTTCTGAAATGCCTGCAGCAGCAAAAACAAGTCCTCAAACTCTCGAGCTGCCAAAATTCTCGATTCTGGAGCGGACAAGTTGGCTGTGTACCGCTCAGCTTTCCAGGAAGAGGCAGTCAGCACCCAGATCATAATCATGGCGCTCTTTACCCTATTAACTTGAGTTGCTCTTCAGGAATCAGCCAGCCAAAATCCACCGCAGGACAGGCTTCACTGAGAAGGAAGTTGAAGGGAGCGAGCAAGGAGGCATCCGAGCGAATTCCAAGCACAAGGGGCAGAGGGGCATTTGTTCACTCCCAAAATGGGGGGAAGAACTTTTGAAAGAGCGTTCAGCTGTTGCCGTGACTCTCCAATTAATTTTGGCTAGCTGTCATGGAAGGTTCATGACAGCTTGTATATAAAATGTGACGTCTCTGATTTGATGGAAGATTTTTGACATTTGAGTGGTCCTGGCATTGTGGGGCTTTTAGGGAACACTAACATGTGATTTTCATGTGGATTTGTTGGCCTTGGTTAAAGGTTGAGTGGCCTTTATACAGTAGGCTTCGCATCCACAAATTTGGGTCTCCATGGACGCCGAGTCTGCGACTGCAGGGCCTCAGAGGACCACCGAGATGCACGTGGAAGTGCCTTCCGATCACATTTGGGAGGCGTGATGACACTGGGAGGCCACACACAATTTCCTGAGGGCCAGGTGTAACCCTCAGGTGAGAACATAAGAACAGCCCCACTGGATCAGGCCACAGGCCCATCTAGTCCAGCTCCCTGTATCTCACAGCGGCCCACCAAATGCCCCAGGGAGCACACCAGACAACACGAGACCTGCAAGGTTTCCTGGGAATTGTAGTTAAGAACATAAGAACAGCCCCGCTGGATCAGGCCATAGGCCCATCTAGTCCAGCTTCCTGTATCTCACAGCGGCCCACCAAATGCCCCAGGGAGCGCACCAGACAACAAGAGACCTGCATCCTGGTGCCCTCCCCTGCATCTGACATAGCCCACTTCTAAAATCAGGAGGTTGCACATATCCCTATATAGAGTTGTGACCCTGACCTCCCACGGATTCCATTATTCACAGAATTCAGTATCTGCAGGGGACAGATCCCCCACAGATAACGATGACACACTTATCTTTCTTTTTATGGGATATCAAGTCTTAAGAACTGAGGGTGTTCCACTTTATATAATGAATGGGTTCCATGTACAACTTACTTGATTCTAAGCACTGTTCCCTGACAAAGCACCCATCTATTCTGCCTGTGGAACTGCAGGAGACAATAGGCCAATAGGCTTTCATAGTGACAATAGGCTTAGTGACTATAGACCACTATGGATCACTATAGAACATGGTGACATACACAATAGGCTTTCATAGTGATACAGCAGGGGTGCTCACACTTTTTTGGCTCGAGAGCTACTTTGAAACCCAGCAAGGCCCGGAGATCTACCAGAGTTTTTTTTACAATGTTCACGCCATCATAACATATAACATTTATGTGTACAATGTATGTTGGTGTACCTTGAGCCCCACTGAGTATAACAGCACTTACTCCTGAGTAGACATGCCTAGGATTAGGCTGTGAGGCTGCAATCCTAGCCACACTTACCTGGGAGTAAGCCCCATTGAGTACAATGGGCCTTACTCCCGGCGTTTCCTCCCAGAGGCACCTGAAGGGGGGGGTGGCACTCCGCGATCTACTCATTTTGCCTCGCGATCTACCGGTAGATCACGATCCACCTATTGAGCACCCCTGTGATACAGAATGCATGCAAATGCCTCCAAGAAACCTCAAAGTAGAGCATGAAGACAGCAGATATTCCACCCCCCTCCCATCATTTGATACTCCGGGAGAGCCTCTCTCTGCACATGGAGGTTTCATAAGGACAGTCTTTCTGGGTCAGGACAAAGGTCCATCTGGTTCATCGTCCTGCTTCTTATAGTAGCCAACCAGATACCTCTAGGAAGCTGGCAAGCAAATCATGAAGGCAAGGCTCCTGCGCAGCACCTGATAGCCACAGATAGACTCCCTTTGCATAGGAAAGTTCCGCTTGGCTATTGGAGATAATAGATGTCAGAGGACCCATTTTTTGAGTTCAGCCTTACTGTCCATCCAGTTCAGCATCTGAAATTCAGAGGTACACTGTTCCTGAACCTGGAGGTTCCATACGACCACCATGGCTTACATCCATGGAATGACCCATCCTCCACAAATTTGTCTAATCTCTTTTTAGAATCATAAAAACATAGATGGCCAAGAACCCATCTAGTCCTGCACCCTGTTGCCTTTGAGGAGCTGGCAAGCAGGATATGAAGGCTGATGCTGTCCTGTGTTGAATAACTGATATTCAAAGATACACTGCCTCTAAGCATGGAGGATCTAGGACCAGGTTCTGATAAGAAAAGCTTCTTGTTTGTCTCCTCCCTTTCTTCTGCACCCATCCCCACTTAGTTCTTCCCCAGCTTCGCCTAGGAATGCAACAGAGCACAGAAACTGGAAGATGATTTTGTGTGTTGGCAGGAAAGAGCTCTTGCGGCTACAAAAATACAGCAGGAATCTCGACAACACTCCGCCTGTCTCCTGCCAAAGGTTATGGCACTTGGTCTTGGAATGCCTTTGCGGGGGGGGGGGTGTTTCCATCACACCACTTGGTCTCCCGGGTGCGAAATATGCAAGGCACATATTTAACCAGCTCGGTAATAACACCTCCATTTCTCCCTAATGTACACTTAACCTCGCCTGAGTCCTCCATTTACACAAGCACTGGTACATATTGACCTGGCAAACGGTGCCGTAAATAAGTTTATCCTGGACTCTTGAGCAAAAAAAGGGAGGGTGAGAAAAAGAGACGGAGACAACGATCGAATTGCACAGTCTGTTCTTTCCTCTCTGTTGAAAAACAAGGCCGTTAAGACAGAGGCCAACTGTTAGCGGAGTGGGGTTTTTCTTCGAGGAGGTCTTCTAGGACAGGGTAGAGCAGCGTATCTGAAACCGTAGGTCAGGACCCGATTTCTGGTGGGTCCTGCAGTGTCTCCAATGAAAACACGAATGGTGGAAAGATCAGATAACTAACTGCCTCAAGCCGTAGGGCTATTCAAAAATCAGATAGCTGCTAAGTGCCCTGCAAAGAGCTCAGCTCCTGCAGTTGCAAGATAGCTACTGGTTGTGCCTGATCCTAACAGCCAGCTCCAACCCCACTCTGGATTCGGGGCAGGCCAGCCGGCCTCCCCATTCCAGCATGGGTTAGGATTGGGCTATAAGCCCCTCAAGCCTTGAGGCTATTCCTTAGGGCTGCCTCATGAGAAATGGATCAAGTTGGGTTTTTTTTTTTTGCAAATAAATAAATTAGTAAAGCATTACTTGTCAATAAATAAATAAAAATATTATTTCTTTCTAGATCCCTTTTTCTTAAGTCTTGTAAAGCGAGGTGGCTCCTGATGGAGTGTCATTTTAAAAAATGGGTCCCGGTGCCAAGAGGTTTGAGAACCACTGGGGTTAGAGCATTTGCTTTGCGGCAGAATGTTCCGGGTTCAATCCCTAGCAGCGTGTAAACATAGGGTTGGGCGTGACCCCTGCCTGAGACCTTGGAGGACGCGCTGCCAGGCTGCGTCTGGCATTCCTGAGTTTGATAGACCAATGGTCTGACTCTGGTGAAGGCAGCATCATAACATACAAAGAGCTTTTCAGAATCCAGGATCTCAGTCAGGGAGACTGGAAAGAAGGAACAAAATCATTGATCATACAGTTCCCTTTGTGTGTGATGCATTTAAAAATGTATATTTGATATGATGTTGACAGCTGAGTCACTAGATAAATGAAATGGGATTGTCCCAATGCCTGACCTCCACAGCTGGTTGGTTGACTGGCAGTGATTGAGTGGCATGGCTTATCGTTGCTTAGCAACCGCATCCCTCCTCTTCTTCCCCAGTCTCCCAACATGCCCAGCTAAGGAGAGCTTGGCTGCATCAGACCAAGAGTCCCTCGTATCCTGTTTCCCACAGTGGCTCACCAGCTTGCCCCTCAAGCAGGCAAAGGTAAAAGCTCTCCCCAGTTGGATGTCTCCGCATCTGGCACTTTGAGGTAGATTGCATCTGTATATGGAGGTTTTGTTTCTAACTAGCATTGGAATTTAGGCTGCTGAAGACCTTCCTTTCTCAAACTGTCCATCTAGTGGGAGAGGTTGGGTCCTGGGGCAGGGTGAGATACAGAGCACACCTGTGCATTCCATTGATTTCTTTTATTCCTGGGTTCTGATGGGCGATCCACATCTCCCACAACTTCAGAGAAAGCTCCCTGAAGTGTGTACAGGAGAGAAAAATCCCTCTTCTGTTTTCCTGCTGACTTATTTGGTCAAATCCCTTCGTCTTTCAACACCTGCAAACGGCTGAAGAAAGGCTGTTAGAAATTAAACACCTTGAAAGCCAGAATGCCCAAGTTCTTGCTCTTCTGAGTTTGTTGCTGTGGATGGAACTGCCCCTTACTGGCTCGATCCAGGAGTTGACAAGTCCCTGTCCTTTGGATTGATGGTTTAGAGCAGCAGACCAGAAAGTGGGGGGGGGGGGAGAGACAGTGACATCCTTGCCTGAATAATATAATACCTGCTCAATGCATCACACTGATCTTCCTGCAAGCAGCAAAACGTGTTTGCTGTGCCCGAGGTCCTTCAACATGCTTGCCCGCCCAGCAGACGATTGGATTGTGATGAGAAGATTCCGGAAGGCAAGCATGTCCAGAAAGGTGACTTGAGTGGCGAGGATGTGCTGGCTTCTGGGTTACAACCATTGTCAAACTTGCCACCAATGGGGTCATCCATTTTTGAGCTTTGGTGAAAAAAGATGCTAACAGTGTAGTCAATCCGACTGAGTTAAACGTGGCTTCCTTCTAGAAAAAGAGTTTCATAGCATCATAGAGTTGGAAGGGTGCCACAGGGTCATCTAGTCCAACCCATTGCTTGTAGCAGGAAATCCTCCTAGACATCTCCAGCAGGTGCCTCTGCTTAACAATGTCCAGTAAGGGAGAATCCACCACCTCTCTTGGCAATCAGCTCCACTGCTGAACTGCCCTTACCAATTACAGTGTTTAGGATTGCAGCTCAATGGCAGGTTCTCCCCCCCACACACACACACCCACCCCCAAATCAGATACTGGGTTGGGTAGCTGACAGACCATTCAGCTGTCCCTAAAGGGAGATCCACTTCTTCTCCCTCCATGTGGATTGATTCTGCCTGCTTATTGCAGTGTCTTCTACCTCCAGGAACTTCTACAAATGCTTAGAAATGCACACAAAGGAAACCTGCTGTTTGGTGGCAATCTGGAGAGGCAAAATAGTTAATAAGTACGGTTATTACAGCACTTCAGTTCCTGGAGAGAAGTGGAACCGATTGAGCAGAGCAGAGGTGTACCAGTTGAGAACGGTCTGCTAGACACACAGCTTAGTTCTCCCTCAATATGAACCAGTTGTTAAAATAACAATGATTCTTAGCGTTTAGAGGGGTTTAGAGAGCTTTGTGTGTATTAGCTTAGTGTACTTTTTACCACAAACTTGTAAAGTAAGTTTTATTATGTCCATGCTGCAGATGGCGAGAACTGAGGCTGTAAGGGCACCTAGGAAGAAGTGTCCCTGGTGTATCTAAGGGGGTCAGGGGGGCAAATGCCCTGGGGTGCCACTGCCTTTCTCGTCATCCCCCCTCCCGTTACTTTCCTCACCCCTCTGTTCGCGTTTCTCGCCCCGTTTGGAGAAGGTCACACGTGGCCTTCTCCGGCCCGCTGAAGGCCCCTGGACATGGGGCACAGCATTCTCCGTGGTGGGGGACAGTATTCTATGGTCCTGGCCATTCTATGGAGCCAGGGCCAGGAGCCCGGATTGCCAGTGGGACTGATTTACAGCTCAACTGCTGGGTTACAAAAGCTCTCAAGAGGCATTCCTGGACCAGCCATTCACAAACAATTCATGGTGGACAAGGGAGACAGCAGTTAACCATGAAACCTCCATGTTCAGAGATAGAGCACATCGGAATACCACAAATATCTCTTGATTCAGAAACCCACAGTGCAGGTATTAGACTATTGACCTGCTCTGGGTGGGGTTGCACTCCCTCTGAAGGAACAAATGCGCAGCCCCAGAGGAAGGTGTCCTTCTGGATCCACAGCTCCTCCTGGATGCCCAAGTGACAGCTTTGGCCAGGTGGGCCTTTGCCTAGCCTCAGCTTGCGTACCACCTGCAGCCATAGCCGAGTCATTCAGATCTGGCTCTAGTGGTCCATGCCTTGGTGACATACCATTTAGACTACTGCAGTGTGCTCCACGTGGGGCTGCCCCTGAAGACGGTCTGGAAGTTAGTGCAGAATGTGGTCGCAGAGACCCAACAGCTTAACTCAGTTGAGCTGCTGCTCCGGCGACCACACTGGCTGCCCATTCATTTCCAGGCCCAATTCAAGGTGCTGGTATTTACCTTTAAAGCCCTTTGCAGCCTGGGATCATTTTATCTGAGGGGCTACCTATTCTCATATAATTCTGCCCGTTCTCTTAAGTCACTGGAGAGGTCCATGTTCCACCACCAAGAAAAGGGTGTGCCAGGAAAAGCAAGGGACAAGGCCTTCTCAGTTGTGGCACCACTTTAATGCAATTCACTACCAGAAAATCTAAAATCTATCTTTTCAGTAGAGTTTCCAGTGAGACCCAAAAACATTTTTATTTACATTAAGGGTTGGGAAAGGGTGAGATTTCTGGCTGTTTTTGTCTGGTCTGTTGCTTTTATCATGTATTTATATGTTTCTTTAGCATGTTGCGCCTTAGCTTTTTAGCTACCACTACCTATGGGTATTTAGATTTGTTGCAATTATTTGCTGCACTGTCTTTTAAGTATGGCTTGGATTTTAAATTTTACTTTCTTTTTTTTAAAAAAATGTATACTAACTTATATTTTGTATTTTATTGAGTAATGTTAGCCACCCTGAGCTTCTGGAAAGGCAAGGTATCCATGTTTTGAATTAACACCAACAAAACTGATCAAGGCTGCAATCCTATCCACAGTTACCTAGGAGTAAGACCCATTGACTATAATGGGACTTACTTCTAAGTAGACATGCATAGGATTGGGCTCTAAAATATATTTCTGATAACAGAGGCTCCAGCACTCCCAGGTGGTAAAATTGGAGGGCCCATTTCAGCCATTGGAGGACAGGTGAAAGGGGGGACTTAGCCGTGGTGGGGCACGTCTCGTCCTGAGTGCCTGGGGGCTGCCATTTTTCATTCCCATCAATTCCGTATTTGCCTCCGGCTGGCTCTCCCATGAGCAGCAGCTACATGAGAGGAGGCACATAGCCAATGGCCCAGCTGCTGTTGACACCTCAATCTCTTCCATGGCTACAGTTGTCATTTTTGGTTGATGACTAAGGCTGTTATTTCTTGAAAGCTTCAGTCCATTTAATCTCACAAATGTGCAACTAGATGAGTTGTCAAGTTCTTGACCTTCAGCTGAAAGCGGAGCTCCGGTATCCAGTCCAAGCTCCAGTACAGGAGCTTTTTCCACCGCTGAGGTGGGCACCCCAAGTTCATGTGTGATTAAGTTCTTCCTATTTTATTTCTGGTTTTAGCATCTTGCTAACCTAACTCTTTTTTTTTTCTTTTCTTTTCCGGGTTGGCAGAGTACAGAATCTCTTTTCGTTTCGCAGCCAAGGGTGGGGAGGTGGGTGATGAGTTAATTGGTGCTTATTCCAAATCTGCTAACTGGGAAATTCTTCGGACATGGTGTGTTGGTTTTGTATCGGGGACACATCCAAATAATAGAGCTCTTTCCCTCTCCCGTGCATGTGAAGAGGTTCAAAGCCAATTTGAGAAGAGGCTGTGGCTCAGTGTCGGAACACGTGAAAGGTGAATTTTCATGTGAATGTAAATTCACCATTTGCATGAATTTACGTGAATGGTTCCAGGTTCAACCTCTGAGTAGGACTGGGAAGCACCCTTCTCTGCCAGAGGCTTGGAAGAACTACTGCTACTCGGAGTAGACAATGGAGAGCTAGATGGGCCAGGTGACTGACTCAGTAGAATGCAGCTTCTTCTGTTCACCAGAAGCGTCCATAGGTCAGTAGTAGATCATATGCAGGCATCATTCCCCCATGTCCATGGGGGATGTGTTTCTGCCCCCCGCAATACAGGAAACCGCAGATACAGGGGAACCCGATATCTACGCCCACCTCTCCTGTGCCCATTAACTTAGTTTGTTGTTTACAGTTGCACAGATCGTGTATCTTGCCTTAACCAGATGTTATAAGCAGGAAGCTTATAGCAAGACAAGCAGGCAGGCAGGCAGCTGGAGAGGATGACTCAGCAAGTGTGCTTCCTGTTAACGTTCGCTGAGTCGTCCCCTCTGGCTGCAGGCTGCCTGCCTGCTTGTCTTGCTATAAGCTTCCTACTTATAGCATCTGGTTAAAGCAAGGTACACGATCCTTTGTGCAACTGTAAAGGTAATGGCCACAGTGGAGTACGTGGGATAAGCAGATACCGGGCAGGGGTGCCTTTACTATGCATGCAGATGTCCCACATTGAGAGCCAGGGTGGTGTAGTGTTTTGGGAGGTGGACTTAGAGCTGGATGATCCAGGTTCAAATCCCCCCTCAGCCACAAAGCTTCCTGGGTGACCTTGGGCCAGTCACTTTCTCTCAGCCTCACCTACCTCACAGGGTTGTTGTGAGGACAAGAAAGAGGGGGAGGAGCAGCTGTGTAAACCGCCCTGAGCTCTGTGGGGGAAGGGCGGTACAAAAATGTGAAAAATAAATAAATAAATAAATAAATAAATTTAGTAATTGGCAGCATCTTCTGCCGTTCCCAGTTGATGTGGCCAATACTGAGATGGAGCAATGTCCTGACTCATTGATTCACAACCACAGCTGTTTTTTTCCCTCTCTCATCCGATCAAGACAGAAAATGTCACTTCAAAGTAAATATTTCTCAAGACAACCCTCGGTGGAGTTGGAAAAAGTGACTGTACAGAAAGCCACCTCCCTGCTGTTAACAGCACTTTAAAGTTGCAAAGAATATTTTTGGGTGGTGTTGTCGTTGTTTTTTCAAAAAGCTATGTGAAAACAGAGCTAGCCGGGAGGAACAAATTCTAAGAGTTGACCGGGAAGAAGCAAATGTGTGTTTTTGTGGGGTGTGTGATTTTGCAGGTTTTTTTTTTGGAGAAGAGGAATTAAAGCAGTATACCTGTTTGTTCCTTTTTAAAAAAATAAATAAAAAGCATTGTACAATGCAACAAATACAGACTTTTTTCCCCCACTCGGTAAAATTAGGCCCTGGTGTGTGCCGTTGACCCTGTCTCAATAATGGTTAATGAAACTTAACCATGGTTTGGAAGAAAGGTCCTAGTTGCAGATTGTTGGCTGTGATTGGCCTGCAGCCCAGCATTGGAAACCATGCTGAAATGACAAATGGGAGTTGTCATCACCACTTTGCCTTCAGAGGTGACTTCCAGGAGACTTGGTCATGCACCCCATTTGCCCATGTCCTGAAATCCTGGCCTTTGCATCAGGCTTTCAGTAGGCCCTTGGTGCAGCCTCTTAGTCCCGTTCTGTCCCCCACTGCAACTAACCTGAAGGACATGTTCCTGAAACTGTTGCGTCTTCCTTCCCTCGTTGACTCTGGCCTCCATTTCCTTCCTCTTCCACCATGCCAGAAAAGGAGTGTCACCTCCTTGTCCCCCTGGGCTTCTCTTCAGAATTGGCTGTGCAGGAGGTGGTGGTGGAAGCAGAAGTGGCAGGTGCAAAAGATGGGGGGGCAGGAATTTCAGGCACTCTTCCTCCTTGGTTCAGATCTAGTCAGTGCTCAAATACAGTCTTTGGGTTCCAGCAAGTGACAACGTCTTTCAGGAGGTTCGCTCATGCCTTGAAGATCACCTTATAGCTCAGCCCTATGCAACGTAACTCAGAAGTAAGTCCCACTAACCTAATTTGGAATCTCCTGTAAGCTGAAAGTGACATCACAAGAGGCAAAGAACACAGAGAAGGGTCCAAGTCTGAGTTCTGCATCTGAGCTGGAACGTTTGAATTTCGAGCTATGCAAAATAACAGCACGAGCATGCTGTGTAATGGGACCTTTGGCTGATTGGGGCTTATGTTTGAAGCCTAAATTGATGATGTCACTTCCAACCATGACATCACTTCTAGGTTAATGACATCACCAGTGGTCCTGACTGATTGTCAATCCAAAAAGTGAGTCCTGGTGCTTAAAAGTTTGAGAACCACTTTTCTGAAGGAACATACTGGGCTTGCACTGTTACACCAGAACTAAGAGAATTCTTTCTTTCTTTCTTTCTTTCTTTCTTTCTTTCTTTCTTTCTTTCTTTCTTTCTTTCTTTCTCACAGATGCAAATTTTTCAGCCTGACAGAAACACCCGAGGACTACACGATCATCGTGGATGAAGAAGGTTTTCTTGGTGAGTTCCAGAATTTGCTGCTCACTTTGCCTATCATTTTATTATTTTAGTTCACTTTAAACTTTTAAATGATTTGATTATTTAATATTAGAAGGTTTAATATGTTCTATTAATTAACACGCCCATATCCTATCTCTGCGCTGTGAGCGCTGGGCAGCTCACAACCATTGAAAGCCCGGGTAGCATAGTGGCTAAGATGCTGAGATGCAAATCGGGACTTCCTCTGTTCAGAGTTTACCTCCGCCATGATCTTACAAGGAGGCCCTTAGGCAAGCCACTCAGTCTTGGCTTCAACCTTCCCTAGCTGTAAAATGGGCATGTTGGTTTGTGCCTTAGAGCCTTGCTGTAAGAATTGCAATGAGATATGTGAAAGACACATGAAGCATTTCACTGTACCAGTGCTACCATCACCTAAAACCTACTAAGTAATTAGTAAAAACACAACTGCCATACAGGTTGGGTACAGATGTGACAACAAACTATGATTTTATTTATTTGAATGTTTTTGAATTCTGGTTTTGCATCTTAAAAAATCCAGGAACATCAGGTGTCCAAGGCCACTCATGAAACAGAATCAAACTAAAGGTACATGGGCCAAAATTATGATGCAGTTGTTTAATACGTGAAAAACAAAACAACAGCATTTGGGGGGGGCGGGTTGAATTCAGAAAGAAAAGATCAGGAACTGATCTGACCATCAAACTACAGCAAAGCAAAATCAAACTTCAGGCAAGAAAACAAAGCATCTGTTATGATGGTGAGCCTTGTACCCTTGCATTCCCATGAAGAGTTTTCTATAGGTACATCCCATAGCTTGTAAAACATATCTGTTAAAAGGGTTTTTGGCTCACGTGGTCCTCGGCTTAACCAGCAGTTGAAAGTCTACCATGGTTTGTTTGTTTGTTTGTTTCACATTTTTATTCCGCCCTTCCTGCAAAGAGCTCAGGGTAGTGTACACAGTTGCTCCCTCCTTTCGTCCTCACAACAGCCCTGTGAGGTAGGTGAGGCTGAGAGAAAGTGACTGGCCCAAGGTCACCCAGGAAGCATCGTGGCTGAGTAGGGATTTGAACCTAAATCTTCCAGGTCTAAATCTTACAAACTTCTTCCTTCTTCTTGCCGGGGGAGACAGAAAGCTTCCTTTTGCAGTTTGATATAAACCGCAGTTTCCTATTTTGCCCAAACTCAGAGAACCGTGGTTGGTTCAAACCCCCATTTTCTCTTATTTACATCAAGCTTGAAATTGCAATTTGTGAAGCTTCCTGGTTGTTGTTTTTATGTCTTCTCTTCCTTGCATGCTTGTGCCGGCAGCAAACAAAACCTGGTTTGTTGCCTCCAGAGCCAGTCATGAAGACGGCGCTTGGGCAGCGTCAGGTTAACATCCCGGCGCGAGCCAGCCGGCAGAACACAACTATTAAACACCAGCCCCTCCCACTCATGAGGACTGAGAACTTGGCAATTCTGTGCAGCCATAATCACAGAAGATAAAGTCTTCTGCTAATCCGGTGCCTTTATCTTCTCGGGCACGGTCAGGTGTTGGAATAAGAGTGTCAGCCAATGGAGCGTATGAAACCAATGGCCACAGAAAGCATTCTGGACTTGAAGTGGACTGCACTTTAGCAAAACAGAGAAGGTGTCTCCTCTCTCTCTCTCTCTCTCTCTCTCTCTCTCTCTCTCTCTCTCTCTCTCTCTCTCTCTCTCTCCTCTTTCTGGAGCTCCTTGTACTTACAAATGTCAGGGATAAATTGTGTGGAAAATTCTTTAAACTAATGGCCTGAGAAATATTCTGCAAAAGCTATTTTCTATCCCTGCTTCTAATTGCATCTTAAACTGTAATAGCCTTGGCAACGGGAGAATCGCACACAGGCTAATGTCACAGTTCACTTGGAGCAATTTGTTTCATAAGATAATGAACTGTATTAGCAGAAGTTTGGGAGGGGGAGAGGAGGTGGCGATCAGTTGGCTACCTCATCGAGGAGGGGGGGATCTGTCGGGTTTGCAAGAGTGCAGGGTGAGATTGAGACCTGGGGTCTTTGTAGTGGTGTAGCTAATGACTGTGTAGCCAAGCTCAAAATGGTGCCCCGGAAGTGAATACAACCAGAAGTGGCCCCAGTTTGATTTTCTGTTTAATTGGCATAACTTTGGATAGAATACAGATATTCCAATGTGGCTTGTTTCATTGCATTCTGCCTTAAATCATCTTTCCAATGATATATAATGATGGTATTATTCATACATACCAAGGTTTTCATAATTTTGGCCACTAGAGTCAGGGGGGGGGGCTGAAGGGTCCCCCATGGATACAGGGGGGATGTCTGTACTGAGCTATACGGACCAGTGGTCAGACTTGGAACAAGAGAGTTCATTGAGAGCATCTATGGCACAGTAGTAGAGCCCCCGCCTTGCATGCAAAAGGTCCCAGGTTCAGTCCTTTATATCTCCAAGTCAGGGTGGAAAAGACCCATCTGAAACCATGGAGAGCCTATCACTGTCAGCACAGCATAGGCGTTTTAATTATGTCAGCTGTTTTGAATACTTGTTCGTTGAAAAGTGGTATATTCTCAGTCACTACCCTGCACATGCCCGATCTGATCTCAGAAGCTAAGCAGGGTCAGGCCTGGTTAGTACTTGGATGGGAGACCGCCTGGGAATATCGGGTGCTGTAGGCTTATACCATGATCTCGGAAGCTAAGCAGGGTCAGGCCTGGTTAGTACTTGGATGGGAGACCGCCTGGGAATATCGGGTGCTGTAGGCTTATACCATGATCTCGGAAGCTAAGCAGGGTCAGGCCTGGTTAGTACTTGGATGGGAGACCGCCTGGGAATACCGGGTGCTGTAGGCTTATACCATGATCTCGGAAGCTAAGCAGGGTCAGGCCTGGTTAGTACTTGGATGGGAGACCGCCTGGGAATACCGGGTGCTGTAGGCTTATACCATGATCTCGGAAGCTAAGCAGGGTCAGGCCTGGTTAGTACTTGGATGGGAGACCACCTGGGAATACCGGGTGCTGTAGGCTTATACCATGATCTCGGAAGCTAAGCAGGGTCAGGCCTGGTTAGTACTTGGATGGGAGACCGCCTGGGAATACCGGGTGCTGTAGGCTTATACCATGATCTCGGAAGCTAAGCAGGGTCAGGCCTGGTTAGTACTTGGATGGGAGACCGCCTGGGAATACCGGGTGCTGTAGGCTTATACCATGATCTCGGAAGCTAAGCAGGGTCAGGCCTGGTTAGTACTCGGATGGGAGACCGCCTGGGAATATCGGGTGCTGAAGGCTTATACCATAGTCTTTCGAGACTGAAGGTTGCCAGCCAGCACATAAATAATGTGAGGAAGGGGATCTGTGTCTGAGGGGGAAGGGGCTGCAGCAGAGGGTCAGCAATGCATCCCCTCATGCACCCTCGGTCAGAAATTTAACTCCTAGAGCTTCTTGGGAGGAGACAGAAAGATGAAAATCACACATGGAAAGGTAAAGAGGCATCTTTAAAGGGCAGAAGAGAAATGGTGATTTATGGAGGGGAAGGTGCCGAAAAACAGGGACCGCTGGCATGTAGTAGACGGAGCGGGACAGGTGAGGAAGCTATGGAACTCCAGGCCAGGAAGCTCTGGCACTCTGTATACGTATACCAATGACTTACATGCTACACCAGCGTTTCTCAAACTGTGGGTCGGGACCCACCAGGTGGGTCATGAGCCAACTTCAGGTTGGTCATGCAGTGCTTAGCTCAGCCACCACTGAAAATACAGAGCTGAAAATACTGGGTGCAGAGCATCCACAAAGGCTGCCCTTTAAGGGTTGGTCATCTTCCTGGGTGCCCTTGATGTGAAGAGCCTTCATATGGCCTGGGTTCTGTTCCTTTCTGCCTTTGTCTTCTGCTTCAATTGCAACATCCATCCCCCAAGAAGCCAGCCTGCAATAACCGGAGTCGGGGTGGCCCAAGCCGCCTCCGTCTGCCGTACAGGCTTGTTTGCCGCGGACACAGACGCTAATCTTGCCACGTCCAACTGCTTGTGCTCTCTTGTTTCATAAACAGAGCCAGACGGTGTGTTCAACCGGCTTCCCCATCTCAACGTGGATATTTTAGAACTGGAAAAAGGCTTACCAAAGTGATGGGGGGAGGGGGGGGCTGGAGGACCTTCCTGATGAGAAAGGGCACAACATTGGGGGCTTTTTAGTGTGCAGAGGGAGGTGTGACTCCGAGGGGCTGTGATTAAGGCCTAGAAAATTATGGGGGAAAGGGGGATTGAGAGATGTTTTTCTCCCTTTTGAAACAGTGGGATTCGGGCAGTGAACTGATGGGCAGCAGATTCAGGAGAGGCAAAAGAGCTTCTGTGCCCAAATGTATCATCAACTTGTGAAACCCGTTGCCATAAGATGTTGTGACCGCTTGAAGAAGCACAACCCCTGCATTCAAGCCCTGCCTGTGACCTTCTTGAAAGCCTCTGGATGGCCATTCTGAGGACACTGGGCTGGATGGCTCTTTGTCCTTATGCCTTCTCACTTCCTTGGGTAGACAGTAATCCTTCCCCCCCCCCATCCACATGTGATTTGTTCCAAGATCTACTACATACAGGAGGCCCCTGTGTCAGTGGATTCACTTATCCACAAATCGGGTCTGCGGGCCCCTGCCCACATACACACCCCCGCACTCCAGAGGGTCCAGAGCTCCTCTCGCCTCCAGAGGGTCCGCTGAGTCCAGCAGAGGTCATGCGTGTCTGTCCATGGCCTCTGCTGGGCTCAGACTGTGCCTTAAAGTAAAAAAAAAAAAAAGTCACTTGTGAATTTTTCATAAAACCGTGACATTTTTAATGCCTTATAAGGCATTAGGAGGCCCGGGGAAGCCCCCGCTCCGCTGGGTCCTGAACTCTGTAAAGGGTCAGAAGGCTTGACATGGAGGCTTTTGTGTCTGCACAGCAAAATAGCCAGCGCAGATGCAAGGAGACCCATTGCCTCGGCCCAAGCTTTTCTCAGGGAAAGGGAACGAAATCCCCCTGAAGAGACTCACGGCAACTTCCTTTAACCCGCTGGATACAACTTTGGATACAACTACCAACTGGTAGCTACTTTGGTGCTACTGTTCTAGCTGGCTCCAGAAAGCATAGGATTGGGCTGCCCAACTGCAATCCTGTACATACTGACATGGAAATGTGTCCCATTGAATACAATGGGGCTTACTTCTGAGTAGGCATTCATAGAGTTGTACTGAAGCCTTCATAGGAAAGGTGAATTTTAAAAAGGCAATAAGAGGGGAGGGGTCTTGGGAGGGTTTCGGAGCATAAGGGGCAGCGAGTGCAAATGGTGGGGTCGTTGCAAGAGGAAGTTCAAGGTGTTTCTCTCTCTTTCTCTAGAAACTGGAGTCTGGTTGTTGGTTTGAGCCGTTCCTTTAAAAAGGAAAAAAAAAAAACGACCTTATCGCTATGCTGGTGAGAATCCACATCACACCACCATGGTTGTTGATGACTGTTTTGTTAAATCAGCCTCGCGGCCCATCCCTGCCAATTACAGCACCATGACTAAGTGTGTCTTCCGTAATTGGGGGGGGGGGAGGGAAGGTCCATTCTATTTCTGACATAGGTGCTGGTTCCAAGAAAAAAAGCCAAGAAGGGGAAAAAAAATGTCATGTGATTTTCAGAGCCCCAGGCTGCCTTATCCTATTCTTCAAGCCAGCAATCAAGCTGGGTTTTGGGTTGCAGGTCAGCTTTGGACAACAAAAGGATTGCAAGCTTTTCAGTGGCGTAACTTGGGAATACACGAGCACAGAATAAATGAACGAGCCATGCCCCGTCTTCCAAACAGTCTTGTGCCAGCATCTTTTTACATGCCAAAGGTCCAGGGCTGAACCAGTGGCATAGCTAAAGGGGACTGGGGAGTTCCTTTTTCGCAGCTACCACACTTTGAAGGGGGTGTCAAGGGGGTGCCTTTCAGAGGCCTTAGAAAGGCCGGTTTTCGGCAAAAACGGAAGCGCCTTTCTAAGACCTCTAAAAGGCCTTCTCGGACCTGGGTGGGGAGTATGGAGGATGTTAAATTTTGGGGCCCTGGATGTCAGATGTCCAAGCTGTGCCACTGGA
Source organism: Tiliqua scincoides (assembly GCF_035046505.1). NCBI lineage: Eukaryota > Metazoa > Chordata > Lepidosauria > Squamata > Scincidae > Tiliqua > Tiliqua scincoides. Next base: position 56,099,558 of record NC_089828.1, read on the forward strand.
CTGAATCGCTGACATCACCTGCAGGAGATGGAGAGCTGCTGTCAGCCCACGGAGACTAGCAGTTGTCCATCTTTTTCATCTCATGGCATGCTAACAAAGGGCAAAAACTGCCAAGACACAACAGTGGCAGTCCTGGGGAGAGTCAAGAGGGGCAAAAGCCCCAGGGCACCACACCTGACTTGCTGTCACTGCCACCCCCCCCACCCTCCAGAGCCCTTCGGAGGGCTGGGGAGGCCCTGCACTGCATCTACTGGCCCTCCTAAAGCTTTCAGATGCCTCCAGAGGGCTGTTAAACAATACTTCCAGTTTTCTGAAAGCTGGAAGTACTGTTTAACGACCCTCCAAAGGCCTCAGAAAGGGCCAATGGATCACGTGCAAGGCTCCATAACAGAGGTCTTTTCTCGGGGGAGGGGGGCCATTTTGTGGTCCTGTTTTGTGGACACAGGGGCCAGGTCCCCAACTGAGACACACCATCTGTTTTTTGACAATTGACAAGGCACACTGTGTTGCCCGTACAGAGCCTTGAATCCCCCAATGGCCTTAGTAATAAACGATCCCCCTCCAAACTCCTGCCGCACACCTGCCACCTGCAGGGACCATTTGTAGCGCACTAATGTGCAACGGCACACCGGTTGAAAACCACTGACGTGGACCACACTGAGCCAGGTGGGCCGACATGATAGGAGGCAGCTTTATCTGGTCATAAGAGGGAGAAGGTCTTTAGCGCAATGTACCTGGGGGGGGAGAGAGTGAAAGAGCTCAACTCGTCTTTTTAAAGAGATTAAGTGCTGCTGGAATGTGAGTTTTGGGCCCAGTTAATTCTTTTAGGGGGCTAAAACAGGGAGAGAGGAAAGTGGTGTCGATTTGGAATGAGATCTATGGCTAGCTAGATCACTGGTCACCTTGTAAAGGTCTGTCACTTTCTGGGACTTCCGATCCAGTGTGCCAGATGGAGATCATGAGATTTATGGTTTTTTTAAAGCTGTCCGTAGAGGGATTCTGTTTGGACGTAACACTGCGATGCTTTAAGTGAACCAAACAAATGCCCAGAACTCCAGGGTTTCTTATATAATGGAGGTTACATAATCAAGTGGCAACTAAAAATATACTCCAGTATAACTTTCCAGGCAGCCAAGCATAATTGATGATCTTTCTTCTTCCAGGAGAAAAGTATTATCTCTCTCTCGCCCCCTCCCTCTGTCGGTTAACATGCAAGTTATTAACTTACTACAAAGCAACTAGCTTAATAAGCAACGTACTGCTTTGCAGAGCAATAAGCAAAATAACCCTTGCATGTTATCAGATTGCTACGTCCTGGGTTGCCTCAGGTCACAGAGCTTGACCTGTTTCAGGAGGGTATTCCCAGGTGAGGGAATCCCTCAGAGGGAGGAGTCAGGATCAATAGGGCTGTTCTCTGATTGGCTTAATGAGAGCTTTTGCTCTTAGCTCCGCCTCCATGTCTATCAGGCTCCACTACCAAACTGCTAGGTCTGGGAAACTATCCTCTTTTATTCAGCAGCATTAGGCCCCACCTCGTCATACCAGGCCCCTCCCCTTGACTTGAGACACAGTGACAGGCCAGGAGCTGCCCTCTGGCTTCTGCCAAGGCCCATCCCATGTCACCCAGCTCCACCCCTAGCTAGCCAACCATTTCCCTTCAGGGCAGTGGTCACCAAACTCTTGACCACTGCACAGAAAACTGGTCCCTGTTTGGAACGGAGCTTACCATTCTGCTGTATCGCCGCATGACTTCTAGTTAGATCGGGGGACAGGGATGCTCTGGGCAGTCGCATTTGTTGCCTGGCATCCCAGAAGGCTGCACAACAGGACATCTGGGCAGACATGACTGCCCAGAGCATCCCTGTCCCCCGATCTAACTAGAAGTCATGCGGCAATGCGGCAGAACAGTAAGCTCTGCTTACGGGGTGGAAGGGTTACACTAAACCCCGGATCTGGCCCTGGGGCCAGGATTTGGAAGCACACCCTGCTTCAGGGCATCACTAGGTGGACATTGAAATCCCACTGCCTGCAACCTTGAGGAACCACTGCCAGTCATTGTAGACCAGAGGTTTTCAACCAGTGTGTCTTGAAAGGTTCGCAGATGTGCCACAGCTGAAAATTGCTGGAAACACACATCCGGGTCCTGCTGCTATGTTTCTAGGGCAACTGTCTGTAGTAACTAATTGTCCCAGGCCCAGAGGAGGAAGAGGGACAGACAATTCATTACTACAGACAGTTGCCCTAGAAATAGAATTGCAGAACACCAGAAATCTTCCAGAAGTGACATCACAAGAGGCAAAACCACAGAGAAGACCATTGAACATCTCTGTTGTAGGTGGTCCTGAGCTAGATGGACCAATGATCTGAATTCAGGCAGCTTCATTTGTTCTAAGCATTCCCATATAAAGCAAATAATTTCCACATTCTGGATGACGCTACTAATCCAGGTTGGCCATTGGCTCTCCCGTTCAGGCTAGATGCCCTTCCTCTTCAGGCTGGCATTTTGCTCTGAGCAGTGATAGCTTTTCTTGGTGTTTGTCTCTTGTCCCACATCCAATTTGCAGCTCAGCTTCCTCGCACCTGATGCCCTTTTGTAGCAAGGTGAGGGTGGCTACAAAGGTACCCACCAAGAGCAGGCAATAGCCAACTTCCTGTGATGGTGTTAGCAGCCAAGACCAGATGCTGCTGGAGCTGGGAACAATGCAAATGGTTGGCAACCTTCAGTCTCGAAAGACTATGGCATAAGCCTACAGCACCCTGTATTTCCAGGCGGTCTCCCATCCAAATACTAACCAGGCCTGACCCTGCTTAGCTTCCGAGATCATGGTATCAGCCTACAGCACCTGGTATTCCCAGGCGGTCTCCCATCCAAGTACTAACCAGGCCTGACCCTGCTTAGCAGACAAGACCAGACGAGATCGGGCATGAACAATGGAAGCTCTCTTAGCTTCCTCCCTCTCCTGGAGAGTCCGCACTGTTCTGTGCCTCCTCTCTCTGCCTCCGCAGCCCTTGTTTACCCACATAATTCCCCGGGTACCTTATCAGATTAGCAGGACTTCAGAATGTGAAGAGCCAACCGCATTTGGAGAGAACTTTGCACTTGGCTCACATCCAGCTGGGCTTTCGGCTTCTGTGGGCTTAAGATTTTGATGTAAACACATTCTTGATACCAGGAAGCCATGCATGCCAAAGGCAAAAGAGCTGCCATAGCCTAATTATAGACACACGAGGGCTTGCTGAACCAATGGGGTGACGTTCTGCTGCTCCTGTGACCTCGGGGATTCTGTCCTCCTAGGCTTGCATTCAGGAGCCGCATCATCGATGGTAGCTGGTCAGGAATGTTAAATAGAGCCAAGCAGAGGACAGGCAAGAGTTGTTCTTGACTGTCAAGAGTGGGCATCAGCTCCCCAGTGCCTCCACGCTCCTCCCCACCACCTCCCTTTCCATGGACCCTCCCGCCAGGCGATTTGCTTGGAGGTGGTGGGAAGCAGTTCCCAAACTCCACACTGAGGGGCAGGACATCTGGGAATTGTGAAAGGGCACCAGCTGAGGATCAGGGTGGAATTTGGCTTTCCAGGAAGGCTCGGTTCCACCCCTGGTTTCCTGGGGCAAAAAAAAGGACCGCTCACTCTGATTTGACATCATGAGGCCATCACTGAGCCCAATCTGGTTATGGCATCATCTGGTTGTGACATCATCCCGTTAGCAGCCTGATTCCTGATTGGCTGGCCAGAACGGCCACCACAAACATTTATAGTTTCACCCACCAAAATTAATTTCAGCTCTAATTTAAAAAAAATAAAAAATTCCCATCACATTCCCATTATTGAGCTGCAATCCTGCCCAAACCGTATTTCTCCCCATCAGGAGGCCAAGCTGCTCTGTCTCAATTCACTGTCCAGTGTGGGAAGAGTAGGAAAGGAATGAGAATATTATAGCAGCCTCTCTCTTTGGGGAGCTTGTGCGACTGTTTAATTCCCATTTCTTACTGACCTCTTTCCGCTTAGGGAAACCCCAGGCGTCCATTAAGAAAAGGGTGTCTGCCTGGTTTCCAGATGTTGTCTCCAGGAACCACTTATCAAGATGCAGAACATCGAGAGTTATAGCAGCGGAGAATGTTGATTGAGCTTCCACATCTGCCGCTGTTTTTCTGCCCATTAAGGTGAAGGGAAGGGCATAAAAAGCCCTCCCCCTCCCTGGCTGGAGTTTCAAGTCCCTGATGATGGCAGGCAAAAGCCACTGCTGTTTTCTCTTCCAGTCTTCGATCTTCAAGGAGAAAAATTGGAATTTGGCACCAAACATGTATGTTTTCCAGAACACTAATAGGGTGGTCCTTTATCCTTGGGCTTTGCAAGCTTTTAGTAAAAAGCATAGAGTTTAGTGTGCCATGAGAAGGAAATCACTGATTTGATTATCCACAGAATTTGCTATCCACAAGAGGTTTGGGAACGGATCCCCCGTGGATATCAAGGGTCCACTGTAAGTCCCTTGTATTTCTGACTTGGATTGTGTAGAACAGGGGTGTCCAAAGTTTTTGGCAGGAGGGCCACATCAGCTCTCTGACACTGTGTCGGGGGCCGGGGAGAAAAAAGAATTAATTTACATTTAAAATTTGAATAAATTTACATGAATGAATATATTAAAGATGAACATATATGACTGAATGAAGGTCTTGCAATAGCTCAAGGCCTATAAAAGGCCTTGCACAAAGCAAGGCTGGCCTTTCCTTTGCTGCTGCTGCTACTGCATCACAGACTTGAAACAGCAAGCAGTGGAGGAAGCCCTCATCCCACAGCTCACGCAAGAGGTCAAACAGTCGCCCTCATGCTGAGAGCAGTTGCGTCAGGCCAGTGCAGGCTCCAACAAATCTCTGGAGGGCCAGAGGCTCATTGGAGACTGGGGGCTCCCTGAGGGCCTCATTGAGAGGCCTCGAGGGCCGCAACTGGCCCCAGGGCCAGGGTTTGGGCACCCCTGGTGTAGAACAAGGGAGAGAGGAACTGGAAACATGAAGACAGTTGGAAATTCACGTTAAGAAAAATTAGCAAAAACTTGCCCCAAAACCCAAAACAGGCTTTTCAACAGAACGACCAAACAAACCTTTAGGAAACTTCCTCAGACTTTTAGGCATCCATGCAGCTCTGGGCTTGTCCCATTTCTCAACAGGTCAGAGCCTGTGTGGTGCAGTGGTTTGAGTGTCCGACAAGGTAAGGAGATGTAGGTTGGAATCCCCCTTCAGCCAGGAAGTTCATTGGGTGACCCTGAACCAGCCATCACCTCTCAGCTTCATCTCCCTTCCAGAGTTGTTGAGAGTTTAAAATTTGGGCAGGGGGCAAAGTGGGAGAGAGAACACAAAGAAGCCAAATCATGACCCAGTTCTGAAATTTGGTGGCAACTTTTGCTGGGAAACCATTTCTCTGTTCCGTTGACTGACTCACACAAGACTCTTGCACATCAGCAAGAGGTCATAAACTGAAAATCAGCTGCCACTTTTGTTGCGACGGTGTGGCTCTCGCTTCCCATTAAGTGACAAGGACACACTTGGGTGTGTCATGATTTGCTGTGGGAAGAGCTTGCGCCCCGGGGGGGGGGGGAAGGTGGCTGTTAAAGATCGGCACCAGAATCTCCCCCATGGCAACACAATACAAACAGCTAGGTATTGTTGAGACTGCTCCCATTTCACTCTCACAAAAGGCAAGCTCAGGACAAGATCAATCCTCTGGGTGGTGTTTCACTCTAAGAAAAACTGTATTCTACATCATATGTGGATTCTTGGAATAATGCAGTGGGCCCTTGGTATCCATGGGGAATCCATTCCAGGACCCTCTGTAGATACTGATTTCTGTGGGTAATGAAATCCATGGCTGGAGAGCTTCAGAACACCACCGAATGAGACCTGAGGTTGCTGGTGTTCTAAGGCCCTTCAGCCAACATGGGCTCAGCATCCACAGTTAGTGATAAGGAGGGCCCACCATATTGTTGTGTTTCATCAAGAGGAGCAAAGAGGTGTGTAGGACTCTGAAATAGCGCCCACAGGAGTCAGGGGTCTTGCTCTGCTCCCACCAACCCAGAGACAACTTCAGGGGTCAACTAGGTTGAAGAAGGTTGAAAGTCGCTGCGCTAGAAGTTAGATCTCAGAGTGGAGAGTGGGCATACCTTATCTTTAATGTGTATACCTGGCAAGGCCTGCCCATGAATGCCAAGAGGCTGTGCAGTGCCCAGCCTGCCATTTCACATGATATATCTTGAACTACTAATAACCTACTGGTTGGCAACCTTCAGTCTCGAAAGACTCTGGTATAAGCCTACAGCACCCGGGATTCCCAGGCGGTCTCCCATCCAAGTACTAACCAGGCCTGACCCTGCTTAGCTTCAGAGATCATTGTATCAGCCTACAGCACCTGGTATTCCCAGGCGGTCTCCCATCCAAGTACCAACCAGGCCTGACCCTGCTTAGCTTCAGAGATCATGATATCAGCCTGCAGCACCCGGTATTCCCAGACGGTCTCCCATCCAAGTACCAACCAGGCCTGACCCTGCTTAGCTTCCGAGATCATGGTATAAGCCTACAGCACCCGATATTCCCAAGCGGTCTCCCATCCAAGTACTAACCAGGCCTGACCCTGCTTAGCTTCCCAGATCATGGTATAAGCCTACAGCACCCGGTATTCCCAGGCTGTCTCCCATCCAAGTACTAACCAGGCCTGACCCTGCTTAGCTTCCCAGATCATGGTATAAGCCTACAGCACCCGGTATTCCCAGGCTGTCTCCCATCCAGGTACTAACCAGGCCTGACCCTGCTTAGCTTCCCAGATCATGGTATAAGCCTACAGCACCCGGTATTCCCAGGCTGTCTCCCATCCAAGTACTAACCAGGCCTGACCCTGCTTAGCTTCCGAGATCATGGTATAAGCCTACAGCACCCGGTATTCCCAAGCGGTCTCCCATCCAAGTACTAACCAGGCCTGACCCTGCTTAGCTTCCCAGATCATGGTATAAGCCTACAGCACCCGGTATTCCCAGGCGGTCTCCCATCCAAGTACTAACCAGACCTGACCCTGCTTAGCTTCTGAGATCAGACAAGATCGGGCATGTGCAGGATAACCTACTAATAAACTACTAATAACCTACTAATAAACTACTACTAATATATCTTGAACTACTAATAACTGAGATATATCTTGAACTACTAATAACCTACTTTAGGACAATTTTAAAAAATGTTGAAGGCTCTGTATGGAAATGCATAAAAAGTGATTATTAGAAAACCACTGTCCTGTGGCAGTGGAGGGGGGGAGTGCAAGAAGGAAAGGAAGATTGTGACTTTTCAAAAGAGTCCAGATTTTAATTGTAAAAATGCCCTCTGGCGTCTTCTCCACTCTTCTGTAGAGACTTTAGTGTATCCTATCGCAGAAGCTTAGAACTGGGTCTGTTTCCCCAATACAGGGATGTGGGAAGAAGTGAGAAATGGGATTTTGCAATCCCACAGGGCCCTTTTCATCTCCTGGGCAGACAGGCACTCTAACCATGTGTGAAAACCAAAAATAAAAATCCAGTGCTATTTTTGCACACTTGAAAATTATTCGAAGGGGAGGTGGGTCAGGGATCGGATGAGCTGGGGAACACATGGTTATTTTTGAAAGTTTGCTTCTTTTGGCTTGTTGACTTCATGCTTCTGAAGGGGATGTATGCAAATTTCCTCATATTCATGTCATTTTCTTATCAGAACTTGACCATCCATGGACTTTGTTATCTGCTCCTGGTTCCAGAACCAAACCCCTGTGGATTAGGAGGACATAAGAACAGCCCCACTGGATCAGGCCATAGGCCCATCTAATCCGGCTTCCTGTATCTCACAGCGGCCCACCAAATGCCCCAGGGAGCACACCAGATAACAAGAAGACCTGCAAGGCTTCCTGGGAATTGTAGTTAAGAACATAAGAACAGCCCCACTGGATCAGGCCATAGGCCCATCTAGTCCAGCTTCCTGGATCTCACAGCAGCCCACCAAATGCCCCAGGGAGCACACCAGATAACAAGAGACCTCATCCTGGTGCCCTCCCTTGCATCTGGCATTCTGACATAGCCCATTTCTAAAATCAGGAGGTTGCACATGCACATCATGGCTTGTAACCCGTAATGGATTTTTCCTACAGAAACTTGTCCAATCCCTTTTAAAGGACCCACTGCAATTAAATATTAGGCATACTAATGGCGAAGAAGGGTGGGGCCTTCTGCGCTGGGGGAGGAGCCTACAGTGAGCACTTTCCGTTTTTTGCCATAAATTGGCAAGGATATGAGTGTGTGTTTGAGACTGAATTGAACACAATGCTCTGCTAAGTTATTTCTCTTTTATTTAATACCTTCTTCTGCCTCATTGACTCTGCATTAATGGTGTAACTGGAGTTCCCAGGACTCTCTGTACACTGCAGATTTCACAGCTCCCTGGGCAAGAAAACCATCCCAAGCGGCTCTTTGGGATGAAACTCGCAAGTATTCCTTCCGTCCCCTTTTTCCCTCAGCCCCTTCCCGGGAGCCACTCTCACCTGGCCTACGTTTTCTTCTCGCCAAGCTCTGGTGAGACTTTTCCATCTGTCTGTCTGTCGATCAGGGCACCACGTCCAGGAGCACCACGTCCAGTTGCCATTGAATCACAGCTCTGAGAGATTCTGCTTCTTCCTTTTTGAAAACCAGTAATTGAGTTGGTTACAAGAGTTGAGATTTGGCGAGCAAGCCAAGCACCGGCAGGCTGGCTTTTGAGACTTAATTAAGCCCGGTTAAGCCAACACACAACAAATAAACTTCTGTGATTACCAGGGTAATGGCTGAAGGCTGCTGGGCCATTTTGGTCAGAGGGGAAAAGTTGATTGCTGTGAGGACAAAGTTGGATCTCACCACCCACCACCCCTTAGCAAAGTCCTGACGAAGCATCATTTTGCTCCTGTTTTAGATTCTTGCTGTAAGAATCGGAGTCCTTGTTTCAGAGCAAGCTGGCAGGGGGCTAGGGAACCCTTGAGCCAAGCCCTGTCTTGGGGTCCAGAGGGGTGCATGTTACTAGAAGAGTGGCTCCCAGGACGAGGGTGAAAGTAAAAGACAAAAGTGCTTGGAGGGTACTCCTTCCTCAGCACTCCTGCAGCACTAAGGTAGAACATCCAACAGCCTTCTCTCCTGCCCTCTATGAATGGGGAAGCCCAACTGCAGGTGGGGAAGACAGAAGCAGGTGTCAGCAGGACAAGTGGGTCGGCTGAGTGACTTGCGCTGCCCCCTCTGCTCATGTCCTGTGGGCATAAGGCAGTATCACATGGTGCTTCCCCCCAGAAATAAAGGTTCTAGAACTGATCACATGATTCTGGTGGAACAAAAGCATCAAAGGCTGTTTGTTCTGGGTTATTTAAATGGTTCTGGGTGTTTGTTGCGGTTGCATTGAGTGGCTCCTGTGAGAAACACAGTTCTGTAGGAATATTGACATATATTTTACAATCGGACCGTACAATCACACAGTAGTCTGCATCCCAAGTTGTCTCAGCTTTCGTATCTTTAAAAAAAACAAAGCAAGTTTCTAGACCTTAAGGTTGGGTGGGGTTGGGTGCCTGTCGAACTCTCAGAAGGGAAGTGGGAGACACGTATTAGGGGGCAAAGTTAAGCTACAACTCCTTGACTCCGTTCTTCACACGATTGTGTCCGTGACTTTCGGTCACCCAGAATGTTCTGTGCGTGCTGATGATGCATCCGGACATTTTTCTTGGCTGAATTAACCCTTGCAGGCACAACGCATGGCTAATCTTGTGGGTTTTTCCCCTCCTAGAGCTCCCTTCGTCAGAACACCTGAGCGTGGCAGATGCAACGTGGCTGGCCCTCAACGTGGTTTCCGGCGGCGGCAGCTTCTCCAGCTCCCAGCCCATTGGCGTGACCAAGATTGCCAAGTCGGTGATTGCTCCACTGGCTGATCACAACATCTCAGTATTCATGCTCTCTACCTATCAGACGGACTTTATTCTGGTAAGAAAATGCGACACCGGCCAGTGCTGAAAGGTGCCATGTCCCCTCTATGGGGGGCTCAAGAATCAAATGCGTAACATTACCTGAAATGGTGAATTTCAGGGGCCAAAGTTCTTGGACTGCTTTGCTGCCTGCCTTCCATAGAACTTGTGATTTTTGTGAATCTCTGTAACAGGGTGGCCAAACTTGCTTTACTTAAGAGCCACGTACGATAAACTTCAGATGTCTGAGAGCTGCAAGAGAGATGTATAAGAGCCCCAACATAATAATAATAATAATAATAATAATAATAATAATAATAATAATAATAATAATAATAATACAGGTATTTCTATACTGCCTTTCTTGGTCCTCAGATTTCTCCTTAGACTTTATTCAAGGCGGTTTACATAGGCAGGCAATTTTTAAATCCCCGTAGGGATTTTTACAATTTGAAAGAAGGTTTCTATCTTTCAAGAAACCACAACATTCAGGTGTTTCTTTCTTGATCTGGCCTCCATCCTGGCCTCCATCCTCCCACGCTCAGAGCAGATGGAATAGCTCGGCTTCAGCTTGTCAGCTGCTTCAAGGTCGCACGGTGCCAGTGGCCTCGAACCGGCGACCTTCAGATGTTATCTTCAGGCGAATGGAGGCTCAACCCTCTAGACCAGACCTCCAGTCCTTTAACAATAAAGAAGCATTTACATTCTTGAATATATTTACTCACCATGAACATGACACTTACATTTTAATCTGATGGACTCTCAGTTTGTACCCGGTAAATAAATATAAAGCTTGAAAATGTCTTATTTGCTTTTTATTTTCCTTTTATGCTGGTGAAGAAAGAGGGACAGGCAAATGGTTACAACAGACAGTTGCTCCTGAAACAGAGCTGCAGAACCTGGGAGAGATTTTCACCCATTTTCAACTGCTGTGCTCCAAACTCCCGTGGCACGCCTGGAGACCTTGCACGGCACACCAATGTGCTGTGGTTGAACACTGGTTGAACACTGCTGTCCTGGGTTCTTCTACGTTTGAATTGCTCTGCTGCTTTAATGCAACTGTGATCGTTTTATGCGTCAGAAATGCATCAAAAGGTGGTCTGTGTCAAGAAATAAAATAAACGTTTGTCCCCACGGCAGATACGCAATTAAAAGAACACGGTTGCCACTGCCTCTTTTAGAGTTGGGCCTTCAGATTTCAAGTCTGAGATGCAAATCTCAGTGCTCCAGAAATCCCACCACCTCCTAAGCAGACCATTGAGTCCCACTGTGGAACAACTGTCCCTTTCTGAGCTAACTCAGTTCTTGTTTTTCATGCATCGATTCCCCCCCCCCCAGGTACGTGAGCGGGACCTTTCGTTTGTGATGCACGCACTGGCATCGGAGTTCACCATCCTCAGAGTCGTGAACGGGGAGACGGTAGCAGCTGACAGCCTCGGGATCACGAATGGATTTCTGAAACCAAAACTGGGTATAGTCCTCTTGTGCATTCTGACTATCCCTGATTCTGGATACCTGCCCCTGGTATCCTGGCAAAACCGCTGTCTCCGTTTTGGCCTTCTGGAACTATTTGGGGGTTGCCTTCCTTGTGATGGGCTGGGTCAAGCGATGGGTCAGGAGGTGGTAGCCTCACCTACCTCACAGGGTTGTTGTGAAGGCAACAAAAGGGGAGGGACTGTGTACACCACCCTGAGCTCCTCGGAGGAAAGGCGGAATGAAAATGAGAAAAGATAAACAGAGAGTTGAGATAGTTCAAGGACCACCTTCCTCCAAGTCAATCTGCTCTTCCTGTAAGGTCCTTTACGGAGGCTCTCTTGTGGCTTCTGCCACCCTTTGTGGTGTGTTTGTCGGGGCCTTCTCAGTGGTAGCCCCTGGAACTTCTACCCTGTAAGCTGAGCCCAGCATTCTCTCTGCCTGGTTTTTTTTATCACCTGTTGAAAACTCCTGTTGTGGAATATATCACGTCTTCTGTGAAATGTCATGTCACTGTGTGCCACCTTGAATCTTGCCACCAGCATGCAAGTGTTTACAATTAATGAAGAAGCCTCGTTTGCTGTTTCTTTCCTTTTCAGTTCAGAGGCCCGTCATCCACCCCCTCTCCAGTCCGAGCAACATGTTCTGTGTCACCAGCCTTGATCCAGATACCCTTCCCGCTGTTGCTACACTCCTTATGGATGTCATGTTTTACTCCAATGGGTATGTATGATCGGCACACATCCCATGGGTGAAAGAGTGGGGGGTAATAGGATGCTGGTCTTTAGCCAGATCCAGCAGGGCTTGTCTTGTGTCCCTTTGTTCAGACAAGTGAAGTACGCAACATCTCCAAGCATGTTCCCTGGGGCATTTGGTGGGCCGCTGTGAGATACAGGAAGCTGGACTAGATGGGCCTATGGCCTGATCCAGTGGGGCTGTTCTTATGTTCTTAAACTACAATTCCCAGGAGGCCTTGCAGGTCTCTTGTTATCTGGTGTGCTCCCTGGGGCATTTGGTGGGCCGCTGTGAGATACAGGAAGCTGGACTAGATGGGCCTATGGCCTGATCCAGTGGGGCTGTTCTTATGTTCTTAACTACAATTCCCAGGAGGCCTTGCAGGTCTCTTGTTATCTGGTGTGCTCCCTGGGGCATTTGGTGGGCTGCTGTGAGATACAGGAAGCTGGACTAGGTGGGCCTATGGCCTGACCCAGTGGGGCTGTTCTTATGTTCTTAACTACAATTCCCAGGAGGCCTTGCAGGTCTCTTGTTGTCTGGTGTGCTCCCTGGGGCATTTGGTGGGCCACTGTGAGATACAGAAAGCTGGACTAGATGGGCCTATGGCCTGATCCAGTGGGGCTGTTCTTATGTTCTTAACTACAATTCCCAGGAGGCCTTGCAGGTCTCTTGTTATCTGGTGTGCTCCCTGGGGCATTTGGTGGGCTGCTGTGAGATACAGGAAGCTGGACTAGGTGGGCCTATGGCCTGACCCAGTGGGGCTGTTCTTATGTTCTTAACTACAATTCCCAGGAGGCCTTGCAGGTCTCTTGTTGTCTGGTGTGCTCCCTGGGGCATTTGGTGGGCCGTTGTGAGATACAGGAAGCTGGACTAGATGGGCCTATGGCCTGATCCAGCGGGGCTGTTCTTATGCCTTTTGTGCCCTATTGCTAGGCTTCCAGGAAGCATCTGGGGGGTAATAGGATGCTGGTCTTCAGCCGGATCCAGCAGGGTTTGTCTTGTGTCCCTAATACATTTGTTCAGACAAGTGAAGTACACAACATCTCCAAGCATCACATCTGCCCTTGCAGGAAAGGTTATAGCGTTTGGGGCTCTTCAGTCTAGAAAGACGGTTGAGGTAGGATATGATTGAGACATGTAAAATAATGCATGAGATGAAGTTCTTCTCCCTCTTCCACAAGACCAGAATCAGGGAACATTCACTCAAATTGAGTATCGGGAGAGTTAGAACAGAGGAAAGAAAATATTTCTTTACCCAGCATGTAATTAATCTGTGGAACTCCTTGCCACAGGATGCAGTGATGGAGTCTGTCCTAGATGCCCTGAAAAGGGAATTGGACAAATTTCTGGAGGAAGAGCCCATCACAGGTTACAAGCCATGATGGGCATATGCAACCTCCTGGTTTTAGAAATAGGTTCTCTCAACATGCAAGATGCAAGGGAGGGCACCAGGATGCAGCCCTCTTGTTGTCTTGTGTGTTCCCTGAGGCATCTGGTGGGCCACTGGGAGATACAAGAAGCTGGACTAGATGAGCTTTTGGCCTGATCCAGCAGGGCTCATCTTATGTTCTTATGTTGGAGAGCACACCTGCATATTTCTATGTGGTCGACCACTGAGCTACAACCTGTCCTAGCCAGATGCCAGAAGCCAGAAATAGACCTCTTTCATGAGAGGTGACCTAGTTAACCACTCTGACCTCCAGCTCTTTTTCCCCAGAGTAAAAGATTCTGTGGCAGGCAATGAAGACTCTGGACACATCCGCTTCTTCTCCTTTTCTCTCATTGAGGGTTACATTTCTTTGGTGATGGACGTACAGACGCAAAAAAGGTGAGTCTTGGATCTGCTCTATAAAGCCTTGAGGAGTTGTGCAGACACTCACAAATCAATTAGAGACTGTAGTGAGTTGGGGGGGGAAGCCCCAGAATAATCAGGGGCCTCTTACCACCCGTCTCAGAATGTATGGCCATGTAAAGAAGAGCAATGCCATGATCTTGGGGAGGTTGAGCTGTGTCTTCTATAGATAACAGAGTGGACTGGGACGAATCACGAGGTTCTCGGTTATGGATACCCACAAATCAACACTCTCTGACCCCACGACAGATGTGCTTGTGGATCAATTCCATCGTTTCCCAGAATAGTTTTATTGGCTGCCTTTATTTGTACTCTGCTGTCTCCTCTTGCAGGTTTCCTAATAATCTGTTGTTTACAAGTGCATCGGGAGAACTCTGGAAGATGGTTCGGATCGGAGGGCAGCCCCTTGGCTTTGGTAGGTCGGAACGGAGAGGTTGGCCACTGGCATCCTCCAAGTCAAACTCTGACCTTAGGGCTTGCCTCAGGGTGTAAGGAGAAACTCCCTGGAAGCAGAAATCCAGCACAGCAAGGAGAAGGTTCTTCGATAACCTTTTTGCCCTTATGCACTGATGAGCCGTTTGCCAGGAATTTCACGGAATTTCGTGAGGCAGCATTTACAAGTGAACAGCCCTCCCTCCAGTTTCCTGAAGCAAATAATCTGTTCTGTGACTTGGTTAGCAGTCCTGGATTAAATCTCACCTCCAACACAAACAGGAGGTCTCAGATTCAAACTCTGCTTTCTCTCGGTCGGTGTTTCTCCTAGGAGCCCTGGGGCTCCCTGAGACCCCTTCAGGGGCTACACGAGCCCACCCTAAGTGGCTACCATCTGCTTGGTGCTGCATCCGTATTCTAGGACTTCCCATGAGTCTGTGCATGCTCCGGTGGGACTCCCTGAGACTCCGTTTAGGAGCATAAAGGGCTCTGGAGCCCAAATTGTTTGCAAATCGCTGCTCTATAGAGGGCTGAGAAAGACCATCCTCTGCATCCCTGGAGAGCCTGCTGCCAGTCACTGCTGACCCAGAGGGACCGATGGTCTGACTCAGTAGGTGACAGATTCCAAAGGCTGTATTGACCTGCATTTTTTTCTCCTAGATGAATGTGGAATCGTTGCTCAGATTTCTGAGCCCTTGGCTGCTGCCGACATCCCTGCCTATTACATCAGTACTTTTAAATTTGATCATGCACTGGTAAGTCCCTGAAATAACTTCACCGGGGAGGGGAAAACCTAGCCTGAAAGATGCCAGGGGTTGGAGGGACAGCCTCATTGAACAGGCCACCCAATTACTGTGCTCTCTTGTTCATTTCTGTGAAACTTATGCATAGGGACTGAGGCCTGTGTGAATTTGTAGCAAGAGGTTATAGTCTCTGCATGGAGAAAACTAGCCAGTCAGGGTAAAGCAGCTCTTTCACGTGCTAGATATCTGCCTGCAAGGACATATGTGCAAGGACATATGTTGCCCAGATCAACTTGAGATCTGGGCAACCAACCTAACCTAGCTGTGTAGTGCATGTCATTTTAAAACCTGGTCAATTTCTTTCAGGCTCACAAGTGGGTCTAATGAAGGGTATTGCTTGACCAAGTCACATGCTGCGTGTTGTCCCCCAAACAAAACCAATGATGGTGTCAATTTCCTTTCCCATTATGAATGCTAAGCCTCTTCATGCAAGCCTAACCTTTTAACCTATTAAATGCTCAAGCGAACAAGCTTTCTGCTCCTTCCCTGAACTGTTGGTTTTGCCGTTGGCTGGAAGCTCTGGTGTGTACACAGTAAAAAGTCAACCTGATCTTAGATAGCAGAGGTCAGAATGTGAGAGCCATTTGGGTGATTCCCTTGAACATTAACCACCCTGATAAGATAAGTCCAGGAACAGGAATCAGAAAGCTAACACACTGCCCTAGTTCTCCACTCAGGTGATAAAAAGCTCCGTCTGGCTGCATCCAGGAATGTCCCTCTATATCCTGACACACTAGATATTGCAGCAGAATGTTTTCTTTTTGCACCTTCAGTTCACTGATGGGTGATTAGCCTCACATTTATGTGAGGGTTTAATTCTACAATTGGAAAAATAAAAATATAAAACACCTGGTTTGGCCTGCCCAGCAGTGGTGCTGTATCTACTCCAGTGGCGTAGCCAGAGGGGGTGCAAAGCACTAAGTTTTGCAGGGAGCCTCACCACAGTGTGCAAGCAGAGTGTGTAATATCCAGAACAGATCCGTCATTTACAAGCAAATGTGTGCTAATTTAATCAATGATACAATTTTAACCAATTGATTGACTAAAACAGCTATCCTATACACACCTTCCTGGGAGTAAGCCTTATCCTGAACTTGTCTTCCTTCTGAGTAGACGTGCCTAGGCTTGCACTATAATATTCCTTTTAATTGAATGATGATACCTAGCAAGAATAGAACTGGGGTATCCATCCATCCCGCCCCATTTAGATGACCTTTAACCCATTTCTACCCAGCCCACAGGTGTACACATTTGATCCCTGATGCCTATATGCAACATTGGGCAGAAATGGCTTATTGGGTGTATATGACCCTTGGTTGACCTAGAATTTATGACATTGAAAAGTTGGGTTTCTCTCTTATAACATAGCATCCTAATTTTCATTTTTTTTTTCCTCCATAGGTACCAGAAGAAAATATAAATGGTGTTATCAATGCACTGAAAGTTAGTCAAGCAGAAAAACATTAAGATCCCTCGGAGTGGGACCTGGGTGCATTTTACAACAAAATTTCTTGTTCTCAGTATTTTCTGGGAGGGAGGGGAATCAATTTTTTTTTTTTCACTCCAAAAAGATCATGGGAAGAGTGTCACAGTGCCATGAAGCCGTGGAAGGGACAAGCAGTGCTGGATAGCTTTTAAAAATTATAATTTTTAAAAATTGTTCAAGAGGGGAGGGGGAAAGGGGAATTGTTGGGACTAACAAACTGTGAAAGGTTTTCTGAAGATCCAACTCGGAAGCAAAAAGTAACCATGCTGCTTTTGTGTGTGTGTGTGTGTGTGTGTGTGTGCGTGTGTGCGTGTGTGCGTGTGTGTGAGATCAGCAACAGGACCACACAATATGGGAGGCGCAGAGAGAGAAAGAGACTACCGTAAACTCATGCAAGGGAGTACACAGGTGGCAGATAACACTTCTGGGAAAAGGATAGAGGTGGAGGGACTGAATGGAAATCTGAGTAATGATTTCTTACAGTTTCAGCTCACTTTCAGCCAGGATGGGCTCAGAGGGAGAACAGACAGCAATGGGCTCTGCATTTCAACATCCTAGGCGAGTGTGACCCTGGAGAGTGGCAGCGTGGCAGGCAGAAGGTCCCAGGTTCGAGTCCCGGTAGGTGCAGCTAGAGATGGGGGAAAAGGCTAGTCTGGACTCCTGGAAGGTTGCCACCATTCAGTGCAGACAGGATTGAGCTGTCTAGACTGATGGTCTCTCTGTTGGCAGTAGCCTGCTTTGCCTTCATGGTGACGCTTCCCTGTAAAAAGCAGTTGGGGCCCGCTCCCAGCCCGTGCTCTTGCCGTCTGCGTCTCTGAAACAAACAGGAGCTGCGCCAGTCGTGCAAGGGCAGGTGTGCAGGAGACCATCCCAGCGGACTGGGCCTTCAGTGATCCCCTTACCCCTGATGCAGAGGATTGACTTGGCGTCCAGTGGAGACTCTTTGTTTTTGTTGAAATTCCTTTTCTTAGAACCATTTGGGATCGTAAGGGGGAGGGAGGGTGGACCAGCTCAGGGCACAGTTGTTCTGGAACCAAGAAACGAGTTTGGAACGTTTTGTCCTCGAGAGACCTTCTCAATTGTCTGCCTCTCTGCAGTCTCCCAAATACATCTTTGCTGCAAAGTTTCCCAGGCTGTGTTTGTGTGGCTCCAACTCTCTTTTCATGTGTGCTGCTGCCTCCTTCGGCTACCTCCCTCCAGGCCTGGAGACATTTTAGCATGACCAAGGTAGATCTGGCACAAGGGCTGTGCTGCTCTGTGTTCAGTCTTTGCCCAGCTACAGGTCCCTAGAAGCTTGCAGGAGAGCCTGTTTGTGCTTCCCAGCCTCTGCCAGGAAGTAAGCAATAGTGGCTGATCAATTTACTTGGTGCAGCCAATCCTATAGCTGTCCTTCATCTTTTTACCTAATTTTACCTTTTTGATTCACTAGCTGCTTGCCCCTCTTGTAGCAAGGAGTTCCAGCAGTTAAAAGCACTTTTTTTTCATCTTACTGCTTTTAGGGAGCCATTATGGAAGTTTGTATGCTGAGTGAACTTCATGATATATGTTTGTCCTCCTTTCATGTCCACGACAACTGCCCAGCTACAGTCAATGCTAGCAGTCAATGCTTGTTAAAAAGAGGCTAGAGGGTCGTAATCCCCCTAGAACAGGGGTTCTCAGAGTGTGCATCACAACACCTTAGGGCATCACAGCAGTCAGAAGGGTGCCATGGGATGTCCCTATTCCTGTTCCTTCAGGCGTCACCAGCTTGGATTTTGCAAAATCCCACAAGATCCAAGTTGGCAGTGATCAAATCTCACATGATGCCGCCATCTTGGATCTCACAAATTCTTGCAAGATTTTGGTGCCACCTTCTTGGCTCTTGAGAGATTTTGTGAGATCCAAGATGGCAGCGCCCGGCTGAGCTGGAAAGAAGAGGCTGCAGGGGTTCCATGACCCAAGTAAGTTTAGGACCCACTGCCCTAGGGACACGCAAGACTGAATTTGGTTCATGCTACCTATATCCTCAGGAGCTCAGGGCAGGATACAGTAGCTGGCCAAAGGCCAACCAGTGAGGGTTCGTGGGTGGGGATTTGAATCCAAGACTCATCAGCATGCCAGCTCTCCTTTAAACATTGCTGGAGCTGTTACACAGTGTATTTCCTTCTGCCAACAGCTCCACTGTTGCCATCCCTTCTGCTCTTCCTTCCACTAACATTAATGAGGGAGACAAGCAATGATTTTCCATGCAGCAGCTGCCACTCCGCTATCTACAGTAATCAAACAGGCCTCTGCTTGAGAGGAGCCAAATATCTGCCCATTAGCACTGGGGGCTTCCTTCCCACTACTTAGCTTTATTTCCTCAGCAACCAGTATTGAAAGCTTTGGTGTTTACCTTGCAGCTGTCACTGTTGGTACAAGTAACAATGCCCAGTGCCCGCACGTGAGCTCAGGCCCACAGATTACAGAGCCAGCCACCATTGGCTGTCAGGTTTTTTTCCCCCAAATCAGGTTGAAAGAGGCGTCTTCTAAAGCTGTTTTAAGTCTTAATTAACAGCTTCCTCCAGGCAGCTTTGACTGCTTCCCTTAAAACAGTGCGGCAACATTCGCCTTTATGGTCTTCACATCCACCAGGAGACACTTCTGGGCTCTGTGGCTCTGTTTCTAGGGCAACTGTCTAAAGTTGCCCTAAAAACAATCAAAGATCTTGGAAGAGTTTTTCAACCGCTATGTTCCAGACTCCTGCAGCACCCCTGCAGACTTTTCACGGCACACCAATGTGCCACGGCACACTGGTTGAAACTCGCTGTGCTACCGCTCCAGCAGTCACAGTTTAAATCTCAGAAAACCACAGACTTGCTAGATACCCTTAAGCATACCTCTGTGGTTCAAGTCACTACCTGCACTAAGGGGGGAAAAAAAAACTGATCTAACTTACAGGATTCTTGTGCTCTTCACAAACCAGCACCTGCTTTCAACACCAGAATGCTGTCAATGTTAACTTTTACATGGCACTACCTGTTCCTCTGTGCTGGAGCAACCCCCCACCCCCACCCCAAGATTAGGCACAGAGTTTTCAGAGATCCCCCTCTCTCTTACAACCAGGTAGTTTGGTCCACCTGCTGTTCTGCTATGAACTGTGACGGAAGGTGGACTTGGCCCTTCCTGTCTGCACACAGCCTATCACTGCATGAATTAGGGGTGAATAGGAGGCACACTGATCTGTAGAGGGAAGATCCTGCTGGAGGGGTGCAAAACTGGACTGTGGTTGACCGCACACCTCCAGTCCAGCAATTCCAGGAAACCTGAGTCAGACTCTCAGGAACAGCCTTGAGGGAGCCATTTGGAATAAGGTGCATTGCATCAGAAAGACCAACACTCATCACTGAAGAACAGTGTATTTGGCACCTTATAGCGTGTTCCGCTTTAGGATCAAAGCAACCCCATTTCAGAACAAGAATCCGTCCTCCCCTCGCTAAGCCTCGACAACCTGTTGCAGAACTGAAGAGTCTCGCCCACCGGCAGGAGAGCACTTGCTTCAAAAGAGACAAAGACAACCCACTTCAGAGGCCGCTCAGTTCCAACTTCCTGCGCACCCAACAGCAAGAGTTCAGTCCCTCTCTGGAAGCTTTTCAGTTATAATGCCTGAAGTAATAGAATACCCATTGGTGTCCTATGAATAGACTCAAGTGTTCCTCGAGAGGCTGCTGATGTGGTGTGCCTTCTGGTAGGCTGCTGGCAAGGAATTCCGGGAGATGCCAGGCTGGCACAAAGTAGCAGCCAACTGTAACGGTCAATAATGCCGGTTTTGGCTGTCTGGTCCGGTTTGCATCCTAAACAAAGGACTTGACCAGAGTCACCATGTGGTCCACTCCACAAGCAATGTCCATCACTTCCCCTGGCACCGTTACCTAGAAAAGAAAGGTCAGAAAAAATAAGTGTGCTTTCGATCCAGCCCAGCATTTCTCAACATTTGTCCCCTACGCGCTATGCATGGTCCACCTGTTGGGCGCAACTGGTGATGATGTCATCACCAGTTACTTCTGGATTGGGAGGTGAGATAGAATGTGGCAAACACCAGTAGGAGGCTCAGGGTGGACAGAAGGGTTTTTCTGAGCATGCGAAAAGTGCATAATGGAGCTCTGCCCACATAGTCAAGCCTCCTACTGGTGCCTGTCATGTTGCATTACTGGTCTCTCTACCAGGCAGCAGGGTTCTGGGTTTCCCAGGTGTACCACCAGACACCACCTGAAAGACCACCATTGATCTAGCCCTTTTCATTTCATGGCGCACTGAGAAGGTGCTAAAATTGTTACAACACACCATCAGTGTTGTTGTTTTTTTACAATAGACAAGGCACACTGTACTGCCAGCAGGGAGCTCACATCTCCAATGGCCCAACTAATAACTGACCCTCTCCCAAATTCCCACAGGGCACCTACAGACCATAACAGCACACCAATATCCGTGGCACACCTATTGAAAATTGCTGGGCTAGAGGGAGCTTTGGCATGCAGAACCCGTGCTCAGCCGATCAGAGCAGAGAGCATGGAGGTCCAGGTGGACCAAGGGTCCGACAGCATCACTGTTCAAGCCTGATGAGTGGGGGGGGCAGGGGGAATAGCTCAGTGATAGAGCACATGTTCAGAGAGCCCCAGCTGCAACCCAGTAGCAGGAATGGGAGACCGTTCCACCTGACACCAGTGGCAATCCTGGCCACTCTGGCACCTCCAGGGATGCTGTCTCCACTTGGAGGTGCCACCACCCCAGACCCACTGTCTCCCCCTTAGGTGTTCTGGGGGCCTTCTAAGGGTCTTTAAACGTCACTTCCTGTTTTTGCCTGAAAACCGAAAGTGACGCTTAAAGGCCTTCCAGAGACCTTAGAAGGGCTTACGATGGCCAGGGAGGCCACATGCAGCCTCTCCAGCCCTCAGAACGCCTCCAGGGGGAGGCAGCAGGTGCGGGCAGACAGCACAAACCTAGATGGCCAAAAGATCTGACTCAGTAGGAAACAGCTTCATACTTTCACACTCTCACGATGGCCTCCATCAGTGCTCTTTTTACTAGAAAGCATTTGAAAAGGAGCTCTGGGTGGGGGAGGGGGGAATATCCCCAAAGCTGGTTTTGTCCCCAGAGTTGCTGGTGTGTTACAGGGAAAACACAAACTGATCAGCACCCCTCCCTGCCAGTATTTTCTGGCTGCTTCAGTGTAAGTCAACAGAGACAAGGTCAGCTATACAATCTTCCAGGGCAAATGGAGATTGGCGGGGGGGGGGGATTCCTCCTGCCTTTTTCCCCCCCGGCTTTCCCATCAAGAAACAAGGCAGGAGGGGGCGAATGTCGGCTAGACAAGTCCTCTGTCCATCTCCATCTGTCACTTCTATTCAGAAGTAGGCCGGGGACAGCATCTCATCCTCCCAGTAAAGCTGGACAGCATCTCACTGACCCAGTAAAGCTGAAGCATTACTACAAGTCCTGCATGCCAGGTTCTCCATGGACTGTTTTCCCAGTTAAGTCTGATCCAGAAGGGGGGCGGGGCACATGATATGTTTTGGGCTTGCAGTCCATTCTCCTCCAAGAACATCAGTGGCCTCAAGGAGATTCTCCTTACCCTCCAGGGAAAGTACTGGTCCTCCATTCTGCCAATCCCCAGACAACCTCGGACATTCTTGCCCCACACAAAGAGCTCGCCCCGGTCTGGAAGCCAAAACAGAACACACCGAGTGGTCAATCGGGTGACCTTCGTGGGCCACATCTGCACCTTTTCAACTCTTCCAACTGGCCTGCTTATTTCATAGGTCACATTTTCCTCCACTGCCATCACTCTTCAATCATTTAAGAATGAAAGAGACAGAACGCTTGTCTCCCACTGGCTATGGACATGGATCCAGGGTGGGGGGGGAGAGTGTTCTTGTGAAACAGAGCCAAAGAAAAGGGGGGGAACTCAACAGATTCATTTGGGAGGTCTCTCTCTGTAGGGTAGGTGGAGGAAGAGCTGACACAACTCACTGTCTGCTGCCCCCTACAGGGTGCATTTAATTTGCTGGATTGCTCCTTCCAAGAGAGGGGGGGCAGGAATCAGCCCAGAACTCTGGGCCCTTTCTTCAGTTCAGTGGGGAAGGAATAGGAGCCGCCCCATTTTTTGCTTTTAATTTTGCATTAAAACTAAAGTGCTGGGAGTCGGACTTAGACCTGGAAGATCCAAGTTTGAATCCCTGCTCAGTCATGAAGCTTTCTGGGTGACCTTGGGGCAGTTACTCTCTCTCTCAGCCCCCCCCACCTCGCAGGGTTGCTGTAAGGACAAAAAGGAGGGGAAGAACTATGTACATCACCCTGAGCTCCTTGGAGGAAATGCAAAAAATAAATAAATGCGCCAGGGCATCAGATTACAGCATGGCCACAAAAGCACCCCATCACCACAAACATTGCATCAGATTTTGTACCTTCCTCACAGGCTTCTTTATCACTTCTTCCTACCCTGCTTTCCTACCAGCTTTGCATTCCTACCTACCACTTGCTTTGCATTCAGAAGATCCCAGGATTCATCTCTGGCAGCATCGTCAGGGAGCCCACAGGAAAATTCCTGTCTCAAGCCCCATGGAACTCCTGCTGCCAGCCAGTGCAGACCATCCTGAAGGACCAAGGGCCTAAGATAACTTTGTAAGATCATCCCACACCTCTGCAAACCTATCACCTCCATCTTCCTCCTTCACGTGGCTCCTCCCTTCTCTAGACCCCAGGTGAAGTTTTATTCTGTCCCGTCTTTCCCGTTCCCTCAGAGCATGCTCTTTCAACATTCTCAATTGTCAATACACTCAGCAGGCGAGACATATGTACGCATTCCATGACATCACAGCAGTTCAACCAACAGGACGTTTTGGGAGCAAGAAAGCAGTCTCTCACAGAATACGCATTTTTTTACCGTGCTCTAATGGGATCTAACGCGTATAAAAATGGGAACACAATCTTAAACTTTTTCTTCTTCAGCTGATGCTGAAACCGGTGCCGATTCAATCAGGGCTTGCGTATAGCTCCAACACAAAAGCAGCTGCTGCAGAAGCTATAATGGGAACGGCCCTGGATGAAATACTAGTGAGAAGAAGTATGGCTGGTGGCCACATGTGTAAATGCCTTTTCTATAGTAGCACAAGCTTATGGAACTCCCTGCCACATACAATCAGGTAAGCAGCACCCATATCAGAATTCCAGTAGCTCCTGAAAACCCTGGGAAGTGTGGACAGCAGACCTGCAATTGGTCCAGAAGCCAAATTCTTTTTCCATTTTGTATTCTTTGCGATTCTGCTGTGGTTCCTGTTATTTTATACAGTGTACTGTATACACAGAATCCGTGGGGAATCCATTCCACGCCCCCCCCCATGGATACCAAATTCCATGAATAACTAAATCCACAGAGGACCCTCAGAGGACCTCCCAGATGCGAAGTGGCTTCCAATTGTGTCCAGGTAGCCTTCTGAAGCACACGGAGGCCACACATGGCTGCCCCGGACCTCAGGAGGCCTTCCGGACGGGACAGAAAGTCAGTTCCAGTTTGTGTCCAGGAGATACTCTCAGGCCTTCCAGCTGCAGGCTCGACATCCACAGATATTCACTGATGTCAAATCTGCAGATAAGGAGGGTCCACTGTATTATATAACTGTTTTAAAAATGCATGTTTAGTCATCATTCCTATACTCGATCATTACTCGATCATTACTAAATCGATGGTAAGGCCACACCTGGAGTATTGCATCCAGTTCTGGTCGCCACATCTCAAAGGACATAGTGGAAATGGGAAAGGTACAAAAGAGAGCAACTAAGATGATTACTGGGTTGGGGCACCTTCCTTATGCGGAAAGGCTATGGCATTTGGGCCTCTTCAGCCTAGAAAAGAGACGCCTGAGGGGGGACATGATTGAGACATACAAAATTATGCAGGGGATGGACAGAGTGGACAGAGAGATGCTCTTTACACTCTCACATAACACCAGAACCAGAGGACATCCACTAAAATTGAGTGTTGGGAGAGTTAGGACAGACAAAAGAAAATATTTCTTTACTCAGCATGTTGTTGGTCCGTGGAACTCCTTGCCACAGGTTGTGGTGATGGCATCTGGCCTGGACGCCTTTAAAAGGGGAGTGGACATGTTTCTGGAGGAAAAATCCATTACGGGTTACAAGCCATGATGCGTATGTGCAACCTCCTGATTTTAGAAATGGGCTATGTCAGAATGCCAGTGCAAGGGAGGGCACCAGGATGCAGGTCTCTTGTTATCTGGTGTGCTCCCTGGGGCATTTGGTGGGCCGCTGTGAGATACAGAAAGCTGAACTAGATGGGCCTATGGCCTGATCCAGTGGGGCTGTTCTTATGTTCTTATTACCCTGCCATAAGTGAGATGGAACAGCAGAACACAATAAAGAGATGAAAGAGACTATCCAGACTTGGAGCAAGACAAAGAGAGACCATTTCCTCATCAGCCACACATCTAAGAAACTTACTGGTGATCGCGGCAAACTGGCTGAGACCGCAACGGATCCGAGTCACGCGGATGTCAGCGCTGAAGTCAGACAAGCCAAACAGAGTAGGGGGGATCATTTCCGGAGTCGCTGCTTCCATCAGCTTCGGTCCTTTCCCAAGTATTCCATAGCCCCACACAAATACGTGACCTTCCTCTGGGTTGGGCGGAAAACAAGTTCAGCGACTGGCCATTCATTCCTTTGCCACAGGCTCTGAGGGCCCAGATTCGAGAACATGAGAGACGGGCTTACCATTTACCAGCGCACTGACCGTCCCTCCACAGCAGACGTCCTTCACCCTCCCAACCTTGAAGGGAAGATGTCTGGGCACGTTTACCTGGGCAAGGAAGGAAGTTCAGAAGATGATTTCCTCTAGTTTTTTGCTTGGTCTCTTTCAAAGACCAATTAAATTTTATGTGGAAGGAACAAAGGGCAAGATGATGTAAAACGTATCTAAATTAAAACCAAGAACCACAGTCCAGGTTCTCCCACAAACTCAGAGGCGTATGCATGCCCTACCCTGTAGTCATATCCTGAATGTTCAGAAGTTACAGCCAAGCACAAAATTCAATGTGCTGCTAGTCCAAGCTTTGCCTTTTTCTTTCCTCCCTTGATTTAAATTTGATGCAGCAGAAACAGAACAAAAAAAAGCACGACACTTCAACGCTTGTCAAAATGCTAAACAAATTCTTCACCTTCAGCAAACTCTGCCCCCAAGTACTCCACAACGCTATGATCTCATCACGCACACTCAGAAACTGGCATTGGGTGAGGAGTACAACATCCAGACCATCTCAGCTCTCACATAGTTTCCTGGGTTCTCCTGTCTTGAGTTTCCTGGGGTCTTTTTTTGTTTGTTTTCATTTTAAGCCAGGTCTAAGCCTTAAGTTAACAATACTCAACGTTTTCCTTCTCACAACACACTGACTTCTATGGTCTTTGGCTCTTGTGATGTCACTTCCAGCTTCCAGGAGACTCTTCCGGGTTCTGTGGCTCTGTTTCTTGGGCAACTGTCTATAGTAACAAATTGTCTGTCCCTCTTCCTCAGATAGCAATACAGACAGTTGCCCTGAAAACAGAGCCACAGAACCCAGAAAAGTTTTTCAGTAATTTTTAATGCTGTGCTGCAATCTCCCGTGGCACACCTGCAGACCTCTCGCAGCACACCTATGTGCCACAGAACATTGGTTGAAAGCTTCTGTCTTAAGTGAATGAACACTGTATGGTAAAAGGAACAAAACCCCAGCAGGCTAATCTTGCCCATCTTTAAACTCAGAGATCCCACCTGTCTGCTCCAGCACCTTCCCACCAGCACCAGACACCCACATGTTTGACCAGCGGACCTCCAAGGACAAATCCCTGCCCACCAGGCCCTACAAAGTTCCACTCTCTCAAAGAAGAGCCCTGTTGGATCAGGCCAAAGGCCCATCTAGTCCAGCTTCCTGGATCTCCCAGTGGCCCACCAGATGCCTCAGGGAGCACACAAGACAACAAGAGACCTGCATCCTGGTGCTACTCCCTTGCACCTGCCATTCAGAGACAGACTACCTCTAAAAGCTGGGGAGCAAATATAGTCATCATGAGCATCCCCATACGTTACAGAAATAAGTGTTTCTTCTGAGTTTGTTCCAACCTGGGTCAATTCGGTTACAGCAGCCAACTGCAGGTATTCGGAGTTTCCCCAGCCAAAGAGGTCACCGTCCTCTGACACAGCAAGGCAGCAATCACCGTAAGTGGTAACCTTAGCAATGGGGACACCAGCAATATCCCCACCCAGTTTTGCAGGGGTGCTGGTAATGTCGTAGTGACCGAGGCCTGATTTGGAAAGAGGAAGAGAAATACTTCATTGCAGGTATATACAGTGCAAAATTGGTGGACTTGGGGGTCTGTCAGTGGGACAGAGAAATGGGAGCAACTGTGGACAAAGGAGAAGTTTGTGCATGCTCAGAAGACTTCTGCAAAAAAAATACTAGTGTGCACATTTGAAGACAGAATGAGAAGAATCACAGAGTTGGAAGATACCCAAAAGATCATCTAGTCCAACCCCCTCCCTGCAGCAGGCAATCCTCCTAGCACAAGTCCAGCAGGTGTGGGGAGATGGAGGTATAGTCCCAGACTGCTGAGGTTTGAGGCTAGCCAAGCAGAACCTTCTTCATCTAGACCTCAACTTGTGGGGTGGGGGAAATTCTGTTTTTTCATCTCCTAACACCCATGGCCATTTCCAAGCCCTTGATGCTTTTTACCCAGCATTCCACAGCTCTTCTCACAAGTTGCAGCTCCAACTACCTGTTTGGCCATCTGCTCCCCACCCACAGGCAAAGACATCTCCTTTCTCCGTCCGGAAGAGGCTGTGATCCTGCCCACAGGCCACCTAGGTGCAAATATAAAGGGGGCAGAGGTTTGGAAGCAGGGGGGACAAAAAGATGGGCAAAAGGAGGATTCAAAATTAAATGTGACTGCTTAAAAACAATTAAATCATGGTAAAATATGCATTCAAAAGGATGTCTTACTTGGGCAACTCTGTTTTCACACTCGGGCAGTCTGTGGATCAGCTGGCTTCCGCTGGATCAGGGAGAGAAGGTCAAAGAAAACAGTGGACATGTATAATTTGGTTTGCAATCCAGACAACTACTCTGTAAAATAAGTGAATGTCATTATCTCTATATTACAGATGGGGAATACTGAGGCTGATGGGAAATGGCTTGCCCATTCCCCAAGTCTGTAGAAGATAAGAGATTCAGACCTGGGGAATTCCAGTTTGCATCTTGGTCTCTTTTAGCCTCTATACTACCTCAACTCTGGTGGAAAGAGGAATTAGCAGTGTACACATGCACGGAGAAGTTACCAAAACCCACAGATTCATTGAATCCACAGGTGGGGGCCATCAGAGGACCTGATCACATCTGGGAGGTCAAGTGAGCCCCTCTCACACCAAGTCAAATCCACACATGCCAAACCTGCAGATAAAGAGCCCCCCCCCCCCAAGTAATCTAATAGCTCCCTATTTCACAAGCTTACAATCTAAAAAGATGCAGAACTCCCACCAGCAAACAGCCATTAGAAGAGACACTGTGCTGGCGTAAAGAGGGACAGTTACTCCTCCCCAGCGAAATATAAGAGGACCATCACTTGAAAATGTACCTCTTTACTTGTTTCAGATTTTAAATTAAGTAAGCTTTTCATTCCAACAGATGGATTAAAACAATCTTGTCAATTAATCCTAGCCATTGATTAATTAAATCTGCATCCATTGCATATAATAAAACACAGCAGTTCCTAAGGGGGGGAAAGCACACTTGGAATCAAGAGGATATAAGCGAGTCTTAGAATAGGTATTCCCATATCTCTCTCCCCCACAAGACAAAATTCTTCTCCTGCAGTCCCAGGGCTGCTATGCTTTTAAAGTATTTTTTTAAATCACATCCCATGACTGATGGGAATGATTTTTTACCATATCAAGGTGGGTTCATTGGATAAGTCAACCCATGTGTTTTCAGGTTAGGCAATTTGGTCCTGGTCTAGTAGTTAAATATTATTGTAATAATCTGGAAGCAGAGGGGTCAGCTGGAACCAGGCAGATTCTCGTACCTGTAAATTTCACCTTCAATCACTTTTCGGCCACACTGGCCATAAGCATTGTTCCCCATGCTGAAGACTGAAACAGAGTTATGGGTTGCAATCAGAAGAATATCATGTTCCACTCCACCCTTTTGGAAGGTGGCACTGCCTTTATGCACACACACAAGCTCCGTGAATGTTTGGGGACTATTTTAAAATATCCAACTGCAGTCAAAACCAGGAGGGTAGTTGTCCAGTGCTCCAACCCTCCTGTGCAGACATCTGCAAAACCAATTACTGGGGCTGGGCTGGAGAGGATTGTGGGGTGAGAAAGAATATATGGCAAGTGTAGAGACAGGGGGTGCTCCTTCCTTCCCACCCACCCACCAGACTAAAAAGCACTGGAAAACAAGGATGAAGATGCATGACAAATCAAGATTCTTTGAACTTGCCAGATTACCACACCTCCTTCTTTGTCAGTCAGCACCAAGGAGTGCGCTCTCCCACAAGACACCTGCAGGACTCTGGTCTGCTGGGGTTTGTCCAGGGGCAATGGAACAGGGCTTGGCTCCAAGATGTATTCGTAGCCTTTTGCTTTGAAGAAGAAGAAAAAAAAAGACAACCAATTAAAAAAAAACTAAGACAAACTGACCACAATTTACGACCAGAGCTCTAAGCATTCAGCTACAAATATTCAGAGGTACCCTGCCCCATACATGAAGTTTTCACTGCTAACTGACATGGCCAACAGCCAAAATGCAGCACTTGTGCGTCAGCCCAAAGCTCCATCAAGCACAACATCCGTTTTCTAACATGACCAGTCAGATGCCCTCGGAAAGCCCACAAGCAGATCAGGAAGGTAATGACCCTCTACTGTTTTACAATCCCTAAACCTGGCATTAAGAGGTAGAGTGCCTCTGTACATGGAGGTTCTACTAATAATTATTACTGCTAACAGGAAGCTCTGTTGGATCAGTCTAGAGGCCCATCTAGTCCAGCATCCTTTTTCCATCAGTGGTCAAGTCAGTTGCTTTTGGGAAGCTCACAAGGAGACTATGCGTGAAGGGCCACAGCCCACAGAGACCCCAGCCATGCCTAAATCCTACTGAAGTCATGCAGCATAAAGACATCATTCAGCAACCCTGTGCAAGGGACTCCAGTGGAATTTAGATGACCCCCAACTTCCTAATTGGGTTGTAGCAAGTGCCCTAACAGAGGTTACCAAAAGAGGTAGGAGTGAGGGATGGAACACCATCTTCAAAACTCCAAACCTCATCAAGGGTCCAGGTACTTACAGCGATCTTTCCTGCTGTGATGAAAGCCAATCTGAGAGTCTTTGTTTAGCCCCATTCCCCAGACTTTCGTAACATCCGTGGTTTTGGAGGATAAAAGTGTGAATCCATAGCCACAGGCGGCAGAGGAGATCTTTCAAGGAAAGGTAATGATATGTAGTTTAATACAGATACAGAAAAATGGGTAGAGAGCCAGGGTTGTTGCGAGGAGAAAGCCCCAAATTCAATCCCTGGCATTTCCAGATAGGATAGGAAAGACCCGCTTTCAAACCATGGAACATAGTTGCGTGTCAGTAGAAAATACTAAACTCAATGGCCAAGACTCTGTTTAAGTCAGCCTTATGTGTTCCTAGAAAACCTCTCTAATGAATGGAATAGAAGGGACCATGAACAGAATTTTGGAACCAGTAACTTTGCACAAGTGACATAGACACCAGCAACTCAGCTAAGCGATACAATATTTATCTATTTATATCAGGCTTTTCTGCCCCAAAGGGCACCCACGGCAGCTCACGTATCAGACTATATATATAAATCATAAACGTATATAAAAATAAGATACAGAAATAAACATAACCAACCCCTCCCCTCCCCCCCTCAAAAGCTAGCAGACAAAGAAATGTTTTTAAGCCTTGCCCATACTTCTCCGTAGAGGATGATTGTAGATCTCCGGGAAGAATGGTTTGGAGGAGTGGTGCCACAACAGAGCACCACCATTTCCTTCACCTTGGATGGCAGTGGAACTCTTAGCAGGGACCTGCCAGATGATCTAAGGCAGCCATTTTCAACCACTGTGCCGTGGCACACTGGTGTGCCGCAAGTGGTCCACAGGTGTGTCACAGGAATTTGGGAGAAGGTCATTTATTAATAGGGCCAATGGGAGATGCGAGCCCCCACTGGCAGCATGGTGTGCCTTGTCAATTGTCAAAAACCTGGTGGTGTGCCTTGACCATTTTAGTGCCTTGTCAGTGTGCCGTGAGATGAAAAAGGTTGAAAATCACTGATCTAAGGAGTGGGGGATTCCAAAAGTACTTTGTTCCCAGGCCATATATGAATCCTCCATAGCTCAGAAAGCACATCTCTCAATACAAGCCCACTAGTGATTGAAAGGAGAGTTCTTACTCCATGTGAGCATAAAAAAAAACCTCTCTTGATCATGTGAACATGGAAGGTGACTTCTATGGAGTCAGGCCCTTGGTCATTCCAGCTTTGTATTGTGTACCTTGACCAGCATCAGCTCCCCAGGGTTTCAAACAAGCATCTTCCTTAAGTCTGCCTGGAGTCACCAGCCAAGACTGAACTCCTGCATGCAAAAGACATGCTCAGCCACTGAGCTACGACCTCACCTCAGACCAGGATCTGCCTTGTACAGCATCCTCTTTTTATCTTTTCAGACCCTTCCAGGAAGCCTCAAAACAGGGCAACTGAAAGGGGAAAGTGGCCCACCTGCCCCCCATCTCTCCCTCACCTTCGTCTCCAGATCCAGGCGATAGGGAGTGGGTTGGATCCTCCGCCGCTTCTTCCACCCGGCGTCAGGCACGACGAAGCTCGGGATGCCCAGAGCCCCGGAGTAGGAGAAGCCCCACACATACACCCGGTCTTTCCTCTTGGCGTGCCTGCCCACGTACTGGAAAATGGGGGTGCTGCTGTCGGCCTCCTGGAGGTCCCGGGTGCTCTGTGTCCCGGTGGCTTTCGCTAGGCCCCTGGAGGGCCCCTGCAGGGAGGACCCCCTGGAGGGGCTGAGAAAGGGGTCCAGTGCGGCTCTGGTGGGAATGTGAGGAGCCCCCCAAAGGGAACCCAGTGCCCTTCCTGGGGGGGCCCTGCTGTGCATGCTGGGAAGCCCAGGAGTCCCCCCTGCCTTCCTCAGGGGGCCCAGAGGCAGCCCCTTCTTGGGGCCCAGGTGGGCACCCCAAGGAGGCTCCAGGGCCTTGCTTGGGACTCCCCCCACTCCTCTATGGGGCCTGAGCCACTGCAGCACAGTGGATCCCAGTGGATCCCTGACCCCTTTCTGAAGGGCTGACAGCAGTCCACGCCCTGAGCCCATCACAGCCTCCCCCAAGGGATCAGAGACCCCCAAGCCTCCCTCCCATCTGGGCCCCCTGCAGCATGGGCATGGGCAGCGCCATCTTGCCCACCTTCCCCCTTTGACCCGCTTCCTGACCTCTGCGCAGGCGTGGGCGCCGCGGCCATGACAAGGAAGGCACGATTCCCCAGGGACAGCTTTCTTCTGCGCAGGCGCAGAGGCTCACGGTCGTGAACGTTCTGTTATGACTGTACCGCGGGAGAGGTTGTTCTGCGCAGGCGCAGATACTCGCAGAGTGGGTCGCCATGACACGAGAGGCATGATGCTAATGCCTATAGAGTCGGGTTGGAGGCGGCGGCCATGAAACCAGAGGCAAATGGTTGCCTCTCTCATTCATTGTCTTTGACTGGTCAAAGGGGTGATCTTGGTGGCATTGCAAAGGCACTAGACCTCATGATCATAAATAAACCGCATGGCCTGACACACCCTGATTATTTCTGCTCATTTAAGTCTTTCATTTAAATTAAGGCAACATTAATTAATCAATCATTAATCAAACAATTAATGAAGCAATCAATTAAAGGTTTCCTTTTCCCTCCCAGTTGCTATTTTAAGGTTGTTTTGATCTTAAAGTAGCAGCTGGGAGGGAAAAGGCAAACTTTGATTGATTAATTGATTTAATTAAATAATTGATTGATTGAAGGTTGCCTTTTCCCTCCCAGTTGCTACTTTAAGATTAAATCAACCTTAAAATAACAGCTGGGAGGGAAAAGGCAATCTTTGATTGATTGATTGATTGATTGATTGATTGATTGATTGATTGATTGATTGAAGGTTACCTTTTCCCTCCTAGTTGCTATTTTAAGATTATTTTAATTTGGAAGGATTTTTTTTCTTTCCTCCCCCCCTTTTTTTTTGCAAGACCCCTCCCAAAATGCATGTATTGAAGCAGTGGTTTTCAACCTTTTTCATCTCATGGCACACTGAGAAGGCACTAAAATTGACAAAGCACACCATCAGTTTTTGTTTTGTTTTTGACAATTGAAAAGGCACACTACACTGCCAGCCAGGGGGCCCACACGCCCCTATGGCCCCACTAACAAGTGACCTCCCCCAAACTTCCACATCGCACCTGTGAACCAGTCATGGTAGAGCATATTTTGATCTATTGCCCTGCGCACTGTACACTTCGAAAGCTGTACTTGGAGCCTTTTTTATGCCATCCTGTTGGTCCATTTATTGATCCCCTTTTTGTTCTGCTTAGCGATAATCACGTAAATATTACTAAGGCAGTTGCTAGTTTTTTGTCTCATTAAAATATCCCCCCCTTCCTAAAAATCTCTTTTTTCCTCTTTCCCTCTTCTATCTTTGGACCATTTCCCTCTTCCCTGCCTCACTATGTTTTTCTTTAGTGATTGTCATAATTTGTTTTGTTTATCTTGTTTATTTGTTATATGCCAATAAAGGTTGTGAAGTGAACCAGTCCTGGCACATTCATGTGCCAGGGCACATTGGTTGAAAATTGCTTGAGGGTGGGGTAAAAATGCATCAATGAAAGTAAATAAAAGCTCTAGTATGCTGCAAGCACTGTGGGAGAGAGGAGGTGGCAGCTTGCGATTTTGCAGTAAATGGTTAGGGCAAGAGGTGGGGGTGCAGCTTTTGTAGCACGGATTCACTGACATGCTGGGGGCCCAGTGGAAAGGGGACCCAAGACCCAGCTGCCAAGCAAATGACAGATTCCTTTACAAGAGCCATGAATCAGACAGCAAAGGACATGCAGCCCTTCCCAGACTAGAAATCAAACACCAGGGTTTGGGGGTATAAAGGGGCCATAGCAGTTGGCATAGCTAAAGGGGGGTGCAAAGCACTAAGTTTTGCAGAGAGCCTCACTGCAGCCTTTAAGGGGCCCCTCCCCTTTGGAGCTAGGCCAGCACCTCCATTTTGCTTCCACCACCTGGAATGGCTGCAAAGGGGCTGGTGCATTTGCCGCCCCTCTAAGGAAGACACTCCATGTGAACATTTCGGGGTGGCCTCAGCCCTGCTTCCTGATCTCACCCTTGCATGCGCAGGCTCTAGTTCTGTACTGTTCCTTCATTAACTGCCCTTCCTTGTTATGCACGTCCTTTCTGTTTCTCAATTTTTCTTCCTCAAAGGAGCTCAGGGTGGTGCGCATAATTCCTTCCTACACAACAGCCCTGTAAGGTAGGCGAGGCTTTACCCCACCCTTCTTCCACGGAGTTCAGAGTGACAGTGCTGACCCTGCCCTGCCTCCATTTCCATGTTTATTTTCCACATTTTTATATCACTGTTCCTCCGAGAAGGTGGTGTACATAGTTTCTTCCTTTTGTCCTTGCTTTCTTGTAAGGTAGGTGAGGTTGAGACTGACTGGCCCAAGGTCATCAGGGAGCTTTGTGGCTGAGCACGGATGTGAACTGGGCCCTTCTAGGTCTGCGTCCAAAACCAGAACCACAACACTATCCTGGATCTCAAAATACAAATCCCACCTCTTGTGGACTGTTTTTCTCCTTTAATGCCTCTAGCCATGGGATACAATTTCATTATCCTTTGAGCCCATGAAAATGAGCTTTCCTGAAATCCAGAGTACATCTCTTGAGCACCCTGAGCTTTCATATCTCTTAAGACTGAGAATTCCAAAATGACATGGCTGGTTTCACCCAAAGACCCGGCCAACTTTCACTTCCTCACCAATTCTCTCCTGTTGGTAAGGATTAACGCTGCAATCCTGTACATCCTTTCCTGGAACTAAGCCCCACTGAACACAATGGAACTTGCTTCTTAGTAGATATGCTACTGTGCTCTATGTCAGCAGATCCCCCCTTCCTCCACTGTCTGAGATAGAGGTATCCACAAGGCAAGAATTCACGGGACCTCCCAATTTTCACCAAATTAAAAAAAGAGGCTTATTTTAACCAAGCAAAACAAAAACCTGGTCAGTACCTGAGCCTCTCTCACAAGCCCCCCTCTGCAGAAGAGTGAAGCTTAGTCAAACAAACTGAGCTTAATCTGTGGAACTCCTTGCCACAGGATGAGGTGATGGCATCTAGCCTAGATGCCTTTAAAAGGGAATTGGACAGACTGATCAAGGAAGAGTCCATCGCAGGTGACAAGCCTAATGGGTAAATGCAACCTCCTGGCTTTAGAAGTAGACTATTTCTGAAAGCCAGATGCAAGGGAGCCGTACCAGGATGCAGGTATCTTGTTGTCTTGTGTGCTCCGTGAGGCACCTGGTGAACCACTGTGAGATACAGGAAGAGCCCAGGACCTTTGCTTTTCCAATTCCACCGACCGCTTCTGTATGAAGATCTCCATTCCTTTCCAGGACAGACTGTTCCGTCTTTGCAGCTCTTGATGCCTAGAACTCCCTCCCTCCCTCCCTCCATCCCCCTGCTCGCTTAAACGTCTCTGTCCTTTCCTCCTTTTTGCCCCCCTTATGCTTGGGCAACTCTTCCAGAATGCCTCTCCCCCCCCCCCCAAAACCCACCTTTGCCACGAAGTCTTTTTCTCAATCCCATCATACTCAGCCCTCACTAGGCCTGCAGTGTTGTGCACAGTTACCTGGAAGTAATCTCCATCAAACACAGAAAACATAACCGGGATGGGCAACCCTCGACAAGTATGTGTAGTAGAAACCAATGCAAGCTTTTCCCTGGTTGACATCTTTCCTCTGTCGTCTCTCCTGCCCCAAGTGTGGCACTGTAAGCCTTCCAGGGCAGAGACCTGTTCTCTTGAACTAAGTAATGTGCCAGGCACATTAATGCTGCAGTAGGGAGGAGGTGGTGGTGCTGATGAGGGAGGAAGCCATTATTCATTATCTGCAGTCTTCTTCCACCACCACCACTACTGGCCTTATGACATTCTCCCTTCCTGTCAACAGTCATATGCAGGGTTATGCAAGAGATTTGAGAAGAATCAGTATGTTTTGGGAGAAACTGTAACCACTAAACCCAGAAGATTTCCTGTCTGTTGCAATGTTTGGGGTTTGCCTCAGATTTGAGCAAGTTCTCAGCTTGAACTTTAATGGGAAATTCCGTGTTCACGCTGACACTTTCATTTCTCAAACATCTGAATGTACACACAATTACTTTGTTATGAACCAAACACGCCTGACAAAGGACACTATATGACACATCTGTTTCCTGGAGATGGACTAACATTGGCCATGCGCTGCTTTGTCCCATCTCTGGTCCTCCGGAGCAGGTCAGGGGATCTTGGTCTGGTTGGAAATGCCACAGATTGGCCTGCTACCTCCCAGGCTCAAGGAGAGGGGAGGGTTAGAGGCCTTCAGAACATGCACGCTGGTTCAAAATGGTCACACTGAGCCTTTTGGGGCGAAGGAGGCAACCTGAGACCAGTCGATCCGAAAAATGGTTGGGTGCCTGCAGGTCCAGGAGCACTCTGGCAAGCAAGGCAGCCTCCTGGCTGCACAAGAAAATCAAGTGGGTGAGCGAGGATGAAAAGAAAGGTCCTCTGCTCATCGTCTCAGGGGGTCAGCAGGAGCTCCATAAAGGCAAGGAGCTCCATAAAGGCAAGGTCAGTTTGGGGAATCGAGGCATCCCCTCGAGGAGGACTTCCAACCTGACCTGCCTACCTGAGAGGGAGGAGCTACCCAGCTACCCAGATGTCAAGGACTGACCCTGCCGTGGAGATCTCACCAGAGGAGAAGACATTCTGATGGACAAATTCAGTCCTCATAGAAAACGCTGAGTCATTAGCAAGTCTGATACCAATTTATAGCAGAGTCCAGCAGTACCCAAACTAAAAAAAACACTGGTTCAGAGAGGGGTTTTTCTGAGAATTATAACTGACCCTCAAAAATGCAGAAACTTTTTGTTGCACTGAACCGGACCCAATTCAAAAAGCTATACATGCTCCAGAATAGGTGATTCAGTCCCTTTATACTCCATTTATACTCATATGTTGCAAGGCAAATCATCAACTCAGAGAAGCAACTCAGAATGACTCGGTACACAGGGTTGAAGGTTCACAGGCTTTTATTGAATTGTATACAATTGGTTCACAGGACTCATGTCCAAAGCATGGACCCTGTCTGAATACTGGTCCTTAACTTTTATACCACACAGTCCTTTGTCTGAAAATCTAGACTTCTCATTCGCTGAAAGTTTGACATCATAAATGGGGCTAACTCTTAACAGGATGTAGATAAAATACTATTTACATACAAGATGGAAAATAGGTGGGCAACAAACGAACAAAACTATTGACTGGCGCTTATTTACATACAGGTGGGGTTTCATCTTGAAATTTTGCCAAAATTACACAATTTCCAAAAGTTTCCAAAACCAGTAGGGTCCGCTGTAACATCATTCCATCCAGCACTGACCCTCACTCACATTTATCAATCTAACTAGGGACCTCTTTGAGAAAATAGGTTTTCATACTATCCTCATTAAAGAGAACACACAAACACTTAAACACAAGTGTGAAGACCTTAATTTTGCAGAACGTCTAATCTATTTATTGACATATATTCCTTTCAAACCCTTCCTAATTAGGGTGGCCTTGCTTGAACCACCTATCCTATCTCTTTGTACCTTTTCTCCTGGTTTTAGTAACTCTCTGTGGGCCCTCTGCAAACCAGTCTTTTCAACTTCCTTTTAACAAATCCTTCTGTTCTCCCATTTACCTTATTCAGACATTACATGCCAAGCAAACTGTTTGAGGCAACCCTGCACCAGCCGCCCTCTTTTCATCTCACTGGCAATTCACACAAAGGACTCCGTCTTAAGGATGATCCTGGTTATCTAACTAAATGTTCTAAACTCATCTCTGCAGGTGTCTGTCAAGAACATCCTTGCCAACTAAGATAAGGATGTCTGCAATGTTAAACCCTTTGTCTAGTATTCTTAAAACTTTACTAAAATCAAGCATTTTGATTCTTTAAGACTTTCTTCTAATCACTACCATATGTCTCCATATATGTTTGTTATACTTTAAGGCCGGGGTGCCCAAACCCCGGCCCTGGGGCCACTTGCGGCCCTCAAGGCCTCTCAATGCAGCCCTCAGGGAGCCCCCAGTCTCCAATGAGCCTCTGGCCCTCCAGAGATTTGTTGGAGCCCACACTGGCCCGACGCAACTGATCTCAGCGTGAGGGCAACTATTTGACCTCTCGCGTGAGCTGTGGGATGAGGGCTCCCTCCACTGCTTGCTGTTTCACGTCTGAGATGCAGCAGCGGCAGCAAAGGGAAGGCCAACCTTGCTTTGTGCAAGGCCTTTTATAGACCTTGAGCTATCACAAGACCTTCATTCATTCAGATAAATTCATCTTTAATATACATTTATGTAAAATTATGTAAATCTATTCAAATTTTACACATAAATTAATTCTTTTTTTCCCCGGCCCCTGACACAGTGTCAAAGAGCTGATGTGGCCCTCCTGCCAAAAACTTTGGACACCCCTGCTTTAAGGCAAAGACTATATATTCGTATGTCCCTATATGTGTCTTTTCCTTCTTTTGAAAACTTAGAACAACAAACAAGTGAGTTGGCATCATAATGTGCTCTGCCAAGAAGGAGTCCTATCTTCCTTGTTGCCCTAGTTACTACTCCCTTAAAGTGTATCACAGCCTTTGAAGCTCAAGGTCTCTCTTCTAAATAATTCCTTCAAGCAGCTGTTCTGTGAGACTAACTATGATGTTTAAATAAAACTCCTTTTTCTATTTTGTGTAGCAGTGTGGCTTTTAAGCTGCTAAGCATTTGTTTCTGAAAATCAAGCAACTCTCTTCCATTATGTATATGCTGTAGTATTAAACTATTTTGTAGTACTCTGCTTATACTTTACTGGGCTATCCAGGTCTAGGGTCAAAGGTCACCGTGCCTCACATATATATATTTATTTTCCTAGTAGTGCAATCCTATGTATATCTACTCAGGTACAAATTCCACTGAATTCAATGGGACTTACTCCCAGGTAAGTGGGTATACAATTGCAATGTTCATTGCTTTTTAATCCTTCTTGTAAAAAAACAACAACTAAGAATTCAAAAGTAAACCGTTTTAAAAATAATACATCTCTTTTCTCGAGTTAAATATTATTGTATTTGGTTCTTACAATTGCTAGGATGCTTTTTTGTTTATGAGGCATTCTGCATAAAATGCAAAGCACTCCTTAAAAGTCTCTGAAACAGAAAGTTAAAAAAAAAAAAATACTGAATGGCCTGAACCAGATCTGAACTGAAATACTGGACTCCGTGATTTACAGTGATCTCACCAAAAAAAAGAGCAGTTTATGCACCAATGGGAATTCAGAAAGAAGTTGCGGTGCTCTGGAATAAACAGTGATAAAAGAGCAAAGGTCCCTCTCCATCTAAGATGTCTGCCGCAGACCGAATTCTGGCACAGCGCTCCCTCCTCACGTGATCTTCTTTTTGGTGCTCTCTGAACAGCGGGTCAAGATCAAATCCTTACTGGGTCTTGGAGGGATGGCAGGCTGAGCTTTGGATTGGTTACTCCCCAGTTTTTCATCCTTCTCCTCTGTAAAGCAAAAGAGGCACACAAAGGTGTTCACCGCAAGCTCCTCCAGAATTGCAGCTCCAAAAACAAAATCCGGCCCAGCTGTCTTTAAGGAAGAATCCAATCCTTCTTCTGTCATTAAGAGCAGGTTTCCAGTAGCTCAGCGCTTAGTTGCAGGCGGGTCTATTAATGCCTCTGCTGGTGCCTGCTTGCTGGGGGTAGAGTCTTGCCCTGGACCCCCATGGCACTCCCCCTGCCCACTGGTAGTTCGGCACTATGCCACAAATACCAAAGAGAATAGATGGTAGCTTGTAACGTGTAACCATGTCGTGAGAATGGATGATGGCCGGATCCCAAAGGATCTCCTCTATGGAGAACTCGTGCAAGGAAAGCGCCCTACAGGTAGACCACAGCTGCAATACAAGGGATCTGCAAGAGGGATCTGAAGGCCTTAGGAGTGGACCTCAACAGGTGGGAAACCCTGGCCTCTGAGCAGCCCGCTTGGAGGCAGGCTGTGCGGCATGGCCTTTCCCAGTTTGAAGAGACACTTGGCCAACAGTTTGAGGCTAAGAGGCAAAGAAGGAAGGCCCATAGCCAGGGAGACAGGCCAGGGACAGACTGCACTTGCTCCCAGTGTGGAAGGGATTGTCACTCCCGAATCGGCCTTTTC
Organism: Tiliqua scincoides; assembly: GCF_035046505.1. Taxonomy (NCBI): domain Eukaryota; kingdom Metazoa; phylum Chordata; class Lepidosauria; order Squamata; family Scincidae; genus Tiliqua; species Tiliqua scincoides. The sequence goes on from NC_089828.1 coordinate 56,139,843, forward strand.
AGCCACACTAGACGCTGTGCCAGAACCACCATTCAGAGCACGATACCAGAGTCTTTCCAGACTGAAGGTTGCCAACACATGCAACGTGTAACCACTTCAGCAGATTAGCAGTGGGTAGGCACAGACTACACAGTGGGGGAGTTTTGGATACAGGAGATCTCCTCGGGGTAAGGGGACATTTGTCCCCTTGCCCCTGGGAAAGCCCCAGCAGCCACTATGGGTCAACTCGGACCTGCACCAGCTATATCACTGGCACAGGTCCACATTGATCAATGCAGGTGTATAAGGCCTGGGAAGGGGGTTTGGATACAGGCATGTGCTGGCACTGCCAATCCCACCCTCTCCCACCCCTTTGGGGACAGGGAACCATTTCTTGATTTGGTTTGCTATGTAAACCCGCTCTGTGAATAAATTTTTGATGAAATTATTCTTAATAATAATAAAACAACAACATCGGGTGAAGCTGCAGACTTTGTGGTAAGGAGCCCAAATGGGGAGACAAATTGCTGCCTAGAAGCCTTTGCAAGTCTTTGCGGCTTTTTTCTTAGCAGGCTTGGACAGTCTCAAACAGTGGCATTGCTAGGCAGGTGTGGGCCACACCGGGCCACGTGCACAGAGGTGGGTTACACCACTGCTTGCCAAAATTTAAAAAATCTAGGTATTTCCAAATACCACCATCATGTTATATATCAATCGATGCGCAATTTCATGCAGGATGCAATGAAACAAACCACGTTGAAATATCTCTATTCTGTCAAAAGTTATAGCCAAAAAACCAGCGGGGGCAGGGCAATGGTATATCACCACAGCTACTACTGCACTGCATGGGTGAAGGCCCATTATAGGGCTGAAGCGTTGGCCTCCCATACCGGATGACGCATAGCGACGCCTCTGCACCATGCCACTTTATAAAATGCATAGAGTATAATTATTCTAATTTAGAATAGAATAATAAAGAGCAAATTTTCTTTTATTAAGGAGGTAAACTTGGTAACCTGCAGCTGACTTGGCTGCCTTTCAAACAAGCAAAGGAAGTTATGGAAGTCCAAGGGGCTCCTGGTCCTGCCCCCCCCCCCCCAAAAAAAAACTTACCAATCACACTGGTTTTGTTGAGAAAGTTGCTCTTCAGCTTCTTTCTGCCCTGCGTGTATTTCATGCTGTTCCTCCTATAGGTCTCCTGGCTGATTTGCTTGCGACTTTGATTGTGAATGCTCTTAATGTTTCGGATGGTGGATCTACCCGGTTGGAAAGAGAGCAAAAGGAGAGGTGTGGGGGTGAGCATCTCCCCGATTCACAGTGAAACCACAACTTGCTGCAGCCTGGCAGAACCCTGGAAAGGGCAACTGTTGGGATGGGCTGCTCAGAGGGCCAGGGTCAGCTTTAAGCCAATTGGTCCAACTGCTCCCATAAGAACATAAGAACAGCCCCACTGGAGCAGGCCAGAGGCCCATCTAGTCCAGCTTCCTGTATCTCACAGCGGCCCACCAAATGCCCCAGGGAGCGCACCAGATAACAAGAGACCTGCAAGGCCTCCTGGGAATTGTAGTTAAGAACATAAGAACAGCCCCACTGGATCAGGCCATAGGCCCATCTAGTCCAGCTTCCTGTATCTCACAGCGGCCCACCAAATGCCCCAGGGAGCACACCAGATAACAAGAGACCTGCAAGGCTTCCTGGGAATTGTAGTTAAGAACATAAGAACAGCCCCACTGGGTCAGGCCATAGGCCCATCTAGTCCAGCTTCCTGTATCTCACAGCGGCCCACCAAATGCCCCAGGCAGCACACCAGATAACAAGAGACCTGCAAGGCTTCCTGGGAATTGTAGTTAAGAACATAAGAACAGCCCCACTGGCTCAGGCCATAGGCCCATCTAGTCTAGCTTCCTGCATCTCACAGCGGCCCACCAAATGCCCCAGGGAGCACACCAGATAACAAGAGACCTGCAAGGCTTCCTGGGAATTGTAGTTAAGAACATAAGAACAGCCCCACTGGATCAGGCCATAGGCCCATCTAGTCCAGCTTCCTGTATCACACAGCGGCCCACCAAATGCCCCAGGGAGCACACCAGATAACAAGAGACCTGCAAGGCTTCCTGGGAATTGTAGTTAAGAACATAAGAACAGCCCCACTGGAGCAGGCCACAGACCCATCTAGTCCAGCTTCCTGTATCACACAGCGGCCCACCAAATGCCCCAGGGAGCACACCAGATAACAAGAGACCTGCAAGGCTTCCTGGGAATTGTAGTTAAGAACATAAGAACAGCCCCACTGGAGCAGGCCACAGGCCCATCTAGTCCAGCTTCCTGCATCTCACAGCAGCCCACCAAATGCCCCAGGGAGCACACCAGATAACAAGAGACCTGCAAGGCTTCCTGGGAATTGTAGTTAAGAACATAAGAACAGCCCCACTGGATCAGGCCATAGGCCCATCTAGTCCAGCTTCCTGTATCACACAGCGGCCCACCAAATGCCCCAGGGAGCACACCAGATAACAAGAGACCTGCAAGGCTTCCTGGGAATTGTAGTTAAGAACATAAGAACAGCCCCACTGGATCAGACCATAGGCCCATCTAGTCCAGCTTCCTGTATCTCTCAGCGGCCCACCAAATGCCCCAGGGAGCACACCAGATAACAAGAGACCTGCAAGGCCTCCTGGGAATTGTAGTTAAGAACATAAGAACAGCCCCACTGGGTCAGGCCATAGGCCCATCTAGTCCAGCTTCCTGTATCTCACAGCGGCCCACCAAATGCCCCAGGGAGCACACCAGATAACAAGAGACCTGCATCCTGGTGCCCTCCCTTGCATCTGGCATTCTGACATAACCCATTTCTAAAATCAGGAGGTTGTGCATACACATCATGGCTTGTACCCCGTAATGGATTTTTCCTCCAGAAACTTGTCCAATCCCTTTTTAAAGGCGTCCAGGCCAGATGCCGTCACCACATCCTGTGGCAAGGAGTTCCACAGACCCCACGCTCCCGGTTGGACCCCACACCTAAGGGGCGTCCACACCACAGTAGTCTCCTCTAATCTCGTCAAACACACACAATGCATTGTTGCAATGGACACCTAACAGCACACTGCAGGCTTGATAAGCAACCATTTTAATTTCCTTCTCCATTTTGACAAAGCCAGGAGGTTTGCTTAGACTTTTAAATCAGCTCACATGCATTTCTGAAGCGCGCACGTTGATTGTTTTCCATCCTACCGTAGAGATCTAAAGTCTATCCTGAATTTTATTGATATCTCTAAGATTCAACAGAGCTCGGCTCCAAACCTGGGGCCCAGCAAAAAATGTTTCCAATTGGCTCCCGCAGCTCCTAAGGTCGCCCCCCCCCCATGGGACTGTCCTATCCCAGTATATGCGTATCCGGATTGTCCTATCCCGTCCACAAATCTGGTGAGGACACAGCCTCGAACTCGCCTCCTCCTGGTGGGTTCCCTGCCTCCACCATCATCACTGCTTTTCCTCTCCCTTCTGCCTCTTGGATTTTTAAAAATGAAAAGGGAGAGAGGAAGAAGAAGCACTGAAGGGAGGAGTGTGGCAGGTGAAATCTCCCACCTTCATGCTTCATCTGCTGTTCCCATTCAAAATCCAGGGAGCAGGAACAGCAGCAACAGAGCATGGACGACAAAGGGTGGTGTGCTCACCATTGGATACAGGGGAAGGGTGTGCATGCTGCTGAAGTGTGGATAGCCCAACAAGGAACCAAGACCAGGGTACAGCATCCACCACCTTAGATACCTGAGAAGTGTGGACAGGCCCTGATTGTTTGGGATCCAGTCCTACTGATGCTTTTCAGGGATCTTGCCCTTGTTCACTGATGAAATCGACTTAGATCTGTTCAGTTACAGGTAGGCTGAGTAGGCAGTCATTCCCTGAGCTGTGTACACAGCACACACATGTACACACTCTATAATGTACACTACATGCTTACCTGTAGAGTCTCATCTGACCACCCAAGAAGCCTGGAAATTATCATTTGGTAGGGAGGTAGTACACAGAGATCTCTGGCTCCACCAGAGATCCCTAGCCCCTCTTCCCTAAAGGACAATTCCCAGGATTCCCTGGGGAGAATGAATGGGTATGAAAGTGAGAGATACCTATGGTGTAGGATGCTGTTTATCATCCATCACATACCACAGGTTAGCAAGAACTTAGTCTGTAGATTGCTGCACATAGATGCTTTTACAGGTTTTGATGCTGTTGATCTATCACAGAAATTGCTAGAAGTTTTTAGAGTGCGTGGTTTAACGTAGATATGGCTTTATTATTTTTTTAAGTGTTATAACGGCACCCTGGTGGGCAGAGAGTAGCAGGAAAAGCCAGATAAAACTGTAACAAAATAAAATCTCTCTCTCTCACACACACACACACACACACACACACACAATACCTTCGTGGTGGGATCCCCTTGTTCCTTAGCTGATTATTTTCTGGTGTGTTCTCATCTCCTGATTTCTGCAAATACATCGAGGGGTAATAGCCAGTGGTTTCATCTTTCCTGGAATGAAGGAAACACCATTTGAATACGTCAGATAAAAGGAGCGTGGCCTGTTTGGGTCGTCACTAATTATAACATCCTGTGGGGCATAGAATATTTTACTTATTTATTTTCCACATTTTTATACCGCCCTTCCTCCAAGAAGCACAGGACGGCGCACATAGTTACTACCTTCCTTTGGTCCTGAAAACTCTGTGCGGTAGGCGAGGCTAAGACAGGGGTCTCCAAACTTTTTGGCCAGAGGGCCGCATCAAATATCTGGCATGGTGTGGAGGGCAGGGGGAAAAAATTTAAATATAAAATTTAAATAAATAAGAGATGGAACTCAGATGAGTGAACAAATTAATGGATGGGCTCATTCATTCAACCTCTCTGGCCTTCAGAACACCCTCCAGACACAGTCAGAGCACATTTCTGGTCATGTTCAGTTGAGCGGGCCAAAGGCTTTCAGGAGACAAGAGGTCGGCCGCGGGCCGGAAAGAGGCTTGCTGCGGGCTGCACCTGGCCCCCGGGCCGGGGTTTGGAGACCCCTGGGCTAAGACATAGCGACCGGCCCAGGACCATGAAGGAAGCTTTGTGGCTGAGCAGAGATTTGAACCTGTATCTTCCAGGTCTAAGTCCAACTCCCAAGCCACTACACTATCCTGGCTATATGATGTGGACTGGGGTCAGTGTAAGGTACTCCTGAACATCTCTAGAGGACCCTCTATGGGGGAGGGGGGAGGCCACTGCTGAAGCATGCCATACTCTGGCCCCTGGAAGTTGATAGCTAGGTGGGCTCCCTTCCTTACTGTGATGACAGATAGGGGTCTTTCATTCTCAGCAGGCCACCAGCATCAACAACCACTGTCCCATCTAGCAATGGTTGCCTTCGTGGCCTTGCTAGGGGGTGTGACGCGCACAGAGGGTGACACCACTACTGGCCAAAATTTTTTAAACCTTGGTATTTTCAAATAATGTTATATATCAATCGATTGATATATAACATTATTTGAAAATACCAAGGTTTAAAAAATTTTATGCAGAACGCAGTGAGCAAACTGCACTGAACTATCTCTATTCTAGCTGAAGTTAGAGCCAAAAACCCAGTGCCAGTGGGGCAATGGTACATCACCACGCCCACTGCCCAGGATGTTGCCCCGCCCACTGCATTCGGGGAGGTCCATCATAGGGGTGACACTCTGGCCTCCCACACTGGGTGACATAAACCCTAGTAATGCCACTGGGCTGCCTGACTTTTTTTGCTCCCCCTTTCCCATGTCGTGATGTGTGGGCCATGGGGTGGGGGTGGAGAAATATGGCAGGCAGAAGCCCCCACTGTTGTTTCTGCTGTTGACTCAGAGTGAATAAATAAAAAAAAAGCCATGCTTGCTGCCCTGGTACAGGAAGGGAGGCCCAAAACCTAGCCCAGTAGAGGGCAACCCGTTGAAGCTCTGGAGCTGAATTCTTGAAGGACAGCTATCTCATCAGACACACACCCCCTCTCCTATGTGAGTTTCCTTGTGGACTCACCTGATAACCCACCAGCCGTCCAGCAACTTATGGATCACTTCGATGGTTTCTCCCTCCTTCAGTGTGATCTCATCATCCTGGGCAGCTGTGTAGGCTTTTCGAACCACAAACAGCTCACCTGACCAGGAACGAAAAGTTTGAGAGTTACAAGGGGCTTCACCAAATTAACACAGCACTGGGAGAAGAAAAAAAAACGCTCAGTAACATTTTTGCAACTAGCTATTATTGTACTTTTTCCCCCTTTCAAAAAAATGAAATGAAAGGAAAAATGGAACTGGAAAGTCTTCCCCTTTCTGGTGGCCTTCATTTACCAAGACAACAACATGAGGTAGGTCACTATAGGACCCATTTTACATACAGGGTAATGGAAGCTGCAAAGAAATAAGTTGGTCTGAGGTCAAATGGGTCTGTAAGGGTGTCATATCAGCAACACCTGACACCTGAGATATTTGAGCAGTGGGTCTGGTGATGTCACAAGGTGGGACCTCATGACCAGTAGTACACAGTTGTTTACTGCTGAATCAAAGCATTTAGTGAAGGTGGCCATCTAAAACCCAACCTTGGGCTGAAAACCTGAGATCCTCCAACTAGCCGAAGTGCTGGGCTTGAGAATCTGAGGCTGAAAATTTGGAATCTGACAACCCTCTGGGTCCATAGCAAAGGTAGAATTCACACACAGGTTACAGCTGAAATTACGTTGTACTTAACCAGTTGGTCAGCCCAGCCCTGGACATCTGAGGATCCACTGAGAGGGTTGTTTTACCTGTATAGTTGGGTTCTTGTTCTTCAGATTCATCTGGGCCATCCATGGGTTCTAGGTAGGCAGCGGGGACCCAGCCTCGTTTGTTCTTTTGCTGACAGAACCACCAGCCTGGAACAACAGCAAAATAAATAAATGCCCCTTCAGATCTCAGAGTTTTCAAGACTTATGTTTATTGACAAGGGGTAGAAGTTAGGACTGCATTTCTTCATGCCATGAGCAAGGCATCATCTGTGATTGCAAGGAAGCCTGTAAGCGGGATCTGTTGTCTCCCACAATGCTTTACTACAGAGTGACTTGAAAACAGTGGGTTCAGCCATGCTGGCATTCCTCTCGGCAGTGAAGGGCCTTGCTGGTTGGGAACTCCCAAGGGTGCCACATGATGTGGCTCTTCTGACCTAGCAATAAAAGCGGCCTCGCTCCGAAGCAGGGATCAGCAACCCTTTCGGGCAAAGGGGTCAAATGTTTGGCAATGATGTCATGAGCGAACGTCTGGGTTGCTGAGCTTCGGAGAGCTCGGCTTGGGAGGTGAAGCCTCCCACCCAATAAGCCAAGGGCAGGCAGCTCTGCCATTCCCTGACCACCACAAGGCATATTGGGAGAGCTCCACATGGGTCAGTTGACTTTGAGTAGCAGGCTGGATCTGGCCGGCGGGTCTGAGGTTGCCAACCCCTACCCTAAAGCCAAACGGATAGTGTTCTTACCACTTTCGCTTTTCTCAACCACGTCCACCGCGTCTCCTGCCTTGACGCCCATCTCGGTTCTGGAATTCTTCTCGTAGTCTGCAATCGCTCGGTACGTCTGAAGGATGATGGGCCCTGTGATGTCTGCCAAAAGAGAAGAAGTCAGGATTTGTACATTCCTGAGCAGGGCGTGAAAGCAAGAGCTATCACCCATTTTATCCCTACCTAGCACTCAAGTTCAATGCCTCTCAACAAGGCTTCCTATCTATCATGGGACTTCCATGGGACTTTCTGTCTATCATGGGACTATCACACTTCCTTCCTATGATGGCTAAAAACATAAGTGGAGAATCTTTGGCTGAATCAGACTGATCTACTGTAGCATTCGGTATCCCATGGTAGCCAACCAAATGCATCTGGGAAGTCCACAAGTGGGTCATGAAGGCACTAGCCTTCCTCTGCTGCTGGCCAGCAATTGATACTCTAAAGCAGGGGTCTCCAATCTATTTGGCCAGAGGGCCGCATGAAATATCTGGGGCAGTGCTGAGGGCCGGAAAAAAAATTTAAATATAAAATTTAAATAAATAAATAAGAGATGGAACTTAGATGAATGAATAAATGAATGAGTGAGCTCATTCACTCAGCCTCTTCGGCCCTCAGAACATCCTCCAGATGCAATCAGAGCACAGCTCTGGTCATGTTCAGTCGAGCGGGCCAGAGGCTCTCGGGGACAAGAAGATGGCCTCGGGTCGGATAGAAGCTCACTGCGGGCCACATATGGCCCCTGGGCTGGGGTTTGGAGACCCCTGCTCTAAAGGTAGACTGCCTTTGAATATAGAATCTCTATTCAGGCACCTTGAACCTATTACAGAAACAAATGCAGGTAGACAAATTCAGAAGGAAAATTTTTATCCATCCAGAACTGGGAAACTTTCCAGAGTTACTAGAAGTGATGAACGAAGAGCCACTTCTGCTTTCTTACCTGCTGCAATTTTCTTCAGATCCTTTGGCATTAAGAAGGTTTCTGGTTTCCTGACCCTGGAAAAGACCAAGAAGAAAAGTCCCTGAAATACCAAACCTCACATCTCGGTCACAAACTGAACAGAAGGCTAGCCTCTCAAGCCTCCACCGCTCCTTCACAATAGGGAGTTTCCCTTAACAGGGCTGTTGAGAGGATTGGATTGCTAAGATGTCATATTGATCAACAGAGTCTAGCAACCAGCAAAAGGGGAGAGAGGCTACCTGTGTTGCTTGCCTGTTGCTCCTTCCTTTTACAGATACTATTGTATCTGTATATTTTACTGCAATGAAGGAAGGACCAACAGGCAATTGACGGGGGCAGTCCCTCTCCCTTCTTTTTGGCCGTTTGCTTCAGGGAGGGGGAAGGTGTTGTATAGAGGAAGAGATGTTAAAAATTTCTGTTGTACAGAGGAGGGGGTGTCAAAGGTACTAGCTACACCACTGCCCCAGCAACTGGTTTTCAGTGTCACTAAACATGGAGGCTTGATTTTGCTGTGAAATGTTTTCCAGTCTATGCATATTTATTTTATTTACATCCCGTTTTCCTCCCCAAAGAGGCTATGTATACCTCACTTCTCTATTTTGTTGGGAGGGGTGCCTTGTTAATATTTTGTTAGTGTGAACTGCAGCACCGTTTGCTTGGGGGGGGGGGGCTTTTCTCTCTTCCTAGATTTTAGAAGTTAAATTTCAGAGTGGGCAAAGGAATGCATTATGTCTTTAGCATGCATGCCAGCAGGGGCAGAATCATTAAGGCACCGTGCAGTGCCCAGTCTATGCATGACTGCTTCTCCCAATCTTAAATGGATGGACTAGAGGAAAATGAACCAGTTCAGATTGCCCCCACCCCCAGATTAGGGTCTCTTTCCCATTTCTACTCACTGGCCTCCTGTTGGGGGATTCAGATCATCTGGTCGGACTTTAAAGAAATCCAGGACGTGCCCACATCGGGCAATCTTGCGGGGCAGGTTGATCAAGGCCAGGCTGTACTCGGCTATGGTGCCTTGGCGGGTTTTCGTCATTTTCTGGCCCTCAAACCACCTTGGTGCTAAGATGGATTAAAGAAAAAGAAAGCATTTAGAAATGAACAGAATGCAGAGAGATTCCGTATACTGTTCCACCTCACAGAGTTGTAGTATCCTGAGAGCCAGGATGGTGTAGTGGTTCTGGGGTTGGACTTAGACATGAAAGATCTAGGTACAAAAACCTGCTCAGCCATGAAGCGAACTGGCCCAAGGTGTGTGACTTTGGGCCAGTCACTCTCTTCTCACCTGCCTCACAGGGTTGTCGTGACACATTGCACTTCCCCACAGGAAGTTGGGGGGTCAGTGGCAGAAAGATTAGTGACAGGAAAAGATCTTTCCACCCCCACCCAGCTACCCAAAAAGAATGTCTATAGACACTGTCGCCTGAAAGACATTTTGACCACATGCCTTTGCTTAGATAACCAGCCGATCTCAAGGCAGCCTTTCAGTTCCTCAAAACCCCAGTGCCTGCATTCCCAAGACACTCGATTTAGCCAAACCACAGGACCTCAATGCTTTACTCTGTACAGGAAACAAACATTTGAGCTCCCACGCGCAACTGCACGCGACCCTAACACCCCGAGAAGCCATTTCTCAGAGTTTGATTTGAGCAAGTATACCACAGGGTGCGGCCACCAAAACTATAAATGCTAAGGGTTTGGGCTTTGGATCACAATAATACAGGGGAAAGTGTTCCTCTGAGCTTGTACAGAGTGCCTTCTCTCTACCCTGAGATAGCTCCAAAGAACTAGGATTAGAAGGAGGGCGACCTTCTAGCACAGAAATCACAAAATCCAGTTCATTTTCTTCCTTGGTATAATAATTTCAGTAAGAGGACTGAACCAGATGTCTAATTTCTGCAGAAGGTGAAATATTTTCTGGGGAAAACTCTGAAATTCATTTTTCTAATGCTGAAAATGTTTTTCATTTCTGTTTTCTACTGCTGCTTGTTGCTGCTTAGGCATTATATATATAACTGGATTTCTGTTTTCCTAGAAAAATTTCCATGGATGATCCCAGCCAATCAGGGATCACAGAGCAGACAAGATGCTCTCACAAGGTGACATAGCCCAGTCAGAGTTGGTTAGGGGCTGATCGCACTGTGGGGAAAAATGAAGCAGTGAGAATTTCTCAGTTCAAGAGTCGTTCCCCCCCCCAAAATATCCCTCTGTCCAACCAAGTTACTGACCTGGCAAGTGGGGAATGATTCTGTTCTCCATGTTGATATCCCCAGATTCAATTGGGAACATTTCCTTTAATGTCCTCTAGTGAGAGAAAACAGCAGCAGTTTGAGAGTCCAGTTGAAAGCCTGGGCAAAAATAATGCATTGTCTGCACTGAGCAGTGCCTGGTAGATATTCGGCCAATGGCATTTTCCCTGTCACTTCAGCCCCACACCTGGCAAACATCTGCGCATTGGGCATCCGCTACATGCGCAGTGGCCCCTCTTAGCACTACTGGACCACCTTCCTGTCAGGAACTTCTTCCTGATGTTATAAGAACATTTCCCCTCTTTCAGTTTGCAAGACTGGTTGAGAGCCAATCAGTAGTGTAGCTAGTGGGGGTGCAAAGCACTAAGTTTTGCAGGGAGCCTAATTGCCCCGTGCAAGCAGCCCCTCTCCCTTGGAGCCACCCTGGGCCACTAGAGAAAATGGAGTCATACACCTCCATTTTTCTCCCACCACTTGGAACGGCTCCGAAGGGGAGAGGGAGGGGTCGTTTGCAGGGTGCAGTGAGGCTCCCTGCAAAACACACCCCCTCTAGCTATGCTACTGGAGCCAATTTCTTCAATCAAATCCCATCTTTGCAGCCATATGACAGGGCTGATACAACACACACATTGCAGGGCACACACAATGCAGCTGCTGTGTGTATACTCTGAACATAGGTGGTTTACCAGGGTGTTCGGGCCCTAGGAAAAAAGTACTGTCCCTGGTCAAAAGGGACAATTGGAATGTAAAGGCAGAGTTTTGACAGCACAAGCGTGTTGCAGATGACTCTGTTTCAACATCGGCTTTCCCAAACTCGATGCAACTGCAAGTTACTACACAAACCGAGCAATGGCGCTTTCCCCATTGCAAGGTTGCCCCAAACGGGTTTCCCGAAAGGGAAATTTGCAATCGCCGATTTTGCAATCTTGTTCAATCCAAGTCAGGGGGCTGAAAAAAAAAAATCCAGCTAGCTGTGCGACATGCTGAAGGCCACCGTGACATGGACAAGGGGAAGCCCGAGAGGCCGCAGCCACACCCAGACCGCTAGAAATCTGAGTCAACCGCCCTCTGGTTTTGGCAAGCGATCATGTGAAACAGTTGAGATCTTGGATGAGTTAACCTGATATACCCTTTTGCAAAGTCAAGGCTATGTCCCCTCTTCTTACTGGAACTACGTGGCAGGACGTGTAACTGAAACAACCGCACAGACTCCCCCCATTTCCCCCTACGTCCGCCCCCCCTGTTGTCTCTCTTATGTGATCTCTACACTGTACACCTCATGGAACTGGGGCCTTGTCTCCCCCACTGTATCTAAAGCTCCAAAAGTGGCATGCATAGCAAAATAAATAGGGGGAAATGGTTCCCTGTCCCCAAGGGGCTCACAGTCTAAAAAGACCCCCAACAGAGACGCCAGCAAAGAGGCAAAGCTGGGATGATTATATTAGGAGCATAGTAAACGGCAATCTGGTGATGTGGCCTCAAGCCCACAACACTTTCTGCAGCCACAAATGTGTTAGTCTGCAAGATACAAGAAGACTCTTCATTGCCTCTGTTTCCAATTTGCCAAAATGAGGAGACAAATTGCTGCCTAGAAGCCTTTGCAAGTCTTTACAGCATTTTTTTAAGCAGGCTTTGACAGTCTCAGACAGTGGCACGGCTAGATGGGTGCAGACCAGGTGACGCAGATGGGGGGGTGACATCGCTATTTGCCAACATTTTAAAAATCTTGGTATTTTTGAATATTACCGTCATGTTACGCATCAGTCAATGTGCAATTTCATGTGGAATGCAATGAAATAAACCTCGTCAAAATATTTCTATTCTATCAAAAGTTATAGCCAAAATATCAATGAGAGTGGGGCGACGGTACATCAACACACCTACTGCCCGGGGCGTTGCATGGGAGGAGGTTCCATCGTAGGTGTCACGCACTGGCCTCCCGCACCGGATGATATATACTGGATGATAGCCAGTGGCTAGTGGTGCCACTGGCCTCAGACAGTCATTCTTGACTTGGAATTGTGTATGTGATGAGGAGTCAAAACTCAGCAGTCGTGGCAATTTCAATTTCCACAAAAGAATTGCTTTGTTTTATGCAATGTCAGAAAATAATTTTCTATAATCACATGATGCTCTGCCCTGGGCATGATTCTTACTGCTGCAGGCTTTTGGAGTGGCATATGAAACATTTATATTTCTCTGTTTTATGATTGTGTTTTTATTTTTCAATTGTACACTGCCTTGAGCATAGGAAAGGAGGCACATAAATCTTCCACAATAAATAAATGAGGCTTTTCAGATTTAATGAGGTACCCAGTGAAAGAATGAGGGCCCAATCCTATTCAATTTTCCACAACCAGTGCAGCCGTAATGCAGCCCCAAGGTAAGGGAACAAAAGTTTCCATAGCTTAAGGAGGCCTCTGTGACTGCTGCCCCACCACCAGATGCAGTGCATGCCCCATTGGCACAGCTGCACTGGCACTGGAAAACTGGCTAGGATTGGGCACTGAATGAAAAAATGAATGAAGGCACCCAAAAATAAAAGGCAAAACCATAACTGGATACAATGTGAGAGTTCTGAGGTCAGGGTTCCAACACCTATTTCTTTTTAAAAAGCAGCTACATATGGGCAGGGTTGATATGGATCAGGCCCACAGCATGGGGGCAGCAACATGTCTCACCCTTTCCGCCCATGTCACTACTAAGGACTTATACAGTCTTTCAAGAGGCATGCCTTCCTCTATGTGCGAGATGGGAGGATGCCTCATTTAAGACATGGGCATGCATCACTTATGCATGCGTTTCTCCTTTAGAACTACTAGTTGTTTTTTTTTCCTCCGTTGCAAACATATATATGGATATAATAATCAGATTAGCCCATCAACTTAATTACATATTAGAATTAATCAATTAAAATGTCTTTCAAAAGGTAGCCTTCCTATTCGGCAGTAAACTGCAGTGAGTTCAAGGGGCATACATATGCCCTAGTCAGGGTGCACAGGATCACAGCACTATAGCCAGAAGAGGTCCTTACTTACATGGAAGTCATAGATCTCCGTGAACTTCCGATACACAACCTTCTCGCTGAGATCCTGCCACTTCACCAGGAACATGTAAACCTGACAAAGGACAACACAGTGGCATTCTGCAATTAAAATCTGCAGGCATTTCAAATTAGCTACCCACAAGAACATCTACTCCAACATCCCCGCCACCAGTAGCAGGAACTCCTCCTAGAGCATCTCCAGCAGGTGAAGAATCTACCACCTCCCTCATCTGTTCCACTGCTGAACTGCTCTTACCATTAAGAATGTCTTCCTGAAATAGTTTTTATACTGTCTTTATATTAATTGTATATTATTGCCATTTTTACATCTTTTAATCCACGCAAGTATTGCTTTAGTTTTTCACTGTTTTTATTTAAAGCTTTTATCGCTCACAACAGGAGAAGAAGCTGAACGCTTTCCACATGCACTAGCTCCAACGCGTCCTCAGTATCACCTGGCAGGACAAAGTTCCAAACGACACAGTCCTGGAACGAGCTGGAATCCCCAGCGTGTATACACTGCTGAAATAGAGACGCCTGCGTTGGCTTGGTCATGTGGTGAGAATGGGCGATGGTCGGATCCCAAAGGATCTCCTCTGTGAAGAACTTGTGCAGGGAAAGCGCCCTATGGGTAGACCACAGCTGCGATACAAGGACATCTGCAAGAGGGATCTGAAGGCCTTAGGAGTGGACCTCAACAGGTGGGAAACCCTGGCCTCTGAGCAGCCCGCTTGGAGGCAGGCTGTGCAGCATGGCCTTTCCCGGTTTGAAGAGACACTTGGCCAACAGTCTGAGGCAAAGAGGCAAAGAAGGAAGGCCCATAGCCAGGGAGACAGACCAGGGACAGACTGCACTTGCTCCCGGTGTGGAAGGGATTGTCACTCCCGAATCGGCCTTTTCAGCCACACTAGATGCTGTGCCAGAACCACCATTCGAAGCGCTATACCAGAGTCTTTCGAGACTGAAGGTTGCGAACGTTATTGATTGTAAATTTGTATTGTATCTTTATGTTGTGCACTGGAAAGCAGCATTAAAATTTTTCAAATAAATAAAGGCACCCCAAGTCTTCCTCCTCCTCCTCCTCAGACCCCTTGCTATCTGCCCTGGTGCAGCCCATTTCAGGGGGCTACATGAATGGGCCATTCATGGTACAGATGGTACAATGAAGATGCTGACCTAGTGTGAGTCACCAGTGAAAATTCTAGAATTGGGCGGGGGGGGGGTGAAGGATCAAGGGTCTGACTATCTTGAGGCCTGCCACATCTCAAGAAAGATATTGTAGAGGTGGAAAAGGTGCAAAAACGGGCAGCCCAAATGCTCAGAGGGCTGAAGTACCTTTCTTACCAGGAAAGGCTACAGCATTGGAGGCTTTTTAGCCTAGAAAAAAGGCAACGGGGGGCGGGACAACGTTGACGATGGGACACATGATGAAGGCTTACATAATTAAACATGGTGTGGAGGCAGTGGATGGATAGACCTTTTTTCTCCCTCTCAGAACACCAGAACCAGGGGTCATCCCATGAAACCGATTGCAGGGGGCAGCACGTCATTAGTCTTTGGAACTCATAGCCACAAGATGTGGGGATGGCCACTAGCTTTTTTTTGGCTTTAAGTGGGCAGATTCACCAAGAACACATCCGCCAAGAGTTGCTCATTGTGATAACGTTGTGCTTCCTCCAGGCCCAACGGCAGTATCACCCCTGAATACCGACCATAGGGGAGCAATGGCGGAGAGGGGTCTGCCTTCATCCCCTATATGTGGGCTTCTCAGGCGCAGCTGGTTGGTCACTGCAGGAAATGGGATGCTGGAGTAGATGCCCCCCCCTTGGGGACAATCCTGTAGGGCAGGGGTGCTCACACTTTTTTGGCTCGAGAGCTACTTTGAAACCCAGCAAGGCCCGGAGATCTACCAGAGTTTTTTTTACAATGTTCACGCCATCATAACATATAACATTTATGTGTACAATGTATGTTGGTGTACCTTGAGCCCCACTGAGTATAACAGGACTTACTCCTGAGTAGACATGCCTAGGATTAGGCTGTGAGGCTGCAATCCTCGCCACACTTACCTGGGAGTAAGCCCCATTGAGTACAATGGGCCTTACTCCCGGCGTTTCCTCCCAGAGGCACCTGAAGGGTGGGGGGTCGGCACTCCGCGATCTACTCATTTTGCCTCGCGATCTACCGGTAGATCGCGATCCACCTATTGAGCACCCCTGCTGTAGGGCTTTTCTCATGTTAAATTTGCCTCCACCTGAAAATACCACCAGTGGTTTCTATTCCACTGTGTAGCAAATAAGCTACCATGTAGTAAGTTTCCCCTCTGGCTTTTGACTGCGCCCTCTCCAACGGGATCTCCGACTGATGTAATGTACATGTAAACGGATTGAAAAGTGGTATATAGTGTATGCATTCTTAATCATCATCATTTCCAGGTACTTACATAGTGTTGGTTTGGGAAGAACCTCTTCTCAAAGCCCAGCAGCTCAATGTGTCTGATGTAAGTCTCGTCCATGGCTGCCGCTGAAGTCCTGCAGCCCAGGTGCTTGGGGACTATTGCTTGGGGAGAGTCACAGTTCACTCTCTGCTTTCCACCCTCTCGTCATGCATATGCAAGCCTGCTGGCCGCAGCTTTTATCTTCACCAAAAGGAGAAGTTTCATTTCCTGATATTGTCTGTTCATTGTCAAGTGTTCCTTTTTTTTTAAGAAAAAAGTATTGCTTTCTGTTTTTTGCACCTGTGGGCCAGGCGTGGCGCCAAGTCAAAAAGCGGACGTGCCAAATCAGGAGGCTGAACTGCCTGCAAATTGAAAAATACTGTTCTCAAAGCAAGATGCTGCAAGAGTCTGGCTCTTGGTTCACCTGGTTCAGTCTTGTCTACACAGACTGGCAGCATCTCTTCAGGGTTTCAGGCATTCCTCAGCCTCTGTTGTCTGTATAGACTTGCAGTGGCTCTCCCAGGTTTCAAGGAGTCTGTTCCCCAATCAGTCCTCCCTAGAAAGGCTGCCCAGGATTGATGATGCTAGGGCCTTCTAGATCAGCCATTTTCAACCACTGTGCTGTGGCACACTGGTGTGCCGCGAATGGTCCCCAGGTGTGCCACGGGAATTTGGGAGAGGGTCATTTATCAATAGGACCATGACGGGATGTGAGCCCTGTCATGAATATGTACAGTTTAGGCCTAGGGTAGCATGTGAAGCCTGAACCAAACTAAGTCAGTAACGGAGAAGAGGCTCGCAGTTCCGAGAATGTGAGTAAACAAACAAAAAGATTGTTGTCTCTCCTTTGCTGGCCAGAAAGGACAGACAACAAGAATTACAACCCCTTGGAATGTTTAACACCTCTGTAGACTGAGGGGCACCTTGTCAAGCGGATGGAGCGCAGCTGTGGATCTCCAGTTGGGAGGGGTAAGAACTAGGGGGGCTGGCAACCAGGCCAACTTTAAGAAGGTTCTGTCCTCAAAAGTTTCTGATTGGACAGTCTAAATAAGTATGAAGCCACCTCAGCACTATTAGCATAAGAGGTATACTAATGAGTGCCCCAAGGGGTGTGTCCGGTTCTTCTTGGGCAGAGTTTCTGGGTGCAACATCCTGCTCACGGTGAGCTCCATTGTCCACCTCATAGGTAGCCCTGGAGCTAAAAGATCTACAAGAGCTGACCCAGGTGAGAGTTAGGGATTAATAGAGATAGCCAGCTAGCTTTATTATTTTATTGCTGTTATGTTTCCTAGATGTTTATGCCTCTAGCATTTGCTGCCTTACTGTAACTTTATGTACTTAATAAAACTAAAATCCCTTTTACTAAGTTGTTTCATTGCCTGTTGGGGACAAAGGTTCAGAATCCTGCCTAGCCGTTCAGCAAGCTACCAAGTGCTCATTGAGGTCTAGTAACTTGAGGACAGAAGCTTTAATTGGAGAAAGCGCTCAGTGCCTGCAAGGGATAGAGTTAAACCTAGAGAGTCTCAGTGTCCCTGGACTGAGGCACTGGCACATACAGGGTGGTGGCGGTACTACTAGACGGGGGGGGGGCCTTGAGGGCTTTAGGGTTCGAGAACCAAGAACTCTGAGCACCCCAAACCCCCCTAAGTTTACAACAAGCCCCCATTGACAGCACAGTGTGCCCGGTCAATTGTCAAAAAGCTGACAATTGCCCATTTTAGTGCCTTGCCCATTTAGTGCCTTGCCCATTTTAGTGCCTTGCCAGTGTGCCGTGAGATGAAAAAGGTTGAAAATCACTGTTCTAGATGCTAAACAGGCACTCTGCCTTTGAGCTTGGGAAACTGAAACCAAGTTCCTGTTTTAATTTACTTTTCTACATTTTTATCTCACCTACCTCCAGGGAGCCATACAACATTCTCCCCCATTTTACCCTCACAACAAGCCTGCGAGGTAGGATAGACAGCTCACTGTCATGAATATGTACAGTTTAGGTCTAGTAGCATGTAAAGCCTGAACCAAGCTAAACCAGTAACAAAGAAGTGGCTTGCAGTTCCTAGCTGCAAGGAATTTACAACTCAATGGAAGGTGATAATGTAGCACCTAAGCACACAGAGAGGCGCCCATGAATCTCCAGTGGGGAGGGGAAGAACTAAGAGGACTAGCATCCAGCCCCACTTCGGGAAGATTCTGGCCCCAAGAGTCTCTGATTGGACAATTTAAATGAGTACAGAGTCACCTGAGTCCTGTTAGCATGAGAAGTATAAGAACAAAGCCCAAAGGGGATATCAGGTCTTTGTCTGTTTGGTGGAAAAGGTTGTGGGTGCAACATCCTGCAGGGGAGCCTGTCCACCAAGGCCATGTGGCCTCATAGATAACCTGGAGGAAAGATCTTCAAAGGAAAGCTGACCCAGGTGAGAGTAGGGAATAATAGACATAGCCAGTTAGCTTTGCTATTTTAATGCTGTTTCACAGAAGTTTTAAGCCTCTAGCATTTGCTACCTTGTGTAACTTATGTAACCCTATGCATTTAATAAAGTAAAAATCATTTTACTAAGTTGTTTCATTGTCTGTTGGGGACAAAGGTTCAGAATCCTGCCCAGCCGTTCAGCAAGCTACCAAATCCTCAGTGAGGACTAGTAACTTGAGGACTGAGGCTTTAATTAAAGAAAGTGCTCAGTCCCTGCAAGGGATAGAATTAAGCCTAGAGGGTCTCGGTGTTCCTGGACTGAGACACTGGCACATACAGGGTGGTGGCAGTACTACCGAACAGGTGTCCTTGAGGGATCTAGGGTTCAAGAACCAAGAACTCTGAGCACCCCAAAACCCTGGGAGTATACGAAGTGTATGACCCAATCACCCAATAAACTTCAAAGCTAAGAGATTTGAATCCAGCTCTTTTCATTACACTACACTATAGCATACTGGCTCACATTAAATTTTTAATTTGAAGCAGTCTGAATTTGATTTTTCATCCTGCAAAGTTTGCTTGATCTAATCCCCCCTCCCAAAAAGCTTTTATACACCTTCTTGCAGAAAGAAAAAAAAGGATACTATTCTCTCCCCTTGGCTAATTGGATGGGGTTGGATGGAGACAGTTTAGGCCAGAAAAATGACTAAATGCAGGTTAGAAAACACCCCTTACCCCAGAGTTGCAGCTCCAGCCTAACTCAAAACCATCCCACCCCACAGTTGCTTCTATGGAGATTCAATAATGTATGTGGTTTAGCCCCTCTGCGCTGGTAAGGCTGGGTTCAGACTATACCATCTTGCAAGTGGTGGCTCACATGATTAATTACTCCTCCATAGAAAATACACACACGCATAGAAAAACTAGCTAATCAGGGAGGTTAGATTAGAACACTTGTCCTTGGCATTCTTGTTTTGTGTGTGTGGGAAATGGTTTTGTATGGAGGTCACCTAGATGAATCCTTCCCCTGCAGTCTGAACAGTCATGGCAGCATTTACAATATTTTAGTTTTCATGGCGCACTGACCTCTATGGTTTCTGCCTCTTGGGATGTCATTTCCAGGAGATTTTTCTGAGTTCTGCAGCTTTTTGTAGGGCCACTTTTAGGCCAGAGTTAGCGGAAGAACAGGGACAAATTGTTACTATAGACCAGTGTTTCTCAAACTGTGGGGCAGGACCCATCAGATGGGTCATGGACCAATTTCAGGTGGATCCCCATTCATTTCAATATTTTATTTTTAATATATTAGACTTGTTGCTACCATGGTACGTGACTGCATTTGGGGAAATGTTACACATTTGTACTTTCAACAGGCTACTATGCATATGCTTTTAACAATGATAGTAAATGGGACTTACTCCTGGGTAAGTGTGGGTAGGATTGCAGCCTAGGATTGTTTAAAATTTTCCTGATATTACTTCTGGTCATGACATCACTTCTGGTGAGTCCTGACAGATTCTCATTCTAAAAAGTGGGTCCCGGTGCTAAATGTTTGAGAACAATTTTTATAGTATAGTTACCCTAGAAACAGAGCCACACAAATGAAGAATTTTTCAGCAATTGCACAAGCTCCTATGGCACACCTGTGGACCTTTCACAACACTGGTTGAAGAGTGCGCCATGGTGTTGATACTGCTTGCCAGCTTCTGTGACAACTTGCTCTGGGAGAACCCCCACTCTTGGAAGTCAAAACCACCTCTCTGACCACAATTGCATTAGCCATTCCAAGTTTAGCACACACACAATGGGTGGAGACTATGAGGGCCTTTCCAGAGGTTGGGTCATCAGTTTAAAAAAGCCCCCACAGTGGTGATGCTAAGAATTTGGTACAACATGCTTAGAAAAGAAAGTGAAATGCTAGATGAGGAAGTTCAAAAAACTGACCTCAGCCACAAGCTCCAGTATTAATCATTGCCATTTTACCCCACCCTTCTTCCCAGGAGTTGAGAGAGGCAATGCTCCCCCCACCCTACCCCATCTGCCTCCATTTCCACGTTTTTATTCCACCCTTCCCCCCCCAGGAGCTCAGGGCGATATAGACTGGTTCCTTGCCTCCTTTTTGTCCTCACAACAAACCTGTGAGATAGGTGGGACTGAGAGTTGGGGTCACCGAGGAAGGTTCATGGGTGAACAGGCGTTTGAACCTGGATCTTCCAAGTCCAGCTACCAAACCACATCATCCTGGTACTCCATCATAATTAGCCTGAGCAGAGAGAGAGCTCACTGGCCAGTAAATTCAGCTGAGCAGGTATTTGAACCCATGTTCAAATCTTATTTCCATTCTGGAGTTCAACAATATTCCCCCCCCCCCCCATTTTGCTGATTATAGCATAGGAAAATGCACACACCACCCCATTTCATCCTAAGGATTGTATCTAGAATCAGATCTAGTTCTCAGAGAAGATCTGGCAGTTCTCTACCAATGAATTGTGCCTGACCTTGCTCCTTTTGCCGGTTTATACTGCCTTATCAATCCACACTGATTTCAAATGGTAACTGGTTAGCTATTAGTATGGTTTGTTTATGAACATTTATTTTATTCTTCTTCCATTGCAGGTAAATATGTATCTATATTTCAACACAGTCTAGTTACTTTTACTCTTCTCTTTCCTCATATTCAGTATTGCAGTCATAGAAACCTGTGGATAGAGGTGAATACAGCACATCTCAAAGCACTTTATGGAAGTTCTGCTTTTGGGTTGCATAAGCCTCAAGGGATGCAAGAACCCATTGCGCCAGGAGTGAGAACACATTATTGAACAAGACTGCGGAACATGATCCAAGCAAGTTTACTAAGAAATCAGTATCCACTGCCCTGAAAACAGAACTTGCTCCCAGCAAGTATACACAGGATTAGCTTTAGATAATCCCAGGGGATTGTACTGATTGAAGGAAACAAGAACTGAACAAATACCTAAGAACTCAAGCAAATGTACACTGTTATTCTCACTTTATTCTCACAGCCACCCTATGAGGTAAGCTGAAGGAAATGTGTGTGACTAGCCCAAAGTCAGACAACTGCATTTCAGCCTGAGCAAGAATTTGAACCCAGGTCTCCACTGTCCTAGCCAGTGGTAAAGTCAAGGAGGAGTGGGGCATAACACAGCCCTGGACTCCCCAACAACAGAAGTACTCAGGTGCTGTCTCCAATCTTTTCTTGTACCATGTTCAGGAGGAAAATGAAGATTTGTCTCTAGGGGCATCTGTCAGTATCAAGACAAGGGCCACCTGGGAGGCAGCATGTAGCCTACATTATATTAACTCTACACTCCTATGCAAATTTACCTAGGAGGAAGTTCTACTGAACACAGTGGAACTTGGCTTCGGGAGAAATCTGACAAGCTCCTGCACCTTCAGAACACTGCACCACACTCATGGCCAACACAAGGGGGTTGCAGCCAGCTCACCGCCAAAGTGATTTGAAGACCCACCAGTTTCCTGCTGACAATGAACAAATGAAGGAAAGGCCATACATCTCAACCTCATCTGGAGAGCACACTGTGGGAATTCCACACCACTGCACCCTGGAGAACCAAAAGCTTTCCTCCATCTTCCAACCCGGTTTAAAACCTCAACCAGGAACACATGGCGGATTTCATGATGGCCCTTGCTGGCTAGGAAATCAAATTATTTAGTGTCCTCTTTCAATTCCCATTGTTGGGCGTAAGAAACGAAAGCAGTTGGGACTTGAGCTCCGCAATCACAGGCAGGCGGTGGGCTTTTTACAAGAGGAAACAGCACAGTTATTGTTTGTTCAAGCTTACTGAAAGACTCTTTTTGGGAGTTTCCAAGTTCATACAATGAAGAGCCTGTTATGTAGGGAGAAGGTGAAGGGAAAAGGATTAGCTCAGGAGCAAGAGGCTGGAAAGGAAGAGTAAGTACACAAAGGGCCCTGGCAAGCCAGCTACGGAAGCAGTTCTGTCCAGGTTACCAAAACAGGAAGCTGGCATGGCCACTGTTCTGCCCACAACCGGGGCCACTGCCAGCCTTCCTCAGTTGCTGGGCTTGTCCTATTTCCAAAGAGGGGCTTCAAAGAAATGAATGGGAAAAGCCAGCACCAGGGAATGGATACCTAGGATAGAGACAGTTCTTGCGCTCCAAAGCTTTTCCTTAGTACAAACCCTTTCTGATGTTTTGCCCAGAGTTCTGGAGTTGTGCGTTTGAATCTGTTGTAACTCTAGGGGACATTTGTGCTTGTGCGACTAACAGAAGGCAGCACATCATGAGCTCCCACTTTGTGTTTGGTTTCACCGCCTACCCAGAAGTGCAGCCAGAGCAGGTGGGCAATGTGGCAAGTATGGTAGGTGCCCTTCCCCCTCACCAGCAGAACCATTCAGGGCAGCGACGCCCATCCTTTACCACCACCACCCTGAAACAATCTTGCAGCTGGCTCTGCTTAGCAGACCGTGGGGTTACCGAAAGAGGCAGACACCCAAGTCTGACCACCTCTGGACTACAACAACGGTCAACGGTCCAAACTAGAATGCCCACTAACTCAGCAAAGCTGCCTTCCACTGAGGCAGACCTTTCCCCACCCAGCTCAGCAATGTCTGCAGCGGCTGACAGTGTTCTCCGGGGTTTCAGGTAGGGGATTGAGCTCGGAACCTTCCGCATGCAGACCGTATGCTCAGTACCTCAGTCTAAGGCACCCTTCCTGTCCCCAGAGACACCCAGACGGCAAAATACCAGCTCATTTAATGTACGCTAAGATGTCAGGAAAACCAAGCGTTTATTTCCATATTTCTTTATTTATTAAAAACATAGGAGTTGAGAGATATATCATAGGAAAAAAAATTATTTCAAATATACAGATACTATTTCATCCAATTAGCCATTAAAAGAAAAAAGAACAGAAAAAAAACTTCGGTGAACAGTTTCAGTTCCCGCACCCTCCCCACTTTCTCCCATGGGGTCAAAAAAAACAAAAAACAGGACACAAAAACCCTGGACAACCGGAATTGCGGCTAGCATTTCCCTTCAGCAATGAAGGCCAAGATGCACCTATGGGCTGCCTGACTCGGAAAGGCAGGGAGTTACTGCCTTCGAGTCCCTGTTGATTTTAAAAAAAACACACAAATAAAAGCTAACAATCATTTAAGTCATGTGTCCAGCATTTCATCCTCCAATTGGGTCTCTGAAAAGAATGTGAGATTGAGAAGGCATTTTGCTGCTTTGTGCCAAATCATGGGACTTCCAAATAAAGTAGACATTTCTATCTAAAAGGTACAAAAGAGAAGGGGATGGCCAGGGGTTGGGGAAGTGGGAAAAAATCAAGGGTACTTCTCTTATACAGTTATATTACACAGCCCAGGGCCGCCCCAGCAAACTCTTCGCAATCCTGGATGCTTTCAACTACAGAGTGAAAAGGAAACAAACAAACAAACAAACAAACAAACAAAAAGAATGGCAGAGATTGAAGTTATATCAGTTGCAGCTAAGAGTCCTATGCAACATAATTATTACTGCTTGACAGTTCTTGTGTTGCATCTGCTTCATTCGTTTGATCTGGCTCACATCTACCTGCATTTCATTATTCTAAAAGGTTTAAAGATAAATAATTTAAAAAATGGGCCCGGGGATAAATGAGTGCAATCTGAGGAGCACAACAGGAATATCACCAGGTTAAGCAATCCACATAGTTACAGGCCAAAATAATGGAAGTTGGGTTGAAAATTCTGCATCCGCGACAATCTAAGAGCCGTCTCTGATCTAGAAAAGCATCTGCACACCACCCACTATGCCACTTCCTCTATGGCTTTCCTTTTACCCTAGTGCTGGTGAGGTCTACCACGTGGGGTCCGGCTCCTGTTTTATCTGAGTGTTGTCTTCAGTTTGTGCAGCATCTGGGGAGACAAAGAACACCAGGGTGTCTTTCAACAATGCCCAAGATCCCTGCAGAAAAATGAGGCACAGACATGGGACATGCAAGAGGGAACGAACACCCCAAGTTTATGGTAAATTAGCAAGGAAGAATAAAGCACCAAGACAGCCTTAATTAAGAGGGTGGCTTCTCTCCCAGTGCAATCTTTTCCCTGTTCACTGCGGGGGAACAGCTGCTTGGAACCAAAAGCAGCAGGTGGAAAAAAAAATGGGTCATTACACAGAACCCATGGAAATCACACCCTGACATGCAGTTTTTTGTAAATCACCACAAGTGGCAAACCCATCCCATCAATTTGAGGGAGAAAGCAGAAGGAAAAAAAATGTTGATTTGGGCTCACTCCGTTCTTGGTTTTGCGAATATGGAAAATGCTCTGTCAATTCACTGCTTCCTTCATGGCAGGTAAGGGACACTCACCATCCTCCACAGATACTTGTACTATTTGGTCAGGCTCAATGGGCTCTAAAAAAAAGAAGAAGAAGAAAATTGCATGCGTCTTTCCAGTTATTTCTGGTTCAGCATACACGCTTGAATGAATAAGCTACTCATTGTTTTTCTAAAATTTCCTCAATTGTTATTAGACACACGTGATCTAAAAATACGTGCCCAGTCATGTGTCATCCTTGAAATAAGAATGCGGGGGTGGGGGAGAAAGAGCTGAAGATAGAAGGAACGAAGCTAGAAGTGGAGGCTTGCAGACAGCACGATGCTCTCCCAGCACCAGCTCTGCTCGCTTTTCAACGTCAGGTGAAGGCCTTTTTAATACAGCTGACCTCTCTCAACAGGCTTTGCTTTCTGTCGCTGTGTTTTTGCCAATGCAAACACTGTAACAGGGCTTTCTCGCACACTGTTTTGCCAGGTTTTATCTACAAAGTGGCATAAAGATACCAAAACTAGAAGTTATGGGCTGCACAGAGAAAGAGTAGGGTGACACGGGCTGCAACGTAATGCGCGTGGTAGAAAAACAAGGGAAGTTTAAGAGAGAGGGTAGAGACTGGCAGTAGGGTAGAGGGTGCATCAGGGGTGCAGGGAGAAAAAGGGGGGGGGTAACAGAATAGGTTAAAAGAAAGACCCTAAATACCCTAAAAGAAAAAGTAGTGAATTAAAAACAGCAGTAAAACACTCTTTTGTGTTAATAGGATGATGCAGAGCACCTGAGTTAAAATATATATAAGTGGCCTCTCAGTGATTTCAGCTGCACAGCCAACCTGTGAAAATCCAGAGCCCAGCCTTCATGTCTCTCAACAGCTCCTAAGCTCAGCTGCTCCCATTTCAGGTCTCCTCTTCAAGTGGTGCAACTAGCATGTCCCACTGCACAGAGGAGGAGGCTTCTGCTACTCTGCTCCCAAAGAAGACACTGCTCTGTTATCTTTAGTAACAGAGCAGTTAAGCAGGTTTGCAAGAGTTAAGCAGGTACCCTGAAAACTCTTACCTTCTGCCGCTGCTTCCTGGGCTGGTGTGGCTGCTGCTGGTGCTTCTGGTTCTGGTTCTGTTTTCTCAGTGATTTCTGAAAGGACAAGCACAGCTGACTAAGAAGTATGAAGTTTAAGCCCCTCCAATGGTAACTGAACTCATATTTATGGGCGGCGGGGGGGGGGACACCTCATCAAAGGGAGTAAACCTGTTCTAAAGAGCCAAACCTTGGCCAGCCCTTGAAAAATGCAAGCTGTATGATGTGGCAAGAAGCCATGAAAATGAGTACAGACTTCAAGAGACCCAAGTCGACCTATTGGGAGTGGCAAAATAGAAATATACTTACGGTTGTTCATTACAAGTCCAGGGAATGGCCTGTTGGGTGGAAAGAAAAGCAAAGAGGTGGAACATTTCAGTGCTAAGAGATGACTTGCATCGCCCTAATATTCCACAGACAATCTGACACCTAGAGTTAGCATAGCCAAACCTCAGACTCGGGCATGAACCCAATTAACAACAATTTCTTTGAAGTGTTAAACTGCCATGACGATGACCAAAAGAATTCCATTTATTTTCAAACTCTTCCACCCCCTGTATATGCCCCCAGTTTCAGCTTCCAGAAGGACAGTCATATTAAGTCTATTGCAGCAATGCCTTGGGACACTGTGAAGGCAAAAAGATTTACTGCCACGTAAGCTTTCAGGGACACTTATAATCTCTAACTAGCCACAAGACTTTTCCCAGTTTCACCTTTTATTGTTTTTGCTCTGTCTTGAAGTCTGCTAAGCCAGTAGCTATTCAACAATGATCACTGCATATTTATTTTTCCCCTTTCGGTCTCAAAAATTATCCAATTTCCACCAGTGGCAAAAAAAATCATCATTTTGGTTATAACTGCTCCAAGATGAGTTCTGAGATTCCTTAAAGAAGAGCAATATTGGAAAGGATCATACCATTAAATTACAAGGGGCACCTCACCCGTGCATCCTGTATCTGCAGTTCCAGTTAACTGCGGTTTGGATCTGCAGGGCCCCCCCATGCGCCCCCTCTGGAGGTAAGGGGAGTTCTGCTCACCTGACCTCTGGAAAGTTTTCTGAGCCCTGCAGAGGCTGGATGCATCCACCCGTAGCCTCTGCAGGCCTCAGAATGACTTTTTAAAAAAAATTCTGAGGCCCGTAGCGGCTGTAGGTGGGCAGGCATGTGTGGTCTCTGCAGGGTTCAGATAACCCTCTGCAGATATGGGAGCACACCTGTAGCTGCTTTTCCACAAATGTGCACCTGAAATCAGATCAAAAAGCATTAGAGTCTGAACATCCAAGGGAAGCAAGTTCCACAGGCATTTATAGAGAATGCCTCTCTCCATGACCTTGTATAAGCCTGTCTTGTATGACGGCCTCATTTGAGAGCACGCGCTTGATCTTTCAACCCTGCAGTAGGGCACAGGGAACAAAGCATCCTCTTCGGTATGCAAGGGCCAAGCCATTATGAGCTTTGAAGGACAAAAAGAAAATAAAAGACAACCACAAACTGTGCTTAAGGAAGCCAGCCTATGAGTCCAGAATACAGAGGGCACAGGGACATCTGTGAATTACAAGGGACATCTTGAATTACAAGAGGGCACAGGGACATCTGGTCACATGTATGGAAAACAGTGGCTAATTCTCACAACACTGAGTAAGTTCTGATGCAAACTGCAAACCATGGTTTGTGTTAACCATAGTTAAGAACCCACATCACGGCAAACATCTAGGCATGTAACAAGCGAACAGCAATTTAGAGCTGCTTGTCCAATTTCATTCCCTATCTTCATGCTTCTGCCCTTCTCCATAGTACATTAAGGCCTCCTGAGATGAAGCAATAGTGCTGTGATTTGTCAAAGGACTATGAATTCAGATGCAACAGTAAGCCCCAGTTAGCAGACATGCATTCTGATTTGTAACCAGCTTCAAACCATAAATTTAGCCTTTGGTTTATTGGCACTAAATAAACCACAGTTTGTGGGCAGAACTCGGGTTCATCTAAACTAGACTGAATCCATCTCCAATAGTACAATAACTCAAGCCTACCAGCTGTCTTGTCTAGCAGACAACTAGGTAATCCAGGTTATGCAACGCACACTTCAAAGCCACATACCTAATGACAGTAAATTTAATAAATTCTGCCGAATCCAATATCTTCCTCATAGAACTGATTTCAAGATAGCTGGGAGCTTTGAACGACACACCAGGGGGCATTCCATCCACCACCACACAGCCAGGATTGACGGTGATTTTTCGGTATGGGACTTTCACAGGGTACCCCATGCCGATAGCTTCTCCTGAAGAGAGAGAACTGGAAATTAGCCTGAGGCTACAAAATGTCTATATCCCACCTTTCGTCTATTTAGAGCACATATGAAAACTTACAAAACACGAGAACAAACAAAACACACACAGCAATAGAGATAATATAACCAATAATTCTACAGTGACTCTTGTCCAAAGATTTAGAGGTCCCAGGTGCTTATTTTATGATACACGCATTGCACCATACAATCCACCTAGATAAGAGTCATTCATAGACTGGCTCTCTTTTGATGAAGGGCTCAGAGGCTGGCATACTGCATTCGCTACACTGGTGGTTCCCAAACTGTGCGCCACGGCACTTAAGGGGGCTGTGGCAAAGTCACTGGGACACAGCGGGATGTCCATGTTGGCACTTCCCAGCTCCCCTGGATGCCATCTTGGATCTCACAAGAATTGCACGATCCAAGATAGCAGTGTCTGGGAGAGCTGGCATGAAGAGGCCGCTGCAAAAGAAGGGAACCAAGACCATGGTAAGTTTGGGATTTGCTACTCTCCACAATCTAACCAACTAGTTTTTTGCAAGCTAGAAAAATAAAAAATTACCAAACTTCCGACTGAAGAGGTCATTCACTTGCTCTCTCAACTGCCGGGCCTTCTCAACTTTGGAGGTCCTCTCATCATCATCTGAAATCCATTATCACAACAACAAGAAAGGGTTCAAGGCAAGGATGATTTCAATTGCGACAGATTTTAACATAGCCCAAGAAATTGTTTTTGAAAACTTTAAACTCCTCCATTATAGCAAACATTTCTCTATCGCAAGCCTTGAGTGGGTTCCAGAATTAGTCTATGGTTAAACAGAAAATCCATCTGGTTCAGCATTCTACCAGTGATCAAACTGCAGCCAATAAATGAGCAAGTTACTTTCAGTTCCATTTCCCCATCTACACAATAGTGATTAATCTTGTAGACCTGCAGTTGAAAATGATAAAAAGAGAAGAGAGTCCCTGACTGAAAACTACAGGAGATTTAATATATAAAGAGAGTTATGTTGAGGTATGAGTACATCTTTACCATCCCTGTTCAAATCTTAGGAGGCTACAGTTAGTTTCAAGAAACTGAGAAGTTTATTTTACAAATCTTACTACAGATTTTCAAATGAGACCACAAGGGAAGAGTTAATTATTGTCCAAATCTTATATGGGCTATTGCAAAAACAATGTTTGATAAGAACATAAGAACAGCCCCATTGTATCAGGCCATAGGCCCATCTAGTCCAGCTTCCTGTATCTCACAGCGGCCCACCAAATGCCCCAAGGAGCACACCAGATAACAAGAGACCTCATCCTGGTGCCCTCCCTTGCATCTGGCATTCTGACATAACCCATTTCTATAATCAGGAGGTTGCATATACACATCATGGCTTGTAACCCGTAATGGTTTTTTCCTCCAGAAACTTGTCCAATCCCCTTTTAAAGGCGTCCAGGCCAGATGCCATCACCACATCCTGTGGCAAGGAGTTCCACAGACCAACCACACGCTGAGTAAAGAAATATTTTCTTTTGTCTGTCCTAACTCTCCCAACACTCAATTTTAGTGGATGTCCCCTGGTTCTGGTGTTATGTGAGAGAGTGTAAAGAGCATCTCTCTATCCACTTTATCCTTCCCATGCATAATTTTGTATGTCTCAATCACGTCCCCCCTCAGGCATCTCTTTTCTAGTCTGAAGAGGCCCAAACATCCTCATAAGGAAGGTGCCCCTGTCCAGTAATCATCTTAGTTGCTTTGTTTTGCACCTTTTCCATTTCCACTATGTCCTTTTTGAGACATGGCGACCAGAACTGGACACAATACTCCAGGTGTGGCCTTACCATAGATTTGTACAACGGCATTATAATATTAGCCGTTTTGTTCTCAATACCTTTTCTAATGATTCCAAGCATAGAACTGGCCTTCCTCACTGCCGCCGCACATTGGGTCGACACTTTCATTGACCTGTCCTCCACCACCCCAAGATCTCTCACCTAATCTGTCACAGACAGCTCAGAACCCATCAGCCTATATGTGAAGTTTTGATTTTTTGCCCCAATGTGCATTACTTTACTCTTACTTATATTGAAACGCATCTGCCATTTTGCTGCCCATTCTGCCAGTTTGGAGAGATCCTTCTGGAGCTCCTCACAATCACTTCTGGTCTTCACCACTCGGAAAAGTTTGGTGTCGTTTGCAAGCTTAGCCACCTCACTGCTCACCCCTGTCTCCAGGTCATTTACAAAGAGGCTGAAAAGCACCAGTCCCAGGACAGACCCTTGGGGCACACTGCTTTTCACCTCTCTCCACTGTGAAAATTTCCCATTGACACCCACTCTCAATGGGTTTCCTGGTCTTCAACCAGTTCTCAATCCATGAGAGGACCTGCCGTCTAATTCACTGACTGTGAAGTTTTTTCAGTAGCCTTTGGTGATAGATGCATGGGAACAAATCAAAATTTATTTAAGCGGGGGGGGGGTCCACTCTTTTTCAGGGAAGAGCTATGAAAAAAACACACAGAGCACTAAGAGTCCAGCAGAAGTACCTGGGATGGTCACTTGAATAATGTTAAGGTCTTCCACTCCAGCAGCTGTGTTCACTACTGGGTCAGGCAGACTCATAGTGTTGATCACGGTGTTTGATGAAGCGGTTCTTCCTTACAAGACACAAGAATTCGGAGTTCTAGTACACAAGGTCTCAAGGTGATCCAAATTCCATTTCACATTATAGTTCTTAATGCACAGCAGAAAAGATCAGGAAGGAGCAAGATTTGGAGCTAAGGCTGGCTGACCCACTAGGCCAGCGATTTTCAACTTTTTTCACAACATACGGACATCTAAAGTCTACTCTATGGTCCACAGCCCTTGTGATGTCACTTCTAGGAAGACTCTTCCGGGTTCTGCTACTCTGTTTCTATGTCTATGTCTATGATATGCTACTATGTTTCTATCTCTATGTCTCTGTTAACTATCTGTAATAATGAATTGTCTTTCTCTGTTTCTCTATTGGTAGAGTAAGAGGGACAGAACATTACTGCAGACAGCTTCCCTTCAAATAGAGCCACAGAACCTGGGAAAGCTTTTCAGCTATTTTCAAACACAAATGCCAAACTCCCACAGCACACTGGCTGAAAATTGCTGCACTAGACTAACTGGAGGACAGTCCCTTCAGAAGGGCTGCAGCATCACAACAGTCTTGTACAGTGGGAACCCAGCCCACCTCCCTGGCACGAGTAGAAAGTGACACGCTGTATAGCTAATTTGTCTTTTTTTGGGAACAGTGATGTCATTGCACTTTAGATGGAAAAAATTCAGAACACACCCTGACTAGAGATCTGGAATGGAAGTGGAGATTAAGAGAGCAGTATATACTGGCTGCTGGTCTTCCACAGCTCCTGCCACTTATTTGCTCCTGCAAAACCATTTAGGAACAGGAAATTTTGCATCATCACACTGGGTAGCTCTGAGAATCACAGAGCAAATGCCCCAGGTTTTTACATACTGCTCAAGCCTGCCAGTTTTGAGCAGACAAGCAGCAAGAACACCAGCATACAGAGAATGCATCAAGGTGACTGTCACCCAACCACTCCTTCAACACTGGATTTCACCCTCATTCTGAGACACAGTAGCCTCCAGCCCCAAATGGTCACGAACAGGAGTTACAATTTTATATTCCCTGCAGCAAGTCTTCCTTTAGAAGCTCCAAGACTGCTTTTGGAAGGCACTCTCAGAAACTGTTCCTTATTTCTGACTAGTGCTATCTACTTCCTGAAGCAGCAGATCTGGTCCTTCTAGGACTTAAGCCCTGTTGCAAAACTCACTCTGAGGGCTGGGGATAGCGGTGGCACTCTCTTTGATGGCTGCCTCGAACATCTCAGGCCTGCAGAGAAACACAGTGAAATTCTGACATAAGATTATGGAGGAGGAGCAAAACCCATAAGAAATACACAAAAATTACAGTATAGGGTTTCAGTGCCCTCTTACCTGCTGTGTAAGAAAGCAAAATCCTTATCCATCTTGATGCCACCACCCCACATGCCCCCTACTTGCTCCAAATTCACCTTTGTTTGTTTGCCTCAGCCATCACTTCCCTAAACCTTTTCTTACCCCAGAGATTGTAGAAACCACATGCAATCGAGGAAGGACTCACTGAAGAAAGATCAGATAGAGAGCCGGCCTAATTCAACCAGAAGTCCATCTCATCTAGCATCCCACAGTGGCCAAGCAGATGCTTCTTGCAAGCCCACAAGCAGGGCATGAAGACAGACCACTCTCCTGTCATTGTTTCCCTGTAGCTGGTACTCAAAAGTGTGCTGCTTCTGAACATGGAAGTGAGGTTCTCTCAAGCTATCATGGATAACAGGTGTGGGTAAATCTATCCACTGTTATTTTTATCAATCCTAGAGGATTAAGCAAGACTCCTTAGAAAGAGTTTCTCACCCCCCACTTCATACCCTGATCAAACAGACTGCAGTAGCATCAATGAGGAGACAATATGCAACTGTATGGACACTGTCCAGTCAATTTTTTAACCACCCAACAGTATCATGGGCATATTTACCCCTCAGACTTCCAGCAGATTCATTTTAACATGACTCCTTTCAAAATTTGCCTGTTGTTCCCTCAGCCTTATCAATCCAGCAAAAAACACGATTGCCATCAGCTCAACCACCTAACTATATTTTGTCTTCCATTAATAAGAAAGCATACTGAAAAATACTACACAGGACACACATCTAAAACATTTTAAGGCCAGCTGAGCTCAGAAAGGCAGCATCCCAACAGATTACTCAAAGAAAAGAATAAAAATCTAGTAATCAAGAGATTAAAGTACAGGCAGAAATTGACTTATTTGTGTACTATGCAATTCTCTTTAGGACACAGAGTTATAAGAGCCCACACCAGTTTCGTGAACCATGCTGGGCTAACTTACCCTTTTACACCTTGCAAAAGGCCTCTGCCACCATCCAGTTTCAAATAATGCAACTGCATATTTGGACTAGAAATATACCAAGGTTCCTAGTGCATATTTGTGCCCTTTGGTCAGATGACAGTCACTACAAGCTGCAGAGTGCAACTGTACATAGCGCTTACGGGCAGGATTGCTTCCCAATAGTCTAGCCAGACTTTCCAACCGTTGTGATTCTGATCTTCTCCACACACCGCAAGGGAAACACCTGGTGATGGAGAGTTTAGCGAGTTCCTCTCACTGAACAAATATTGTAAAAACCCCACTGAAAAATGGCTGTTTAAGATTTTTCTGCCTATGTAAACTGCCATGAAAACAGAGACGGCAGTATATAAATACTTAACCAACCAACCAACCAACCAACCACATTCTGCTATCTGGGTAAAGTGAAGAACTTAACATAGAAAAGGTTGCTTTATATGTATCTGCAGCTAGAGAAAAGAGCAACATGTCCCATGCTTTTCAGACTATCAGAATACATTTGATTTGTCTTTGTCTTAGAGACCAAATTCAAGTGATAACTCTAAATCAGCTCATTTTAATGTTCTGTTCATGCAGCCAGGATCCTTCCTCTGCAGATGACAAATAAAACAACTCCTACCATGATCCAAATCATACCTAGCCTAAAACATAGTGTTGATTTGCTGATGGAACAGATTCCAGAACCTATTTAGGCTGAACCCTTATTCATTTAAGCTGGGCAGAGGAAGCTCACACAGTACACATTACAGTTGGCTTACTTTTTAATGATAAATTTTATCTTAGCTTTGTTTCTGAGGATCTTTTCCAATCTTGGAATGCCAAATGTAGACGGGCGACGAAACGGCACTCCCTCGGGCAGGCCCTCAACGTAGAAATCCTCTGGGTAAGATTCGAAGAGCGCAAAAGGAACCTTCACCGGCTCAGTCAGCCCAAGAGCTTCCCCTAAAACAAAAGACACCTTCAAATGTTTGAGAGGCCTTGCCTGACCTGAACTGATCTTCCAAATCTCTATTCCAATATTAAGTAAGGCTCATGAACACTGTAACTACTGAGGTGTTCCAACAGCCCACACAAGGACTACTGACCAAAGGGACAGACGCAGCTGACCAGAGGCTCCAAGAACAAGAAGGCAGCATTACTGCTGCAGCAGCAAGTTAGCCTAAGAGGACAGATGGGAATTATAAGCATGAATTAATGGGCATGTTATAAGTGGGGAGGAGTATGGAGGAAGCACTGCAAATGAAGAAGAAGCCGGTTTTCTCATTTTCAGTTACAAACTTAAACATGGTGGCATTTTTCCCCCGTATATACCACAAGGCCTCAAGATGCGGAGGAACTGAAAGCACAAGTCCTAGCACCCTCCTAAACCAGACAGCTTCCCACCGGTCACATCCAGCTGTGGAGATCCAGGGTGGCTGCCAGGCTTCCTCGATACTGAATTCACTGTCCTTGGCATTTTCTGTTAGCTGGGCTTTCAAAAAACTTCTTCACATCAAAGTCAGGGTGCATTAGGTGCTGGAATGTGACCCTTTCAGGCCTCCTTGCACTCCCCTTCCTCCTCCTCCTCCCCCAGCTTGTTTGCTCTCTCCTCTGCCACAAATCCCCTGAGCAAAAGAAAGCCCTTGCGCATACAGTTGTCCTCCCGCCATCCTGCCAGCCAATGGTGTGAGGATACTGCAGAGCAACATCTCCGCTGGCAGGCAGGGAGAAGGTGGTGCCCATTACAGAACTTATTTAAAGGCTTCTCCTCCCCCCCCCCCCCAATCCTGGGCAGTGAATGGGGAACATGTGCAGTGGTGCCCTGGGATAAAGGGTTTTCATCATGTGCCCCAGTAAGTCCGCACATTGGTGTGACCCCCGTCTTTACCCTGTGGCTACTGGTAGTTTTGGAACTGGGTTATTGGAATTGGCACTCTTCAACTCCTGCCTTGTAGATTATTTATTTTGTTGCTCTGAACATTCTCAAACAAACTTTTTAATATTTAAAACTCCTCCCAGATGTACAAACTCCAATTACCGATCCCTACAGTGAACTATGGAGGTCAGTGGCATTTGCTGCATGGCAGCCTATAAACAGATATTCACTTGATCGCCTTTGGTGAGCCAAAACATTTCCAGGAAAACAAGCAAAGAAGCTTTACAGAAAAGTCGCTAATTTCTTTTAGACTTTAGATGGCCAATAAGATGTCTGTGGGCAAGCACACTAATTTTTTTAAATCTGACTAGCAAATATTTCATACTTGTTTGCGTAGCTGGTTTAGGACCTCTTTGCACATCACATAGCAGAAAGAAAGTTAGCACAACATCTATACTCAACAGGAACTGACAGCCCATCCCAGTTCATCAGTGTACCTGTGCAAAAACAGGCTCTTGGAGACCTACTGCTCACATTTACATCTTACTCTTACATTTTTCTTTACAAAGGCAAAAGGTGATGACAGAAGACTTCAGTTTCAAGCTCAAGAGCAAGGACTGTACTTTATGGCCACAACAATCTGCACAGATAAAATTCTCCTCTAAAAACTATGTAGATTTTTTAGCTTGGCATGCTTACCACATTTTTCATTAAAAAGGTTTTCAACTTTTTGCTTCAAGTCGGTGATCTTGGCATTCCAGGCCTCTGTCAAAATAGCAGAAAGAGTCAATCCGTTATTTGTACCCTGCCCCACACCCCACAGGCAGAACAAGGCAACTGGCTTCCTTTGCCAACAACCCTTCAAAATCTAGAGAAGTTCCAACTAATGTAACCTTCCCAGCTTAGGATGATTCCACGGCATAACACTAAAAGAAAGCCGTTTCAAAACCATGAAAACTATAAAACCTGAAATGGTTCAACAATGATTGGCTGCTAGCTGCAGCCAAAGTACTAACACTGCCCCCTTCATACCATGGATAAAGTTTCACAAAGGACATCTAAAGCCTCTCAGCTGTGTCCATGGAATTGCCCAAGTGGTCAAGAGTCACGCAGAGAATATTAATTTTTCCCTTTCTTAAAGCGAACTTGGATCACCAAAGCACTTTGGCCACACAATCCTAGGCATGTCTATTCAGAGGTAAACCCTACTGAGTTCATGTGCAGAGGAGTGCAACATGTATCCCCAAACAAAGCTGCCAACCAAAAACAGATGCTTGCAGACATGATATCTTAGTCTAGCCCAGGGGTGTCCACAAGAGGTCAAACAGTTGGCTGTCATGGTGAGACCAGTTGCGTTGGGCCAGCACGGGCTCCAGCTAGTCTCCAGTGGGCCAGACCTCATTAGAGACTGCGGGCTCCCAGCGGGCCGCACTGGGAGTCCTCAAGTGCCGCAAGTGGCCCCAGGGCAAGGGTTTGGGCACCCCAGATCTAGCCTAAAAGGAACGTGCAGATACGTTATCTCAGCAAAAAAATCTGCAAGTTTACCTTACTAGCTTACAGAGTCAAGGCAACTCTCTGCATGGCTCATGGGAAGCAGCAGGGCAACTTGCTCTGACCCTTGAGTCACCATTTTCCGCCCAGCTCCAGCCTTACCCACTGTTTTGCACCTAGTTTTGGTTCGCTATTAAAACCCAAAGTCAATTCTATACACCTGAAGTCTGCCCACTCCTAGCTTCCCAGAAGAACTACTGAGTCATTGTAAGGTCAGAACACACGAGTGGGCTGATGTTATTTCTCAGTAAAACTGCACAGCTCACTTTATCAACACAACAGTTCTATTAATATGGCAGTGGCTTCAATAGCAGTGACTAGAACAGACACATACTACCACCCCAGGACTTCATGCAAGTCGAAATTCAGACCACCCTCTTTTCCTACAGGAAGACACCTTCCTATCTTTCTCCAGAGTGAAGAAGGCAAAGCTGCACAGAACAGGGGTCTGAAAATCTGGGACTCTGTCAGGACTTCATTGGGTCACTTCCATCAAATCCGTATCCTGTCTGAGGAACATGGCAGGTAGCTGCCTGGCTTCTGCAATGACAACTAAGAGGCTGCTAGTGCAGGCCCAGTCTGATGCGAAAGAGACCTCTGAAAGGTGGATCGTCATGATCTATTTAGCCTCACGGGGGAAGGCCCCTGGGAGACCAACTTTCCTGAGCCACCAGCTATTCTGCTGCCTACAAAAGACAACTTTAGGTGAAAATCCCACTGCAGTTCTGTTTCCACTGAAATGACACAGGAGCTGAACTGGAAGCAGTAACCCCTCCCAACGCTCTTAAGGTCTGCATAGTCCTATTTATCTGCAGCAAGGAGGAGGTGCAACCCCTCTGAGGAGACACCCCTCTTCTTCACTGAGAGAAAAAAGTGCAATGACACCGCAAGCAATTTGCACATTCCAGCCACAACGCTTCACTTCTTACATGAAGAAATTCGAGACACACCAAGGCACAATTAAATGCTATACCACCTGGAAGAGAAGGGGAAGTAGAAATCAGTCCTACACTTGTTCAGTCACCACTTCCAATGCCATTAAAAAAAACACACACACACACACACAAGTGGAGTGGACATTCTCACACTCTCTCTTTACTTCAGAGGCAGACCTCACTTCTCTTTGAGAGCAATTCAAGATAAGAATCTAAAGGTCTCATAGCCAGACCAAGGAACCAAGAGATATCAGCACTGGCTCCAACTGTTAGGTCCTGAGTCTGCACTCCAGCCACGCTATTAAACACAGCTATCACTGACCCCCTTGCTTCTCTGAACCTGCTGGCATGCACTGAGAACACGAGGAAGGGAGGTGGTTTTGCTTTTGTCTCGAGTCATCTGCAAAAGCCCAAGAAATGCCTTGCTACTGCTGCTGCTGCTGCTGCCTGTAAAAGCCCTGCAAGGAGAGAAACCATCCTTTAATTCAGCGGTCTCCAAACTCGGGACTGCTGCGCAATGGAAAACCCTTCCCCAGCATGAGCACAGCTTACTGTTCTGTGGGCATCCTCTTATCTCTTGATCTCCCCCAAACCTTGTGCCAGGCAGTCACATCTGCCCAGAAATAAGGGCATACCGCAGAAGCGGCTGCCATAATTTGGGAGGAATCGGACCAAGAGATAAGAGGTTGCCCTGCAGAACAGTAAACTCCTTTAATGCAGGAAAAGGGTGCACACAAGCACCAGATCTGGCCTATGGGCCGGGGTTTGGCATCCACTGTTTTAATTCATGCAGAGGTGGTGTCTCTGTCTTTTCACTGCAGGAGGTAGTAACAGCAGAAGGGCTCTGCTGGCACTTACTGAAAGACCTCTGCTTGCGCAGTAAACATTTCTCTACCCTAAGCAGGGCTTGTGTTGGGAGTAGAGTGGCACCTACCTGCCAGAGGAGGGGCAATCACCCCAAAAAAGTTACAGGACCATGATGTTAACTAGGACAATCTAAATAAAGGTCATTTATGTAGCACTTCCAATACTCTAGAATTATTCATACATGTTAACTTGTAACCCTTGTTAACAGTCATCTCATACAGCAGATCTCAGCTTTGAGAACGAAAATTGATGAGCTGTCTATACATTCCAGAAATACATGGGTAAGCATTATTGCAGACAGGAGGGCTGTGGCTGAGACAGGAAGAGAATGGCTTGCAGAGGTTCATGTTCAGGCTACAAAACTAGAGCCTTCTTGATTCAGTTCTCAGCCACCAGTTCTCAGGAACAAAGAATGAGGAGTAACTGCTGGTGGTCAAGCCACAGATAAATTGGACGGAGGCAGCTTCCATGCCCTCCCCCACAACAAGGGCCAGAACTTACCAAAAGAAAATTCTCTTCCCCTTGGCTTGAAGCCCACGTTGGATCCGTTGGTTTGCGGATTAGACCTGACTTCTGGAGTCTGCGTTTTACTGGCAAGTCCTGCATCAAACACATACAAATATACAACACACACTCAATCACTGAAGCAACTTTAACACCAATTAACTGATAACGCTCTTCATCGGAATTTTAGTCTGTAAAACAAATGGAAGCCAAGATCCTCCAGTAATATGCTAAATCAGTGCTTCTCAAAATGCTTCCACCCCACAACCCGTCTTCACCAGGGACCCGGCAACCAGGAAGTTCATCAAGCTTTCAAATTTGTTACACAAAGAGCCTACTGCTAAGAGCCTTTGCACAGTGATCTTCGGCCCATTCCAGACCTCATCTTGTCGTGTTCTTGCTGACAAGTGTATTTTTGTCAGCAAGAATATGACACGATGAGCCCCAGAGTAGGCCAAAAACTACTGTGCACGTTTTTAAGAACAAAAGCTTAGCAACCTGGAAGTTTTGGCTGGCAGCATTACACAACCCACCCAAAATGTGGTCCCAACCCATTTGTGGGTCTTGACCCACAGTTTCAGAAATGCTGCTCAAACCAAAGTACTTCTGGCTTCAATTCATTGGTTCTTATTTTGAAATCCCCAAGAAGCCCGGGACCTGGGTACCTTAAGGGCCACCTGCTTCTGCCCATAATTCCCTTGTACACCCCATTCAACACCCATCTTATGTTCTTTTGTTCTGGGTGCCCTCAGCAATGGACACTTGGAGAGTACCTCCTACAAGCAGGGCATTTTCAGTGGTGGCACCAAATTTATGGAAATGCCCAAAAAGCCCACCAGGGTCCAACACTATGGGAATTCAGTTCTCCTGTCAAAACTTGGCTCACTGGGCTTAATCTGACGTTCTTGCTCTGATGATTTTGCTTAAACAGGTTCCTGATACAATAAATTTTTTTTGTTAATACCACCGTGCTGTTTTCTTGCTCCTTTTGTTTCTCTTTTGATATTGTATTCTTGTATTTAAATGACATTGTATTCTTTAAATGATCTGAAGTTGTTCTTAAGTCAGTTATTAATTTTTAAAACAGTTAAACCTCAATGCTGCATAGAGCTGGTGACATTTAACGAGAGGGTAACATATATGGAAAAAGTGACAGCTTCAAAGAGGGTGCTGCTTCACTGACCACCTCGCCCCAAACACTCACATTACAACAACAGCAGCAGCATAGAGCCAGGTCAAATGTATCAGTTTGAGGACTGAAGAAATGGGGGGAGGTGTTAATTAACAAAACTTTCTTCCTTGTCAAAGACAGCATGAACAACAGTTGTGGGGTAAGATTTTTGCCTAACTCCTTCCTTCTCCCAAAGGGAGGCTCTGCTTCACAAATGGAGAAGTTATGTATCAAAATTGTACGCTCCCAGCTACCCATGCCTAAGCAAGACTCTTTGGAGAATTCCATACCTTCATCTACAGTGACTTCAATCTCTGGAACCTTGGAGTTGCCTGTAGGACTTTGTGCTGAGTTAGAGCTGTTTGGACTCTGGGATCCTACAAATGAATCACACCGATTATACCCATTTTTACACAATGGCATCTGATACAGAGTAATTTGTCACAATTGCCTACAGAATGCCCCATATATTCAGCAAGATGTTCTTACGAAAATAATTTAACATTCTTGATACAGAAATGGACAGTGAACTTACAACCAGAGATTTAAATTAAATTCAAGCACCACACAGACAGATCCGTGGAGGGATGAGGAGGGGAAACGAGAAGGGTAAGACTGGATAGCATTTTGGTTCTTTCCAGCATAAGGATCATTTATGAAGCCTCAGCCTGAACTGGAATTCATCCCTATGATCACTTCTCAAACAACTGTTAAGTCTATTCACAAGTCAGCTATTCCCTAGTGACTCTAAAGATGGGGCTTTTTATTATAATGATGCTAGAAATTATTTCAATCATGCAACGTAAGAAGGGTTTATTCTGCTCACTGGGCAAAGAGGCACTTTTAAAGGGCACCTCATATAATGAACTCAAGGACAGCAATGTCCCTATCCATCCTAGTACAGCAACTTCTTCAATGGTTGTTTGCTGGTGCCTCCCTTACTCTCTCGATTTTAGCATGTGATCTTCTTCAGAACAAGGAACCATCTTCTCATTTCTTTTAAAACATAAAGTGCTTAAAACTCAGTTTTTTTTAAATTAAAACCAGGTTAAAATATTCTTTATTATTTGGCCAACACCTGCTGGATTTCAGAGGTCTCGCTTTCAGTGTTGAGAACCACCATATAGTAGGCAATAATTAACACCTGTTCTCTTTGCAACTGGCAGGTGACATGTTTCTATCACAGCACAAACCTGTGCATGTCTACTTAGAAGTAACCCCCGCTATATTCAATGGGTCTTACTTCCAGGAAAGTGTGTACAGGTTTGCAATCTTACTCACTTACCTGAAGTATTCACTTTACTAGCCAATCCAGGAGGCAGATAAGAGGTGACAAGCTCAGGCCTACAAAATTAGAGAATGCAATTTTTAAATGGAGCTTAAGTATGAGTCAGACAAACTGCCAGGTCAACAAATGTTTTACTGGACTAGCAATCTGTTGAACAAGGTCATGGACCAGAACCTCCCACTGCAAACCGTGCTGCCTTGGAACAGGTAGGACTAGGCATTGGGTTAGGCTCCTCCCACCAAAATTAACCAACAAAATAATTTGCACAGCCCTGCTTCTAAAGTACTGTAAGTGGGAAGAGTAACCCAGGGAGCAATCCTAACCCGCGCTGGACCAGGCAAGCCAGGAGGCTTGCGCTGCATCCAACGTGGGATTGCAGCGAGCAGCGGCTCAGCCATGGGCAAGGGGAAGCTCTTCCCCTTACCCGTGGGTAAGGTCTGTGGCCTCTATGGGTCTCCTCAGACCTGCGCCACCTCTGGAGGTGGCGCACGTCCGAGGAGAGCAGAGCGGCTAGAAGTCGCTCCGCTCGCCCCGGGGACAGGGGTTGGGATCTGGTATAACTGCTGGATCCTGGGCCTGCCCACCCCCCGCCCAGTAACACCCCCCACGCCCCCCCACGCATACCTTTGCCTCTTATGTCAGCACGCTTGCGCTGACACAAGCGGCAGCGCAGGAGCTTTATGGCATGTTTGCGACCCTCCAGGGCCACCTATATCGGCATAACTGCTGGTTAGGATTGCACCCCCAGTCTGATACCCTCCACCATTGAAAGAGAAAAGTTAAGTCTGAAGCAGCCCCTACAAAAAAGGGTCTCCAAAATTAGCACTAAAACAAAGTAATGAAAAAAGAAGTGTTTCACAATAGTGCAATTTGGTCTCATGCCATCCAAAGTCCCACAAAAAAGATGACGCCCAAGAGAACCTGCTAATTATGAACAAAAAGCTCACTTTTTCACAA
Organism: Tiliqua scincoides; assembly: GCF_035046505.1. Taxonomy (NCBI): domain Eukaryota; kingdom Metazoa; phylum Chordata; class Lepidosauria; order Squamata; family Scincidae; genus Tiliqua; species Tiliqua scincoides. The sequence goes on from NC_089828.1 coordinate 56,182,194, forward strand.
CAAATTTTATTTTTCCACTCCCACGGACAATCCTTTCCAGGCGCGGGATTCCAAACCATGTTGGGCTCCGGAAGGGAATGCCTTCAGGCAGACCTTCGACGTACAGGTGCTCAGGGTTCGATTCAAAGACGGGATAAGGAACCTTCACTGCTTCACTGAGACCCAGGGCTTGTCCTGGAAAGAAGGAGGCAACATCTCACAGCTGGATGGGACTCACAAATCCAGCTCCTGCCTAAAATACAAATCCTCCCCTTCCTAACCAACTTCTCTTCAAATACCTCAACAATTTCATGATCAGAGTTAATTCATTTTTATTAGTATGTTCAGCCTTGAAAAGGGCAACTGTTCCCTCAGTTGCCAAAAAAGGGCCAAATTAGAGTCTGTTTGTTTTTTTAAACCTCATCACGCTAGAGTTTGGATTCAACTAGCTTCCATGCTAATTCAGATCCTCTTATGAGCCCCTTGTTGGCCTGCAATCTCCTCCGTATCTACAGATCCCTGGGTTAAAGCCGAATAGTAAACATTTGCAACCCTTTCCCACATCCTTGTGGAAACAACCAAGGTGATCAAAAGCTTATCCATCTTACAGGTAACAGATGTGGCCGCAAGACATATCTGCAAGATAAATGCAGTATATGTGGAGGCCCCAGGATCTTAACAAGTGGTCAAAATGGCAGAAAATGGACAGTCTCCCATTTCTTTATCCTTCTATAAATGTTTTATAAAGCAGTAGGACAAGGGAAGGGATGAAGCTCAGTGGTTGAGCACATGTTTTGCAACCAGAATGTCCTCTGTTAAAGCACTGGAAGTATCCCTAGGGAGGGCAGGTAAAGACCCTTCCCTGAAACCCTGGATAATCACTGCCAGTCGACATAGGCAGTGTTGAGCCAGATAAACCAATTGTCTCAACTGAGGGATAAGGCTAAAAAGGGAAACATCCAAATGGTTAACTTACCGAATTTCAGATTAAATATTTCTTCTACTTGCTTCCTAAGTTTTGTGATCCTAACATTCCAATCTTCTTTGACTGAGATGACAATAAAAAATACAATATTCATTTATCGGTATGTGAACAAAAAGGTTGTATTCTTTTCTGTTTCGTAACTCAGCAATTGTAAACACACTTACTAATACCCTTTTGAGTTGCATGTGTGCCTCCTCTCTATGAAAGATAACAGAGGCAATAACACTAAATCCGTTATGACATGTAATCATATATTATTTTTTAAGTGCTATGTTATTTATTGTCTTATTCACACTGTTACAAAAATCATCATTTAAAATACTTTACAGTTTAAGAATACAGTGAATACCTCTGTCATAAACTTAGGGGGGTTTGGGGTGCTCAGAGTTCTTGGTTCTCAAACCCTAAAGCCCTCAAGGCCTCTCTGTTTAGTAGTACTGCCACCACCCTGTATGTGCCAGTGACTCAGTCCAGGGACACTGAGATCCTCTAGGCTTAACTCTATCCCTTGCAGGCACTGAGCGCTTTCTCCAATTAAAGCTTCTGTCCTCAAGTTACTAGACCTCAATGAGCACTTGGTAGCTTGCTGAATGGCTAGGCAGGATTCTGAACCTTTGACCCCAACAGACAACGAAACAACTTAGTAAAAGATATTTTAGTTTATTAAATACATAAGGCAGCAAATGCTAGAGGCATAAACATCTAGGAAACATATCAGCAAAAAATAATAAAGCTAGCTGGCTATCTCTCTTAGTCCCCATCTCTCACCTGGGTCAGTTACTCTTGTAGATCTTTTAGCTCCAGGGCTACCTATGAGGCTAGGTGCCCATGGTGGACAACGGAGCTCAAAGCGCATGCAAGATGTTGCACCCAAAAACTGTCCAAGAAGGAACGGGACACACCCCTTGGGGCACTCATTAGTATACTTCTTATGCTAATAGTCCTGAGGTGACTTCATAGGTATGTTGACTGTCCAATCAGAAACTTTTGAGGACAGAACCTTCTTAAAGTTGGCCTGGTTGCTAGCTCTCCTACTTCTTACCCCTCCCAACTGGAGATCCACAGCTGCATTCCATTCCGCTTGATCAGGCGCCTCTCCATCTACTAAGGTGCTAAACATTCCAATGGGTTGTAATTCTTGTTGTCTGTCCTTTCTGGCCAGCAAAGGAGAGACAACAATCTTTTTGTTTATTTACTCACATTCTTGCAGCTAGGAACTGCTAGCAACTTCTCAGTTACACTGTCTTAGTGTGGTTCAGGTTTCTACTGCCAACCTAGGCCTAACATGTACATATTCATGACAACCTCCCAAAACACTTCTTCCTTGAGCACTTTTTAATTACAGCACTGGTCATCCTGGGTGGGATTTGACAGCTACCTCACCCAATGGGAGCAGTGCATTCTGGCTAACACAGACTAGTGCCAGCTTCTTCCCTTATCCTCAACTACATCTCCAATAGCACTGCTCCACACAGTGCCTGGCTTTGCAGGAATGTATCCCAGACATTATGGGAGGTATGACTATATTTTTAATAAGTACACATACTAAATCATTTGTAATGGTATTATCCTTATTAACTAACTTACTGAGAACACACCTCATAAGTGCACTTCTTACCAGGCATGTTTGTTCTTGGTTGGGAAACCTCTGTTGGAGTGATAGTTAGCAGTTCTGGCCTATAAACAAAGACACACAAGTTAAGTGCTAATAGCAGCTGGCAGTTCTTGCAACTCAAAAATCTTTTAATGTGCTCTTACCCTGAAATATCTAATCCTAACTTACTAATCAGTATGTTCTGTAGTACGAAGATGACTTTGCTTGACCCAATCTTAGAGTAGTAACACTTCAAAAACTTGGAGCAATGAACTTTAAACTTTCTAAGCAAGATGCTAAAAACAGGAAAGGACCAGCCTCCCTTTTTGTGTATACTAGTTTAATTACAGTTGTAAAATCAAAACAAGTAATTTTGCATCAAGTCACACATGTTCGCTTATATTATAAATCATAACACTGACAGTCCAGAGATGCAACTTCGCAACGTATTTTGGGGGGGGGGGGGTGTCAGAGCAAGAATTCTGATTTTGGAAGTAACAAATTCAGAAGTAAAGCAGATGTCTTTGGCCAGAAACCAGTTCCCAGAGATTCTGGCATTATGCAGAATGTACAGCCCTATGCCCCAAAAAACCACTACCACTACCTGAAACTGTGGTCCACTAAAAACAAACCTATAATGTTACTTCCAATATCTAACATATATCAAGTTAATTTGGCTGAAAGTTAGGAAATTGCATGTGACACGGACAAACATAATCCCCATTTATACTGAAATGCAAAGGAAACTGAACTTACTTTTTTATAACAAATTTTATCCTGTTGCCCACTTGAAGAATTTTCTCCAGTCGAGGAATTCCATACCAAGACGGACTACGGAAGGGAATGTTTTCTGGCAGGCCCTCAACATAAAGGTCAGTGGGGTGAGCCTCAAACTTCTGGTAAGGGACAGCCTTTGGTTCAGTGCTTCCCAGTGCCTCAGCTGTTAGGTGAGGTCAGACAAACAGCGTGTAAGCCTCAGGCAGGGACAAAACATCAAACCATAGGTCACTCCCTTCGCCATTACATTTTGACAGGGAGAGAGATATTTTAAAACAGGTACCCAAGGCTAAGATGTTGGGTCTGAGCAAGACCAGAATTCTCCCTCCACTCATGGCTAACACTGCAACCTGTTCACCCAGGCCCTTTCTCCTCCAGCCACTAGATGTCATCTTGGGAGGGGGTTATTGGATGCTGAGCTGTAACGTGGGCAGAGACTGAGATGTAGCTGCCCCAGGCACACTGGAGGGCAGGACTGCTTTCAAGTTTTGCCCCAGGTACAGAGGAAGTGCTGATGGCTTCCCCTGCCCTGTTCTTTCTCCTCTGGAGGTTGGAAGCCTCCACAGGAGAAGGAAGGGGTGCACAAAGATGATTTGTGGGTGGACTAAGGGGTGGACTAAGATGATTACGGGGCTGGAGCACCTTCCTTATGAGGAAAAGCTACGGCGTTTGGGCCTCTTCAGCCTAGAAAAGAAACACCTGAGGGGGGACATGATTGAGACATACAAAATTATGCAGGGGATGGACAGAGTGGATAGGGAGATGCTTTTTACACTCTCACATAATACCAGAACCAGGGGACAACCACTCAAATTGAGTGTTGGGCGGGTTAGGACAGACAAAAGAAAATATTTCTTTACTCAGCGTGTGGTTGGTCTGTGGAACTCCTTGCCACAGGATGTGGAGCTAGCGTCTAGCCTAGACACCTTTAAAAGGGGATTGGACATGTTTCTGGAGGAAAAATCCATTATGGGGTACAAACCATGATGTGTATGCACAACCTCCTGATTTTAGAAATGGGTTATGTCAGAATGCCAGATGCAAGGGAGGGCACCAGGATGCAGGTCTCTTGTTATCTGGTGTGCTCCCTGGGGCATGTGGTGGGCCGCTGTGAGATACAGGAAGCTGGACTAGATGGGCCTATGGCCTGATCCAGTGGGGCTGTTCCTATGTTCTTAAACTACAATTCCCAGGAGGCCTTGCAGGCCTTCTTGTTATCTGGTGTGCTCCCTGGGGCATTTGGTGGGCCACTGTGAGATACAGGAAGCTGGACTAGATGGGCCTATGGCCTGATCCAGTGGGGCTGTTCTTATGTTCTTAAACTACAATTCCCAGGAGGCCTTGCAGGCCTTCTTGTTATCTGGTGTGCTCCCTGGGGCATTTGGTGGGCCGCTGTGAGATACAGGAAGCTGGACTAGATGGGCCTATGGCCTGATCCAGTGGGGCTGTTCCTATGTTCTTAAACTACAATTCCCAGGAGGCCTTGCAGGCCTTCTTGTTATCTGGTGTGCTCCCTGGGGCATTTGGTGGGCCACTGTGAGATACAGGAAGCTGGACTAGATGGGCCTATGGCCTGATCCAGTGGGGCTGTTCTTATGTTCTTAAAGACACAAGTGCTTCTTCCTTGGGGGAGAACCTGGGAGTGACTGCCTTGCACCACAGGCACAAGGTGGCTTCACATACACCCTTCCTTCTCTGAAGAGGCTCCCTGCCTTCAGAAGAGAAAGAGCAGGGCGCGTAAAGTGGCCGCAGTGAGCAGCCCCTCCAGGGAGAACCCCAAAGTGAGGTAGTGACACCAATGCCCCAGGTGCCAGAGCACTCTGTTACTCAAAACAATAAGGGCACACTAAAAAGGCGGTGTGCGTTTTTTAACACTCCTTGCCGCAAGGGAGGCAATACAGGCACTTCATGGCTGATAACGTGACCCTCTCACCTTCAAGATCACCTTGGAACGCTGGGAAGTGAGCTTACCAAACTTTTTGCAGAATAACTGGTCTACCATCTTCCTTAATTTGGTGATTCGAGCATACCACTCTTCTTTCACTACAATCAGTAAATAAAACACACATTAACATTTAGAGTCAACACTCAAAATTTCCAACACAAGACCCCCATTCACAGTATCAACCTTATTACAGTATGTTAATATTTATTTTATTTACATTCTTAATACCTCCCTTCCTCCAAGGAGCTCAGGGTGGTGTGTACATAGTTCCCCCCCCCTTTTTGTTCTCATAACAACCCTGCCAGATAGGTGGGGCTGAGAGATACTGACAGACGCAAGGTCAGCCAGAAAGCTTCATGGCTGAGTGGGGATTTGAACCTGGATCTTCCAGGTGCAAGTCCAACTCCAGAACCACTATACTATCCTGGCTCTAAGAGAAAGGACTTTCACAAAACTCAGTAGAAATGTCTAAAAAGACCATGGGGGGAAGGCGGGGATAGAGAAGCAGAAAAGCATTCAGGAAGCCTGTTGATAGAATACCATCACAAAGCCACGTGGGAGTCATTTTATTTTGAAATAAAGTAAAATAGTTCAAACCACAGGAATAGAGTTGGCAAACAAAACTGAGAAGGAAAAACAAAACCAACAGGGCAAAGGCTCCAGCAACTGGAAACACAAGTAGTAAAAAGGACTCGGGGTTCAGTTCCCCTCACACACATTTTTAGATGCAGTTTTCGCAATTCACAAATTCATACCTCCTGCAACAGGTTTGTCTAATGGTAGATCTTCTCGTGTTGAATTTAGCAGCTCATGCCTGAAAATATTTAAACAGAAATATTACGCTTCAGTAGAACGCCTCCTCCCTACCATCAAAGAACACAGAAGTGCCCAGATGGAACAGACCACAGTGGCCAGGAATAACTCTCTGATGTTGCGTTCTCCTCAAATGATATTCCACACCTTGCTGTCTCTGAACTTGGAGGTTTCATTTAGCTACATTTGAACAACAATCGATACACCTATCTATCCTCCATCAGTTCTCCCAAGACCCCATTTAAAGCCAACTAAGATACTGTGGCCAGCACTCCATTGTTATGCACTGTGTGGAAGAGGACTTTCTTTTGCCTGCCCTGATTCTACTCCTTCTCAGTTGGATTGGGTTGCCTAGAGTTCTAGCATTACAGAAGAGAGCACTCAACAGGGGAACAACAAACTGGCAAATCTACAGAAAAACTACACCCTGAATCCTGTACGTGCCCGTACTTTATGTAAAGGCAAATTACTTACTTCTTGATCACAAATCGTATCCGTTCCTTTGCCAGTAGGATCCTTTCGAGGCGAGGGATCCCATAAGTGGAGGGCCTTCGGAAAGGAATTCCCTCTGGTAACCCCTCCACATACAAGTCTTCAACATGGGACTGGAACAGCGGATATGGGATAGACACAGGCCCTTTTGCACTAATAGCTTCAGCTTCAAAATAAAAAGGAAAGCAAACGAAACACATTCAATTGAGTGTGGAATGCCAAGTTGTTTATTTTGTGAGTGCACTGGACACAAATGAGGTAGTTTATTTCACTTACAACAGTGCTATGCTTGGAACCTCTTTAAAAGAGAAACCACGTCTCACAAGCTCAACTCGGACAGGGCGCCACACTAAACTCTGCACCAACCGTAGTTTAGAATTCAAATCTTGGTATGACCCTGCTGAACATACAACCACGGAAACTGAGGCCCAGAGCTTCTCACTTGCTTTTATTCTCTATTTGATCAGCCCTATAGTCTCCACGAATGGGAGCATTCAGAGGCAGAGAAATGAGTGCATGGCTGGTTTGTCAGTTCAGACATCACGGCAAACTAGAACTTCTTACCAAGGTGAACAAGGGAGTTCAAGTGAGTGACTGGTAACACTCCAGTCTGACTACAACAACAGACTACTAAGTTGGACTTACAGGACTCTTACTTTTTACTTTTGTTTTTATTGTGAGGAAAAAAAACAGAAAACATAATAAAAATTAAAATAAAACGAACACTATAGCTGGCCCAAGCTGTGATTTGCAAGACCACTTCAATTCCTGTTTTCTGACCAAAGTTTGAGAGCTGATCACAGACCATGATTTGCCAATTCAGGAGTTGCACAGCAACATGGTTTCGTTAGATGCTGTGGGCCAAGAGCTGAATGCACAGGCAATTCTTTGGCCTGTGTTTTCTTGGGAACACAATCTAGCACGTGACTCACCTTTGCTCACCTGCTTAACAGCTGACACCAAAACAAGTGGGACTTGAGGCAAAATGACTGGGACAAATACAGTGGCCACAGTGCCGTTTTCCATCCCGTCCTCCCACCCGACAAGGTAAGGAGCAAGATAAATTGTGCAACATAAGCATGAGCCAGCTAAATATCTTGAATTATGCATACCACAGACTGCAACTTTCCTAGGGTTAGAATGTTATTTTTAGTGCAGAGAATTACAGACATGAAAAGCCTACTTCTACCTCTCTGACTCTGCAGAACCAACACGGCTACAAACACCCTTTGGCACAGGCAGTCCAATGGCAAGACAACATGCCCAAAGAAGGGGAAGGGAATTCCAACCCACATTTTGTTCTAAGCGATTTGGGATTTCCAAATGCCAGACAGCAAATTGTTGGGAAAGAAAAAGAGAGAGCTGGTGAACACATACCATACTTTCTTTCAAATAGCTCTTCGACTTGCTTTCTCAAGTCTGTAATTCGGGCATTCCATTTCTCTGAAAGGAAAAAGTAACGTTAGCCCAATATAAGATCTATACTAAGCTTCTAACAAGGTGTTCTGCTGTCAAAATCTGATTATGCCTTTTTGTTGTCCACACAAATATGAAGAGGCAAACCCTTTAAGGAACACCTGCACACATTCTGGGAAAAGAAACATTAAAATAGATGTATCTGGACCAAAGATGCTAAAATCTTTGTCCAAAAATGGTTGCACTTCAGCAGTCCAGTCAGCAGCTAACTCTAGTTATGGCGGAGGACAATTTGAAACCGCTGTGGACAAGTTGCTTTAAAACAGAACCCGAAGAGTTTAGCGGGGCAGTTTGATAAAAGGCCAGAGTGTGTGTGAAGCCGTATTGGCAAAAGTCTTAAAGGGGGTTAAAGCCCTCACTTTTTGATACCTCCAACCTTGGATATAGGTATTCACCTCCAACATCTGGAAGAGGGTGGAGACACCCTCCCGTATGAGACACAAACCACCTAAATTCAGGCTACTGATACACTTGGATCTGGGGAATTTCAGAGTTTTGCAATCTCTTCCACTCATTTCTTCCCTCTCCTTCCAGGGCCTCAGAATGCCTTATAAGGTATAAAGACAGATAAAGGAATCTGTAGGTTCTGAATCCACGCATAACACAGGCTGACCTGTATATATTTTAAATACATACATTTAAATACATACATTGCTGCTGCCAGTCACCGTAGTGGACTATCATGAAACAGTGATCAGATTTATATGGCAGCTTCATGCGTTGAAACAGAAATACACTCATTGTTTATATTGCATCATCAATGTGTCTGGTGCTTCACACAGAATAAAATCATTAAGCTATTTTTCATTCTCCTCAAGGATGATTCAAGTAGAACATAAAAGCTTCCATGCTCCTTAACCAAGCAGGAGTCAGCCCAACAAAAACCATGTTGAGTTCTTCCTGAGGATGGACTGATGGCATCCTCGGACACACTGCTCCTTCCACTTGCTTTGGAGATGGACAGAACTATGCACACTTGCAATACCCAAGCACACTGAAGGACCTAACACCTCCGGTTCCATTCCAAACAGCTGAAGAACAACACTCCCTCTCAAACCTGCTGCAGGGCTGTACTAAAAGTTACTTTCACACCAAAGCTTTCTTGTGCAATAACAGAATAATCTACAAGGTATATAGGATCCATCCACTGTGAAGAAACAATTCACTGCAGGAAGTTCAATGTTACTCTCTCACACAACGGAGGAGGGAGGCAGCCTCAGATGGGATCCCCACCATCTCTAGCTACCATGTCCAGAGTGGAGAAAGAGCGTTCCTCTGCTGCTCAAACTTCAGCCACCTGCCGTAATACTCGTCTCCTCAACACAGCTTCCACTGAGGCACAGGCTTGTGATTTGGAACAGCGAATAAATGGAATGATGGAGGTCCACGTGGCTCTTCTCCAGATTTCCAAGAAGGGAGCACTGGTATGGAAAGATGCTGAGGCTCTTGCACTACATGGGAAATGAGCAACAAGCCTCTTGAGAGGCAAGCAGCTTAAACTTCATAAATCAGAGTAATGCAACACGTAGGATAATTTTGCAGGCTTTCTTGACTAGACTGGCCAGCTGAAAGGAGGCCAGCAAAAACCCTGATATCTGGGAGGCTTCCTTCCTACACAGACAGATCACAGATTGCATGAACAGCCAATGAATGCCAAAAAAGACAGCAGGATGAAAAAGTAGTCTACTTTTTGAAGTAGTCTTAAAAAAAGATAGTAGGATCAAGTCTTGTTAATACTGAGTTGAATTTTGGTCTCAAGACACCCTATAGGCCAAGGTAATGGTGACTAGGAACTTCCATGAGAGGATCTACAGGGGCAGGTTGAGGGCCCTGGTGATTTCACCAAGCTTCCACGTAGGGTATCTGTGAATTGGTGGAGGTAACAAAAGAAAAGCACCCTGAGGGAACCATTAAGGGCAAGGATGCAAGGCAAGAGAGGATTCTTTTTTGTAAAGGAAGTGGACAGAGCACAGGCTTGCCATTTCAGGGCAAAGATCTTAGTCCAAGCCATCTTGAAAGCAAGAACGTCTGGTATTGATGCTGACGCTAGAATGGATCTCTTCCTTTTAGAACACAGCAAGAAAGAACACTAGGTAGTTTTGTAGATACAGATTATGGTTGGCTTCCTGGGGGCCATGATGGTATCTAGATGCTCGTGCAGTAATCCTGTCTCTCTTAAGAGTGCCCACAGCCTCCACAAAGAATTTGAGCTGGGGGGGGGGGGTGCTGGATGAAGTAGGGGCCTTGACTTAGCATGTCTGGTCATGGTAAAAGCTACTACAGGCTTGAAGAGACCAGCTGAATGATGTCAGAGGACCAAGCCCGCCTGGAGCTATGAAGTGCTACAAGTGTTATTCCTGCTTGTTCTTGATGTGTTTTCTGATAATGGTGGCTAGAAGAGTTGTTGATGGGAAGATGTACAGGAGCTCCTGCAACCACTGAACTGAGTGCGCACCTATTTCTGCGCCTTGACATTCAAACCTTGAGATGAACCTCGGGAGTTTATCAGAAGCAACTGGGTCCACAGATGGGTGACTGATGTGAAACCTGATCTGCTGAAAAACCCAAAGCAGAAAGCTCCTCCCCACTTGGTCCAGGCTGTAGTGACTGAGCGTCTAAACCTACGCCTTTTTACTCAGAAGTAAATCCCATTTCAGTCAATAGAGCTTACTCTCAGGAAAGCGTGGACAGGATAGGCAGCCTCACTCACGCTGCCTTGGTGTAAAACTTCCCTTTTACATGCTTCACCATGATGCAGCTTAGATGTTGCACCATTTCCATTGAAAACAGGATCTCATCCCCTAACCGCAGGAATCTGGGGTAAGGTCATTTACTGGTAGGGCCACTGGGGGGATGTGAGCCCCTACCAGCAGCACAATGAGATAGTCAACTGTCAAAAACAGATGGTGTGCCTTGACAATTTTAGCACCTTTCAGCACCTTGACAATTTTAGTGTGCCACGAAATGAAAAAGGTCAAAAAATTGCCTCTAGAGGTTCTCTGAATAACAAAGCAAAGAGTGTGGCCTCCTCTGCTTTGAAGGGTGGTTCAAAGCAGAGGTATCCCACCTCAGCCTGCTAGTCTCGGATCCAGGTTTTTTTTGGGGGGAGGGGGGTGAACGGGTCCTCGGGAAGGCGGGTTGCGGACATCAATCTGGCCTTGAAGCTGCACCGTTTTCCAGGGTCATTTTGAGGATGAGTAATAGTTTGCCTGAATCTCTAACAACAATGCTAATGACAGTGGACTAGGAAGTCCTGCTTTCCAGAACAAGACAGGAATAGAACTGAAGGGGGACGTTCCTCCTTGAGCCTTAAGAAGTATGCTTGGACCTAGTCCTGCCTATCTCTGGAGCAAGCAGAAGGAGCAACCCGTCAAAAGATGCTCTCCCTCCACTGTGGGACACACAATGCATTCATCAGACTTACCAAAGTTGAACTCTCTTGCTTTCCTTCGCCCAGCGTTGGCAGCGTCGTTGGCTGGCTCCGAACTCTTCGTCTTCTTATGGGGTGGTAAGTAGTCGTCGTCATCTTCAGAGACAAAAATACACAGGTGTGCATCATGGCTGCTGCCGCTAGACCAGCCCCGAGTACATTCTCAAGACACTGTGGTTCTAATTCACGCTATTCGCTGTTGGAGGAGGTGAACCATTCCAGAGTGGGGAAGGCCACATGCATTAAAGCCTATCAGGCAGAGCCTGGCATCCAACTTCCTCATGCAAACTACATTCAAAACTATGCTAATGGAACTAAGGTATGCACAGCCGCTTTGCCAATCCATTTACAGCGTAATTGTCAAGGAGACCCTCCCTGCTGAGCAGGCGTGTCCTCTACTCTTGAAGGACACCCCAGTAATCATACTATGGAGATCTGATACCAAATGTATGGAAGATATCCATCTCAAGTAGGATGCTTTGGAAAGGAAATATCATGGAGGAGATTATGGAACCCGAGAATATAACAAAGGAGAGGGAGGAGAGAGAACATTGGTTTCTGTTCCAACACTGCATGAAAAGGAATTTCAAGCCATCAAAGAAAAGTTGGTAAGATTCCAGCAGGGATTGACTAAGAGCTTTGCATATGGTTCTACTGCCCCATAATATTTGGTTTAGAGAAAATAACCTCTTCTAAAAGGTCTGGAAGCTGACAAATACATGGGAAGGATGTTGCGTGTTTTAAAATTAACTTTCCATTGTGTGCTGTTGCACAACACCAGCTGCTATGTAATAAGGATTTGATCACTAATTAAAAGAATGGAGGAGAGATACAGTAGATGCCAGATCTACATACACACACTCACAAGAGTTTTCCCTATCTATTTTGGCTCCCAGCAGTTTCCCACCCTCATCAAATCCCTAAACCACAAGATCCTCCAGGGTTTAGAAGCAGGAGCTTGGCCCAAGAGCTTCCAAAATCAAAACCAACAGAGAACTCTCCAATGCCACAAAAGCAAATGGGAAATTCATATCACAAAACTTGCACTGTCACTTTAAAGCCATTTTTTTTTAAAGTTACAGAGTGGTTTTGCCATTGCCAAAAATAATCACAAAAGAGAAGAGTTGGACATAAGACACGGTCCCCCCTAATGTGTCGACATCTCTGTTCCTATGGCTCATCTCTTCCTCTACCAGTGCTTCAAAACAGAGACACATGACAGTCATACACAGACAGAAGGTACCTTTCCACAGGCTTACCAACCTTAATCAAAAAAATCCACAACACACACAACAGTCCTTCAGTTGCTCATGCAGGAAAAAAACTAAATATAAAAAAGTGGCTATTATTTCCTTACTTTGGTATAATACAACACCCACCATACTGGCATCAAATTTAACAACATCATCCACAAGCACGCAAGAGCCTTAATTAGCGCATTTAAATCAAAAGAAAACTCAGCCTTGGGAGGAAGCTTTCCTTGACTTCAACCTCAAAGTTCAGCCAACTTCATAATAACTTTACCGTGTAACTTGCAGTTAGGATCTGGAGCTGTCAACCCAGAAAGGAAGCAAGGCATCCCTAACATCTAGATCCAGCTCTGGTATTTTAACCACTTTTCCATCTTGTACATTTCTGCTTCGGTGCAACAAACATAGCTCTTAACGCACTGATCTACTGTAGTCCATATTGAAGCTTGCGATTTGAAAGGAGAGTTTTACTAGAGTAAGAAACATGAAAGAGAACTTTGCTCAGGGAGATGTGCCACTAAAAATTTTGACAGCTAGACATTCAACTTCATAACTCTCCTCACTCTGCTTTCCAAATCCACCCTTGGTTTGCTAATCCAATTATCGCCATGTTGTTCCGTCTCAGTTTTCTACCCTACCAGATTCAAATGACATCAGAGATAACACATCACAACACACAGAGAATGCTGTGTCCTTGGAAAAACTCCATAATCAGAAAGGTAAAATCACCCATAGTTCACCCCAACATTCTTTGTCCTGAAAAGCAGCTGAACTAACTTGTTAAATCGCATGGCATCAAATTTCACCACCCTGCCACGCTGGCAGCACCTATCACCCCAAGGAGCTCTCTTTCTAACCAATTAAACCATTCCCAACCTTTTAAAAGGTTAGTCCAATAAAAATGGTCCAATAAATGTTATTTTTCAGCATGAGAAGGGGCCGGGGGCAGGAGAAGGGGGATGGGAGAAGATGCACACGACGCCACATGACTGAGATTCTTCTGAAACAAGTGAGCAAAAAGAAAATGAGCTGAGAAAATGGCCAACCTTCAATGGTCACTTCCACTTCCGGATCCTCACTTGTTTCAGAAGTGGCATGTTGAGAAGAATCTGTAAGAAGCAGAACAAAAAACCAAGTCTGAACGGCGCACAGGCAGCGGAAGAAATGGTTTTTACTCCACAAATGGCAAATCAATGTACATGTGTGTGTGGGAGTGTGTTGCACACTATGAATAAATAAAAAAACAGGCGCACTATGAATAAAAGACAGACCCATAAACAGGCAGACCAAAATTCTTTTATCAGAAGCTCGACGCTCAGCAGGATGATGGTTAGAAAGTGGGGATCCCAAGCTACACACACACATGCAACACCTGTTGAAGGGTGCCTTGTCTGAGGCTCAGTGCAATTTTCAGATGGTTCCTGGTCCATCAAAAGTTACTGATATATGGTTTACAAAAACAAAAAGTTCTGTATCACCTTAAAGATTAACAAACTTATTCCAGCCTAAGTTTTCATGCATTGCAGTTTACTCAGATGAATCTGATGATGCAGACCGTGGCCCATGAAGGCTTACACTAAAATCAGTGTTAGTTTTTAAGGTGCTACTAGACCCTTTGTAAATTTTCCAGAGGAGCAGCCAAGTTAGTCTGTTGCAGCAAAATCCCCAAAATCTTTCTTCTGTCACACAAAAGACACTCAAACACAAATAGAGCTTACAATACACGAGTATTTATGAAAAAAGTTGAGCATCTAACACAGACATTCAAAGAGTTGGGGCCACATCTAAATGACCACTTCTCCAAGGAGTTAAGGCACATTCTAGCAGCTGTTCCACCCACTAGTGTGCCTTATTTTCACATTAACAACTCCCATTTTCAGCACCTAAGGTAATGGAACATGACATCATCCAAGCAGGTGGCTTCCCACACAAATAGTTTCATCAGATGTTACAGGTGCCAAAATCCACAGTTCACTGTCTTATTCCCAATATCACAGCCGGAAAAAACCTCCACTCAGGGGAAAGCAGGACGATGATTCTCAAGACATTTGCCCAGAAGTTCCAAGGTACTGGGTCCAGGCAGTTGTTACTCTCAATTTCCATCAAGGCAGATGTTTTGGCTCAACAACAGATTGCTTTGCTGGTTGCTTTGCACAGTTGGCTACCAGGCTGATAGGATGTAGGCCCAGTCTTGCTCTTTCCAATGCAGCCAGACAAGCAACAGTGGTTCCTCTGGGCGTAATCTTCATTTCCATCATGTTTCTGAATTCAGAAAGATTCCATCATGGCATAAATGGAAAAGTAAAGGATTCAAACGTACTTTAACCCAACTGAAGAATCGTCTTTCAGAAGAGAAGAAGGGGGGGGCGGGGCGATGCAGTGAACTGAACAGGCACGATCTCCGGGGCTCCGGATTTCAGCCTGTTTCTCACCTCTATTTCTGCGGGTCCAGGAGATCCGATGACTTTGCCAAGAGAGGTTTAGTCATCCTGACGGTGATACCTGAGTTAGGTTGGAACCCAGCGGGGGGGGGGGGGGCTTGCTTCTCAGGAGTTGGCCGTTCAAGGCAGTGGGGGAGGAGACATGAAATCATGACTAACTGCAAAACCCCTGTGGTGATACCATCTACTGAAACAGATTTCATCTATTGAAAGAAGATACTTGGAAGAACAAAGTAAGTGCTGTTTGTGTTATGTAAATCCCGGCTTTAAACAAATGACATTGGAAAAAGGAGAAGGGGGGAGGATTCCTCCACCTCATTGTTGTTTTTAAATCTGAGAAGAGACATGGAGTATAACTTTATCAATACAAATTTACAAATCTGCAACCATTTATGAGATATGAATTTTATTAGATGTTGAATTCTGGATTATTTGAGTGTGGAAGGATTTCCTATCACTGAATGGTGAGTTGAACATTGTTTGGTCGGCGTTTGTGGGAAACTAAATGTTTGCATTCCATAGCAAAGAGATTGCCCAGGACATCTAGTGGACTAAAAGAAAACTGTAAGGGAAAAATCATGGATTCATCAGGAACAAATTGGGAAAATCTATTACAACAAAAGCTGGAATATTTGCTTGATATGGGTCGACAACAAGTGATCCAAATTTTACAAAACCAAATTAGCGTGCAAACCTTAAGTCAACAGATAAATAAGCTTAATGAAACAGAAGTTAAAGCTACAACAATGAAGAATAATGACCAACAAATTGAAATGACAATTTTAATGAAAATACAGAAAGATGGGGCAGACTGGAGGATAAGTACCCAAAAGGTATTGGACCAGAATGGGGAAGAGCCATGTCAACCAACAAGCATAGTCGACCAAGAGATTGACCAAGAGAAGGAGATGACCTGCCAGGATCTGGATTTATTGGCAGGAATAAGAAGACTAAGACGAGGATGTATATCAAAGCATGAACTCTTAAGAGACATTTCTTGTGAAGTTTATCAGGAAAAAACGATGGAAAAGAGACAAAAAAGTTTAGAGATGATATGCAAGATCTGAATAGCTATTCAAGGTAATGACACGATTTGGTAGTGGTGTAATATTTGATTTGAGAGAAGAATAAATATAACTAGGCATTTTATAGGTTAATTTTGATGAACTAGGTTTAAATTTGTTTGATATTGTTTTGGAATCTATAGATGGGGAAATGATATGAAAGTAGAAACTTAAATTTAGAAAGTAATGGATATGTAATATATGAGTGGTTTGGTAGATTTGTTTATAATTAGATTTATGATAAGTATTTAGTAGTAATTTTGTATTAGAATAAGTTGCATTAATAAAAAAGTTTAAGATTTTGTATTTTATAGGTTAATTTTTATGAATTTAGATTTAGATGAATTTTGGTGAATCAATTTTGATGAATTAGATTTAAATTTGATATTGTTTTGGAATTTATAGATGGAAAAATATGAAGGTAGAAAGTAAAGTTTAGAAAGCAATGGATATGTAATATATGAGTGGTTTGGTAGATTTGTTTATAATTAGATTTATGATAAGTATTTAGTAGTAAATTTGTATTAGAATAAGCTGTATTAATAAAAGAGTTTAAGAGTTTATTGAAAGAAGGAACATAATGAATGATGGGAAAAGAAGGGAAGAGATTATGATGATGATGAAATGGTGAAGTATATAGAATATGAAACAGGGTTTTTAGAAATGAGTATGTATTTTTTGTATATCTTTTTTTTCTTCTTTTTATAATTGTTTTCTTTCTTTCCCTTTTTGGATTATATTAAGAGATATAAGAAATTATTGGTAGAATGAATTATTAATTAATTGGCATATGGTATCCTGCAACCTCAATGTTTGTATGTGTGTTTATTTATGGAAAAATAAAAAATTGTTTCTTTTTTTAAAAAAGGAAAGGCAACGTGGCCACACAGAACAATTCACTGGGGAGGATTCCTTGCGGTACAGTTTGCCAGTGCTGCTCTGTGGATAGGTTTTGTGGCGCATAGAACAAGAGGATATCATCTCCGATACTGGCCGGGAAGACACATGTAGAAAGCAGTACAGTAGGCAAGTTACAGAAAAATCCAGGAGAACAGCTGCTTTTAAAGCGTTCTGAGATTCAAAACAGCCGGCTGCTGGTCACCTGTATGTGAGAAGAATCTCTTCTAGCTGAGAAGCCTCCCAAAACTGGTCACAAGTCCTTTTCTCTCTCAGACAATCAACTTCACACAAATGACCAATGTGCAAACAGGCAGACTTGCAATAAAGGTTGTGGGCATCTGTGTGGCTGTGCAAAATGGGCAGATCCTATTTTAATCAGTCTCTCCTTGGAAATAGTTTCACATCAAGGTGTTCTCTCTTTCAGAGTGAAGTTCTCTGTAATTCTGGTAATTGCAGGGAAGTTAATTCACAGTGGATTCGTGTGCAGCCTGAGATCCCAGCTTGGGAAGCACTGAAGTCATGCTGTACTAACTCACAGATCAATATAGTGGTTTAGTTCTGCATTCTTCACACAGCGCCATTCTTACAGGTGTAATCAAGTTCAGATGACTTTTTCCATCTATCAACATGTTCAGGGAGATGCTATCCACGGTTTCCTCCACTGGGTGACTGGATAGCCTTGAAGCAGAGCATTGCCCACACGGGCAAAGCAATATCAAGTCTCCAGTTTGGCAGAAAAAGGAACCAACCTGTACATATAACAACACCAAACTGTCCACAAGGATTCAGGACACAGAAGAGATCAACAGGAAAACTGGTCACTCCTTCTGCTTTGAATCTGAACGAAAATATACGTTGAATTGGAAACTGGTTGGTAGATCAACTGAAGCTGTTTTCCAATTCCAAACAGAATTGAAAACTGGTTGGTAGATCAACTGAAGTTGAAGCCACTCCAGATTTTTTCAAAGGAAGTTAGCGGGTCTCCAACAGCTACCTCATTCACATTTGCAGGATTCACACTTCAGAGTCAAGCACTGCTTCACAAAGCATAAACACTCCTCTGAGTCTCAACAGTAGCCAACAAATTCAGAATTGTTAGAGGTCCTTGTTCTAGCTGGTTCTCCTGAGCCAGACTAGGATACCTGGTATTGCATCACACTAGCTGAAGAGCACACTAGCATCTCTACTGAGGCAAAGGCAAAGGCACAATGTCACGTGTATGCAGTAGTATTCGTGTTGCCCCAGATACTTGCCCATTAAGCAAGTGTCTTAGATCTCACAGAGATGGCATGCTCAGAAAGCACAAGTATTTCCACCAGAAACAGAATGAGCTGGAAAACTTTGGCACTCTATTTTTTTACACCAATGTATTCAGGATGTGAACAAATCCTGTCCCACAGAACCACATCTTGCATCAATAATCCCACGTGGTCAAAATTATGATTTGGTCCCCAACAAGATGGGGCTCAGAAATCATATTTGAAGTCATCACAAACCTGGGGCTCTCTTACCACCTCACTGTCAAATTCACACATTGTCCTCATGCTTTCAATCATAGCACAGTGTGCAATATTGTTACCCACTCCCAGCCCCTGGAGAGAGAAGGGAGTGGGGGAACCTTGCAAATGCTTCTCAATAGTTGTCCACAGTAAATCATGCAGGATCACAATTGGGGGGTGGGAAGGAGGAAAATAAAAATACAACCACACAGAATATGGGGAAAAAAGAAAATAATGGAAGACAGACAAAATGGACACGTTTGCATTTAAGTACTCTTTAATTTTATTTATTTTTTTAAAAACACCGTTCCAGAGTTTACTTTCAAATAGAAAAATGTTACAGATCTCTAACCTTCTACTGGCAATTCCAGATCTGTTCCTTCACTGCAATCGGAACCCTGGTTGCTCCCTTTAGATAAATATAAACATACCATCATAAAAATAAAGAGGATGTTGATCAGCACTTAATTTCAGAATCAGTATCTCAAGGCGGTAGGAAGGATAGAGCTATCTTGGCGCAGTAGCAGGTAGGCTGTATATCAGGTGCGATAATTTCAAAACTCAACTAGTACAAAAGCACAGCCAACCTACTGAGCTCTGCTCCTGTACAAACTTGCAGGTGTTCGGCAAAGGGGTTTGGGGCAGATCAAAGCCCTCTCATGAAAAAGCGTAAAAAAAGGACGTCGTAATTCAGAAGAGTTAGCTGGGATGCAAACACAGTTTGGATGGCACAATGCTTGGGAGGAAAAAAAATGAAGCTGGAACAAAATTCTTCCAAGTTCTGCCCAAAAGCCTCCAATACTTTTCTTCTTAACACCGAACTATTCTCTTTCTTCCTCCAAACACAGCATGAACAATTACTGGAAATTACAGAATACGGCACAATACATCTGTTCAAAAGGGTCATTTATCACAAAATGCTATGAAAGATATCATGATGGGGTGGAATATGTGCCTTTCGTTATTTGACACAGATGAACAACTTACAGGTTTGGCTGTCCAAGCAAAGAGACAGAAAAGCAACTTGGCACCTTCAAGTTTATCGGGGTCCGCTTAATGAATCTCAAGC
Source organism: Tiliqua scincoides (assembly GCF_035046505.1). Classification (NCBI taxonomy): domain Eukaryota; kingdom Metazoa; phylum Chordata; class Lepidosauria; order Squamata; family Scincidae; genus Tiliqua; species Tiliqua scincoides. Next base: position 56,201,908 of record NC_089828.1, read on the forward strand.
TAGGCACGACTATAACTGATCTCTCAGAAAAATTCAGGCCACGGATCTGAAGGCAAGCTCAGAAGAACAGTACTGTGGGCTGGCAGAACATGGCCTCTAAGGCACCAAAACTGTTGTGAGAAATTGCACTGTGATGGATGAACAAGTGAATTGCTATACCTGTGTAAGACTTTGCCATGGCGATTTTCTCATCAATCGCCGAAGTTTCAGAAGGACCTGCTTTGGTAAACAAAGACAGCCATAAAAAATATCACTTCCAAGGTTTTTCAAATTTCTGTTATGAGAGCATGCTCAGCAAAGGAAAGAATCGGTTCACAGAATTACAGCATTCCAAAAACTCAGCGACTTGGAAGGGCAGGATTTCTTAGAAAATGGCTCAATTTGGACATCATGCCAAACCATGGTTTGTGTTAAACCGGGGTAAAACCCAAATCACGGTTTGACTTTCCAGAACTACTTACAAGATATGGTTTAAGAGCACATATCTGCTTTCATTTTCTGACTGCTCTCTAAGCTGCAAGTGCTTCCGGTGATTAACTACCGTTTGTCAATTCATCACATGAAATCAAAGCTAGCAGAAACCATGGTTTTCAATTCACTGATCACAGAGCAAAATGTGATCAAGTCAGACATCACACCAAGCCATCATTAAACTTCCTTAGCCTCAGTTTGATGTGACATTTAACTGAACAAAAAGTCGGGGTTCTGATGCAACACAAAACCATGACTTAGAATTGCTATCTAGAGGCCTCTGGTTTACATACAAGCAAAGAGAATGTGCTACTTTCATTGGTGGTTTAACATAAATTGAATTTTTTTGTTTGCTGAACATCAACATTTATGGTTTGTGAACAAGTCAAGAAAACCTAGTCTTTGGCAGAAACTACTGTTTACCCAACCTACTCTTTCTATATTTAACCAAGAGCACTTTGCACCATCAACAAGAGTTTGCTCTAGTGACAAAACTCATCAACAACAAATTATCATGAAGAAGCATATGGCAACAGCAACTCCGCTACCGCCAGCATGGCAGCCTGTTCTTCCTGCAATGCTGTTCACCCAGCTCAACCCTAGACATTTACTAGATCAAGTCTTGTCTGCAGGTTTCTCATACTTGGTTGTTCCAAGATTGATCTGAACCCAAGTAAAAGGATAGTTGAAGAGGAATCATCACACAAAAAAGGGAGTTAAGATAGGAAATAGCCTCCTGGTACAGGGACTCTCAACACCCTCCTTCTTCATTTCATGATCCCTGATAAGCAGCAGCTTGTGCAAGAGAAAGTCACCCTTAAACAGAAACAACCTAGAACAGGCCAGGTGCACTAGTTCCAACAACCTGCAGTTGCCTGCCCGTGAAAGCTCCATCATGCATTACTTCCCACCATCCTCATAAGGAAATGGACACTCATGCAAGCATTCGCCCCTCCCCTTTTTGCTAGAGTGCTCTTTTTCAGCCTTTAAGGCCAGAAGGGACATTGCACAAATACACAGTAGAGTTTCAAGTGGAATACTGCCCACCTTGGCTAGAGCAGAACTACAGAGCACTCTTTCCAGCTCAGGAAAACGGCTTTATCACCAAGACATGACAAGAGGAGACAGCAAGTGGCAGGAAAGGCTTTGCAAGCTCAGCAATTCCTTGATTGCAAGGATGAAGCCATGAAGAGCCCTGCCAGGAAAACCTTCAACCTCCCCCACACCTCGTCCCCTCCCCCTTGTTTCCGGGCCATGGTATTCACTAGCACAGAGTGCTTTCAGCATCCTGGTGCCAAACCATGATGCTGTGTCCGTTTGCAACACCAGCACAAGACGACGGGTCACAACTCTGGACGGATCCCTATTTTGCATACTCCATCCTCAATGCTTAGCTCCCGGCAGAGCAGATCTCATAACTGGGCCACTGAAAAAGAAAGTGCAGCCAAAGAAACACCGACGGTAAAAAAAATAAAAATGAACCAGATCACACTGAGATTAGCCTGAATGGCAACATAATTTAAATCCAAAACTGCAATTCAGCTGTACTAACACTAAGCCCATAACCGAACAAATACTAATGAAGACTACCAGTTTTTTAGACATATATCCAGAGGTTTAAAGGTGGCGAACACTACAATTTTATGACATTTACACCCTGCTTCACTTCCATGGTGAACTCCAGGACGGCACATGTAAATGGGTTTATGAAACCAGAAGGCTGTCCTACAAAGAGGTTTGTAAGTAGCGACAGCAGAGGACCCAGCAATAATACACCAACTCCACAAGCCACTTACATGGTTTTATTGACACTGCTACTTGGGTGCCATTTTCCACTTCAGTGAGGTAGAAGCAAAGTTCAAGATTTAAAATGCTCCTTCTTCCACAATTTGAAGAAAGTGTGTTGTGGTTATTTTCAGCATCAGCATCATGGCAATATTAACAGAGGCCAGGCTTGGTTAAAATTACACACACACACACACACCCCTCCGCCCACCCACCCCAGATTGCGTGCCTTTCACATGTCTATCCAGTACACAGGCCCATTTAATTGCTAATAACAATAGTCCATCAGTGAAAGGAAGCAGTGAAGTGACCAGAGACATAAGCGCTGTCAGGGAACAATCGCTTAAGAATCTGCAGGACCAGAGTTGATGGAAGGACAAACACACTCCCTTCCCCTCCCTTCGCAAAAGGTCTCCCCTTGCAGCACTGAAATCAGGACTGATTCAGTCTGCAACAATACCAAATCACAATATGGATCGCGCAGGCTTACATTAAGCGATACAAAAGGTATACAATTTATCCTGATTACTAGATAAAAATTCATCAGGGTTCCAAGAGATTGGGAGGAAAGGAGAGGAAGAGTGCAAGGGAGAAGGCACAGAGAACGACAGAACAAGGAACAAAAGCAGTGGATAAGGAGTAGGAGCCATGCATAAGAGGTGCCTGACCCAAGGACAATTCTCCATCTGGTAATTTAAATACACACAGGAAGTCTTTCCTAGCTTTTCTATCTCCTCCAATAACCTTCATCTCAACACTGAAGACTCCAACCTATAAGAACCCACCCACTCAGTATTACCTGGAATGTTAAACTGGTAATACTCAGGATCCTCCGATTCTTCCTTTACCGTGACCAGCTCAAGCCCTGATGAAGAAGCAAGAGTCATCTATTTGCACAGACAGATTGAGATTCCAAAGCAAAACTCTTTCTACTGACTTCTCAAAGTGCACCTAGACAATTTTATCGTCGAACCAGAAGTGGTGCGGATTTGTGTATCCACAGGTTTGCTTCTCCGCAGAGGTCCTAGAACAGATCCCCGCGGATAATGAAGTCGCACTGTGTTCATTTTCAGTGTGAGGAAAATGCTGCAGGGGATTCCAGATTCCTCATAAATCAAATGGACTAACTTGGTTCAAATTTCAGAACGAAGCAACACAATATGCTTGTTTTGTATCTGCTGGTTTTTTGTTTTATACAGTGAACAGAAAAAAAAGTTTTAAAATGCAGTGGTTTGAGTGCTTTTTTAAAAAAAGGCAAGTGGGCCACTTTTGTAGAGGGAGCTCCTAGAAACAGAAGCACTACTTGGGATGCCACAAAACATATCTACAAGCATCCCACACGCTAAAAGAAACATTTTTTTTTTTAAAAGCAAGAAGTGAAATGCATACCAGAATCTTCATTGGGCTCAGTCTTCACATGGATAGAATGGCAACTAGGGAGACAAATATCAGAAAGCCTGTTTAACACACAGTGGGGTGGAATAATAAGCTCCCAAGAACTTAGAAAAGCCTGGATCATGCCACTGATCCAATTAGTGGGGCGTAGCTACAGGGATGGTGGCACGATATGATGCAACACACCATGTAAGCAGCCCCTCCCACCTGCCTCCCACTGCACATTGCAGTCACTGCCCAGAATGACTCCCAACAGTAAATGGGAGCAGCCGCTTACATAGTGCGTTGCAGCACCTGCAGTACTTACCCTGCCACCACCCCCTGTAGCAACACTCCACTGAGTCCAGCGACATCATGACTGCCAACTCACCAGAGTCCCAGGCAGAAGTCCCTCCTACCTCTGCTACCCAAGATGCCTTTAACTAGAGGTGTCACAGGTTACACCTGAAACTTTTCTACTGCTGAACTGTGACGTTTCCCCAGCAGCTGGGAAACAAGTGCCAAAGGCACTACAGAGGTATGTTCGTATCACAGAGCACAGTAGAACATACCATTCAGTATTCTACACCTATTAAGCACACAGGTCTGTTCTTATGCATTTCCTTCTTCAACCATGAAGAGTAAGCACTTACACATTTGTTTGCACTAGCAACTGAGGTTCTTGCAAAGGATCATGTCACAAGCTTTGTCTCGCATCCCAAATAAAACTATTTTCCCAGTCTTTTAAAATGTGATAGGCTGGTCCTGCCACTGGCTTTCATTTATCACATACTTGGGATGAGAAAAAAAAAAAAAGCACCATCACATATGAGCAAAAAAGAGATTATACCTTCCAGTAGATGTTATTGTGTGCGTGGAATCTAACATGCGAGGTCCTGAAAAACAAAACACATTCTCTTAACAACTGTCGGCTGGAGAAAGTGCAACAGAAATCAAACTGCACTCACCAGGAGTGAAAAGATTTAAGACTGAATATTTCTATGGAGCAGAGTATTTTTCCCTTGTGAAAACTGACCAAAAAAACACAAAACACATTGCTAAACAACCCAGGCGGTGTCAAGATGTTTTTATTTAGAGCTGGCAAGTCACTACTCACCCAGATGTTTCTTTGGCTCGAGGAAAGGCCTATGTTGAAAAGGGGGGAGGAAAAAACCCAATTACTCTACATGCATTCCTCAGTAATACTTACATCAACTCTGTCAAGCAATATAACATCCCCATACAGGAGAGGAGGAGAAAGACTGTGTGGCTTCCCTCAGGTTACCCAGTTCAGTGGTTCTCAAACTTTTAGCACTGGGACCCACTTTTTAGAATGAGAATCTGTCAGGACCCACCAGAAGTGATGAGTCATGACCAGAAGTGATGATATCAAGCAGAAGGAGTTTTAACAATCACAGGCTGCAATCCTACCCAGTTACTCAGAAGTAAGTCCCATTTACTATCTTTGTTAAAAGTATATACACAGTAGTCAGTTAAAAGTACAGATCTGTCACATTTCCCCAAATACAGTCACATACCACAGTAACATCAAGTCTAATATATTAAAAATAAAATACTGAAATGAATGGGGACCCACCTGAAATTGGCTCGTGACCCACCTGGTGGGTCCTGACCCACAGTTTGAGAAACACTGACCTAGTGAGTTTACAAGAATCATGATTTAAATAGATTGCCTGGTTCACTCCTCCCTCTCTTAGCCACTACTCTGCAGTACATACAGGTTGAGATTAATTATTCACCTGGGTTCCAAGCACTCACATGGATAAAAAAAAACTACAGCTATTTCCACTATAGCAAATCAATTTAAAAAACAAAGTTTCTTTGCTCCAGTGATTGAAAAACAGCCTTGCTGACCTTTTGACTCTAAGATAAGAGTCATTAAGAAGACAATCCATCAGCACTTCACTCAGCCCCTCCCTTCACCAATGCAAAATGATCACATTTCTTTCATGTGCTGGGGGAAGGGAGGAGAGAGAAGGATTGATGGATTGTTAGCCTGCTGCCCTCTCTCTCTCTCATTAAGGAGGCTGTTGTTAAAGGACTGTTCAGTTTTTAAAACTGATTTTAAAGGGATGCATCTTTCCCCTTCTTCAGGGATCAGCACATTCTTTCTCATTTGCAGGGGCCATTCATGTTGAGTCAAATCCGTGTATAAAAAATCCGTGCATAAATAGGCTGGACCTGTACAAACTTGTTTTCCCCAAAATATTAACTACAAATGAATTTAAAAACTTAAGCACCAACATACACACAAACATCAAAAGTTTGCTCTAAATTAACCCAGCAAACGGGACAAAGAACAAGGAAGGGTCCATCACCTTTTGATGACAAATGAGATCCCAGACTTGTTTTCCAGGATCCATTTCAGCGTTGTAGCATCGTAGCTGGAGGGATGTTTAAATGCAAGTCCTTCTGGGAGGCCATGCACCACCACAGCAGACGGATCCCTCTGAATCTTATCATATGGCACAGGAACTACAGTTGATTTTCCTAAAGCTTTACCTGGAGGGGGAGAACATCTTTATCAGCAAGATACTGTGTATGCTGCTTACTTATAAACACAATAAATGCAATCCTTCTTGCATGCAAATACAAATTCTTCCTCAGCCTTTCCTCCCTTCTTTTTGTTTCAATCTCAATCTAAACTCAAGATCAGTCCCACCAGCCTTGCAGGTGGCTGGCACAGACAACTTTCCTGCCAAAATGCATCTTTATTGGGTAACCTGATGGGGAGGGGGAAATATGCCATTTTCTCAATATTGCCCACAAAACTGGTGACTTGTCTGGCTTTAGTAGACACTGAATGTAGTAACTGAACAATGAAAGCATCTGGCCCTTTCAGACAATGTGGATAAGGCAACTGGCTACTTATGCATTACTGTATACACACAGGACATTTATACTTATACTGTATACACACAGGACATTTATACTTATACATTTATACTTCTACACAGACATCATACTTAGGCTAGAATCCTAGACACACCTACCTGAAAGTAAGCCCCACTGAACACAGTGAAATGTACTTCCAAGCAAACATGTATAGGATTACACTGTGAGTTTTTAAAAGTGCTATCAAAGTAGTCTGTACTACTAGCCATATTAGACTAAGGAGTTTCAAACTTTTCTCCTCGTGCACCTTTTCAGAGATTCCAATTACGTTAGTTCCACTTCTGTCTGAAGGGGAGGAAACCCACAGCAACACCCTGTAAGTCTTCCCTCACACATTCCTTTTGTCACTGCCTCTCTCAAGGAAGCCCCTGCTGCGCCTCAACTGAAAACCCTGGGATTAAACACATTGTGACCTTGGCACTCCAAGAAGTGTCCCCCCGTGCGAGCAGAAGGGAAAAAACCATGAACTAGCTCCAAACCTCTTAATAAGGGCACCTGCCTTTCTAAGCGCCATAGTCCATATTCTGCAGAAACCAGACATGCTTACCGTAACAAATGCAGAAGTAGTCCTCCACAGACTTCCTGAGGGCTTCCATTTCCACAATATCCACCGTCATCCTATTATCGAGCGATGATGACTTCATTTTCTGCAGCTCTGCAGCCTTTGCCTCCTCGGTGACACCTGCAAGGCAGAAGATGTGAAATTTATAACAAACCTCCAAATTTCGGCTTTAAAAGACAGTCTAGCACTGCAATTTTTGACCAGTGTGACACAACAGTTCAGAGTACAGTGGTTGAAAATCCCTGAAAAAACTCTTCTGGGTTCTGCGGCTCTGTCTCTAGGGCAACTATCTGTTGTAATGAATTGTCTGACTTTTTCCGCTGGCAGAGTCTTCCAGCACAGCTGACAAAAGTATATTCCTAAGGCTCAAGCTACTGGTGCTAAACTGACTTTATGACACCCACCTTATGATGAGGAACCAACCAGGTTCAGCTCAAAATGGTTGCTCAAAATTGCACAGACCCGTTAAAAATGACCATTTGATAAAGCAGACAGGCTTCTTTCCCTCCTCTGACTTGGTGTCAGGAAAGGGCTTCCAGAGGGAAGGCCAGCTGACTAAGGGGAGTATGCGGTTAACATGCTCACACCACTTCCTACTACTTGCTTTCCCTTTAGTGGACCATCAGCTGAAAGGGGGGAACCTTGCTGATATCAATATGCCCAGCTCACAATATGGAAATATCCCAAGATGCCCAGTTCACCCATAAGGCTCTTCTCTGACCAAAAGCTATCCCTCTCAGAGAACCAGCTAGCTGTGGTATGGGCCTCCAAGGGTGAACAGAAAAGTCATACATAAGGGCAATCAACAAATGAGGATAAAAGGGTTAGGGTAAAAGGGATGAGTCAGAGTACCAGACCCCCTCTAACAGATAGCTCTGTAAACAAATTGCCGATGCGTATCGAATTGCCATCCTCAGATCAACATCCTGTACTGATAACATGCCAAATGTTGTTGGTGTGTCTGCCTGTATGTTATTTTTCCCCTGGATACTTTTTCTCTCTTTGTGTCCTCTTGTCCCCCTCTCCTATCTAAAAGACCCTATAAAACCTGCATCACTGTAATCCTTCGGGGTCCTCCACGTGTGTGTGTGGAGGTCCCGTTTGCAAACAAGTAAACGTTAGAAGTCCTTTGAATTCTCCTGTCATATGTTGTTTCCCGCTCCAAAATCCAAAGAACCGTGTGTTCATTCGGGGTCATTGCTATTGTATCCACTTCAGAGCCGGTGGAGGAAGAAGGAAAGGCAATTCTTTACTAAGGACAGTTGCCCTAGAAACAGAACCACAGAACCCAGAAGGGTCTCCCAGAAGTGACATCACAAGAGGCAAAGACCATAGAGGTTAGTGTGCCGTGAGAAGAAAAGCACTGAAAAAATCACTGGTCTAACAGTCATGATACCAAAGGAAGCAAGGGTGGGGAGAGAGCAGAAAAGCATGTCAATTCAATTCCACAGCCTTTTCAGCTGTGGAACTAACATGGTGGAACTCTATTCCCAGTTCTGTGAACCCTCCCTTGAGCCTTTCAGGTGGCTGGCTAGGGCCGGCTGTCCCAGCCTGCTTTTGGACTTGCATGCTCCTAGCAAGTAAATTTGTTACTGATTGCTGCCACTGCTGCTGTTTCAACGAACTGACGTTGGTTTTTTTCATGCTGCTGTTCATTATGTTGCGGTTTTTATATTTCGTACTGGTTTTAATTATTGTTAACTGCTGTAGATTCTTATTTTGGATAGAATAAAAACAAACAGCTAGCTTGGGAATTTGTTCTGTCACCACACAGGGATAAAGTTGTCTTTTAACAACGTTTATTAATCGCAGGCTACAGTGAGGCTACGCTGTAGCCAATATTGCAGCAACATTTGGTGAGCAAGGCAGCTAAATTTGTTCAACCTTCCCATCAGGGTAGCTCCAATTCATCGTGATGAGACCACTAACTTTTAACTACAGTAACTGCTCTTGGTTTTTGTTTCACGGTTCCAAATCAATCTCATTCAATTGGAAAGTCGTGATAAGAGATATTCGGCTTATTTAACTGGCATTTGGCAATCACTTGGTGAAAACTAGGCAGCAGCAGCAACCCACAACGGAACAACAGCTGCCATCTTATCACAGCGCAAGGGCTTTCCAAGATCATGGAGCCATCTTGGGCAGGAGGTCTGGTCTAGAGGGTAGAGCCTCCGTCTGCCTGAAGATAAGATCCACAAGGTCGCCAGTTCGAGGCCACCAGCACCGTGTGACCTTGAAGCAGCTGACAAGCTGAAGCCGAGCTATTCCATCTGCTCTGAGCGTGGGAGGATGGAGGCCAGAATGTGAAGCCAGATCGGAATGAAACACCTTGAATGTAGTGGTTCCTGAAAGAAAGAACCTTCTTTCAAATTGTAAAAATCCCTATTTAATAAGGGATTTAAATAAAAGCCTGCATATGTAAACCGCCATGAATAAAGTCTTGAATAAAGACCAAGAAAGGCGGTATATAAATACCTGTTGTTATTATTATTATTATTATTATTATTATTATTATTATTATTATAAGATCTGCGTTTGTGTGCTACAACGCTTTGCCTCGAAGCACACAAACACAGATCTTATCCAGGATGGCTCCATGATCTTGGAAAGCCCTTGCGCTGTGATAAGATGGCAGCTGCTGTTCCGTTGTGGGTGGTTGCTGCCTGGTTTTCACCAATGACAAATAATGCCCTAATCTGGGCAGATTTTGTTTCATAGGGTAGGCTTTGTGGTCTCCAAGAAAAGACACCAAATGACACACACACAAGTGCGCCAAGAGCCCACTAAAAAACAAACAGTGCAATCTTAAATGGACGCTTGCTCAGAAATAAGCTGCACTGTTTTCAATGACACTTCCTCCCAGATAACCATGACTGCACCCAAGTATCACCTAATCTCCTTAGGAACAGGTGCAGATGGACACCAGTGTGCCGGGTGAGACTGAGCAGCTGTATATGGTAGAGGTGTGATTTCTTCAGTGATAACAAAATAAACACATAACACTGTTTTCTGCACTTCTTTTACAAAAATAACACTCCAAAATTTACAAAAAGACAAAACACCTCTACATATTGGTCACTATAGGCTGGTTTGGCTGGACTCCTACAATCGTCCTCACTCAGCCAGTTTTGAAGGCAGCGGGGACAGCGGAGGAACTGAGGATGTGAAGGTGGCGATGGGGGTATGTGCACACACTCCAAAACAGGGAGGAGGTGCAGAATTCAGGCACCAGTTCTACTTGGGCTGGGCCTGCAAATGGCCAGCTTACCATCCTGTTATCCCCTCTCTCTCTCTCTCTCGTAAATTTTCACTTGGCAAACTGCTGTCCATGGTACGCATTCTAATCCGCCTAAAAAAGACAGCCTAAAAACGATGTAAGTTTGGCACCTGGTGAGAGGAGAGTCTCGGCTGAAAAGGCCCTTTCCAAGACGGCCACCCAATTGATTTATGCCTAACATGGCCCCTGGACAAGGGACCCAGGTGGCAAGTGTAGTATTTTGGCAGATTCAAGAGGGAGAAGGGAGTCCTTCAGACATGCAGGTCTTCAACCCACACTGGCCTTTAAAGGTCAAACCAACACTCTGAACCATGCTGGAGAACAGACCAGGAAATACTATCTTCTGGAGTCAACAAGGCAATGCTGGCAAGCTCATATCGGTCGCCAAGACTACAGATAAAGTGGCTGATCCAGCATCCAAGGACGTTCTTTCAGCAACTCCTCTACGCGTCTATGAGCACGAGCAGGCATAAAAGCAGCGTAACAGGAGTGCTCCAGGCACACAGTGGTTTGCAAACCTAGTCAACACTCACAGTACTTGACAAAATCCTTCTGAAAGTCTTTTCTGGTGTTGACGAAGGCTCTTCCCCTCTCGGTTCCTACCACAAACACATCTGTTTCATAGACAGCAATGCAGGCAACTTCTGCCTTGGACTTGGCAAGCTCTTTGCACTGTGGAAGGAAAAACACAAGAGCTGCTTAGAACTGCAGTAGCAAAAAGTGTAGAATGAAACTGCACATGGAAAAGACTCTAAGGAGTTGCCTCAAATTCAGTCTCTCTCACTTCCGGTAGTTTCCACCTTGACAACAGCTCTCCAGGGTCCATCCCATCATCTGAAGAGTTTTTTAACTGGAGGCACAAGTAACTGGGACTTCTAAAGGACAGGAGGTACGCCTGGCCTGGAAGGCTGGCCCAGCAACAACCCACAGCACCCTGGGTAACTGCTAGGGGCCCAGCACTGACACCCAGCCACAAATGCCCTGGAACTGTCTGAGCCCCCACTTTTCCCCCCAAAATGCCACTTGTTGCAGCATCATTCCAAGGCACCAAGCAGAAAAAACAACAGCCACCAGTGGCATCCAGGTTTTTCCCTGCAATTTATCAGAATGTCACTTTCACCAAGGCAAACAAAATGGCATTCACCACCCAGAAGTCACCAAGAGGAGTAAAAAGACCTACTGCCGCTGCTGCCATTCAGCAGGAACTCTGTGAGCCAGACCCACAGAAAAGGGGATCCTCCGGAAAGCACACTGCCAAAAGCCCCCACCCCACCCAGTTGGAGCTGGCCCCATTAGAAAATCTGCTACTGCTTGCAAGTTAACCAACAAGGTCACTCAAGGTAAATCCAGGTCTTGGCTGGAAGGTACTGACTCAACCAGCTGGGAGAGAGGAGGGGCGTGGGGGATTGAAGCAGTTTTCATCCCTTATTCTCTCCGCCACTGGCTGCATAGCGAAGGGGAGAGGGTCAGCTTGCTTCCTCTGCTACCATCCTGAGCTGTTTTGAGGAAGTGGTAGCTGCTACTGTTATTTCACAGCAAGAGAAAGGAGTAGAACTCCTAGGAGGGAGTTACAAGGAAAATTCTTTGCCACATGGAGGTTGCCTGAGGGTGGAGACAGTCTAGATGGCTCAACATCCAAAGCCCCAAATCACACTCCCACCTGTGCAAGGAAAGGAATGTGCACATATGGCAGGCGATAATTATTATAAGGTCACATTTGGAATACTGTGCACAGTTATGGATGCCACTCCTCAAGTAGGGTATTGTAGAAAAGGTGCAAAGGGGCAATTAAAATGGCTAGAGGGCTGGAGAACCTTCCTTCTGAGGAAAGACTACAGTATTTGTGGGGTTTTTTAGTTTGGAAAACAAGGCAATAAAGGGGGGCCATAACTGAGACTTATAAAATACGCACATTGTGGAGAGAGGGAGAGAAGTTTTTCTTTCTTTCTCACAAGACTAGAACATCCAACGAAACTGCCTAGGAGAGACAAAAGCAGGGACTTCTTTGCACACTGAAGAATTAGTCTGCAGCACTCGTTGCTACAAGATGCTGTGATGGCCACTAGCCCGGGTAGTTTTAAAGCAAGCGGACCAATACGCAAGGAACAGGACTAGTCTACTAGTCTTGATGGCTATATGCCACCTTCAAGCTCAGTACGCCCTTGACTATGAGAGCAATATGGGACAGAGGCATACCTTTCTCCCCTGATTGTGGCTTACTAGAGGTAGCTGGTAACAATGCCCAACCAGACAGTTGGCCTGACACAGCAGGACTTTTCTTATGTTCATATGAGTGCATAAAGCCCTTTGCATTATTTTGTTGGTGTTTTCCTTTCAACCACACTGTACAGTGAGCAAGTATTATTAGCAGTTGGGGAGCAAAGGTAGAGAGAGGGGTTTGCCCAAGGCCACCTGGCAAAATGATTGCAGAACTGAGATCAGGACAAGGGAAGTCCCCATTTACAGTTCAGTCTGAGCCACTAAGTTACATCAGCTCTCAACAGGTGTGGACAAAGATACCCAGAGAGACAAGACCCTGGGAACAGTGCCAGAAACATAAGGCACATCAAAGAAGCCAAAAGCATGAACTTACCATCGACTCAAGTGCAGACATGAGGAATGTAACCACCATCCTGCTTTCAGAAGAGTCTTCCTCATGACCAGATGCTGCTGCCATGGCTGCCTGAGCCATTTTGGCTGAAAGTGAAGGAAACAGAGACCCATGAAGCAACACAACTGGCATCAGTAGGTTAAAAAACAACGTTTTATCCCTTCATATAGGATGCGATACAAAGCCAATAAGCAAAATAAGCCAGGTTAGGGGAACAGTCTCATTACTGAATGCATGTGGACAAGCCTTCAGAGGAGATACGGCTTACTAATTTAATTCTGTAGCTCTAAAACTATGAAGACCCTACAGAGACATGAGGTGCAAGTTTGCTTCTCAATACCCCTTCCCATTTTGTCTTTCAATCTCTACTAGACTGGCAACTACATACCATTTAAGCTGACCAAGGTCACTGGCAAAAACAGGAGTGAAACTTAAAACTGATAGCTTCATGTTGCTCACTAAGTATTCAAAAGGCAGTTTTTCTAAGACAACGGATTGATTCATAGATCGAACAACAGTTATCATTCCTGTCATTCTAGTAGATCCAGGACAGGCAAAGGAAGTGCTGCATGCAGGACACAAATTTACCTAATTCGGTGTCACTGGATATGATAAGGAGAACTAGATTGGGTTGCTTTAAGAGGGGATTCAACAATTCATGAAGGAGAACAAAGCCATCAAGGGCTACTAGCAATAATGACAGGAAACTCCAGGCTCAGAAGCAGACTGTGCCACCAGCTGTTAGGAGAGGGCTACTGCTGTCATGTCCTGCCTGTAGGCACCTCAGGGGAACTTGTCCACTGCTGAAAACAGGGTATCAGGCTTGATCAGGGCCTCCAAACTCTAGCCTGTGGGTTGGATCTGATGCACCAGCAAAATCAACTCAGGCATGGTGGTGGCAAAGCCTTCCTTTTTCACCCTGCAGCCTCCTTTCTTTATGCCTAATCTCTGCAGATCCTAGCACCTGGCAGCCACCTCTCCCAGGATAATGGGGCACAGAGTCTTCTGGGGCGATGTGCAGCAGAAGCTGCAGCCTGGCACAAGGCAATGCAAAGACTGGATGCAAGAAAAGAGACTGTGGGGCTAAATGGGAAGGCTTTGCCACTACTGCACCCAAGCTGATTATGCAGCAAGACCACGGGCCAGTTTGAACACTGCTAGACTAGAAGGATTTTAGACTAGAAGGATTTCTACATGTCCTGCCCCAGCACAGGGCAATGACTGCACTAGGTTTGCAAAGGCTGGCAATGAAAAGAAAGAATTCTTAATTTAAACAGATATTATTAATGGCATTTCTATGGCTGTACTTACCCTCGCCACACAAGACTACATTTGCAGGTGTATGCAAGTGGGGGAAAGGTGAGAGCTCTTTACTGCAAATTATTTCTGGAATTCAGGGCTGCAAGGAACAGCCTGAAAGTTCAGAGAGCAGAAGGTGGGGCATGGGGGCACATACCTCAATTAACAGATTCTTGGTGCCTAACGGCAAACATGACATAACTATCAAACACTTGAAATAAAATTGGAAATAAGCAATAAAGATTTGCAAGCTCTCTGCAGTGTTGGGCCCAGGCAGCTCTCAGGTGTCAAGAGGCTCCCCTGAGCTGGGGAAATAATAAGAAAAGTCCTGCTACACACCCAACACACTCTCAGCCCCCTCCCCAAGGATCAGCCTCCCCATCTTGACTGTAAACCAGTCACATTCAAACTGCAGAATTTCTATGTATATGTATTTTTCAGGACCCAGCTTAAAACAGGCTTTTGGTAGCTTCATGAATTGCACCATTACGACTGGACAGAATTAGTGCAAAACTCCAAACTGTTGCTTGGCATCTATACTGCACCCAGTTCATTGAAGACAGGTTTGCCAACAATTATCAGCCATGACAGCCAAATGGAACTTCCATGTTCAGATGCAGTATACCTCTAAAAACCAGGTGCTAGGAAGCAACAGTGGGAAAGAGCTAATGCCTTCATGCCCTGCCTCTGGGAAGCAACTGGTTGGCCACTGTGGGAAGCAGGATGGGCTAAACCTGTTAATCCAGCAAAATTCTTCTTACTTTTTTTAGTTATGCTAAGCATGTAGCTATGACATGCAAGTTGTCTATAATTCATAATGCGTTTGCTGGAGGGCAACATTCAATAGGGAGCAGCATGACAAGAACCTAACTCTCTAATCAATATTATATCTATGTTGGCTTCTGTAGGCTACTTCTGTAGGAACTAATCCCAGCATTTATTCTCTATCCCTCCCTTCTTACAGACACTTTGAACCAACTCATTCCTGAGCCCCTTCTTCCTTCCACCCTTTCAATCCTTAACACTGCCCCCCAAAAATCATTGAGGGTAACCTTGTCCACCACAGATGGGAATAAATAATTTAATTTCTCTCTTTTTCTGTGAACCCATGAAAATATATGATGCTGCCTTATCACAGATTATTGGACCATCTGGACTAGTATAGTCTAGTTTGATTTTCAGGGACTCTTCAGGCTCAGACAGAAGGTCTTTCCTGACACCAGCCAGTGAAGGTCCATTATCAGCAAGGCTGGGGATTTAACCTGTAGACCTTCCGCATGCAAAGCATGTGCTCCACTCACTGAATTGTGGCCTCACCACATCCTAGTAGAGTCATCACCTAGTAGAGGCATTCCGACAAAACCTGAACATTTTCTGAGAATAGGCCTATCAGCAATAAGATGCAGAACTCTGTTGACCCCAATCCAACATATACACTGCCATCCCATGCTCCCCCTCCCAATCTGAGAAACACTCTTAATTGAGGAACACATCTTAATATGAGAAACATATCTTAATTCTTTATAACAGCTGACAAAAAGCCCCATTTGTATTTCCATACCTATTCTCTGCATTACAAGAACTCTGCACAGCTAAAATGGAACCTGAAACAGAAAAATGCATAACTGAAAAGTGATCATATATTTTCTGAGCAAGGCAAGCTTGAGGCATTCCTCCCCAAAGTTTTGGGAGTCTCTTCAGACAGACAATGGAAAAAACAAAACAGACACACAAAATGTTTACTGTGAAGTGCTATATTCATTCTCCAGCCCCAGGAGATGAGAATCTTGGATGGGTTTGTACCTCCTACTCACAGACAAAACTAGACCCAGGCCCTTATAGGAGGCAATGGCTCCAACCTCTGGTTCTGCCTCACTCCCAGGCAACAGAGCTCAGGAGCTCTCCTGCTTTTTTTGCTCAGACTGAGAACCATCACCAAGGAAAGGCCAGAGTGCAGAGGATGTGATCTCAGCCAGCATCCCCATGCTTCATTTCATGCCTACTGGCATGGACTACTGTCTCCAGGAATAAGCCCAAACAATCTGCAGCCAATGAGGCGGCCAACCTGTGGCTGACAAGGCAGCGAACAAGAGCTGACTGACAGGACCTCAAAGCCTGTAAGCCTATGAAGACAAAGAGACTACCTGTCCCAGGGACTGCTTCTGGACCGGACACTCTAGCTGATCCACTTGATAGCACAAGCACCTGCAATTACAGGGAGACCATTCCTGGGAAGCTTGTATATATTCTGAAAATCTCCAGAGACTTAGAGTAGCCACTCAGATTTAGCACTGAACTGACATAGCGTTTAGGTGTGAAATGGCAGCAGAGCCAAGTGAGAAGGCAGCTTCCTCCCTCCCTCCTGCAATCAGGTCTGCTTCCCTTCTCTGCATCCAGTAGTCGATGGCAAGTTGACATCTGGACAACAAAGGGAAGCCGGTCAGGAACTGGGCCACTGAAGTGACTGGCCCAAGATAGCAAGATAAAGCTCAGATCCACTCCAGATGGCCACATGTCTCTTCATCTAGCCCTGAAGGATTGGACTGAAAGAAAGGAATCATATTTCTTTGTGTGTAGGACAGCAATGCAAATACTGCAAAGTAAGAGGATGCAGACCACCAGATGGGCTGGAGCACAGCTTTCTGCCCCCAACCCAAGAGTTTCCACAAACACACAGAGGAACAGCAAGGAAATATCCTCACAATGAGCCTGCCATACAGAAACCATTTCTCCTGCAAATGGGGGTGTATTCTACTTCAGAAGATAAAGAGGTTGAAAAGCCAGAGCCCAACACCCCAAACAGTAATAGTGTTTTTGCTGGGAACCTCATGCCCCTCTTCCTCCCTCCCCTCCAAGACTTAGAACAGGGCTCATGTTGGGTTAGGGGGTTGAGAGTTTTAGAAAGACAGGAGTTCTCTTCCGGCTGAGGACTTTTCCATTTTCTTCTCGGAGGCCTTGCCTAGAGGATGAGGAATTCCAGAACTTTCTTGTGCTGCATATGCCCCCACCCTACCCCACCCCACATTTTAACCAAGGCCAGGAAGAGCAGGCTGTATAAGTACAAAGAGCAACTGGATCTCCACAGGTTCTATGATGCCAGTTTTCTGCAGGTACAGAGTAAACTTCTGTAGTTTCACCTAGCTGTGCGGGATCTTTTACAGGTATTCAAGAACAAATCAATTCATGCAAGACGTTTATGATCTAAACTAATTTCCTCAAGATATGTTTGCTGTTTCTCCAAAGCAAAAGGTACAAGACAAAAACGATCGCCTCCTTCCATATAATCCGACCCGTCCTCTCAGGTCATCCGAGAGGGCCTTTCTGACTGTGCCGCCGCTAGCAGAGGTGAGGGGGATGGCGGCAAGAAAGAGGGCCTTCTCGGCGGTGGCTCCCCATTTGTGGAACTATCTCCCCCTGGAATTGAGAACAGCTCCCTCTTTAGAGTCCTTTCGGCGGGGGGCTTAAGACCTTTATATTTAGGGAGGCCTTTTACGCTGACACTAGGGGGCATGGCACTTTTAGAACAGATTTTAACTTGGGACCCAGGCTTTTATTGTGTGTTATTGTTTTTAATGTTTTTATATGTATATCATTTTTAATGTTTTTAATTGTGAGCCACCTTGAGTGTCCTCATGGGATAGAAAGGCAGGGTATAAATCTCTTAAATAAAATAAATCAAACATCTCCTTGAGTGAGCAGATAAAACATTCAGATATCTCTCTTTAAAGTATTTCCCTGGTGTGGGGCATATTGATAGGTCCTTCTCCAAGTCAAATTCTCAAGAAAAGCAGCAGTGGCATATGTGTCATCAGGGAAAGGTTCAGTGGATTTTATGAAAACATATCTAAGTTCCAGAAGCAGAAGCTCTGGGTGTGCTCTGGGACCCGTTATTTATGAAAGATCTTTCAATTCTGCAAGTTTTCACTAAAGCTGGTGGCTTACCTAATGACTTGCCTGTACCTGAAGCGGATTTATAATATCTACCCAACTATTTCATTTGGTCTTCCTTTCAGCGCAAACTTCAGGATATCTAGTTACACCTGTGGTGCTTCAGGGAGTATAGGAGAAGACCTCATCCTTCAAGCCATCCTTAAACTCAAACCTACACTCACATTGCCATTTTATCTGTATATAAATTTCAATATGGAATTTTTAAAAAATGGTTTGCTTCATTGAAAACATCAAAAAATCATGAGAAATAAATATTCTGGCCAACAAGAAAATTGGCGCATCAGTAGTCATGGACAAATTCAAACATTTTTAAAAACTGTCTGCATTAGGTAAAACATTCTTAATTCTGGAAACATGTCATGCATCTCCTGGACCCCCTTCACCCACGCCCTAGGGGATGCAGGCCCCACAGATTAAGAATCCTTGTGTTATGCTGTCACTTCTTTCCATTGGTTCTTGAAATGTTATATTCCCAAGAGACAGCCAATCGGAACTGCTCAGTATTCAAATACTGAACTGCACCAGTCCAGAACTGGGAAGGGCTTCCTCCCACAAGAGGAAGACATTAAAGTTGTCATCCATCTATCATAGGAGTGAGTCAAAGATATGAGTCGGTCAAGGATCCCTCTTTCCACTTCTGAGAAGGAAAATATCATGGCTAAATCCAACATTTGTTCTGGTCCCATATAACACCAATTTTCAATCCCCACATGAGAAGGGTATGGAAGGGGAGAATATCCTGCTGCAGAACACAACTTTGTTCCCATGGATATCTGAGCTACATTTTCAAGTCTTGTTTGCAAACATGTTATAGGCCAATCCCATTTATGTTTACTCAGAAGTCTGATAGTTCAGCAAGGTTTACCTTTTTTTTTTTTCCAAACAGTTATTTATATACCACCTTTCTTGGTCTTTATTCAAGACTTTATTCAAGACGGTTTACATAGGCAGGCTTTATTTAAATCCCTTATTAAATAGGGATTTTTACAATTTGAAAGAAGGTTCTTTCTTTCAAGAACCACTACATGCAGGTGTTTCATTCCGATCTGGCTTCACATTCTGGCCTCCATCCTCCCACGCTCAGAGCAGATGGAATAGCTCGGTTTCAGCTTGTCAGCTGCTTCAAGGTCGCACGGTGCCGGTGGCCTCAAACTGGCGACCTTGTGGATGTTATCTTCAGGCAGAGGGAGGCTCTACCCTCTAGACCAGACCTCCTGCCCTTCAGGTATGCCCTTCAAGTATGCATGCTTAGGATTGCTGATCTAGAGTCCTAAAATCACAGGGAAGTCTAAGAAGAGCATGTAAGGGTTTTACTCTTTATTTTATTGGTTGACTTTTTTAAAAAGTGATTGAAGGCGCGTGCGTGCATGTTTGCATGTGCTTACATGTGCACAAATGGTTTGAGGAGGAAAAGTAGTTTTGAATGATTTCCAGGGACCTGTCCAATAGCTAGCCACAACACTAGCACCACCACAACAAATGGCAAATAAACAGCAAGTAAAACCAAATTTTCCTAAAAACTCTTTAGAGTGTTGGGGGAGAGGGAAATAATAACATTCTTTTAACAAATGCAATAGCCAAGAGGAGATTGTCACCTGGATCCCATGCAAGAATTCAGCAACCTATGCAATGGATGTTAAAATCTGAGCTGCTTTTTTGTTAGGTTAGCCCAGGGGTGTCCAAACATTTTGGCAGGAGAGCCGCATCATCTTTCTGACACTGTGCTGGGGGCTGGGGAAAAAAAGAATTAATTTACATTTCAAATTTGAATAAATTTACATAAATATTAGAGGTGGGACATATAAATGAATGAAGGTTTTGCAATAACTCAAGTCCAATAAAAGGCTTTGCACAAAAAAGCAAGGCTGACCTTTCCTTTGCTGCCGCATCACAGACATGTGATCACAGCAAGCAGTAGAGGGAGCCCTCATCCCACAGCTCACGTAAGAGGGCAAACAGTCGCCCTCAGGATGAGAGCAGTTGCATTGGGCCAGCATGGCCTCCAGCAAGTCTCCAGAAGGCCAGAGACTCATTGAAGACTGGGAGCACCCCGTGGGCCAGACTGGGAGTCCCCCAGGGCCACAAGTGGCCCCTGCGTCAGGACAACAATTAACATAGGAAACCTGGAAACACAAGTGCAAGCGACCCATTTTATCTGGCACTCAACACCTTTCCCCATGGAAGGGCCTCTGTGTAAAGTCCGTCTGTTCTGGATCACCTAACAACTCTAAATTCAAACATGCCTTGCACGTAGTGTTGCCAAGTCTAGATCAGAAACACAATTGTTAAGAATGTTAAAAAGTATATATTCAGTACTTGAAGGATGTCCGGTTGGGACTGAGGAGGCTCAAGCTGCAATCTACGCTGAAGACACAAGGTGGGTCCTGGGGCAAATCACATGTTTTCATATACATTCTTTGGAGGAATAACAGGGATACAAATGTGGTCGATCTTTTCCAAAAAGAGAATGTTAGATGGCTTCATTCTGCAAGACATTGGCCTGGGAGTATTTATCTCAGGGGTAATAACCCTTGACCAAAACTCCAGTCTTCCTAAAGGGATTTTATGACAGACAACTCTACAGAATCCAAAGACACTCTGGCAAGGCCTGTCAACAGGTCCAGATAAGGGTCCCATACAGTCAGAAAACCAGGATGAAACCCATCAGGGGTACATAGAGTGGAGAGATGTTAAAAGACCACAAGGAAACCGGGAAGGGGGGGGACTACAGAGGAGTCTCATTACATCCTACCCATCAATTAGGAGTTGAAAAAAAGTTGCAGGAAACAAGAAAATATCCTCCCTTTCTGGGAGGAAGATTCTGGAGTACCTCCAGAATCCTAAAATAGTATACTTCAGACCCACAAGCACCAGCATCAAAATTCTGGGCATCAGGTTGAAATCAAGACCACACAGTGAGCTTCACAGTGGAGGAGAAAAGAGATCCCAAATCTCCAACACCTGTGTTAACAGCATCAAGCTGGCAGTGGGGAGGGTGGCTGTAGGGGAAAACTCTTCCCCATCTAAGGTGAGAGCACTGGAAAACTTAAAAGACCACACATGAAAACAGTAGGGTGTTTTCCTACCACCCCCAACCACCACCCCCAAAAAAACCAACTTTAGGAAAATTGGCAAACATCCTTCTTAAATCAAACAAGGAGGCAGGAGGAATCTGCACTGGTCCACAAAGAGTGCAGGAAAGTGTGGCTTAGCAGTCACAGCCATGACCAAACGTAAGGAACTGTTTATGCAATACAGGACCCCTTCCCCCTGTCATGGATATGTACAGTTCAGGCCTAGTAGCATTGCAAGGCCTGAACCAAGCTAAAACAGTAACACAGAAGTGGCTTGCATTTCCAAGCTGCTAGGATTTACAACTCAATGGAAGGTGATTATGTAGCACCTAGGCAGCCAAAAAGACGCCCATCAAGGATGGAATGCAGCTGCAGATCTCCAGGGGGAGGGAAGAGCTGAGAGGGCGAGTTTCCAGCCCCATTTCCAGAGGACAGGGTCTTTGTTCCTGGTCTCTTGGTGAGAGAGGTGGTGGGTGCACATCCTGCCCCACCAGGACCATGTGGCCATAGGTAACTGGCCTGAGGATCTACAAAAGAAGCTGACCCAGGTGAGGGTTAGGAAATAATAGAGTTAGCCAGTTAGCTTTGTTGTTTTATGCTGTTATGTTTCCTAGAAGTTTTATGCCTCTAGCATTTGCTGCCTTTTGTAACCTTTTGTAACCCTATGTATTTAATAAAGTAGAAAATCTTTTTACCATGTTGGTTCATTGTCTGTTGGGGACAAAGCTTCAGAATCCTGCCTAGCCGTTCAGCAAGCTACCAAAAATCCTCATTGTGGACTAGAAACTTGAGGACTGAGACTTTAAGTAAAGAAAGTGCTCAGTGCCTGCAAGGGATATAGTTAAGCCTAGAGGGTCTCGGTTTCCCTGGACTAAGACACTGGCTCTTACTGGGTGGTGGCAGTACTACCGAACAGGGATCTTTGAGGGCTCTAGGGTTCAGAACCAACAACTCTGAGCACCCAAAACCCTGGGAGTGAGACCCAAGTGTACGACACCCCCGTAACAGTTCTCTCATTAACTGAGGGGGGTGGGTGTGTGTGTGTGCAAATACTGTGAGAATTCAAATGCTTTAGCAAGCTTTTGAGTTACATAAGAACATAAGAGCAGCCCCTCTGGATCAGGCCATAGGCCCATCTAGTCCAGCTTCCTGTATCTCACAGCGGCCCACCAAATGCCCCAGGGAGCACACTAGATAACAAGAGACCTCATCCTGGTGCTCTCCCTTGCATCTGGCATTCTGACATAACCCATTTCTAAAATCAGGAGGTTGCGCATACACATCATGGCTTGTACCCCATAATGGATTTTTCCTCCAGAAACATGTCCAATCCCCTTTTAAAGGCGTCTAGACTAGACGCCAGC
This sequence comes from Tiliqua scincoides, assembly GCF_035046505.1. NCBI lineage: Eukaryota > Metazoa > Chordata > Lepidosauria > Squamata > Scincidae > Tiliqua > Tiliqua scincoides. The sequence goes on from NC_089828.1 coordinate 56,224,592, forward strand.
ACCACATCCTGTGGCAAGGAGTTCCACAGACCGACCACATGCTGAGTAAAGAAATATTTTCTTTTGTCTGTCCTAACCTGCCCAACACTCAAATTTAGTGGATGTCCCCTGGTTCTGGTATTATGTGAGAGTGTAAAGAGCATCTCCCTATCCACTCTGTCCATCCCCTGCATAATTTTGTATGTCTCAATCACGTCCCCCCTCAGCCGTCTCTTTTCTAGGCTGAAGAGGCCCAAACGCCGTAGCCTTTCCTCATAAGGAAGGTGCCCCAGCCCCGTAATCATCTTAGTCGCTCTCTTTTGCACCTTTTCCATTTCCACTATGTCTTTTTTGAGATGCGGCGACCAGAACTGGACACAATACTCCAGGTGTGGCTTTACCATAGATTTGTACAACGGCATTATAATACTAGCCGTTTTGTTCTCAATACCCTTCCTAATGATCCCAAGCATAGAAGTGGCCTTCTTCACTGCCGCCGCATATTGGGTCGACACTTTCATCGACCTGTCCACCACCACCCCAAGAACTCTCTCCTGATCTGTCACAGACAGCTCAGAACCCATCAGCCTATATCTAAAGTTTTGATTTTTTGCCCCAATGTGCATGACTTTACATTTACTGACATTGAAGCACATCTGCCATTTTGCTGCCCATTCTGCCAGTCTGGAGAGATCCTTCTGGAGCTCCTCACAATCACTTCTGGTCTTCACCACTCGCAAAAGTTTGGTGTTGTCTGCAAACTTAGCCACTTCACTGCTCAACCCTGTCTCCAGGTCATTTATGAAGAGGTTGAAAAGCACCAGTCCCAGGACAGATCCTTGGGGCACACCGCTTTTCACCTCTCTCCATTGTGAAAATTGCCCATTGACACCCACTCTCTGCTTCCTGGCCTCCAACCAGTTCTCAATCCACGAGAGGACCTGTCCTCTAATTCCGACTGTGGATTTTTTTCAGTAGCCTTTGGTGAGGGACCGTGTCAAACGCCTTCTGAAAGTCCAGATATATAATGTCCACGGATTCTCCCGCATCCACATGCCTGTTGACCTTTTCAAAGAATTCTATAAGGTTCGTGAGGCAAGACTTACCCTTACAGAAGCCATGCTGACTCTCCCTCAGCAAGGCCTGTTCGTCTATGTGTTTTGAGATCCTATCTTTGATGAGGCATTCCACCATCTTACCCGGTATGGATGTTAGGCTGACCGGCCTATAGTTTCCCGGGTCCCCCCTCTTTCCCTTTTTAAAAATAGGCATGACATTTGCTATCCTCCAATCTTCTGGCACCATGGCCGTTTTGAGGGACAAGTTGCATACCTTAGTCAAGAGGTCTGCAACTTCATTCTTCAATTCCTTAATAGCTCTTGGGTGGATGCCATCAGGGCCCGGTGACTTATTGATCTTTAATTTATCAATGAGGTCTGAAACATCTTCTCTTTTAACCTCTATCTGACTTAACTCCTCGGTCAGGAGGGGCCATCTGGGCAGCGGTATCTGCCCGAGGTCTTCTGCCGTGAAGACAGATGCAAAGAACTCATTTAATTTCTCTGCCATCTCTAAGTCTCCTTAGAGTTCTTCAGAAAGAGATGGTGGTGACTGGCTGGGCCTTTCCTCCTGAAATCTGCAGGTTATAACAGTCTCCCAGGACAACCCTATACAGGTTTACTTGAATTTAAGTCCTAGTATATTCAATCGGACTTACCCACATGTGTATATGGGTTGCAGCTTATAGATGAAGCACTGTACATAAAGATAAGAGTCATGTTGATCAGCCACATTAGGTGCTGAACAGACTCTGGGTGCTGACCCAGGCCTCCTGGGGTGAAGAAGACAGCACTGTCTGCTCTCCTTTTTAGAATTATAAAAAGTCTAACAGCTACTGCCTTCAGCAGACCAGTGGTAAGTGAATCACACAAGTCCCACATCTAGCAGAAAACAGAAACAGTGATATCTTTAACATGAAGGCAGGAGAATAATTCAGATGATGCACTAGATTTCAGAGTCAACGGAAGTCAAACTAGGAGGTCTGGCTCAGTTGGTAGAGCTGCCGCCTTGTATGCCTGAAGATCTGAGGCTGCCAGTTCGAAACAACCGGAAGTACCCGAGAACTGACGACATGCTGATATACTGATGAGCTGACCCTCAGTGGCAGAGAGGAGTTGCTGTCAAGTGGAGAATGGGAGGCGAAGGGCCAGAGAGAGGCAAGACTGGGAAGGAATCCAGCTGGAACGAGGAGTTCGATGAAAGACTAGAACTATTCAATTGTAAAAATCCCTATGGGGGTTTAGAACAGCCTGCCTATGTAAACCGCCTTGGATTAAAAGTTCGAGGAGAAATCTGAGACCAAAGAAAGGCGGTATATAAATACCTGTATAAATAAATAAACTAGAGCTTTTGAAAGAGAGCTGGCATTGGTGTGTATGTCCACCCCAAAATGTATCTGAAATAAAAGAACAGGAGTTTTACCAAGATCCCCACTAGAAAGGGGAACTTACTTACATCCCCTTTAGAAAAACTGCAGGTGGGGAGAGGAGAGCACCAATAATAAGCTAAGACTGCAATCATATATTTGGGAGTAGGTTCCACTGAAGACAGTGGGGCTTGCTTCTGAGTGAATACAAAGGGTTTGGCAGCAATGCCTACAATCTAGACTTGCTTGCTCACTTGCTTGGAGATTAAAGATTATTAGGGTGTAACAGTTCAAAGCCATCCAAATGGAGAAAGGGTACAATCAGAAAATAAGCAGGACAGGACAGGACATCTGGTCCTGAGAATAAAAGGACCTGGGGGAAAAAGCACAAACAGATAACATTTGGAACTGACATAACATGCAGGTGTTTATATGCAAATACTAAAACCCTCAAAGCCAAGATAGGGAGCTGGAGTGCTTAACTACAATGGAGAACAAAGGCACAGTAGGTATAGCGGAAACCTAGTGGAATGGAGAGAACCTGTAAGATATGGTCACTCAAGGACCCAAGCACCAGAGAAAGTACTTGACATGTTGTAACTGTTGGTCAGAGGGTATTAAATTCAAGAAGTCAGAGAATGTAGGGGGACCAGAATCCTCAGAACCATTATAGGTAGAAATACCAGGCCCTAATAGTAATTTAGTACCAGGGCAATGCCATTACTCCCATGATCAAAGTGCTGTGAACATTCTTGACTTGAAAGTAAAAAGCAGGAAGGCATACGAAAGGAGAACATGTTATAGTAATGAATAATGCAGTTAATTACTCTCACATAAACTGAATAAAATAAATCAGCATTTCTTAAATTGTTGGTCTCGAGGCACATAACATGTAGCTCAGCTGCCACTGAAAGCACAGAGCTGCTGGGTAAGTTGGGCTCCTGGTGGGAGAGAGGCATGGTGCTTTGCCCAAAACAGGTGAGAAGGCGGGATGCTGGAAAGGGGAAGGGCTATGTGGTTGGAGTAGGATCCAAGTTTGCAATTAGGTATGTAGTGTAATGAAGTGTAGTGTAAATGATGGCACTTCCTGCCATGACATTACTTCTAGGTTAATGACACCACTTCTGGTGGGTCCCAACAGATTCTAAAAAGTGGGTCATGGTACTAAAAGGTTTGAGAACCACTGAACTGAATGCATATTTCAGGCTATGATGGAGAGAGAAAATTACTGTTCCCTAAAACAACTGGTCTTGGAATCAACCACAGAGAAAGTGAACCTAGATTTAATCCTGTGACCTGTGACTTTTTGTGAGGTGTGTTGATGAACCCATAGGGAAGAGCGACCATATATGTATCCAGTTTAAATATACTAACTTAAAAGATTCTAAGTCAGTCCAGCACAGACCCATTTGACTTCAAAACAGGGGGACTTCACAAAAATGAGGGGATATCTAAAAAGAAAGCTGAAAGTGAAAGTCAAGTGGGTCAAATCTCTCCGAAGTGCACAACAGATAATGCCACAACAACTGAAATTCAACTATACTATATACCACTAAGTAAGAAAAGCACTGCCAGGAATGGGTCCAGGAGGGGGTCAACCCAGCTCATGAGTGGAATCCAGGAAGCTATAAAAAGCAAGGTTTTCTTCAGAAAATGGAAGTCTTGCCCAAATGAGAAGAACAAGATGGAACATGAACGCTGGCAAAAAGAAATGTAAGCTATCCACGTGGGATACAAAGAAAGAACACAAGGAGCACATGGATACAAAACATCAAAGCAAACACTTCCTCCAATTCATCAAGAGCAGAAAACCTGCCAAGGAGACAGTTACACCATTAGAGGAGGGAGTCAAAGGGAAAGTTAAAGAGGATACAGAGATCGCACAACAACTGAATGAATTCTTGCCATCATTACAGAAATCCTAGGACAGATATGGAAGCCTGAATCAACCTTCTCAGGGAATAAGTCTGAAGAACAGAGGCAAAACAGATGCCAGGAGAGAGGCACTGACAAATTAAAAATTAACAAATCACTGGGTCAAGATGGCATCCACCCAATTCAAATGCAAAATTGCTGATCTGCCTAACAAAAATATCTAATGTCCTTTAAATCAGCCTCTAGGCCAGAGGACTGGAATATCAACAGTTAAAAAGGCTTCCAGGAGTGATCCAGAAAAATACAGGCCATTCAGCTTAATGTCTGCTCCAGATATTAAAAGATAAAATTAAGCATATAGAAGAAAGAGAACCAGCATGGTTTCTGCAAGCCTGCTTCACCAACCCTTCTAGAGAAAGGTCTTGTGATGAATAGCCTAATAGAACCATTGGGGCAGCTGCAGTGAGGGAGGCAAATTCCATGCTAGGGGTCATCAGGGAAAGATTGAAGAAGACTGCTATTATTATGTTGCTCCTATAAAAATCTGTGGTGTGGCCACATTTGGAATACTATCTACAATTTGGAATACTATCTTGGCTACATCTCAAGAAAGGAGCTGGGAAAGATGCAAAAGAGGACAACTAAGATTATCAAAGAGCTGAACACCTTCCTTACAAAGGTAAGGATATAGCATTTGGGCCTTTTGAGCCATTTTTAGGTAATTAAAGCATAGACAACATCAAAGGCTTATAAAATGATGCATGGTGTGGACAGAATGGAGAGATAATTTTTTTCTCCCTCTCTCACAATACAGGTCCAGCCTATTTATACACAGATTTGACTCAACAGGAATGGCCACTGCCAATGAGAAGGAATGTGCTGATCCCTGGAGGGGGGGGGGGAGTGCATCCCTTTTAAGCTGATTTTAAAGGGATGCATTTTTCCCCTTCTCCAGGGATCAGTCCTTTAACAATAGCCTCCTTAATATGAGAGAGGGGGGGGCAGCTGGCTGACAATCCATCAATCCTTCTCTCTCCAGCAGACCCCTCCCTTCCCCCTGAGCACTTTTCCATTGGTGAAGGGAGGAACTGACTGAAGTGGTTGGAGGAGGACTGATTGATGGATTGTCTTCTTAATGACTCCTATCTTAGAGTCAAAAGGTCAGCAAGGCTGCTTTTAAAACACCTGAGCAAAGAAACTTTGTTTTTTAAATTGATCTGCTATAGTTTTTTGCCATCCACCTGAGTGCTTGGAAAGGAACCTGCGTGAACAGCTCAACCTGTACAAGAAACCAGGTTCATTCATTTAAACTGTCCAATACAAGACTTTAAATGGATAAAGATGAACTTTTTCATCCAGCATAGTCTGGGGAGTTCCTTGCCAAAAGAAATTGCCTGCTTACAGTTTTCCAGAGGCAGCTGCTAAGCCACTGTGGAAAACAGGACACTGGGGCTAAATGGGCCCCCTTTGACCTGATCCAGCAAGGCCCTGCCTGAAGTTCTTATCTAAATTGGAAAAATAATGCCTCGAGGGAGGGCCTAGGAATGAACAAATGTGGACAGGAAAAGTAAATAAAGAACAGATCTCTCTTCTTTACCAGGCATACATTTTTTTTAACCAGAGCGCCGCCTCCCCCGAATGGCTCACTGCATTCATTTTTTATGAAGTGCCTAAAATCTTTAAACCAAGGCACCAAAATTATAAAGTATCAATTCAATTAAAAGCCTTCCTAGTAACAAAGTTAAAACTGCAAGGGAAGTCAACACTTTCGGGGGAAGAAACAAAGGATTCCTTCCTTCCAGAAACAGGTCTTTTCTGGAATTGAGTGACTACGGAAGAGATATGGGCAACCCACTGGGGTGATAGGGAAGAGGTATCCCTTTGGCCATTACTGGTGCGGCGGGGGGGGGGGGGAGGCAGAAAAAGATAAGAAAATAAGTGAATCCATAGACACCAGGAGGAAATACTCTCAGGGGACACAGAACACCAACAAGAAGTGGCTCCCAGCACCCCAGGACAATCCACAAGCAAAATTCTCCATCTCTTCTGCAGGAAGGATAATATATGGTGGGGAAAGAAACCAAAAAATATTTCAAGTAAATCCACTAAGGAAGTTCGGGCCTTTCCACTGCCATAAATCTGTGCAGAAAATTATCATCTGTTATAGCAAGAATTCTACGTGCACACACCTGGAAAGGAGCCTCTGTGTGTGCAGAGCTGTTATTCTAACAGCAAGACAACAGCAGCTCAGTCTCAACCGTGGCCCCCCCAGGAATGGACTAAGCAGTGCTGGGAGAGAGGGGAAGACAAAATAACAGGCTCAACTCCCTACTATAAAAGTTGGCTTCTCCTTTGCCTGCAGCATGGAGAATGATGGGGAGCTAGGAAGAGTAAAAAGTAATGCCCACTTCTCCACCACAACCAGCATTTCCTAGGGGGGGATGGCAGCAGGAATTCCTTTGCTTCTCTTTGGTTGCAATCCCTATGCACACTTTCCTGGGAGCAAACCTCACTGAACAGAGAGTGAGGCTTCCAAGTAAACAGGCACAGGATTGAAGTCACAATACCCTACAACGGGTGGGAAGGAAGGGACCCTTCTTATGAAGAACAGCTATAAAAAGGATGTCTTCCCCTTGGGAAAACTCCCTGTCCCCAGAAAAGTCACATTATAATAATAAGTAAATAAATGATGTCTCCCTCATGGAAAGTTGGCCCAGGAAGTCTAGAATGCCCTGTGGTGGTGGGGGGGGAGAAGAGTCCCATCTTCTTCAGAAGGGCAGCTATAAAGAGGCTCTCTGCCCCTTGGGGAAAACTCTTCCCCCCCCCCATGCACAGGCACAACAGGAAAAGCCACATTATAATAAGTAAATAAAAGACTTCCCCCCCCCCATGGAAGCTGGCCAAGGAAGTCAAGGGAAAGGAATGGGGGGACACCTTGGGGAAGAAAGGATAAGGGTTTCCCCTTTTCCCTGGCTCCTCATGGGGGGAAAGGGTCCCTTCTTAAGAAGAACATCCATTAAAAGGATATCATATCCTTGAGAAACACCCCCTACCCCAGGAAAAACCACATGATAATAATCAGTAAATAAATGATGCCCCCCCATGGAACGTTGACCCAGGAAGTCAAGGAAAAGGAATTGGGGGGGCTTGGGGTAGTAGGAGTAAGAGTGTGCTTCCCTACCTTTCTCCCTCATTCCTCATATTGGGGGGGGGGGAAGAAAAAGAGTTCCTTATGACAAACAGTTATAAAAAGGATGTCTTCCCCTTGGGCAAATCGCCCCCCCAGGAAAAGCCACATCATAAGTAAACAAATTGTGCCCCCCATAAAAGCTGGCCCATGAAGTCAAGGGAGAGGCTGGGAAACCCCCCCCCCCATGTAAAGCCACTTAACAATAAATAAATGCCTCCCCTTTGGAAAGTTGGTTCAGGAAGTCAAGGAAAAGGAATTGGGGGGGGGCTTGGGGTGGAAAGGGTATGAGTTTGCTTCCCCTCCTTTCCCCCTCATTCTTCAGGGGGGGAGAAAAAGGTTATCAAATGAAGAACAGCTATTTAAAGGCTCTCCTCCCCTTGGGGAACCCCCCCCAGGAAAAGCCACATAAGTAAACAAATGAACCCCCCCATAAAAGCTAGTTCATGAAGAAGAATGGGGGACTTGGGGGGTGTACTCCCCCCATTCCTCTTGGGGGGAAAGACTTTCCCAGACAACTTTTTTTGAGGGGGGGGCTGTGGCCCGCAAGCCCCTCCCCCACCACTCTAGCCCCTCCCCCACACCATTCACCAGCCCCTCCCCCACCTTCCCTGGGGGGCACTTCTTGGCCTAACTTTGCTGTGGCTCTCCATAGCAGCGACTGAGGGGGGGACCAAGGAGCGCCCCCCCCGCGCGCGAGGGTGGGGGCGAGCAGCGAGGGCACCCCTCCCCCCTCAGCCCGCCCCTCCCCCACTCACTCGTGTCCTCCGTGAGGCGGCGGCGGCGGGGGGGAGGAGGCCGACCCGCTCGCTCGCTCCCTCCGCTCGGGGCGTCCTCAGGGATCTCCCTCCGCTCCTGGGGCTCCCTCAAGTCTCGGGGCGGCGCGCGGGCCCTGCGCTCAACGGCTCACCCTGAACCCAGAACCCGGGAGGGGAGGGGGGAGGCTGGAAGGAGCGAGGACACCTTTTACCAGACGTCGTCTCTGCGCACGCGCGCACGCCGCGCACCTTGGGATTTGTAGTCCTCCCGAGGCGCCGCCTCGCGCTGAGCAGGGAGCGGCGGGACTACAACTCCCAGAAAGGCCCGCGCGCCAGGGCAGAGGAGAATGGTGGGGGGAAGGAGCGCTCAGGGAAGGCTGGCCTCTTTCTTAGGACCAGGGAGAGAGTCAATGAGGGCGGGGGGGAGTGGGGGAGGGGACAACATGGCTGTGCAGGGGGGGAGGGGCGGGCCTGAGCAGCTCCTTGCACTTTGCAAGAGGCCATGCGAAAAAAGGAAGGGGTTGCATGGCAAAGTTGTGGTCCTGGTGTCAGTGCCTGCTTTTTTTAGGGGGAGGACCCAAACACACACACACACAACACCTTTTTGTGCCCTGCCACAACACAGAAGGGGAAAACATGGCTGTGTGCAGGGGGTGGGGAGGGCAGAGGCTGGGCAGCTCCTTGCACTTTGCAAGCAAAACCATGCAAGCAAAGAAAGACCTGGCAAAGAAATTGCAACTGCAAATGTCAGTGCATGGCTAAAGGACCCCAATACACACACACACAAGCACACACCAGTGTGTGTGCACTGCCACAACATAGAGGGGGAAAATATGGCTGTGCACAGGGTGGAGGGGGGGAGCAGGGCAGAGGCTGGCCAGGCCTAGGCAGCTCCTTGCACTTTGCAAAACAAAAAGCAGGGCAAGAAAGCAAAGAAATTGCAATTGCAAATTTCAGGGCATTGCTAAAGGACCCAAAACACACACAGACACAAGCACACAGCAGTCCTTTTTGTGTGTGTGTGTGTGTGTGTGTGTGTGCACTGCCACAAAATAGAGCCCGCCCCCTTTTTTTCCTTCCATGCACAATGAGGGAATCTTGCTGCAGAGGCAGGAGGCTTGGCCAGAGCAGGCTGGCTGAAGGAGGGAGGAAGGCAGGGGCTGTTCTCTGTCCTCCATTTGCAGGGCATCCCCAGTGCAACTCAATACACACCATCTTTGCTTTTTTTTCCAAGCCTTGTGAGTGTGCAAGGCAACACCATTCCCAGCAATCCAAACTATCCCCCAACCGAAGGTTTCAGAATTGCAAAAGAAAAAAAAATTGCAAAAATTGCTTTCGGCTGGCAATGCAACCATCTCTGTTTTTTATTTTAGCCTTGTGAATTGAGTGTGCAAATCAGGGAAGAAATTTTGCACCATTCCCAGCAATCCAAACAATCCCAAGCGAAGGCTTCATAAGTGCAAAACAAAAAGAAAAAAAGAGAGAGAAGGGAAAAAAGATCATTGGAAGGCAAATTCCATATGGCCTGCAAGATTTAATTGTCTCTTTTTTCCCCCCACAACCTTGAGGGCTAGAAACATTTTAAGCTTGCATCAAACATATTCATATTAATTGCATTGTGCAAAATAAAGCAGCCTTTTTTTGGTCCAAAGGCCCTTTGTCAATTGGTCCTAATCAAGGTAGAACCAGATCAAAGCTTCTGCGGGGGTCTTTTGTTTTCCAATGAATGGATATGGCTACCTGTGATTTTTGGCAAAAATTAGTATTATTTATTACTTATAAAATGCCACGTTTTCTGAGTATTGTCCGCTAACTGAAAATGCTGCTGGCAGGTATATAATCTACAACCTGATTATCCACAGTATAATTTCTGGGATGATTATTCCAGGATTCCATGAATTTTGCATAGCTGTGGATTTGCATATGATAACTGAATACAATTACTGTACATTACTCCACGTTCTGATTATTTATTGCTTTTATAGCTATTTAATCGTATCCTGTCTTTTGCTAAAAGAAAAAAAAAGATACTGTATCCTGGCAGAGCAAATAAATACAGTATCTTCATAAAATTATATCCTTTACCCATTCTTCCAGATTTGCTCTGCCCCGTCCCACTTTGAATTTCCAACAAAATTCCGGCATTCATCCAAAACCTTTCCTAATTTTGCATGCTGAAATCACTTGCCATAAACTATAACACCCCCTTTTGGTGATTTCAGTGTATCTCTAGAGCGAATTAATGAAATGTATGTTTCTTCTTTATTAACCACATTTGTACACATCATCTAAAGTTTGGGCATTGCATATTTTGAAACTATTTTAAAATGTAGAGTGATTTGTTCTTATTATGATTTAAAATATTTTTTTTTCTCTGTTGTAAAGCATCATGTAAATCAGTGGCTCTTCTCGGCATCACCTAGCAAGACAAAGTTCCAAACAACACAGTCCTGGAACGTGCTGGAATCCCCAGCATGTATGCACTGCTGAAACAGAGACGCCTGCGTTGGCTCGGTCATGTCGTGAGAATGGATGATGGCCGGATCCCAAAGGATCTCCTCTGTGGAGAACTTGTGCAGGGAAAGCGCCCTATGGATAGACCACAGCTGCCATACAAGGACATCTGCAAGAGGGATCTGAAGGCCTTAGAAGTGGACCTCAACAAGTGGGAAACCCTGGCCTCTGAGCGGCCCGCTTGGAGGCAGGCTGTGCAGCATGGCCTTTCCCAGTTTGAAGAGACACTTGGCCAACAGTCTGAGGCTAAGAGGCAAAGAAGGAAGGCCCATAGCCAGGGAGACAGACCAGGGACAGACTGCACTTGCTCCCGGTGTGGAAGGGATTGTCACTCCCAAATCGGCCTTTTCAGCCACACTAGACGCTGTTCCAGAACCACCATTCAGAGCGCGATACCAGAGTCTTTCGAGACTGAAGGTTGCCAACTGGTGGTAAACTTTTTAGCAATAGGGATCCACTTTTTAAAATGACTCTATCAGGACCCACGTAGGTTTACCAGACTTTAAAAAAGGAGCGCTAGAAAGAAATAATATTTTGTTTATTTTTAAGTAATAATAACCTGGTAAAGATTCTCACAGCACAGTCCTAACTTGCACTGGAACAGGCAGGCCAGCACGTTTGGGTTTGGCTGAGGCTTGGCCTGGGGCAAAGGGAAAAAATTACCCTTACTCTGGGGAGAGCCACAGCCACCCCAATGGGTCTACTTGGAACTGTGCCACCTGATGATCTGTGCCACTATGTGCCACCCAGGAATGGGACTAGAATTTGTCATAACTGCTGGATCCTTGGCTCACCTCCTGCTCTCTGCCCGCCCGCCCACAGTCCTGCCGCCTGCACTCCCCCCCTGAAACACCTCCTCCCCACCCTCCCCATGCCATCCCAGACCCCTAAGCCAGCCGAGCTCAACCGGCGCAGACTCACCTGTTGCACTGCTACAGAGGCTGGCTCTGACCTCTGCGAACCAGCATACGTCTGTGCGCCAGCACGGCTTACTCCGAGGGAGGCGCATACTTGCTTTACATCCCAAGCCAGCGCAAGGGACTTGCGCCTTTAGGATTGTGCTCTCAAACATTTTATCTCCCTGTGTTCACACAAAACTAACTAAATATAAATAAATAAAATAAATCTCCCTTCCAGTGTATTAGAGGCTGCCTGCCACTCATAGTTTATGTAAGTTCTTGTATTAAAACAAGGGGTTAAACATGACTTGCAGGCAGGATACAGCCCCCAGAAGCTCTTCGTCTGCCCACTGTGATCATTGGGCTGTCCCAGGGCCACACATTCAGTAGCGCTGCTTCTGCTGAACCGCAGGTGGGGGGAGAGACTGAAGGAGGCCTTAGAAGACAAGGAACTCTATGGGGGAAGGTGCAGACCAAGAAGGGTGAGAGAAAGAGATGTTGCCAAGACACTGGGAGAGTCCAATTATCACGCGGGCCGCCCTTTCAGCAGCGCCACTTCTGCCGAGGCTTCACTTTGCAGAGCATCTCTCAACTCTGAAATGCAGAAGTGGCGCTGCTGAAAGGGCAGCCCTTTCATGGTCATTGGACTCTCCCATATCTTGAAAACACGATCAAGATCTGCGTATTTTCTCTTCTGTCATTTGCAGCTTAGGAGTTTGTACGTGAGAGCAAAGTGCTGATTTCCGGCCATCATCTGCCGAATGGCGTCACTTCCTGCTTAATGATGTCACTTCCAACCCGCCTGGCTCCTCCTTTAGGTGGCTCCTCTGGGTGAGAGCTGAACAAGAGATGCCTGGTGACTGCTTCGATCTGTGGAACCGAGTGCTGTTCAAGGAGCTCCTTGGTGTTGAGCCAGAGGGGAACGGCAGAACAATTCAGAGTGCAGGCACCACTCCCCGAGAGCTCCTCCAACTTGCCACCTCTTGCTTTGTGGACAGGCCAATCCTTCTACATGTCGCGAGCATACCAAAATGCTGCTTCCCTGCTAGTCTCTTCCCAGGTGCAGTTCAAGGTGTTGGTTCTGGCCTATAAAAGCCCTAAGAGCTTTTCAACCAGCATGTCAAAGCACAGTGATGTGCTGTGAAACAGTGGCATCGCTAAGGGGGTGCAAGCCACATGGGGTGTTGCGTACAGGGTGTGTGTGATCACCACTACTAGCTAAAATTTTAAAAATCTTGGTATTTTCTAATAACGCCATCAAGTTATATATCGTTCAATGCGCAATTTCATGAGGAATGCAATGAAACAAACCATGTTGAAATATCTCTATTCTATCAAATGTTATCACCAAAAAAAACAGCAGGGTGGGGCAATGGTGCATAACCATGCCCATCTTCTGGGGCTTTGTCCCGCCCACTGCATGGAAGGAGGTACATCATGGGGGTGCCACACTGGCCTCCCACACTAATGATGCAATCCTAACCAACTTTCCAGCACTGGCATAGCTGTGCCAGTGGGGCATGTGCGGCATCCTGCAGTCGGGGGATAGTCATGGAGGCCTCCTCAAGATAAGGCAATGTTTGTTCCTTTACCTCGGAGTTGCACTGCCCTTATGTCAGTGCTGGAAAGTAGGTTAGGGTTGCCGCCTAAGTGATGCAAACTCCAGTGGCACCACTACTGTGAAAGGTTCACAGGTCTTGCGCAGGAGTTCAGAGCAGTTGAAAGTCACTAAAAAACTCTTCTGGGTTCTGCAGCTCCGCCTTTAGGGCAACTGTCTGTTGTAATGAATTGTCTGATTCTCTTCCTCCGCTGGCAGAGCCTTCCAGCATGGCTGACAAAATCATATTCCTAAGGCGCAAGCTATTGGCGCTGAACTGCCTTTCTTTATGACACCGACCTTATGATGCGGAACCAGCCAGGTTACGCTCAAAATGGTTGCTCTAAAGCACAAAGACCAGTTAATGATGGCCATTCACTAGGGCTGCAATCCTAACCACACTTTCCTGAGAGTAAGCCCCACTGAACAAATAGGACTTACTTCTGAGTAGACCCAGTTAGGACTGTGCCCTAGGAGGATTGCCAAGCATTTTGCAATTATTTTAAAGTAGGTTCTGGCAAAACAGAGACAAGTTTAAGATTATTTTGGCCGACTCCTGCAACCTGACTGCATCCTGAGGTTGGAGAGAGCTCACACAAAATAATAGATAGCGTGTCATATTTTTATTTGATCATTATTTAGTTCCAAGCAGAAAGGGCACCATAAGCAGTTCTTCCTCTTTCCTTTTAATCTTCACAACAACCTTATGAGGTAGGTTAGGTTGAGAGGTGATATTGGATGAATGTTATGCAGTGTGCTTCGTGGCTGAGTGGGGATTTGAACCCAGGTCTCTCTTCATTGATGGAAAAAAATTCATGCCAGGACCCTTCCTCACCCACCGCAGCTCCCTTCTCGAATGTGGTGGAATGGTCCAGAGGAAACTCACAATCGCCTACCTCTTCCTCTTAAAGCCCCCACGCCCTATTCTACATTCTTCCAAGGGGTTCCCTGACCCACATGAGCAGGGGTGGCATTGCAGGTTGGACACTGGCTGAGGGTCCGCATCTACCAAATGGACCACCTGGCCAGGCCAACCCCTGATCCCTCACTACTGGTGGGGGTAGTTTTCCCCAGTGCACCACCATGAAGTGGGCAGAGAGTGCCCTGGAAAACCCAGTAAAGGGCTTTGTCCCCAAATTCCTAGCAACCTGGTGCCAGCATTGGGCAGGAGAAAGCATTTCAGGACTGCTGTGGGGAATTTCCTTGGCACGAGTTCATTACACAACCTCATTATTTTTCACCTTTGTCCAGAGACATTCAGTCAGTCCTGATCAACTTGCTAAATGTAGAGGGTTTTTTTGTCTTGATTTTTTGCCTCTAATATCTCCGAAGCCAACAACATCCTTCATTTTAAAGGCTGAAAAGTCTTTTGGAATCAAAAAACTTCCATTTGTGGTTCAGCATATCAAGCATGAACCCTGGGGCATTTGGTGGGCCGCTGTGAGATACAGGAAGCTGGACTAGATGGGCCTATGGCCTGATCCAGTGGGGCTGTTCTTATGTTCTTATGTCCTTATGTTCATTGCCTGATCATTCCGATGTTTGGTGCCATGTACCCAGAATGTCAGGATTCTGTTGGTTGGGGAAGCCTCCCCCTATTGGATACCCCATATAGAAATATATGTGGATGCACTACACAAGAACCTGCCACAAAGGTTCTCTTTGACTTTGGTGAAGTGATCTTTAAGGCGGGGCACCAGTAAATGCCACTTGAACCCACTTTTGGACCAGTTGAAGCCAAGACTACGTTTTGGGATCCTATCACGAAAGTGAATTGAAACCAGCTCCGTATTTGATCACGGGTTGCACAATAATGGACCACAGTTCCCTTTCATGCATGGAAATCAAAACACAGAGCAATGCCAGCCTGATACTCCGTGCTATTGCCTTGGAGACATCCAAAATAGAAACCAAAACTTGCTTGGCAAAGATGGGGAAATCCCAGAATGCACTATGTCCTGCCCATTATAGTGGCCGCGTTCTGTTTTTCAGCTAGAAAATAGATGGAATTGAAGTCGCTAGCATGCCTCTAGCATGCTTCTAGCGTGAAAATGAGCCTCTCTGTTGTGCTTTGACCACTGCTGTAGTCCAGCATTGTCTTTCCTACAGTGGCCAGCCAGGTGCTCCAGGAAAGTCCACAATTCAGGCATTCAGTTTGCATGCTCTGTCCCAGGAGGTGGTGTCCACTAGAGACACACTGTTCTGAATCTAGCTCTGAGCAGATCTATTCCACCATGAAATCAAGAAACTTTGTTCTATGTACATCATCCCTGGCCCCTTGTTCGTGCCAATGTGATTGGGACATTTGGCCCTGCTTTTCCATCCCCAGTGGATTCCGAACTCTCCCTAAAATTTCAGATGCCATTTACCTGCCTCCTCCAGCATCCTAGCATTGTCTCTTTTTGAAGAAGACAAGATTTTAATCAAAGCTGTCGTTCTTTAATTAAACTCCATTGAAATGCCATCTGTTCGGGATTTTTTTTTAAAAACCCATTTCATATTTTGCCACTTTTAACGAGGATTGTTATTGAATTTAGTATGCATGGCTGCCCCCGCTCAAGGAATAAATAATTTTTTTTAAGTCACTCAACTCCTTCAAAAGTCGTAAAAAAGGGAGAGAGGTTGGGTAATCACGGATCCGGGATCTTCATTCATAGAGGAAAAGGCCCTTTCTCTTTCCATAGATCATTTTCTATGCGGAAGCTCTCTGCGGAGAGCCAGCTTTGAATGAAAAGAGACACGACTGCACAAAACGGCAAAAATTAGTGGCGAACTGAAAACAGTAATAAAGCAATCAAGAAATTGTCTTGCAATTTGGGGATGAGAGAAATTTGCCTTGAAAACTATCTCTGTGGAGGGCAAGCCTGACAATCTCAAGTGGTCATTTGCATCACTGGTGATGCACAGAACATTCTGGAAAGTGTGCAAGGACTCCGCAGGGAGATGGCAAGGAATCTTGGGTACACGTCTAAGCCTGCACCCTAGAGCTGCTAGGGGTGGCCGTGATCCATATGTTAGCTCTGAAGATAAATACGGTGTTGATCCCCAGTTAAGGAAGTCATAGCTGATAAATAAAAGGAGCCTGAATCTATCAATAAAATAATAATCAGATCTGTCTTTACAGTATTTGGAACATGAAAAAGAGGCATTTCCTTTTTTCCTGACATAGGAGGAAATGCCTAATGATGTGCATTTCGAGCAAAAGGCAAGCATTCATCTTAGAAGAGGCATTCCCGACATCGGACAGAGTGCCTCTTCTAAGACGATGCCTGCCAGTTGCGATTAAATATGTATTTTGATCAGTGTAACTGATTCATTCTTGAAGCCTTAGATAGTGGATGTCAGAGTTCCTCATTAGATCCTTATCTCCAATCAGCAGCTACTTTCAATTCTGCACGAAAACCAGAAGTCACTGCTGATTGGAGATAAGGGCTGTTTACACAGTCACCGAGGACATTGGAGGGGGCTGCGAGCCTCCAGGAGCCTGCAAGAGGCCAGCTCTGCCCCTCAGGTAACAAACCAAGCCCCTTGGTAGCAACAGAGCTGAGATCATTGCAGCGCTGTTGCCGTCCTCCAACCTGCTCCCCCTCCCCAAACATTTAGCTGGTTCCCAACTCTCTTGAAGGAGTTTGGGAAGCACTGCTCTAAAACCTCCTGAATTTGGTCCACCATTATTTTTGCAGAAACTTCGATTGGACAGGCAGGCTTGCAATCCCTGCGGTCAGTAATACACTCCAAACGTATCTCAGAGCAAGGCAACACTTCCTTTGTTTTTTATTCAAAAAGGCCCTGGCGGCAGGAATATAGTGTAAAAATCATTGGAAAAACTAAAAGGCATCGATACATATTGGAATATACACTTTGTACAAAAAAATTACACGGCGTTAGTGATGCATTCGTCTGAGGTTCTGATTCAGCAGCTGAGGTCTTAATAATTAATTGGCCCTGGGATCTGGACGTTGAGGCCCCCGTAGTCCAACATGTACATGGGCCATTGCTGGAAAACAGTATGAGAAAAAAGCATTGTTGGGGCAGAGCACAAATCACACACCATCCCATTTTATGGTCCCAGTGACACAGAGTAAAAAGGAAGGGGGCATTCTGGCAAGGTTTAGGAAGCAGAGGTGAATTGGGAGCAAAGTGGGAGGTCCTTAAGAGAGGAGGTTGTCTTCTCAGTGTGCCATTTTATTTCACAGAAATCCCTGGAAACAATGCTATGTCAGCAGTTTTCAACATTTTTCTTCTTAAGGCACACTGACCTCTGTGGTCTTCGCTTCTTGTGATGTCATTTCCAGCTTTCAGGAGACCCTTCTGGGTTCTGTGACTGTTTTTAGGGCAACTGCCTGTCGTAACACATTGTCTGTCCCTCTTCCTCCGCTGGCTTTGGGACAGGCAATTTGTTACTACCGACAGTGGCCCTAAAAACAGAGTCACAGGACCCAGAAGGGTTTTTCAGCAATTTTCAACCGCTGTGGTCTAAACTCCAGTGATACACCGGTGGACCTTTTGCAGCCCACCAATGTGCCGTGTCATGCTAGATGAAAATCATTGTGCTACATTATCACATAGAGGACTTCTGGGAAATTAAAATGGCATGATGAGTGCCATCATCATAAAACTGGGTGAAAAAGGTTTTACCTGGGCAAACCCTTTCCGTTGGAGGAAGACCTGGCTAGAACCCTTCTCCCTAGCCTGCTAGCTTTGTATTTGCAGATTTATTTTTTTTGGGTGGGGGGGGGGAAGAGCATGCAGGAACATTCTACCACCTGAGCCCACAGACTTCAGGGAGAATGAGGACATGGTTAATATATTTACCACAAGCGAGATCTGATTGGTTGATGATGTAGACTCCAGGTTTGAAGAGGAGGACGATGACGATGATGAGGAGGAAGATACTGAATTCCCTTCTGAGATCCTCTTCCGCTTCCGTTTGGGGACGCCACTATCGTTTTCTAGGGATATTCAAGGGGAAAAGATGTGTTTCAACTGGAATGGCCTGTTTCCATGTAACACCCCCCCCCCACACACACACACTGCTTTTTTCTACCATGCAGTAAACACACATTTGTAATGAAAAGGCAGTGGGGAGGGGGAAGATTACACACTCTTGGTCACTACACTTCAAATTGCACCATCCTGCGCTGCTTCTCTGCAGTTAATTGCACCTTCCCCTGTCGCTTCTCGACTTCGAATTGCACCTTCCCCTGCCACTTCTCTGCTTCCTATTGCACCTTCCCCTGCCACTTCTCTCAGATTGCACCTTCCCCCACCACTTCTCTGCTTCAACTTGCACCCTCCACCTTCCACTTCTCTGCAATAAATTTAAGAAGTGCTTTCATGTTAGTTAAAAAAAAAGGGTTGTAAGCCACCTTGATAGTTCGTTTGGAATGGCAAGGTATAAATGTTTTAAATAAATAAATCATTCCCTCTCTCCTGTTTTGCAGTTTTCACTGGTGAGCCAAATCCCCAGCCTCTCCTAATTCAGTCCTGAGAATACCTGCTACAGCCCAACCCTAAATACATGCACTCAGAAGTACGTTCGACTGAGTTCAATGTGACCACCACCTAATAAGAGATAAGGATACTATACTTGATTAACTGGGTCATTCGTCCAGTGCATCTATGGGACAGGCTGGGAAGGCACAATGGCCGGCCCACCTGCGCAGGCCCTTTCCAGAGCTGTAGCCAAACAGGAATGAGATGGCCAGCGAAAAGACTGTTTCACCAAAATTGCTGCCTTTTGTGTTTCAACTTGCCTGGTTGTTTGGCCTCAGTGCCTCCATCTGCAAAAGGCCTGTGTTTTAAAAGGAAAAAAGCTGAGTTACAAATGATGACATGTTTATAGTTATTTTCAGAAATCAAAGTGCTACTGGATTTTACACATGCACTCAATGGCTGGGTTCAGCAATGCCATGCTGCAGACCTCCAAAATTCTACTCCCACAAAAGCCAAGCAAAAACAGACCAATTTGGTGGTGGCGCTTTGGTGGGGTGGGCATTTGGTTGCTTGGCCGCTAGGCTAACTCATGATGAATGAGTGGCCTGGCACGGCTCGACTGGAGACCTTTGCTCTTGGTGCAGAAGGTCCTGAGTTCAAGCCCAGGTATCGCCAAGCAAGACTGAGCAAGGCCCCTCTCTGAAACCTTGGAGAGCCACTGCCGGCATCCTAAGCTAGATGGACCTTGGAGAGTCGGTGTGGGCGGCCCTAAGCTAGATGGACCAATGGGGCTGACTCCACAGAAGGCAGTTTCCTGTGTCCATTCCAAGCAGCCACAACTCGGGACAAAGCAACTTGCTTTCCCTCCAGGAAGTCCCAGGTTCAGTCCTTCACACCAGTCATACAAACCCCAGACTCGAGATCCCAGAAAGTTGCTGCCAGTCTGCGAAGGCCACTGCTTTTAAACTTTTGCTTTGCACCACAAAAACCGTAAATGGCAGTCATGCACAGGAGTCATTGGCTGACTTCACAATTGTTCTGCACCTTCCTTCCCTAAATTTCGCCTCTTTTGAAAAGCCAGGCAGCTGCACACCATATCTTGCCCACTGGTTCACCACCATCCCAGCCATTTCCATTTCCTCCTGGGCCAGGAGGGAAAGTGTCATGTGATCACCATAGCAATGGAACCAAGGTTCCCAGCCACATCCTGGGGTCCTAACAGTGCCCAGGGTGGGATGACATGGTGCCCAGGGCGGTGTGACCCTACTGCATCATCACCTCGCCCCTGCACACGTGTACTACACCCCTCTCCAAGTATGGTTCCATTTTGGAACAAAACAGGCTATCAGGAAGGAGGACCCAACTTCCAGCAAAAAGTGCCCCCACTCCCCACAGAGAGGCCAGAAACACCTGGAACTGTGTGGACAGAGGGACTGCACCACTGCACCTGCTCACTGACACAGTGCATCCACTCCTGGCTTAAGTGGCACCCAGGGTAAATGCCCTGTTGTGCCACACCCTAAATATGCCCCTGCAAGTACCACCAGCCATACAGTGAGATACTACTGGTGCTACTTTAAAAGCACTAGTGCAGGCAATGTTGAGCTAGATGGGCCAGCGGTCAGACTTGGTGGAAGACGGCTTCATTTGTCCATTTCTGTTCACTGATGCTCCCATCATGCCACCAAAATGAATGAAGCTGTTCTGATTTGATGCCACCAGAGGAAACGGCTGCTTCACAAGTTGAAAAGAAAACCTGGGCAAGCAAGGCTCACTGTAGCTGGTTGATAATGGCCATCCGGATCCGGTCTCGTGCTTTGAGGATCTTCTCCAGCCGGTGGATGTCGTAGGTGTTGGGGTTGCGAAAGGGGATGTCGTCCGGTAGGCCGGTCACTTCGATGGCGTCTGGACTGTCCCGGATCAGCTTGTATGGCACCAGGACAGGCCGGTTCAGGCCCAAAGCCTCTCCTGAAACAACAGCAGGAAGGGATGATAGTGCTTAACTATAGCCAGACTACTCCAACCTATTTGACAGCAGAGACTCTAGAGCAGGGGACCCCAAACCCCGGCCTGGGGGCTGGATGCGGCCTGTGGCCAGCCTCAATCCGGCCTACGGCCAGCCTCTTGTCCCCTGAAAACCTCTGGCCCACTTGGCCGAACATGACTGGAGCTGTGCTCTGGTTGCATCTGGAGGGTGTTCTAAGGGCCAGAGAGGTTGAATGAATGAGCCCATTCATTCATTTATTCACACATCTAAGTTCCATCTCTAATTTATTTATATAAATTTTATATTTAAATTTTTTCCCCGGCCCTCAGCACCGTGCCAGATATCTGATGCGGCCCTCTGGCCAAAATGTTTGGAGACCCCTGCTCTAGAGCCTTAAGTGTACACGATCCTGCTGGTGGGTGCTTTGCTCCATAAAACCACTATTAGTTCCACAACATACTTTGCACACAGAGCAGCAAGACTCACCGTACTTTTCGTTGAACAGTTCCTTCACTTGCTCCCGGAGAATTACTTTCTCCCCTAACCGGTTGGCGTCGTCTTCATCTGCAGAGAAAGAAGCCGTAGAGCCATCATGTTATTTATTTAAAATTTGTGTTCTGCATTCCCCCTTCCAAACAGATAACTTGAGGGTCCCAAGTTGCTAGAAATGGCACACGTTTATAAACAACACCAAATCGACACCAGGCACGACCAAGATGCTGGTCTGGGAGGTCCATGTTTGGAGCTCTTGTTGTCTCTCTCAAAATACAACTGGGGAGCAGTTTGGATCAGGGCTATGGTGCAGGGGGAGGGTTAGGCGCCCCCTTTCGTCAACTAAATCAAGGCCTCCCGCAGCTGCTTTTGGGGAAATTAAAACCCTTGTGCCCCACTGAGTTCGGCCCAGACAGCCAGCAGCACAAATTTTCAACAACCGAACAGAAGAGCTGGACAAAGCCACAGACCTATCAAAATAAGGTATTATTTGGGCAAAACATTTCGTCTGCTGTCAAAACACCATTTGAGAGAGGACCTGTCATGTCTCCGGGATGGGAATTCCACAACGTGGAGCCACAACAAAAACAGCTCTCCCACATGACTACCAGCCACACCACTGTGGTGGCATGACACGGAGCAAGGATGCCTTCCATGCTCTGTCTGCCTGGGTAGAATCATGCGAGAGGAGACGGTCCATCAGACCAGCTATTCCCAGACCACTGAAATGGATCTCTCCTGCCTTTCAATCTCATGCTGATGTGGTTACTGAGAGCCTCCTTCTACAACAGGGATTCAGGTTTATTGTCCTGAATCTCGAAGTCTCAAGTTCGCCCTTCCAAGCAACACAAATAAGGAATTTGAAGATTATTCAGCCCCCGCCCCCCAATACTCTTACCCCAGAACACAGTGCTGCATTGCCCCTAACCATTACAGAGCACAACTCTATTTTTTTGTTCTACTGGGCTGGGAGAAAGGGGACCAACAAGCAACTTGGACAGCCAGTGCGGAGTAGCGGCTAGGCAGTGATTTTCCACTTTTTCCTTCTCATGGCACACAGACCTCCATGATCTTCGCCTCTTGTGATGTCACTTCCAGTTTACGGGAGACTCTTCTGTGGTCCTGTTTCCACGGCAAACGCCTACAGCAGGGGGTTCCCAAACTGTGAGCCATATAGCTCCCCAGGGAACAGTGAAAACCAGCCAGGGGAACTGCAGAATCTTCATGAAAAACATGCCTACAAAGTATAGGATTGTAGCCCTAATGGGAAGCCGCAGCCGATGACCCAGTAGGTCAAGGGAGCCACCAGTCGAAAAAGTTTGGGAACTACTGGTCTATAGTAGTGAACTGTCTGCCCTGCTTCCTCCACTGGCTCTGCTGGCAGAGGAAGAGAGACAGACAATTCGTTACTATAGACTATCAATCAATCAATCATTACTATAGAGTGTTGTTCTAAAAACACAGCCACAAAACCCAGATGTGTTTTTCAGCTATTTTCAACGCCAGGCTCTAAACCCCTGCGGCACACCTGTGGACCTTTTGTGGCACGCCAATGTGTCAGGACACAACGGTTGAAAATCGCTGGAGTGTCACACTAGGATCGGGGAGACCTGTGCTCAAATCTCCATTCAGCCATGAAACCCACTGAATTACTTTGAGCCAGTCACTCTCTTCCAGCCCATCTTACCCAGCCCAAGCAACAAGAATCTGTCAAGGCTACAAGGATTGCAAGTTCACCGTGAGCTAGAAGAAGAGCAAGATCCAGTGCAGTCTCAGGACCAGGAGACTGAACTTGTGAATTGGGACTTCCACAGCCTGAATTTCGCTTCTGCCATGAGCCTTCGGCTTGCCTGCCCCACTCCCTCTCAGCCTCAGCCTTCCCCATCTGCAAGATGGGGAGAAGAGTAACACGCACCTTCCATATGGTAAGCCAGACATATCAGGTCCTTTGTGAGCTCCAAAAGCGATATGGGAATGCCAAGTACTATTCAGTTTATAGTGGAAAGAACAGCAAAAACAGCTACAAATCCAACACGTTAAATTTGTGTCCCATTCTGCGGGCTTAATGGGAGTGAAATCAATGACCCAATGCCATGGCTCTGATCCAGTATGAGCCCCTTCCCTGCGGTAGATTTTAAGAAAAAAAGAATAGAAACAGTTCTCTGGTGGCTCCTTGCACTCGCCCCTTCAGCAGGACAGCTGGGGAGAGGCAGGGGAGACCAGGCATTCTGGCTGGTCCTTGCTGGAGCCATGCCCCCAGCGCCCTCCAAGGGGCCAGCAAGCACAGGATTGGGCCTGACTGTGCCGAGACTCCATGGGGGACTTCGACGTCCTGTCAGCCTCCATCATTTAAGGATGTAGACTGAGGGCAAAGCTGGAAGGATTTGGGGGCCCTGGTCATGAGGAATGGGGCACACCCACCCCAGCTCTTACACCTTGGACACCTTTTGTGCTCAGTTTGATAGATATGGGTGTGTCGATGGTAGCAGACAAAGAAAGGAACCCCAGAGTTAAAAGTCTGGGAGTGGCTTTGTTCTAGACCAGCGGTCTTCAACTGTTCTCCTGCCACAACCCCAATTAAGTATGAGACTGGGGACCCAACACCAACCCCGCCCCTTCCTGGGGGCCTGATCTGCCCATCCCCACCCCACCCACTTTTCTCCCCACCTCTTATGTCTTCACAAGAACCCTGTTGCAACCCTGAGCAGGAGATGTGAGGCAAGACAGTGGGAAGTGGCCGCGCAGGATTATATCAAGAACAGTTTGGATAAGGCAGGACCTTGATTGGATTGGATACAAGCCCTCTCTTGCATAGGCTTTGAAAGGCTGCCGGGACCCCCCCCCCCCAAAATGAGGCTTTGCAACCCCATTGGGGTCAGGATCCACAGGTTGAAGAACACTGTTCTAGGCAGTGCTAAATATCTGTGGTGGCCTTTCTGGAGTCAGGAAATTGGTCCGATCTGAGTAGGAGTAGGCCTGCTGGGCTTACGCAGAGAGAGAGAGAGAGAGAGAGAGAGAGAGAGAGAGAGCGCAGCCATTCTCAGCCTTGCTAGCTGAGCTCCTTTGGAGATGCCACCTTATTTATTTATTTGTTTATTGATTTATTAGATGTACTTTTTTATTTTTAAAACACAATGGTAGGCTTGAGCATGGGCTATGTCAGGGGTGCCCAAACCCCAGCCCGGGGGCCACTTGCGGCCCTCAGGGAGCCCCCAGTCTCCAATGAGCTTCTGGCCCTCCAGAGATTTGTTGAAGCCCGCGCTGGTCCAACGCAACTGCTCTCAGCGTGAGGGCAACTGTTTGACCTCTCGTGTGAGCTGTGGGATGAGAGCTCCCTCCACTGCTTGCTCTTTCACATCTGTGACGCGGTAGCGGCAGCAAAGGAAAGGCCAGCCTTGCTTTGTGCAAGGCCTCTTATAGGCCTTGAGCTATTGCAAGACCTTCGTTCATTCATATAAGTTCATCTTTAATATATTCATTTATGTAAACTTATGTAAATTTATTCAAATTTTAAATGTAAATTAATTCTTTTTTTCTCCTGGCCCCCGACACAGTGTCAGAGAGATGATGTGGCCCTCCTGCCAAAAACTTTGGACACCCCTGGGCTATGTAGAAGGCTAATAGGAGGCGTAGGCTATATAACAGAGGGTCTGTTGGCCAGTTATAGTGGGATGCAAATAACCAGGCTGGGGGAAAAAAAAACCTGAGCTGCAAATATCCAGGGACATGAATAACTGGGATACATTTGACCAGGACTCAAACATCCAGGATGCAAATCCTCTGGTACCTGCCAGTGACCTTCTGCACCAGAGTATGTGCTCCATCACTAACTTATTGGGGTGCCTAATTGGGACCCAGAGTCAGACTCCTACCTGGCTCTGGCTCAGCAGTCCAGAGTTTCAGACAAGGCTGTTCCCAGCTGAACCTGGAGAAGGTGTCCAGGACCTTCTGCATGCAAAGCAGCTAGTTAGTCCCCCACATTTTTGGTCCTGTGGTTTGTGATATGCCAGCTCTTTCATCTTGGCACGAATGAGTGTAGAATGACTAAAACTGGAAACATCAGGGGCTTGCTTCACATTTGGAAAGGAAAAATAGTCATCCATTGATGTACTTAAAACAAAAAACCTCACACTGTACCCTGCATCCGTAAGCTCATCCCATTCCACAACAACCCTGCAAAGTGGAGAGACAGTGACTTGACTAAGGCCAACCAGAAAGCTTCATGGCTGAAAACAGACCAGAATTCAGGTCCCCCCATTAGAAGTCCATCAGTCTATTCACTAAAGCAGACGTTACGAAGGAGCTGACTTTAGTTTTGCTGATCTACGGCCTGTGCAGTTTGCCACAGGTTTCAATTCGTGTGTGTTTTTCCCTCCGCACATCACGCATGTCCACCTGTGCATGGATTCACTCCTAACAAAAAAGCAATCTTGACGTGACCCTATATACGATTCTTTTTCTGCAGTGTTTTACTGATGTGCACATGTGCTTCTAAAGCCTGATAAAACACCACACCAAAAGAATCTCAATAAAATTTGTGCGTGCTGTTATGTACAAGACCTGTGCCTCTTCCTCCCTTGTCACCTGATCTGGTCCTCACAACAACCTTGGGAGGTAATTTAGGCCAAAAGATGGTAACTAGCCCAAAGCCACCCAATCTTTGTGGCTATACAGGGATTTGAACCCAGATCTCCCCACTCCTACAGTCCAGCACTCTAACCACTACTCCACTGCTGGCTCCCATTTGTAGGGATGAAAGTAAACCAGAGAGAGACTAACTGATCCCGGTAATAATTTCTCTCTCCATTTGGAGCCGTGACTTGGCTAATTAAAAACGTGTTCCTTGTCTGCTACCATCCACAAGGCATCAACTGAGCAACGTACCGTTCAAAGCGGCGTATGCTTTTTCCAAGGTGGATATCCGCCTAGGGGCTACGACATACATTTAGGAAAGAAAAGAGAGAATAGTGAGCGGGTGACACTTTGCTCTTTGCACAAGTCCAAAGCAGTAGAAAATGCTGGCCTGGCCTTGTGCCAGGTGTATAGCTCAGCTGTTACCCTGCACATGCCTGATCTTGTCTGATCTTGGAAGCTAAGCAGGGTCAGGCCTGGTTAGTACTTGGATGGGAGACCGCTTGGGAATACCAGGTGCTGTAGGCTTATACCACAGTCTTTCGAGACTGAAGGTTGCCAACCACCACCCAGAATAGCTCTCCAAGACACAGGATGGGAAACTAGCAAAGCCAGAGAGTTAAAGGGAGAGTTAAATCATTTTGTTCATGAAGAGGTTCAGTTGCTCATCACCTGCCAACCACAAGAGGGCCAACACTTTGAAAGTAAACTGTCTGCTCAGTAAGCAGGCATGTATCCTGAAAAGGCTCATCCTTTGGTTCCAAATGGTCCAATTTGACACTCCCCCCAGGTCCCCAGAAGCAAATACGGAGGTGAGTCCATGCAGAAGCTCAGACCCAAAGGCCACCCATTCCAACAGGGGCCTCTGGTCAAACAGCCACTATCCCACAATCATTGTGGCTCAACTTACAGCTGATTCTCATATGACACATTGGCTGCAATCCTAACCTCACTTTCCTGGGAGTAAGTGCCATTGAACACAACAGGACTTGCTTCTGAGTAGACCTGATTAGGATTGTACCCTTAAACACTATTCTGAGTGCACAGGGCATTGGTCCACAAGACGGCATTTCTGAGGCAGGGAAGCTGCACTTTCTCAGCATTTTGGAAATAGGAAAATGTGATTTCCACCTTCCAGAGGCGGCACCGCAGTTTGCAGTACAGTAGTAAAGGAACAAGTTAGAAGGTGGTTTCATGAGCGTTGGGGGGGGCCTATTGGTTAATGCTCAAGCTGTTGATAAGCAGCACACCTCTCCCCTGCCTTAGTGCCCCCACCACACTGCAAACCCCTAAAAAGAATTTGCTTCAAGTCATTCTGGAGCTGGATAGTACTTTAAGCACACAACTGGGGGTTACTTCTCGTTAAGAACATAAGCACCTCAGAAGAGCCCTGCTGAATCAGCCCAAAGGCCCACCTAATCCAGCTTCCTGTATCTCACAGCAGCCCATCAGGGGAGAACACAAGACAACAAGAGACCTGCATCCTGGTGCCCTCCCTTGCATCTGGCATTCTGACATAGCCCACTTCTAGAACCAGGAGGTTGTACATATCCATCACAACTTGTAACCTGTGATGGACTTTTCCTCCATCGATCTGTCCTATCCACTTTTAAAGGCACCTAGGCCAGACACCATCACCACGTCATGTGGCAAGGAGTTCTACAGATTAATTACATGCTGGGCAAATAATTCTTTTGTTTTGTCTGTTTTAATCCTTTTGAAACTCAATTTTCATGAATGTCACCTGGTTCTGGTGTTGTGTGAGAGGGAAAAGAAAGTCCCTCTATGCACTCTATCCATCCCTTGCCTAATTTTATATGCCTCAATCATTTCCCCCTCCAGATGCCTTTTTAGAGCACCAAACGCTGTAGTCTTTCCTCAACGGAGGTGCCCCAGGAGGAGATGGGGAAGGGGGCAGACCTCTCTGACTACGGGAGAGGAGTGTGGGATTGAAGATGAGGTGGAAAAGACTGGAGTGGCCACCACAAGAAAAGAGAGAGGAGAAAGAGAGATGAAGACATGGATGGATGAGGGCATTAGGTGCAAGTTCCCACGAGCCTGCAGTCTGTCTCCTGCAACCGGACATCACCTGAGCTCCAGGCCCTTGGGCAGCATAAGCTAGGTAATGGCCCCCACCTCCTGAACTGTCTGCCTTTATGCACCCGGAGAACTACCCTGAATGAAGGCAGACGACTGTGCAGACCCTGCATGGGATGGAGAACTGTACAGAAGGGGTGAAGCGGCAGGAAAGACTATTGGGGGGGGAACTGGTGAAGAAGTTGTAAGCAAACCCCTTAATAATAAGCTGCAGAGCATCAAGACAGACAATCTCTGGTAACTTTTATGCCCCACAAAGTCCTCTCCCGACCCACACGACATTGACCTGCCCCCTTGGGAGGAGCAAAGGGTGGGCAGGGAGGCTACAGACACGTACTCTGGAGGTAGGAGAGAGACACAGAAGGGGCGAAGAGGCACCAAGTCATTACCTTGTGATACCTGTGAGGATGCTGCAGTCGGAAATCAGCAGGGGAAGAAAAGAAAGTGTGTCAGGCCCAAGGAGGGTTAAAGCACCTGCCACCACGTCTGCACCAATTACTCTGCCAACAGCAGCAGCAGCAGTCTGGGTTGCCTCTACACCAGTGAACCTGCCCAGTCCTCAAGGCAGCCCTTCTCTGGGTGCCCCTGCCTTATACGATGAGGCAGGTGGGCCACCAGCAGGAGGGCCTTTTCAGTGGTGGCTCCTAATCTTTGGAATACCCTTCCCAAACAGCTCATGCCTTCATTCATGCCATTTAGGCTTCAGGTTAAAAACTACAGGGTGACACATCAATTCTCATTGAGGAGCTGAGCTGAATGAGGAGGGAGGGGTTCAGGGGCAAAAACCAGCAGCCCGATTCATCCGTGTCCGTTTTCTCCGCACCATCAACAGCTTTGCGGGACCGACAGTTCCACCCAGCTGCAATTCTCCCCCCCAGAATGGCCTGGGAATTATGCCAAGTCATCATGTAGTGTCGTTCCCAGCGGGCATCCTGTAAAAACAGTAGCGGCTGCTGGCACCGTGGTGGCCAATATTAGCAGTTGCCATTTCGTTTTGCCCACAGCGCCCCAGGTTGACTCACTGTTCTTGGGTGTTATGGGAAGAACAAAATGGTGGCCATCGGCCAAACTGCAACCCCCTGAGCCCAATCAGATAGTAGAGGCCAGTCAACACGATGGGTCCTTCTCAGGTGCTGAGGCCCTGCCTCCTGAACGAGGCTATGCTGCCCTCAGGCCTCCATTTTTCTTTCAGTGGTCATTTCAAAAACATGCTCAGTGTCCTCCTGACTCCTGTTTCCATCCACTTCCCCTTTTGCATGGTACCTACTACATCGTAAGCCAACGGACAGGGCTTGTACTGCTTGTAAATGTTTGTCCAGTGCCAAGAACATTTCAGAAAACAAATAAATAATACTCAGAGGAGGAGATGACGTTTGCCATTAAAACCTGAGGAAGTCTGAATGCATGTGCGCGCATGCGTTTAATTAAAGACTATTGCATGGTCTATTTTATTAATTGGAGGACGGAAAGAGACCTATCGGTGTGGAAAAGGAGCTCGGGAAAGAGAACAGGCAGCTCTGGGGTGCATTTCTCATCAAAGCAGAGAAAACTGGGACACAGAAATGAGGTTCTTGACTAGGTTGCTTCAACTCGATTCCTTTACCGTGTAACCTCAGCTTCCATAAAAAAAGAAACAATGGTCAAAGTTGTCTTGCATACCAGTTCTAAGGAGTGGCCAATGGCCATCATATCCAGTCCAGGACAGTCACTGTCACACTACCAGAGCCCAAGAGGGTGTTGCAAAAGAACGACTGGCAGGCCACATGAAAGACCTGGACTTCTGTGGCGAGCCCAAAATATCTTCCCAGAGGAGGCTGCCTATTGAATAGCTGTGTGCCCTTCACAACTCTAGCAGTGCTTCTTTCCAGAAGTCAGGTCATTCTGCTACAACCCTGCATCAGTGCAGCAGCTTTCTAGCGCTCTCAACGTGTCAACACAGCAGAACTGCCCATCCTTCAAAGAGGCTGCCTGAGTGCCCCTGTGTGAGTCCCTGCCCTAAATCCACCCCCTTCCAACCAGGAGCCGTTCCCTATAAGAGCCACTCATGCTGAAGCTCAGTGGGGCTTCTGAGAATGGGTCATGTTCTCTTGCACACAACTTTTGCATAACCAGCGGTGTACCAACCTGCCACAGAACCCGGGGTGCTAATGTAGTGATGTCAGCTGGCATTGCCATAGCAAGCGACACTGCTACGTCACTTCCTTTTAGTGTTTCTAAGCGATCCCCAGAGGTATTGAAACACTAAGATGTGGTGGCTGCCATCTTAGGTGGGCCTCGTGTGAAACCCCCCATGTGATGCTCCGGTCTGGAACCTGGGGCATCCCAGCCCAGGCATCCCCTCCTTGGTACCCTACTGGCATAACAATTCCCTGGGAACTGCTGAAGTTAAGGACAGCACTCTGTGGCCCCTGCCATTAGACTGGGGACTCCTGGGAGACTGAGGAAGAGCACCACAGCAAGGGGATGATCAGCCATTGGCCAGGGAAGGATCAGATGCAGAGAATCATTTTTTCTTCCATCCAGAAAGAATGGTCCACTGCAATTACCCATTGCCCAAGGCACGCAGTTCTAGAGGGAAGCAGCTTCTGGCCTCTGCCACCGACCACAGCAGAGATGGCCAACTGGTGGTCCTTGGAACATTTTTTGAGCAAACCAGTATCTGTTGCCGACTGACACTATAAACAATGCAACATATGTACTCCTTGGCAGCTGCTGAACTAAGCAGCGAGTGTGAATCACTCCAAGCTCCATCTTATGCCCCCACCCCATCCTCTACACATGTACAGTTGCTCATAGTGGGCACATCAACAGCACATAGGTTCTGTTCAAAACAGGTTCAGCAAAGTATGCCAGTCACAATTACTATCTGATGAATGGCTGATTAAATCCCAAACTTGATCACTTGTGACTTTAATCTCATCCAAGAACAAATTCCTAACCCTCAGGGATGCAGAAGGACTAAAGACTGCTGGGTTTTTGTTTTGAGTGTGTGGGTATAAAAACATATTGCTTCAATCCATTGAAAGACAGACTGAGGCGCATTTGATCAAAAGGCAGGGTATAAATCTGCTCAATAACAAAATTTATTTAACATATTTATAGATTGCTTTTTTCCACAAAAGAGTTCCCCAAGTTGTTTATATTGTAAAAGGAAATGCAAAAATAAAAATTGTTCCCTGTCACGAAGGAACTCACCCTTAAAACAAAAAAGAGCTTGAAAACGGGTCACTGGAAAAAGGATCATACTGGGATAAACTGGGACAGATGCTTTCCCCCACCCCACTAGACGTAAGAGGACAATCATATAAACAAGAAACAAACCTTTAGGCTGCACAAGTGAAATATCTAATTTAATATTTAGGGGGGGGGGGAAAAATATGTGCTTAATCTATCCGAAGTTTTGGAATGCTGTTCTAGGGTGCCCAGGCACAGACAACCACATTCTATACAACAAGGCAAGGCAGGGAAAAGAATCCTATCCCCCCATTGCAGGGGAATTGGATCACCCCATTCTGGGGGAGCATGCAGTGTTCCTTCAACATCTGAACAGTTTTCAAAGGGGGTATCTGAACTGCTCACAAGAAAAAAATAAATTGCAAGAGGGTATTGACTGGCTTAAGAACTGCCTGTCTAGACCAGAAGGAATATCGTGAGGATGGCTATCTACCCCCACTCCCAAGGATATAGCTACCTACCCTAGAGTTGTGGTTATAGCTCCACAGCTGCTCTGGCTTTACCCAGAATGAACAAACCTGGTGTCGTTCTCTCTTCACTAAGGACATACACGTTTAACATAAATATGTAAACATAACACAACAGAGAATGCCGGTATACGTTGTAGGTATGCACAAGAGGCCGTGTTCCCCAAATGGACAACACAAGCATATGGTCATGATTTGGTCATTTCTGCAATGGCAACATATACTTGGGAGTTCAGTTGCTAAAGTGTTTGGCACTTACCAGGTTTAGGGATAAGTCCTTGGAATGGTCTGGAAAAGAGAAGAATGCAAGACTGATCAGGGGACAGAAGCCAAAGCATCAACAAGCCTTAGTTCAAGGAAGTCAGAGGGTGCCTGGATGGGATTCACCTGGGAACTCTGTAAATGAATGAAGCTTCTTCCTACCGAGTCAGACCTTTGGTCTATCTACCTGCACTGGCAGCAGCTGTCTGGAATTTCAGGCAGGGATTTGTCACTGCCCTACCTGGAGATGCTACTAGGCGCTGAATCTGGGACCTTCTTGTGGAAAGTGGACGCTCTTCCACTGAGCTACAATACGTCCTCCATCAATCCACATTTGTTCCAAGTGGGAAGAAAGATGGACTATAAAATGAAATCAATAAATATGTTTTTAGAGGGTGGGTCTTTTGGGACATAATTATTAATTGTTTGGATTAACAGAGCGCCATCCGTGTCTATAGTGCTTTCAACAGAATGAAAGATCTGTCCTGAAGGGCTCACATCCTCACAGAGACACAAGTGAGTCAACTGAGGAGGGGGGCGGAATGTGGAAGCAGGTTACGCCTGGGGAAGAAGATGCAGTTATCCATCGCAGTGGTTTTCAACCAGTGTGCCGTGGCACGTTGGTGGGCCATAAAAGGTCCATGGGTGTGCCACGGCAGTTTAGAACACAGAGGTTGAAAATTGTTGAAAAACTCTTCCTGATTCTGCAGCCCTGTTTTGAGGGCAACTTTCTGTAGTAACTAATTGTTCCGCAGAGAAAGAAGGATGGACAATTCATTACTACAGACAGTTGTCCTAGAAACAGAGCCCCAGAACCAGGAAAGGTCCAACAGAAGCTGGAAGTGACAAGAGGCCAAGACCACAAAGAAGACCATAGAGGTCAGTGTGCCATGAGGAGTAAAACATTGAAAATTGCTGACCTATCACATAGACTAGGGATGCTCACACTTTTTTGGCTACTTTGAAACCCAGCAAGGCCTGGACATCTACCGGGGGGGAAGGAAGTGTCTGACAGACACCCCCTTTAATGTATGGAGCCCCTGCTGGAGTCTAGTCAGTTTCGTCAGTTTTGTTGCTGCATGCCTGAAGAGCAGCTAAAGTGTCAGTTTCAGTTTAGTGTCAGCTAAATATGTCAGTTTCCTCTAGTCACTAGACGAAACTGACATATTAACAGTTTGGAGAGCCGGCTCCGTGATCTACTCATTTTGCCTCGCGATCTACCGGTAGATCGCGATCCACCTATTGAGCACCCCTGACATAGACTAACTCAAGCTTACAATGCAGTACGGGGACTAGGGAGGGGGATCAAAGGCTTTACATAATTACAACAGGGGATCCCCAACAGTGGCAATATCTTGGACTGAAACTACAATAGCCTCACTCTCTCACATACACACAGGGAGATGCACCAACAATCTGACTGGGAAGAAGGCAGACGCCTGTGTAGCTCATTGTAGCTCAGTGGCCGAGTACCTGCTCTGCAAGCAGAAAGCCCAGGTTCCATCCCAGCTACATGAGCCTGTCCTGAGATCTTCTTAGCCCTAATCCTACATCACCGCCACACAGAAGCATTTTGCATTAAGGCCTCCCTATGGCTTGAAAAAGAGGCCCTGGGTGTACTGCATGACTCAGCCCTGCTTGGGAGAGATATTTTGCATGAGAGAACGACACCCTCCACTGCAAGGCACAACCTGGCAAAGATCCCAGAGGGAAGAATACCTTGTTACCGTGAACTTGATCTTGTCCGCCACCGCCAAGATCCGCTCCAGGTTCTGGGAGCCGAAGGTGCATGGTTTCCGGAATGGGATTCCTGGGGGGAGGCCCTCGATGATTACGGAGCCCGGGTTGCTCTTGATGCGCTTGTATGGCACTTGGACTGGATATTTGATGCCCAGAGCCTCACCTGGAGGAAAGGAAGGAAGGCACGTGAGAGAAAGGACGGAGCACTGGGTTCGGATGCAAGCATCTCACGCTCAAATCTTGGGTGGCCACAAAGAGTGAAGGAACCAGTACACTTGCTTAAAATGCCAGAGAGCCACTGCCTGCCAGCCTAGATGATAATGAAATAGAGCAGTGATTTTCAACGTTTTTCTTCTCATGGCACACTGACCTCTATGGCCTTTGCCTCTTGTGATGACACTTCCGGGAGACTCATCCAGGATCTGCGGCTCTGTTTCTAGGGCAACTGTGTGTAGTGATGAATTGATGGGCAGGAGGTCTGGCCTTGAGGGTAGAGCCTCCGTTAGCCCAAAGATAACATCAGAAGGTCGCCAGTTCGAGGACACCGGCGGCTCCCTGAACGGCTGAGAATGGCGAGACCTTGAAGCAGCTGAAAAGCTCAGCTGAGTGATTTCACCTGCTCTGGGTGTGAACAAGAAGCGTCTTGGCTGCCCTCCTTGTGAGAGATGGAGCTGCTTGCCAGCTTGCATGGGAGAACTGGAGGCCAGAAGTAAGACCAAACCAGGAAGATCCATCCTGAAATGTTGTTGGTTCTTGAAAGAGAGAACCTCTATGATTGTAAAAATCCCCTTGAGGGATCTAAAAACGCGTGCCTATGTAAACCACCTTGAATTAAGTCAGAGGAGTAATCCAATGACCAGAAAGGCGGTATACAAATACCGGGTGGGTGGGTGGGTGAGTGAGTGAGTGAGTGAGTTAGTTGCCCTAGAAACAGATCCTGGAAGAGTTTTTTAGCTATTTTCAACCGCTGTGCTGCAAACTTCCAGGCCATCTGCAGGCCTTCCGTGGCACACTGATTGAAAATTGGTGACTGAAAGGGACCAATGGCCTGTCAATTTAAGGCCGCTTCATTTGTCGTGGTGGAGTAGCTCTGAATGCAGACATAGTCATTAAAACCAAAAAGTGAGAGAGAGCCATAGGTCACTGGGCAGTGGTAGGACTGGGAAAGTCCACCTCCCTTTCAGACTTCTTAGAGCTGCTGTCAGGTCCACAGACAGTATCAGGCTGGACAGACTCAGCAGAATGCAGCTCCATAGCTTTGCATGAAGTCCCATAGTTCTGTGGCAGAGTGCACACTTTGGACGCAGAAGGTCCCAGGCTCAAAAGAACCTAAGCGCAGCACTGCTGAGTCAGACCAAAGGCCTTTTTAGTCCAGCATCCTGTCTCCCATGGGCCCTCAGATTCCAGCAGGAAGCCAGTAGATGGGGCATGAGGGCAACAGCCTCCCTGTTGTATATTCCCATCACTTGTGATTCAGAGGTCTACTGCTTCTGTTCACGGAGGTTCAATTCCTTTCATAGTTCAAAAGGACACTGGTCATAGTTCAGAAGAGACCTGCTGGGTCAGACCCAAGAGGGCCTAACTAGCCCAGCCTCCTGATTCCCACAGTGGCCAATAAGAAACAAAGCGAGTTCACACTACACTACCACGGAAAGCAAATCCTCTCTCCAAGCGCTTTCCCTTCTTGCAAAAATGACAGTCCTTTTCTTAAGCTCGCCCTACTCACAGGGTTGTCGTGAGAATAAAACAAGGTAACACCACATATGCCACCCTGAGATTAAAATCCCGCACAATTTCTCACCGTATTTCTTATTGAACAAGTCCTGAACTTGTTCCCGTAGTGTGTTTGCGATATCTATTCGGGAAAGCCGAGTGTCATAATTTTCTATAAAGAGAGACAGGGGAGGGAAAAAAATGATTGAATTCTTACTGTTACATTTTCAAGAAAAATGCTTCTGTACCTCGGTTCTGGTGCAGCTGCTCCAAAATTCTTCCAAAACAAAACTAAACCAGAGAACATCCCTCAAACAATAAAGTGCATTTTTATTATCCATGAGAGTTTATCTCCAGAATCAGGATCAAGGCCATCAACACAAACCATTTGGGCTGGAAATCGCAAAGTACACTTCTCACTTAGGTGGAAGCGAGTCTCACTGTGACAACTTGCAAACACACACGTGGGAAATAGAGTCTTCTAAAATTCTTCAGGGAGGAATTAACTGCAAAATATGGAGGGTGCCTTTAAGCATGTGCAGAGTGCTTGGCCTTCTAGCAGGAAGTTACAGGCCAGCAGGCTTTTATGTGTCTTCTCTCTTCTGGTAAGTATTAGTTCTTACGAATTAAATGTAATGACAGAATGCCTTTGAAGACTGAGGTCTGAAATTCAATTAAGGTAAACATTGATAATTCTGAGAGTCAATATTTAACAGATAAATATGACAGCCAAGATGAAAGTCCTCTGCAGAGAAGGAGGGGAAAAAGGTGGGCACTGCTTCGTCCAGCTCATGTTCTGTTTCTATATGTTTCACCATCTTCCCTACTCCACAATTCCCTCTGAAAAAACATAATGATTCTGAGGCAGTGGCATAGCGAGAGGGGGTGCAAAGCACTAAGTTTTGCAGGGAGCCTCACCGCAGTGTGCAAGCAGCCCCTCTCAATCCCCTTCTGAGCCATTCCGGATGGAGGGAACAAAATGGAGGCATTCACCTTTGGGTCTTCTCTGGCATTTGCCCTTGTTTTACTCCCCTGCCCAGAAGGAGGGGCCACTTGCACGCTGCAGTGAGGCTCCCTGCAAAACTTGCTGCTTTGCACCCCCTCTAGCTGTGCCACTGTTCCAAAGAGAAATGTATGCACACATGTATATCTATGTGTATGTACGATGACATCCACCAGCTGTCAACAGAAGTGCCACAAATAAGACTCCCATTTTCCCCTCTATCACAGTGTCAAAAATGCCCCTTCCCCCTTTGCCACCCGTGAATGGAGCTGCAAGTCACTTTGGTTCAACTTTATGCCAGTATTACATATGCCTGGTTCTCATTGCATTTGTTAACCTGAACCTGAACTATCCTGCTTCAGATTGCAGGTAGCAGCACATACGATCAAATGTGAAACAAAACTGCAAGCATATAGAAAAGTAGCCTGTCAGGAAGTCTTCTCCCTTATTACCTACATTTATATGCACAGAGATTTATTTAATCGCATGGAAGAGAAGTCATGTTTGCTCTGAATTTGGTATGCTGAGGTTACAAGTTTCTAACAACGCAGTCTTGGGCATGTTTACACAGAAGTATGTTCCACTGCTTTAAACTGGGCTTACACACTAGTAAGCGTGTTTTGGATTGCAGCCTAAAAACATCTGCAGTGCTGATCGTGCATTATTGAGAAACACAGGTCATAATCCTGTAAAGGACTTGTACTGTCAGTGCAAGAACTTTCATAAAGGTTTGAGAGTCAGGCCGCTGTCACTCACTGCCAGACCACTGCTGCAAGTGGCAAAATGTGTGGCAAGCACAGCAATGAGTCAGAGAGGCTCAGCAAGCATGGTGAGTGGTCTGTGGAGGTGAACTATGGGCAGGGACAGGGAGTAATGGGGTAGGTTGGGGAAAGGCCTGGGATGTGCATGTTGGGGGCACGGGGGAAGTGAATCAGTGGCAGCAACTTCCTCCCAGATCCTACCCCCAAAACTCCTACACCAAACACTCCCTGGCTCTCCTCGAACTTATGCCTGCAAAATGTCTTGTCTTGTCTAGGTCTTGTCTAGGTCCAAGGAGACCCAGGACAATTGGGAAGCCTACCAAGAGTACTTATCTCCTACAGCCTGTTCGATCACCCCTCCCCCCAGGAAGTAGTGCAGCCTCATATGCTAACATGACGAGGGCTAGGATTGGGCAGTTGGAAACACGACTTTTGCTAAGTTAAGTACGCATCTGCGAAGCTCGCTGGAACTGGACTTACCGGGCCAAATTACCCAGGATCCAAGACCAGGAAAAAAAGGGCGCCTTGGGTGCCCTTTGGGGAGAAAGGCAGGATAAGAATCGAATGAATGAATGAATGAATGAATGAATGAATGAATGAAAAAGGTATAAACCCAACTCAAAATTGTATGAATTAGAGGAGGAAGTGGCTCTGTAGAGCACTCTCATTCTCACCATGGAATCCCGGCCTTTTCACAGGTTCCTCCTCCAGACGTTCACTGGAGTCTCGTTCGTTGGCTGTTGGTGCAAGAGAAAGATGCTTATTCATTTGTTTGCACCTTTAAAATCTTCCAGTTTAGATTTAACATTCTCCTCCATTCTTTTTAAGCCATTCCTCTCGCCAGCCAACTTTGCCCTGAGTACACTAGCTCCATTTTTAGCTATTAGGATTAATGGAATATTCCAGCTAGTATGCGGCTAGGTCAGTTTCTCATGAAAGCCAAACACGGCGCATGTAGCCAATGAGTATATCCAAGTTAAGGGTCACACCACGATGGCGTGGATTCCCTGGGGAAACTCTTTGAGAAGCAGGCTGTTTGCCATGAAGCCAAATGAGTTCAGAATGGTAACATACTTGATTGCGCATATATATATATATATAATGGTATCTGTGAATGTAAGTAAAGAAATAGGCCCCAGGAGGTTTACAGTCTAAATATAGACCAAGGGGGAAACAACAGATTGGAGTGGGGGGGGGGGAATGGTAACAAGGAAAGCACTTGGTTTGCTGAAGGCTAGAAGACTGAAATCCTGGAGGTCAATTGACTTACCTACCGCTCCTGGGCTGTCAGAGGCCGTCTCCTTCACTCCTTCTGTAAGAAGCTCTGGTCTGAAAAACAATGCAGCAGCAATAATTAGGGGACATTTCATATAGAACTATATGGTAGATGCAGACCTTTGAAGAGATCATGATGCTTTCTAGAGCAACAAAAGCACCACTGATTTATAGCTATGGGCCACGAGCACCTTTTGAACAATATTGTTTCTTGCTTTTTTTTTTAGTGGGAGACCAAGATTGCACCTTCTCGCCCTACTGCCCCACCATTAAGACCCCCATAAATCCACATGTAGGAATAATGTCTGAAGAAAATGTAGGTTCCCAAAATTCAGCACATAGGCCCAGATCATGCAGTCTCTCTCTCTCACACACACACACACACACACACACCCCGCCTACACACTTTGGAGGTGTTGGAAGTGGAGGTTGGAGGTGTTGGAGGTGGAGCAAATGCACATGGTGGGTGGAGCCAAAAGGAACCATCTAATTGCCCAGCTGCATGACAAGGGGAAGGATGAGACTGGACTGGACCACATGAGCAGTGAGACTGGCCTTTTGGACTTTACCTCTTGATGACAAACCGGATGCTGTTGCTCGCCTGAAGGATCTTCTTCAGCTTTGCAATCCCAAAGCAGTTTGGCCGTCGTAGCAAGATGCCGTCGGGCAAACCCATCACAAAGAGATCGTCCGGGTACATCAGGAATTTGGAGTACGGGACTTTAACAGGCTCAGAGACTCCTATGGCTTTAGCTGCGAATGCACATCAAAACAAGGAACTGATGTGAGAGCCCATAAAAAGGGGTTGTCATCAGCCAGAAATATACATACAAGGGTGTTACCAATGTTGCTGACATTCACAAATATCTGGCTGGGAGCACAAAGTCATGCTGCTCGTAATGCCCCCCCCCCCACCAATTCTCCTTTTGGCTTAGAATTCAAATTGAATCTTGCGGGTATCTGAACTAAAATTTGAGATCTACCTAAGAAGAAAAACGACCTTCCCAGCAAGCCTAGAATTATGCTGGCATCAGAGCCTGTTTTGGTCATCCTCAAGCCAAGAGGAGTTTGATAATATTGAAACATCAAGTTGGGACCCAGCTCTTGCTTTTGCCACAAATCTTCTCTAGACCTTCCTGCAAGGCTTCGGTTCTCCAGCTTGTCTCCGGGCAACCTGCTGTTCTGGATCACCAATATGCACTTCCTCACAACGGACCTGCACAGTGCTCAGACTACAATACCAATGGATGCTTCGGAAAGAGCTAGGGGAAGATCTAGGGCAGAGGTTCCCAAATTGTGCATCACATGCCCAGGGGCACCCTGGCACATTCACAGGGGTGCTGTGCGATGGTGCCTCCTACTGGTTTTCCAGGGCACCACCATCTTGGATTGTGTGAACTCTCACAAGATCTGGGCACCAGTAGTAGTAGGCAACCTTCAGTCTCGAAAGACTATGGTATCACGCTCTGAATGGTGGTTCTGGAAGAGTGTCTAGTGTGGCTGAAAAGGCCAATTCGGGAGTGACAATCCTTTCCACACGGGGAGCAAGTGCAGTCTGTCCCTGGTCTGTCTCCCTGGCTATGGGCCTTCCTTCTTTGCCTCTTTGCCTCAGACTGTTGACCAAGTGTCTCTTCAAACTGGGAAAGGCCATGCTGCACAGCCTGCCTCCAAGCGGGCCGCTCAGAGGCCAGGGTTTCCCACCTGTTGAGGTCCACTCCTAAGGCCTTCAGATCCCTCTTGCAGATGCCCTTGTATCGCAGCTGTGGTCTACCTGTAGGGCGCTTTCCCTGCACGAGTTCTCCATAGAGGAGATCTGGGCACCACCATCCTGGATTGTATGACATTTTGCGCCCAGCTGAGCAAGGAAGAAGAGGCTGTGGGGATGCCATGACCCTGGTGACTTTGGGAACCACTGACTTAGTCAGTGAGAAGCTGAGTGGGCCACAGAATGAGGTACTAAAAAAACCATCTGAGATCAGTAGGTCAAGTATCTCACCATATTTTGTATTAAACAAAATCTCCACTTGTTTCCTCAGGTGGCTTAAAACGTCACCCACACCATCTGGAAGACAAAAGCGGCAGACCCAGGAAAATCAATCAAGGCTGCACCAATTTTAAGGCTGACCTGAAATCCCCAATCCCAAGTTAACTGCTTCATTTGTGGGTGGTCAAAATGGAGGACACGTGATGGAGGGTGGCTGCTGTTTTTTTCCACAAGTCCCTCAGGAATAACACCACGTCTTGTAGCAGTCGTTCCCAAGGGAAAAACAAATGGCAGGAGTCAGTCTCCCGTTCCAGCATGGATCTTGCACTGGCAGTGAAAAAATGATGGTCTGGCAAACAGGTATGGGACCACTACTTCTCCAGTAAAGCTCAGCCAGAAACTCAGCTCAGCAATTTGTAATCTGGCAACACTTCAGTATCTGAAAGTCTGAACCACTATTTTTTTTTTCCTTACTGACGTGTGGCTAACACTCTTTCAGACACTACAGCTGATTCCTCAATGTGTGCAGAAGCAAGACGTATTCTGTGATAGACTCACCTCTGCCCTCCATCTGCTTCTCCTCATGTTGCAAATCAGCGTTGGAACCTTTATCTGAAACAAGAGAGAAGGCATAAATGTAGCCAGAGACTCTACATAACCTAGGGATGGGGCTGTAGCTCAGTGCTAGAGCCAGACCACTTTTGCAGGCAGAAGGGCTCCAGGTTCAATCCCCGCTGGCATCTCCAGATAAGATCGGGAAAGGGAAAGATCTCGGAGCCAAAAACCTTGGAGAGCTGCAGCCAGTCAGTGTAGACCAATGGTTCCTGAACTGTAAACTATGGTGCCTGAAGGTGCCATGGTAGACTCACAGGGATGCCCCCGGCGGCCTCCTCTTCCTGGCTCTCCTGCGCACCGCTATCTTGGATTTCACGATCCAAGATGGTAGCACCCAGGACAGCCAGGAAGAAGAGGTTGCCACTGTCAAGGAAGGAGCAGCTTCTTATCTGTTGCTGCCTGCGGAATGCAGCCTCAAAGACTCAGCCCACACAAAGAGCACTTCAGACATAAGTCCTTCATTATTTCAGTCTGTATTTACAAGGTAACAGAAAAATAACAGCAGCATAGCAAAGAAACATAAAGACAGCACAACATGCTACATACATGACCACCAGCCTCCCCTGCCTTCCCACACATGAGGGCTCTTGCAGT
The DNA here is from genome assembly GCF_035046505.1 of Tiliqua scincoides. NCBI lineage: Eukaryota > Metazoa > Chordata > Lepidosauria > Squamata > Scincidae > Tiliqua > Tiliqua scincoides. The sequence goes on from NC_089828.1 coordinate 56,266,117, forward strand.
CCTTTTAAAGCACTGTGCGTGAATTAGGAAGGGTGGTGTCTCCTCCTCCTGGTGCTAGCTCAACACCTGTTTCAATTAGCGAGCTCTCTATCCACCTGACTCTTGGTGATTCAGCATTTTACACAGCTTGGGCCCTACCTTATCCAGGCCAAATTTCCCCGGGTTGTTTTCTAACCCTGACAGCCACTAAAGAAGGATGCCAAGATCACGGTAAGTTTGGGAACCACGAGTGTAGACAACACTCAGCTATGTGGACCAGTGGCCCACTTCAGAATAAGGCAGCTTCATATCCTCACCACTGATCACGGAATTCATTCAATCCTAATTTGACATAACCAATCTTATGTTTTCAGGTGCTATTTTAACTTGATATAATCGGTCCTCATTACCCACGGGGGCCCCATTCCAGGAACCCCCATGGATAAGGAAAAACACAGATGTTCAAACCCATGGTTTTCAGGTCCACATAAAGCCTCTGGAGGCAACCAGAGCAGCATTCAGTCACCTCCAGAGGCTTTCTGAAGCCCAGAGAGGCTGCACACATTCACCCTTGGCCTCTGTGGTGCCGGAGCACTTTAAACATGACTTTCAGTTTTTGGTGAAAACCAGAAGTCACATTCAAATGGATCTGGGCAGCCTCTTCAGGCCTCAGAAAGCCACCCAGACCCATTTAAATGCATAAGAACATAAGAAAATAAGAACAGCCCCACTGGTTCAGGCCACAGGCCCATCTAGTCCAGCTTCCTATATCTCACAGCGGCCCATCAAATGCCCCAGGGAGCACACCAGATAACAAGAGACCTGCAAGGCTTCCTGGGAATTGTAGTTAAGAACATAAGAACAGCCCCACTGGATCAGGCCACAGGCCCATCTAGTCCAGCTTCCTGTATCTCACAGCGGCCCACCAAATGCCCCAGGGAGCACACCAGGTAACAAGAGACCTGCATGCTGGTGCCCTCCCTTGCATCTGACACAGCCCATTTCTAAAATCAGGAGGTTGCACATACGCATCATGGCTTGAACCCCGTGTACCCCATGACTTTCATCGAGAACCGGAAGTCGCATTTAAAGCGCTCTGGGGCTTCGTTCTGAAGCTGCAGAGGCTGCAAGGCAGATGCACACAGCCTCTCCAAGCTCAAAAAGACTTTGGAAGTGACCAGAGTGCTGCTCCAGTCACCTTTGGAGGACTTGGGGGCCCCAGATTGGTATCTACGGATGCCAAACCTGTAGATAACGCAGGCCCCCTGTATTACTTTTAGACCTTGAAGTCTCACTTGAAGTTTTCATCCCAAAGTGGCCAATAAATGTTAATAATAAATTGGGAATGAACCAAAATGCACCCCTCCCAGTTTTGCTGTCCCGTTCAGAGGAGTTGTGCCATTTCAAATCAAATTGGCAGTGCTGCCTCTGCAAAGTAGCGGTGGTTTGGTTTCAACACACATGCCCAGATCTAAGCTAAACGCTTTCCATCAGAGCCATTTTTGACCAGGGTGTACAAAAGAGACATACATGCTGGTAACCCTGGCTGAGTAACATCTGCATGCAGCGTATGCGTCACTCCCTACAGGAAATGACTTCCGGGCAGGAATTTTGAAATGTGTGGCTGTGGCTCAAGGTTGCCCCTTGAAGCAGCTTCTCGGTAGCTGGACAGAGAGGTGGAGTTTGAGAAAAACCCTGCCGCTGATTGGCTGCTAATCACCTGTCAGCCTTTCGCGCACGTAGCTGGCATCGTCGGACGCTACATGATTAGCCACCACATCGTGGATCTCGTCCAAACCAGGCGATCGATCTGAGGAAAAGAGAAAGCCAACACTGAGTCCAGTGATTTTGTCCCCGGGGTAGGAGGTGGTTGGCCAAGAGATATGGAGATTCCCTTTACAATGGATGGGATTAAGAACCAAAAGAACCTTTGATCCAGCAGTGGTGTCATTAGGGGCTGTACCGGGTGATGTGCACAGGGGGTGACACCACTACTGGACAAAAATTTTTAAATCTTTGTATTTTTTAATAATACCATCAAGTTATATATCATTCAATGCATAATTTCATGCAGAATGCAATGAAACAAAACCTGTTAAAATATCTCTGTGTTATCCAAAGTTATAGCTAAAAATCTGTGGGGGTGGGGCAATGGTGGATCACCACGCCCACTGCTGGGGCCTTCCACCCCATGCACGGGAGGAGGTCATAACGGGGGTGGTTATGGTCTGGCCTCCCCTACCAAGTGATGCAATCCCCTAGTGACACTCCTGCTTAGGCAGATGCTTGCTATTGGTGGATTTTTGTCCTCAGTGGGAAATTCACTGGCAGGGCTGGGGGCTGACAGCATCACTCAGCAGATGCAGAGAGAAAGAGTGTGTCCATCCTAGCTGGTGTTGGCTAGAATTGGGGGTGAAGGTGGGTGGGTGAAGGAAACAAGTTCCTAAAGTTGATCTCTGGGGATCAGCTGCCTACTGCAAAAGTATCTTCTTCCTTCCAGTGTGTTCTGCTTTTATTTTGGAAATAAGTATCACAAACACTCAGTCCAGCAGAAGCTCAACTCTGCAGTGCTGCCCTGGAAGCAACAGCTGCTTGGAAAGCTATAGCTGGGAAATAGCTGTCTTCCCAGTTAATACCAATGCGAAAAGCTGCGTGAGTGCATGTGTTTATTGACTGCCTTGAAAGAAAGGTGAATTCAGTTCTGGGAGCCTTGCGTAAGAGCCCTCCTGATCAGACCAAAGATCCCATTTAATCCAGCAACCTGCTTTCCATAGTGTCTGCCAGATGCCTATGGAAAACCCAAGAGCCCCAAAGTGCCTTCCCACACTCTATGTCATCAGCAATGGGTACTGAGGGGTATGTTGCCTCTATACATGGAGGTTCCATTCAGAACTATCATGGTTGATGAAAACAGCCCTGCCAGATCAAGCCAAAGACTCATGTCCAGCATACTTTTTCCCTGCTGTGGTCAACCAGATGCCTCTGGGAAGCCCCAGAGTCAGACATTTAGGCAAATAGCCCCCTCCCATCGACCCCTTACAGGGAATCCTGCTTCCCAGGCTCTGGCAGTGATAGCGACAGGCCCAACTGTAACCAAGCAAGCTTCTGCCTGCTGTCGCCGACCTGAGGAATCTAAGCATGAACTTAAACTTGTCAGCCCCATCCAGAAGTTTCATCTATTCGATACCTGGAACGGTGATTTGAATTATATCCGCTTCGTCCGGTTCTATTTTAATGCGTTTTAACCCTCCTAGTTCTCCTGAGGTACCTATCATGGAAAGGGAAAAGAGCCATGAGAAATGGAGGGGGGGGGAAGAGCAGAGGCAGGATAATGAGATTTGCACTTCATATCTACGTCGTCACGTAATCAGGGATGTAGCTAGAGGGGGTGCAAAGTGCTAAGTTTTGCAGCGTGCAAGCAGCCCCTCCCCCTTTGGAGCCATTCCAGGTGGTGGGATGAAAACAGAGGTGTACACCTTCTGGAAGCATTCTAGGGAGGCCTTCTGGGCATACACCTCCATTTTGCTCCCCCTGCCAGGAATGGCTTTGAAGGGGAGGGAGAGGGCCCACTTGCACACTGCAGTGAGGGTCGCTGCAAAACTTAGCACTTTGCACCCCCTCCGGCTATGCCACTGTCATGCTATTATGTGCTGAATTAATTCATCTGGAAGGACCAATGCACCTGCGAGTTCCGACTTCACACTGACCCCTGCGGATTAGAATCTGTACTTTGCCTGCATTGAAGGGCAGAGGGGATATCACCACACTGATTGCAAGCAAGGTTGAGGGATCATGAGGCACAAATGAGTAAGCTTCAATATGAGCTTTCAATACGAAGCTTGTATGAAGTCTTTCAACAGGAAGAATGTTGACAGGGCCATTCATTTTCTGGAAAACTGCATAGGCAAAAATCTGGTACCCGGTACAAAATCCTGAGGATCTCACCATCTCAGTTTAGATATCACACCAACTTGGGGTTACGCGGCTCTGGGAGCCTGGTTAAGGGACCTTAACTATGGTCTGAGGTGACATTCTGTGTAACTGCAGTAACTTCAAAGTAGAGTAAACTGCTGGCCCGATTCTGTTTGCACAACAGCACCCTCATTTCAAGTGGACAAAAACTGAACTGCAACCCCAAAGGGATCAGGTGGTATGTGGAGCCAAGAAGGTCTCCCTAGCCTTATAAAACTGTTGCCCTTGGCCTGGTTCCTCAGTCTGAGCTGTTCTCAGATTGCTGAACCTTCTAATGCCTCCAGACCGCCAGCCCTGAGACAGTTCAGACCAAAGTTAGCCAATCAAAGCTCTAATATGTCAAAGGCAGGAGGAAGCTGCTCTCAAACCTAGCTTTTTAAGACATCCTCCACAGCTAGAAGCCTCATTTTAAGCAAATTTGATTTTCAAGTATCTTCACCCAACTGTACAGGAATACAAACAAGCCTCATCTTCCTTACCTGGTTCACAGTCTCCAGAGATGGGGCACTTTTCAGACCTGTCAAAAGCAAGTTGATCTCATCATTTCATCATTGCATTTTATTATTAAGCACTAAAGGTTCTTCAGTGCTGTACAATAAAAAGAGAGCTGAAACACACAAAGGCAGGTTGATATGTCCAGCTAACTTAATACTGAGTCTATTTGAAGGTGCAAAACACTCTAGAGCAATGCTTCTCAAATTGTGGGTCACAATCTGATTTTTGGTGGGTCATGGAGTCAGCACAATCCGGAAGCTGTAAGGTATTCTGGGCCACATTGCTCCCCAGAATGCTTTGTGGTTTCCAGGTAGTGCTTGCCCCACAACTCACTTCACTGGCCGCATTGTACCCCAGAATGCCTCACAGTCTCGCATTCTGCAGCGTGACCTGGAAACCACAAGGCATTCTGGCGCACAGTGAAATCGGCGTGGCTGACAAAGCGGGTTACCACAGTAAAATGTTTGAGAAGCGCTGCTCTAGAATGTTTATCTTCACCTCTCCAACAGTCACAATGGCCACTAGCCAGGATAGCTTTCAAAGAGGAGTAGACGACTTCATGGAGGAGGACAGTCTATCAGAACTGCCATGCTCACAGATATGCCATGGAATGTCATATGCTGGGAGACAAATCATGGGGCAGGGGAGGTTATTGCCTCCATCCCCTGCTTTTAGTCTTCCCAGAGACATCTGGTTGGCCATCTAGAATGCTGGATTAGATGCCCCTTTGATGTCACCCAGCAGGGCTTTTTAAAATGTTTTTAAGTTCAGAGGAAACTGTCACATCTGGAGGAAAAATTAAGGGTGTGCCTTTTAGGAAGTGCTAATTGGGCAAAAGATAAAGTTATTTGGAGGACAAAATGGGCCTACCTATGATTAGCCTGGGAAGTCCCTGCCAGGTCGAGGAACGCCATTCTGTGAGGTTCTGGAGAGATTTCCCTGGAAGGGCTGGATGGCTCCATCTTGGTTGAATCTTTGGTAAATTTACTTCCTGGATGCAGTCAAGGCACCAGGTTGTGACAGGGCAAGGAAAAGGAATGATAGTTGAAAAGAAGGTAAATGAAAGAGAAAAGGGCACAAAAGTAAGAATGATGAGATTCTAAGAAAGATGCTTTCCATGTGCACAGTCTAAAGCACCTTAATGCCAGCAGGACCCACATTCACCCACCTGCTTTTCATGTGGGCATCACATAATAGAACAGGCTGTCAATATCCTATCTCATTGCACTTTTATTCAGGTCAAATATTTGTTGCAGAATTTTTATCCCATTAAAGGGATATTCAAGAAGGCTCACATAATAAAAATAGTCAAACAATTTTACAGCAGCGATATCACAAGGCTGGGAACTGACCAAGAGTCCACACTCATCAGAGGGCCTACCTAGAGAGCTTGACCCCTGAACTCTTAGTCTCCAATAGCATCCAATTAGGGGCAATTGGGGGATGCTTTCCTCCAGGGCCCCCAACACCCTAGCACTGAGTTGCAGCTGGTACAAAACCTGGACACAACTGGCATGCAAGAAACAGAGCACCCTACAGCTAAGTAGGGGTAGGGGAGTAGGGGTCAGTTTGGAGTAGGGGTCCATATGGAGTAGGGGTCAGTTTTCCCACTGATCACAGAAAAAATGAAAACGTGCAACGTACCTGTAAAAATTCTTTCATCAAACATCCTGCAAAAGGAATGCAAAGCCATTTAGGAAAGCAGCAAAAAAGAGCAACAGCTCAGAAATTCGTTTGACTGACTCAACACTGAAGAACTGAAAACAGTCTACGGGGTATGCAGATGGCTGGTCTACAGGTTCAGGGAATGTGCAAGCAGGAAGTAAGATTGCACCACTAGCCACATCCCACTGACATCCACATGCTCACTGTTAGTTTAAATGGGCCCTGCACACTTACAACTTCTCCATGCAATCAGGGATCCTGATTGTCCCAAATTTCCTGATCAAATGGAGGAGTTCTACACGTGTATAAGCTGTGTGCACAGGGGCTCTTTATACTAATTGTGAAAGCGTGGGTGTCAGTGAGGCACGGCCAGCAGGTCTGCCAACATTAGGGGCATGACCAGTGATGCAAACCTGCCAATCTCAGGGGCTGTCATGATAGCGCTCCAGGCACCAGGGGCCCTGGGAGCTGGGGGTTTCCCAAGGCACCTAGTATGAACTATGGAACAGACAAGCTACAGTTGGCGTTATCTTGAATGTTCTGAATCAGTCAAGTACCTTCTGATCACGAAGTGGATGTCATGCCTTTCCTCCAATATTCGTTTGAGCTTGGGGACTCCGTAAGTGCAGGGCCGCTTGAACGGGATCTTGTCAGGGATCCCGATGATTTCCACTGCCTCTGGGTCACAAGCGATTTTCCGATACGGGACGGGGACCATGTGATCCAGACCCAAAGCTTCAGCTGAAAAAGTGACACAGCAAACATATCCTGTAGTGACTGACTACAGGGTAACGTGCTCAACGGTGAATATAGCGGGGGTTTTGCCAGATTCGCAACTCCAGTTTTGTCATTTCCTTGGCTCACAAGCTTTTCTTGCAAGTCAAACGCTGAGAGATGCATCTCAGAGGGGCTTCTCCCCTTATGCTTCAGACAGGCTGCTTGCTTTCTAAAGATATTTAAAGTATGATCGATATATGACGCATATAGGGAATTGAAGCGGCTTTTCAGATCAAGAAGTTGCATTTCAAGTCCCCACAACTGAAATAGTGGGAATTGACCTGTCAGCCTCAGACTCTCTGCAATATGGGAGATGACAAGAACACCGACCACTAAGTTCAGTATAACCACAACACAGAACCAAGTTACTGTGAGGCTTACAACAGGTTCAAATCCCCACTCCGTCATGAACCTGCTAATTGGGTAAGAGGCACTTTTTCAAGTGGGTGCTCCTCTTTTTAGCAGGGGGAGAGTAACTGGCCCACCTCACCCCAGCACTGTCTGTTCTAGTGGCTGTCTGCTGGTATTCATTTGCATCTTTTTAGATTGTGAGCCCTTTTGGGACAGGGAGCCATTTAGTTATTTGATTTTTCTCTGTAAACCGCTTTGTGAACTTTTAGTTGAAAAGCGGTATATAAATACTGTTGATTGATTGATTGATTGATTGATTGAACCTCACATGACTTGTGATCTTGGGCCGGCTGGTCTTTCTCAACCCTCCATGCCATAAACAGTGAGCCACTGCCCCCTGTTGTTGGAACTGTGCATATCCCCTTATCTTTCTACTCCCAATGGTGATGGCTTGCACCCAATGCTGCTGTGGGGACTCTGGGGCAAACCGCCCAATCTATATTTTCCCCCTCCCCACCAATGCAGCAACACCAAAATAGCTCATGCTGAGTTCTATGTATGGGGGGGAAGCAGTCCCGGAGGTCTCCTCTAGATAAACACACCAGTGGGGAGCAAAGTCAGGAGCCAGGGGAATGTCCACTGGGCGGGACATTGGTGGCCAATGAAGCCAAGTTGGAATGGGAGCCCAGGTCTACCTAGCAGGTAGATTTGGGCTCCATGTCCAGGCAGAAGCCCAGGTCTACCCACCCAGCAAATCGCCATAGAGGCCATAAGCTCAACCAGGAGCTCAGGTCTTCCCCACAGGTTGATCTGGGCTGCAAGTCTGGGCAAGAGCCCAGATCGACCTGCCCAGCAAATGGCCATGGAGACCATAAGCTCAAACAGGAGCCCTTAACTACCCCACAGGTAGATCTGGGTTCCAAGTCCAGTCCGGAGCCCAGTTCTACCCACCTGGTTGACCTGGGATCTGGAGTTAAGGGAGTGCTCATAGCCCCGCCCCCAAACACAAACACTGGATCTCTCCGTGCTCTGAGAGTGACGCCAGACACCAAATGAAGACTGAAGGCTCCTGTTCACCCAGGCTATAAATTCCTTGACTGGTACAAACAAAAGGGAAATGCTGGCATGAATTAAAAACTTGGACGCCGTATCACAAAACAGCTTAAGAAAAGAGATGTATAGCATATGGGATTCTACTTCTGCAATAGAGAATTAAAAAAAAAACCACTAAAGTGCCATAAAGCTAAACGACACCCCAAGATTGCTCCATAATGATATGCAAGCCATAAGCACAGCAGCTGAGAAACAGGAGCTAAACACCCACTCACCATATCTGCTGTTAAACAGAATTTGCACACATTCCCTCAGGGTGTTGATATCCTCGGTTTCTTTGATGAAATTGTCCCACTTATCTGGCAAAACAAAACGAGAAGACGGCATGACAGCAAAACACCAGATCTGCTGTGGGTTACCTCTGATTGAGAATAGTGGTGGGGGGGGGGAGAGAATCTCTTGCACTGGATGCTGCAAGGGCACAAACTGGGAAGAATTAGAGCTCGGGCTCTAAAGAGTTAAGCTCCAGCATTACCTCCTATATACCATTTCCACTACAAGTCTGAGCTGTGTGCCATACCCTGCTGAGAATAGCATCTGCCTTCCTATTGGTCACATCCATCCAACCTGACCACAGCCAAGTGGAGGTCCAGCAGCCCAACCCAGGGTTTCTTGCCTCGGAGAAACCAACCAGAATAGCAGAATCTGGAAACTGTTCACAAAAGGAGCTGACAAGCCTGAATCTGGGCGTGTTTCCATTCCAGCTCTGAACCAAGATTACCTGTCCATTGCTGGCCGCCACTCTGGCACCTGCTGCAGGCAAATGAGGAAGTGGCATCTAACCAAGTTTCTTCTTTGCACCAGAATTAATTGTTTTAATTTTGAGTCTGCTTTAACTAATTCAGTGTTTCTCAAACGGTGGGTCGGGATTCACTAGGTGGGTAATGAGCCAATTTCAGGTGGGTCCCCATTCATTTCAATATTTTATTTTTAATATAATTTTGCTCCCATGGCATGTGACTGCATTTGGGGAAATGTTACAGACCTGTACTTTTAACAAGCTACTACGAATATTCTTTAAACAATGATAGTCAATGTTAAATGTCAATGAAGTCAATGAAGTCAACCTACCCACCTGGGTAAGTGTGGGTAGGACTGCAGCCTAGGATTGTTAAAAATGTTCCTGCTTGATGATGTCACTTCCAGTCATGACATCATTTCTGGTGGGTCCTGACATATTCTCATTCTAAAAAGTGGGTCCCAGTGCTGAATGTGTGAGAACCACTGAAGTAATTGCAAGTTCCTGCTCTTATCCATTTGCACTCTTTCCCATACTCCTTTTCGTTTTTGCACTTTTTAAACACATTCTTGATATTTCTACAAGTTACTTGCTCAATTTTATGTTCAGAGGCAAGAACTATGTCACATAGGCTGCAATCCTAACCCCTCATGTCAGTGCTTTCCAGTATTGGCATAGCGGTGCCAATGGGACATTAGCTGCATCCTGCAGTTGGGTGTCACTCATGGAGGCCTCCTCAAAGGAAGGGAACATTTGTTCACGTTCCTCAGAGCTGCATTGCCCTTATGTCAGTGCTGGAAAGCACTGACATAAGGGGTTAGCATTGTGCCCTTAGTCTCTGATGGCCTCTGAAGGCCACCAGGACCAAGAGAACTATGGAGGATAAATTGAGGAGGACAGGTTCATTGGTTTACCAAATGGCTCCAAGAGCCACCAGCCACCATGCTGAAGGTAATTCCAGTCCCTTGGGTATGCCCTAGGCTGGAAGGTAGGGCGAGAAAGGGCACTCCAGTCTTACCCCAGCTTTAGGGGAAGTTCTTTTTCCAGTAGCAGTGAATCAACTCAGTTTCTGGGTAAAAAAAACACAAAAAGTTTTGTGTCCCCAGGAAACATGGAAAAGCTAGATTCAAGGGCTGAGCCATGAGGCTACACTGGACCACCAGAAGATCTGACAGAAGGTGTTGGTGCTTGAGAAAAAATAGTTGTTTCAGCCCCATCAAGGTCTGAACCCTGGTTGCAGCACAGGTTTCACACACCCCAGACTGCAAGGCAGATCCTGCCGCCAACAAAGGGAACTGTGGGTATATACCCATAATATCTCCATCGAGAGATATTAAGGTCACAGTCAGGTGATTCCTGGCAACCTCCTGATTGGTCTCACCCCCACAAAATAGCTACCTCTGGCAAGTCAGACTTCCAAGGCTGCTAACAACACATGGTACATATCTTTAAAATGTCAGCCCGTTAAGATAGGGGACCATTTTATCCCAAGGCATTTTATTGTGCCTTGCTTATATAAAGACCTTTGATTTTTGTTGCTGGTGGACATTATTTTTGTGGACCAAGATACAGTTTTTTTTCAACCATCATCATCATATAACAGACCAAATTAAAACCAAAAATCTATCATAAGTTCATTAGTAGCCACAATTAAACAGAATAGCAGGAATAAAGGACGATACAGACACAAGAGCCATGTAATTTAAAGTCACACATCAACCACCCTTTTTTCCTTTCCATATCCCAAAGTCTTCTGACCAGTGAGCGCAGCCATACCTGATTTGTCATGGACTATGGAGAAAAGGATGCGTTTGGAGGAGTGAACGTTCTGGATGAGTGGGCCGCCAGAGAAAGCAGATTTCTGTCCTGGACACAAGAAAGAAGGGATATGAAATTGAGATGGGGGGGAGGGAGAGATCAGAATTACACCCAAGATGGCTGTTACACCCTGACAGGGCTGCTATCAGATCAATGTCTTGGGAATGTGAAAATGACATGGTACCCAATCCAAAATTTATCGTAAAATGGGAAGAAGTTCCCAACCAGGAGGTCACAAAACCTCCTTGGGTTACGTCATCCTCAGCCTACTAAAGCACCCTGGAGGGTCTGTGGCCCACCAACGCCTTCCTCCAGGGTTCTGCAATGTGGCAACTGTCAAGCAAATCCTTCTGATCCTAGATCAGCCTAGATCCTAGGCTGTTAGATGAGCTCCATTGGGTCTCAGTGTGCTTCCAGGCATGTTACAAAGAGCTAGCCTTAATGACTTGGGACTGAAGAACTTGCAGGATCATTTTCTCCCATATAAACCTGCCCAAAACCTGCTTTGGAGGTCCTCCTCTGGTTGCCTTTGCCTTCAGAGATCTGCACTTGACGTCAGAACCTGGGAGGAAACTCCCGGAAGGCAAATAATCTTTTCCCAACGTTACTCTGAGAAAGCTGGTCCAAGACAAGCCAATTCCGAATCAAGCTAAAGAAAATTCACCCATTATAAAACGTCAAATCTGAACGGAACTGGAGAAGCCAACTCCTTGAGGAATGTTCGCTAAGGACTATGAGCCCATTCAAAATAAAATGGAGAGGACTTCACCCACTACAACACACCTGTTCCTTAAAAAAAAGCTCCCTAGGACAGTCTTAGAAGTAACCAACATGCAGCAACCAATGCCCCTTGCAGGTTGGAGAGACATGACTCGGTTTTGTCACTGCCTGCTGAGAAGCTGCAGACCTGTGACTCTCTCCAAGTCATCACTGCGTATTTCCTGCTCCCACCCTATTTCAGCTGGGATCCAAGCAGGGCCGGCCCATCCATGAGGCCAAATGAAGCTGTCGCATCAGGCAGCAGGTTGCCTTCCTTCTTGCCTCCACTGCCCCCCTCCCCTTCCTCCTTCTATTCCCTGAATTGGAAAAGGAAGAAAGGGACAAAGACGAAGAGGAAATGTGGAGGGGTAGGGAATGATAAGTGAAAACGTTGGAGAACGGGAGGGGCAGGGGCTGGTGCATCATGGGGGAAGGAGGGGCACCATTTGGTACGCTGCCTCGGGAGGTCTTGGGCCGACCCTGGATCCACGGCGCATCAAGGCCCTTCCACAGGCCTTTGGGCAGCCACTCCTTGGACAGCAAACATTAAGGTCATTACCACAGCAGTCACCGAACTCCTGTGACGAAGGCACCTTCGCTTCTCCTGACAGCCGGGGCCTCGGCATCTCGCCAACCGTGTTCATCCCGTGCCGGCTAGCGGGGCCCTCTTGTTTTATCTCCATGGCAATCTGTGCGGGAAGTGATACGCCGTACAGGTAACTGTTTGCAGTGATCCCAGGGAGACCATCCTGACTGGCCGATTTAGAATGCACGTTGTTGAGGCCGGATTCCCGGCTGCCCTTCGAGAGCAGAGCGGAGGAGTTCATCTCAACACTATGGCCAGGCTCCCTCACGGGATCCTCGGGGGATCTGAAAGCAAGACAAGCACAGTCACCATCTGGGGTTATGAAAGAGGATGGAAGCCATCTCTCTGTCCACTTTCTCCACCCCAGGCATCATTTCACAAACCTGGCTCCACCTCCCCCACTTACTCTTTTTCTAAGCTAGAAAACCCCAGTGCTTTCATCTTTTCTCATAGGGCTCTGGCCTTCTGATTTGCTTCTCTGCACCTCTACAATATCTTTTTGAATATGGGATGGCAGTGAGTTCATCTGGAGGCAGGAGGTCTGGTCTAGAGGGTAGAGCCTCCGTTTGCCTGAAGATAACATCCGCAGGTCGCCAGTTCGAGGCCACCGGCACCATGAATGGTGAGACCTTGAAGCAGCTGACAAGCCGAGCCGAGTTATTCCACCTGCTCTTTGGTGTGAGCGAAGAAGCGTCTTGGCTGCCCTCCATGTGAGAGATGAAGGAGCTGCTTGTCATCTTGCGTGGGAGGAAACTGGAGGCCAGAATGTGATACCAGATCAGAAAGATCCATCTGAAATGCTGTGGTTCTTGAAAGATAGAATCTTTCTTCAATTATAAAAATCCCTAAGGGGATTTAGAACAGCCTGCCTTTGTAAACCGCCTTGAATAAAGTCTGAGGAGAAATCTGATGACCCAGAAAAGTGGTATATAAATACCTGTATCATCATCATCATCATCATCATCTAGCTTAGCACTGACAAGCCGTGCTTCTCCAGGATTTCAGAAGGGGGTGTTCCCCAGCACTACCTGGAGATGTCCAGATTGAAACTGAGATCAGTGGCTCCCTGTTTTGTTTTTGAATTTTTTTAGTTTTTTTTTTTACCAACAAAATACAGCCAAGAGAACACAAGGAAAATATTAGATAATTACAATCCAAGTTGCTGATTATGGTCCTACTTATTTTGAATTATTTTCTGTTCAGGGTTTGTTTCCTGTGTCAGTGCAAGTGAAACTTAAAGTTTGGGTTCAGTTCTGGTTCACTGAAAAACCCCCTCCTCAAACCACTTTCGGGGCTTAGCTCAGGTCTAACTCTCTGCAATGCACCAAACTCGGGTAGCCTATGCTACAGGCTGAGCCCACTGCAAACTCAGAGAAGGCTTTTCCCCCTTACCGTTTTAGCCGGAACCTCAAGCTGTGGCTGTGCTCCAAAATGGCCATCAGAGATTTTGCGTCGTACTCGGTGGGTTTACGGAAAGTGAGGCCATCGGGCATTCCAGCAACCACCAGTGAGCCGGGCTCCTTGAGGAACTTCTCATAGGGCAGGGGCACCACGCTGCTCTTTCCTAAGGCCTCACCTGGACAGGAGAAAAACGTTTTATTGATGAAAACAAAGAAGGGCCGTACTCTTATTGGGACCAATTAATAGCCCAAGCCTACTCTAGTTCCATGGAGTTCAATGGGACCTCTCCCATCTCAGCACGGAAAGGATGTCGCCTAAGAACCCACTCCTATGCATGTCCATTCAGAAGAAAATCCATTACAGTCAATGGGGCTTACTCCTGGGTGAGTGTGGACAGAACTTTAGCCAAAGAGCCATAAAGCACTCAGTAGGAAGCGTTTGCCTATATCCAGAATATCCGGCTGGATGTCAAGCAAAAGGAAGGAGGAAGGGGAGGCAACTTTGGAAATCCTGCCCCTGCAGATCTTTGGCAGAAAGGCAACCTTATCAAACCAAACCAAGCCGAACTGAAATAGTCCCTTACTATAAAGCACATCAAAGACTTCCTCCACCATCTTCCTGAGAAGGTAAACATCCGATCCCTGATCTGGGCAGATCCGTGGAACTGCTCTGCCAAAATCCTTCGCCTTCTTCTGGTTGTCTAAATCTTGCTCTTTCCTTTGTTGGACTCCTGCTGACAGGAGAGGAGAGGGTGAAAAGCACTGAGAAGAAGAGAATCCCAGACTAAAGCTCCCAGCAGTTTTGATGACTTACTTCCCATGCCACCAGTTATAATTTTTGACAGCAAGCCTGGCAGACGGACCCCTTGAACCTTGAAGGCATTACTTGAGTTGTAATACCAACCGGTCCAAGCATCCCATCAGCTGTGGGAAGGAAGTGGGCAAGAGGCCCCAAAGAAGTTGGAGCAGATTCGAGCAGCCCAGGACTGCCCTATGCTACCTGGAAAAGGGGTCAGGATCTGGCATAACCACTGGGTCCTGGCCCCAACTCCTGCTCCTCTCCTGCCCGTCCACAGTTCCACCTGCCATCTGCCCTCCCCATGACCGAAACACCTCCTCCCCACCCTCCGCACACCCCGCCCCAAACTCTGAATCGGCTGAGCTCGGCCGACACAACTCACCTTCTCCCTGGGGCCCACAGTGGTGCAGGGATCTCGGCACATGTCCATGCGCCAGCCTATCTCCCCAACAAGTGACACAAAAGTGCTTTACGGCATTTTTGCGACACTCCCGGGCTGGCGCAAGAGACTTGTGCTGGCCCAAGTGCCAGATAGGACTGCGCCCTTAGAAACTTCAAAGCCTGGAAGAGACTTTCAGCAATTTTCAACCGCTGTGCTCCAAACTCCCACGGCCCACCTGCAGACCTTTTGTGGCACACCAGTTGAAAATCACTTACTGCAGGGACGAATCACTGCTCCCTATTAGTGCATAATCTAAAGCAGACAGAGGGAATGAGAGATCAGGGTAAGAAGGGAAAAGAGAAGGCAAATGCTTTCATAAGTAGTTAAGTACAGCTGGGAATGAGGATTAAGAGGAAAAATACATGTAGAAAAGGTGGGATTCAAGGAGGGATTTGAAGGAAGTAAAAGAGGTGGCACCACATTAAAGGCAGCAAAGGACAAAATGCAGAGTCACCGCAGAAGATCTTTGATCAATTGCAAGTGACAGAGCTGAGGTCACATGACAACCAGCTATGTAGCTGAGGGTGCAATCCTAACCCACTTTCCAGCACTGGCAAAGCTGTGCCATCCTGTGTGTTACATCCTGCAGTTGGGTGGCACTCATGGAGGCCTCCTCAAAGTAAGGGAATGTTTGTTCCCTTACCTTGGAGCTGCATTGCCCTTATGTCAGTGCTGGAAAATGGGTTAGGATTGCAGCCTAAGGGGGTGGAAGGACAGCAATTACACTGGGCAACAAGCTTTAGGGGGGCAACAACCTGAGCTTGACACTAGTGGCCAAGATTGTGAAAGTTTGGTATTTTCGAATAATACCATCGTTATATACCGTTCAATGCAGAACGAAAGGCAGAATGCAGTGAAATCAACTGTGTCAAAATATCTCTGTTCTAACAAAAGCTATAGCCAAATAACCAGAAAACAAAAACACAGCTGGATTATGTAACAAAAGTGGATTTTCTTAACTCAAAACTGACCAGTGAGACTGTTCTGAGAGCCAATTAGGTGCTGGTATGATACAGCAGGGAACCAATAAGGTGTTAAAATGGGGGGAGCCTGGGGGGAGGCTGGGGGGAGGTGGTAGATCAAGTGAGTGGGGATTAAGTGAGGGGTAAGAGCAAGAAATGAACATAAGAACATAAGAACAGCACCACTGGATCAGCAAATGAGTGAGCAAGTGAGTGGGGAGGAAGTGAATTTTTCTTTCTTTTCACATTTTTAAAAGCCCGGGCATGCCATCATTTCCATGGCATCATTTTGAGCTTGGCACTGGGCTACACGGCCATTAGCTACACCACTGATGACAATAAATAAGGGCAGAGAGATATGGTAGCACAAGGCCATTGAGAGCTTTAAAAGTAACGACTAAGATATTGACTAGAGGAAGACTGAAAACATGCACCTCAAATCCAACCATCACGTTGCACTTTTGGCAGCCTGGAACAGGGAGAGACTACAACATACCAGGCGCAAAATCTTTGCTCATGCCGAATGCTCACAAACGGATTAAACCACAGACGAAATTTACAGCCAGCCCCGACTCAGCAGATAATCCAAGCAGGCATTGACCTTGACAGCTGAGGAGGGCTAATATTTGCACGGGCATGAACTGTTCTCTGGCAGCTCCACCAAGGGGATTAAACACAAATAGGCTCAGTACCGAGCAGGCGGGCCGGCCCCCAACCCTGATTTTCTATGACACTAAAAAAACGGCAGGATTAGAACTAAACAAATGGGTCTTGACCCACGTCATCCCAGAGTGGTTGCCTGTTTATGCCACACACAGACTCTAACACACTGTGAAACAAACAGATCCAGTTAAACTGGGCCCAACTGAGAGCTGGTTGAGACCTATGGCTGGCAACTTTATGAAAAAGATGCATGGTGTGCACTGTGCTCCTCAGCATTTACCCTTTGCGTTCAGGTCCTCTCTTTTCTCATGGGGTGACACAGAACTTTGGAATGTAGAAAACTGCCTTCTACTGATCCAGACCTTAGGCCAGTGGTTCCCAAACGCATGTGGTCACGACACCCTTCTTTCACAGTAGCCCTTTCTTCCTAGCTGTCCTGGGTGTCACCATATTGGATCATGCAAGACCTCGCATGGTAAAATATGGTGGCACCCAGGAGAGCTGGGAAGAAGAGGCCACTGGGGACAACGAACAACACCCTTGTGTGGTTGCCATGGCACCATGGCACAAAGTTTGGTTACTACTGCCTTGGGCTGTGTAGCTCAGCACTGTCTACCATGACTAACAGCAGCACTCAGGAAGGGGTTTCAGGTAGGGGTCCTTCTCAGCCCTTCCTGGTGATGCTGCCAGGCAATGACTTGGGTTTAAACAAAACAGGTCTGCAGCCATCATGTCTACTTGGGCCTGAGTTGACGCCACCTTAAGCTTAGGATGTGAGAAGTCTGGGCTAGCACTACCAAAGACAAGGCCAGATACTACTTACTGCAGAACTTCTTAAAATCCACCTGGACCTCCTTCCTCGCGTTCATGAAGATCCTCCCCTTCTCTGTCCCAACAACAAAGGTGTTTTCATCATGGACCGCTACGCAGGCAACCTCAGCGTTGAGTTTAGAAAGTGCAGAACACTGCAGGAAGAGGCAAGGAGAGAGAGAACCTCAGTTGGAATTAGCTACCTCTGTTGCCGTCATTCAGGTTTCTGTATAACAGCATATGAACAGATGAAGGTGTCTTCTATCGAGTCAGACTGCTAATTCATCTAGCTTGGCACTGTCTACATCTCCAGGTAGGGTTGAGACCCAGGTGAGCTTCTACCAGTGATTGAACTTGGGACTTCCTGCAAACAAAGCAGGTGTCCTACCACTGAGCAAAGCCCCTTCTCCAACCTCAGCTATCAGAAATACAATGAGGCTCTTGGGGGGAGGGTGTAGATCACAATGGCCACTAGGCAGTGGATGAAGCAGGCCCAATTCCCCAGACAGATTATGGTGCGGTCAACGGACTCGATGAGAGTGAACACAATACAAAAAGGTGACTGGGTGAAGCTCTTTCCAGGTGTCATTTATTGTGGGTGGTCTAATGTGGGGAGGGGGGGGAAGACTTCAAGTTTGCAGAACCTTCCAGATTTTCACAGAAGTTAAAGTCCACAGCTGGATTCAGGCACAAAAGGGTGGCCAGGCAGGAAGTGGGGAAGGAGCTTTGTGCAAATGGCACCTCCGGAAAACGCCTGCAGTCCAGGAGCCAGACACAGGGTGAATGGCATGTAAAAATCTATATCCAAGTTACAACAGACTGAGGATTGATACCTGAAAACTGGTTAGTGGTGTAATAAACACCTGGTCACAGGTGATGCTGAAGCTGAGATGTGATAGCACAAGAACAGCAGATGCGTTTTTTGGGAAAATTACTGGGAGTGACATCATCTTACCAAAATAATACAAAGCACCCACAGATCCTGATTGACCTTTGTCCACTCCACAGCCCAATGGTTCCCAAACTGTGAGGCCCATCTCCAAAGGGAGCGTGGTGTACTTATAGGGGCATCATGGAATGTCCTCTGCGTCCTCTTCCTGGGTACCGCCATCTTGGATCACACATGTTCATGCAAGATCTCACGTAAATAACAGAAGAACTGGTGAGAATAGCATGAGAGGACACGCGATCCGTGGTAGCAGCACCAAGGAAGAGGACTGTGGAAAAGGGCATTGTGAAGCCAGTAAGACTGGGAACCACTGCCATAGCCTGATGCCATGGACATCTATGCCGATGCCATAGACATCTATGCCATAGAAATCTATGTCTATGCCGATGTCTGTGTCGGCATCTATGTCGACATCTATGTCGACATCTAAGTCTATGCCGATGCCATAGACAACCGATGCCATAGACATCTATGCCATAGCCTATGCATTGATGTGCACAGACATATGCACATCTACATATGTCTTCAAACCACTTTCAAACATCTTTTAGCAGGGCTACCAAGCACAGAACTCTAGGCATTGTGTTCTGTGAGGGGCTAGGGACCTCTGACATAGAATTCTAGAACGGTACCACAGGTTTGGGGATTGGAAAACCATTCTACTTGATCCAGTTTCAAACCAGTATAAAAATAAAGCATAAACATCTCTCTCCAGCATAGGGTTTTAAAAAATTGAATAGCCCCTTTTGTATTTTGTAAGCACATACATGCTTCCACGTTTAAAAACATAATCAGTTTTGTTGCAAAGATCAGGCCAGGCAGATATATTGTTTATGGGAACTGACTTAAGTAAGATCTCTGTTGAGATGTTTTTCAAACATCAAAAATGGAGGGGGAGGGAAGAATTCTATTTTTTTTAAAAAGGCACGCGTGCAAATTTTTGTCATTGTTAACAGATAAAAGCCTTCATCTTGTTGTGGGAAAGCTCACGCTGAGATGGGGGGAAAAAAACACAAGGGACTATCAGAACAGCCGATTCTGACACCAAGTTTAATAGAAATCACAAGATGCATTTTTAAAGATTGACTTCAAAACCCTTCAGGTGGTGGGTGCAAGGAAGTGATTTTCATTTCAGAGCTCAAGCCCAGAATGGTGGCATGCAGAGAAGAGCCCGACACGTCCCCCACTCCTCAAACCAAACTCATCACCCTTCCTGTCCATCAGCCCCATGTTAAGACTTGTCCACAGCCAAACCTTCTCCTGTTGTGAATGAAAACAACAGAACAGTGACAATGACAACAAGGGTTCATTTCCGCTTCCATGAAATAGGTGGATAATTCAGATGAACGCAAGCGTGTACAAATATCAGTCTTGGTGGCAATACAGTTTTCCTCCTTGCTGGAAGGCAGTGGTGTATCTGGAGGGGGTGCAAAGCACTAAGTTTTACAGGGAGCCTCACCACGGCATGCAAACGGGCCCTCCTCCCCTTCAGAGCCATTCCTGGCAATGGGAGTAAAACAGAGGTGAATGCTAGGCCGCTGGGTGTCTCCAGGGGCCACTTGCACACCACAGTGAAGCTCCCTGCAAAACTTAGTGCTTTGCCCGCCCCCTCTAGCCCAGCTGCTGGGAGGGAAACTTATCGACCACATCCCTCCCAGCAGCAGCACCTGCTTGGCAACATTCAGTGACATTCAGTATTTAGAATGTCAGAGTGGATGTGACATCACAGCAGCCCAGTCAGTTCAGAACCTCCAAATCCAGGATTACGGACCATTCATGAGTTACAACACAAGTCGCTTAAAACGGGACACATCGGATTGCGGAATGAGAGGTCAAGATCCGCAGGCAATACTCTCACACCAGAGATCAGCTGCTCAGAAGTCAGCCCTAAAGGCTGGTGGGCAGGGCTCTCTGAAGTCAGCTGACAGTGCGCGCAAGGAGACCAGTACTGCAGCCTAAAGAGCGCCCTTCGGTCACAGAGCTTAGCCCGGAAGGGCGACAGTTAAAACACAGCACTAGGGGTGGAGCAGGTGGTTATTATTATTTATTAACTCTATTTCAGTGTTTCTCAACCAGTGGTACTTGAGGTGATGTGCGGTGGTACTTGCGGGACCGTAGGACACCTGCCGTTCAGCAACAAGAGCAGGAATGGGATTTACAAACAGCGGCAGGAGGCTCAACTCAGCAAGCAGAGCTGCAAAGCATGCTTTTCCAGGCTCAGAAAAGCCCTCTTGTCCACCCTGAGCCTCTTACTGGTGCTGGTTGAAGCCCGTCTGGTCTCCCAATGATGTCTGGCGGTACTTCAAATAGGTGGACTATGTGAAGTGGTACGGCTGAGAACAAACCTTGAGAAACACTGCTCTATTTTAACCCCACCTTTCTCTCTGAAAGTGGCTAAAAGGCACCAGAGACTGACCTCTGGGTACCTTGGCTCCTCCCAAGGGTTGAATACGAGGCACAGTTGCCTCTCATACCTACAAGTTACAACAGCCTGAGGGTTGTACCTACAACATTTCCGCAAACCCTCTGAAGGAAATCCATGTTTTAAAAAAAACTCACCATAGAATCTAAGGCAGATACTAAGCTGGTGATGACCTCATCTTTTTGAGAGAAGAGCAGGTGCCACTGGTCGGGTCTGGAGTTGTTCGGTGGGCCATCAGAGAGCTTCCCCAACAGTGCCATAGTCACCTGGAAGAAGCCAGAAAGATGACACAGGGTTAGACAAAAAAGCCTTCAAGAGTTTGCCAGCACTCATATATTCCACCTTTCTAATGAATACTCATGGCTGCTTCAAGTTCCCACAGCTAAAGTCTCCTTTAAATGTCACTCTGTGCCTCCTGTACTGTCGCTCCCCGGCACCCACTAATCGGAAGTAGCATGCTCCTGTACATGGAGGTTCCATTCCTAACGTATGAAAAGCCCTACTGGATCAGATCAAAGAGTCCACCATCCTGTTTCCAACAGTGGCCAACCAGATGCCTTTAGGAAGTCCACAGCCCTCCCGCACGGTTGCTTCCCTGCAAACGGCATTCCAAGGTACACTGCCCCTGTACATGGAAGTTCCATTTAGCCATCATGGCTAATAAAAACATAAGAACTCTGCCCATAAGGCAATGTGATATTATAGCATTCCTTATTTTTATTTATTTAAGGTGCTTATATTTATTAAGTAGTGCCTCTCTTATATTTAGAAGGGGGACAGCAACTGATTCTAGTCACCCCAGTACAGCATCCCTCCTAGTGGGTGTTTCCTGGTGCCACTATTTTGTCTTTCGATGTTTCTTCTCATTCATTTTATTATGTATGGCAGCAGCTGTTACCCTGCACATGCCCAATCTTGTCTGATCTCAGAAGCTAAGCAGGATCGGGCCTGGTTAGTACTTGGATGGGAGATCGCTTGGGAATACCGGGTGCTGTAGGCTTATACCAGAGTCCTTCCCAGTTTGAAGAGACATTTGGCCAACAGACTGAGGCAAAGAGGCAAAGAAGGAAGGCCCATAGCCAGGGAGACAGGCCAGGGACAGACTGCACTTGCTCCCAGTGTGGAAGGGATTGTCACTCCCGGATTGGCCTTTTCAGCCACACTAGACGCTGTTCCAGAACCACCATTCAGAGCGCGATACCATCGTCTTCCGAGACTGAAGGTTGCCAACTACCAGGCTTATACCATAGTCTTTCGAGACTGAAGGTTGCCAACCAACCATTTTTATTATGTATGCCAATTAGAGAACATTTTTGCTGTCGAAAAGCAGTGTAAAAATATTCTAAATCAAAGGAGAGGAGACCTGTTGGACCAAATGGTTCATCTAAAAGTCTCTAGCAGGACACAAAGGCAAAAGTGGCATAGCTAGAGGAGGTGCAAAGCACTAGGTTTTGCAGGGAGCCACATCGCAGCATGAAAGCGGCCTCTTCCCCTCCTCTTTGGAGTCATTCCCGGTGATGGGAGCAAAACGGATGCATCTGCCTGGCTCCAAAGGGGAGGGGCCGCTTACATGCTGCGGTGAGGCTCCCCGCAAAACTTAGTACTTTGCACCCCCTCTAGCTACGCCACTGGAAGGCAACAGCTCTCCTCATTTGCATGACACTATATACCTCCTAGCTGAAATTCAGAGGTAGACTGTCACTAAACCTGAAGGTTCTATATAGCCATAGTGGTGAATAGTCATTGATAGGACTCTTCTCCTGGATTTGTCAAATCCCATTTTAATGCAAAGAACCCTGCAAGCTCAGAGCAAGGCTACATGTAGCTGAACTGTTTCCAACCCGATATTTCCAGAGAGCCCACAAGGAGGGCCCAAGGGTAATGATCCTTCTCCACTGTTTATCCTCAGCGATAGGTGTTCAGAGATAGCCTTCTGGGCCAAGAGATTCCAGTTCTTCCTCTCTGGACTCCAATCTGGTTTTAAAACTATCACAGCCCGTGGTCGGCATCACTCAGTACAGCAGCAAATTCCATCATCAAAACACTGATGGCCAAAATTCAGTCTTTCAGACCTAATTCAATCTACAGAGCAGACTGAATTTTTGTTTAAAGCTTGGAGATGGGAGAGAGAGAAAGAGAGAGACAGAACATCTCTAATTAAGCAAGATTGCGGGAGGGGGAAAGAAAAACAGCGGAGGCTCAGAGCGCCTGTCTGGAGAATAAGAATGAAGCGAGCTCCGCTTTAACTCAATTTGCCAACCAGACAACAACTGCGCAAAAGAAAGCTCAGGGCTTGGCGGCGTCTGGGATCCAACTTACTCCCCCCCCCCCCACATGCAGGAAGTGAGCCAAATGTGATGGACAATGTGGCATAGCTGGAGGGGGCAAAGCACCTAGGGCAAAGCACTAAGTTTTGCAGGTACCTGAACCAGCTGTGCAAGCAGCCCCTCTGGTGGGAGGGGTGGTGGAAGCAAAATGGAGGTATTCACCTCCCTGCATTCACCTCCATTTTGCTCCCATCACCCGGAATGGCTCCAAAGGGGAGCCGGAGGGGCTGCTTGCGTGGTGCGTTTAGGCACCTGCAAAACTTAGGGCTTTGCACCCCCTCTAGCTATGCCACTGCAACAAGAAGTGGTGCTCAGAGAAGGGGGAGCAGAATGAAGTGACCCTGGGAGAAGAGCAGCGAACTTTCTTTACTCAAAGGAGGAGCACCTATGACCTTTCGGAGCCATTCCTGCACGGCATCCGGTTCCGCATGCAAAAACAGCCAGTGCTCTAATTATCAGGCAAATCACCTGCATTCTGATACCTGCCCCTGGCAGTAAAATTACAATCACCATCAGAGCTATTACACAATGGCCAAATGTTCCTGGTGAATAATGAGTCAAATGCACGTTGACGGGGCCCTCTCAATAGTGAATAATAACAACACAGGCAAACGGCATCATTGGATATTTTTGTCCTGATTTTGCACTAATGATTTTGTGCCACCAACGTGCACAGCGGTTTTCAGAGTTCAAGAACACAAGTCCCTGCCCTGAGGTTAGTAAAAGGCCTTGTACAAAGCAAGGCCGGCCTTTCCTTTGCTGCCTCTACTGCATCACAGACGTGAAACTGCAAGCAGTGGCAGGAGCCCTCATCCCACACTCACGCAAGAGGTCAAACAGTTGCCCTCATGCTAAGAGCAGCTGCGTCGGGCCAGTGGGGGCTCCAACAAATCTACAGAGGGCCAGAGACTCATTGGAGACTGGGGGTCCCTGAGGGCTGCATTGAGAGTCCTCGAGGGCCGCAAGTGGCCCCAGGGCTGGGGTTTGGGCACCCCTGATCCAAAGGACCAAACATTCTTCTGTTTTTCAAATGGACGTAAGAGGTAAGGCTGCAGAGGAGAGGAACGCAATCTAAAGGTTGTCTTTTGCCATGTAAACTGCTTTGTGAGCTTTGTTGTTGAAAAGCATAAGAACATCAGAAGAGCCCCTCTGGATCAGGCCACAAGATACCTGCATCCCATTGCCATTCCTTTGCACCTGGCATTCTGAGGTGGCCTACTTCTAAAACCAGGAGGCTGCACAAACCCATCACGGCTTGTAACCTGTGATGGACTTTTCTTCTAGGAAACGGTCCAATCCCCTTTTAAAGGCATTTATAAGAAGCAGGAGGAGGAGGATTCTTCAGCAAGGCTATCCCCAAGACCTCCTGACACCTGGGTCAGCGTGTCAAATGCTAAGACCCCATCCCCGTACCCAATGTGCCAGCCTCTGCTTCTCCCACTCTCCAACGTCCTAGCTCAGCACTTCGCTCACCTCCACATTGCCTCTTCCTCTCTGCCCGCCCTTCCTTTCCCAATCCAGGGAGTGGACGGAGAAGGAGAAGCAGTGGGAGGGAGGCAAGTTGGCAAAAAGAGATGGGCACCCCCCCCCCCAAATCTGCTTCCCAAGGCAACCACTACAGCTGGCCTCATGGATAGGCTGACCTTGTTCTTAAGCAACATATAACGATGGATGAGAAGCTTGGGGTATGAGAACTGAAAGGACACTTTCCAGTGTGCATCATCTGTGGTTCCACCGGATGGGAAAGGCCTCTGCCTGAGACGACGGAGAAACACTGCCCGCCTGAGTAGTGACCAGGTGGCACAACAGTCTGAATGGATCTTATATAAGTAAAGGGACGGTCAATAGCACAGGTGAGTAGGAGAGCAGAAGGTCCCAGGTTCAATCTCCATTTAAAAGATCTCAGATGAGAGGGCTGGGAAAGTTCCCTCTCTGCCTTGGAGAACCACTGCCAGTCAGAGTAGGTTACGCTGGGCAGGACGAGCCAAGCGTCTAACACCGTACAACGGCTGCTTCCTAACTGCGCAAGGCACACACAACGCTCGACCACCACCGTTGGAATCACTTTCTCCAGCAGTCAGGCTCTTTATTACAGAGACTCTGGAATGGAAAAAGAAAGGGAGCAAAAGCGACACAAACCGGTTATAACGGTCACAGACAGATTTCCGGCAGAAGCGAGCCGATGAGAGGGAGGAAGCATCTGGAAGTGGAATGAAGGGGAGGGGGTACTTCCAGAGGAGGGGGCACAATAGAAAGAGTGTTTGCCTTCCTTCAGGAACATATTTACAGAAGTCTTTGGGTGCTTCATCAAATGCTGGCCTGGTTGGCAACCTTCAGTCTTGAAAGACTCTGGTATAAGCCTACAGCACCCGGTATTCCCAGGCGGTCTCCCATCCAAGTACTAACCAGGCCTGACCCTGCTTAGCTTCCGAGATCATCGGGCATCTGCAGGGTAACAGTCGCTGCAACCGTGCAATGCTGGCCTAATGCTTGCATTAGTCTAGTGGTTGCCAAACTTTTTAGCACTGGGACCCACTTTTTAAAATTTGGGGATCCACCCAGCTTTACAAGATTTTTTTTTTTAAGTGGTCTAGAAAGAAATAATATTTTTAATTATTTATTTACAAGTAATATTTGATTGATTGATTTGCGCAAAAAAAAAAGTGATCCATTTGTCATAATGAGGCAGCCCTAATGAATGGCCTCAAGGCTTCAAGGGCTTAGTTCTGTGATCCAGCCTTTTCCTCCCCTCCCCCAACTACTTGTCATTGATGGATTTGGAAAAGAAAACACACCAGAAGAAAGATGCTCCAACATTTATCTCCCTATATTCACACAAGCTTGCAAACTGCAGGCGCTCAGCACTTTGCAGGGCAGTTAGCAGTTACCTGCTGTTGGAATAGCCTCAGGGCTTGAGGCAATGATTTATCTGATCTTTCCATCACCCATGTTTTCATTGGAGGCTCTGAGGGATCCACCAGAAATCAGGTCCTGACCCCCTTGGGTCCCAACCCACAGCTGGCATCAGTCCAAAGAAGTCTGAATACTGCATCAGTCTGAAGAGGCAAACAGCTAGCCTTTAAGTCTAATAAACTCAGAAGATGGGAGATTTAGAAGAGGCGATAGTTCACCTGCTTGACATACAGAGAGCTGCAGGTTCAATCCTGAGCAGCATCTTCAAATAAACCTAGGAAAGACCCATATCTGAAACCCCACAGAGCTGCTGCTGGTCTGTGCAGACAGCACTGATCTACTTGGACCAAGGGGCCGACTCCTAAGTAAGGCAGTGTCCTGTGTTCAAGATTTCCAGTGACCAATGCATAGGCTTCAACAGTCTCTACTGATAAGCATAGCCTCTGTTTTATAGCATCTGTCCCTGGTAAATATCTGTCCTGAATTTTTTCCTTTGTGGGGTAGCAGGTGCGATTAATAGTATATTTTGTGTGATAGTTCAGTTGTTCTACTAGATCTTTAACCAAAAAAACCACCGCTCTTTTGGGTTTTTCAGTTAACGAGACTGAGACAGGACAATTGTAGAACACTGCTGGATTTTGCTTTTGCTCAAACAAAATCTTGCAAAGCTGGTGTTGCTCATTTGAACTGTCTATCACCAGGGCCTGCTTTGTCCTTAGAATCAACCTCTTGAACAGCCTCTGCTGCTCAGCCTAACCACCAGAAACAAGCAGCTCTGCTTTGACTTAACAGCTGACCTCTTGCAAAGCTTATCTCAATTGTCAATATTATTATTATTATTATTATTATTATTTCTACCCCGCCTTTCTCCCCGGAGGGACTCAAGGCGGCTTACAACAAGGTTAAAACAAATTAAAAACATAATTTAAAAACAGAGAAAAGGATATTAACAGCATATCATAAAAACTGTAGTCAGATAAAAAGAGCATAGAGCAGCAAATCATAAAAGAATGAGGCCTGTAACCAGGTACTTAAAAAGATATTAAAAGATATTAAAATATGAAGAAAGTAGCCTCAATGAAGAAAATGGAAAGGAGAAAACTGGTCTGAGACAAACCAAACCAAACTACAGAACCCAAAAGGAGAGAGTTTTGCTGTTCTAGCAGACCATTCTTCCAAGAGGAAGGATTGCCCAGTGCAAGATTTATTGGTGGGGAGTGCTCTTTTCTCTTTCTTTTCTCTTTTCTTTCTTCCCTCTTTATTCTGTCTTCCAGTCTCTCACCTCTCATCTGCCTCTTTCCCTGGGTTGCTATCTCCAAGGAACCACCTTCCTAGTGAGAGCTGAGAACGACAGCCACCGTTCCGTAAGACGAAACCACGGCAAACTGCATTTCTGCCATACCTAGCAATGCTGCCGTTGCAGGTCCCCTCCCCTCCCCATGCAGAGTTTCCAATCACACTAAACTCCTCTCTCCTGCGGTGCACTCCTTTCACTCCTCTATTGGAGTGAAAACTCCAATAAAATCCTCTTGGGCCCATTAACCTGATACACTTGCATCTTTTTCCGTTTACAAGCTGACGGGAGCTTTCTAGATTCCCCCTGGTTTGCAAATCCTTTTAATAAAATGTCTGCAGATGGAGTTTACGGTTGTACTAAACTTCGTACAGCTTCCTTGCTTGCCCAAGGAAAACTGGAAAGCAACAAAATGCACACAGAGACACAGAATTCATGTGTGATGTTGTTGGCATCCTTCAGTCTCGGAAGACTATGGTGTCACACTCTGAATGGTGGTTCTGGAACAGAGTGTCCTCTCCAGTGCGCGAAGCCTGGGTAAAGTAGGTATGGAGGATAGGCTGTTACCCATGCAGCAGATCCCCCCTCTCCACGTCGCTGAAATGGTCCAATGGAAAGGCAGAGGCCAATACGGTTGGTTCCAGCGGCGTCGCAGGAGTTGCCAGAACGTGACTGTGTTCAGCCATGAACTGCCTCAGGGACTCCGGCTCCGGATTTTGCCTCGAGGTTGACTCCTGAAGCCTTTTCCACAACTGGATGTAGCCACAAGGCAGTGGAGGTTTGGGATCAGAGTTTTCCTTCTCTCAGATGAGCTGCCTTCCCAGGCTGACGAGTCCCATCTACCCGGTGGCTGTTTAGTCGCCTCTTATGACAAGTACAGCCAAACTCATGTGTGATAACCTATGAATTTCAGAATCCCAGAAATCCATATATCCACCTTTTGAAGATGGGGCCATATCTCAGTAACAGAGCACCTACTTTGCACGGCATGAATCTGCATGGCTGCCAGATTCAATCCCTGGCAGCATTTCCAGGGCTAGGAAAGACCCCCTGCCTGAAACCCTGGGGAGCTGCTAATGTAGGCAAAGACCAAGGGCCTGACTCAACTGAAGGAGGTTTCATATATGTTCAGGTTACACTAGCTGCCCAGATTGCTGAGGCGGCGTAGCTGGAGGGGGCGGAGCACCCACTCTGGCAGGGGGTGGGCAAGCGGCCCCTCCCTTCGGAGCCATATGGCTCTGTTTTGCTCCCCTCGCCAGGAACGACTCCCAAGGGAGGGGCCGCTTGCCACCCCCTGCCAGATTGGGTGCTCCACCCCCCCTCCAGCTACGCCACTGAGTGGCACAAGAGTAACTTGTGGTCTTGAATGCTCCCTGAAGCATCTAGCAGGTCGCTGTGAGATGCAGGAAGCTGGACTAGATGAGCCCTGGGCCTGATCCAGAGACTCTTCTTATGTTCTTATTGATCTCTTTCCTCTTTCCAATATTTTGCATACAAGAGTCTCACATGCAAACCAGTAGTATAGCTAGAGGGGGGGCAAAACAGTCAGTACTGCAGGCGCTACAATGCGCTGTGTAAGCAGTCGCTCCCACTTGCCGTCAGAGCCATTCCGGGCAGCGACAGCAATATGCAGGAGACACCACTTGGAAAACATACTGCCCGAATGGCTCTGACAGGGAGTTGGCCACTCTTCACACCATGTTGCAGCGCTTGAAGTGCTTACTGTTCCCCACCCCCAAGCTAATCAGCTAAACGACTGATACAGGCTATCGTTTTTCTGTGAGCAATCTGAGCATCTCTTGTGAAGGTAGAAAGAAAGCCGCCCTGGGTCCCTTTAGGGAGAAGGGCGGGATAGAAATCAAGTTTATTATTATTACCCCAGATTTTGCTAACACAGATTTTGTCCCATCCCTCATCTAGTGAAGTAGAACATGGGAAAGGGACCGTAGCTCAGTGGCTGAACCCTGCTCTGCATGCAGAAGGCCCCAGGTTCAATATCTGGCATCTCCAAGTAGGGCTGGGACAGGCTCCCCTTTGAAACCCTGCAGAGTAGTTAAGAATATAAGAAGAGCCCTGCTGGATCAGGTCAAAGGTCCACCTACCCCAGCTGCCTGCAATTCACTGTGGCCTACCAGATGCTTCCAGGAGCAAACAAGACAACAAGAGACCTGCATCCTGTTGCCATTCCCTTGAATCTGGCATTCAGAGACAGCTGACCTCTAAAAACCAGGAGGCTGCACATATCCATCATGCCTTGTAACCTGTGATGGATGTTTCCTCCATAAATCTGTCCAATCCCCTTTTTGAAGGCATCTAAGCCAGGTGCCATCATTATATCCTGTGGCAAGGAGTTCCACAGATTAAGTACATGCTGGGTAAACGTCAGTGTTGCCTTGTCAGTGCAACTGAGCCATATGGACCAAAGTCTCAGGACAAAGCAGCTTCCTAGCATAAAATTCCCAAACTGTTGCCAGACTGAGAGCTGCCCACACAAGTCACATTTTGCACGGGCACATTTTGCACATTTTGCACGGGCTGTGACAAGACAGGGTGGGCAGGGTTTAAGGCAAAACTGGGAGGGGCTGAAAGGAAAGGACAGCAAACTTTTGCATTGGGTTCTTCGGTTTCCTAAGAACCCCCATGCAAAATTTTGCTGTCCTTTCCTTCCAACCCCATAAGAAAACTATGCAGCCCCCAGCCATCTAAAATGATCTCTGGTACAGACTGTTGTTTTTCTTGTTGCTGTGGGTTTTTTCAAAGCTTCCTCTCTTATCAAGAGCCCATC
Organism: Tiliqua scincoides; assembly: GCF_035046505.1. Taxonomy (NCBI): domain Eukaryota; kingdom Metazoa; phylum Chordata; class Lepidosauria; order Squamata; family Scincidae; genus Tiliqua; species Tiliqua scincoides. Next base: position 56,296,137 of record NC_089828.1, read on the forward strand.
TTAACTCTGACTTCCTCAGTTTTTCCCCTTTTTTAAATGCATGGATTGGAATCTTCTAACACCGTTCTTCCGACTGAATCAATGTTTATCGACTTCCCCGTCTTTTTACTCCAAAAGTTCTTTTATGTGAGGGAATTTTCCTCCTCCTTTACCCCCCCTCGCCCAAAAAAAAAAAAAAAACAACCCAAGGATCTTTTCACACTAATTCAAAGCGGCTCCTGGGCCATCTTAACATACATTTCTGCAGGAAATAAATAATTGGTCCCACATGCCCATTAAAAATGATGGAGCAACACAAGCCAGGGGGGAGGACCCGTCAGGTGGGGAAAACTCCACCATTCCAGCAGGCGGTTTTAACTAACCGTATATTTTTAAAGCAAAGGGCTCAACTGGAGTTTTTTATCAGGAAAAAAAGTGGGGGGGGGGGAGAATCACAATTTTTGACAAAGCTGAGCAAAAATGACCTATATCCTCCAGCAAACTCTGATCACAATGGAAAATCTTATTACAAAAAGGACTGTTTGAAGTGCAGCCAAGAAGCAATTAAAGATTAATCTCACCCCCCTCCCCATCTACACACACACACACACACACACACACAGACACAGCTCCAACCCCAAAGTCAGTAACAAAGCTCCTATTGATTTCAACCAGGCCAGGATTTAACCTTCATCGAAGCCTTGCTGAGAGATGATTTGGGGGGGAAGAACGCCATGGCACAGCTACCATTTTACAACAGAAGCAAAACAAGACCAAGCAAAGTACAGCCACTTGCCTGCGGTTATGATACCATTGAACTTGGGGACCTGTTGGCAGACGCCACACTATACAAAAATGGGGGGGGGAGGGAGTTTAATACAGAGGCAGCTTGGATTTTTTGCACAAATTACACAAAGGAGATGCATTTATATAACTTTCACGTAGTAGATTGCATGGAATAGGACTTGGAAGGCCTGGGTTCAAATGCCCTCCTAGCAAAGGAGTGCGGTAGGTGAGCGTAAGGCCCTCAGGGGGTCTCAAGTCAGGGGCTCTGGCCACAGGTCTCAGGCACCTCGCGCCACCACGGTGGTTCAGAAGCAGAGGAAGTGGTTGGGCTGAGGTCTGCAGCACAGCAGCGCCACCCAGATAATGGCCAGAGGTGGAACTGCAGCTCATCAGCAGGGGGGGGGGGCGGGAAATCAATAGGCAACTGTTACCCTGCACATGCCCGATCTCGTCTGATCTCGGAAGCTAAGCAGGGTCAGGCCTGGTTAGTACTTGGATGGGAGACCGCCTGGGAATACCAGGTGCTGTAGGCTTATACCATGATCTGGGAAGCTAAGCAGGGTCAGGCCTGGTTAGTACTTGGATGGGAGACCGCCTGGGAATACCGGGTGCTGTAGGCTTATACCATGATCTTGGAAGCTAAGCAGGGTCAGGCCTGGTTAGTACTTGGATGGGAGACCACCTGGGAATACCAGGTGCTGTAGGCTTATACCATAGTCTTTCCAGACTGAAGGTTGCCAACCACCATATAACAATGGCACCAGGCCTGATTCCTCACTTTGAGCAATCCAGCCCAACCTAGAACACACCTGCTGCTGCTGGGGATGAGAGGGGTGTTTTGACCAAGGTGCAGCCAGCACTGCAGTCCTGGGGGGTCCAGGAAGACCTCTGAAGGGCTCCTCATGCCTGCAAACATCTCCCAAAAAGAAAAGAAAAACACGGGGCCTTCGGGCTTTTTTCCTTCTATGGAGATGTTTGCAGGCATGGGGAGCCCTGTGGAGGGCTCCCCAGACCCCCCCCCAACCCTCCAGGACAGCAGTGCTGGCTGCAGCTAGGTTAAAAAAAAAAAACCCTCCCGTCCCTGGCAGCAGCACAATCCTGGGGTCACACGTTGCTGCCTTCCTCTCTTGCGACAACTTCCAGTGCTCCCAACGCCCTTGTAGGTGTCCAGGAAGCACTGCACCCATTTCTTGGCGATGGGGCAGCAGCTCAGTGAAAGAGAGCACAGGACTTACCTGCCAAAAGGTCCTAGATTCAATCCTGACATTTTCAGGAAGGGCTGGGAAACTCTGAAACCCTGACAGAGCTGCTGCCAGTCCACGTAGACAACACTGAGCAAGACGGAACAAGTGCCTGACTGGGCAGAAAACTGTTTCACCACCACCTTCTTAACTCTGTCCTTTCCTTTTCAACCACCCAAATGTATGCTTGCTGTTGCGGACCTTGATTTCAGCCTGCTCCAGGCCACGTATGTATACACATATTCACATAAGAACATAAGAAGAGTCCCGCAGGATCAGGCCAAAGGTTCCTCTTGTCCATCTCCCCATAACACTGTGGGCCCACCAGATGCAAACAAGAAATCTGCATCCTGTTGTCACTTCCCTGCACCTGGCACTCTGAAGTAGCCTGCTTCTAAAACCTAGGAAATTGCACATACCCATCATGGCTTACAGCCTGTGATGAACTTTTCCTCCAGAAAGCTGTCTAATCCCCCTTTAAACGCATCAGGACCAGGTTCCATCACCACATCCTGCAGCAAGGAGTTCCACGGATTAATCACATGCTGGGTAAAGAAGTATTTTCTTTCTTTTAGGGAATACACTCACGCACACAGAGAATACCCATAAGAAATATACATATTCCAACTGGCCACTATCAGTCCCATCCCACACAACCCTGACACTTGGCAACAGATCCTTCCAGGCCTGATTAAAAATACATTTCTTGTTAGGTCTCTTGTTACCTGGTGTGCTCCCTGGGGCATTTGGTGGGCCGCTGTGAGATACAGGAAGCTGGACTAGATGGGCCTATGGCCTGATCCAGTGGGGCTGTTCTTATGTTCTTAACTACAATTCCCAGGAAGCCTTGCAGGTCTCCTGTTATCTGGTGTGCTCCCTGGGGCATTTGGTGGGCCGCTGTGAGATACAGGAAGCTGGACTAGATGGGCCTATGGCCTGATCCAGTGGGGCTGTTCTTATGTTCTTAACTACAATTCCCAGGAAGCCTTGCAGGTCTCTTGTTACCCGGTGTGCCCCCTGGGGCATTTGGTGGGCCGCTGTGAGATACAGGAAGCTGGACTAGATGGGCCTATGGCCTGACCCAGTGGGGCTGTTCTTATGTTCTTAACTACAATTCCCAGGAAGCCTTGCAGGTCTCTTGTTATCTGGTGTGCCCCCTGGGGCATTTGGTGGGCCGCTGTGAGATACAGGAAGCTGGACTAGATCGGCCTATGGCCTGATCCAGTGGGGCTGTTCTTATGTTCTTAACTACAATTCCCAGGAAGCCTTGCAGGTCTCTTGTTACCCGGTGTGCCCCCTGGGGCATTTGGTGGGCCGCTGTGAGATACAGGAAGCTGGACTAGATGGGCCTATGGCCTGATCCAGTGGGGCTGTTCTTATGTTCTTATTTTTTCCAGTAGAGATTTGCTAAGTCACGACCACAAACAACCGTCATGCAAAACTGGAGTCTTCTGGGTCGAGGGAGGGGAAAACCCCAGAAACCAGATCAAAAAATACAATGACAACCGGCTAATTTGCACAAATCAGACTTGGGTTTCGAGTTGCGGTTTTCCTAAACGCCTGAGCAAACACGGAGATCATGATGGCAACAAGAAGAGAGCAAAAGCTTAGAAGGAAGCGGGAGGAAGGAGAACCAGCAGACCGCATGTGGGCATTGGTTACCACAGGGTTAAGGTGTCATAGCACTACTTGTCAAAATTGCAGGGATAAAGCTCAGGAACACGCCTGCAGCACCCCAACACTCAGGTCATGAATTGCTTCACAGAGCAGGCCCCCCCATTGTTACACCTTGTGGAAGACACCACAGCTTTCATGTAGGTTGCAATAGTCTGTCTGTAAAGGCCCAGGGCCAGCATATGGGATCCTCCTTGGGACTGTGGCCGCAGTCCTAACCCAACTTTCCAGCACTGGCATAAGGGCAATGCAGCTCCTAAGTAAGGGAACAAACTCTGCCCTACCTTGAGGAGGCCTCTGTGACTGCCCCCCAACTGCAGGATGCAGCACATGCCCCACTGGCACAGCTATGCCAGTGCTGGAAAGTTGGTTAGGATTGCGCCCTAAGTGTCCAGCAGGCCTACTGCCTGACGATCAACTACTACCCAATGATCAACACTGACAGCCTTGGGGAGAGCTGGCCCACCCATGAGGACAGCTGATGCAGGTTGCATCAGTAGCAGATTGTGAGGGGTCTGAGGGGGTAGAGGGTTCATTTCACCCTGAGCCTTACTGTCGTCAAATGACAGCACATGCTAAGCCACAGAAAGGGTTCAGTGATTTTTTTTAATAGTACTGATGCGGCAGACCCACAAAGGCGTATCGAGTGGCATTCCAGGTGGTGCCAACCCCCAACCCTAGGCCCAGCTGCCCATTTTCTTTTTTCCAACAGTGCTTCCAGCCTTAGCGTTGCTCTGGGGCACTGTGGGCAATAAAATGCTGGCCCTCCACAAAACATGGTGGACACGAATGGAGGGTGCATTTTTAACCCCCAAAATGCTGCAGGAGTGACACTACGTGGGGTATTGTGGGCAGGACAAATAGTGGTTAGAGGCTGCTGAGAGATGATCTTGGCTGCCACTGATTTCACCTGTCACCAAGGTAACCCCTCCTTAGGGAGATCACACACGTAGGAGAGGGTTCACTGGCTCCAGTCCAAATCTCCTGAATCAGCTATTAGCCACAAAAAGGAACACGTATGGACCCCAAAATTTACCTTTCTGCAGCCAAAAGCCAATTTCTTATTTAAGTTCGGGAATTGGTGCAGGGAGAAAGAATTAAACCCATTCCATGCAATGGCCCTGATCCAGGGGTGTGTGTGTGTGTGTGTGTGTGTGTGTGTGTGTGTGTGTGCGCGCGCTGAAGAAAAAAATACAATACATTGAGTCCTTGGCATCCACGGGGAATCTGTTCCAGGACCCCCCACAGATCCCATTTCCGCTGATAATTAAATCCGTGGGCGTCCTGCAAAGGACCTCCTGGACATGATCCAGGCACTTCTGGTTGCATCCAGGAGATCCTGTGAGGCCCTCCAGCCATGGGCTCAGCACCCACTGATCCTGAAATGCCAAGCCCACAGATAAGGAGGACCCACTGTACATATAGGGGTTTATATACATATATTTATGGGGAGTACAATCATGGAACTTCCGTGCTCTGGTGCGCGCGCAGGGTGGATGGGTGTGTAATCCCTCCCCACTGCCCAACGGAGTTTTGCCTTTGATTCTCAATCCATCTCATCTCTGAGGAGAAACTCAACCCCTGGGAATTTCATCCACCCGACACTAGAGCGCAGATATATCAGAAACAAAGCAAAACTGTATTTTTTTCCCTGTGCACAAAGGCATTTATCTTTTAATGTTTACCACCCTTTCTTCCTCCCTCTCTCTGTCGTTTCCCCGACACTGTCTAGGCTGCAAGAGACGGGACTGTCAAGAGGGGGAAGACTTCAGGTTTGTGGGACCGGCAGCGTTTCTCATCAGAAGCTCAAAGTTCACCAGCTGGGGACAAGTGCAAAAGAACGGGTTGGGGGCGGAGTCGATACAAACTGGGTGGAGTCATTTCGCCAGCGCACCCGTGAGCCAAACTCGCAGGTAGGCGTATTAATCTGTGACTGATTCTTGATAAAAACTCAAAAGCCAGCAGTGAGTTGCCCAGACATCCCACTGGTTGAACTGTCAACACTTTGCAAAACTGACAATTAAATTAAAGCTACGACAATTATAACGATGATTAAATAATCAGCAGAAAATAAAATTGCTCCCGAGCAATAAAATTCCTGTCTTTCTTCTGAAAGTTGCTTCACACACAATTTTCCCCCAGAGAGAAAACATTCAGTGAATTCACACGGATATCTCTGCACTCTTAGACCCTCAGGCTGCAAACCTAAACACACTTCCCTGGGAATAAGCCCCATGGAATACATTGGGACTTACTTCTGAGTAGACACGCATAGGATTGTGCTGTCAACCTGTTGGGAGGCCGCTGGATGCGGACAAGAACCAGGAATCCGTAGCTCTGGACTCAGCTACCCCATGTGGTGGGCAGTCTGGACTGCTTTCAACATCAAGACTGGCCACTAGATCTTCCTGAAGAGGCAACACTTGTCTGCTTGCCCTGGATCCCAACACTATATCATCCACCACTTCCTGGCTCCCTGAAGGGTGTCAAATCAAACCTGAATCAAACCCCAAAAGCCAGTCCAGAGTGGCTTTCCCCAGTAAATCAGGACTGAATTCAAATCTCTTGGTTGCCCTGAATCTGAACAGGATCCAGAACCATGAAACCTTAGCAGTGGTAATAGGTTTAAGCCATTTCTGCCCAACGTTGCATATATGCAACAGGGACCCAATGTGTACACCTGTGGGCCGGCCAAAAATGGGTTAAGGAAATCATTTTCTCACTCAGCTTTCAACTGTATAATTAACAGTTTCATTTTCCTGTTGAGAGTATTTTCTCTGTAAAAGCACTGTAAAAATTCAACAGGAATATTTAAATATCGGAGTCATCTTTCTGCCTCCAGTGAAACCATAAACCTACAAATGTATTCATTTTGTGTTTTTTTTTATTCATATATGGGGATAGGTACAAAGGTACATACGTAGGTCGGGGGAATACAAAGGGAAGACACATTAGGTTTCCTCTATAGTACAGTTTTGGTTTTTTTCTCTTTCAAACAACTACAGATCTGACACATGCTCTGAATTATTTTGTTCTATTTATTCTCTTTCTAACCAATTGTAACAAAAACTTCCCATATATTCTTAATTCTATCTAATTTACCATCATCATGTAATCTTTCTGATAAAATATCCATTTCAACTATTTCATAAATTTTTTCTATCAACATGTTCATATTTGGCACCTCTATATTTTTCCACATCTGTGCAAATAAAAGTCTTGCTGCAGTGTTGATGTGAATCAAAACAGGTCTAATATTTCTATTATAATTATAATATTTAGGAGAAATAATTCTGGAACAAAGGGGACAGAACATTTTAACATTTTCTGTAACATAGTATGTATAATTTCCCCATACATTTTCCCATACATGATTATGAATGAAACGGATTTAAACTGGTTTGGAGCATCTCAGCTGGTTAGCACTTTTTAAAGTTAGTGCCCAAACTGGAATTGAAGTAGGAAGTTAAAAAAAAAATATGGATGAACCTGGTCTGAACGGAGCCCAAATTTGTCATCATTTCACTCCATGCCACCTTGACACCCGCATTGTGAGTAGAGATTGGCCAAATTTAAATTTTTCATCTTGATTCTCTGAGCATGGACCAGAACAGGAAAATACTGGCCAACCCTACTTTGCCGATAACGCAAAAAGCCACATCCAACGTGGCTTCAGAAATAGATGACAACTCTAAGATTGCCACATCTGTCACCATCCCATTCAAATGACAACAATATTGTATTGGCAACCTTCAGTCTCGAAAGACTATGGTATCGCGCTCTGAAAGGTGGTTCTGTCACAGCGTCTAGTGTGGCTGAAAAGGCCAATCCGGGAGTGACAATCCCTTCCACACCGGGAGCAAGTGCAGTCTGTCCCTGGTCTGTCTCCCTGGCTATGGGCCTTCCTTCTTTGCCTCTTAGCCTCAGACTGTTGGCAAAGTGTCTCTTCAAACTGGGAAAGGCCATGCTGCACAGCCTGCCTCCAAGCGGGCCGCTCAGAGGCCAGGGTTTCCCACTTGTTGAGGTCCATCCCTAAGGCCTTCAGATCCCTCTTGCAGATGTCCTTGTATCGCAGCTGTGGTCTACCTGTAGGGCGCTTTCCTTGCACGAGTTCTCCATAGAGGAGATCCTTTGGGATCCGGCCATCATCCATTCTCACGACATGACCAAGCCAACGCAGGCGTCTCTGTTTCAGCAGTGAATACATGCTAGGGATTCCAGCACGTTCCAGGACTGTGTTGTTTGGAACTTTGTCCTGCCAGGTGATGCCGAGGATGCGTCGGAGGCAGCGCATGTGGAAAGCGCTCAGTTTCCTCTCCTGTTGTGAACGAAGAGTCCATGACTCGCTGCAGTACAGAAGTGTACTCAGGACGCAAGCTCTGTAGACCTGGATCTTGGTATGTTCCGTCAGCTTCTTGTTGGACCAGACTCTCTTTGTGAGTCTGGAAAACGTGGTAGCTGCTTTACCGATGCGCTTGTTTAGCTCGGTATCGAGAGAATGTGTGTCGGAGATCGTTGAGCCAAGGTACACAAAGTCATGGACAACCTCCAGTTCATGCTCAGAGATTGTAATGCAGGGAGGTGAGTCCACATCCTGAACCATGACCTGTGTTTTCTTCAGGCTGATTGACAACAAACTCCGTACACAAACAGGCAAAGCAAGGACCCCAATGACATTCCACCAAACCAAACCATTTCAGAACACTAAAATTAGCTGGGTACATTAGTGAACTAAGCCTGTCTCGATTCATCAACTGCTGCCTATCCTCTCCCTCCTCGCCCCCACACCTTGCTAATCACAAAGATTGCTTTCTACATTCCCTCGAGAGGCTGTTAAAATCCTTGCCAATCAAAACGTACCTTCCAAAGCCGCCGATAATGAACGCCTGCCTTTCAAGGAGTGAGGGTTCGAGATATAAGAGGCAAGCTTTCGAGTCACACAGATCTCTTAGGCTGGATAGTTTAAGGCAGGGGTCTTCCTACCTGTGGGTGTGACCTGTGGCCAGCCTCTGGTCCCCTGAGAGCCTCTAGCACAGTTGACCAAACATGACCAGAGCTGTGCTTGTGGGGTGGGGGAATGGGGGTCATTTTAAATGTATGCTTTATTTCTGAGGTGTGTGTTGGTGTTTAGAGGAATCCTGGAAATTTGAGCCCATTTAGTCATTTATTCATTCATCTAAGTTCCATCTCAAATGTATTTATTTAAATTTTATATTTAAAAATTTTTTGGGCCCGCGACACTGCCAGATATTTGATGGGGCCCCTTGGCCAAAAAGTTTAGAGACCCCTGGGAAAAGGAAAAAATCCACATCAGAAGGGTCTATGCCAAGGCTGGATTGCAAATATCTGTGTGCCCCTCTCCAAAGACACTTCAAGACTGGTTTATATCAATTAATTTATTTGATTAAAATATTTTCACCCCATCTTTCAGCCCAAAGGGTCTATGAAGCAGCTTACAATTCTAATCTAAAAAGACACATTTAAACATTAATCAGATATACAACAAATTAGATAAGCAAGAAAAAAAGATACACATTGGTCCATTTAGCACTGACTGGAAGTAACTGTCAAGGGTTTCAGCGAAGGGTCATTCATGGCCTTACCTAGAAATGCCAAAGCCCCAAACTAGGTCTTTCTGTATGCTAAGCAAGTGCTCCGCTACCAAATTCTGGCCAAAAAGGAGTGGAACAAACCTCCTTTCCAGCAGGAAGCCCCATAGTCTTGGAGTGACAGGTTGGCAACCTTCAGTCTCGAAAGACTATGGTATCCACCACCAATAAGTCCCTATCCTGAGTACTGCATATGCGCAAAATGACCCTGTTTACTAAGCACACTTCTGATTGCGTGCTCCCGGTTTTATTTATTTATTTAAAGCGATGTTCCTCAAACTGTGGGTTGGGACCCACTAGGTGGGTCGTGAGCCAATTTCAGGTGGGTCCCCATTCATTTCAATATTTTATTTTTAATACATTTGACTTGATGCCACCATGGCATGTGACTGCATTTGGGGGACATGTTACAGATCTGTAATATGCTTTTAACAATGATAGTAAATGGGACTTAATCCTGGGTAAGTGTGAGTAGGATTGCAGCCTAGACTTTTCAAAAATTTTCCTGCTTGATGATGTCACTTCTGGTCATGACATCATTTCTGATGGGTCCCGACAGACTCTCATTCTAAAAAGTGGGTCCTGGTGCTAAACGCGTGAGAACCATTGATTTAAAGGATTTATACACTGCTTTTCTGATAATCAAAGCAGTGTACAACAAGAAATAAAACATAATCGAATTGTCCCTTGTTTATCCCAATTTTTGCATTTTGGGGATGGCTTTTTTAAACTGCATTTGTATGAATTGCATCCTTCAGGGTTTAACCCCCTCCCTGGAGTCTACAGAAGTTAAAGCTGCAATCCTGACCACACTTTTCTGAGAGTAAGCCCCATTGAACAAAACAGGACTTACTTCTGAGTAGACCTGGTTAGGCTTGTGCCCTAAATGTCCAAGTGGGAAATGGACACATCTTGTCTCTAATATATACCCACCTAAATGCACACACAGGAGTATAAAAGACACCTGTCCCTATATATTTCACTCTCAATATTTTGCTCTCAATTCCATATTGTAAAGCTGCTATTTATTATTTTTATTGCTATTTTATTTATTTTATTATTATGAAAAATATTTATATGTCATATATAAATATATGCCAATATTTATATATATAAGAATATTTGTATTTATATGCCATATGAAATATATAAACATTTAACAACAGAAAAAAATTAAAAAACCAAATGTTTCCCTGTCTCAAAAGGGCTCACAATCCAATTATATTTTTTTTCTACCATACATCTGATATAAAGAGTAAACAACTTCAGGATTTTACACTGGTGGAAGACCCGTGATGGCAAAACAAATGGACGCAGCCTATAAAATAAAGCCTTCGGCAATGTGCAACAGGCGTAGAGCCAAGGCCACCATCCTTGGGAGTAGAACTGAGAACTTTACGAGCATATATCAATTTCTACTTGTGAAATGTTGGCAGCTACAGTATTCCCCAGTCCCAATTGTGTAGAAACCCAGAGCAGGAATTCTGAAGGTCTTCTTTAAAAACAAGTCTTATAGGAGAGTGGTTCCCAACCTGGGGTACGTGTACCCCCAGTGGTACTCTACAGGACCTTTAGGGGTACTTCAAAAAGAACTAAATCAATGTGGAAAAAGGCAGGTAGGACCCCAGAATGCGTTGTAGGGCCAGCAAGGCAGGAAGGAAGGTAGCTAGCTGGCTGGCTGCAAAAACCCCACCAATAGCTAGCTTTTGGTCATCTTTTCATGTATGAATCAGTGACTGAAAACCAGTACAGTAAAAAAATTGAAACATAATATGGAAAGTGATCAATCACCAAGAATTTCTCACAACACGTCTGGTGCAAAAGAGTTGGTGCAAAACAGTGAAAAGGCATTGTCATCTGTTCTTCAAACGAGCATAAAGAAAAACACAGAGATGAATATGTTAAATATGGGTTTTCGTATACGGGAGATGAGGGCTTATATTATTAATATTAATTATAAACATTTTGTTTACAGAAGGGGTACAATTGATGAAAATGCGCTGCCTCGGGGGTACACAAGTGAAAAAAGGTTGGGAACCACTGTCATAGGAGAAAGCGATTCTGAAAGTATCCAGACCCAGAATATTTATTTGTTTAGAACATAAGAACAGCCCCACTGGATCAAGCCATAGGCCCATCTAGTCCAGCTTCCTGTATCTCACAGCGGCCCACCAAATGCCCCAGGGAGCACACCAGATAACAAGAGACCTCATTCTGGTGCCCTTGAATGTATGCCCTGCTTTTCATTCAAACTCAAAGTTCTGAGGGCTGCGACCAAACCCCAAACAGAACCGGACCAAGCGACATGACGGTCTGTGGTCCAGCAAGTGTAATCTGGGGACGAAGGCCAGCACGGCCAAGGAAAATCAAATGCCCTTTGGCTGATCCCTTATCTATTTATGGTCACCTCTTCAACCTGGCAGCAAACAACTCACTTGCCAAGAAAAAACAGGCACACTTTCAATTCGTCCTTCGCTAGAAGCCAGGAGGAGGAGGAGGGACGGAGGAAGGAAAATCAAAGGGGTGGAATAGGGACAAGTCTCGGACTGGAAAAACAAGAGGAGGTTTATCCAAAAACTTGCCACAAGACAGCGGGGAAGGGAGAGGCCCCGAACATCAAGCCACTTGGAGACTACGCCAGTAAAGGAGTTATTAATTTAATTATTGTCACCGTGATTATTATTTTTTGAGAGGTTCGGTTTGCTGACATAACCACGAAACGGCGGCCTTGCCAAAATTCCTTGGAAAGACACCGCCGGCCACCCCCAAAGTCAAAACCGGAGGCCAAAAGATACAATTTCCAGAGTCGGGTTTCTCGAGAGAGTCTCGTAAGGTGAAACTTGTTATTTCGAGATTTGCTTTCTTCTCCCCCCTTTTTTAAAAACACGCCACAGCAGCGGAGCACGGCTACCGTTTGCGTGACCGGGGTAAAAAAATCCTCAATCTTAATTCCAGGCCCCATGGTGCCTATGGCAACTGGCATCTGTCGGCATGGCAACTAATCTCGTGGTATTTGAACAATGTAACGAGGGCCTTTAATCTTCCAAACACTGTAAATCTTTATTCTCCGCTGCCTGGCAAGGACCAGAAGAATAAATATAAAAAGGCAGTTGCTTCCCACCTGGTGACGGAGCTCCCTGAACTCGAGTCCTGTCCATGCGTATTTTCTACTCAAAGGCCATGTGGCCAACAAGAGACCTTCCCACCAATAAATGACTAGCCAGGAGCCACCAAGGGAAGAATTTGCTCCCCGAGGTGCTCAGGGACTCCGGAATTACAGAGACTCGCCTCGCCATCTCCTCCCTCGCCATCTCCGCCCTTCCTGACGCAATGGGCACAATCAGATCCGAAAAACAGGCACGCACCTTTTCAAATTTGGAATAGCAACCGTTTGGTGGAAGCACATTAAGCAGGAACGCGTCCAACCATGGAAAGCTCGGAGAGGGACCAAACGGCCTGTGAAACGTTCATGGAGTTTGACCAAAACATAGCCCGCAAACCAACTGGCGGTCCTGGGCGGGCAAAAGACTTCGGACTTCACGCCTATGGGGGTGACACCACTGCGTCCACCACATTGCTGCCTCCACTCACCCTCCAGGATGCTTCTGAGGGCTGAGAAAGCCCCATACTATGTCCACCGGCACTCCAAAAGCCTTCTGAGACCTCTGGAGGGTCGTTAGGATTTCCAGGTTTCGGAAAATAGGAAGTACTGTTTAACGGCCCTCCGGAGGCCTTGGAAGGCTTTTGGAGGGCCAGAGGATGTCGCGCAAGTTAGTCTCCTCTGGGGGGGCAGAGGTGGGCCAGGGGGCAGCAGGGCTAATGCCTTGAGCGCCACAGCTACAGACTGCTCAGAAAGCCTTGTGAGGTTTCTGATGCGATCTTAAACAGTACTTCTGATTTCGCAGAGATACTGTTTAAGGACGCGTGGGAAACCTCCCAAGGCTTTCTGTGTCATTCCCAGCATTGCGTGAGGTTCTGCTGCTCTGGGGAAGTATGGGGGTGGCGTGATGTGGGCAGCGGAGTGCGTCGGCATCATGGACCTTTGCTCCAGGGCATGTAGAAGACCAAGTCTGTTACTGTGGGGTTTTGCGGTCCTGTGCCCTTGGGCATAGAGGTTAGCTCTGCAACTGCCCAAACCAGCTCTCAGAAGTATTTTCAGTGAACCAGAACCAAACCAGCACGTAACATCTTCTGGCTACCTCGAGCTGGTCCAGAGCTCAACCCCAAAACACACAAAGTTATAATAAAGAGTTTCAGTAATCACTCAGCGTTCCATTTTGCAATTAATTATTCCTTTGCCTTTATTTTAATCCATTCGCATGCATTTTATTTTTACGTTCTTTAAAAAAAAAAAAAATCTTGCAACAAGTAATTATTTTCTGTCTGGTTCTCCTGGTATTCAGTCTTACAGGCTGCTGGCAAAAGAGCTTGAGATTATTCTGCAGGAAATGGATCTAAACTGATGTAACGTGCCTGAACTGGAGAGATAAACACTGATGAACCTGAACTGAACCCAAGACTCCCTGATCACAAGATTGTCACACTGGCGCATGTGAACCCATCTCCGTTTGTTGTATGCGCCTGTAAAATTTCACATGGGCCATACAATGTACAGACTGCTGTTTACCTTAAAAACTAAAATACAAAACCAACATCATAACACCATCGCAAACATAAAGCCAATTAATACCAAAAAAAGAAAAAGAAAAAAAAGAGAACAGAATTCAATAAATGCGGGATTAACCTAATCACAGTAGAACAGGAAGTGCAATAGGTGACACCATAAAACCATTCAAACAAGCCCAGGACTCAATGGAAGACGTGAGTGTCTGCTATCTGCTTCCAAAGTGGTGTTGTAAAATGGTGGGTGCATCAGCTTCAGAGTTCTTTCTGCCTGGTGGGAGAGACTGAGAGTATCCAGAACGGCGGTTTTCAGAGTGCCATGGCACACTGGTATGCCGTGAAAGGTCCACAGAAACTCTTCCAGGCTCTGTTTCTAGGGCAGCTATCTATAGTAACAAATTATCTGCCCCACGTCCTCTGCCGGCAGAGTCAGTGGACGAAGAGAACAATTTGTTGCTACAGACAATTGCCCAAGAAACAGAGCTGTAGAACTCGGAAGAGTTTCCCGGAAGCTGGAAGTGACATCAGAAGAGGCGAAATTCATAGAGGTCAGCGTGCCATGAGAAGAAAAATGTTGAAAATCACTGATCTAGAATGATGGTGGAGTGGCTGGAATGACAGTTGGAAAAGGTCAATTGGAGAGAGGACACCCAAGGAAATTTTGAGAAGCCAAAGGGTCCCTAAATACACAGGGACACATATAATCCTTCCTCAGGCTGCCTCAGTTTTCCTTAGAGGAATTTACAGTGAGGGTGGTGGTCAAAATGTAGCATTCCTTTTGCTTGCTGGAAGCCCAGACAGATATTAACTTCCTCTATAGAGATGACCCTTCTATGGTAATAAATAACAATATGGATTATGTGGGTTCCTGGGTACTTGGGGACCCCCTGCACCCTTTCAGTCCTCCGGATCTTCTCAAAACCTCAGCTGTCCTCTCTCCTCCAACATTCTATACCAGGGGTCTGGGGCCACATGCGGCCCTGGGGCCACTTGCCCCAAACCCCGGCTCTGGGGCCACTTGCGGCCCTCGAGGCCTCTCAATGTGGCCCTCAGGGAGCCCCCAGTCTCCAATGAGCCTCTGGCCCTCTGGAGATTTGTTGGAGCCCACACTGGCCCGATGCAACTGCTCTTAGCGTGAGGGCAACTATTCGACCTCTTGCGTGAGCTGTGGGATGAGAGCTTCTTCCACTGCTTACTGTTTCACATCTGTGATGCAGTAGCGGCAGCAGAGGAAAGGCCAGCCTTGCTTTCTGCAAGGCCTTTTATAGGCCTTGAGCTATTTCACGACCTTCATTCATTCATGTAAGTTAATCTTTAATATATTCATTTATGTAAACGTATGTGAATTTATTCAAATTTTAAATGTAAATTAATTCTTTTTCCCCCCGGCCCCCAACACAGCGTCAGAGGAATGATGTGGCCCTCCTGCCAAAAACTTTGGACACCCATGTTCTATACAAATAGTTCTCAAATTTTTTAGCTCCAGGATCCATTTCTTAGAATGGCAATCTATTGGGACCCACCGGAAATGATGTCATTAACCTGGAAGTGACGTCATGGTTGGAAGTGACATCATCAATTCAAACCTGAACCACGATCAGCCAAAGGGCCCGTGACACAGTGCGCTCGTGCTGCTGTTTTGCATAGCTTGGAATTCAAACATTCCAGCCTAGAAGTCAAAGCAGAAGCACATCCCTCCCCCCCTTTCTAGTATCCCATCTTCCCACCTATTCAAAGCACCAGGCCTCTCTCCCACCAGGAGCCAGTCTTGCCTGGCAGCTCCATACCCTGTATTTTCAGCTCTGTAATTTCAATGAAGGCTGAGCTAGGTGCTCAGGCCCACCTGAAATTGGCTCACAATTCACCTAGAGGGTCCAAACCCACAGTTGGAGAACTATATGCTGTTCTATACAATCAGTCCTTTTCATCAGGAAGCACTTAGCAAGCTGATTTACACAATACTTGACATAGTAGTGGTGACTGCTGCAGTCAGCCAAGTCTTGTTGGGAAGAGAGTTTTACAACCTGGGTACAGCTACCAAGTAGGCCATGTCCCAGGTACACACCAACCTCACCTCTGGTGGTGGCAGGACACCTCTCTCTGCCTCACCTCACCCTGGTGGTGAACAGGGCCTCTCCAGATGACCCCAGTGGATGGGTTGACTCATATGGGGACATGCAGCACCCAAGTATTTGGGCCCAAACGGCTTAGGACTGTAAACCAGGGGTGTCCAAAGTTTTTGGCTGGAGGGCCACATCATCTCTCTGACACTGTGCCGGGGGCCGGGGGTTAAAAAAAGAATTAATTTACATTTAAAATTGGAATAAATTTGAATAAATTTACATAAATGAATATATTAAAGATGAACTTATATGAATGAATGAAGGTCTTACAATAGCTCAAGAACTATAAAAGGTCTTGCACAAAGCAAGGCTGGCCTTTCCTTTGCTGCCACTACTGCATCACAGACATGAAACAGCAAGCCGTGGAGGAAGCCCTCATCCCACAGCTCACACGAGAGGTCAAATAGTTGGCCTCACGCTGACAGCAGTTGCGTCAGGCCAGTGTGGGCTTCAACAAATCTCCAAAGGGCCAGATGCTCATTGGAGACTGGGGGCTCCCTGAGGGTCGTATTGAGAGGCCTCGAGGGCCACATATGGCCCCGGGGCGGGGATTTGGGCACCCTTGCTGTAAACTCATCACAGCACTTTGAATTGGGCTCAGAAGCAAATCACGTGTCAATGAAGGCAGCACTTTAACACTGAAGTTCACACCAAAATTGGAGTTTACTACAGAAAAGATAGCCTATAAAATAAGTTAGAAGGCAGAAAAGCAGCTGATTGTCAGGAAGCAGATCACCAGAGGCACTGATGGAAATTTTGCTTGTATGCACAGATTGCAGCAAGGGCAAGCGAAGCTACCTTTTCAGAAAGCTTACAAAAATTCAATTGCTGGGTCGAGTCAGCCAGTCAGAAGCATCCAAAAAAGAGAGGTTCCAAAAATCTCGCCTCCTTGGTAAGTGGAACAGCTCAGGAAAAATGAGGGATGCTTCCACTCACACTGCGCAAAACTTCAGATTTTGTACACTGTTCCACAAGAGGCAGCTGGTGAAACTGAGAGAGGACGAGTGGCGAAAGACTTTTGACTGATCCGTTATCTCACCCCTGATAAAGCAAGGAGAAAGCGTGGGAACCAGCCTCTGGGTGGACAGCCAACTGCGTAAGCCAGTGGAGGTGCCCTGCTAGAGGGAGTGTGGAGCCTCACCGCAGCGTGCAAGTGGCCCCTGCCCTTCGGAGCCATTTTGCACTCCCTGCAAAACCCCTCTAGCTATGCCACTGGTGTACACAGAGTTGCGGCATCAAAAACCGCCTTTGCATTACATTGGTCCCACAGATCTTACTGGATGCAGTTTTAATGTAGAACGGACGGTGGTTCCTTACCTTAAAGTCCACCATTCCAGGGCTGGCCCATAGAGAAGACATAGAGAAGACCACAGAGGTCAGTGTGGTATGAGAAGATAAACATTGAAAATTGCTGCTCTAGAGCTGACTTGGACATGTATTCATGCCTGATCATGCACAAGCTGCTTCCATACTCCACTCTGAGATTTAACTTCTGGAAACACTCTGGGGAGGGTATAGAACTCTGCAGGATGACCGCTCTAGAAACATGCACTAAAAAAATTACACAAGGCTGTGATTTCCAAGGGACAAGTAACAGGAGGCTTGTTCTTGTTAAACAGAGACAGCTGGAGTCCGTTCTGTTTACAGGTAACTACTGAGCTTATGGAATAATAATATGTGTGCATCTTAAAACCCACTGATTCACTTTCACTTCATCTCCTTTCCTGCATTCTTGCTGTGACATTTCTAGATACGTTTAAAAAAAACCCTTAAATCTTGCCGTATTTTTTTTTTTAAAGGAATTTGGGATACCAGCAGACACAGCCTAATCTCCTCCCCAAACCCCGAGCAGCGCCCAATTCTCAGCGGCATCTTCGTATCTTATCAAGCGCGATTTGCATATCACATAAATATTTATTTGCTTCTAATCCTGCAAACAAAACCTGCCTTTGGGGCAGAGGAGGAATAAAAATGAAAAAAAAAGCAAGGACTCTAAACCAGAAACTGCAGCCTTGCAGAAGATGCAAAGAGGAATGCGTCTCGGGCTGAAAGAGGAAGGGGGGGGATGAGAAAATACATGTATTGCCATTACGAGAGCCACTTAAGCGCCAATGTTTTTGTACGCTTGAGCTGTTCCAATTTATTAGTTGTAGTCACCATCTTCTACTCCCTGTCGCAGTTTGGCCCTTAATTGGAGGGATGCCTTGTTAAAACCGTATTCCTGCAAGTTGCTAGAGTTGTCGGTCTTCAGGGTCCTTCCCCAGAGAGCTTCTAGAAGTCCAACCTCTGAGTGGGGAGTAGATGCATCTTGTCTCTAGTGCACATGCGGGTCCAAGCACACGCATGAACAGTAAGGCACCAGATGGTGTACAGTCTGCCGTTTCCCATGGGATGTTTGGGATGGCCAGTAAGAGGGAGGGCAATTCTATTTTTCCAATCTATCTAAAACTGGAGAATATAGGAAGCAACTTTCCTAGTTGCGTCATATAGGAAGCAACTTTCTACTGAGCCAGATCGTTGGTCCATTTGGCTCAGCAGTGTCCACACTGACTAGTAACCGCTCTCTGGGTTCAGAAGCTCGGCTGGGTTCAGACCGAGCTCGGATGCTGAAAAAAAAGCAACTTCCAGTTTTTCGTGAAAACCAGAAGTGCTGTTTTTAATGCCTTATAAAAGTCACTTCTGGTTTTATGAAAAAAAATGCAAGTGGCATTTTTTTTCAACATCCAAGCTCCATCTGAGCCCAGCAGAAGCTACATACAGCCTCTACTGAGCTCAGAGGACCCTCTCGAGGTGAGGGAATTGTCCCTGGACATCCATGGCCTCTGCGGAGCTCAGAAGACCCTCCAGAGGTGAGGGTAGCCAGGCTTCCCTTGCCTCCAGAAGGTCCAGGCTGCAGGACGGGTATCTACCCACATCCACGGTTTCAGCTATCCATGGGGGGTTCCAGAACGGACACCCCCTCCCCCCGTGGATAAGAGCTCATGTTTTAATGGTAATATGGAGGCAGGCCAGCCCAACCATGAGGTCACCTGAAATGTTCACATGGAGTTGCAGTCTTGCAAGCCCCCCTGTCAGCCTGTCTGACACCCACTCCAGCCTGCCACTCCACTAGATGCTCTGATCCAACTTACTAGGACCAAGCTGGCAAAGGATCGCAAGAACAGGGAGAATGGAAAAGGGGCAAGAGCACACCACTCATTTGCCTGTTGGACCTCCATAGGAGGGGTGCATATAAGGTGCATGTGAGCAGAGGCAGCGTCTGGTGGATTCAGGCAGAGGCATGCGCCATCCCTGAATAGAGGTAGGAGATGGGAGTGTTGTCCCAGGCAGCCCGATGACCAATTGCAGAGAATAATTTCTGCAGATGCTTCTCTCATTTTTCCCTGTGCACTCAGGAGGGTCAGAGGCTCAGGTCATTCTCCGTGTCAGACCCCACCTTCAGTGACCTCTCGCCACATCCAAACTGCCAAAGAGTGACACATGGGCCCACACATCCATACGTTCAGCTGCAATCAAAGCGCCCAAGATCCAGAGCTGCCTATCCAAAACTGGGAATCATTTCCTTTCTCAATCGGTTTGCCACTCAGAAAGAAAAGGTGTGTGTGGGGGGGGGGGGAAACCAGCGAAGATGAGTTGCAAGGAGGTAGGGAATCCGAGCTCGCACTGCATCAAATCTACATCTGCTCCCAATCCGTTTCCCAGCTGACAAGAGCTGCAATGAAGGAGCCTCCGGGAGCTGCACCAAAAGGAGAGCGGAGATGAGAGCTCTTCACACACACAACACGACACAGCTCCAAAGTGGGCAAACACAAGGCTACTTTTGAATGTCAAAGTAAATATTGAGAGAGACGCTTGAGCTCCTCTCCCTCTCTGTAGTACCTGCTTCTCTCTGGGTGGGTCTGGTTGCTGCAAACGTGCCACCGGGCGCACCTGTGACAATCTGCGCCAGGCCAGCACCGGAGCTGGCCAACGTCAGCCATCAGACAGAAGACTGCTGCTCTGGGTGAAAGCTGGATGGGGGAGAGGTAAGTATGGGTGGGGGGGAGGCATTCTGAGGCTGGGGGAAGGCACGCCAGGGGGAGGACGTGGAGTAGGAGGGGGCAGAGATGGCAGCAGCCCTGCTGCCATAACCAGACCCCCCCCCTTCCAGCCCAGGAGTCCCAACACAGATCTCCTCAAATCTGTGCCCATCAGGGCCACCTGGGACTTACACAGGGTAAGGGAGTATAAGCTCCCTTACTCTGAGTAGCCCCAGCGGTACTACATTTCGGCGCCACTGCAGCCCTTCATGCTGGGAAGCTCCAGATTGGGCTGTTATTCTGTATAACGAGTAGACAGAGAACAAATAACCTCTTTTTTTTGGTTCTGCAGGATGTTTGTAACTATGCCAACGAGAATCTATAACAAACACAAATTTGAAGAAGAATTTGTGTGTTTTTGCCGAATCTTTTCCTTAAAACAAAAATAAAAGTCTCTATTCCCCCCCCCCAATCTTTTAAAAATCTCCAAACATGTCTATTTCTCACACATAGCGAGAAAGTGTCAGTTTCATACGATGGGAGCTGGCTTCCTTCAAGATGTGGTCCATATGTGTCTGAGACAACAGCAAGGTGTAATTCCCACGGAGCTCAAGACGGCATCATTTTCAAGAGGCAGCCATGTTGTACATGAATTACAACGTCAAACACCCCAAAAAGCAGTTTCGTTCTCTTCTCTTCCTCCCCCCCTCCCATGCCACCCTCCTTCCCACTTCTCAAACTGGCAGACGGGCAAATTGGAGACAAAAGGACCCATTAAAAAATTAAGAAGGATGCTCGCAGAGAGAAACAACATACAAAGTTTGCCTCCGGCCAAATATGTTTTCCAGATTTCCCCCACCGCTTCTAAAGGCAACCTTAAAGCTGAGAAAGAATTGAGGCATCCAAAGAATTACCGGGAACGTCCAAAGAATCACTAGGAACTGGGAAATGGTCATGAATGTATGTTGGGATGAGGGGACCACACTCCAGTTGCCTGGACCAATTTAGAACATAAGAACAGCCCCACTGGATCAGGCCATAGGCCCATCTAGTCCAGCTTCCTGTATCTCACAGTGGCCCACCAACGCCCCAGGGAGCACAACAGATAACAAGAGACCTCATTCTGGCGCCCTCCCTTGCATCTGGCATTCTGACATAGCCCATTTCTAAAATCAGGAGGTTGCGCATACACATCGTGGCTTGTAACCCAGAATGGATTTTTCCTCCAGAAATTTGTCCAATTCCCTTTTAAAGGCATCCAGGCCAGATGCCGTCACCACATCCTGTGGCAAGGAATTCTTTTGACATATATCAAGTCAGTTGACCCCTAAGGGGTCAACCCGTGTCCACCAGACCCTAAAAAGCCCCAACCTCAGAACTTGCTCCTCAGTCTCCGCAACACAACTCTGGGATGGGGACATTTCCTCCTTACTGACCTGAAACACCACCCCCAACTATACATGTGCGTCTGGTCCCTCTGGCCCTAGCTGACTGCTCTGGAAAGTACCCCTGACTATATTGGATCTAGGGCATCAGGGAACCTCCTGCAAACTCTCCTTCAAGGGACCCTTCCTACCTGGGCAAGCCCCAAGAAAAGTGCTCGGTTACTACTGCAGCAAGGCTATGGACACAGAAGGGTTCTCAGGGATGAGCCACAAGCCCCGAGACATCATCAGTTGCCCAGCTGTCCACACATAAGAACATAAGAACAGCCCCACTGGATCAGGCCATAGGCCCATCTAGTCCAGCTTCCTGTATCTCACAGCGGCCCACCAAATGCCCCAGGGAGCACACCAGATAACAAGAGACCTGCAAGGCTTCCTGGGAATTGTAGTTAAGAACATAAGAACAGCCCCACTGGATCAGGCCATAGGCCCATCTAGTCCAGCTTCCTGTATCTCACAGCGGCCCACCAAATGCCCCAGGGAGCACACCAGATAGCAAGAGACCTCATTCTGGTGGCCTCCCTTAAGTTAAAAAAAACAAAAGCAGAGAGAGGTTGCAAGAGGGGGACCATGCTGTAAACATGGCTTCACGCGGTCACCAGCAACACCACCCAGCCACACCACAAAGCTGGACAGCACACTGAAGGAGGAAGTAACTCGTATCAATGTCAGCAACTAACTATTTTTAAATATTTACCTGTTGTTTTAAAACAGTGCCAACTCCCCACCACTCTGAGAGTCCGGTTGAGTTGGGAGAAGGATTATAACGTGAAGGTTAAGTACATCAAATCTGAGCCAGTTCTCCGCTGGTGGGCCAAAGGCCAGGAGCTATGATAGGAAGCGTTGTCGTGCAGGACGGAGTCAAAATGGTTCCCCAGAGGAACAGCACTGAAAGGGGAGCCTGGCTGCCAATGACATTCCTCCTGCCGCCCTCTATCTTTTTGCTCGACCCACAAGTCCCCTCACACACACACTGAGGGCACAATCCTGAAGGCGCCCTCAGCCGTGGCAAGTCCCTTGTGCTGAATCTTAGCCCAGGGCAGCTCTGGGATGCTCAGATCTGTGCCACTTCCTGAGGTGGCATAGATTCAAGTAGCCCCATTTGGGCTGCTGCAGCTTTACCCAGGGGAAGTTTCCCTTGCACTGGGCTGAGTCGCTTTTGGCCCCAACCCCATGTTGAATACGGGGCGGGCCAGCTGGCCTCCTCATGTCAGCACAGGTTAGGATTGGACTGTGAGTCATTTTAAGAGAAAACAGGGAGAGGGAGGAATGGTGGCCACCAAGCCACAAAAGGATCAGCACCTCCACAGAGTCATGGATTGCCACCACAAAATAAGGTACACAGGCATTTCAGTCCCAACAACAACAACAACAGCAACAGTATTTATATACCGCTTTTCAACAAAAAGTTCACAAAGCGGTTTACAGAGAAAATCAAATATCTAATGGCCCGCTGTCCCCAAAGGGCTCACAATCTAAAAAGATGCAACACCAGCAGACAGCCACTAGAAAAGACACTGCTGGGGTGAGGTGGGCCAGTTACTCTCCCCTGCTCCCAGAAAAGTCAAATTCCTGAAGCAGTGAGTCTGATGCTTGTGCATTAGCCCCGACCACCCCAAAGCCCCAGGTTCAGTGACTGGAAATGAGATATTGTGAAAACGCACGATTCCTCTCTTAAGGGATTTTTTTAAAAAAAGATGTTCTTATTTTTTTAAGCAAGTGGCAAGTGGTTGGTCTGTGGAACTCCTTGCCACAGGATGTGGTGATGGCATCTGGCCTGGACGCCTTTAAAAGGGGATTGGACAAGTTTCTGGAGGAAAAGTCCATTACGGGTTACAAGCCACGATGTGTATGCGCAACCTCCTGATTTTAGAAATGGGCTATGTCAGAATGCCAGATGCAAGGGAGGGCACCTGGATGAGGTCTCTTGTGATCTGGTGTGCTCCCTGGGGCATTTGGTGGGCCGCTGTGAGATACAGGAAGCTGGACTAGATGGACCTATGGCCTGATCCAGTGGGGCTGTTCTTATGTTCTTATAAGGAAAGGCAGATATACAGAATCAGCTGTATTCCAGCTTCTGAATTCTCACAGGGCATTCCGCTACAGTGGAACTGAACGCATGTCAGAATTCTGGCAGTTATGGAACGGAGCTGCCATGCTTGCCTCATCCCTACCCACGTGAGAAATGCTGCCCTGTGCATTGCTGCAGTGCACATGATGAGCATGATGATATGATATGAGCGTGAGGCAGCTCTCATCTCATGGGTCAGACTCTTGGTCCCTCTATCTCAGTACTGCTTGCGCTACCTGGCTGCAACTCCCCCAAGTTTCAGGCATCGAGTCTTCCTCAATCCTACCTGAAGCTGCTGCCGGAACCTCAACCCAGAACCTGCCCTGCCACTGAGCTCTAGTCTTTCCTCTTTGGCACAAAATCTGAGTAATCTACCAGCCTGTGTGACTTTTCCTCACTGCAGCATCCCTGCACCAGCTGCGCAGCCCTCCCTTTTCTTTTCTTTTAATCAATACGACCTGACACTAATTCTAATGGTTTTAATAAATGTTTAATGCCTCGTGAAAGGTCGCCCGCCTCCTCTTCCCGCCGCAAGTTTTGTATTAATAGCACGCGGGCCGCTTGGCTCCAACTGTGCCGTTGCACCAGGATCTCCAAACGGTTTTTGGCCTGCGCGATGGTCCCGAGCGAGGTATTTAAAGCCAGAAAGACTCTCCGTGGGCTCGGCAATAAAAACTGGCTGGGATCGCCGTGGCAAGAGGCCAGCAACAATGCAGGGAGGGAGAAACAACACAGGGATGGAGAGGCAGAAGGATGAAGGACTGAGATCAGGCGTGAGCGAGAACAGGGTTTGGACCCAACTTAAAAGTTGTAATCATCATCAAAGCAAACCTCTGTTTTCCAAGGCCCAGACAGACACGACACTAGGGACGTGCAGTGCCTAACCGCCCCACCAGAGTCCTTCGAAAAGCACCACTACCGTCACCATGTATAGTGCGCAAACACTCACAATCCACGAACTTGCGCACCTCGTACAGCGGCGGCGGCGGCACTGTTCAAAGGACTCCAGTGGGGTGGTTCGGTCTCACCTGCCGCCCCCACACCGCATGTCCCTGCGCAACACAGGAGAACCTTCCTCAAATTCCATATATGCATCATGAAAGTGTATACAAAACTGCTAAGGCCCCACCTGGAACAGGGCAAACGGAAGAGAGAGAGAGAGGTGCTTAAGATTTCCACAGAAAAATACCTTCTGAGAGTCCTTGCGCACCTGAGCTGCCCTTAGCAAACAAAGAACAGCTGGTAGGACTGCAGTGAGATTTATTTGTGACGCGTTTCGACTGTGGACAATCTTTCCCGGTGGAATACGCTGTTAAAAAAATAATAAAGCAGAAATCATTTCTCTCTCTTCTTGTTTTTCTCAGGAGGTCACTTTATTTGGTTGGACTATAAGTGGATTATTTTTGAATCACAGAACTGTTTTTTATACTTTCAGTTCCATTTTTTTTTTAAAGTTAAAAAGCTTGACTTTTTATAAATTTACAGTAAGTTATAATACTGCATTTTACATGCTTTTAAAAGTTGAATTTTTCTAAACAGTATTTTCCCTGGAGAAATTCATAAACAAATAGCATCGGGATATATAAGGCTAACTCCAGTTCTTTCAGCTATTCTTCATTTGTTTGCAGCAGTGTTTGCTGTTTCCCCCGAACTATTTTTCCAATCAAACTTGCCCCCCCCCCAGCTACTGTTAGTCTTACCTGGGAGGAAAAAAAAGCAAGATACAGTGACATGCATTTTTCCCCAGATGTAAATAACAGCTAGAGCAGGGCATCAAACATAAGGTTTACAGGCTAAATGCAGCCCCTGGAAGTAATTTATCTGGCCCCATTATAACAGGGCTCTCCCAGTGAGGCAACTGGGCTCTCTCATATCTTGAATGAACCAGTGAGAAATTTAGAGTCTTTCAATAGAGCAGAGATTTTCTACCTTTTTCATTTCATGGCACACTGATAAGGCACTAGAATGGTCAAGGCGCACCATCAGTTTTTTTACTATTGACAAGGCTCACTGAGCTGCCATTGGGGGGGGCTCACATCCCCCAATGGTCCTAGTAATAAATGACCCTCTCCCAGATTCCTGCAGCACACCTGGGGATCTCCCACAGCACACCAATGTGCCACGGCACAGTGGTTGAAAATGGCTGCAATAGAGTCAGATTATTTTGTGAAACGAGTCACAAGTCAAGGGCTCCCCTGAACGTGACTTCGGTCCAATGGCAAAAGAACTCCTGCCCCCACGTCCTGGCTAACCCTGCCTTTTGGCCCACCTCATGCAGCAAAAAGAAAAAGAAAAAAATCAAGCCTTCCTCCTTCCCTCAACCCCTCAGCCCCCACCTCCTGGAAACTACCCTCTCATCAGGCCTGCAGCTGCGCTGTCCTTCAGAATGCCTGCTTGCTTCTGGATCGCCCACAAGGTCTTCAGCACGATAAAGAAGTGGCAAAAACAAATTAAGTTGGAACACATACAAGATAGGAACTCACAGTAGGACTTGAGTCATTTCAAGCCCAGACTCATTTTTAGCATCAGTGGCTCCGAGTCGCGAGTCCAGTTGGGGTCAGTGACGTCCGCGACTTGAGTCGACACAAGTCGTCCAAAAACCCGTGTTTGGATGACTCAAGTCCCAAGTCACATTCCCATCCCTTCTTATTTCCAGTCATCATCTGCTTAATGATGTCACTTTTTGCTTAATGATGTCAGTTCTGGACTCCAGCAGGCACCATGAATGCCAACTTTGGCCCTCTGTAAGAAACAAGTTTGACATCCCGGAGCTAGAGGGACAGTTTTGATAAGGAAAATGATGCAGGGAGAAAGGATTTGGAGATTTGGTGGGCCGCTGTGAGATACAGGAAGCTGGACTAGATGGGCCTATGGCCTGATCCAGTGGGGCTATGTTCTTTATGATTAAACACCTTCCCTACACTGCTGCTGCCCTGATCTAATCCACTCCCCACTTTGCAATTACTTTTAATTTTAACAAAAAGTTCCAGTTTTATTTCACCTTTTGAGACAATATTTTTTTAAAAAAAGCTTCTAGTCCCCATGGATACTTGGGAAATACTTAAAAGAATAGCTTTTAAAGTGTTTGGAAAAGACCAGAAAGGGGTAACTAAGATTTCCATTGAGGATATTTTAAGGGGGGAAGCCTTGCAGAACCTTGTCATTCCCCATGCAGAAGCTGCATTATGCAAATTAAGCATAAGCCAATGACCTCAATGTGCATAATGTATTATTATGCAACATTGGTGCGGGGGAGCCATAGCTCAGGCACATCAGGCTGTTTCTCCCTGTTCAATTCAGGTTCCCTTAACATAGTTTTAATGGATTCGAGTTTTTAAATATACCCTGCTCTTCTTTTAAGACTCAGGGTGGCTTACAAAAAGCACATTTAAAAACAAAAAAATCAATATTAAAACAATCAGTGGCAAAAAGTCCCCAAAGCAAAGGAATAGTAGTGGGAGGCAGCCAAGATAGCATCAGCCAGAGGCTGATAGGAAACTGGCGGCCTTCACCAACCATCAGGAGATCAGCGGCAAGAGGACCTGCTGCACCTCATGGGGCAGGGAGTTCCAGAGGGTGGTGGCTGCCGTCTCACAGGTCACCACCAACCAGAAGGAGACAGACACCACAAAGGGAAGCAGCCCTAGCCCAGCTCCAAGCTGCCATTTCCAAGAGCTCAGGAAGTTTGTCAATAACGTGATGACATCATCATCAAATGTTCCGATCCTTTACCGGAGAGGTGGCCAACCCCCAGTTTAATGGCTCGATTCCCTGCTTAAGACAGGGTTTTCTTTTCTTACATGCCGGTAGGTCTCCAGTGCATGCTCCAGAGCTTACAGGTCTTCCTCCCCATGTGAGGATAGCAACTGAAGAACTTTGAAGAGTGCTTTGTCTTTAGAACAGAAAAAAGAAAATACTTCTTTACCCAGCTGGTAATTACTCTGTGGAAGTCCTTGCCACAGATAAAAACATAAGAACATAAGAAAAGCCCCACTGGATCAGGCCATAGGCCCATCTAGTCCAGCTTCCTGTATCTCACAGCGGCCCACCAAATGCCCCAGGGAGCACACCAGATTACAAGAGACCTCATCCTGGTGCCCTCCCTTGCATCTGGCCTTCTGACATAGCCCATTTCTAAAATCAGGAGGTTGCACGTACACATCATGGCTTGTACCCCATAATGGATTTTTCCTCCAGAAACTTGTCCAATCCCCTTTTAAAGGCGTCCAGGCCAGATGCCATCACCACATCCTGTGGCAAGGAGTTCCACAGACCAACCACACGCTGAGTAAAGAAATATTTTCTCTTGTCTGTTCTAACTCTCCCAACACTCAATTTTAGTGGATGTCCCCTGGTTCTGGTGTTATGTGAGAGTGTAAAGAGCATCTCCCTATCCACTCTGTCCATCCCCTGCATAATTCCCCTGCATAAGATATAAGATATGGTGATGGTGTCTGGCAGGAGGTCTGGTCTAGAGAGTAGAGCCTCCGTCTGCCTGAAGATAACATCCACAAGGTCGCCAGTTCGAGGCCACCGGCACCGTGCGACCTTGGAGCAGCTAACAAGCTGAAGCCGAGCAATTCCATCTGCTCTGAGCATGGGAGGATGAAGGCCAGAATGTGTAGCCAGATCGGAATGAAACACCTTGAATGTAGTCGTTCTTGAAAGAAAGAACCTTCTTTGAAATTGTAAAAATCCCTATTTAATAAGGGATTTAATAAAGCCTGCCTCTGTAAACCGCCTTGAATAAAGTCTTGAATAAAGACCAAGAAAGGCGGTATATAAATACCTGTTGTTGTTATTATTATTATTATTATTATTATGGTGTCTGCCTAGATGCCTTTAAAAGGGGATTGGATAGATTTCTGGAGGAAAAGTTCATCATAGGTTACAAGCCATGATGGGGAAATGCAACCTCCTGGTTTTAGAAGTAGGGGAGCTCAGAATGCCAGGGGCAAAGGAATGGCACCAGGATGGAGGCGTCTTGTGCGCTCCCTGAAGCCTCTGGCGGGCCACTGTGAGATGCAGGAAGCCAGACTAAATGGACCTTTGGCCTGATCCAGCAGGGCTCTTCTTATGCTCTTATGTGCATTTGCAGGAGCATCCAAAAGCAGAGCACCTGCCATGAATACATCAGGTTTGAGGTTCGGTCCTTAAAAGCATGTCTAGGTAGGGCTGGGAAATCTTGGAGAGCTGCTGCCAGTCAGTGGAGGCAAAACTGAGCCTGATGGCCCGACGGTCAGACTCCGTAGAAGGCAGGTGCCTTATCTCAGTTGCAGTAGAAATTTTGTGTGGAAGGTAATTTTTTTTAGAAGGATCTCAAACAAGAGTATTAACCCAGTTGGCCTGTGCAATAGCAGGATTCCCAAAAAGGAAGCATAAGGCTTTGATAAGAGTTGATGGAACGCCGACAACAAAAATCTTAACTATTTCCTGCGGGAAAAGTCACTTGAAATGTAGGAAGAATTAGGGATGCTGACAAATAATAAAAGCTTTCAAAGCTGGTCTTCAGGCCTAAGGTTTTACCAAATGATTCAGACAGACATTCTTCTCCCACTCTCATGAAATCCAAGAAGAAGAAAAAAGCACAATCAATCTCTGGAACTCCCTGCCACAGGATAGTGAAGGCTGTCAATGACTCAGATGACTTTAAAAGAGGATGAGACAAATTCATGAAAGACAACTAGGGGCCCAATCCTATCCAACTTTCCAGCCCCGGTGCAGCTGCAATGCAGCCCCTAGGCAAGGTAACAAATGTTCCCTTACCTTGTGGAGGCCTCCATAACTATCCTCCCACCACAGGATACAGAACAAACCCCACTGGCACAGCTACACCAGGGCTGGAAAGTTGGATAGGATTTGGCCCTTAGTGAGATGCAATCTCCCTCTGAACACCAAGTGCTAGAGCAAGGGTGTCCAAAGTTTTTGGCAGGAGGGCCACATCATCTCTCTGACACTGTGTCGGGGGCTGGGGAAAAAAAGAATTAATTTACATTTAAAATTTGAATAAATTTACATAAGTTTACATAAATGAATATATTAAAGATGAACTTATATGAATGAATGAAGGTCTTGCAATAGCTCAAGGCCTATAAAAGGCCTTGCACAAAGCAAGGCTGGCCTTTCCTTTGCTGCCACTACTGCATCACAGACGTGAAACAAGAAGCAGTGGAGGGAGCCCTCATCCCACAGCTCACACGAGAGGTCAAATAGTTGGCCTCACGCTGACAGCAGTTGCTTCAGGCCAGTGCGGGCTTCAACAAATCTCCAAAGGGCCAGAGGCTCATTGGAGACTGGGGGCTCCCTGAGGGCCGCATTGAGAGGCCTCGAGGGCCGCAAGTGGCCCCAGGGCCGGGATTTGGGCACCCCTGTGCTAGAAGGAAGATAAACCCAAGCGACCGCCTGACCTTTAAATGCTATGGGGAGGGGCAAAAAACAGGGAGGGTTCATGCCTGTGGGCTTCTTGGAAGTACCTGGTTGGCCACTGCAGGGGATCAAGATACTGGCCTTTAATTTGATCCAGTAGGGCTCGTCTAGATCCTCATTTCCCATGGTAGCTAGGAATAGAACCTCCAAGTACAGAGGTCCTGGGGACAAATAACAGGGGGGGACTGGGCCAGTTGTCTATGCTTAGCCTGTCCTACCTCACAGGGGATAAAATGAACCAGGTAAACCACCCTGAGCTTCTTCGAGGAAAGGAGAGTATAAATGTCACATATCAACTGTCTGCCTTTTGGGCTGGCCACAGTCTCCAAACCTAACCTACTCTGCAGGGCTGCTGGGAAGCTAAAGTGGGATAACCTTGTGCATGTCAGTTGCAGAAAAGAAAGGAGGTAAACAAGAAAGAAGTGAAATGCAATCATCTATAATTGCCCTTGGAAGGTAGGAGGAGAGGAGCTAGGCCAGGAAACAGACCAGGTCTAACAATAGAAACTTGATTGTAGACTACTCGGGCCAGTATCTAGATGAAAATCGCACGGCACGCTTCATGTGACCCAGATACGGTCACCGGCACCTACCTTTTCGGTGCTGGAAAGTCAGTGGAATTTAAAACCTGCCCCTTATCAGAAGAGGCTGTCTGAACTGAGTCGGTCTCAGAATACACCTCGCAACTGGCTTGGTGTCTCGGGCCGTCACTGGGAGCAAGAAGTAATTCCTTCCTTTGCAACAAGGGAGGTTGGACTAAACTGCCCTGCAGACCAGAAGAGCACACATCCCCACATCTCCCCACTCTAGTCTAGCCTTTTGCAGAGAGAGTTAGCAGTCTCCTGCCACGGTGGGATGTTGGCAAGGATTGTCTTCTGCTGTCCCCCAACCAATGGAGGAGTGGCTGGTGGGTAAAAAGAACAGGGCCTTCTCTGTGACAGCACCCAGAAACTCCCTGCCCCATGAATTTCACTTAGCCCCGCCTCCTGGTTTTTCCAACACTATGCTCAGACATTTTCACTTTCAATCAAGTGCTTGATTGGTTTTACTCTGTTGGGGATAATTCCTTTGTTGCTTTTGCTGCTGCCCCAATGTGCATTTTATACAGTAGTAAAATAGTAGGAAAAAGTAGTAGGAAAAAGTAGTAGTACAGTTTACAGTTCCTAGTAAACTGCTCTGAGCACCCAATTCTGAGGTGGGATCTAAATAAATAAGAGTCAATAACTAAGTTTCATCATTCGTAATAAACCATTAGGAAGATTACTGCCTGCGAATTTTTTATCTCTCCCTCTGTCTTTCTCTACGGATACTCCCTCATTTTAAGAGCCACAGGAAAGGGCCCATTAAGAGGATCCATGCTTGGCTACCAGCCACAGAGCCTCCTTCGTTGTGGCACTGCTCACTGAAACACATCAGGCTGGCCCTTTTGCCAAAACTTACCCCTATTTCTTCAGCTTTTCCCCATTTTTCTCAGTCAAACCAGCAGTAAGAGTTCATCAAAGACTTAACGACACCTGAGCTTCTGTCCCCATATTCCTTCCCCCCCCCCCAGTTTTCCAAGGGTTTGCCATCTTGTGACATCACCAGTCCTCCAAACCTCAGCGGGCTCTGGTTCAGAAATCTCAGGGCTCTGGGTGCCTCCAGTCTTACTACTTTGAGCAGCATCCCCAGGGAGACTTGGCTACTGACTTCTCTACATGTGTTTGGAAGGATGATGAAGGTCTTTCAAGATGGCTTGTTTGGGGATCTGCTGCATGTATAAACCGTCCTCCCTCCCATGGGAAAGGAGGATTTCAATCTGCATGGACAAATGCTGCGTTTGGGCCTCTTCAGCCTAGAAAAGAGGCGCCTGAGGGGGGACATGATTGAGACATACAAAATCATGCAGGGGATGGACAGAGTGGATAGAGAGATACTCTTTTCCCTCTCGCATAACACCAGAACCAGGGGATATCCACAAAAGCTGAGTGTTGGAAGAGTTAGGACAGACAGAAGAAAATATTTCTTTACCCAGCGTGCAATTAGTTTGTGGAACTCTTTGCCACAAGAAGTAGTGATGGCATCTTGTCTGGATTCCTTTAAGAGGGGATTGGACTGGACTGGATTTCTGGAGAAGAAGTTCATTACGGGTTACAAGTCATAGTAGGTATGTGCAAGCTCTTGGTTTTAGAGGCAAGCTGCCTCTGATTGCCAGGAGCAAGGGAGGGCACCGGGACGCAGGTTGTGCCTGGTGTCTGGTGTGCTCCCTGGGGCATTTGGTGGGCCGCTGTGAGATACAGGAAGCTGGACTAGATGGGCCTATGGCCTGCTCCAGTGGGGCTGTTCTTATGTTCTTAACTACAATTCCCAGGAAGCCTTGCAGGTCTCTTGTTATCTGGTGTGCTCCCTGGGGCATTTGGTGGGCCGCTGTGAGATACAGGAAGCTGGACTAGATGGGCCTATGGCCTGATCCAGTGGGGCTGTTCTTATGTTCTTAAACTACAATTCCCAGGAAGCCTTGCAGGTCTCTTGTTATCTGGTGTGCTCCCTGGGGCATTTGGTGGGCCGCTGTGAGATACAGGAAGCTGGACTAGATGGGCCTATGGCCTGCTCCAGTGGGGCTGTTCTTATGTTCTTAACTACAATTCCCAGGAAGCCTTGCAGGTCTCTTGTTATCTGGTGTGCTCCCTGGGGCATTTGGTGGGCCGCTGTGAGATACAGGAAGCTGGACTAGGTGGGCCTATGGCCTGATCCAGTGGGGCTGTTCTTATGTTCTTAACTACAATTCCCAGGAGGCCTTGCAGGTCTCTTGTTATCTGGTGTGCTCCCTGGGGCATTTGGTGGGCCGCTGTGAGATACAGGAAGCTGGACTAGGTGGGCCTATGGCCTGATCCAGTGGGGCTGTTCTTATGTTCTTAACTACAATTCCCAGGAAGCCTTGCAGGTCTCTTGTTATCTGGTGTGCTCCCTGGGGCATTTGGTGGGCTGCTGCGAGATACAGGAAGCTGGACTAGATGGGCCTAAGGCCTGATCCAGCGGGGCTGTTCATATGTTCTTAACTACAATTCCCAGGAAGCCTTGCAGGTCTCTTGTTATCTGGTGCGCTCCTTGGGGCATTTGGTGGGCCGCTGTGAGATACAGGAAGCTGGACTAGATGGGCCTTTGGCCAGATCCAGCAGGGCTCTTCTTATGTTCTTACGCCATTTCTTGCAGGCGCATCCCATCCAGTGTTTCACATTCTGCTGAGTCAGGCCACGGCTCTGGCATAAGAACATAAGAAGAGCCCTGATGGATCAGGCCAAAGGCCCATCTAGTCCAGCTTCCTGTATTTATGAGGTATCAGCTTTGGCCCAGCAGATGCCTCAGGAAGCACACAAGATCACAAGACACCTGCATCCTGTTGCCCACTCCCTTGCACCTGGCCTGTTAAAGACAGCCAGCTTCTAAGGAGGTCGCACATACCCATCATGGGTTGTAACCTGTGGTTGACTTTTCCTCCATAAAATTGTCCAGTCCCCTTTTTAAGGTATCTAAGCCTTCAGGTGCCATCACCACATCCTGTGGCAAGGAGTTGCACAGGTTAATTACGTGCTGGGTAAAGAAATGCAGTCTACGTCGGTTTTACTGTCTGCTCCGATTGGGATTAGCTCTTCAAGGCACCAAGCAGAGATCTCTCTCATTTCCTGACTACCTGATCCTTCAACTGGAGATGCTCAGGTTGAACGTGAACACTTCTGCACACAAACCGTCCCCAGCATTTCACGGAAGCAGCTCTGTGCCTGCAACTTTCCAAATATGATGCCAGAGATTGCTGTCTCAGCCCGACTTACCCCTCCACCCATCCTGCTGTTGGAGGCACTTCTTCTGCTCCCTTAAAATGTGTTCTCCTTCAAGATATATCAGGAGGAAAAAAAACCATATACTCCTCCAATAGGTCATCCACACTTCCATACCTCTGCAACTGCAGTGTGCGGAATAAAAAATTACATAATGTTCATGCTCCATCGACATTTGGAATAATGCATTTCGACCAAGGCACACCCCCCCCCCAAAAGGCCACAAACCTTTGGGAAGGGGATTGATCAAGGAGCAGGAAACAGGAGCAGTCTCAGCTGAAAAGGGGTGACCAGAGCACGTGCCTGACATGATCCCATCCTGGGTTACATAAACCCAGGCCATTCTGGGCCTTCGGTAGGCAAAGCACAGCAATGAGCGGTCTCCATGAGCACACCCTGCGCAAGCAAAAGACTCATGACCGAGCATACCAGCCAGCGATTCAACCTGATGACTAAAGACAGAGGCAAGGAAAGGGGAAAGGTGTTGAGTAGGGGTTGAGTAGGGGTCCAGGATTCACAGCCCCTTGTGCCCCAAACTCACAGAGAGAAACAGAGAATGATGCGCAGCCTAAACTTCCAATAAACATAGAAAGCCACTGGTCACGATAGCTGCCATTTCTGACTGTAACCTCAGTGTACGAATTACATCTGCTCCCCAGGATAACCCTGCCTTCAATCCCCTTGCCTCCATCAGCCAAGTCCCTAAGGTCACTTTCTAGCCTGTGAGCCCCTTGGGGCAGAGACCCATCTTTCCACTTTAAAGTGCCATCATTATTGATAGTTCATAATAATAAATTAAAACGAGATACCAAGTGAGATCTGACTTCAAAGAGATCTTTGGGGTAACTTGGATTTGGGGTGGGGGAGTGAGGGAGACATCCTCAACATCCTGCATTTCTCCATTGATCACTGAGATCACTGAGGGCATTTAGAAATTGCTGCTCCAACCTCAAGCAGGAAGTGTCCTCTATGTCTAATGGGGTCCTGGCATGAGTGGGCAGAAACAGAGGCATATGGATGTAGCCTATAGGGTCTCGTTTCCCCAATATGCAGTAAAATTCTTTTAAATGCAACATGGAATACACACAGTTTTAACCATAGTGAGCAAGCCAAGCCTCTTCCAGTTTAATCCCCACAACTTTTCCCCACTCCTTGACTCTCGCTCATCCTGCCTTGCTATGCTACAGAGTTGCCTGTAGGAACATCAACCTCAGCTTCCATTGCCCAGACTGCTGGGAGTCTTTGGCTCTATTTATTAACCTGTTGGATAGACAAGGGACTGCCACAGATGGAGAAGCAATGTAGAAGTCAGGGTATGACCACATGGGTGAACAACAGCAAACATAACAGGCTGTGCATCGTGGGAGTGCCAAGATAGTCCAGTGGGAACAATATTGGCCTGACCCACCAGGGAGTCACCAGGTGACCATAGCATAGCAGGTCCCAGGTTCAAACTTGGGCAGCAGCTCCAGGTAGGGTGGGAAAGATACTTGTCCAAGAACCACTGCCAATCAGAGTAGGCAACACTGACCTGGATAGACAACAGTTCTGGCTCACACATGTTGTGACCCTCTCTCAACCTATGTCACTTCATTGTGGAAACCCCACCTCTTCAGAAAGTACAACCGCACAGCAAAACTGGCCACTGTACTTCTAGTTTTTAACAAATAAAACGTTGCCATGTTTAGTCAATTCACAGATTATTGCAACTGAGTAAAAAAGGTGGCTCAACTTAAAAGAGGCATTCCCTCCCTTGTGCAAGGGATCTAACACAACACTGATTTTTCCTCAACCACAATCATTTGCTCATTTAACCACTTAATTGATTAATCAACTAAGTGATGCAATTAATCAACAAAGATAAGAACATAAGAACAGCCCCACTGGATCAGGTTATAGGCCCATCTAGTCCAGCTTCCTGTATCTCATAGCGGCCCACCAAATGCCCCAGGGAGCACACCAGACAACAAGAGACCTGAATCCTGGAGCCCTCCCTTGCATCTGGCATCTGACATAGCCCATTTCTAAAATCAGGAGGTTGCACATACACATTATGACATGTAACCCATAATGGATTTTTCCTCCAGAAACTTGTCCAATCCCCTTTTAAAGGCATTCAGGCCAGATGCCATCACCACATGGTGTGGCAAGGAGTTCCACAGACCGAACACACGCTGAGTAAAGAAATATTTTCTTTTGTCTGTCCTAACCCTCCCAACACTCAATTTGAGTGGATGTCCCCTGGTTCTGGTGTTACATGAGAGTGTAAAGAGCATCTCTCTATCCACTTTATCCTTCCCATGCATAATTTTGTATGTCCCAAAGATGTCCTTAAATAGGCTGACAGTCACATTTTATTTATATCTATCAGCACAGAAATACATATATGTACAATATATAAATACAGAGAGATGGAACACTAACTGTGTAACATGCTTTGCAATTGTCACCCACTTTGGGGCACTAGCGATCACTGGCTCCATTTTACAGGTGGGACGTGATAGAAATTCATTCAAGGTCACTAGTGAGTCCACCACCCAGGTAGGGACTGCCCTGCTAGATCCAGCCCTAACTCCTTAGCTACAGGAACACACTCCCACAAAAGACACATACAAAACCAACATACCGTCAGCTTTGCCACACTGAAGAGTCACTAACCCCTCGAGGCAGATTCACCCCCCTAGCACAATCCAAAGGTAAACATCCCATTTATCCTTCCATCACAGTACCACAAGCAGAAAGCAGCGCATAAAATACCGACAGGAATTTCTCCGATTGGAACTCTTCTGACGCATGGCTCTTCCTGGGCAAAATTCCTTGTTGGGCCAAAATTTTTCAAAGCATCAAACCTCTGCCAAGGTACACCTTCCGGCCCTCTGCAGGCACAATTGACATTTTCGCTCCCTCCCGTCCACCACAACCCCACAAGTCATTTCCCTTTGCAGCGCAAAGCACGTTGGTCACATTTCTCTGCGTCTGGTTAGCAGTTTGGTCCAAAAAAAAAAAAAAAAAAGATTCGAGGGAGTGCCTCACCGGTTAAACCACTCGCTTCTATTTTAAGCAATGCTGCTGTGTTGGGGGCTTGTTAAATTTTTTTTAACCCTGCAGCCTCTCCCTGCACAGGGATAAATCTGTTTTGAATTTTTTTTTTTTAAAGCTGCTTGTCTTCTTGCAAAGCGTGGCAAACCTGAGTGATGTAGCCCAGGCTGATGCCAACTGGTACCCAGAAGCCAAGGATGCTCGGCTGATGCCAGCGTAACACCCCCGCTTCTTTCAGAAAACAGCTGCTATCAGACACAAGGAAGATGCAATTTCTGGAATTCTAAAAGCGGCACTTGGTTTTCGAATGCACTGGTACAACACCTTATCCAGAAAGTATCACTGAGAATCAATACAGAGAAGGAAATTAACCAGCTAGTGTTGCTCCCAGTTTGCAAGGGGGAAGACTCACCCCTCAACCCCTGATGGTGTATGGGGCCCTACTTCTGCCACTGGTACTGAGAGGTCAGGGGTCCAATAGTCATAGACTCTCAGCCAGGGCCCTGTCTGGCCGACCCCAGTTGCCCCTCCAGGAGTTGGCCTTCCCACATCAAGAGTGGCCAACCCAACGCTCCATCCCAGGACCTTCATATAGGAAGCCCTGAACCCCCATGTGTGTGAAGAACAGAACCTCTGAGCATGTGCAGACTGCTCCAACCTCCCCAGAGATATATCACAAGCAGTTGCCACACACAGGGAAGGAATGACCAGTTTAGAAGTTGTTATGTAGGCAGGTTAGAATCCAGGCACCATTTAAAGACCAGTATGGAGAAGGATGATGATGGTGGCAGAGAGAGAGAGAGAGAGAGAGAGAGAGAGAGAGAGAGAGAGAGAGAGGAATTCTAACTATAAATACTACTGGGATGGGTCAGGAATTTATTTTTAAAAAGAAACAAAGTGCCATGTGTCCAGGATGGTTAAGATCAGAGGCCTTTATCCCATTAACAGTTTGCTTCCAAGATGCCCTTTCTGCGTCGTAGCCAGATATGAAATAATCATCCTTGCTGCAATTCATAATAAAGTTCACACTGAAAGAAAATTAAGGGGTTTTCTTAAATTCAAAAAAATGAAGAGAAATTAAGCTTGTGACTTCCAAAGAGGCACAAAAAATAAAAATAAAAATAAGTTTGGGAGGGGGGAGTGGAGGAGGACGTAGAGGTGTGTATTTGACTGGGGAGGGGGTCTAGATTGCAGATCATAAATAACCAGAAAGTGGTTTACAACAGGGAAGTGGGGAAGCAAGCAAGAGAAAGGGAGCGATGTGGTCAATCATCAACTCACTTTCCTTTAGATAAGCTTCCTTGCACTGACCTCATTCTCAAACTGTAGCAGAGAGAGAGAGAGAGAGAGAGAGAAAGAGGAAAAAACCCAGAGGAGAGAGAAATAGTCTGCCTACCTTTCCAGTCTACCTGGCCACCCACCCAGCACCAGCCAGAGCTCCTCTAGACAGAAGTCTACCCCCAATGCACACAGGTCAAGAAACACCAGCAAGACCCCAGTTCCATACTGTTGTCTAGAGATGTCTCTGTCCCCAATGGATAAACACTGTATTGTCTGAATGCATCAATATCCTGGTGATCTGTGTCAATTACATCGAAGGTCCATGCATGTTTCTCCAGCAGGGTTGGTCACCAGCCATGGCCCCCCTCCCACCAACACATCAAACCCCCCCCCCCAAGACTGCCCACCCCTCCAACTTCCTTGAATGCAGAATAATCCCAGTGGCAACCTGCCCCCCCCCAGCAGCACTACATCTGCAGCCCAGCTGCAACAGTCCATGCAGAGATCAAGGAGGAGGGGAAACCAGGGGGGGGGGGAAGGTCTGTGCCATGCAATAAAGGTGGAGTGATGTATTTGGGGAGAGGGGCAATTGGGGGGATTAGAAATGGGGGGGTGGGTGAAAAGTTTCTCTTACCGCAAGGCTCAGCCTCTCCCAGCTCCCGGCTCCTCCTGCCTGGATTGCAGGGTTGAATTAATCTGGGAAGAGGAGGAGGAGGAAGGGGAGGAAGGAGAGAAAGAGAATGGAGGAGGGTGGGGGGACTGGAGGGGGGCTGGTGCCCAGCCTGGCTGCCTGGGGGGGGTGGATGCTGCAGGGGGGTGCTGGGCCAGGCAGGGGCCCCCCCATGCAGCCAGCCCCTGCTCCCAGGGGCTGCAGACAAGGCGAAGGGGGAGGGCTGCTCTTTGTTCTGTAATCCCAGTAAAATTGCAAGCCATTCGCCCCGGCTCTAATCCCAGCCCCGCTCAAGAGCAGCATCCATTGGCTGCCATTTACATACAGGATTAAGAGGCAGGCAGGCAGGCAGAGAGACAGCCAGGCTGCAGCTGCAGCAGCCAGCTTGCACCAGAGGGGCTCTGGCTCCAGCCTGCCTTGGCAGCTTGCCCAACAGGAGAGGGGCCACTGCGTGGTGGGGGGCCAGATTAGGGCAGAGGAAGGGGGGATCAGAGGGTACAGGAACAGCTGCAGCCTCCCCGGCAGCGCATGGAGTGTGCTTTGGAGCCGCCTGGTCCAGGAGGGAGGCAGGGTGCAGGGAGAGAGAGCTGACCTGGCTAGGAGCAGTCTACCAGAGTGCTGCCCAGTGGTGCCTGCTACCCAGGGTCAAAGAAGATTTCGTAGCCCCCCCACCCCACTTCCACAACAAAATCAAATGTAACCGATTAAGTAAATCAATCCATTAAAAGTTTTCTGGTTAATCGGCCATAACTTTTGACAGAGTACGGATATTCCCGTGCGGTTTGCTTCACGGCATTCAGCATTAAATTACCTTTCCAATGATATACAGCATGATGGTGTTCGTTGTACATACCAAGGTTTTCACAATTTTGGCTGCTAGCGTTAAGCTCAGCTTGTTGCCCCCCTAATTGCCCGGTGAAGTTGCCACCCCTTTGCATCCCCTTAGCTATGCTACTGGTGCTGCCGATTGCTGGTTTGCTACTCTTGGAGGGGCAGGAGATGGAGTATTGTGTCCAGTTCTGGTCGCCGCATCTCAAAAAAGACATCGTGGAAATGGAAAAGGTGCAAAAGAGAGCGACTAAGATGATTACGGGGCTGGGGCACCTTCCTTATCAGGAAAGGCTACGGGGTTTGGGCCTCTTCAGCCTAGAAAAGCGGCGCCTGAGGGGGGACATGATTGAGACATACAAAATTATGCAGGGGTTGGACAGAGTAAATAGAGAGAAGCTCTTTACACTCTCACATAACACCAGAGCCAGG
Source organism: Tiliqua scincoides (assembly GCF_035046505.1). Lineage (NCBI taxonomy): Eukaryota > Metazoa > Chordata > Lepidosauria > Squamata > Scincidae > Tiliqua > Tiliqua scincoides. The sequence continues at coordinate 56,336,198 of NC_089828.1, forward strand.
GGACATCCACTAAAATTGAGCGTTGGGAGGGTTAGGACAGACAAAAGAAAATATTTCTTTACTCAGCGTGTGGTTGGTCTGTGGAACTCCTTGCCACAGGATGTGGTGATGGCATCTGGCCTGAACGCCTTTAAAAGGCAATTGGACAAATTTCTGGAGGAAAAATCCATTACGGGTTACAAGCCTTGATGTGTATGTGCAACCTCCTGATTTTAGAAATGGGCTATGTCAGAATGCCAGATGCAAGGGAGGGCACCAGAATGAGGTCACTTGTTGTCTGGTGTGCTCCCTGGGGCATTTGGTGGGCCGCTATGAGATACAGGAAGCTGGACTAGATGGGCCTATGGCCTGATCCAGTGGGGCTGTTCTTATGTTCTTATGATTGAACTCCAGCTGGGCCGGGGAGGGGGGAATAGGGACAGCAGGAAAGCATACTGGATCAGGGGACACAGGAGAATTTTTTGAGCACAACTTAACCTGCCTGGAGACCTAAGAAAGGGGTGGGCTGTTAGCACATACAGAAGCATTGGATTCAGTTTCTGGGAAGGGACTCCCTCTAGTCAGTGATGATGATGATGATGATCGTCATCATCAGTATTTATATATCACCTTTCGATGAAAAAATTCATAGGTTTGCAGAGAAAACCAAATAACTAAATGGCTCCCTATCTCAAAGGGGCTAAAAAATAATCCAGTCTCTGCTCTCGGTGTTTTGTTGCAGAAAAGGATCCCTGCTTAGTGGGGGAGGAGGGCGGTTTGGAAAGCCGTTGCCCAAGGAGCCAGCAGAGGGTGAGACAGGCCTGTGGACTGACGCAGGGCTAAGTGGCTTCACTGGGAGCACCCGCTGTTTCAGGGCAGAGCAGGCGTTCAGACGTGGCCTGTGACCTCTTCAGGGGAAAAAAACATGGTTGGTGCACATGTGGAAGGTGTCTCCCCATTGCCCCTTGGGTACCTGGCTCAGGACTCCTGCCATGACCATGTTCTCTAGGGTCATGTTTACTGATAAACACCAGTAATGGCCCATGTTCTCTAGGGTCAGAGACATGGTCCAAGAAGTGCTGCTCTCCTCAGGATCTTTCTCTTCCCACTCCAACAGAAGGCAATTGGGGAGCATCTCTCTGCAGATCGTGGAGCCCCGTGGCCGAAGCAGGAGTACACAGGAGCTGGGTGGCAACAGAGACAGGAGTGCACTCAAGACTTGTGGATTTGAGACAGATCACTCCGGGGCTCAGTGCCTGGCTTGCGAAATGTGATCACGCCACAAAAATCAGAGGCCAGTTGCAGCATCCTTGTGCATAAACACATCAACAGGAGAGCTGCAAAGACTACTGTCATGGGCACACTGCTAAAAAGGAATACTAGTTGTCCCATGGATGAGCTGAAGAACATTGTCAGAAAGGAACACCAGCCCTGCAACTCTCTGGTTGATGCATGTGGGGGAAGGAAAGGGAGGCCTGACTGTTATTTCGTGCTGGCTTAACCAAAAAATTACAGTGACTGCCATCTTCATTGCGTACGTGTGCACCCTGTGAAACACCACAGTGAGACAGGGCCCCAAGGGCAGCCTGATACTGATCCATTTTTAATAGGGCCCACTGTTGAGGTTATAAAAGAAAGCATCTCTCAGTCCAATTTTTGTTTAAACTTTCAATTCAATTGCAGGTTGCGGAAAGCAAACATTTGCCCTGCTGGATTTCCAGAATGGATCACTTACAAAAGTTTTGCAGTGGTTTCTTGGGGCTATTGACGAGTTGAAAATGAAGAGATTTCTGGGTCCTGATGACATCTGCCTAGGAGTTCTTAAGGAACTCAAATGTGAAATTGCTGGTCTGCTAACTGACTTGTCCTTGGCCTGTAAACCAGCAGTTCCCAAAATTGCCTTGAGTACGGCACCCCTTGAGTTTGCTATGACTCACACAGTTTGGGAACCACTGCTGTAAACCAACCTGTGTGGTGCTGGAATCCAACCCTGTAACAGCAATATTTAAAACATAAGAACATAAGAACATAAGAACAGCCCCACTGGATCAGGCCATAGGCCCATCTAGTCCAGTTTCCTGTATCTCACAGCGGCCCACCAAATGCCCCAGGGAGCACACCAGATAACAAGACCTGCAAGGCCTCCTGGGAATTGTAGTTAAGAACATAAGAACAGCCCCACTGGGTCAGGCCATAGGCCCATCTAGTCCAGCTTCCTGTATCTCACAGCGGCCCACCAAATGCCCCAGGGAGCACACCAGATAACAAGAGACCTGCAAGGCTTCCTGGGAATTGTAGTTAAGAACATAAGAACAGCCCCACTGGATCAGGCCATAGGCCCATCTAGTCCAGCTTCCTGTATCTCACAGCGGCCCACCAAATGCCCCAGGGAGCACACCAGATAACAAGAGACCTCATCCTGGTGCTCTCCCCTACATCTGGCATTCTGACTTAACCCATTCCTAAAATCAGGAGGTTCCTAAAAGAGGATCAGGGGGTGAATCCAGAAGGTTACAGACAGATCAGCTTCACGTCTGTTCCAGATAAACTGATAGAAACCATAATTAAATATAAAACTTTTAAATGTATAGAAGAACAAGCCTTGCTGGAGGAGAATCGGCATGACTTCTACAAAGGTGAATCCTGCCTCACTAACCTTCTAGAGTTCTTTAAGAGTGTCAAGAGGCATGCAGACAGGGGCAATCTTGGGGTCCACAAGAAAGAACCACAAGCATCAGGAATAAATTGGAGGAGAATGGAGAAGACCTAGCTGAAACAGAAGAGTCTTCAACACTGGTAGAGAGGAAGCCAGAGAGTGCCATAGGGAGGGGCACTTTCTGATAAGACCCTCTTGTGCATCCACACAAGCCACACTTCAGACTGCATCAGGACTTGCAAGAGAGCCTCTCCAGAAGATTTTAGGGCACAGGTGGACTCAAATGGAGGAAGGTGATCCTTCAGGTGTCTTGTCCCCAGGCCATTGAGGGCTTTAAAGGTCACCACTAGCACATAAGAACATAAGAACAGCCCCACGGATCAGGCCATAGGCCCATCTAGTCCAGCTTCCTGTATCTCACAGCGGCCCACCAAATGCCCCAGGGAGCACACCAGATAACAAGAGACCTCATCCTGGTGCCCTCCCCTACATCTGGCATTCTGACTTAACCCATTCCTAAAATCAGGAGGTTGCGCATACACATCATGGCTTGTACCCCATAATGGATTTTTCCTCCAGAAACTCGTCCAATCCCCTTTTAAAGGCATCTAGGCTAGACGCCAGCACCACATCCTGTGGCAAGGAGTTCCACAGACCGACCACGCGCTGAGTAAAGAAATATTTTCTTTTGTCTGTCCTAACCCGCCCAACACTCAATTTGAGTGGATGTCCCCTGGTTCTGGTATTATGTGAGAGTGTAAAGAGCATCTCCTTATCCACTCTGTCCATCCCCTGCATAATTTTGTATGTCTCAATCATGTCCCCCCTCAAGCGTCTCTTTTCTAGGCTGAAGAGGCCCAAACGCCGTAGCCTTTCCTCATAAGGAAGGTGCTCCAGCCCCGGAATCATCTTAGTCGCTCTCTTTTGCACCTTTTCCATTTCCACTATGTCTTTTTTGAGATGCGGCGACCAGAACTGGACACAATACCTTGAATCATGCCTGGAACAAAGGAGAAATGAACCCTTTGCCTCCAAGCAATTGGCTGAAAAGTGTAACAGGGGGGACTCTGTTTACATTGGGAAAGAAAGGGTTAAAAGAACCCATGCTTTGGAGTGATGGGCTGAATAAAGGGAGGAGGTTAAAGAGCCCTTTGCTGTAGAATGATTGGGCCAAGCGCTGCAGGGGTGGGCTCTGCCTCTCTCCACCCTGGGGAGATGGTCTTAAAAGAGAGCCCTTTGTGCTCTCACCTGTTCTGAAGCCCACCAGTGGATACCAGCTCTGTTCAAACCTTCTAACCCAGCAACTTTCAACCTTTTTCATCTCACAGCACACACTCACAAGGTGTTAAAATTGTCAAGGCACTCCATGAGTTTTTTTTGACAATTGACCAGGTACACTGCACTGCTGGTGGGGGGCTCACATCCCCCAATGGCCCTACTAATAAATGACCCTGCCCCAAGCCCCGGCAGCACACCTGCAGACCAGTGTGGCACACCAATGTGCCACAACACCATGGTTGAAAATGGCTGTTCTAACCTTCCTGAATGTGCCCACTCACATCATCACAGGCAGCCGAGAGAAAGTGTCTGTTCCAATGCAGATTGTTTTTCCCATTTCCCCCCAGCCACCCACCCACCCTGCTATCTTTTTCACTCATCCCCTGGCTATTTGTAATCCCGATGCCTTATTGAGATGCAAAGGAAGACTTCAAATCCTTCATCCTTTGCATAATTCCCTTTAATTAATACTTCAAAAGGTTTTAAATGCAAAAGTCATCTTCTTCCTCTAGCAAAAGTTTGATGGCATCTCCAGCACAACAGAAACTCCCTCCTGTTGTTGCCAAGGTCTAGAGCTCCATAAATACATTGATAGGGGGGGAAATCATATAGATGCATTATAACAGGACTGGCTTCTGGGACCTGCTTTAGTAGTTATTAGACCCCAGTGTTGGCAACCTCCAGTCTCGAAAGACTATGGTATCGCGCTCTGAATGGTGGTTCTGGAAGAGCGTCTAGTGTGGCTGAAAAGGCCAATCCAGGAGTGACAATCCCTTCCACACCGGGAGCAAGTGCAGTCTGTCCCTGGTCTGTCTCCCTGGCTATGGGCCTTCCTTCTTTGCCTCTTAGCCTCAGACTGTTGGCCAAGTGTCTCTTCAAACTGGGAAAGGCCATGCTGCACAGCCTGCCTCCAGGTGGGCCGCTCAGAGGCCAGGGTTTCCCACTTGTTGAGGTCCACTCCTAAGGCCTTCAGATCCCTCTTGCAGATGTCCTTGTACCACAGCTGTGGTCTACCTGTAGGGCGCTTTCCTTGCACGAGTTCTCCATAGAGGAGATCCTTTGGGATCCGGCCATCATCCATTCTCACAACATGACCGAGCCAACGCAGGCATCTCTGTTTCAGCAGTGCATACATGCTAGGGATTCCAGCACGTTCCAGGACTGTGTTGTTTGGAACTTTGTCCTGCCAGGTGATGCCGAGGATGCATCGGTCCCAGAGGTCCAGCAATGGGAGCCAGGAGTAAAATAGGGGTGGGCACACACTCGGAATTGAGGGCCAGGGTGCCTTGGAGTTCAGGCTGAGTCCAGGTATTTATTTTCCCACAGCAGAAATGACCTCACAGTCCATTCCTGCACAAATCCACTCCTGCTCTCTCCCCCCCAATTTTGACCAGCAGAATTTAAAAGAACATCCCTTTTGGTCCTTGTTATTGGTAAGTAACCAGGAGGCAGGAATCCTGCCCACGTACTGAAAATCACCTGGAAATCCTGACCAACCTCCTGCCCACCTCTGCGTTATAAAAACAGGGTCAACATGGTTGAACACGTGACAGAGAGAAGATGAGCTGGAACATTTTGGAGATTTCAAGGGTGCACCCCCAAACCTGTGGGTTCTGAGGCTGGTGGTGTCACAAGACTGAGGACCCTTTTGAAAAGGGGGGGTGTAGTACAAGAGCAGATCTCAAAAGGTAAAAGCAGTGGTTTTCAATATTCTTTTCCCCGTGGCACATTGACCTCTATGGTCTTCGCCTCTTGTGATGTCACTTCAAGCTTGTGGGACTCTCTCCCAGGTTCACTGGGTCTGTTTCGAGGGCAACTGCCTGTAGTAATGAATTGTTGCTACAGACTTATTTGTTACCACCGACAGTGGATATTGAAACAGAGCCTGGAAGAGTTTTTTTAGGGATTTTCAACCACTGTGCTCCATATTCCCATGGCACACCTGCAGACCTTTTGTCTCACAGCAATGTGCCACTGCAAACCAGTTGAAAATCACTTGATAAAAGGCTGGCACCCAGTGATAAAGAGAAGGAACTCTGCACTGCCCCCCTATTGGCCTGAAAATTAACCTTTGCCACTCGCCCACCTGTGAGAAAAGAACCAGAAGCTGGGGAAAAAGGGGCATTTGGGGCAAACTGCCAGCCCTACAACCTTGCACATATGTTTGCCATGAACCCAACAACTCACCAGGGTGTTCTGTGCAGGTCTCATCTACATGAATGACACAAGATCACCCACTTAGCCTCGTGGTGTGGTGGGCTTCTCTAGTCTTACCCCAATGCTCTAAATCAGTGATGTTCAATCTTTTTCATCTAATGGCACACTGACAAGGCACTAAAATAAAAGGCACACATCAGTTTTTTTGACAATTGACAAGGCACACCGTACTGCTTGTGGGGGGATCACATCCCGCAATGGCCCCACAAATAAGTGACACTTTCCAAAACTCCAAGCACACCTGTGGGCCATTTGCTGCATACCAATGTGCCATGGCACACTGGTTGAAAATTGCTGCACAACACTGAATCTAGACACCAGACCCTTTGGTCATATCTTAAACCAGTCTCCTTCATGTCTTAGAACATCACCTGTCAGACTTGATTGACTTTTCTTTCCATCTCCCACCGAACGTGGACAACATGTCTCCAGTCGTCCTTCTCCATCCGCTGACACTGAACTGAGTCATGTTCACAATCTAATACACGTTGTGAGTGATTGACGAGATCAAATGCCACGTGCGTAATTTTGAGTAACACAAGCGATTGGAAGAGCGCTTGGCTCGGCTGAAACTGGGACCGTGTCTTTTAGCAATCCAATATGGAAATCCAGGTACACAGTAGGATAAAAATGAGCTGACAATGACCCCAACTTTGAGGGGGAAGCCCAAGCCACACAGTTTCTGAGCTGTGGTTACCTCAAAGAATGTTCTTAAACCTCTCAGTTTTCAAGGGGGAAGGATCAGTCACAGAATGCTGGCAGTGGGCGCAAAAACTATGGGAGAATTCAAGAGGAACTATGGCAGTTTGGCTGGGGAAACACCACACAAGGCTTAGGTATAAAAGAGACTGCAGGGCTCATCAGAAATTGTGTGGATTATTTACGTGCCTAGAGAACATAGGCCACACTGAATCAGGCCAAAGGCCCATCGAGTCCAGTTTGCTGTATCTCACAGCGGCCCACCAGATGCCTCTGGGAGTGGGAGTAGTAGTAGTAGTAGTAGTAGTAGTAGTAGTAATAATAATAATAATAATAATAATAATACAAGTATTTATATACCACCTTTCTTGGTCGTCAGATTTCTCCTCAGACTTTATTCAAGGCGGTTTACAAAGGCAGGCTGTTCTAAATCCCCGTAGGGATTGAAGAAAGGTTCTGTCTTTCAAGAACTACAACAATTCAGATGGATCTTTCTGATCTGGTATCACATTCTGGCCTCCAGTTTCCTCCCACGCAAGCCGACAAGCAGATCCTTCATCTCTCACATGGAGGGCAGCCAAGACGCTTCTTCGCTCACACCAAAGAGCAGGTGGTATAACTCGACTGGGCTTGTCAGCTGCTTCAAGGTCTCACCATTCACCGTGTCGGTGGCCTCGAACTGGCGACCTGCAGATGTTATCTTCAGGCAAACGGAGACTCTACCCTCTAGACCAGACCTCCTGCCCAAGTACAGGAGGAGTACACAATACACCAAGATACTTACATCCTAGAATGGATGATGGCCGGATCCCAAAGGATCTCCTCTATGGAGAACTCGTGCAAGGAAAGCGCCCTACAGGTAGACCACAGCTGTGGTACAAGGACATCTGCAAGAGGGATCTGAAGGCCTTAGGAGTGGACCTCAACAAGTGGGAAACCCTGGCCTCTGAGCGGCCCGCTTGGAGGCAGGCTGTGCAGCATGGCCTTTCCCAGTTTGAAGAGACACTTGGCCAACAGTCTGAGGCTAAGAGGCAAAGAAGGAAGGCCCATAGGCAGGGAGACAGACCAGGGACAGACTGCACTTGCTCCAGGTGTGGAAGGGATTGTCACTCCCGAATTGGCCTTTTCAGCCACACTAGAAGCTGTTCCAGAACCACCTTTCAGAGCGCGATACCATAGTCTTTCGAGACTGAAGGTTGCCAACTACCAACTACCATATGCCCTTGCATCTGGCATTCAGAGGTAGCCTCCTTCTAGAACTAGGAGGTTGCATGCACTCATCACGGTTTTTAACCGTGTTTGTGATGGATTTTTCCCCCCATACATCATGTATCGGTCCAATCGCCTTTTAAAGGCATCCAGGCAAGATGCCATCACCACATCTTGTGGCAAGGAGTTCCACAGATTATTTATTTAAGAAATTTATATCCCACCTTTCCTGTGCGGAAGCACATGCCCCATAGTATGAGTTTATAGAGCCCTTCTCTTCCAGATGGAATCCAGTCATCACGTTGGTTATCTGGGGCTTCCAGCAGAAGCAGCTTCAGGACCACCAAGCTGTAAACAGCCACTCAGATGAGCTCAGCCATGATGTACACAGACTGCACACATCAAATGCAGCACCTTTGCACTGCTGAAACTGGGGGTGGGGAGAAACCAACAGGATGCAGTGACATGGCGTCAAGGAAATGACTGCCCAACAGTGGGGCCTGAGAACTACCCACCCTAACGGTGGGGACACAGATCCGACTAAAACAATTCTTTCCCCCAGATATTGCACTTGCCTGTATGCAAACCCCACATGGGTTTCCAAGCCAGTGAGTTCTTTCTTCACAGAATAAACCCAAGTACCTCCATTGGAGTTTGGAGTCATGGGTCTTTTTTTTTTAAGTATATGATTGGAAAGTGATTTGGTGGCCTGATACCTGTGGGTTTTGAGTGCTGGGAAGAGACAAAACAGAGGAGGATGTTCATAGCACAGTGCTCTCTACAGATAAACATCTTGATTGGAGTAAACGGTTGCCTGCAAAGCCCATGTGGGTGAACACACATGGATGCAATTTCCCATGGATGTGCTGCACTTGTGGTCTGGGCCAGGGATCAACAGCTGGGCAGAAGTTGCAGAAAGGGAATGGCTCATAGATGCTGGCAGAGGGTGGGAATCAGCTTTACTAATCTATTTGCTTCAGGATCACAGTGACACCTAGTGGCAGATTAGAGCCATGTTAATAAACCCCAAAAATATTCCTTCAAGGATGATGACTTGGATGCAGGGATCATGTTCTGACCTACACAAGCAATAGAAATAGAGGTGGGTCAGAGAGACCTTATGACAGGTAGTTGTGGGGGGGGGGGTCTGGTCTCCGCCCCTTCCTGGTGGCCTGTCCCCCAAACACTCCTCCACAGCAAGGAATTAGCCATGGTAGAAAGTTACTTGGGAATTAGATAAATCGTTGAGAGCGAGCCAACATTAACTGGCTTCAGTTAGGAAGCTGACAGTGCAATCCTATATCTCTGCTCAGAAGTTAGTGCCCCCAGGTTCAAGGGGGTTTACTTCCAGGTAAGTGTATAGGATTGCAGCCTTGATCTACTTTCTCTGAAGCCAGAATTAGCAATGTTACAGCCTGAAATGATGGAGATTGGAAATGTCACATTAACCTTTCGGGAGGGGGAGGGAGATCATCTGAATGAATTTCAAAATGTAAAACCATGCTCTAATGTAGTTGTAATCAGTGGAACAGCTCAAAGGGGTGCAAAGCACTAAGTTTTGTAGGAAGTCGCTGCAGCATGCAAGCAGCCCCTCTCGCTTCCCTTCAGAGCCATTCTGGGCGGGGGAGGGGGAGCATATTGGAGGCAAAGACCCAAAGAAGAGGCAAATGCTTCCGTTTTGCTCCCCCTGTCCAGAATTTCTCTGAAGGAAGGGGAGGAGCCGTTTGCACATAACATCACGGGGAAGCACCCTGCAAAACCTAGTGCTTTGCACCCCCTTCAGCTACGCCACTGGTTCCAATCCTTCTCAGTTGCGTCATCGCACATCTTGGAGAACAAGAACGAGAGGAAAGCACAGAACTTCTCTTTTATTGGTTTAGTATGAGCTCATCACAATTTAGCAAGCCAATCTGACGGCCTGTGATACATGAATACATAAGTCTGTTGAAATAGTTACACTTAAGACTCCCATCTGTAAAGCTTTTGTACAAAGGAAACAAAATAAAAATTAAGCCGATAACAAAATAGACGTTAGCTGTCAAACTGATTCTCTTTATCTAACAAAATTTGATAGCCAAAAAAGTGACTAAACTACAAAATTGAAGTACATAGCACACAGGTAAAAGGTTTTTTTATAATTTTACACCTAGTTATCGGCTCAATTCTGGTCCTGTGCAGGAGTCCTAAGTGGTTGTTGGGACTTTTTTTTTTTTTAGTGGATTAATAGATCTGTATGAGACTAAGTGCTGAACTGTGAGAAAAAGCTGCCATTCAGAGCAACTGGATTTTTTCCGTGAAACAGCCTAGTCGGTACCTTGATTTTGTCTTCATGTGAAACTGACATGCATATTTTCTGGGAACTCAGAGCTAAGAGGGGGGGATAGCTGACTCCATGGTGATAATTCACAATTAATGGCCCAATGTGTGCAGTGTCTCATTTCAAAGAGACACCAAAGTGCCTTGCCTTGCAGCCAAATATTCACAAGACTCTTCTAGATTTTGGGTGGTGTGGACACTCCAGTGCTCCAGCTAGCACCAAGTCTTCATTTGATGCCCACACCTTCCTCAGCCCAAAAGCAGAAAAATGAACTGTCATCCCTTTCCATAGTTTTCCCATCAATCCACTTTTTTTCTGGCTGTCTTGTCCACTCCCAGAACAGCAGAGACCATCGCGGCTTCCATACAAAAATCCTCCGTGCTGTGACCCCATTGGGGGAGGGGAAGAAGAGAGAAACCCATCTACAGTAGCCCAATCTTCCATTTTTAACACGCAAGGCAGTTAAATTCTGTCACTAATTAAGAAAAACCAACATGAGTGGATTGATGATGGAAGATCACAGCAGATTGTCCCCTCTCAACAGAAATATGAAAGGTCATTGGGTTGAAAGACCGCCAAGGGGGCTTAGCCCTCATGGGAAAGAGCAGTCATCTTTGGAGCCCACCTCCTCAAAAGTAGGAGAGCCTTGTAGACAAATCTGCCCCAAAAGCATAGGGATCAACTCCATGTCCAGCAGGAGGATGGAGAACAATGACCAAATTACAGCTGTTTCTGGGCATCCCTCAATGAATGCCATCCATCAAAACAAAGAAAGGACTGAGTTGAGGGACTGACATACCACTAATAAAGAATATTTCCCAAGAACCCATCAAAAGACCAACTTATTCCCAGCTTCCTTTATCTCACCTACTGGCTTGATCCATTTCTTGTCTACCAAAATCCTGGGGCAGAGACTGAATGTGGCTGCCATCTTGATTTTCAAACAAGCATGACTGCAACTACCCTGGTCTCCCATGTTACACTTCACGGCTTTGCTGACTTTCCAATCCTTTCTCATCTCATTTCACATTGTGCAAAGCTCTGGTAAGGAGGAGATTCTCCCCCCCCCCCCCCCGTAATACTGTAGAAAATTGGTAAAGATTTTACCATGGAAACAACCTCATGAGCTGGGAAAGAAATCGATCATCTCACACTTCTCTCCGAGATCTTTCTCTTCAGGAGCATCCAAGAGCTACCATGTATGCAAAGCAGACTGTGCTATCCAGAGCATGGAACGGTTTCCCACCAGAATCCAAAGAACCAGGGTGGGAAGGGGGCTGGCAAACTGTACTGTGTGCACCCAGTGCATTTAAAGCTGTACATTTGAAGTACACCTTCAAAGGCCATTTGCCTGCAGAAGAATCAATGAAGACAGAACAAGCATACACGGGCAAAAGATTTTCTGAGCTAGCAGAAAATGGTTCTGTGCCTACGACAGAGCTGCAAATCCAAAGTCCCATGTTTAATTTCAAGAATGAGCTAAAGGGCACTTGCTCTTCTGGAACTTTTTGAGCTGGGTCCATAGACGTTCCCCTGCCACCAGGAAAGGAGACATTAAGAGTTGTGATGTGCCCGTGAACTAATTCCAGGCTAGGGCTGAACTCTGTTGGCATGCGGGCTCCGCGTGCAAGTTTGCCATGGCAAGGGAGCCCTTTCGAAAACCTGCCGTCCCCACTCCCAGCTGCCTCCCTCCCTAGAGCAGATGTGGACCGCACAGCATTTGAAGTGAAACCGTCAGACTGGCCCCAGCCCAACACTGCAGAATCCCCTGATCTGGTTTGATCGGGCTCCTCACCTGCCTTGCTGCCTTAGCTGCTAACATCTGAGCACCCAGCATTTCACCAGTGTTTCAAGTGGCAGTGGTGTCAATGAAAACCCTACCTGATGAGCTCTCAAACTGAGCCCACCGGAGCCATTTTGACTTGGAAGAGGTCATTGCATCTCAGAGATCTCTTCCTCCTCCAACGCTTCAGCTCGGGGGGGGGGCTCGATGGCTGGGGATGCCCAATGACCCACTTCCACCGCGGCCACCTCTGCTGCTCTAATGCATGATTTTCCCAAACCAGGGTGGGACTTCTGGGTTTATTTATAGGGACCAACCACATGAATAAAATAGCTCCTTTGTGTGGTCTCTTGACATAAAACCAGAAGCTCAGCACCTCCTGGTTTGGGAAAACCATGCAATGGAGCACAGTCAACAGATCCATGTGGCTTTTATCTGCAGCAGGTTGAAGAAAAGCGGTGGCAGACTTGGGGTGAAGGGCACCCTAAATCCACTGCCCTCGTCTCCCCGCCATCCCCTAACCAATTTGCTTCATGGCTGGGCTGACCCTCGCTTAGCCTCGGAACAGAGATCTCTACAAAATATTACTGCCCGGGTTACCTTTTCTGATACAAAGATTAATTTCAAGGTCAGAACAAAGCAAGTGTTTTGTAACAGACACAAGAACACACAACTCTCAGATCTGCGTACCAGCTGGTAGTGAAAAGAACAAAACACAAACAAACCATCCTTCATATGTTAGAAAACACAGGCTTTTCCCTGTGATTAATGAACCTGGACTTGTCTGAACTCACAGAGAATGAAGTGAGAAGACACAACCTGGACCGTACCACTGCTCGTTGAAATGTGTAGATCCAGGCACACTGAAAAACAGCACGGCGGGGAGAAGGAGAAACTGGATGCTTCTCCCTGACAGCCTAGAGTTTTACATGTGGGGTTTTTCAGACAAAATTCAAACAAGCCAACCTTCACCTGCAGTCTGCAGTGGTACAGTCCAGGTAATAGCACTACCACCCACATTTTTCTGCCTGTGGAAACTGGGTCTGTGATTGAAGCTTCCCTCAGCCGTCTGTCTATTCAGACCATCAAAAGCAAAGTCACCAAAAGCCACAGAGAAATAAGAGGACACCCCTCCCCCCAAATGCCTCCAGAATGCATCGTTTCAACACAAATGTCCCTCCTTTGGCATCGGACCTCGGCACAGACAGGTCAAAACCAAGGGACCCCCCAGAAGGCAATGGTACGGGCACTGGGAAAAGTTCACCACCATCTCATCCATTCCAAACCACTAATGACTCAACAGTACCAAATTAAGTTAAAATAAGTTAGAGAATTGTCCACCCGAAAAAAAAAAATTGTTTTCCACATTATATAATTAGGACTAATCAGAGTCTCCGTGTCTTGAGGTCTTCTCTGCTGAGAAAGAAGATTGTCCCGCTCCACCCTGCCTATAAGGCTGATGACATCTACTAACAGAGCTATCGTTCCTGGCCAACAGCACTTTTGCAGTGCCATTGGGTGGGGAAAAGGAAAGAGAGCGCATCTGTCAGGAGGAGGCGGAGGGAGGGATTAATGCCGTGCGCAAATCCTTAAGCATCCCAGGGAGTCGTGACAAGATCACCAGTATCTCCAAGGGCCGCTGGCATGAGACATCTCCAGCAGCCATCGCAGCAGGGAGTGCCCCAGGAGACAAACCGGCATAATGGATCATACCAACGACAACATCCTTGAGTGCTGCAACGCCGGAGAAGAAATGTTAACATGGAGACCGCTGCTGTGCTGCTGCTGCTGCGGGAAGGAGGCCCAGGCTGGAAAAACATGGGACCACTGGGGGGAAGGACCATCCTGCTTGAGTCTGTGAAACACACACACTGTAGTGTTCGGAGAGCTGAAATACTGGTCGACAGCCTTTAGGTGGCGCTAAAGCTGGGGGAAGGGTTAGGCGAGGCATCTCTTTGCCCTGGCTGTTTGCAGGAGCAGATGCTATCATCACACACAGTCCTCTCCACTTCTTTTCTCCTTCATCAGTGCTTCTCCTGCAAGAAGAGAGACCAGGTTACAAGGCAAATTGTTCATGAGCTATGGAAGCCAAGTCTGCAGTTCTATACGTGCTTACCATTGAACACTGTAGGACTGACTTATGAGTAAACCTGTTTAGTATTGCACTTTAAATGCAAGTACAATGGGCCCTCCTTATTCACAGGTGCAGAGCCTGCAGAATTTGGTAGACCACAACTGCGCTACAAGGACATCTGCAAGAGGGATCTGAAGGCCTTAGGAGTGGACCTCAACAGGTGGAAAACCCTGGCCTCTGAGCGGCCCGCTTGGAGGCAGGCTGTGCAGCATGGCCTTTCCCAGTTTGAAGAGACACTTGGCCAACATACTGAGGCTAAGAGGTAAAGAAGGAAGGCCCACAGCCAGGGAGACAGACCAGGGACAGACTGCACTTGCTCCCGGTGTGGAAGGGATTGTCACTCCCAGATTGGCCTTTTCAGCCACACTAGACGCTGTTCCAGAACCATCTTTCAGAGCGCGATACCATAGTCTTTCAAGACTGAAGGTTGCCAACATGAACATGGATGCCGAACCCTTGGCTGGAGGGCCTCAGAGGACCTCCGGGATGCACTTCCAGTCACGTCCAGGAGATCTTCCGAGAACCTTCAGCCATGGATTTCATTATCTATGGAATTCTGTATTTGTGCATGCAGTATCTGTGGATACCAAAGGCCCACTGTAGTGCAATCTTACAGCTTCCCTCCTCCTCCGGCCCAGATTTCCAAGTCCTTCCAGCAAATTGGGCCAACTCAGAATTTCAGGTTAGGACATCTTTATCCAGTGCAAGAGGACCTCCAAGAACATGCACCGAACACTGCGCAAAAGTATCGGTATAGTTTAAATTGAGCATAAATGGTCTTCAAACTTTCAGGGTCTGCTTTAGTTCCACATTCATCCATCCAACAAGGGGCTGGAGGGTGAGACTTTATGAAAGGGAAAGGAGTTAGTTGGCCCCACTCTTAAGTTAAAGACGCAGCTGCCTTTGGGGCTCTTGTAAGACAAGGGTGAGCAGCTGCCCGGCCCAAGTTGAACTAACTGCCCCCCCCACACACACACCAAGGATTGACTCCCTACCCTTCCCAGCTTAGCTTATCGCCGTACAACGAACATCACTTACGGGTGCCATCAGTCACTCTCTGCTGATCTATCAGCAACACAAAGTTGGAGCACAGAACAGCATGACACCCAGTCAGGCTCCAGTCACAGACCCACAAACATCAACATTATTTTTAATTCACCAGCTGGCCGCAGCAAAGGTTGTTTATGCCAGAAATTGGAAATGAAATCAGCCCTGGGGCAGAAAGAATTTTTAATCAAAGCAGGGGAGATTCCCCGACACAGAAAAATGGACTCCTATAAAGGCATGCCCTGAAAGAGGGGGGAACGTGTGATTTTTTAAAGCTTCACCTAATAGTGGTTAAGGACTGTGCTATTTTGAGATCGTAAATACGGCCATATTCCAGAAGATGGCCAGTTTTTCTCACGAATTGTCATTTGTCACAACAGTCATTTTTCTCACAAACTGGCAACTTATTTTGAAGGGACGTGACATCACAACAGGTGAAGACGGTCAAGGTCAGTAAGCCATGGAAAGAAATACATTGAAAACCATTGGTGTAGGGAATTACTGAGCTCAATGGACCCATGTTCTGAATCAGGACACCGTAGCTCCACAAGCGTCTTTTAAATCACCAACCTCCTGTTTGTGAGATTTATCCTGCTGATGGATCCCATTCGCAGATCCAGAGTTTCCAATGGTCTAAAATTAAAAAGAAAGAGACACAGAGGGGGAAAATTACTTTGTATTACCTGGTTTGCAAGCACCCATTATGCTAAAGTTAGGAAAGATACTGAAAATAGACACAGTACCATTAAAACCAGCAGTTAGGAGTGATACAAAATTATTAAAAAAAAAAAAAAGCAAAAGGAATCCATAAAGACTGCCTTCATTTTCTTTTTTGAAATATGCACACTGGTAGCATTCCTTTATTTTAGACTTTATAAAAAGAGGCCCAAGTGTTATTTATTACTTCCTGAGATAAAAGGCGGCTGCTAGTATTTTTCACCTTTTGGGTGCCAGAGGCCTACTTTTCAAAAAGGTGGTAAACTCCTGTCTGGGCTGCACCACAACAGACTGCAGGCGTAAGCCTGGCTTGTGTGCCTGAAGGCTACTCCATTCAATGCCAAATGAGAAACCCCCATCCCACTGGAAACGGAGACATCAGAGAATAGGTAGGAAGGAACAGGGAATAGGTTGAAAAACCCTGACAAGCTGGATTTCTATGTGCAGGGAGAGTTTTTGTTTATTTTTTAAACAGGGAAGCACTCAGGAGAGACACTGGAAATAGCCTGAAGTGGTATAGCCCAGGTACAGCCTTATCTCAATGAGAACAAGGCACAACCTGTATGAATCTGTCTTGAGCTGTTAGGACCTTCTAGCTTGTATTATGAGCAGACAGTTGCCTATCCTTCAGGCGAGATCTTTCCCAGCCCTAGGGAAATGAAACCCTTGGCGTTTTCCTCTCATTCCCTTGGGGACCTGGAGCTCACGAGAGAATCCACGCAACTGCTACAATGATCCGAGAACCCACACGCTACCTGTGCCTTTTCAGAGCAAGTCCTCATGGCTTCCATGAGCTTCTCCATTTGCTGACCCTGCTCCAAGGCGTTCCTCAGGACATCCTCAGTGCTGACGAGCCGATGTTGCAGCCGGAGGACCTCAGACTCTGACGAAGGGTCGATCACAGAGTAGCGCCTCTGATCCGTCACGGCCTTCTCTTTATCCTGGGTATTAAAATTAAGATGAAAACCATCACTTGGTGGGCAACTTTCTGTCTCAAAAGACTATGGTATAAGCCTACAGCACCCGGTATTCCCAGGCGGTCTCCCATCCAAGTACTAACCAGGCCTGATCCTGCTTAGCTTCCGAGATCAGATGAGATCAGGCATGACTTAAACCCTTAAAAAACTTACTGAGCATTTTCAAGGAGACCCAACAGTCTTAAAATGAGAAGTTTGTTACAAAATGCGGGAGGAGAGAAGGGGGTTCCTTAACTTTTCTTTCGGCCATTTATAGCAGTGCTCCCCCTGACTGCCTTTTTCCTCCCCAGAAAGAGGAAAGGAGGATGCTACGACATCATAGGATGAGGAATTTAGGCTCCATTCATTCAGCTGGAAACTTTTCTAGAAAACAGCTATGACGCCAAGCTCAGAACCGGAAGCACAAGCGAGTCTTCCATCTGCCCCGATGGAAGCAGATGAAAGAGCAGATGGAAGAGGAGGAAACTCCTCTCAGTCTTGGCCTTCCCACCTACAATAACAGCAGTGGCCTACCTCGCAAGGCTGTTGTAAAAAAATTTGAGTTGGCAAGTACCTAATGCTTTGAACCCTCCAAACATTTGAACAGCTTTGTCGCTTGTCATGTTCTGGAAGCATTTTGCAAGCATCCCTTGGCCATTAGAGGGCACTGCAGGCCAGCGTGAGAAGCACAGAGGTGACCATTCATTATGTCTTCCAACAAGGGGGGGGAGTGCCTCTTTAAAGACACAGAAGTTGGTCCTTCCCTAATTGAAGAAAGTGGACACCCCTATGTGACCTACACTCTGCATAAATGGCAGGAGGTCTGGTCTAGAGGGTAGAGCCTCCATTTGCCTGAAGATAACATCCACAAGGTCGCCAGTTCGAGGCCACCGGCACCGTGCGACCTTGAAGCAGCTGACAAGCTGAAGCCGAGCTATTCCATCTGCTCTGAGCGTGGGAGGATGGAGGCCAGGATGGAGGCCAGATCAGAACGAAACATCTGAATTTGTTGTGGCTCTTGAAAGATAGAGCCTTCTTTCAATTGTAAAAATCCCTCCGGGGATTTAAATTAGCCTGCCTATGTAAACCGCCTTGAATAAAGTCTTGAATAAAGACCAAGAAAGGCGGTATATAAATACCTATATTATTATTTATTATTATTAAATGTGCATCTGAATAAGATAAATAGCTCTGAAGGATTTGTCTCTTCCCCCCCCCCCAACACCCAGTGCTGCATTATCTGTGCCCCGCCAACTCCAATTCTCTGCTGCCCACGGCTCACCAGAACGATCAACTTCTCCCTTAGCCCTTTGATGTCATCCTTGAGCTTCTGCTCCTTCAGCCTCCACTCGGCCTTGTGGACCTCGCGGCTCAAGTCCCGCTCGGGCCCCGGCGAGTGCCGGTTCGCCTCCATCAGGAGGGCGCGCAGCTCATTCAGGCTTCTGGAAAGAACGTTGCAAAGAGGGTTTAAGCATCTCTGTCCTGGAGGGACTGTGTGGGGTTCTGATGAAGGCATGAAGGGCCCGTTGGATGCAACGGACCAGCACTCTCCATCATGGGGCAGGAAGCTCGGTGTATGCACGCCCCTCCAATTGCACAGAGAGGTTAGACTTTAATATGCATGTTAGGAAGAGGTTCAAATAACAGCCCCCCCCCCATATGAGGCAGAACAGTGCACCAAATTGGGATTGGAGGTGTGAAGTCATGTGGACCCGTGATCCTAGCCGTCATGATTAGGACAGGCCAGAGGACTAGGAACATGAGTCAGTCTACAGTTAAGTTATGATTTGGTTCTCTCTTTCCTCACCCATCTCATTTGCACTGGCCTTTCCCAGCAAGCTATGAGTTAGCAGCATACGAGGTCCACACCACAGCTCTCCCACACATCCCGTACGACTGACCTTTCTTTTTTGAGGAGCTCCTGGCTGATCAGGACCAGCTGTCCAGAAGCATCGTGGGTTTTTCTGGTCACGGTTTCCAGCTCTGCTTCCAGCCTCTTCTTCTCTTTCGACAAAGAGTCTGCCTTCCTCTCTGTGCTTTTACACCTGTTCTCCCAGGCTGGTGGACAAAAACCACAAGATGAAGAAGAATCGGGCTCCTTCAGCTGAAAGGAACAAGCTATGATGCACCGCTGGGTTTACGATCAGGACTTCCCTGGTCACACAGAATCAGAGTTGGAACCCATAAAGTCATCTAGTCTGCTGCAGTAGCAGGAACCTCTGCTTGATAGAACTACAGAACACCGGAGATTGCCCAAGTCCAGCACTTGGTGTACCTAGTATAGTCCACACTCACTCGGCAGCAGCGCTCCTGGTTTTCAAGACAGGGGTCTTTCCCAGCATTCACTGGAGGGGCTACCAACCTGGGATGTTCTGTATGCAGACAGGTACTTGCACGCTGTGCTATGGCCTCCTCCCCTGCAGAGTTTTCTATATGCAGGAATTTATTTTTTTAACAATACAGAGAGCATTCTGTCCTGTGAGCCTCCATCTCCGACCTGGAGTGGTACAGCCCAGACACAGGCTTTGTCCTAGGTCTAGAGGGGGGATGAGACGCCCCTCGAGCTTCCTCCAAAACAGTCCACTGTCCTGAGCAAACAAGTCTAAGGAAACTTACCACTTACTTGGGTCCTTAGTGCATCTGCCTGAGAGACAAGAGACGACACTTCCTTGTCCTTTTTGCTCAACTTGTCCTGAAGATCTTTAGGAGAAAAGGAGGGAGTGGGTCACCTTTCAAAGGTTTTTCATGTTACAAAGACTGTTCACACATTACTTTTTTGGTGTACACCTGAGACAGCTGACTGCAGGTAGACCCAGGTTTGCCTTGTGTCATGTGCGAAGACAGTATCAGGCCCCAGGCACTGTTGGATTCCAGGCAGCCAGGTCCCAGGAGCTGGGTGGGTCGGTTTCCAGCTCAACTGGGCTAGATAGCAGCGGATGGCCCAAACCTGGCAAGAATCATGCCCCAGAGCAGCCAACAAGCTTTAAATGTACCAGCGATAAACATGGAGTAGGCCTGGGCTATTACAAGGCATGGATTGGCACTTGGGGGTCAGGCAATGGAATGTTAATGGAGGCTGGTATTGCAACGTAGAGGGCTCCCTCAAGGCACAGAGTCTGCTGGGCTAGCAGTGGAAATGGAGCCCTGATGAAATGTCAGAAATCATGAAGTTACATGCCAAGGTGGATTCTGAATCCAGAAATCAGTCCAGCATTACCTTCCATGGTCTGCTTCATCTTGATCTTTTCTTCTGAAATGTCATTGGTTTCGATCATCTGCAACAAATGCAAAGACTTGAACATGTATGTACAAAACTGTGTGCGTTTTTGAGGGGTGAGCGTTCATTTTTTAAACATCAGTGCATCCGTGTGGCAAACGGGGGTTCCTCCTCAAAAACCTACTTCTTGCCCCCTTTGTGAGAAACTCCTCGGAACACGCTCATGGTGTCAACTCTCCCTGACTCAAAACTGACTTTTCCCCAAATGGCCTGTGCCTTCTCATCTCTCATTCCCAGCTCTTAGCCAAGCTTTAAGCCTGTGTAATATTTGGCCAGATTCATTCCACTTTGTGTTCCTTTCCTCCCATTAGCTTTCTCCATTGGCTATTTCACAGTGGGAACAGGCCTGGCCCACTGAGGAGGCTGGGTGAAGCAGCTGTTTCGTGTGGCAAATTGGTAGAAGGCGCAACAAGTGCCCCCGCTGCCACCCCCGTCACCTACATAGTTGTCCACCCAGCCTCCCTCGGCCTCCTCTCCCTCCCACGGCACTCCCACAGAGGGTCAATGGCCTAGAGCAGCAGCACCCAGAGTCATGACCGCCGTGTCCAGAAAATGCGGTCCCTAACCGAAGCACGTTTTTTGTTCCGCTTCTGTGCAGCTACTCTCCTGAATAGATCTGGGCTCTGGGATACTCTGGGCAGTTGCATCTGTCGCCCAGCTTCCCAGAAGATTGCACAACAGGACATCTGGGTAGGCACGACTACCAGAGCATCCGAGAGCCCAGATCTACCCAACAGAGGAGCCACACGGAGGCAGAATGAACAGGTCCGCTCACCAGACAGATGGATCTGCCTGTACACCAGGTTTGGCCACCGGACCTCTCCACAAGCACGCCATAAGTGGCCCCCATCTGCTCAGTGCTGCATCACTTTGCACATGCGCTGGTACTCTGGGGCTCCTTGAGACTCTGCAGGCACCAGCAGGGCTTCCTGAGATTCCATTTGGGAATGTCAAGGGCTCTGGAGACCAAAACGTTTATGAACCCCTGGCTTAGAGCGACTCTTCAGAGATGCTCTAAGCCAGCCATTTTCAGCCAGTGTGCTGCACAACTCTGACAGAGGTACATGGATGGCGCTATATCATTACAGATTCTAGAATATTCTAAGAGAAATCTAGAGCCTTGACTAGGATAATAAAATGGTCCCCGGACCACAGCGATGCTCCCCCCCCACCCCCGGTTTAGGCTTAATTTGGGGCTGTCCAACTAATCCTGGCAGCTTGGGAGGAACAAGCCTTGCCAACAGTTGAACTGACTAAGTGTTCTGGTACTACTGGGTAAAAATACATCCAGGCGTTGACAAGGAACATAGATCCCTACAAAAACTCAACTACCGATCCCGGAGGCTGACGGATTAACTCAAAACGTACGTTAGCGTGTGGAGAAGGATGGAGAGGCTGCAACTTGTTCTCCAAGACCAGAACTTTCTCCTGCAACCGCTGGACCTCTTGCTTGCTCTGGGCCTCCGTTTTCTGCAGCGTCTCATAGTCCAACATCTTTTTCTCGGCTAGAGAAATCTGATCTTTCAAGAAAGCAATGGCCTGCGCCTGGTCCTTGTAGTCACTGTGCAGCTTCTCCAGCTCGTGCACTCTGCGGTCTGCATTCTGACACTTCTCCTTCAGCTCCTGAAGCTCAAGAAGGTGCTGGTTGGTTTTGGCCTCCAGCTGCATCTTCCAGTTGCTGCTGCTCTCTTCGAGCTCGTCCTTGGCTTCTTGCAGTTTCAGCTTGAGGCCTTCCTTCTCTTTGATGTGAACCGCAGTCTCAATGTCGTGCTTGGCCTTCAGGTTCTCCAGTTCCAGCTGGCGCTCCATCTTGATGCTCTCCACCACAGCTTTCAGCTCCACGATCTCCTTGTGCTGGGTGTCGGGGCCTGTGTTCAGGGTAGCTTTGAGGTCCTCCAGCGACTTCTGATGATCCGACGCTAGAGTGACCAGTTTGGACTTCCAGTTGTCCATTAATCCCATGTTCTCGTTGGTGGCTTGTTGAACCTTATGTTTGAGGTCCACAATTTCCTGGGAATATTTTTCATTGAGAGCTTTCAATTTCTCAATTTCTTGCTGATGCTTCTTGGAGCTCCTCTCGTACTTCTCCTTGAGCTGGACACTCTCCTTCTGATGCTCCTTATTGGCCAAAAGTAGTTGATCGCGCAGGCGGAGGGCTTCAGACTGGAGACCAAGGCTATGATCTGGAGACTCTGGCTGATGGGAGTTCGTGAGACACTGCCTAAGCTCCTCCACCTCGCTTCTCCGTAAAGTCAGTTCTTCCTCCAGCTCAAGTATTCTCGACTTCTCTGCAACTGTGGTCAACTGAAACGAGGCCAAACACACATCAAAGTCAGCTCATGCATTTCCATGCTCAAGAATTCCTTTCAAGGCATCTTCACACACTATGGGAGGTTGAGGGTGTTAGATGTATACCCCAAAGACCTTAAATCACACACCCAAAGATGTAACGCATGAACGCAACAAACATGTGTTTGAAGACACAAACACCACACAGGTACATTGGTCAAGGAGCTGGGAATGGCTTCAGCTCCCCACCAAGAATGTCCCCGGTGACAAACCCAGGTTTGCTGCTCCATAATGTGTGAAACAGCCCTTTGTGGAAAGAAGAGAACTTCCAAGTACATTAGTAAGTCCGTCTGAAGTATGATTTTTGATTTGTTTTGCACCAGGGTAAATTTTCCAGCAAACGTTTCTTTCCAACAGACCACCAATTCCCACACCCAAATTTGCAGCTTACCATCTTCCACAGAGATACTTCTGTGGCAATAAGACTTGACCTACCGCTTCCCTTAAAGTGCAGGAGTCTGCCAGGTCATAAATAACTGTCCCTTCAGGTTTAGCACCTCACTCAGAGCAACTGGTCTCTACGGGGTAGCCACACAGACTCTTGTGCCTCACCTTGCTCCATCGTGCCAGCTTCAGGACCCTGACTTGGACAAGTTCCTCTCTCTCCTAACCTCAGTTTTCCCCATCTGTAAAATGGGGAAATGGAGTAGGCCGTTGGGTAGGGATTGTCAGAAGCACCTTCATGATAAAGATTGCAAACATATTCCCTGCTCTGTCAACAAGTGCACTTGTGTTCTCTGCTTGGCTGGTCTGTTGAAACCCCGCACAACATTACACATGGAACATCAGATTTATTTTTGATTATTGCCAAGTTACACCATAGTTGCCAACACCTTCACAGAGACATGGTTTACCCTGGTGTAAAAGGAAATGGGCTTTTTTTAGAAGAAAAGAAAACCCATGGAAACCAGGAAGAATTCATTAGCAACGTTTAAAAAAGGAATAAGTAAGGAAGGATGCTGGATGGGAGTTGAAGCGAGTTGCTGATCATGGTTAATGTTCAATGGATGGGCTTTGAAGCAGCTTGGTAGCTTAGGGGGTAACAAGGCAGTTGACTTAATGGAGGATCATGGGAAAGGACTTTGCACCAGCCTTCCAATTAATTCCCTTTGGAGCAGGAAGTCTGGCTATGGTTGGCCATTAGAGTCAAGAGGAAGCATTCAAGAGGAATGCAACTGGGGCTCAACGAATGTGGCACTTCCAAAAGGCATGGTTGGTCAGGAATGGTTGGACCATTCCAGGTTCCTCCAAGGTCCGGGTGGAAAAACAGTCAACCCACAAGACAGATAACTTAAGAAATTCCAACACGCTTGCCATAACAGCATGGAGAAACAGCAGCCATTGGCTACCTGCTCAACCCAATACGGCAATCCCCTAATAATGCCAAGCTGGGGCAACGGTAGTTGTACGTCAGTCTAGACCTGGAGTCTACACTTCCCATCCTGGAGTCCACCAGCTGGATATTGGCTAGAAGGGGGAGACAAAGCAGCTTCCCTGCGTTTTATCCACATTCTCTCATCCATTGAAAAAGTAGCTCAGGGCATATGAAAAAAACTACTAGAATAGCCATTTCCAAGGTTTTCCTTCTCATAGTACATTGACCTCTGTGGTCTTTGCCTCCTATGATGCCACTTCTGGAAGACTTCCTCCTGGTCCTGCAGCTCTGCTTGTAGGGCTACTATCTGTAATAATGGACTACAAAGAGTTGCCCTATAAACAGAGCTACAAAACCCAGAAGAGTTTTTCAGCTACTTTTAACTGCTATGTGCCAAACTCCTGTGGGCCATTCACGGAACACCGATGTGCCATGGCACACTGGTTGAAAAAATTGCTGCTCTTGGTCACCAACTCTCCTATCCGTTTTAATATCATGGGAGTGGCAGGAGTGGTGGAGATGGTAGCTGTTGGCACAGTCCTGGTGCCCAACCAGCTGTCTCAGCATGTCGACTTCTCTTTGAGTTCAAGGGGGATGACTGAAGTAATCTGAAGTAAAAACTTTATTTTTTCCCCCCAATAAAAGGTAAAAGCTCTGAGAGTACCTGACCATTGTTTTGACCACATTTTTCTGGTGAATTGACCAAATCTTCTTTGGGCCAGTCAAAGACCCAGCTCTGCTCTAAACTTCCTGGAGTTGTGGGTTGCAAAAAGGGGGCTTGAATGGCAAAAGGAAGATAGCAACCCTTCCTGCACCTCAGGAGGACACCAAGAGCCTCCTAAGATGTGATCTCCATTCCTCTGCTTTCCACACCATACTAAGGATGCTGGTTGGCCAAAAAGGATCCTGTTTCTCCAGCCTTTTGCTTTTTTCTCAGGTGAAGCAAAGATAACTCTTAGGTCAGTTTTAGGCCATTGCTGGACTCCACCCTGGTTACCGATTTCCCTCCTTGATTTTTCATTGCAATGCCACCAAGATCTTGTGGAGCCAGGGCAGCGCAACAGCTGGGGCCTGGTTGAGCACATGTCAGGGCCCACATCCATCAAGGATCCACGCTTGTCCCTTGTCATGTCCCGCCCAGCTTCTGCATCGTGCCAGGCTGGATACTGGCTTTGGCAGGCCTCTAGATGGCAGGCCTCTGGCAGAAGCCCAGAAAGCTACTTCCAGTTTGCTTCAAAAAGTGGAGTGGGTCACCAGCCGAGCACAACCCAGAAGCCTCCCTACCCTTCCTGTAAGTCATTCCCATGTTGTGACCCACCACAAAGGATGAGGTGAGTCATGGTACCAAGATTGGGAACCGCTGGGATACAGGTTTTCTGCTCAAGGTTTCTTGGTCCCTTTCAGCCTGTGTTCGAATTATGAGGATAAAGATAGCACGTCCTCAGTGAAATCTAAGATCCTCTACCCCCAAGTTTAGCTAAACTGTGACCTCCTTTAGGTCTTCTAACAATAGTAGCTAAGAAGGCCATCAACACAGGTAAGGGGGCAGATCCCCCCCACCCTTCCCTAGAACGCAAACACTGCTGTCAAAACTTGGTTTCGTCATCAGCGACTCAGTTTCCCAGAATGTAAAACTAAGTTCACCCTCTGTGGAGGAACTCCACAGGGCAGCAGGAGGAACGAAGAGGGTGCAACCCTTGCTGAAAAAGTCCCTGGGTGGAAAGACTGTTTTGGGAACAGCTATAGATGCTGCCTTGAACTTCATGATGAAAGAAAGGCAGGGGACAAATAAAATAAGGGGGGGGGGAACCACAACCAAATCAAAGAGGGAACAGCAGACACAGAGGAAATTACACTCCTTTTAATACTTCACCACCCCTTGTGATAGATAGTTAGGCCAAAAAATGCCTTTCAAGCTGCATCACAACTTTCTGAACCCGCAAATACAGAACTGGAATTCATTTTGGAGTTTCCAGAGCCCTGAAGTGTTCTGCGATGATGAGGGATGAATACAGGTTGACATTTAACCAAGCGGGAATGGCATGCACGGATCCGCATGATGAGCACATGGGCAGAGGAGCTGCCGATTAGTGGCAGGAAGAATTTGAACCATTCCTTTGCTGTGCTGGTTGTCTGATCAGATCCGGGTGTGCTGGGAAAAAGTACCCCAGCCCTCGGTGGGGATGATGACCCAGATTGGATAGGCTCGCCAAGTGGCCACCTGGTCAAACACCCCCCTGTATTCAGCCGGTGACTCGTATTGTTTGTTAGATTGAAAGATGGATGGCGACTGCATGAGAAGCTTGGAGGGAGAAACCAAAAGACCTGCCAGGCGGTCGAGGCAAAATTGCAAAGGGTTGCCATCTCCGGAAAAGTGGGAGGGGCCAGTGCAAAATCAAAAGGATAAAATGAAGTCATGAAAGCCCAAACCGAAAAAAGAAGAAGCACTGGACACCAGGAGTGGTCAGTGGTGCTGATGCGGCTGGCAAGCAATCTGGTCTGCAGGCATTGGCTAGCATGGGCAGGGCGGGATGGCGGAGGGGAGACCGATTACCCTGCTGTCCTCCAACTCTTTGAGAAGCTTTTCAGCCTGCGTCTTCTCAAACAGGAGGCTCTGCTCGAGCTCCCGTATTCGGGCATGCTCCAGCTGCGTCTGGGTCTGGTTGCGCGTCGGGATGAAAAGAAAGAAAGAAAAAAAGGAGGGGGAGAGAATAGAAAACAGGGAAATCAAACAGAAGGAAGGAGAGAAGGCTGCAAGGTTATCGTCTTCGGCGCAAGAGACAAACAAAGGCAGTTTATAAACAGGAAGAGAGTGTCAGGTCTGAAAACAGGAAGGAAGGTCATTCAGACACGCTGCGTGGAACTGGCTGAGACCTTTCAATACAAACTGTGGGTACTGAACTGCAAGTTCATGTTTCTCCTTGTGTGACACACAATCATTAACCAAATCCTCTAGACCAGGGGTCGGCAACCTGCAGCCCCCTGGTTGGATCTGGCCTGCCATCCAGAAGTCCTCCAACCAGTTATGGACCTGCCCCTCGTTGTGCCCCAGGCGCAAGTCCGCAATGGTGCCCCTGCGTCACACACACCCCCGCCCCGCACCCAGATACCTACCCAGCACAACAGAGCCTTGTGTGGTGTCGAGGAGAACCTGGAACGCCTTCTGAGGCTTCCCACGCAGTCTTGAACAGTATTTCCGGGAAACAGCGTCAGAAAGCTCAGAAGGCTTTCCAAGTCATCCTGAACGCTGCACAGGACTCCGTCTGGCCCCAGAATGGCTCCAGAGGACGGTGGTGCTGGGGCTTGGCGCCTGGGGCTTTTGCCCCCTCCACCTTCCTCCAGGACCGCCACTGCATCCAACCCACACAGAGCTTGGTTTGGGAGGCAAAGCGGCAGGGGCTCCACAAGCTTGGGCAGGTGGCTTTGTCATGTCTTGTCCAGCGCATGGCTAATTGGACAGGAGGCTTTGCCACCCACGCCAAGCTTCACACACCCACTTCAGCTCAGCAACCCAGAAGCTTGGCAATGACGTCATCACCGAGCGACCAATCAAAAAAAGGTTGCCAACTCCTGCTCCAGACACAGCCAGGGTGACGCCTGTCTCTTCACACTAGCTAATCAGCTGGTTACCTTTAAATTGCTAAAGCTAGAATTTTTTTTTTCAGTTGAAAAAGAGTAATCCTACTTCTCTTTCCTCTCTTGGAGGCTTTTAATACAGCACAAAAGCAGGATGGACCACCGCGACCAGCCCTGATGAAATTCAGTGGGGTGGAGAAACTGGTGAAGTGATGTCACCGTAGCCATCTTGCATGACTAACCCGTTCCCGAGCAAGGAGGGAATACGGCAGAAGAAAAGGGGAGGCGTTGACAACGAGACTTTGACAGCAGCCATAACAATGCGTTTTACCAGCCGTGCACGATACGTCACTCCAAAACAACTGCTCAGTGCTGAAGAGCTGTCTTGCATTGACAAAAATATTTGACATCAGTCAGCGATGGGCATTCGGTTCCTGCTTATCAATAGTCCTTGGCCTTGCTCAGCTGCTAGGACTAAACAGCAAATGCAATATCAAGGACTCTCGACTGCTGCGTCAGCCTTTGATTAAATCCAGGCATCCCCCTAGTGTGAGCAGGTGGAATACTGTTGCCCAGGGCCTCGGAGAGGAATGTTATCAGGGGGTACAGAGTTTCTTTTGGGCCCCTTCCCAGAGGGAGGGGTGAAACAGAAAGGGGGGGTGGCAATGGGGGTAAAACAGGCAGGAGGAAAGAGGCACCAGCTGGAATAGTCTTTGTAGTCCAGGTCCGCAAACCAAAGAGCTACTGCCGCAGGTCAGTTTCCTCCCAGATGTGACACTGTTAAGGGATGTATGCAATCCCGGGCCTGGTGTGTATGGCAGTGGTCGTGGCCACGTACCCACAGTATTGCCCCCCAGCATCCTGCATGTGTAGTGAGATTGGAGACTGTAAGATCCAAGGAAATTTCTGGGCCCCCTTCCTTTGGCTCCTGGGCCCCCTTCCTGATCCTGGACCTGGGTACAAATTACCCCCTTTACCCCCCTCTCCTAGGCCCTGCTGTTGCCCTACAATGTGGCAAGGAGCATCCTATTATCTGCCTTTGGGCTTCTCCTAAAAACTAACACGCATAACGCCAATGGAATGTTGAAGCTGAGGATAAAAGAGAATAAGAGATAGGCCTGCTCAAGCTCATCTCACGTGCAGGTTCCACTCATAGAACGACCACTCGCATCTTCGACTCCCAGAGCAGTAGCCAGGTTAGTCTGTAGCAGCAAACGCAAAGGGTGTTGGGGCACTTTAAGGATTCAAATCCTTTGCACGCATCAGCTTGCATGGACTCCAGTCTACTCCACATACGCCAAGTGTCATGTCCAGTGGACAGGATGTAGAGCAGGGAACCAAAACACTGAAGGCAGCAGAATCAAACATGACAGGACTAGGCTTTGAGCTTCAGCTCGTACAAGATAAGCATGGTGTCAATGCACAACACCAGCAATTAGTGGCAACAACCTCCCAGCATTCTGGTTCATGCTAAGTTTGTGCATTCTACAACGCAATTTTAAAAACCCCATTGTCTTTGATTAAGGCCTGTGGTGATGACAAGAGCCTTGTTGTAAATTCTACTTCAGCTGACCCTCCTTTTATTCTCCACTGGGGATGTCAACGGCCCCAATAACATTATCAAAACAATTCACTGTTCTCTCTTGAATGTAGTGGGCAGACAGATTGCTCCATCAAGGCCCTGCTTTTTGTTCCTTCTCTCTCTAAGACTCCGGGGGACGGGACACAACACACATGGCAGGGTCTCTTCAATTGCAACCCCCAGGTTGTGAAACACACTGAGGCTTATCCAGCCCCCTGATTCCCAGCTGTTTGCCACCAAGCAGGAACACCTTAGCTTAGTTAAGCTCAAGTGCCCCCCGTCCCAGAACATACCAAATTGTTTGATGCTCTCCGTACATACCAAATTGAGTTGCTACGGAAGCTCAGTTGGCTTTTAAATAGTCTGAACTGCTCTGCTTACCTCCCCTTCACATTTTCTTATTATTTCAAAAAAAAATTACTGAACATTTTGTAAACTGCCTCGAGAGTCCCTTTGGGGGAGAGAAGTGGGGCAAAAATCCCTGAGCAAATAAATATGGATCGCACAGTCACCTTTCCTGCCACAACCACTTCCAAGGAGCACAAATGAAACGACAAAGCGGACCATCACAAAACGAGTCCTCCTTTTGCTTCTCTACTAGAAATGAAACCGGGATCTAGTAACACCTGCAGATCCCTCCTGCTTTCCCAGCTGTTAATATCAGCCATCAACACCACATTCTGTATGATGTTTGGTCAGCAGAACTACACAGACTGCCTCTTGGTCCCTCTGTCAACCTCTTTATGAGGGCTGAGGAACATCTGTTGCCTCAACAACCAGCTCTCCCCACTACAGACTGCTGAGACTTTATTGTGAGGACAGAACGCATTCAGTTTCCGAACTAGGCACCTCTAAAGTGGTGTCCTCTTATATTTGGCAGGGGAAGATCCAGGATGGTGTCGCGGTTTGGGAGTTGGACACAGACCTGGAAGATCCAGATTCAGTTCTCCTTTCAGCCATGAAGCTTCCTGAGCGACCCTGGGCCAGTCACTCTCTCCCAGCCTCACTTACCCCCCAAGATTGTTGTGAGAAGGGGGACTATGTACACCACTGAGCTCCTTGGAGGAAGGGCAACATAAAAATGTGAAAAATAAATGGCTGTTACCGGCGTCTCCTCTGTATTTTTTTTAAAGATTATGAGCCCTACAGGGGCCCATTTATTTTTTAATATGCAAACCACTTTGTGAAATACTCCCTTTCGAAAGTGGTCTATAAATAAAAATAACACCCACAGGTTGCTCATTCACGAAGGGGCCACGTGCCAAGACAGGCACAACTCACCCCAACTAATCTGAGACTTCCGACTGCCACCATGGTGCCCATCAGCTATTCTCAATGACAGCATTTTTCCGACAAGCCTGACCCCAATTCACTCAAGACTGCTCTCTGCTGGCCTCTGTCCAACATTCATAGGTGCGTTACTGTCTCCATAATCATTTGGCTCAACACGCAGTGGGGTGGGGAAGGATGCTTTTTCCAAGAACCACTCCGTTCTCCTTGCAACCATCCTTTCTCAGCTTCTCTAAGAAGCCTCATTCGTTTTTTGGTTTATCCCCTTGAAAAGGGACCCCCCCCCCAGTCTTTGCTGCTGTGCTCCCCTGCTTTCGGCCTGAAAAAAGGAGGTCAGGGGAGCATTTGCAAGGGCACAGCTAACATACATTCAGCCCCATACACACACACCTGGAGACTGAGTCCACCCTAGTTGCCCCCTCCCCCATCTTTTCTTCCTCCTGCACCACGGGATCAATGTATCATTGCCCTGAGTACATTAAACAGATCTAGGCCAGCAGGCAGCCCCCAGGAGAGAACTAGACATCCCTGCTCACAGGAGGTGGACACTTTTTTTAAAGACGCAGATGGGTCACAGATTACCTCCAAGTCTCCTTTTGTGATGGATTCCTCTTCCACCCGGAACTGCAGGTCTTCTACTTTCCTGCGGCAGAAAGAGAAAAGACCAGGAAATGTTGAGACCAAGATTTAAGTTACTCAATTCAAACCTTGCTTGCTATTTGACAACAGCTGTAGAATAGAACCTGGAAGGAGATTCTTGCCCTTTGATCCATTAAGTTTTACCTTAACATTACATGGGGGGGGAGGGGAGGAAATGACACAATGGCCATTTCAGGCATAGGACATCAGAAGGGGGATTAACCGATCAATGGAGGAGAGGTCGGCAACGACTACATGAGAGCTCTGGGTTGAGTGACAGCCTACCTCCAAGAAACAGATATGGGAGACATACACCTGAGTAGTGCTGGTGACTTCATGCCTGGCTTGTGGACTTCCCAGGACCACCTAGCTAGCCACTATATGGGAGACAGAACCCTAGGCAGACCCTTGTCCACTAGAAGTGTTCTTCTTAACCAAGAGAGTTAGGAGTAGAACCTACATGGAGACAGGCAGTCTACCTCTGGATATCCAACAACGTGGACATCTAAATGAAGGAGAGCTGCGGCTTTCCTGTCCTGCCTGTGGACTTTCTCAAGGCAGCCACTACAGGATGGAAGACCACACACGTCTTTGGTGGCGGGGCTCTTCTCATGCACCTCGGATTCCTGAAGCCCTGCTACTTCCTTTGGACAGCTCCAGGCTTCTGACGCTGCCTCCTCCCTCCCCAGGCCCATTTCCCATACACTACCTCTCTCTAAGACCAGTTGCAGCTCATCTCCCAGCCACCAAACAGCTTTGCCTGCCCTTCTCTGACTTTAAAGCCACTCCACCTATTCTAGGCAGAATCTTAGCCAGCTCAACTACCATAAAAGCCCTTTGCATATTTCAACGATACCTGGAGCCGCACACCTTGAGACCAGGCACATGTGTTCACATGAGCACTGGAGGGGTGTATTGAGTCCAGGCCCAACCTCCCCACCAATACCTTTTCTCCTCTTCTAACTGGTTCAGCAGTTCTGCTTTCTCCTTCTGGACAACATCAATCAGGGTCCGCGCTCGCTGCAAATTGCCTTCCGCTTCAGCGATATACTACGAAAACCAAAAGCATCGCAATCAGAATCGCGTGTTTTTAAACGCTGCAAGAGGAGTGCCACAGGCAGGCAGGCAGCCTAAGCAAATATTAACAGGAAGCAAGACGGTTCCTGCTTCCTGTTAGTGTTCCGGGGCCCCCAGCCTAAAGGCTGCCTGCCTGCTTGTCACTTTCCTCTTGCAGCACCTGTAAAAGCAAGAAACACAACTGCTTGTTAATGAAAAAAATGGAACACAAGGAGTGCTGCAGGAGGGCTGTGGATAACTGAAACTGTGGGTGCCAGGGACGTGTGGTGGGTGGGGAGGCAGAGTCTCCCACTGGCAGAGTGGGGAGGCAGAGTCTCCCACTGAAAAGCGCCGCTGGCACGTGAGGTGTGCATGCACTCAAAGTCAAAGATCGTTTATTGTATTAGCTAATAGCCATCACAATAAGATAAAACATGTAAATCCAAAAATACATCAAGATACAAACAATGATAAAATGATAAAATGAGGTCAAAATCAAGCACAAAAGGCACCTGCACCCATCATGTTAAGGAATCTCCTTTACAATCTACCGCTATTTCCCCCAGGTAGTTGGCATGAATAGTTCTGGCAGCTTCAGCAAACAACGCCACACTATAGGTGACTGATGGGTCACAATCGGAAAGTAACCAATACAATTTCATATGTGTGTTCTTCCCTTGAAGGGTAGCCAAAATAGGCTCCAAAAATCTTACCCTGGGATTTTGATAAAGCTGACAGTGAAGCAGGTAATGTACAATATCTTCAATCTGTCCTGCTCCACAAATACAAAGCCTCAAATGCCTGGGAATGGACATGTGTATGCACTCAGAACCCATGTGTACCTGTTGGTGGGTACGAGATCTATGGCTGTGTGTGTGTGGGGGTGCCTGTTCTCATTTGATTCTCCTCCACCTTACATGTGCTAAACAGGGCGTGTGGCTCAAGATGTATCACATTCCAAACTCCCCAAGTTCAAAAGCTGGAGTAGCCTAGTGGCTTAGAGAGACCAAGGCTGAATCAGAACTTGCTGGGTTCCGATCTCATCTCTGCTATGAACTCATTCGGTGACTTAAGAGAAGCCGCTTCCAGCCTCAGTCTTCCCCACGGGGATACGATGACTCAAGTGCCTTAAGGGGGATTGTAAGAATGACACCGACAATAGATTCGAAGCACTTTTCACGTGTCAGAAAGCGCCAGGCAGGTGTGAAGAGTTATTACTGCCACCGTCGTGGGATTCTGCCAGCCAGTCCCCACTCAGGCCACCCACCTGCTCATGCTGGCCTTTGAGGGTGGCAATCTCCTTCTCCACCTCACAGATGCGGCTGGTTGCCTTGGCCACCTCGGCGCGCTCCAAGTCACGCTCGGCTAGCAGTTGTTCGATGTGCTGCTGTTTCTCCTTTAGAGCCTCCTGCAGGGCCGTCGTGCCCGAGATCTTCCGGGCATAGCGTGAGGAGGTCTCCGTCAGCTGGGGAGGAAGAGGAGATGAACCGTTTCAGCGCGGGGATGCGCGTCTCTGTTCTCCGTCCCTGTGTAATAAACTGCACGTACACTTCGGTGATGATGCCCACAATCATTAAACACTTCCAGAACTTGGGTTTCCAACAACCCAAAACCTGATTCCCAAACAATAGTGTTTCCTTACCAGCCCGCTCCGGCTGGGCCGTCCCCCGACAGAGGAGGCCACGGAACTGACAGAACTGATGGAGGAGCTGCTGGGGCTGTGGGTCAAGGCCGACACGCCCATGGCCATGCGCTTGCTCTTCTTGGCTTTGGCCGGGCTGGTGGAAGGGAAGCCGATGCGGATGACCTTGTGAATTGGAGCGAAGAGGCCAAACTTGGGTGGGCACTGAAAGTATCTGGAGTAGGAAGACGACAGCCAAAATTACATTCTAATTCCCTTCCAGTCTAAAGGTTTTTAACCTCTCACTTAAACACATGGGCAGATCCAAGGGGGCAGGCATGGCTGGGGGGGCATGGCTATGTGGTCCCCCCAAACTGTTGCACCAGTGGGGTGCAAAGTCGGGAGCCAGGGAAATGCCCACTGGGCATGGAACTGGTGGCTGATAGAGCCAAGTTGGAATGTGAGTTGGTCTACCTGCCAGATAGATCTGGGCTCCAAGTCTGGATAGGAGCCCAGGTCTACCCACCCAGCAAATGGCCATGGAAGCCATAAGCTCAACAGGGAGCTCAGTACTACCTCATAGGTAGATCTGGGTTCCAAGTCTAGGCAGAAGCCCAAGTCTTTGCCCAGCAAACAGCCATAGAGGCCATAAGCTCAACCAGAAGCCCAGGTCTACCTGGCAGGTAGATCTGGGCTACTAGACTAGGCTGGAGCCTACGTCTACCTGCCTGGTGAACCTGGGCTCTGGAGTTAAGATAGTGCTCATGGCCCCTCTTCCCCAAACACAAACACTGAATCTACCCCTGGTTAAACAGAAAGCAGCTTCTCCCCCAAAGAACCTACTCAGGTCTTCATCGGAAGCCCTGCTCTATATCTCACTTTGGTCTGGAGACACAGTCATGGAAGCTACATTTTTTGTGTTAGGCAATACACCTTTCTACCCAAATGGCAAGAGTTTGAGCAGTGCACTTCACAACACAAATAAGACATGGAGGTGTCTGATCTAGAACTTAAGTGCCAGGAACCTAGAACCTCGCGGGCAGGGCAGGGCAGTGCCACAATGCCTCACCTGGAGGCTGCGCCTGGCCCAGTGGAGGTCGCGCCAGCCTTCCAGGTACTCTTGCCCTGTGTGATGTTGCCACCCCCTTATCTCCACCTCCACTACCTGTCCCTTCCTTTGTCTCTGCCTCCCTTTTACCTGTTTCTACATTGTGAGCTGTTTGGGGCAGGGACTTGTCTCCCCACTTCTTGCAAAGTGCCATGCACCACAGGTTGGCACTATAACAGATGCGCAGACAGTTTACAAACATGTAAGCAAAATGCACACAGCTGAGCCCTGACCCCACTTGCTGTAAACACAATCACTGTGCATGTGGGCGATGACCCCCTTCCCGATGAGGGCTTGTGGAGTCGCCGGTAATATTGTCCCCACTAAGGACGGAAAAGCCAACTTAAGACTTTTGCAGGCACTCTGTCGTCCCAGATGTGAGCAGCTGCTCCCCAACGGTCGCCCTGAGAGCGCACAGGCAGCCAGACAACTGGGACAGCTGCCAGGGGAGGGGGTGCAAGCCAAGTATATAGCAGCCTGAAGCAACGTTCCACCCAGAGGAGGAAATGAATTCTTGGCAAGCAGCTGTCTGAGCCCGTCTTTTCCAAACCACGTCTATAAATCTCAAAAAAAACACACAACAACAGACACTTTTGCTGGTAGCCGAGGAAAAAGACCTACAAAGAAGTCAAAAGCCATGTGACTGCCAGGCCCAATGAAAAAGGTCTCCTCTCCCAAGTTCAGCTTCCTCTGACTTGGCACCATTTTTAAAAATGTGTTAAACCCCACTGTTCGTCACAAATCCAACACTGATTTTTAAAAGAATTAAAAACAAACCAAAACGTAACATAAAAATACGTAAATAACTATCCAATCCAAAATATATGTCTAGATGTTGTTCTCATTGAGGTCAGTCCATAGCAGGACGACAGAGCGAGTGAGTGCTTTTCCAATAGAAATGCCACCCACTCACCTTCCTGACACCATCTCAGTGCCCAACTGTACTGTACTTTATCAGCCACATCTCCAGTCCTAATCCTGCCATCGTCTGCCCCACCTGGGAAAGGGTCAAAGCGGAGGGCCACAGCATCTGCTTTGCTTGCAGAAGGTCCCAGATTCAAGTTGCGGCAGCATCTCCAGTCTGGAATTGTGGAGAATTACTGCCGGTCAGTGCTGATAATTCTGAGTTCCACGGACCAAGGGTCTGACTCAGCCGAAAGGAGGCATCTCAAATCATTTCTCCTTCAGAATCCTAAACAGCCTGGCCCAATTTTTCTTAGTCTCTACTGACTTCCACCTGTTTCAATAAGGCCACACAAAAATGACAAGCAACGCACCGATCTACGAGTCCATGCACACAGACCACTGGAGACCTCACATATTTCAGTACCTCGTTCCAGCCACAGCTCCATCGTTCTTCCCCAAAGGTTCATCCAGCTCCACACCACACCACTCCCCTTTGGCAAAATCCGTCTCTCCCACGTAGCGCACGACACCTGTTTTCGTCCCACCAACCTGTTAAGACATTTTAAGGGGAAGACAAACATACTTGTTAAAAGACACACATCTAGCGAGATGCGAAAGTTATGTGTGGTCCAAAGTGAAAACGGGGTCCATTTCAATAACGGTACCATTGCACCTCATCTTGGATGCAGCTGACTTGTGCGGATTCAGCTTCATGCAGTTGGCCAGCTACAGTTTAAGTTCAAAAGTTTAAAAGGCCAACAGTTTAAACAGCGCAGGTGATTCTTTCCACCGTTCCACTTACTTAAACACTTACTTAGGGCGCAGTTCTAACCAACTTTCCAGCACTGACGTAGCCGCAATGTAGCCCCAAGGCAAGGTAACAAACATGCCCTTACCTTGACGGCGCCCCCTTGACTGTCTCCCCACCGCAGGATGCAGTACATGCCACACATTGGCACAGCTATGTCAGTGCTGGAAAGTTGGTTAGGATTGCCCTTCATGCTCAAGACTGAGCACGAGATCAGAGAACGAAGCTACTATTCTTTGGTCGGTTTCCAGTTCCCGCCTGGCTCTCGTAATTTTTAAATATTTCCCAGATATAAGGGATTTTCAAGGCAATTCGGAGCACACACAATTTTAGCTTTACACATTGGCTCTGGAATGTAGCCCTCTTGTAAGACAAGAGTTGACTACAGTGGGTCCTCGGTATTCCAGGACCCCCTGTGGATACCGAATTCCATGGATAATGACATCCACGCCACAATTTGAGGTGTTGCAATTGTTTACCCGGGGGTTTACTTGGCCCTCCGGAACCCACACATGGCCTCCCGGCCTCCTGGGTACAACTGGAAGGCACATCCGGTTCGTGTCAGCAAACCTGAAGTGCCTTGCAGTTGTGTTTGGGAGACCTTCTGAGCCTCTCCAGCTGTGGACTCAGTCTCCAAGGTCATTCAAATCTGTGAATGTTAAGCCCATGGCACTGTATATCGTATTCCAAAGTCTAGATCTTACATAACTATAACTTTTATATATATATATATAAAAAGAGCCTTGCTGGATCAGCTCTAAGGCCCAAGTAGGCTGACATCCTGTTTCCCACCACCAAATGCCTTTGTCTCATGTTTCCTAGAGGCAAACAGCCCTCCCTTGCAACCAGTATTCAGAGCTCCACTGCCTCCAACTATGAAGAATTAAAGGCACACTTGAGATTGAAGCCATCTATCAGAGAGGATGCACAGAAGATGCTGGGCGGCTGAAATGTGATAGCCAATCCCCTCAGGGACCTCAGTCAGTTTTAAAACACAGAACAAGCACATTTTAAAACCACACCTCTGCCTTTTCACCCGTGCGCAGCTGCACGGACAGCGGGAGGGGCACAAAAGCCTTTGCACATGTGGAAGTCAGTCTAGTCTTTTCGGCTTAAGTTTATGGTCCCACCTGAGCTCACATGGAAGTTTCACGGTCGTGTGCTATTAAAAGCAGTTGCTCATTCCTCTCTGCCTGCTACGAAGGAACTAGCAAGCAGACTTCTGTGCCAACAACAGAGTCCTGTTAATGCCAAGCCCCTGCTAGAACTCAGCTCCTGAAACTTTCCAGCTGTTGGATGCCGTGCAGGGACAGCTATTGGGTGATATGAAATTTTATTTCTATCTATAGTATTATCTGACCAGTAAGCAGATTTATTTGGCCATGATAAACAGGTGCTACTGTGTAAATAGGAATCCGTTCCCCCCAAAGCAAACAGTATCGCCCCCCCCAGCCTGCCTGTTCTAGCCAGCTACAACTGCCAATACTGATCCAATCAGCGTATTAAGGGTTTGTTTGGTTTTTAAATCTTGATTGGTTCGATGGCTCTGGAATCAATGCACTCAGTACTAGGTATTTGAGCACTGACAGAATAAATACCGTTTATGACCATTGAGCAAGGAAAGGGCCCTTTCTCTAGGTCTGTGCAGAAGATTAATAGATGCTGTCTCAAAGGGAACCAAGAAGGTATTTCTTCAAAGAGCACCGATATCTATTGGCGATGCTTGGGTTGCCACTCTGCAAAGAACTACCTTGTTTTTCCAGCTTGTGTCTTTTTCTTCAGACAGATGGGAGGCAAAACGTAATGGGAGGCAAAACGTAATCTCAAACCACATTTTTGAAGATGGCGGCTACTTTGCCATATCCCTTTCCTGCCCCCCCCCCCCCGTAGCAGATTTCTCCTCCATTTCTCCAACTAGAAAGTGACCAGGAAACAGAGTTCGCCCCCAGGAAACAGGATATCTAGTGTGAGTGGGGGGGGGGTTTACTCTGTACATGCCCAGAGGAACACTTCCAATTGGTACTGAACCAAGCCGTGAGTGCTGGAGTCAGATTCTGGACTTTGAACCCTGCATACAACTAACGTTTAGCAGTCAAACATGCCTTTCTCTCTAACGTTCTGCTTGCAGCGCATTCCGTCAAGGCGCTGCGCTCAATGCGCCTCCAGTGAAGAGAAGGGTGGGCGTTCTTGCAGCAGCGACAACCTCACAATTACGAGGCCTGATAATTCTAGGCTCTCTCTTCTCTCCAGGCTCTCAAAGGGATTATTTTCATGTTGCAGCCGGAGGGGTGCATTTGGAAGGCTCTTTGATACACTCTCCTCTCGTTGCTGCTACACTAAAGGGATGAACATGTGAATCCATAACCCTGCTTTGGAAAGGAGGACGGGACTGGCTTAAGAACAATCCCTATTCTAGACAGGCAGCCTTATAAGTAGAGGTGGGAGAAAATGGTTTTATTTTGTTCACGGATTTCAGTGCTTTCCAGAGTCAGAGGTGCAGAAAGCAGTGTTATGTGTTTTTATTTCATTAACTCCGTTTAAGGCTGCACTGGGCAGAGGAGCTTTAGAAAATGTCCATGCCTTGTTTATGGGTGAAATCCCACTGATTCACATTACGCGCGCTCAAAAGTCAAGAAATCAAGATGAAGAGAACTTGCAAATATTGTGGGAAAAGTGCAACCTAAATCATTGAAGCATCTTTCCTATGACGGGGGGCTAAAGACCTGAAGGTTTTTAAATTGAGGAAAAAAAAAAAAGATAAATCTCTGTCACATTGCCCCTCAGTTTCACAAATCATGTTTGTTTATAACAAGTTAACTATAAATGCTAATCTGTAAAATAGAATCATTCCCCCCAAAAGCAAATAGGTTACATTAAAGCCCCCACCCCGCCCCGCCAGTTAAAGCCAGCTGAAAAAACTTGAATTTCTGTCTCATCCCTTTACTGGTTACATTCAAAATGCCAAAGTGGCTTCTTTTCCCACTTTCGCCCAGTTAGTTGGCTGTCTAGGGTCATGAGGTCAAATGCACCCAAAATCCTAAGATGGATTATGGGGATGTCACCAAGATTGTCAAGCCTTGAAAAAAATGGGACAACGATCTGTTAACTGGGGTGGTAAAGGAAGAGAATGAGCAGGAACCTTCAAATGGCCTAAGATTAAGAACATAAGAAGAGCCCCGCTGGACCAGGCCAAAGGCCCATCTAGTCCAGCTCCCTATATCTCACAGTGGCCCACTTGGCTGCCTGTTCTCCAGTGGTAAAGCACCTGCTCAGAAGGTCTCAGGTTCAATCCCCAGTGTCTCCGAGTAGAGCTAGGAAAGATCCCATCTGAAAATCTGAAGAGATGCTGTCGGTCAGTGTAGGCAACATTGAAAACGATGCACCAAGAGCCAAAACTCGGTAGAAGGCAGCTTCATCAGGAGCATCCGAAGCTGGGAGGCAGAGCACCTGCTTTGCTTAAGAGCCAGGTCACAAGACACCACTGTTTTAGCAGGGGACAGCAACTTTTCTATTACCTGCTTGTGGGTACCTCTTTTGCACCTTTCTTTAAGATTATGAGCTCTTTGAGGACAGGGAACTGTCCTGATTTCAGTCATTCAGCTAAGTACACTTTTGGGGGGGGGGGGTGAGGTGTGAGTACACACACATATTAT
Organism: Tiliqua scincoides; assembly: GCF_035046505.1. Classification (NCBI taxonomy): domain Eukaryota; kingdom Metazoa; phylum Chordata; class Lepidosauria; order Squamata; family Scincidae; genus Tiliqua; species Tiliqua scincoides. Next base: position 56,376,430 of record NC_089828.1, read on the forward strand.
ATAAAAACATATTATATTAAAAGATGTAGTTAGGGCTGGAAAAGACTAGGGCTTGAGATTCTGGGAGCCACTGCCAGACAGTGCTGGCCAGGACACACCATTGATTCTGACCAGTGACTCCAGAGAAAGGCGGTTTCATGCCATCTTATGCGCTTCCTGCCTTTGCACCAAGAACCCTCTGTTCCAGCTCCTAATAATGACTTGGAAATAAGCACAAAATAGCAACCAGCCAAAGATTGTGCCCTACAGTCGCGCTTTAATGCACTTCTTCATTCAACTACATTAAGGAAAACCTCAACTCGGAGCTCAAAAGAGAGCCAAAAAGCAATTACTCCCTTATTTCCTTAATGGAGTAAAAAGCTTCATGCAGCCGAACAGGGTTTTTCTGAACACAGCCAGAGACCAAGATAAAAGTCAGTGAACGGGAAAATAAAAAAGACTGGAGGCCTCTTCCATATGATTTAAATCAGGGGTGCTCAATAGGTGAATCGCGATCTACCGGTAGATCGCGAGGCAAAATGAGTAGATCGCGGAGTGCCAGACCCCCCCCCTTTCAGTTGCCTCTGGGAGGAAACGCCGGGAGTAAGGCCCATTGTACTCAATGGGCCTTACTCCCAGGTAAGTGTGGCTAGGATTGCAGCCTCACAGCCTAATCCTAGGCATGTCTACTCAGGAGTAAGTCCTGTTATACTCAGTGGGGCTCAAGGTACACCAACATACATTGTACACATAAATGTTATATGTTATGATGGCGCGAACATTGTAAAAAAAACTCTGGTAGATCTCCGGGCCTTGCTGGGTTTCATAGTAGCTCTCGAGCCAAAAAAGTGTGAGCACCCCTGATTTAAATCACAGGAGTGCCTTAGCAAGTCCCTGCTATGCAAAGAAACATTATGGAAGAGGCTCATACGGGATAAAAGTTATGGGGGCATTTCACATACTGCAGCCACCAAGATGAATTTTGAAGTTATAACTTCTGCCTGATTCTCACTAGAGGTTCAGGGCAAGCGAACATACTAGAGAGGTGAACTACATGTGTGAAATCAAATGTTGTTGACATGCATACCACAGAGACTCATTTAGGGCTCTTGTGCTGCTAACTGGGAACTCTGGTTTTTAGATTCTAGATTGCACAGAGAGAATCCCATTCACACTCAATTTATACTGGTGTGTACACGATGGGGACATTCAGCTGAGCCAGATCTTTTCTGGGGATGGGAATGGATGTCAGTGGCAGAATTCTTTCTCTACATGCTCTACATGCAGAGGGTCCCAAGCTCAATCAAGATCCCTGTCTGAAACCCTGAAGAGCCAGTCTGCGTTGGCAATACTGAATTGGATGGACACAGCAAGGCAGCTTCTCTGCCCAGCTAGTGCTCAACAATGCATAATTCTTAGGTGGGGCTCATGGAGTGAAATGTTAGCAGGGTGCCCCTATTTTTATCAATGGGGACTGCAAAAGAACTTTGATGACTCATCAGAATCACCAATGATTTCGACAAAGCTCCACCAGCATACTCCACCACAATCTACTGAATGACCACAATGAGAAAAATCAGGCGATTGGTTTACACATCTGTGAATACACCAAAGTATTAAATCCTTTTTTACTTTTAATAACGATCTAGAAAGCTTGTCCCTGCTTCATTGGCAGGAAGACGGGAAGACAGACCATGTGTCCCAAATTAGAGCTGCAGAGAGCATCAGTCACAACAACTTCCTGAGTGATTCTCAGATTGTGCCACGAGTCTCAACCATCATTTTTGCACCGCAGAAAAAATTTCCATGATTGGAGTCTCACAGCAAATGGGCTATTTGTTTAATATAGTTATTTCTTGCTTTCCATACCTTCCAACAGTTGGGCTACCTAGCTCAGTATTGTCTACACCAGGGGTATCAAACATAAGGCCTTTGGGCCAGATGTGCCCCTCCCATAAAGATCTTTATCCAGCCCCCATAACTGACCTGTCCCAATTCTGCTCTAACAGCAGGGCCACTTCTGCTGAGGTGTCACTTTGCAGATCACCTCTTAGCTGCTGAACTGCAAAGTAACAGCACGGCTGGAAGGGCGGCCCACATGATAATTGGGCTCTCCCATATCTTGAAACTATGATCATGATTTGCACATTTTCTCTCCTGTCACTTGCAGTTAATGAGTTTCTAGGTGAGAACAAAGTGCTTATTTCTGGCAATGACCTGCTTAATGACATCACTTCCTGCTTAATGACATCACTTCCGGCCCTTAGCAGGCACCACAAATGCTACCCAGACCACTATACGAAATGTATTTGACACCCCTGAAAGTAGCTCTCCAGGAGCGGCACAAGAGGTGGTCACTTGGACCCTTGGCTGCCAACCAATCAGAAAGCAGTTCCCGGCACGTAGCTGAGCAGGCTGTGTCTGCCAGCGCTACTGGCCTGCCAATTATTCTGTGCCCTGCAGAGGAATCAAGGCAGCAGCTCCTTTGACAGGGGAGTGGCATTAGAGTGAGTTTATGCTGTACAGCTCAGCACATTTGTCTTCAGCTTGGCTGGCATCGCTGGGCGTTTGGTTCATGCGGCAGCAGACCTGGAAGGGCTGTGCCTCATTTCATTCCATATGTCTGATGCAAGGGGAGGCAGAGAGGTCATAAGATCATAAGAAGAGCCTTGCTGGATCGGGCCCAGGGCCCATCTAGTCCAGCCTCTTGTACCCCAAAGTGGCCTACCGGAGTTGCAAAGTGGCATTCACAGGAACCCACTGCAACCCTGGTCACCTTACCCTCCAGAAAAACATGCAAAACCTTTGTTCCAAGAGGCCTACAGGAGAATGGACCATACTGACAAGAACTTGCCCCTTTCTCCTTGTTTCCACTAGATTGCTTCTGCAGGTTTTCACATCAGTTCTGCTCTCAGCCCCAATTCCTCCCTTGTAAACACAAGCACAAGGAACCATTACAGGGAATGGCCAAGCTGCACGTGCCCGACCCCGATCCCCCTACAAAGTGGATGTGCACCTTTATGTATACCAAGAGGAAGAGATGGCACAGACCTCCCATTCCCTGCAGCGGCCCACATGCTGTTTTAATGGCTCACACGCTGTTTTTAAAACAGTAAACACCATAAAATCCTAAACAAATCAAATAATTAATATGACAAAAGATTAAGGCTACGGCTCTCCTGCTTACAACCAAGTTAACAGCTTTCGAAAATCAAAACGGTTTTACCCTGTTCCTAAAGCCAACACTTGAGTCTTTCTGGCAAGAAGTCACAGGACTGGGGTGCCACCAATTGTACTCTACTCTCAAAGGGAGCCTTCTTGGAACATAAGAACACAAGCAGAGCCCTGTCGGATCAGACCAAAGATTGAACTAGTCCAGAATTCCTGTTGGTCCCCGTAACTGACAGTCAATGGGAGGGGGTGCATTCTGCTTTCCGAACCAATGAGAAAGTGCATCTAACTGAGCCATTAGTTCCAAAAAAAGAGTTCAAAGAATGAGTAACAAACCACCTGCCCTTTCACTATTCATTTACCTATTTACTTATTTTCCCTGAAGCCTCCAGAGTTCGTTTCATTTGCTACCACCAAGAGGCCACCATTGGTTTCCCCCCAATACATCAGGACTTCTTTAAATCCAGTTATTTAACCAACTAGTCAATGAGATGGTGTTGTCTGAACAAAAGCTAATATTTTTTAAGCACCCATCTGAAACTTTACCTCATTTTGGGGGGGGACGGGGACTGGACTACAGACATTCCCCTAATAAGAACAAGTAAGGCAGACTCCTCGAGCAGCAGATTTTGTAAGGTGCCCCATACCCACCCACCACCATCTTGGCCAGTCTCCCACCTGCTTGTCCCTGCCTTTAAGCTGATTTTAAAAAAGAAGAAGCACGTGGGAAGACCAAGTAGTTGCGCAGAGTGCCTCAATACTCCAGGACAGTGGTTCCCAAACTGGGACACCCAAGGGCACCGCAGTGAGCAAACAGGGCGCCACAGGATGTCCCCAGCAGACGATTCTTACTGGCTTTCCCAGGCATTGCCATCTTGAATCATGCAAGATCACGTGCATTTTAATGCGGCAGTGCCCAGGAAAGCCAGGCAATGGAACCACTGTGACTGCAGTAAGTTTGGAACCACTGCTCTAAGCCACTACACCAGGGGTGCTCACACTTTTTTGGCTCGAGAGCTACTTTGAAACCCAGCAAGGCCCGGAGATCTGCCAGAGTTTTTTTTTTTACAATGTTCGCGCCATCATAACATATAACATTTATGTGTACAATGTATGTTGGTGTACCTTGAGCCCCACTGAGTATAACAGGACTTACTCCTGAGTAGACATGCCTAGGATTAGGCTGTGAGGCTGCAATCCTAGCCACACTTACCTGGGAGTAAGGCCCATTGAGTACAATGGGCCTTACTCCCGGTGTTTCCTCCCAGAGGCACCTGAAAGGGGGGGTCGGCACTCCGCGATCTACTCATTTGGCCTCGCGATCTACCGGTAGATCGCGATCCACCTATTGAGCACCCCTGCACTACACATTCTTCCCCAAGACTTTCACTTCCTGCTTTTTTAAGTCACCTTTGTAATGGCAGGCAGTGCACAAGGGGGCAAAGCAAAGTGGGGGGGGAACAGCAATGGCTCGCGTCAGGCTGGCCCTATTTTAGGGGAGGAGCTTTTTTGATGCCAGATCCTGAGCAACCACCACTGAACTTCCAGCTTTCAGTCTTAAACCCACCCCTCTCATTTTACAAGTTCAGCACCACCAGCATCCAACAAAAGTAACCGAAGACTCACCAGGACTCGGTCTCCAAGTCGGAAGTCTTTATCGCCTTTCTTCACCGACCCACTGTCAGACAGGTTGGAGCCCGATTCATTCCCCGTCTTCATGGCACTGTTGAGGACGCTCTCCCGCAGAGGGATGACGCGGGTGGAGAGAGGCGGCGTGGAGGTCCCCGAGTGGAGCGACAAGTTCTGAGCCGTGAGAGACTCCACGGAATGGGCATCGCTTCCCGAGCCCTCCGCCGTGGGCTGGCGGGTCAGCTTGGAAGGCCGCGTGAAAATCCCTTGCAGCGGCTGGCACTCAAAGTAGCGCACTCCCCCCACGGAACCATCATTCTTCCCCACTGGGTCGTCCAGAACAACCCCCGCCCACTGTCCAGGGGCAAATTGGGTCTCTCCGAGGTACTGGATCACGCCCGGCTTCACGCCATTCACCCAGACGCGTTCGCCCACCACAAAGTCGCCCAGGAAGTCATCCCCCACCTCCGCGACTTTTGACCCCTGCGGTTTCTCAGTTGCAGCTGCAGAACTGGAACCCTGTTTGTGTGACGGTGATCCTGTAAAAAACCAAGAATCTATTAGAATACATCTATCAGTAAGGAAGACAACCCTGCATCAAGGATGACCGATCACTCACAGAATGTCTTCCAGCCCGATTGTAGCTGAAAGCCATATCTCTGGGTCCACCACTTTGCCGGTAGGCTCCAACCCCAACCTCCCCTATTCTCAAAGGTTGGCAATCTTGCAACACCACCAGCTCCTGCCTCAGAAATCTCAGGTTTTTGAATGCATCTAGCCTGCCTGGCAACCCCATTTCAGACGTTTGTGCCCAACACTTGTGCTCACGCATGGAGTCCCAGAATGCGCAAAGACGGGAATAAAGAACTGACATGAAGAAGCAACTGAACAGGTTCACCTCTGCCAACTCTGTTCAGTTCTACCTAACCGACACTGTGCCCCGACCATTCCTCTGGCTCTGTAAAGAAGTTTTAAGTGAACCTGACAACTCTCCTACCAGCCCCCAGAAAAGTCTCCTGGCTAAAACGCTGCCAGCTATGCCCCTGATCAAAAGCTAAAAGGTGTTCTGCTCCACTTGGTGCCCTGCGCTTTCTGCTCATATCAGTCAAAGCATGACTGACCTTTTAAAAGGTACCAGCTTTCAACCAGCAGCCTGCGGCTGGAACCCGGCCTGCAGACAACCATCAGTGGGAAAATCTCCTCTGTCCAAAGAGAACAGAAGACCCAACTCAAAAAACCACACCGCAGCCCGAACACGGCCCGGCTGCCTGCCCCAACTTTCCCACAGGCCGCAGGATCTACCGTTTAATCCCGTTAGTCCTGCAAAACGGTTGTGCCAAGAATGCCAGCTGTCAAGAAGAGCAGAACGCCAACAGAGCTGCCCTGTTTCCATGGTTATCTGGGAGACGGAGAAAAAGGATGCCTTGGTGGAGGAGAAAAGACAGAAGACAACGAAAACCAGACTTTTCTCAAATGCCAACTGGATTTAAAAAAAAATGAGGAGGGGACACAAGGGGAGGAGGTTGTATGTTTTTGGTCAAGCATCTCTCCAAGAACAAGAACTTCAGGCAAAATGTTTGGTGGGGGGGATTGGAGATCTGTGGTAGAGGAGACACTGGGCCCTCCCTATCCATGGGCTCCTGGAGATTTAACTCGACACAGATGCCAAGCCCACATCTCCCAGAAGCACCTCCTGGCTGCAACCAGAAGGAACCTCCAGTCATGCCCGGGAGGCCTTTTGAGGTTTGGGGAGGTCGCGCACGGCCTTTTGGAGGCTTCTGAAAGCCGCTTCCTGTTTGGCCGACGGATTTCACCATCTGTGTTTGGTATCTGAAGGGAGTCCTGGAAAGGACCCACCCCCTGCAGAGCCCGCTGCATATTGCATGCGGGAGACCCCAGGTCCAATCCCCAGCAGCGTCACCAAGCAGGCCTGGGAGAGAGCTCTGCCTGAGCATCCTGCAGAGCTGCTGCCAACCAGCGCAGGCCATGCTGTACTGACTCGTCAATAGGCAGCTTCGCCTGTCCAAGGACAGCAGAGCCCTAAGAACCTCAAAACCGTTCATCAGCAGCCTTTGCAACCGAGTTGCCACCCACTTCTCGAGAAGTCTCCAAATCACATGTGATCTTTAAAGCCCCATTTGCAGAGGGCACACTTGCAGATGGGCGATGACAGTGCTCCTCAGATCCAACCACGTGACAGTGTGGCCAGAGCAGATAAGGCCGCAGGGCAAGCTCGTGGCGAGGAGAACCCGGGGGGTAAGAGAGACAGATCACACCTACCAAAAGTTGGAGAGAAGGCAAAAACATAAATAAGGGAGGCGGGGATCTGGGAGGGGAGAAATCCTTTGGCTTGAAAGCCCAGCTGCTCACTGTGAAGCATAAAATACACGTTTGTGAGGCCTGAGAGACAGCCCCATCCATTAACGTTCCTGCAGAATCTGCCTCCTGGCTCGGTTTAGTGCCGAAACAAATACGGCACTGTCAGCTGGGGAGCAGAGAGGGGTGAGAGAACAGCCCCCTCCGGAGCGCATTGTTTTTGAATCACAGCTGGGCAGCTGGCAAGTGTGGTCCCCCTGCCCCCATTTTCTAGATACTGGTTAAGATACTGTCCCCACTTTTGGCTCTTGGGGAGGTGCCTTGATAATATTTCCAGCACAGAACCTCAAAGAGCTACCTCAAAAGCCTCTGAGCTGTGGGGCTTAGAGCACTTCTTGGACTGGTCTTTCCAGACGGTGCTGCCGCCTCGATGGCACTCTTGGAGGGGCCAACACAGACGTTGAGGCTTGTGGTCAGCACAGAGCATGGATGGTGGGGATCCCCAGAGCATGACTGCTGGAAGCTCTGAATCAGGAAGGCCTCCCCCAGCACCTTATTATAGGGAGGTTAAGTTCCCATTTTTCTAAAGGCTGCCAGTAAATCAGTATGGTGCACACCCCCAAACCAGCCCACCTTCTGTGCAATTAGGGGCAGGATTGAGCACAACCTGCTCTGTTTTCCTAATCCTAAACACCCACCTCACCCCTCTGAATGGCCCCCTTAATCACAACTCCAGTACTGCTTAAAAGTATCTTCGAGAATAGATCACAGGTGAGGGCAGTTCAGAGACCCCCTCCCCAAAGTGATTAGGAGAAAGAGGAACTTATACTAGAAAGGGGAGCATTCCCCTTTCCTGAGCTGCATCAGGGCTGAATCGAACCTGGCTCTTCTAGGTTTCAGTCCAACACCAGAACTACTACACCCTCCCGGCTCTCTTTTTTAATTGCCTTTTAAAACCATGATTGCTTTTAAACAGTTGCCCTTTCTGTGCCACTCTGGATTTCGTGGAGAAAATATAAAGAAATTAAAGAATATGTATCCTGAAGAGGTTTTTATTAAGACTGGGGACAGGATAGCTACTAGGTAGAGAGGGAAAAAAATTGTAAGCTGCCTTGGACACCTCCCTACAGGCAGGGAAAAGCTGGGATATAAATAGTTTTGCAAGAGATCAGCTGCTCAAAGCATCATTACAAAAAAAATTTTCGCATCCAGCTTAAGAAAAAAGCACAAAGAAATTGATGGGATAAACCAATTCTGCATTACCTTGGAGAACGTACTGGGAATTTTTCACACACAGAGATTGTGCACAAAGATTTTTTTTTAAAAGAGTTTGCAAAAAAGTTGAATTTGCTGATGGATCAGGGGGCACAACAGACCTCCAAGAGGACTCAGCAGCTGGCAGGCATCCACTGACATGGGACGTAAGCGGCCAAACAAAAGACGCTGTCTCTTTTTTTTCCTCCTTTTTTCAAATATTTGACCAGAAACTGTAAAGAGCTACTGTACGTTAAAAGGCAATAAAAGAACCAATTGTGCAAGATTCATTTCACACCCTGGGGATCAACAGTATTCACTGTACCAAGTGTCTGCTGCTATTTTAAAGGGGAGGGGGGGAGAGAAGAGAGTTTCTTTAAAAAAGAAACCTTTTTTTTTTCTTCTTAATTGAACATTCCAGGATGTAAACAAGGAAAAAACAGGGACAAGTTTGGATTCATAACCCTAGGAAAAAAAAATTCAAAAGGATTGTTCAATACAAAACAGATGCTGGAGAGGGGGTGTCTTCTAAACTGATCTGGGAAGAGGAGAGGAGGTGGGGGGTTTTGAATTTCATGCATTGGTTTGCAAGTGCCAATCAAATCTTTGTCTGCTCTGTCATCATCATCATCAGGGCTGGGGAAGGGCCGCTGCTCTCATAAACACAGGAAGCTACCAGACTGAGTCAGACCAGGGCTTCATCAAGTCAGCCTCAGGTTCTGGGGCTTCACCCACAGGCAAAGCTCTCTGCCAGGACCCCATGGTACTTTCTCATGCATGTACTCACACCCACCCATTTCCTCCATAAATCTGTCCAATGCTCCTTTAAAGGCATCTAGGCCAGTTGCCATCACCACATCCTATGGCAAGGAGTTCCACAATTACATAGCAGACAAAGGTGACACGGGGGGGGGGGGAGGCTTTGAAGGAAACCCACTACTGGAGGGTGAGAGATGGCACGAGCAGCTGAACAGCCCTTATTTTACCTTCTCAGTCATCTCAGAAGGAGACGGTTCAGGTGCTCTTAGAGCCATCAAGGTCTCTCTGCCCTTGGTACCCCAGTGCAGAGGGAGGGCTGACATCTCTCCTCCCCTCCTGCCCATGGGCTTCCTCAACTGAACTGGGCCAGTTCAACGCACAGATTGGTTGGCAACCTTCAGTCTCAAAAGACTCTGGTATAAGCCTACAGCACCTGGTATTCCCAGGCGGTCTCCCATCCAAGTACTAACCAGGCCTAACCCTGCTTAGCTTCCAAGATCAGATGAGATTGGGCATGTGCAGGGTAACAGTTGAAGATCCCAGTTTAATCTCCAGTAGCAGCACCAAAAAGGAACTCGTCCCAGACCCTGGGAAGTCACTGCCAGACCAGTGATTTTCAACCAGTCTGCCCCGAAAGGCTTGCAGGTGTGCCGCAGAAGCTGAAAAACTCATCTGGGTTTTGTGACTCTGTTTCCAGGGCAACCGTTTGTAGGAATGGATTGTCCTCAGCTAGTGGAGGGACAAACAATTCTTTATTACAGACAGTTGCCCTAGAGATAGAGCCAGAGAACCCAGAAAAGTCCCCCAGAAGTGACCACAAGAGGCAAAGACCATAGAGAAGAACCACAGAAAATCACTGGTGTAGACAATACTGGGCTATGGAAGCCAAGGGGCTTCTAAGACAACTTCATACGTTCAGCAAACATTTGCAACAGCTGAACACATTCCCTAGCTCCTGGTGCGCCCTGCATATACAGGAACATTGCCCTGATTCAGACACATTGTGCTCAAGTTATAAACCCCACGGTTCAGCTTTTCTTGCAGCAAGATCAGGAATTCCTCTCCACTACTGAGAAACTCCGGCAATCCCAAAGAGCGTTCCAGTCAGCCGCGAACAGACCCCCATGTCTTACCTTCCTTTGTGGCAGTGGCAGTTGTGGCCGTAGTGGTCCCTGTCCCACTGGGTCGCCCAACTGGGCTGGAGTGCTTCCCAGCCCTGCCGGGGATTTTAAGTCCACTGGGCTTCAGCATGGTGCCCAGGTCTTTCAGGGCTGAAGGGACAGGATGAACGTTGGCCTCCAATCAATTACTTGGTGCCGCGGTGTCAGACATCTGAACGAGGGAGCCCGTAGTCCATCTTCTGAGACATGGAGAGAGAAAAGACACCCAAGTGAAGATTTCAGGGGTAAGAGGCAAGAGTGGAAGAAAAAGCAAACCATTGGACCTAGCCAAGGTTCAGTGGGGCTTTGCAGGCAGAAGTTCCCCGGTCCAAGCACCCATCTTGGAATTCTCTTGGCTTTCTTGCAGGTCTCAACTGCCCACCCCCCTTACGTCAGCCACTGGGACTCCCGCCAGAGGTCTCCCTCGCATTCATTCAGCCTTGACTCATGCCTTAATGACTTCCTGTCGCGGCTGCTGCCATTCCGACTGTTACGATGGCTATAAAGTCTTGCAGAGTTTATTCCACCGAAGGCAGCCAGGCCACTATTTCCCACCTCTCTCCCCAACACAGCATCATTCCGGTAACCGTAGGGTTTTCACCAGTGCCCCGGAAAAAACACCAGCCTCTAGGCAGAGCCTGCCAAGAGGAGCAAAAAAGACCCATCGCTGCCCAGTAAACCTCAGAGGGGGAGGTGACCTGGAGGGTACCTTGCCAAGGGCACCCTCAAATCCAGAGCTGATCTTGCCGTCTTCACATGCTCTATTCATTATACATAATGCAGCATGTCATAGGTTGCCAGACCCTATGCATCAAAAACCCTATGATTCCTTGGAGGGGGGCGGAGCTTGGTGAGGTCACAACATGCAGGTCCCTGGGGGGAAAAATGGGGAAATCTGGTTACTGGGAAGGTGCCCCAAAATGGCTGAAGGTTAACCTTTGCCCTCTGTCTACCAGGTCATTTTTGGTCAACTGGCCACACCAAGAATACACGGACCACTTTTCAGGGGACGGTTGTCATGCTTTTAAAAGAGGAACACATGTACGAGGCACTCCTGTGGTCATATAACGTGCGCACATCCCTAAATGCACATACAACACAAGACATGACTAGTCCTCGTTAGCCCACATCTGGCCAGTCAATTGACCAAATGCTGCCGGAATAGTCACTGTCCAACCCTTGAGCCTGCTCTTGAGGAAGACAATGCAGTGGCATAGCTAAAGGGGTGGGCGGGGGGTATATTGCCCCAGGTACTACGCCCTGAAGGAGTGCCAATTCACACTCCCAACAGTGCTCAAAGCAGCTCAAAAGTGCTCCAAGCACACCGCAAACCCAGAAGGAATTGGCAGTTGTTTCATGGCGTAGCTAAGGCATCCAGGCCTGTGACATCGGAAATCACCCCCGGAACTGCCTGATTTGAAAGTAACTGCGGTGACGTGATGATTTCACCGTCAATTACTTCTGGGTTTACGGCGGTTCTGAGCAACCAGCCAGGTTTTTTTGGAGCGAGGAGGAACAATTTGAGTGAGCCAGTGCGCTGTCGCAGAAAGATGCCAGCATTCCAGGAGGCTTGGCCAGAAGAACACAGCTGGACGGCTCCAGAAAGGAGGAAAAGCAGTAGCCAAGGCATCTGAAGGAGGATGGTTCCCCTTCTCAGCACCAGAGAAGGCACGGCAGAGAAGCCAGCTTACCTAACAAAGAGATTCGTGCGTCGCTCAGCACCTCCAGAGCCCCCAAAAGAATTGCGTTCCATCCGCCACTTCCCCCTTCCCTGGTGCCCCACCAGCCGTGCTTTTCGGTATGCGAGCAGCCATGCAAAGTACGGCATATCCGTTCGGCAGCCGGCAACAGTGGCGGGCTTCGTTCTCCCACCCTCCCTTTTTTTTTAAACAGGAAGTGGGAAAGCAAAAAATGATGGCAAAGTAACTGCAGATGGCCTTCAGGCTATAAAAACATTTGCACAGACATGCTGGAGAGGAATGTGCGTTTCTAAACCTTGGAGAAAAGATTGCTCTCCACACAAGGCAGGCGTGCACCAGAAGGAACAGGGGGCGCAACTTGGGCCCAAATCTCGTAGTGCAAAGTAGTGCTATTCCAATTCTTTTGTCCTGTGGGGTAGGCAAAGTTGAGAGATAAGAGACTAGTCACCCAGGAAGCTTCACAGCGGAGCTGGGATTTGAACTGGGCTCTTCCAAGCCTATGTCCAACTTCTGAACTGCTACACCACCCTGGTTCTTAGATATCAATATCAAATATCAACAGATGACTCACCTGTGCAGATTTAAAAGAGGGTGACATATATACATGGAGGATGAGAAGGCCATGATTAAGCGAGACCTTCAGGTTCACTAAACTCCCCAAGTGCAAGTTGCTGAATAGAACAATGGCAGAAGCTCTGCTTGACTTCATGCACTGCTTGTAGACTTCCAGAAGCATCTAATACAGCTACCACTCTTAGACTCTCATCACTGTTGGAAATGGAACCTCCTTACACAGAGGCAGTATACCTCTGACTACTAGATGCTGAGAAGGGCACATAACCAGGGAGGTCAGATGTCTCTGCACTATGTTGGTGGACTTCCCAGAAGCCATCTGGCTGGTCCCTGCTGGAGGAGATGACCCTGGGGCCTGATCCAGCAGAGCTTTTCTCCCCCTCACCTGAAAACACGCAACGGGGCATTTTCTGTAGGACCAGGCAGTGCTTTGCGGGTTACCTGCGCTGGGATTTTGGCTACCTCCCTGATGAACGGAACCCACTTTGCATCCTTCCCTCCCCGGACAACATTCTCTGCTGATCAAAGTGCTGACTTCTTTGGTTTCAAAGGAGACCTCATTCTGCCAAGTAAGAGACCAACAAGTATTACTCAGAAAGCAGAAGTGCTCGAGGAGTCAGAATTTGCCTAACATGTTCAGAGGAGAAGAGACGCTTTGATTCTCTTTGTTGTTGCACAGCTCCCCCTCTTTTTTAAGATGAACCCCTCTTTTTGCCTAGATGAACTCTGTTTTTCAGGTGTATACCACAGCAGTGGAGTGCAGTGGCTAGAGCAATGAGCTTGCTAGTAGTTCCTTACGAGGCTCCTGTGTCATTAACGGAGAGCCAACAGGCAGAATCCAACAAGGGAAGCATTCCCTAGTGCTTACTCCCACACATCTTGCATAACCTCACCTGTTAGATTTCAGCTTCTCATGCAGAGGTTGGCAGCCTTGTACAAGAAGTCCAGGCTGAAGTCCCCCTAGCTCAGGCCTAGTTCTCAGTGATCTTGTTAAAAAACAGGCCTAGTGTCAGAACTATACCATGTCAGGTCACAGGGGAAGGGTCCCACAGCTGAACCCTGCTCCATGTAAAATAATTCCCTTCACATAGCAAACGAGCACATTCAGTAAAACAGATTAGCAGGAGATTCAGGATGAATACCACAAAACACTTGTGGAACTCATTGCCACAGATGCGACAACGGCGATGGGCTTCAATGGCTTCCAGAGGGAACTAGACAAGTTGTTGCTGGATGACAGATCTTTGATCTGATCCAGCAGTGCTGTGCTTATAGAAATTACCTCTTCAGTGGAAGGGCAAAGATGGATTTAATTTCCATGTTCTTTGCAAAGGTCATTGCAACTCTCGTTTCGATGCAGACACATTAGCTTCTTTGGACAATGAGACAATCCAGTCTCTGCCCACCAGAACTCAATCCATTTTCAGCAACCAATAATAGGTTTTCCTGTCTTGTACTCCAACTCGCCAAGGGCTGTGCCTTATTTATCTCTGACAAAGCACACCTGGCTCTTCACTCTTACGACTCTCCCACCTTTCGCCACCTGATTTTAATCTGCACATTGCATACTCATTGAGAGACACGTCCCACCTCTCCCGCTGGCACTACAAACTGGGAAAGTGGTTTCTCCCACTTTATCAGCTGTACAATTGCAGGAGATCTCAGAAAGAATTCAACCGCCAAGATCAAATCAGCCCCCCTTTCAGCATCTCCTGAGGTCTGGTCTAGAGAGTAGAGCCTCCATTTGCATGAAGATAACATCCACAAGGTCGCTAGTTCGAGGCCACCGTGCAACCTTGAGGCAGCTGACAAGCTGAGCCGAGTTATTCCATCTGCTCTGAGCGTGGGAGGATGGATGGAGGCCAGAATGTGAAACCAGATCAGAAAGAAACATCTGAATGTTGTGGTTCTTGAAAGATAGAACCTTTTTTCAATTGTAAAAATCCCTACGGGGATTTAAATAGCCTGCCTATGTAAACCGCCTTGAATAAAGTCTTGAATATGTTAAATTATGTTTTAATCTGTTTTTAATATGTTGTAAGCTGCCCTGGGTCCCTTTAGGGAGAAGGGCAGGATAGAAATAAAGTTTATTATTATTATTATTATTATTGAATAAAGACCAAGAAAGGCAGTATATAAATACCTGTATTATTATTATTATTATTATCAGTCACGTGCCACTTGGCTTTAGAGAAATCAACGAGAGCAATATTCACTCAACCCACTTCCTACCTGTTCATTGCAAAAAATATATATATATGGATACAGATTCAGAAGTTTGGGTTGCCAGTTTGTCCCAAATGCCTCTGGTTCTCCAGATTTTTTGGGGGGGGGGGGAAGAGGAAGGGGAGTTTCTGTCTTCCTTTAGGCAGACAGACAGCAAAGTTAATCTCAGGTCATTTTGAACCCCACTGGCCAACTCTGATAGCAGGTGGTCCCCCCCAATCATCAAGCTTGCATCATCACCAGGCCCTGTCCCAAATCTCAGGTTTCTGAACGCATCCAACCTGGCACCTCTTTCAGTCTTTCTGAAACCAACCATAAACTGCTCCCCTTTACACAGCAGTACATCAACTGCTGTATCCCCCACTCCACCTTTTCCTACTTCCTTGATTAAAAGAGGGGAAAACAGTGAAGTAAGGTGAAATGATAGAGAGCTAGCCTAGAGATGCTCTCATCTATTTCTGCTCTCATCTCCACACTTCCTCTTCCTTTTGTGAAGGCAGGAAACAGAATGAAGGAAAGAGTGCTTGCAGATCCACCACCATCTCAGGCAGCCTTACAGATGGACCAGCCCTGACCACAAACACCAAGATAGATCTACATCAGCCATTTTCAACCTTTTTCATCTCACGGCACACCGTCAAGGCACACCATCAGTTTTTGTTTTTTTTTATAATTGACAAGGCACACCACATTGCTGGTGGGGGGGGGGGGCTCACATCTCCCAATGGCCCTACTAATAAATGACACCTACAGCACACACATGGGTCATTCGTGGTTGAAATATCACTGAGGTACACTGATCTCTGCCCAACTTTGTATTTCCTTTCCTTTTTTTCTTTTTTTTTTTAGGAGAGAATTAAAAATAATGTAATCTGTGCAATGTCGTCTCCATCTTACGTGACGCATAGACAAGTATCAAGCTCCCAGGTTATAAATGAAAGCAGGAGCTCTTCCTAGAAGCAGCTGCTGGTTTACACTCTGTTACCTCCGCAGGATAACTGAATCCCTTCCAACACTAATTGGAGAGCACCAACTTTTATTTTTTCCCCCAGAGCGCGAGAAAAAGGACAAGGGAACTGTCAGCAGAAGCAGGTCAGTTGGAGAAAGAATTTGTCAGCAACCCAATCCCCACCATTAATTGAGCTCAGTGCAGTCTCAGAGCCCAACTTCAGGGTACCAGTCGAGAGGCAGCTCAGAGGCAGAAGCTGATCAAGCCAGGCATGATATCCCCATGGGAAAAAGCACCAGGCTGGAAGCGTGTTTTAGGCTGCAATCCTAACCACACTTTCCTGAGAGTAAGCCCCATTGAACAAAATAGGACTTGCTTCTGAGTAGACCTGGTTAGGATTGTGCCCTTAGGCTGACCATCCTCTTAATAAGGCCCAGGGGTTGGATGTGGCCAGATGAAGCTTTTCATCTGGCCCTTTTGCTCTCAGCTCAACCCGCATTATAATTGGGTTCTCCCATATCTTGAAATATGATCAAGGTTTGCATATTTTTCTCTGCCACTTGCAGCTAATGAGTTCCTAAGGGGGGAAAAAAGGGCTTATTTCTGGTTATAACCTGTTTTATGACATCACTTCCTGCCTGACAACATCATCTCCAGCCCTCAGCAGGCATCATGAATGCTACTCGGCCGGGTGTATGAAACAGGTCTGACACCCCTGCTCTGTTATTTCCGAGCCCTGGAAGATCAGATTTTGTTTCACCAACGCGAACCGAAGGCACAGGAGACGTTTCCCTTGATAGCCTGGAATCTCTCTCCAGCTTTTGTGACGGAACACCAAGAGCAAGAGCCAGAAAAGAGACACCACCCCTGATAAATCGGGGTGACTGGAGCCTATGCTGTCAATGTCCCCTCAATTTGGCACACCTGGTTTGGCATGAAGCAACATGCCAGATCCCCTGCAAAGCTAACTGTCTTTGGCTGAACCAGGGGCCTGTCCTGCATCAATGAAAGTAGCTTCACGTGCCTTTTGGAGACTTGAGTGCCTCCAACGACAACAGCCTCAGATATAGGGAGAGACTAGAGCTTGTGGCAGCAAGAGCTCGGCCTCCCCCGTGATTGCGCACATGCTCCATTCGGTTTCGGGAGAGGCTAAGCTGTCACGGCTGCAAGCTCTAGTCTCTCTGAGAGACTAGATCTGTGGCAGCGAGACAGCCCTCTTGCAGTGCAACCAGGTCATCTACCAGGTCATCAACCGAGCTCTGCGCACTGTGCTTCCCCACACTTGGGTCTCACAGGGCTGAACACCTCAAGTTGCCTTGTCTCACGTCCACCAAGTCCAGAATTGTCCCCACCGACTGGTAGCAGCTCTCTAGTGTCTTGGGCAGAAAGGTCCTTCCCAGCCCTGCCTGGAGATGGCGACAGGATTTGAACCTGAACTCTTCAGCCCCGAAAGCAGGTGCTCAGACCCCATTACGCCTCACTCCTCCTCACCCCTTCAAGTGGCTGCCCCTCCAAGAGCCTGTTACAAGAGAGGGTGAGCAGAAGCAAAGCCAGGGCGCTGCTCTTCAGCCTCCCACTGAAAACTAAGCTGCCAAGAGAAGCTGCACTGCGACATCAGGAGCCACCCTCTACTTGGGAAGGAGTCCAGCAACCACTCAAGGAAAGAGATCTCTTCCAAAGAAACTGTGTTAGCCAGCCAAGTCATAGAATCATAGAGTTGGAAGAGACCCACAAGGCCATCTAGTCCACCCCCCCTGCCTGTAGCAGGAACTCTTCCTAGAGCATCTCCAGCAGCTTCCTGTTGAACCTCTGCCTGAAGCTCTCCAGTCAGGGAGAACCCACCACCTCCCTTGGCAATCTGCTCCACTGCCACACCATCCTTACCATCAAGAATTTCTTCCTGATGTTCAACTGGAATCTCTTCTCTTGCAGTCTGTACCCACTGGATCTAGTTCTACTTTCATAGATAGCTGAGAAAAAATGTGTCCTTTCCCCATACGATACCCCTTCAGGTCTTTGAAAAAGTGCTCAGCCTTCTCTTCTCCAGGCTAAACATGCCAAGTTCCCTCAACCTTTCCTCATAGGGCCTGTTGTCCAGCCTTCTGATCATCCTCATCGACCTTCTCTGAACCCGCTCCCGTTTGACTGCAACTCTGGTGCCCTGAATTGGTCAGACCTCACCTGGAGTACTATGTCCAATGCAGAATAAAACAGAACCCCTACTTCTCACAACTCAGTAGCTATGGTTCTACTCACGCAAGCAAAAATTGTGTATGCCTTCTTCGCTTGCTTCCTGCCAAGACCCTTCAGAAGTCGCACCCACTGCCTTACAGAGATCAGAACCGACGGAGACTCTAGCGGTCATTTCTAAAACAAGAACGCTGTGACCAAGAGAACCTGGCTTATCTAGGGCCATTGAGCCAATTCACTGCAGATGTGGGATTTTATAGGGTGGGCCTGTAGAAGAGCAGAAGGTTCCAGGTTCAATCTCGGGCATCTTCCAGTAGGGCTGAGAAAGACCCTTCTCTGTCTGACACCCAGGAGAGTTGCAGCCAGTCAGTGTCAACAATACTGAGCTGGATGGATGCACAGTCTGACTCCGTATTCAGCGGCTTCCCCATTCAGGATTTCCCAGTTCAGAGCTCAGTTCCTTAGCTGCTATGCTGCACAAAAAATAGGAGGAGTATTTTTGCTTGGTGATGGTGGTGGTGGTGGGTAATCTTCAGCCCCATCCGTTAAGATTACCCCCCCCCCTTAGCAATCAATTAAAACTTTAGCCAATTCATCTAACCTCACAATTTTCAACTGGCTGTGAATGGCCTGCAGGTATGCCATAGGAATTTGGGGGTGGGGGTCATTTATGCATTAATAGGGCCATTGGGTGGACGTGAGCCCCCCACCAGCAGTGTGACATGTCTAGTCAAGTGTCAAAAAACCGACAACGTGCCTTGGAAATTTTAGTGCCTTTTCTAGTGCTGTGAGATGAAAAGGGCTGATTTAACCATTATATTGAATCACATATTTATTTGGAAACATTTGCCACAAATTTCAGGTTTAATGTATGCCATGTAGTGAAAATCTCCCCCCCCCCAGCCCAGTAGTCACCTGATCGGCTTCTTCACGATCAGTGTTTCAGAGAGGCAGCAACACCACAAAGGCGACCCCATTCTGGGTTCCCACCAACCCCATTTCTGTCAATGGTGGGCTAGCAGGCAAGGCCCGTGAGATTGATTTTGCAGCTATGAAGGGTGCAGGACACCCTTCAGATGGAAAGCCCGCAACCCTGGCTCCCAGCTGTCAATCTGGACCAAAGCTTGTTCCACTGGAGCAATTCAGTGGACCACCCGGAGTTCCTTGGGAATATACGCTGGGAGGATCACCTGGTGAAACACTTCTTGCACCAGGTTCATGTCTGTGCAAGACATTTAATCTACCTGAACGCCCTCCTACTCTGCGGCTTCCTTGAGTTGCTATATTATCAGCTCGCAGAGCCCACACAAGTTTCCTAGCCTAGCCCTCAGAATGTTTAAGAACTGCTGCCCTATAGCACCATGCGCACCAATGGTATAATCACAACGGTGGGAAGATCCCACCAATTTCTATTTTATTATATATTATTCTCCATGTGTGGAAGAAGGTACATATGTACTCATTACACCCAATACAGCATGCATAGAGTACACTTTATCGCCTGCCCAGAAAGGATGCAAGCAGGGCCAGAATGCGGTATCAGCACGGTTGGACGTTCACCTTTAAGGGGACCCATTGCCAAGTCCCAAGACCGCCTCAGTGCCCTTAACTTGCTTGCAGTGGTGACCGAGCAAATCCCTTGGCCAAGGTGATTGCGCCATCATCACCTCCTCTCTCCCATCTCATTCACCAAGGTGTCTCCCCCTCCCCACAAACCTCAGGCAGGTTCACAGAGGGCTGAGAGCCCCCCTCCCCCCAAAAGAACCTAAGCTGGCCCTGGATACTGGAAATTAATTAGGCATGTACTTTGAATGCATGAGAGTGACAAGTGAGCTCAAGAACAGCAGAAGAGACATTAGCTGAAACAGTTGATGTGTGGACAGCTCCCTCTTGTCCACCACCTGCAGCAACTCTTGCATCACCACCCTGGGTTGAAGGCAGCAGGACTTGACTGCTATGGGCTGATGGACACCTCCAGCGTAACAGCACATTACACCACCCAAGTCTTTGAGTCTTGAGCATCCACAGGGCAAATGAGGCGTTCCTGTTTTCAGCGATAACCGGAGATGCCTTTCAGAAGATTCCAAAATGCCGTATGGGGGGGTATTAAAAATTTCGGGGTGGGTGTTATGGGGGGGTATTAAACATTTTATATCCCCAGGTGCCAGATGCCTTTGCTATGCCACTGAATAGGCTGCCACGTGGTACGCAAGTGGAAAAAGGTTGAGAGCCACTGTGCTAGGGGACAAGCACACCTCCGATCCAATCCATCCAGAAGGGGTTCTTTTTACGCTCTTAGTGAATGCATGACAGAGACCAGTTCCAAGCAGGGCTCATAACAGAGCCGCTGCATTTCATTTGCTCATGTGAACCGAGTGAAGCATCTTGCCCATCTAATAATCACAATACACCCGCATGTCAGAGATGGGCAGTGCGACGTACATTAATTTCTTCCCCGTTTCATCCTGTAGGTCACCTAAAGGTCTTGCCTCCCAGTCTAGACAAATGACCCATTTTCCTGCACACCGAGAACGACCAGAGTTATTGATTATACACTATGCTCATTTTGACACCTTGGAGCAGGGGAAAAAAATATTATAATAATCAGGGCATTGGAGATTTACCAATGCAAGCATTTAGCCAGCACACAGATGGCCTGCTGGTTTTCTAGCTCCATCAGCAATTTTTCAACCGGTGTGCCGGAGCACATTGATATGCAAGGTCTGCAGGTGTGCCCTGAGAGTTCAGAGCATAGTGGTTGAAAAGTGCCAAAAATCACTTCTGGGTTCTGCGGCTGTTTCAAGGACAACCAATTTCGGTTTTCAAATTGTCTGCCCAGCTCTGGGTCACAAATTGCCTGCCCAGCTCTGCTGGCAGAGGAAGAGGGACAGGCAATTCATTACTACAAACAGCTGCCCTAGAAACAAAGCCACAGAACCTCGACAAAATCCCAAAAACCAGAAGTGACACCACAAGTGGGGAAGACTCAGAATGCCATATGCAAGGGAGGGCACAAGGATGAGGTCTCTTGTTATCTGGTGTGCTCCCTGGGGCATTTGGTGGGCCGCTGTGAGATACAGGAAGCTGGACTAGATGGGCCTATGGCCTGATCCAGTGGGGCTGTTCTTATGTTCTTAACTACAATTCCCAAGAAGCCTTGCAGGTCTCTTGTTATCTGGTGTGCTCCCTGGGGCATTTGGTGGGCCGCTGTGAGATACAGGAAGCTGGACTAGATGGGCCTATGGCCTGATCCAGTGGGGCTGTTCTTATGTAAGACCCTAGAGGTCTAGGGCCATGAGAAGAAAAACATTGAAAATCGCTGTTCTAGATCATCAATTGTTCTAGATCATCTTTGTAGGCACAGATTTCCTTCTTGCTAGTTCACAGGTGTGGCTTGGCACAGATGAAGTTATGCTTCTATCCCGAGCAAGGACAGTGATAGGGCTAGCTCTGTTTTCAAGGAACTCTACTCCCAAGTTCCAATGTCATGGTTCTAGTCTTTTAGGCAGCCAAAGTTGAAAGGCAGCACATTCAAAGGTCATCCACATCTGAGTACCCCTTGCCTGGGGAGGCAAAGCATGGGGAGGGCTGATACCTCCTTGTCCTGCTTAGAAACATCTGAGGTCTCTATGGGTAGCAGGATGATGGACTGAATGATCCTTTGGTCTGATCCATCAGGGCTCTTCTTTCCTCATTAGCCACGATTCTTAGGGATGGAACCTCCATAGAGAGAGGCATTATATCTGAGTACCAGACGATGGGGACATTTAGGAGAAAGATTATCACCGTCTTCATGCCCCCATTTCCAAGCTTCCCAAAAGGATTTCACACAGCCAATCATACCAAGAAATACTGCCAGAAATGAATGCTCGCCGTGACAGCTCTATGGCACTTTCATGCTCAGGGACACTGTTCCTCGCTAAGGAGGCATTGATATGCTATCGCCGACACAGACTCTGCTTATTTCCCAGAGGTAGCAGGCTGACCACTGTTGGAAACAGTGTGCCAGATCAGCTGGACATTCGAGCTGATAGACCAGCCATTTTCAACCACTGTGACGTGGCATGCTGGTGTGCCGCGAGTGATCCACAAGTGTGCCACTGGAATTTGGGGGAAAGTCATTTATTAGTAGGGCCAATGGGGATGTGAGCCCCCCACTGGCAGCATGGTGTGCCTTGTCAATTGTAAAAAATCTGATGGTGTGCCTTGACAATTTTAGTACCTTGTCAGTGTGCCATGAGACGAAAAAAGTTGAAAACCGCTGTGATAGACACTTGGTTCATTACATGCTTGCAACAAAAATGTCGGCAAAGGACTGTAGCTCAGGGGTAGGGCACTTGTTTAGCATGCCAAAGACCACAAGTTCAATCCCCGATTGAAACCCAGGTTCAGGCTCCTTGTAGGCTGCAAAGGAGCCCCTCCCCCCAAACCAGAATGCTGCTGCCAGCCAGCATAGACAATACTGAATCCGAAGGACCAATGGTCCAAATCAAGCATAAGGCATCCTCCTATGTTCAGTGTAGCCTCTGATGCAATCCATGCTGTACAAATGTAATCATTCGGGAAGGCTGACCATTGGTCATGCAAGTGCTGTAACTTTTCAGGACACAGTCAGCCTTTCCACCACTATGATATTTGCAGCCTTCCAAGTCATCTTTCAGGGACGGCGGCCCTTTCCAGAGTCCAGCTGGGCTGCCGACGTCCTGCCAATGCCACCAGCACAACACAGCAAAACGATGCGCACATGGAAAAGCCACCCCACCCCACCCCACACACACACAGTCCCATCTGCCCTTGATTAGAATCATGCTTTCCATCAAGAACAGCCAAAAGAGCAGCACGGAAGCCAGAAAGCTGAGAAGCACCACAAAAACCAAAAAAATGAGAGAACACCCAAGTCAGACAAATGACATCCACTGCACAAAGCTGTGGCCCCCCAACATCTCCCAAATGAAACCAGCAACACTGTTGAGCATGAATCACACCCTGTCTGGCCCCAATGACAGGTTGCATACCACATGGTGACTCACTGGCTAGGTGCCCCCACATGACTGGTTAGGCACCCCAACACTACTGTCCATGTGTACTAGCTCACAGTCAAGATGCCTGCGTCTCTCATTCAGAGATTTAACCTCAGAGGAGAGGGAGTGGGGACATGAAGAATGGCAGCTCTAGGGCATGTGAGCATATAGTAGCACTTTAAAAAAAATAATAATAAGCATCCTTCCACCCCCCCTCCCCGGTGCAAAAATTGGGATCATTTTACCTGGTCCTAAAATGTCCCCATTTATCCAGGGCATTCCTGACACTTGGAACATAAGCGCACGCAGTTATTTATTATAATAAATTAATAATATTATTTACTGAGTTGGCATCCTTCAGTCTCAGAAGACTCTGGTATCGCACTCTGAATGGTGGTTCTGGAACAGAGTGTCCTCTCCAGAGCGCGAAGCCTGGGTAAAGTAGGTATGGAGGATAGGCTGTTACCCATGCAGCAAATCCCCCCCTCCACGTCGCTGAAATGGTCCAATGGAAAGGCAGAGGCCAATACGGTTGGTTCCAGCGGCGTCGCAGGAGTTGCCAGAACGTGACTGTGTTCAGCCATGAACTGCCTCAGGGACTCCGGCTCCGGATTTTGCCTGGAGGTTGACTCCTGAAGCCTTTTCCATAACTGGATGTAGCCACAAGGCAGTGGAGGTTTGGGATCAGAGTTTTCCTTCTCTCAGATGAGCTGCCTTCCCAGGCTAAGGAGTCCCATCTACCCGGTGGCTGTTTAGTCGCCTCTTACGACAAGTGCAGCCAAACTGAGGGCCTATTCTCATCCCCAGCCCCCAGGGGTTATTATTACAAGGTTATTATTTACAAGGAGCCATTTATGTGCACTGTGCAGAAAATACAGGTCCCCACCCCAAGGAAATTAAAATTGTGCTGCAGTGGTCACCTCATCATCATCAACAACTCATGGTATATCGACATTGGCAGACTGACTCCTAGATCAGGGGTGTCAAACGTAAGCCCTGTGGGCCTGATGTGCCCCTCTGGAAGTTTTTTATCCGGCCCCTGTGATAACTGAGCTCTCCCAACAATACCCTTTCACCACCAAACAGAAGCAGCACTGCTGAAAAGGCAGCCAGCCTGGTAACTGGGCTCTCCTGTATCCTGAAAGTAAGGTCAAGATGTGCACATTTTCTCTTCTGTCATGTGCAGCGAATGGGTTCCTATGTGACAACAAAGAGTCTCTTTCTAGCCATCATCTGCTTAATGACATCACTTCCTGCTTAATGATGTCACTACTGGTCCTCAGTAGGCATCATCAAAGCTATTCAGCCCACTGTATGAAATGAGGTCAACACCTCCGGCCTGGATGCATCCAGGACAGTCACATACCAGGGCCAATGTTTAACATGCTACCAGGTAAGCCGACCAGCACAATGCCTCAAATTTCCTTTCGGTTGCCACCTGCTTTGCTTCCCCTATTGTTTAGAAACAAGTCTGTAGTATCATTTCCAGTTCTCTCCCAGCTTCTGATCCCTCCCCCCCAACCCAACACACCTTTTGGAGCTGAGTAAAAGATGCTGAGTTAGAATGGGGCTTAGAAACAAATCAGGAAGGACTGGGTGCCGGTCTCTTCTCACTCATGGACTAATTGGGACTTTTTCAGGCAGCTGATCATAGATCTCTTGCCACCTGTCCAGGTTGCACTCAAATGAATCATACAGCAGGGCCTATTCAGGACTTATCCACCAGTTGATTCAATTCCTCTGCTAGCCATCATTATAAATCCTCCCAAGGTGACTCACAATAAAAAGAAAACCACAAAAATAGCTCTTTCAAAAAAGTTAGGGAAAGAGTTTTTGCTCAAGACCTGGCTAGCAATTCCTTAAGAAATGGATGGGAGTTTATTGCAAGTATTTAAATTACCACTTGAGAGCCTGTGGGCCATTTGTAATTTCTTTAAAAATTGACTCAGGTTTGCTTAATGGCTGTTAACAATGTAAATGTAAATGTTTTCCCCGAGTTTGTTACATATCATGGCTGAATGAACCGCAGGCAGAAATTATTGTCAACAATCACGCATACCCATGTGACCTGACTTATTATACCCATTTTAAAACTGTAGTAACTGAGGCTTAAATAGAGAGGATTCTCCTAGTGAATTCACAGCTTAACACAGATGACTTTGAAGAATCTAGGCCTACCAGCTGAAAGTTCAGCATGACTCCCCACTTATATATATATATATATATATATATATATATACCAATATTATATATACCAATATAATTCACTAAGAGCCCAATCCTATGCATGTCTACTCAGAAGTAAGCCCCATTGAATTCAAGTGGGGCTTACAGCCAGGAAAGCGTGCATAGGATTGCAGCCTAAGAAAATCCCAAGCCAGGTCTAAGAATTCAGATCTGAAAATCCAATGCCCTTCTTAGACACGCTAAGAAGGTATCATCACACCCTCATGTTGATCATTTGAAGATTCTACTATCGAGGGATGACTTGCATGTCTGAATCAGCCATCGCAGACTCAAGTGTCAGCATC
This sequence comes from Tiliqua scincoides, assembly GCF_035046505.1. Taxonomy (NCBI): domain Eukaryota; kingdom Metazoa; phylum Chordata; class Lepidosauria; order Squamata; family Scincidae; genus Tiliqua; species Tiliqua scincoides. Next base: position 56,401,888 of record NC_089828.1, read on the forward strand.
ACCTCAGAACCCCATGCTTTCCAATCGACCAGCTTCCAAGCATCGCTCAATCAAGCTATTACACGCACCAAGAGCCAGCTCCTTGCTTGCTAGTCGAAGAGGCCATTTGAAAACAGTGTTATCTTACTCAGAAGTCAAGCCATTGTGTTTGGTTAAGCTGCAATCCTCTCTTACTCACCGGAAATGAACGCTTCTAAGTAGTAGCAAGGAAGAAAGTAATCTGTGCATGCTCAGAGGTGATGCAACACTTATCCTCAGACTTTATCTGCAATACTTACCCAAAACACTTATCCTCAGACCTGAAAACAGGGGCGGGGAGGTTGGAGAGGAAGAAAGAGTTTCAGCCTGGTACTGAAGGTGTCCCAACAATCAGCTGTCACCCCCTGTTCCACCCCACTGAAATCAGTTCCCAGCACCCTTGGCAATCTGCTCTGTGCCACAACAACCAAAGCCGATGCAGAATTTCATGAATGGAGAAGTGTCACCCAGCTGGGGAAGGGGCCCAGCGGCTGCATATTTTCATATTTCCCAAAAAGTGCCTCAATCTGCAAACACTCTCCTCTCCCTGGCCCCCTGGAGCAAAACATCCTTCCTTCTACAACTCTTTTTTCAAAATCCCAGTTTCAAACCTCAGAACACAGGGGGTGGGAATTTTTTTAAAAGCCCCCCTTGCATCCCCGTCACACAGGATCCACCCCATAATAAGCACCTTGCCTTTGCTGGCTTGCACACAAGGACAATGCTTGGCCATGGAGCCAAGGGGTGTGTGTGTGTGTGTGTGTGTGTGCGTAGTGGGGGCTCCAACCTGGGCTTTGCAATGGTGGGGGAGGGGCTGGCTGGCACAGGAGCCTTTCCTTGTGGATACCCAGCTGCTGTCCAGTGTCAGGCAGTTCCGCCACCCCCAAATCCAGCCCCCCCCCGCGGGGTCAGCAGCCTCAGGAGCCCGGCGCGTGTGCATCCGTGCACCACTGGTGCATGACACACCAGTCTCCAGGGTGCATCAGTGCACCACTGCTGCCTAACCCTTCAGCCTCCTTTGCTGAAGAGCAGCCACTGCATCTGGCCTCCTTTGTTGCTGGCTCAGCCTTGGCCGGCAGGCATCCTGGCTTACCTTCCTGCAGATGCTGCCAGGGCAGGGGGAGTGGGGCTGCGGCAGGCCCCCAGCCCAGCACCCTGGGGCGGGCGAGCAGCAGCGGCGCTCCTGGGCAGAGCCACTCCCTGAGCATCAGGCGACGGCAGCAGGAGGGCTGCAGGGCGGCGGCGGCCGCCAGGGGGGAGCATCCGGGGCCAGGCGGTGCAGGGGCGTTGCTGGGGCGCTGCAGCCTCTGCAGCCGGGGAGCTCCCAGGTCCAGCGCGCGCCTCTCCAGCCCGGGCTGCGCTGGCACCGAACAAAAGGGGAAGGGACGGAGCAGCCGGGGAAGGCGGGGGCGGGGCCTCCTCCAGCTGTTGGGGGCGTGGCGCAGGGCTGGCTGGCTGGCGTCTCTCGGGCTCTCGGGCTGCAGCGCTGCAGCGGGAGTGGAGCGGGAGGGCGCAGAAGGTGGGCGCTCCCTGGCTTGCAAGGGGGCGCGCCAGGGGAGGGTGAGCATCTCTTGGAGGGGGTGCTCTTTGTCCTCCCGCACAGGACTCGCTTAGAACAAGCAGAAGAAAATATTTCTGGACCCAGCGTGCCTGTGGAACTCCTCGCCACTGGACGTGGGGCTGGCCCCGGGTGGCTTGCAAAGGGAGCTGGACAGGTTGATGGAGGGGAAGCCCAACAGGGGTTGCAAGCCATGCGCAACCTCCTGGTTCCAGACTAGAAGGAACCTGCTTCGGGATGGCAGGTGCAAGGGAGGGGCAGCGGGTGGCAGGCCTCTGGTGGGCTTGGGTGCTCCCTGAGGCATCTGGGGGGCACTGCGAGATGCAGGAAGCTGGGCTCGATGGGTGCGCCCAGTGGCGTAGCTTCAGGGGTTGCCAGCTGAACATAGCAAACCAACCAACCAGGGCCCGCTCTTGTGCCTTGACCAGCAGCTTGTGCAGACCTGGGGAAGGTCTTTCACGGCATCGGAGTCTTGCACACGGGTGGGTTGGTGAAAGCAGAGCAACAGAGGCTCATCGAAAAGTTGGCAACACAGTGTGGGCACGCTCTGCTGGAAGTCAGGGTGCAATCCTAACCGGCTTTCCAGTGCTGACTTAGCCGCGTTGCAGCCCTTGAGCCAAGCAACCCCAAGCGGCACAAACCAGTTCAGAAGAAGTGGTGAGCAGTGGTTTTTTAAAAATAATTCTGTTGTATTTTTAAGACCTGTTGAGCAATTCAAAAAGAAAAAACTAAAAAAACAAAGCCCGAGGCTACACATGGTTAACATGGCATTCGTCTTACAGAACATAAGAACAGCCCCACTGGATCAGGCCATAGGCCCATCTAGTCCAGCTTCCTGTATCTCACAGCAGCCCACCAAATGCCCCAGGGAGCACACCAGATAACAAGAGACCTGCATCCTGGTGCCCTCCCTTGCATCTGACATAGCCCATTTCTAGAATCAGGAGGTGGCACATACGCATCATGGCTTGTAACCCATAATGGAATTTTCTTCCAGAAACTTGTCCAATCCCCTTTTAAAGGCATCCAGGCCAGATGCTGTCACCACATCCTGTGGCAAGGAGTTCCACAGACCAACCACACGCTGAGTAAAGAAGTTTTTTTTTGTCTGTTCTAACTTTCCCAACACTCAATTTGAGTGGATGTCCCCTGGTTCTGGTGTTATGTGAGAGTGTAAAGAGCATCTCTCTATCCACTCTGTCCATCCCCTGTATAACCCCATTGCCAGCAAGAGTGTTTTCAATATGATTCTGCAGGAAATGGCCCCAGACCAGTTACCGAACCGGCTTCAAGGTAGTAATTGAATCACTTTTGAAAGAGAGTGTCAAAAGCTGGAGCTGAACCCCAGTTTTAATGGTTTGACTCCCTGTGAGACATATTTGGAGAGAGTGATTTGAGTACCTCTTTTAGGGCCAGTTTCTCCTCTACTTGGACCCAAAAGGACATTCCCTGCGTTGGCTTTGACATCAGCAGAAAGCGAAACCCACCACTTTTCATGGCTCGCGGACATTCCATCATTCCCCATCAGGGTCACTGCGACAGGCTCCAAAGGCAGGCCAGCTCTCATTATCAAGCGGAGTTTCTCCTTTCCCTCCCCCCCCCCGACTCTGCAAATGAGCAATTAGGAACGAAGCAGCGCTGGGCCAGGTCGCCTGCAGAGCCCAACAGATGCCTCGACATCCCCTTGAGACCCTCTGCCTGCGTGGCGCCCAGCAACGACCTTTCAGCAGCTTGCAATTCTCACCTCGTTCATCATTCTGCATTGACATGATGGGGTGCGGAAGGAGGAGGGCTGCGCGTACAAGGGAGCCCCAGATCTGTGGCAAGGTGGGTGCTTGCAGACCTGTGGGAAGCAGGAATCTTGTCTTGTGCGCTCCCTGGGGCATTTGGTGGGCCGCTGTGAGATACAGGAAGCAGGACTAGATGGGCCTATGGCCTGATCCAGTGGGGCTGTTCTTATGTTCTTAACTACAATTCCCAGGAGGCCTTGCAGGTCTTGTTGTCTGGTGTACTCCCTGGGGCATTTGGTGGGCCGCTGTGAGATACAGGAAGCTGGACTAGATGGGCCTATGGCCTGATCCAGTGGGGCTGTTCTTATGTTCTTAGGAATGGAATGTCAGGTCTGTGGAAGTCAGCGCAATCTATGCTGGCAGCAGCTTGCCAGGGTGTTAGTTCAACGTCTTTCCCCAGCCCTACCTAGACAGGCTACCAGGGATTGAACCTGGGGCCTTGCACCTGCCAAGTGTGGCTGCCTTTGCTGAACAGATGACGTTGTCTCTAATCTGAGTCAGACCCTCGGTCCAGCTAACTCCGCATGGTTTCATTTACAGGGATAGCGCATTGACGATAGTGCCTGCACAGAGCTACCATCACCACCGAACCTTCTCATCTGGGCTGCTTTCTTCACGCTGGAGATTAAACCCATGTGCAGCCGGCATCTCATCTGGTGTTCCAGGCAGTCTCGTTCGATTGTCATTGGGTGCTTTCTTTCCCCCGGTTTCCTAGTACTGGGTTTTCTTAATGTGGGCCATATGGATGGGGTGGGATTAGAAAGCCACATCGGAAAACAGAAATTGCTTTGGTAGATTTCGAACGTGACATGAGCTGACGGAGATCAGTGCAATTCCACCTCCTCCTCTTCCTCATCTAGGCAGATTACATGCAATTCAGAAATTGCTCAAGGATTGGAAGTCAGTGATCGTTGATGGCAGAAGAAAAATAAATATGCATATGCAATTAATAGCAATGCTATTGGTCTGAAATCATATTTCCAAAGGAAATTCATGCTTAATGTGAAACCGCAGCTCAACCCCTCCCAGAAGCTTCTCACTAATCTGAAGCAAGTGTAACGGAAACAGTTGCATATTCTTCCCTTCTTTACCTCTGCCCCTCTCTGTTAGGGGTTTCTCTGCCCCCTCTGACTAGAGAGATGCTCTTTTCCCTCTCACACAACACCAGAACCAGGGGACATTAGCTGAAATTGAGTGTTGGGAGAGTTAGGACAGACAAAAGAAAATATGTCTTTACTCGGTATGTAGTTAGTCTGTGGAACTCCTTGCCACAGGATGTGGTGACGGCATCTGGCCTAGATGCCTTTAAAAGGGGATTGGACAAATTTCTGGAGGAAAAGTCTATCATGGGTTTCAAGCCATGCTGTGTATGTGCCACCTCCTGATTTTAGGGCTACTTCAGAATGCCAGATGCAAGCAAGGACACCAGGATGCAGGTCTCTTGTTACCTGGTGTGCTCCCTGAGGCATTTGGTGGGCCACTGTGAGATACAGGAAGCTGGACTAGAAGGGCCTATGACCTGATCCAGTGGGGCTGTTCTTATGTTCTTAACTACAATTCCCAGGAAGCCTTGCAGGTCTCTTGTTATCAGGTGTGCTCCCTGGGGCATTTGGTGGGCAGCTGTTTGATACAGGAAGCTGGACTAGATGGACCTATGGCCTGATCCAGTGGGCTCTTCTTCTGTTATCTCCCCTGTGTTGAATGGCCTGAATGGTTGTAACCTCCTCTGGGCAGGGACCTGACCTCTTGAAATGTGAAAGCACCATTGAGAAATAATCCAGTATATTTAGATACTGCTCAGATTTTTTAAAGACAATGTTCCCCCAAAGCAGCCTGCACTAAAAAAAACATAAGAACAAAAAATTCAAATATAAAATACGAGTAGAATAGGAACAAACTAAACAACAGAAAACAAGAGCTGTGCTTTAATATTGATTGATTGATTGATTGTTCACATTTTTATACTGCCCTTCCTCCAAGGAACTCAGGGAGTTCTCTCCTTTTGTCCTCACAACGACCCTGTGAGGTAGGTGAGGCTGGGGGAGAGAGAGAGAGTGACTGGTCCAAGGTCACCCAAGAAGCTTCATAGCTCAGTGGGAATTTGAACCTGGATCTTCCAGGTCTGCCTCCTGAACTACAAAACCATCCTGGCTCATCCTGAGCTTGGGCAAGCCAACATCCCTGTCCCGTTTGCCCTGCACATGCCCGATCTTGTCTGATCTCGGAAGCTAAGCAGGGTCAGGCCTGGTTAGTACTTGGATGGGAGACCGCCTGGGAATACCGGGTGCTGTAGGCTTATACCATAGTCTTTCAAGACTGAAGGTTGCCAACCAACCAGGCCTGTGAGGAAGGCCCTAGGTTTACAGACTGGACCAAGGACACTTGGTGAGCTGCACAGCTGAGTGGGGATTTACCCTGGGTCTTTCCCAGCTGAGTGATCCAGCCCTCTAATCACTATACTACACACCTTGGCAATCCGGGCCCAATTCAAGGTGCTGGTTTTGACCTTTAAAGCCCTATACTGCTCTGGGCCAGGATATCTTAGAGACCGCCTACTCCTGTACAATCCGGCTCGTCCTCTCAGGTCATCAGAGAAGGCCTTTTTGCAAGTGCCGCCACCTAAGGAGGTCCGGGGGGGGGGGGTGGCTGCAAGAAATAGGGCCTTCTCGGTAGTGGCACCAACATTATGGAACTCCCTTCCCCTTGACTTGAGAATGGCTCCCTCTCTTGAGAGTTTTCGGTGAGGCCTGAAAACACTGTTGTTTAAACAAGCCTTCTGATTTCTGGCCTTCTTAACTTTTTTATACATCTTTTAGTTTTACAGGCTTGATTCCTCGGTGATCTGCTCTTTTACTCTTTTAATCTGACTACTGTTTTTATGGCCTCTGTAGTGTGTCTTTAAATGTTTTTATCTGCTTGTATTAATGTTTTTAAAATCTGTTTTTTTAATATGTTGTTAGCCACCCTGGGTCCCGTTAGAGAGAAGGGCGGGATAAAAATAAAGTTTTATTATTATTTTATTATTTGCTGCCTGATAATAATTAATCATGGTGTACTGCTAATTTTAGAACAGGAGGCCCCAGTAACCAAAGCAATACAGAGTCCTGGACCACACCAGCTGGGAACAGCTTCCTCCTTTCATGGTTCCAGCAGAAAAGCATCTCATATTAAATTCATGAACAGCAGAGCAGGGGGCAGAGGAAGGCTGGGGGGGGATCTAGCAAATAAACATAAGCTGCGGTGTTGGGGTCACGCTTTGGCCCGCATCCTGACAACTCAGGGAGGGCCAAGGGGTTTGCATGGAAGGAAAGTCCCTCTGAGCAGACCCCCGCAGGAGGAAATTGACAGTGACATGGGATGCTTCACTTTCCCAGCTGATTTGCACTGGAGAAACCTTGGCAGAGAGAATGAAGGTCCAGGCCTTCTTCATACTGCAGAGTCATCCTCCCGACTCTGTGATTTCCAGTGCCTAGTGACCCCTGCAATACTGGGACACCCAGTACCAGAACAGGACTGTAGTAACTATGTATGCCCTAGGAACAGTGATTTTCAAGGGTTTGCTTCTCAAGGGGCACTGACCTCTATGGTCTCCTCTATGTGATCTTGCTTCCAAATTCCGGGAGACTCTTCCAGGTTCTGAAGCTCTGACGCAAGGGCAGGGGGCTGGAGGAAGAGGGGCAGGCAATTCGTTACTACAGACAGCTGCCCTTGAAACAGAGCCACAGGACCTGGAAGAGAGTTTTTCAGTGATTTTCAACCACTCTGCTCCCAATTCCCGCAGCGCGCCTGTGGACCTTTTGTGACACACCCGTGTACCACGGCACACCGATTGAAAATCACTGCTGTGGAGCACGCCCCCTCTAAGTTGCACAGAGCAAAACAGGCATGCATGTGGTTCCTCTCAAGGACTTGTCTTGAACCAGGCAAGGATCACGCAAGTGGACACTTTCTTTCTGCAAAATTCTTCCTTCCTGTTCCAGGGAAGGCCGCATCTTCCAAGGATTCAGTGCTAATGCACTTTGGTGGGAAAGTGCAGAATAGGGCAAGCAAAATAATCAAGAGATTGAGGCACCTTCCCTATGAGGGAAGGCTTTCAGGGATGTTTTAGTTGAGAGAAAGGGAGACCAGAGAGAGAGAGAGAGATGTTTGCTGTTTTATTAATTTGAATGTTATTGTTTTTTGTTAGCTGTTTGGGGAATTGTTTGGAAAAATTAAAAGCAGTAAAATAAATAAATAAATAAATAAATAAAGCTTTCCTTCTCCTGTTCTACTAGAAGTTGCAGTCACCCAATGGAACTGCTTGGTGGTAGAGTCAGGACAGACAAAATAAAAAACCATGGTCACAAAACACAGAATTAACTTACGGAATGCAGTACCACAAAACCGTGTGTGTGGGGGGGGGCTACAAGCTTAAAAGGGAATTTGACAAGTGCGTAGAGGCAGAGAGTTCAGCCAGCAGGTATTAGCTATGATGACTAAATGAACCTTCATGTCCAGGAGCAACATAGCCCTAAATGTCAGAAGTGGGGGGCACATGGTTAGGGAGGGCTGGTGTCTTCATGCTCTTCTTGGCAGCTTCCTGGTTGGCCACTGTAGGAAGCAGAATGCCAGACAAGACGGGCTCTGTGGTCTGGTCCGCCAAAGCTCAGCTGTTCCTTTGTTCATAATCTACTCCCCCATTCCCTCTTCCCCCAACTGGATTTTTGGCTTGAAATTCCATAATATGGTGCCATTTAAAATATTCCTCAAAATAGGGGGAGGGTTGTTGATACGCATAATTTGACCCAGAGGTGTCAGACACAAGACCCATGGGCCAAATGTGGCCCCCTAGAAGCAATTGATCCGGCCCCATTATAATTGGGTTCTTTCATATCTCAAAAACATGAAGATTTGCTTGTTTTCTGTCACTTGGACTTCATGAGTTTCTAAGTGAGAACAAAGTGCTTATTTCTGGCCTGCTGAATGACATCACATCCTGCTGAATGACGTTACTTTCTGCTGAATGACATCACTTTCTGCTAAATGATGTCACTCTCGGCTGAATGACGTCACTTCCGGCCCGCAGCAGGTACCACGAATGCTCACTTTGGCCCTCCGTATGAAATGGGTTTGACCCCCCTGATGCAGCCCGATCGGATTCTAAAGATGAACTATGGGTCTTGGTTCCAAATTCAAATCTAACCTTAGCCTCAAACCAAGTGGATGGGCTTGAGGATGTGAACTCTCTCAGCCTCAGAGCCCAAGCCTATGCATGTCTGCTCGGAAGCAAGTCCCATTAAAGTCAATGGGGCTTATTCCCAGGTAAAGAAGTGCGGCCAGGATGGCAGCCTCAGTTCCCCGGCCTGCAAAATGGGTGCAATATGGAGTACTGGGCAAAGACTTCCCCATCCATGTTATTCTGGCTAGTTTGACTCTTGGCTATGGCTATATTGCTATTCAAATCCATTGAGAATGGGTGGTTCGGGCTCCGCCTGCTGGCCGGTGTCATGAATTACACGCGCTCAGTGTCGGCCCCGCCCCCTGCTCCGGCGCCATTTTGACTGTGGGCAGGGGGAGGCGAGAGGCCCCATCCGACGCGCGCCCTCCGCCCACAGCCAAAATGGCGCTCCTCGCGCGCGGGTCTGGAGAATGGGGCGGGGCCTACGCGGCTTTGGGCGGGAAGCCGTCATGGCGGCGGTTACCATGGAGGTGGCCGGGCCTGAGAAGACCCCGCCAGCAGAGAAGCGAGGAGGGGGCGCCGCGGGGAGCGGCCATTACGAGTTGCCTTGGTGAGGGGAAAAGCCCCCCGGGTGCAAGGGGCCCCCAGTGCCTGCAGGGGGCGGGGAGGTGCACTGGGGCTTGGGAGGGTGTCTGGGGGAGCAATGGGGAGGGGGCCTTGCCCTGGAGCATGGCAGGGGGGCAGCCTTGGCATGGGGGCAGCCTTCCCCTATGGTATGGGGCAGCCTTGCCCTGGGTCATGGCATGGGGGGCAGCCTTCCCTATGGCATGGGGGGCAGCCTTGCCCTGGGCCACAGCATGGGGGGGCAGCCTTCCCCTGGGCCACAGCATGGGGGGGCAGCCTTCCCTATGGCATGGGGGGGCAGCCTTGCCCTGGGCCATGGCATGGGGGGGCAGCCTTCCCCTGGGCCACAGCATGGGGGGGCAGCCTTCCCTATGGCATGGGGGGCAGCCTTCCCTATGGCATGGGGGCAGCCTTGCCCTGGGCCATGGCATGGGGGGGCAGCCTTTCCTATGGCATGGGGGCAGCTTTCCCTATGACATGGGGGGGCAGCCTTGCCCTGGGCCACGGCATGGGGGGCAGCCTTCCCTATGGCATGGGGGGCAGCCTTGCCCTGGGCCACGGCATGGGGGGCAGCCTTCCCTATGGCATGGGGGGCAGCCTTGCCCTGGGCCATGGCATGGGGGGTCTGACTGGAGGCTGCTGTAAGACTCTCCCAATGGGGCAGGGGGATCTGGAGCTGATGCATCATGTACCATAACAACCTTTGCTATAACAAGAAGGAAGCCATGTTCCTCCTAAGTGTTGTCACATCCATTCCGGGGAACAAGGTGCTCCTCCTCGGCGTAACACATCATGTCATGTCGGCAAGAGTCCTTCCAGAGGATCAGCATCACCCCCTTTCTGTCTTTGACAGTCAGCGAATGGAACACAAGCACGCAGCTCTTATACCCAGCGTGTCATTAGTCTGTGGAACTGCTTGCCACAGGATGTGGTGATGGTACCTGAAGGCCTGGATCAGGGGTGTCAAACATAAGGCCCGCAGGCCAGATGTGGCCCCTGGAAGCAATTACCCGACCCCTGTTATAATTGGGCTCTCCCAGTGTCATAATGGGGCTCTCTCTTGTCTTCAAATATGCACAGGATTTGCTTGTTTTCTCTTCTCTCACTTGGAGCTCATGAGTTTCTATGTGAGAGCAAAGTGCTTATTTCTGTGCCATCATCTGCTGAGTGATGTCACTTCCAAGACCTCAGCCGGTGCCATGATTGCCCCCTATATGAAATAAGTTTGACACCCCCGGCCTAGATGCCTTGTAAAGGAAATTGGACAGATTTCTGGAGGTAAAGTCCATCACAGATTACAAGTTGTGATGGATTTATGCAACTTCCTGGTTTTAGAAGTGGGCTACCTCTGAATGGGATGGGTACAAGGAATGGAATGGGTACAAGGGAGGGCACCGGGATGCAGGTCTCTTGTTGTCTTGTGTGTTTCCTGAGGCATCTGGTGGGCCCCTGTGAGACACAGGAAGTTGGACTAGATTGGCCTGATCCAGGGGGACTCTTAATCTAACACATGTTATAGCAACATGTTAACTTCTCAGGACTGCTTATTTTCCTACCAGAAATAATCTTTATGCCAGGAAATACCCAGGTGCCCTGTGGCTTGTGAGATGTAATGGAAACATTGTGTTTGACAACAAGTGCGCTTGAGGTTCTGTGCATAACACATGATGGTGTGAAGCTGAACACGTAAGAGTTAAAGAAACCTTCACGAAACACATTTACCTGTATTTTTATTTATTATACCACATTCTGCTTATAGAGCACTAAAATGCTGACTTCCAAGATTTTCCCTTGCCCCAAATAGGTTTTTTCTTTTTCAGCCTTGCATGCAATTGTATGTATAAGGTTCCTTACCATTCTTCTCATAGGGTTGAAAAATACAGGCCAACGAAGCTCTCAGAAATTGTCGGAAATGAAGATACTGTTAGCAGATTGGAGGTAGGGAGACAACAGCTCAGTTGTGAGAAGAGGCATCTTTGTCTTGCAGAGTGTCAGGAGAGTGGTTCAGAAGTGCACGTGAATCATGCCGGTGCTAGAGTTGCAACTTACATCATTGCTGCCACCAACTATTGGGATAGTGGGCTTCAGAGGTGGTCAGGTGGGCCTTCCCATGGGCAAGGACCCTCAGACAGTGCCCCATCCTTGATGCCACTCTGTGCTTGAAGCCCCCTGCTGTGGCACAGTTCAGACGTCGTTCCAAACCACCATTTGAACAAACCATAGTTTAGAATCCAATGGTTTAGACTTCCAAGCCATTGGGCAAATGGTGGTTTCAAGCTGTACCCCTGTTTTTGCTTTCCTGTTATTTTTATAAATGTCATAATGACACCGTCCCGTTAGCATTCAGCATTGCAAGAAATGTACTTTCCTAGTTATCACAAACTGAATCCATCTTTCTTTGAATGGTCTCTTTCTAGGTCTTTGCCAGGGAAGGAAATGTTCCAAATATTATTATTGCAGTGAGTATTGGTGAGATCAGAGCAAAGTTGGGGGGAGCTTCTTTTTGTCTGAACATCAAACAGGGTTGCCAGCAGGTATGATGTTGATGCTCAAATTAGTTTACTGAGCCATAACTAGAGGTGGGTGAAAACAGTTTTATTTTTTCATGGATCTTGATGTTTTCCAAAGTTAGAAGTGCAGGAAGTGGTGTTATTTTTTTTCCAAGGGCACCTTTTTATAAATTATAATTGCTTTAGAAGTGTACTCAGTAGGTGATATAGGTAGTGTAATGTCAGCAGATATTAAGTGTCTTTATTTCATTATCACCAAAAAAAATCACCTCTAGTAATATACTATAATTCTTTTAATGCTCTTAGAAGAGGCAGATACTAAAACCCATTGGCAGTTGTTACTAACTAACCCCCATCCCCACAATGCATAGAGCCCTAACATGGCTGTTTGGGGGAAGACGCTGGAGCGATTACTGATATCATTGCTGAGCTGCAGAGCACTGAGAGGGACAGCAGTGGTGGGGGGCTTCTGTAGAGGGACCACTGCCTGTGGGTACTGCTGGGCAGGTTAGATCTGATTCAGTGGCCACATGCCTCTGAACATCAGTTGCAGCGGAACAGTGGTGGGAGAAACTTACGCTTTTTTTCTGCTGGTGAATTGCTATAGAAACAGGATGCTAGACTAGGTGGGCCATGGCCTGATCCAGCAGGACTTTCTTGTGTGCGTACAGACCTTGCAAGAGGTGTGTTAATTCACACCTCACAGCTTGTGCCCATGTCAGAAGTCAGCTTATGGGTTACTTGGAATGTTTGAGGTGTGACTTGGAACTCCTTGCAATGGCTTCAAGCTCTTGGCTTCTCTTTGAAAGGGTCCTCCAGGAACTGGGAAAACGACCAGCATTCTCTGCCTCGCACGTGCCTTGTTGGGTTCAGCCTTGAAGGAGGCTGTTCTGGAGCTGAATGCATCAAATGACAGGTGAGTTGGTTCCAGCAAGAGTTTGGCCCTATCCCACCTTAAAGTTACAGAGACAATGAAGCTGACTTCTTCCAGGTACATCTAGCTCAAGGATTTCTGCACTGACTGGCAGCAGCTTCCCAAAGGGGTCTGCGAATGTCAGGCACTGTACCCAAGGGTATCTGTTTTGCATGCAGAAGGTCTCAGATTCAATCCTGGGAAACTCCAGGCTTTTGAACTAGGCTCTTTTCCATCATCTTATCCTTTGCCTGGAGATGTTGGGGCATGGCTCCTTAGCTCCAGGCCCCATTTTTGTCTTTGAATTGACTCTTGCCCCACAGGAAAAAAAACTCCAATTGGATTCTATTTGTCTCTTTTCAATAAGTAAATACTTGAATGTTCTGGTTTCAGAGGCATTGACGTTGTGAGAAACAAAATCAAGATGTTTGCGCAGCAGAAAGTCACACTTCCAAAAGGTCGGCACAAAATCATCATTTTGGACGAAGCAGACAGGTGTGTGGATCTTTTGCCTAACCTCAGACTCCACATTTGATCTATATGCACAATTTCTAGTGTGTCTTAAGGGCTGACTTCTTGTCAGTCCTGAGAGAACAGAAGGGTGAGATGACATCTCTCCTGTCACGCAAATACTTGAGAGATGCTGTCTTCGCTACTCACCAGATTGTGTCCCCTTCAGGACTGCCCAGCATCTACCTGTTCCTCCTTGTAGCACTGCAGGCAGCCCGTTGCCCCAGCAGCAGCAAAGAGGCAGCTGCTGTTTAAAAGAACTATTTACCATTTAGGCTATCATCTCTTTTCACCTGGTGTGCTGCCATAGCACATTGGTGTGCCATAAAATGTCCACAGGAGTTTAGAGCCCAGCGGTTGAAAATCACTGGAAAATTCTTCTGGGTTCTGCAGCTCTATTTTGAGGGCAACTGTGTGTTAATAACAAATGGCCTGTCCCCTCTTCCTCCGTCATCAAATGAAGAGGGACGCACAATCTGTTACTACAGATAGTTGGCCTAAAAACAGAGCCACAGAACCGGAAGAGTCTCTTGAAAGCCAGAAGTGACATCGCAAGAGGCGCAAACCATAGAGGTCAGTGTGCCATGAGCAGAAAAGTGTTGAAAACTGCTGCTGTAACTTGATTCTCCAAAGGCTGATGGGAGTTGGAACAATGATTTTTTGGGGAAACAGCAGTGTTTACCTACAGATACTTATAGGTAGCTTGAGAGCAGCAACAAAAGAGAGGGCCCCCCCCCACAAGGTATAATGCTGGGTGATTCAGCATTTTAGCAGGTTGCCATGGTCTAAACCAGGGGTCTCTAAACTTTTCGGCTGAAGGGCTGCGTCAAATGTCTGGCACAGTGTCAAGGGCCAAAAAAGATAATTAAATATAAAATTTAAATAAATACATTAGAGATGGAACTTAGATGAATGATTAAATGAATGGGCTCAAATGCCCAGGATTTCTCCAAACACCAACACAGCCCAAAGCACACACTTAAACAGACCGCCATTCCCCCACCCCACAAGCACAACTCTGGTTGTGTTTGGTCAGCTGGGTCAGGCCTGGTTAGTACTTGGATGGGAGACCGCCTGGGAATACCGGGTGCTGTAGGCTTATACCATAATCTTTCGAGACTGAAGGTTGCCAGCCAACTGGGCAAGAGGCTCTCAGGGGATCAGGGGTTGGCTACGGGCCGGATAGAGGCTCGCTGTGGGCTGCATCTGGCCCCCGGGCTGGAGTTTGGAGACCCCTGGTCTAAACCAACGTTGGCTAAACTACAGTCTGTGGGCCATATCTGATGCAACGCTGAAGCCCTCCCTTCTGTGAGCAACACTTACTGTTTGCTCTAGGCAGTTGTGTCTGCCTGGAAATGCATGGACAAAGCTTCCTGGGGCAGTGGGCTACAGACGCGAGACGCTACAGATGCCAAGCGCATCACGTTACAGCTGTTGGGGGGGCTTCTTTCAAGGATCGTGTCGGAATGGTAAGCACTGGTCTGAACATAGACTGCTTTTTCCATGCACGGCAGTTGTGAGTTTGGCAACCGTTGATCTAAACTATCTCTTTGCTCTCCCCGCACCAGCATGACAGATGGAGCCCAGCAAGCACTGAGACGCACAATGGAAATTTACTCCAAAACCACCCGCTTTGCACTTGCTTGCAATGCTTCTGACAAAATCATAGGTAAAAGGGAAAGCTTTTGGCCTCTTGCGAGGACGGGGTGCGTGCGTGTCCTCTAGTGATTTCTTGTTCTTGTTGCTGAGGTCAATGCACCATTTCTATGGCTGTTGTACAAGTGTCAAAAGGCCCTAGCAGGATGGTGTTCCCGTCTGACTGTGAGGCAGTTGCCCCAAGCTGCAGATTAGGAAGTTGTCTTCAGGTACTGAGAACCTTGGGTCCATCTTGGCTAAGCACCATCTAGACTGCCTGGTAACACCTGTGTGGGAATTTATCTCCACCATACCTGGAGATGTCAGGCATTGAACCTGGGGCCTTCTACATGTGAATCATGCACTCCATCACTGAGCTACAACCCCTCCCCTGGTGGTGGGGGCAGGACCTGCCTTTTGGTGGGGGGACCTGCCCCCTGGTGGTCAGAACAGGACCTGTTTCCCCCTCTTCTCTGAATTTAAAAAGGCAGTGCAGAGGAGATGATTCAAACTGGCAGGCAGATCAAGGGGACTATGAAATTATTGAGGTCTGGCCTGTTAGGTAGCAGCTCAACTAGGAAAATTATAGAAGATCTCTTGCATCATGGTGAGATTTCCCTGTAGATAAACTCATCTGTGCTTTCAGTGGCCAATAAAGGAGCCTCTGTGGCTGGTGCTCTGGTGGGTTTCAGGCAGAGAATAGGTGAGGCCTTTGCTATAGGTAATCAATTCAGGATGTGATTAAGTGTCGCAAGAAAAGAGGTGGATCAGTTTGACACAAGGACCTAATTTCTTGCACAGTTCCCATTCACATCAATGAGTCCTGTGCAGGAGCACTACTTGTGCTCCTGGTGAATAAGAGGGAAATGCAATCTGGGTTTTATTCCACTGCCAATCCAGGCTCATTTGCATACTGGGTCTATAAGAGTTAGAAACCGCTTGGTTATAAGAGTTCTTCTATAAGAGTTAGAAACGCAGAAGGAAGACGCAAGAGCTTAGATGAGACCCCTTGTGCTGGAGGAAGGGATGCATCTATCTTGTGGATGGGATGGAATGTGAAGTTTTAAAAAGCCACCCCCTCTCTGTTTTCCCCAGAGCCCATCCAGTCTCGCTGTGCAGTGCTCCGATACACAAAGCTGACAGACGCCCAGATCCTTGCAAGGCTAATGAAAATTGTCGAGAAGGAGAATGTGCAGTACACGGATGACGGCCTGGAAGCCATTATCTTCACAGCCCAGGGAGACATGAGGCAGGTGGGTGGGTGGCCCCATTGCAGCTTCTTTTGAGGCTGTTCTGTCAGCAACCTGAGTGGGAAACTTCATCCTCTGCTCTGCCGCTTATCACACATCGAGATGTGTGGCTTTGCAGTTGTTGGTTTCTGAAGTCCCACACAGAGCTCTGGCCTTTAGCAGGAGGGAGCAGAAGGTCTGCAGAAGGCTGTGGTCTCTGCAGCAGGCAACCACAGAGGAGTTGCGAAGAAAATAACTCTTTCAGTCTCCCTTTCCACAAAATAAAGTCACTGGGTATTGAGCAGAACCGATTCTCAGATCATCCCCAGGAGAAAATGTGTGAGGTTGAGCTACCTTTTTCTCCTGCCTGATGAATTGCCTTAAATAACTTGGACATTTTCAGGAACCATCACTGTTCTGTTTTTAAAAAAGAAACATAAAGCAAAAGAAACAAAACATAAAGAAAGTAAAGTTCTCCTTGCTGTTTTAACAGGCGCTGAACAACCTGCAGTCCACCTATTCTGGATTTGGCTTCATCAACAGTGAGAATGTGTTCAAGGTTAGCAAAGGGGTTTTCCTCCTCTCTTGGGAGCGACCAGATACAAGCTATTGTGCGACTCCTTTTAGAGTTGCTTGGCAAGGGTGGAAGAAGCTGTGCCTATCAAAATACCGTCTTCTGCGAAAGTGTTAAAGATCAAGGAAATCTGGGCCTCTTTGCATGTGTTAACTCCTCTCATTTTGCCTCTTTAAAAGAGATTGGCAGTATAGAAAGCATAAGAGCTGTACCTAACACAGTAAAAAAAACTGGTAAGGGCAGAGCCGGAGAGCCGCTGCCAATCTGCGTAGCCAGCGCTGAGCTGAGTGGAGCAGGGGCTTGTTGAAAGACCACCTCAGCTGTTTGTGTCTGTTGTCCACCACAGGTGTGTGACGAGCCCCACCCTCTGCTGGTGAAGGAGATGCTTGGGCACTGCGTCAGCGCAAATATAGACGAGGCATACAAGGTGGGTGCAAGGGAAGAGTACAGGCTTGTGTGGGTTCAGATTCTGCCTTGCCAGCTGGCTAACTCTGGCAGCTTGTGGGGTGGGTCAGTCTGTCTCTGGCCTACATGCTTCAGCTTCTGCATCAAGTGGGGTGCCTGAGATTAGTTTTTCCCCCAAGACTGAAGCCTGACGAATGCATACTTTGGGGAAGAGAATTAAGAGCAGGTGGCAGGAGCTGTACTGTCTCCTGTCAAGTCGGTCCTACACGGGGCGAGCATTAGTGGCAGGGGGAATCCATCCAGGCCTGATGTGGCAGTGGATGTGCACACACCATCATTTGTGAATGGGGTGGCTGAAACCACAAGTGAAGTCATTGGTGCTAAAATGATCTCTTGCCCCTGCACACGGAAACCAGGGCAACGGTCCATCGCAGAGCCGGCTCTCAGTGTCAAGCCCACCCTCGTGGCCTCTTTGGCTGTGTGGTTTCTTGCAGCACTGTGTATGGGCAGGGTCATCTTGTCCAGAGGAAGGAAGTGTCTTGCTGTCCTGTGTCTGTGTGTAATACCACAAGCTGCTTTTCAAGCTCCTGAGCAGCAGTTCAGAGAGAGGCTTGATCTCCCCTCCCTGTAGTTCAGTAGGTGGAACCATTCCCTGCTTTGCATACAGACAATCCAAGGTTCTGGCCCTAGCAGTCCATTTTTACACCCAGGATTGTGTCTTCATGGTGAAATTCAGAGCAAGCTAATGTTTAAAGCTGCTTCAAACTAAGGCAGAGTCTGTATTGATATTTTGAATTTCTTTTTAATCAAGGGCTCACCCTTTTTTTCTTCTCACAGATTCTTGCCCACTTGTGGAGACTTGGCTACTCCCCTGAAGACATCATTGGCAACATTTTCCGAGTATGTAAAACCTTCCAGATGGCCGAGTATCTGAAGCTGGAGTTTATCAAGGTTGGTCTGGGTTCTTACATGGAAGTGGCAGCTTTGGAGGGGTTAACTCAATTGAGGTTAACCCTGGTTAATTCAGACGTATCGACTGCTCAATATCTGTGTTTAATTATAAAACGCTTTTCCCAAAGTTTTGTTTTTCACTCATAGTTCCAGCTTTAATCTCTCCAAGTATTTCCAGGTAGGGCTGGGAAAGACCCCTGCCTAGAACCAGGGGGAGTCACAGCCAATCAGCGAAGTAGACCATACAGAGCTACATACACCAAACACGTGATGACTCAGTAACAGGCAGCTTTGTACATTTAGCAGAAGCACCTGTAGCTTAGTGGTCACTGTGCGTATGCTTTGCACGCAGGAGGCTCTGACTTCTGTCTCCAGGCAGTGCATACCATGGCCTGAAACCCGGCAGATCTGTTGTCATCACTGTAGAAAATGGCAGACCACAGGGGCCAGTCGCTGGACTGACAGCTTCAGCTGCCTGTGACTATGGCTTATCTTCCCTCTTCATTTCTCTTGCGTGTATTCAGTGGCAAGGTTGCAGGTGGGGTATGTCTTTAAATCATGCAGCCTCTTGAAAACTTTCGGCACTTTCTAAAAGACAGACTAGAAGCTCTTTTTAAAGCAGCGATTTCCAAACTGTGTCCCAAAAAAGTCCTCCCCGTTCCGATGGTACCATTCCATCACATTCCATTCCACCATTGCCATTCCACCACATTCCTTTCAAGCTGATCTGGTCACAGGGACATTTTTTGTTGGAGTTGCATTAAGCCAACCTTTTCTTTACTAGGAAATTGCAGGAAATCATTGGAGTCTAACTTCTTTTTCCCTGTCAAGGAGATTGGCTACACGCACATGAAAATAGTGGACGGGGTGAACTCACTCTTACAAATGGCCGGCCTGCTCGCCCGCCTGTGCCAGAAGACAGCTGCTCCTGCCCCAAGCTGAGGGGCTTGAGGGAGCCTTGCAAGGAGGAGATGATGCAGAGTGGCTGCAGCTCACTATACAGCAACACAGTGACTTTCACTTGGCTTTGGATACAACTCTCAAAACGGTTTTTGGTCTTGCGAGTTGCAGGTTTGTTTATGCTTTTTTAGATTAAATAAAGTTGGAGATAAACATGGTGGGTCTCATTTTCCTACACTGTGAAGTTGCCATAACAGAGAAGAGCTTATCTCACACTACTGCATGGTCCTCTTCTCAGGAGCTGTGTGGCAGTTAAGTAGCTCTTTGTGAGTTGCCATAGGGCAGCGGTTTTCAAGCTCTCAGGGAGAGTTTGAACCGCAGTAAATCTTGGTGGGGGCGGGGGCAGGTGTCTCTTTCGCTGCTAATGGGGCTCAGCAGTCCCCATTAGCAGCGAGTGCTGCATGCACTCAGCAGTCCCCGCAGCAGCCATCCTGGGGTGCAGGGAGCCCTGTGCAAGCATCTGCAGGGCTCCCCAGGCTTCTTAAAGTGAAGGTGGAGCAATCGCGCTCTACTTGCGGTTTTGCGGAAGTGAAGTGTGATTGCTCCACTTTCACTTTTGACAACCTGGGCTCCCCACCCCCCAGGACAGCTGCTGCAGGGACTGGTGAGTGCATCAGAGTCCCTGCAGCCCCATTAGCAATGTGATCCTGGGGTTCGCATCCCTGCCTCCTCGCTGCCCCCCCGCCCCTTAAGGGGACAGAGGCCAGGGGCCTTCAGGCTGGGGCGTTGCAACGCCCCAGTTTGAAAACCATTGCCGTAGGGTAGCGGCTGTGAGATGGACCTGCCAATGAGGATTCCCTTTCTTTGCATCTCGCTTCAGGCCAGTCACTCTTTCCTGGCTGCTTTATGGGGCTGTAACCCACTCTACAGGATTGTTGTAATCCTTACATGCGAAACACTTTGCACACTCCCAATGTTATTACTATTTTATTTAATCCATTTATACCCTGCTTATTCTATAATGTTGGTACCCGAAGCTGGATACCAAAACCCCTATGGAACCTTGTTAAATCTGTTTCAATTGTACATCCTAGACCTAAACAAACTTTTTATGTGTAAACTATACAGTGTACAGACTTCAATATGTCTGAAAAACTGATGTAGAAAACAAGTTTGCAAGCTGCTGTTTTGTCCTACTTGATGCGTGACTCTTCCAGAGGGAGTCCCTCCCCAATAGAGCCTTCAGTACATGCCCTGCTTCTCAGGAAGGGCTGCAGTCCTGTGCATTTGCTCAGAGCTACACACATCAGCGTTGAACAGACGAAGCCTCTGAGGCGACAAGGTTATTCCAACCGTTGTAGTTCTTGGGATGAAGGCTGAACTCCTGAAGCTGTTCATCGCGGCTTTGGGGCAGTTCCTATGCAAAGAAGCTGGCAGGAGAGCAGAAGGATGTGATTAGAGTCCCTGCAGACCTGCATACAGCCACAGTCTGAATTATTTTGAATCTAAATATCGCAGGCCCAATCAATCTTGTGAGGTTTTCCATATCATACTCATCTCGACTTCCAAGGTGGGCGAGTAAAATAACTGGACAACCCAGCAGGGTGGGTACAATGGGTGTGCGCTTTCCTGGCCAATGCAGAGACTCATGGAATTACCTGCTGTCAGGCTTGCAGGGCCACCTCTGCATTGATGTAATCTGGTTCATCATCAGTGGAGCTCTCTGCAGTGAGAAAACATGGTCAGCAGTGAAGGAGAATTTTGAATTTCCACCAAGCTCTTTTGGTCACTGATGCAAACAGCACCTTCACATGTGCGTGTTAGATAGTGTTATGGATCAAGCACATGACCTCCTGCTGAACCTTAATTGAAATCAAGGGTTCCTGTCCAGTTGTGGTTCTGAAATTTTGTGTCCTACGTACATTTTTTTTTTTAATCGAAGAACCAAAACTTTTTAAGTATTTAAGTTCTCTGCTTCGCAACAAGTCTCGGAGAGAGACTGGTTATGGGAAGGATGTGTGTGTCCCGTCCCCCCAAAAACCACTTGCATAACTATAACTTAGTACAGCTTGAAAGCCTTTAAAAATATGTTATATACTAGAGCAGACGTCTCCAAACTACTGCCTGGCAGCCACATCCAGTCTGCAACAACTTAAAATATTTTTACTGCAATTTTTTTTTGTTGACGTGTGACATTTTTATTCATTATATATCATTTATCAGTTTAAACACAGCATTTTTTCTTTGCAATTGTCACCTTTCTCTATTGTTCTGAATCAAATCAGGTTGGTTACAAAAAAGATCCAAGTAAAGCTTATTCATTTAAAATTCATTGGTTTCTTAAACTGTTTTTTTTTTCAGCCCGAGAAAATGTATAAAATATACAATGTGGCCCTCGGATTGAAAAGTTTGGAGGCCTCTGTTCTAAATAGGAATGCTGGCTCACTTTTGGAAGCACTCTAAATCCAACCCTCTTGGTCCCCGAAGAAATTTTTGTAGCCATAACAGTCAATTCTTCCCTCCTGGCAATCCACACAGAATTACATTCCCTCTTCCTAATCTCAGATCCCCCCATTGATTTTGTTCGGTGTCCTGTTTCCAGACTGGAAAGCAGCAAGCACAAACAAAAGTTTTGTGGCATGTGCTGCTGTGAACTAGATCAGATCAACCTCCTGTACTGCTCTCCCAAATCTCCCACCTCGCCTTGCTGCAAAGTTGGGCCAGCTCTGTTTTGTGCCTTCAGTGTCTGGTTTGATCGTGTCCTGTGCGCCACTGTCCACATCAGAATGAAGCCACTGACAGCTTCAACAGAGGCCTTGAAGCAGCATATTATGCTCTGAGTGGTGCGCGATGTGTCTGTCGTATTTCTCTTATGCCCTTCTAATGCATTCAATGCTCCATTGAATTTCTCAGAGTAGTAAAAGTCCAGGGTTTACCTGACACGCATGAACGTTTCCATAGCTGGATGGCTCTGCTGTTCTCGTAGACATCTGCTTCTGCCATGACTAAAGAAGGGAAACAGGCAAAAAGGATGCAGAAATTGCATTTAGATTCATTTCTAGCTTCTTTCCACCTTCTGCTGAGTCGGACTGGCCGCACTGGCGAGCAGCTGCTCTCCATGGCTTCAGAAAAGGTTCTCTCCACCCTATCTGAAGCTGTTGCTGCTGACCAAAGCTGGGACCTTGTGCATAAAGGTCCCACACCCTCTCCCCAAGCTGATGCATGGTGTAAGTGAAGTGAGAAGTACTTGAAGTACTTGGATTTACCGTATCCACTGCTCTGGGATGGTCCAATCACGTTTTCATAAGCGTGGGAGTCTTCATCTGCAGAATGAGGAAGGGAGAGGTTTTACTTCATACAGCAAAGGAAAGTCTAGCACTACTTATTAGAAGGTGCCTAGAGAGAGGTGCGTAAATGGGCTGGTTTGTGGCAGCAACTGACTCCCACCCTGTCCCCCAAATCTGCAGCTATACCTGCAAGAACCCACAGATGTACTGTCTACTCCGCTCACCTCACAAATGGGAAAGATCCTTCAGCAATATGTAGATATGGGAAGAACTTGTCCAGTGATTTTTGGTATAAGAATAGGGGGTATTAAGTAGACAAGGGAGTGTCCCTACTTAGGTTTGTGAAACACTGGAGGGCTTGCAAGCTCTCAGCAAACCACACAGGTCTTCCCAGCCCTCTTCTGTGCATTTTAGGAGTGGGGATTTGAAGATGATCACCTCAGGCTGGTGGAGGATTCCTGCCAGCCACCCCACATCTACCTCCCCTCCCCATTTCCTGGAATCAAAAAGGAAGAGGGGTACAGAGCAGAAAAGGAAGTGTGGAGGAGAGGCGAGTGGTGGGCTAGACTGTCTAGCATCTCTGCTGCTCTAGCCAACCATTCTCATCTCCAGACACAGCTGGTGTGCTACTGGACAAGTGGGATATTTGGCACCTCACCTCCCAGGCTCTGGGAGGTCTTGGGTCAGTTCTGGGATCTTGGGATCATGCCCCAGATCTCTGAGAAACATCCCTTAGCAAATACACCATGCTTTCCTCCTCAGCTTACCGTTTGGTGGTCTTAGGAACTCTCCGCAGTTGGAATAATCTGCACGGATGGGCTCTCTGCGACAGACAAAAAGAAATGGTAGCACAAGAGACACAACCTCTAATGCCTGGGGTTGGGGCTGCCTGGGGCAAGAGGAGGGAAAGGGAGGGTTGAATCAGGGAATTAATGATTCACAGCTCAGTCTCTCAGCCAATAGTCTCACTAAGATCTTGTCTTCGGGCTTTTAAAGAATTATTCTTTTTTTAAATCAGTGGTGGATTTTGTAATATCTCCATCACCTTTGCCTGAAATGATCACCTTTGGGGCTCTTCGGTCTCGAAAAAAGGGGACCTGAGAGGGGACATGACTGAGACATGCAGAATTATGCAAGGGATGGATAGAATGGTTTGAGGGAGGCCCTTTCACACAACACCAGAACCAGGGGACATCCACTAAAACTGAGTGCTGGGAGAGTTAGGACAGCAAAAGAAAGTATTTCTTTACACAGCATGCAATCAGTCTGTGGAACGCCTTGCCACAGGATGTGGCGATGGCATCTGGCCTAGAGGTCTTTAAGAGGGGATTGGACAAATTTCTGGAGAAAAAAATATCACAGGTTACAAGCCAAGATGAGTATGTGCAACCTCCTGATTTTAGAAGGTGACTACCTCATCATGCCAGATGCAAGGGAGGGCACCAGGATGCAGGTCTCTTGTTGCCTTGCGCATTCCCTGAGACAGCTGGTGGGCCACTGTGAGATTCAGGAAGTTGGACTAAATGGGCCTTTGGCCTGATCCAGCGGGGGCTCTTCTTATGTTCTTATGATCCTAAAAAGTAGCTCTCTTCTTTACTGGGACTGTGAGCTTGGCAAGGTTCTTAAAGGGTGTGGTGGAAATAGGGAGGATAGATGATTTAAGAGACAAAGTTACGAAATGTGTTCATGGTAAGTAAATAAGTATCCCTGAAGTTGGAAACAAGTCTTTTTCCATTGATAGGTTTCAGGCACAAAGAACTCAGACGTTAAAATACACTTAAGAGACTTGGGTTTGGTGGTAGGGATCTAAAAGCTCCTTTTAGTTATGAGGGAATTACTGATCTGCTTGCCATTCAGTCCTCCTGGGAATGGGGCAGTCTACCCTAGAGAAATACTAGATACAGCTTTACACACAGGAGTGCTAAGGGTGGAAACTCCTTTTCTCTGTACAAGGATTCTGAACAGAAATTGAGAATTCTGAAGATCTGGGCTGAGGATTTCAATTTGACAACTGAGAAACAGGGGGTGGGGACGGGAGAGAGCACATAAAATGAACGGGGGAAGACGGTGAGGAACTCATCCATAAACTGTCCCAAAACCTATAGTTCTCCTGGACTTACACGTATGCAGTCTCTGGGTCTGTGGCAGTTTCTGAAAACACAATTTATGTGCTATTAGTTCATGGGGTCATGTAGAGGAGTGGCACAGAGCTGGAAAAACCCATGTCGGATCACCCCCAAACCTGCTAGCACTGCCATCTCACACTTATGGGTTGAGAAGGAAAAAAGAGCCAAGCAAAAACCTGGCACAGGGCTGAGAACCAATATGGCCAACCCAGGACAAAATGGCAGCACTCTTGCCAAAGAGGAGGAGAAGATGATGGATGGAGAAAGGCGCACATTAACAGGGCATACAAGATGGCTCCTGGATGCTTCTGTAAGGAGGGAACTGTGGCAGACACAACCTCTCTCTACCTCAGTAATTTTCACTCAGTAAGCCATGGCACACTGGTGTGCCATGAAAAGTCTACTGGTGTGCCCTGGAAGTTTGGAGCACAATGGCCCTCTCCCTAAAAGTCCTCTCAGATCTTATTTTGTGTAAAAATTATAAAACTTACAAGCAAATAGTTTTCCATTCAGACCCTTTCGGGAGACAGAACAAGTTGGTGACAGAGCTGGTAACAGCCAGAGCGACACACAAACCTGAACGTCCACATCTAGTCCACCTCTGTGTGGCCAGTGGAAGCTTTTTTTTTTAACTGGCATAGCAAGATGTTTCCTGCTGTGTCCATCTTGATGTTCTACTCTGAGAAGCTTCTAGGAAGTTCTACCACGTTCTAGAACTTCTGCTAATGAACAGAGGGACTTCCAGTGAATACAACAGACATTCTTTTAAAGTTAGTATTGTGATTCACACCAGGAAACATAATAGGAACAGGAAATGTATCCATCTGTTAAGTGGATCTTTGCCCTCTAAGAGGACCTGGCTGAATCCCTGCTTTGCAACTTTTGTGGATTCCAAAAGCCATGAGCAAATTTGGGTATCAATTTTTTTTTTATGCAACAAAAACCAATTGAAATGAGATGCTCACCTTTCCGTGAATGTTTATACCTGGGCTCTGCACAGCTACCTGGAAAGGAAATCTATAGTTCAGGAAGAGCTAGTGGACAGAGGGTCTTTGGCACAATAAAGGCACCTTTTTTTTTTCTTGAGCACCAAATCATTCTACTCTCAGGGTTGAAAAACAGAGAGAGGGGAATGTGTGGAGGGGAGGGGAGGTGGGCAAGAGTCTCTCTGATGCTCAGCACACTCCCATACTTCCCCTTTCACTCCAGAGAAATTTTTGCCAAGTAATCAAGCTCCAATTCTCACTTTGCCTAATCTCCGGATCAATCAATTCTGAAAAGTTTCCTTTCTCAAGCAGCAGATAGGCAGGCGCCAAGTTTCTCGAGCAGCAGGCAGACACAGCTCCTTAGAAGCAATTGGTTAACCTTTTCTTCTCCTTCCTTCTGCTGCAGCCTGGTTCTGCTTGGCAAATGCTTGCAAAGCAGGTCTGTTCTGTGAAACACCAGGATGGGAATCCTCCTTTCCATCTGAAGCAGGCTACAATTCAATGCACCCTTACTTAAGAATAACACCCATGGAAAGCGGTGGGTCTACTTCTGAGTGAAAAGGGTTGCCAAGATCTCATCTCTCTGCTGTGAATTGAATTGCACACTCCCAGTTATGTGTTACGGGTTGTATGTTGTACGTAGAGCTTCTGGCTTAACACACCAGACACCTTAAAGGTGGATTTGATTCATGGATCTCCTGCAGTGGTTCCCAACCTTTTTCACTTGCATATCCCTTGGCAGCCCATTTCCATAAATTGTACCCTTCATATTAGCAAAATGTTTGTAATTAATAATACAAGCCCTCATCTCCTCTCTACGAAAGCCCAGAATTCATGTATTTATCACAGTGTTTTCTCTTTTTATCTGTTTGAAGAACAGAAGACTCTGCCTTTGCACTGTTTTGCACCAGAAGTGTGCTGAGAAATTCTGGGTGATTGATCACTTTCCATATTATGTTTCAGCTTTTTTACTGTGCTGGTTTTCAATCACTGGTGCATACATGAATTGATGGCCAAAAACTAGATATTGGTGGAGCTTTCACAGCCAACTAGCTACCTCCCTTCTTGCCTTGCTGGTCCTTGCAAGGCATTCCTGTCTTGCAAGGCGTTCTGGAGCACAGCCTGCCTTTTTCTGCCATTATTCCACTATTTTTCAAGTACCCCTAAAGGTCCTGTTGAGTGTCCCTGGGAGTACATGAATACCAGGTTGGGAACCACTATTTTACTGGTATGTTGTTTACAGTACACTTACTCCGATAGTGTTTACAAAAAGGTGATGAAGACCAGAATTTAAAAAGAATAAAAATGTATCTTATGATCTTTTACTATGTGTTTTTTTTTAAATTAGAGACTACGGTTCTTATGTAACAATTAGTGCTGGGTTATTTTTCAGGATCTGGCCTCGAATAAAATCAGACAACACTATAGCCAGACAACCCCCTAAGTTTAACCCCCAACTTAACCGAGGTTCATAGAAAATTCCATGATTGTTGGCTCAAAACCTGCCCTCGACTTATCTGTGGGGTCAGCTTATAGGCGAGTGTCTGTGGTAACTATTTTATTGGGGGGATGGGCCTGATTTGTGAGGTTTGGAACCATCACTTCTGTGACTATGTTTGTCTGTGCACGTCGCAATTAATGAATTATAATTAACGGTAATGTTGGTAATTCATTATATTTACTTTAACTACTTCAATAAAGACATATTTAATAAACATATCCAACAACATATTGAGAGCCAGTATGGTGTAGTGGTTTAGGAATTGGACTTAGACTGGGAAGAGCCAGGTTCAAGTCCCTGCTCAGATATGAAGCTACCTGGTTGACCTTGGGCCAGTCACAGGGCGCAATCCTAACCAAATTTCTAGCACTGGCATAGCTGTGCCAGTGGGGCATGTGCTGCATCCTGCAGTTGGGGGGAAGTCATGGAGGCCTCCTGAAGATATGGCAGAGTTTGTTCTCTTACCTCGAAGTTGCATTGCCCTTATGTCAGTGCAGGAAAATGGGTTAGGATTGTGCCCACAATCTCTCAGCCTCACCTACCTTGTGAGGATTAAAGGAGGGGGGTAATTATACATCACTCTGAACTGCTTAGAAGAGAGACGGTATAAAAATGTGAAAGACTGAAAATAAATAACATATTTATCTCACCTTTTCATTTTTACAAAAATACCCAAGATGGCACACATCAATTAAAAAAAAAAAAAAGCAATAGGATAAGATCAAAAGATGAAACACAAAGCAGGACAATTTAGTAGTCACACACACAGGGCAGCCAGGCTAAAATGTTTAACATCTAACCCGAGTGCTCATAAAAGATCAAAATGTATCATGAGACTCGATACAGGCAACTTAGGGGCACCTTCCTATAGGGATCAAAAACAAACTTACCAGCATGTCTTGAAATGGAGGGATGCTTAGGAATGGACACATTTGTTTTCCGCTTGCTACAAAAATAGAAGGACGTTTGTGTAAACAGTGTGAAATTATTCCCAAAGGGCCAAAAACTTGCACCGTGGTGGCCAACATACTGGCACAGCACAGCTTACCTCGGTCCCGGGATTCTGCGTGACTTTTTCATGTGTTCCAGCCCTGAAACTGCAAAGGAGCAAGTGAAACTGAAAGCCAAATCTTCAGTCACGCTTTGGGAAAGGGGAAAGTTGCAGGCATGACTCATCTGACAGCTGGCATGCTGGGGCAGAAGCTAAGTCTTGTCCAATGCATCATTGCTAAGTCAGTGCATCATTTCCTTAAAACTGCTTTCCCTTTGATAAGTGGGGAAAGCACCTTATATTTGCCATTTCTCACATATGGCATCTCACACAAGAGCCTTGCTGGTTCAGTCCCCAGGCCCACCTTCCCAGCATCCTGCTTCCCACTGGGGTCAAACAGTTGCACCCACGAAAACAAGCAGGGCATGGAGGCAACATCCTCATCCCCCCATCCTATGTCCTCAGCACTGAAAGATCAGAGATAGAATGCCCCTATTTGCGAAGGTTCCATTCCTATTATAGTTAGTCAGAATGGAACAGCAGCCCTGCTGGATCAGACCAAAGGTTCATTTTATGCAACATCTATTTCCCACAGTGGCCGCCTGAGAATGCATGTTCCAGGTACCAATCATGACTAATAGCGATTGGTGGACGTCACTCCATGCATCTCTCCAATCCCCTGTCAAGACAAATTCTCCCCCTCCCCAAACCATCCCTCTAAGTTGCTCAAGGAGAGGAGAGCTCTTACCATAGGGCAACTTGGCTACCTGTTTTGGCCTCTCATGTTTTTATAATAATAATAATAATAACTCTGTATTTATATACTGCCTTTCTGGTCATTGGATTACTCCTCTGACTTTATTCAAGGCGGTTTACATAGGCAGGCATTTCTAAATCCCTCATTTTTACAATCATAGAGTTTCTCTCTTTCAAGAACCAACAACATTTCAGAGTGGATCTTCCTGGTTTGGTCTCCCTTCTGGCCTCCAGTTCTCCCACACAGGCCGACAAGCAGCTCCATCTCTCACATGGAGGGCAGCCAAGACGCTTCTTGCTCACACCAAGAGCAGGTGGAATCACTCAGCTCAGCTTGTCAGCTGCTTCAAGGTCTCCCCATTCTCAGCCGTTCAGGGAGCTGCCGGTGTCCTCGAACCGGCGACCTTCTGATGCTATCTTCAGGCTAACGGAGGCTCTACCCTCTCGACCAGACCTCCTGCCCAGCATTATCACATGCTAATGCTCGAAATGTGGGGGAAAGTGTGGCAGGATTGGCCACCTGTAGCCACCGTGCTTGGCAATGATAAAGGACATTCAGAACTCTGTTTTTAGTTATTCTGATTATTTTGTTGTTTCATGTTTTAAACTGTCCTGAGATTTTTTTTGCCTGAAGAGTTGTATATGCATAGTATCACTCACTCACTCACTCACTCACTCACTCACTCACTCACTCACTCACTCACTCAATCAATCAATCAATCAAATGGACAGACTTTGAGAAAGCACCGACACTCACTTGAAGAGGAACGCACCACTTCCAATATCTGTTGGTTTTCAATTCTGAAAGAACAGAGAGTGACCAGTGAGGTATTGACATACAAATATCACCATGCAGATGGCCCCCAAAATGACATGTGTCAGTCACAAATTTGATGCGCTCCACCTCCGTTGTACAGCTAGAACAGCAGATTCAGCTTCAGTGTGAATTGAGCTAGACTTGGCTTGTGACTCTTTGTATCAGGTGCTAGCTGAGAAGACTGTGCTCAGAGGAGGTGTTGTTGAGAATGTTCAGAGAGATTGCGCAACCAGGGAACCACTTTTAAAGGAGGTGGGTAGAACTCTGAAGCAGGTTAGATTTCAACACAGATGAATGGGTGTAGCTGCCTACTGAGTCAGACCACTGACCCGTCCATCAAAGGCTGGATGGACTGTCTACTGGTCTACTTTGACTGGCAGCAGCTCTCCAGGGAACCTTTGCAGCCCCCTAGCTGAAGATGCTGGAGATTAAACCAGGGACCTTCTGGTTTGTAAATCATGTGCTCTATCACCGCTTACATGGCCTCCTAGCTAAGCACAAATGGCTCATTTGTAGCACAAGGTCTTTCCTAGCCCTTCCTGGAGATGCTGTCAGAGCTTGAACCTGAGACTCTCCACAGGCAAAGCAGGTTCTGTAACAGTAACCGCTTTGTGAACTTTTAGTTGAAAAGCGGTATATAAATACTGTTAATAATTAGTAATTAATAATAACAGTAAGTTACCTTCCCCTTTCTTTCCTTTGCAAGAAAATTATGGAGTAAACGAGCACATCTGTTTCAATTCCATTCTGGATGGAACTTTCCAGAAGTACTGTATGTTCGTTATTTAAACCCTCCCCCAGCAATGACCTCTAATTACTTACTGATTACTCTGCTGACTCAGCCCCGTCTTCTCCTGTTTGCTGCCTACAGAGGGTTAAAAACAAAACAGAGAATTATGAGCAAGTGTCATGTGGAAGGCAGAATAAAAAGGAGGCATGACCAAGAATAGCAAAGACGTGGAACCAGAAGGGAGGATACAAAGGAAAACAGGCATGCTCTGAAGATGTGCAAAAGGATGTACACTTTGCACAATGCTGAGTTGAGCCTTATTGTACCCATTTGACAGGCAGGCAAAACGGAGGTTGAATGATGGCTGTCTTCTCAGCATTACTTGGCAACCACACTTGGGGGGGGGGGGAGATAAGTCTTACCAAACCATCGACACTTCATGCACATCGTCAGCAGGGCCCCCAAGACCATCAAAGAGAAGGCCCCCCAAATCAGCTCCACTTGGCTCATAGTTCGATCGCGTAGGATTCCAACCTTCAAAAAACACAGCACTTCTTTAAAAATGGAACAAGCAGGTAGAAGGACACCGCCCCGTTACTGGCACCTCCAAGAGTGCAATCTTAAGTGCATCTACCCAGATGTAATTTCCATTGGGCCTTACTCTCAGGAACGTGCGCAGAGGATTACAGCCCAAATCTCACAAATTAGGAGGAACTGCAAGTATATGTGGGATAATTCAATGACAACAGTCTCAACGAACCAGTGGAAAAATGAACACAACAATTTTGGGGGAACAGGGCAAAGTGTAAAGTCTTGTACAGAGGGAGCAAAAAACTGGAGGTGGGGCCAAGTGGATTGGGAGGGGGTGCAAGCTCTGTTTTGCAAGCAATCAGGGGGTCTCTTTGGTGGCAGTGATGGGTATGCAGAGGCTGGACTGCTGAGAGATGGCATTGGGCCTGGGACAAGATGCTTGATTGCTCCCCCCTTCTTAAATTTCCCGACAAATCAGATGCTACTACATTTTTTTAAAGTTTTTTGATTGACAGGTCTTGCCTGAGCAGGATTGAAACAAAATGAAAGCATTGAGCAGAGTGGGATAATTTCCTTACTTTGAGTAGTGCTATTGAGTCTCTTGTCTTTTAACTCAGCCAAGTCCTCATTTGCTTTTTTTCCCTAATAATAATGCAGGGGCATCTAAGGACTGGCTTTCACCATCTTCACTGCTGGGTGATGACTTTGAAACAAAACCTAGGTGGAATATACTTGCCAGGCTTTTTTTAGCATTTCTTTTTCTTTTTTCTCTTCTGTGCTCCAGTTTTATATTGGTACTCCACACCATTAATTTCACCTTCAAGCAATGCCAAAACACATATAGACTTGATCCAAGACTTGATTCTAGACATACACTAAGCGGCTGACGGTTGGGGCCTGGGAATTCTGCAATGGGTGACCTACTGCTGGGGCTTCCTAGTTCAGGTCTGAAGATGTTAGTTTCACTTTCCCAGGTTTGAATTGTAACAATACATGCTGATGCTTATGGAGAAGACCTGGGCTGCATTTCCACTAGAGAGCTTTATTCCATTTTCAATGCACTTCTGTTCCCCCAAATGCATTCTAGGGGTTTGTTAAGGAATCTGGAAGCTATTAGAGCTACGCTTAATAAATGGCAGTCTCCGAAATGCCTTGGGGCAGTGTTTCTCAAACTCTGTGTCAGGACCCACCAGGTGGGTCATGAGCCAACTTCAGGTGGGTCCCCATTCAATTCAATATTTTATTTTTAATATATTAGACTTGGTGCTACCATGGTATGTGATTGCATTTGGGGAAATGTTACAGACCTGTACTTTTAACAAGATACCTCGTATGTATATCTTGTTAAAGATACTATGTATATCTGGGCAGGAGAACTGGTCTAGAGGGTTGAGCCTCCCTTTGCCTGAAGATAACATCCGAAGGTCGCCAGTTCGAGGCCACCGGCATCGTGCAAACTTGAAGCAGCTGACAAGCTGAGCCGAGTTATTCCATCTGCTCTGAGCGTGGGAGGATGGAGGCCAGAATGTGAAACCAGATCAAGAAAGAAACATCTGAATGTTGTGGTTTCTTGAAAGATAGAACCTTTCAAATTGTAAAAATCCCTATGGGGATTTAAATTTGCCTGCCTATGTAAACCGCCTTGAATAAAGTCTGAGGAGAAATCTGGGGACCAAGAAAGGCGGTATAGAAATACCTGTATTATTATTATATGCTTTTAACAATTATAGTACATGGGACTTACTCCTGGGTAAGTGTGGGTAGGATTGCAGCCTAGGACTGTTAAAAATTTTCCTGCTTGATGATGTCACTTCCGGTCATGACATCACTTCCGGCAGGTCCTGACAGATTCTCATTCTAAAAAGTGGGTCCCTGTGCTAAATGTGTGAGAACCACTGCAATAGAAGTGCATTGAAAGTGGATTAAAGCTATAGTGGAAATGAAGCCCTGGATAGGCTGAGGCTGAGGTACCCAAACTTATTTTGTGATACTTTTGTTTTCTTGTCATGGCCCAGTCCCCTTGGAGGCCCAACCCCTGGAGATTTTGTCCCCCTGCCCTTCCCTCTCCTCAGGCCTGTGCAGAGTTATGTGACTGCTTGGGAACTGGGTGGCACTCGCTGGAATCATACATACTCTCCCCATATACCCTGCCTTTCTTCCATTGTCTCCCCTTGGGTCACTACCTAGATTGTAAGCACCTTGGGGCAGGGAGCTGGCCTTTTGGTAGCACAGAGGCAGCGGACCCAAGATGACATCAGGTTGCATCATTTGTTTGATTGGCAGAAGGTCCCCAGGAATCAGTCTTTCCCATCTCTCACCACTACGCAGTCCAACTAGAAAAGTCAGGGCTAGGGAGCATGTGTGTGCTTCCCAAGGGGGCTTCCCATTATCTGTATAAAATTTCATGCTGATGGCTGAATGCCTAGCGTCTGCTAGTCAATGGAAATAGGGCACTGCTCCAGCTTGGTATGAATCAAGCCCTAGATTTCTATATATAACGTGGTCAGGGGATCTAGTGTTCACAGAAAAAATCACTCATCCATTATACAGTGCGCAAAGACAGCAAGGCACTGAGGTTTGTGGCAATGCAGCATGCATGACACTCTGAGAGACACACAGCAAACCATGTGGTCTTCTTTTATATACTTTGCATGGAACAGAACTGAAATCTTAAAGTCTGGTGATCAAGCCCAGGAAAGCTCTAGTAGTCTATCCCAACATCTCTGGGAGAAAGGGCAAGATAAAAATGTCATAATCTCCAAACAGCAACCCCAAAGGGAAAATGTAGAAACCAACTCCCAACATTAAAACCATGAGAACACCAGTTATAAACCCAACCAACTGCGGGATTACACAAACAACCAAAAAGACCGACGTTTAATCGAACCAAAAGCAGATGTGGCCTAATGCGATTGTAAAGCTGGTTTTTCTATTCTATATTTGAGAGAGCACCTATGACGAATACTTTATGGATAAACAGCAGACTATTTTGTGATTTAATGTCTTTCTACATCGCCTGTTCAGATTTTCACAAGGAAGTTTCCAGAATTAACGTGCCCAATAAAACAATGTATGAGTAAAACCATAGTAAAGTGCTAGTAGGTCGGATTGAGAACTGTTTGGATTCCCCTCTTTCCCCTGGACCCAGAAATGATTCATCAACCTGCCTGGCATCAAATTAATGAAGAGAGATTTAAGAGAAGTGGGGTTTTTGATGATCACCTGCCAGGGTATGTTGTCTGTGTCAAAGTATTGGAACAAAAGAAGGAACACCTATTGATCTTTAGACAATTAAAATATCAGACATAGCAAACATAGCTAAGTTCTTTTGTAAAACATTTCTTTTCCTTTCTTTTCTTCCTGCAATGGTTGACAACCTTCAGCATCAAAAGACTATGGTATAAGCCTACAGCACCCGGTATTCCCAGGCAGTCTCCCATCCAAGTTCTAACCAGGCCTGACCCTGGTTAGCTTCCAAGATCAGATAAGATTGGGCATGTGCAGGGTAACAGTTGCTGCATGTTATGTCTGATTTAGCAATTGTATTGTTTCACTTTCATTAATAAAGGAATTTTGTTCTTGCATACAACCAAAATTGAAGTGGGGAGAAAGAGGAAGAGATGCAGCGGCCCCTTTTCTAAGAAAACAGACCAGAGCTCAGCAGATGTAATGTTCGGGTGGAGAGGGAGAGAGAATTGAGGTTGACAGGCCAAGTTCTTGACACAAACATCTAATTTTCTTTTATCATTCACCAATGTTCAGAGTCTTCAGTACAGTTGGGATCCCTTTCAAATTAAATTTTTTTTAAACACCTATTAGACTCATTTAATATCCTGCCTTCCCCTTTAGAGACAGAGCAGGGTTATCGTTAAATAGCCTGATATACACAGGCTTACTCAGAAGTAAGGGCTCTCAGCTGATTGAATAAATGGTTGTGCTCGATTCAGTCAATCAAATTGTGCTGTTGGCAGATCAGAAGGCAGCCCCCCAACAAACGTGTGGAGAAAATGTCTACATAAATAGCTTGGTTCCTCCTCATGCTCTTTGAGCCCTCCCTGAAAACAGTGCTGGGGGCTCCTGCAGATTGGAGCACAAAGCAAAAATGGAATCGCACTGTGTAGAACGCCCCATTTGGGATGGATCGTCCTGTTTTAATTAGTGTATAATTTTAAGAACATGCCCACCCTATATTTTAAGAACATGCCCATGTTTAAGAACATGATATATAGCAATCAAAGCTAGCAAATGTTAGTTAACCCACATTTTACTCAAAAGAAAAAACTTCTGGTGGGTAACGATGTTAGTCTGTAGCAGTAAAGGCAACAGAAGATCTTGGTGTGCCTTAAAGACAAATAAAAGGATCCCACTGGACCTTAAGGCCTTCTGCCTTGAAACAGTCCATCATCACCAGTTCATTTCTCGCCATGCCTGCATGTTTTTCTTCTGGACTGTCCATTTTCACAGCTTAAATTTTCCCCATATTTATCATAGCCTTTGGTTTTCTAAGAACGCACTGCACAACTTGACTGGCACCATGCAATCACAGAAAGAGAGGATCTGAATGAAGAGGAAGCAACGGGGTCGCAGAGTAAGAGGCTGTTTTTGGCATAAGCAAAGAGGATGACAGCCACTCAAAGGGTAGTGTCCGAGAAGGCAAGGAAGTGGTGTGGAAAGGCCTCTGAAGGTGGTCCTACCTTATTCAGAGATTCTTTCTTCCTACATAAGAATGGAGAGATCATCAGCTATAGCAGCTGCCAGCCCTTCCCACATCGGCCATCGCTCACTTGCTGCTCATGCAGAAACACACCCGATCACAATGTGGTCACTCGCTCACAGGGACGGTGAGTAGGCCTCTGGTTTCCTGTTCCCCTTCTGAGTCACTCAACCCAACCCAACACCCGCCTCGCAGGCATGGACCATGGAGTCCTCTAGTCGACCACAACGCTTTGGAGAGTTGCACATTTAGACCTTTGGGTCACCTGGACCAGTTCTCAAGGTGGAAATGTGGTTTCGTTCTGCCCATCATGGAACACCTCCTGACATTCTGCACCTAGACTTTTTAATGACCAAGTAACTCAGGGAAAGTCCTTTGTGACAAGCTTCAAGTTTGCTGAACAGGCACATCGATTAATCAATTTGTCATTGATTCAAAGTTTATTTTAAAATAACCAGGGTCAAAAGATAGAGGCATCCTTGTTCCATGCCTCTCACTGCTTCATTTCCATCTTTCTGCCAGGAAGTAGTGGTGCAGCTATGGGGGGGTGGGTGGGGGGGTCAAAGGGCTAAGTGTTGCAGGTGCCTGAATACGCCACACAAGCAACCCCTCCACCTCAGAGCCATTCTGGGCACTGGGAGCAAAATGGAGGCAGTCGTGTGATGTACATGTACCTGCTGAAATTTAGTACATGATTTTTTTAAAAAATAAGCTAAGTACAATCTGCTGCCTTGCTGCATTTTATCCTGAAGGAGACTAGGGTAGCAGACATAACCCCCCCCCCCCCAAATGTGAGAGGTCAGGCTGAGAAATGGAGACTGGCCAATAGTCACATCAGTAAGCTACATGGCAGGGAAAGAATTTGAAGCCACCTCTCCCCAGCTGTGAACTGTAACACATCAACCCTCAGACACTGGCACCCTGGCAAGGGGCCGTAAGTAATTTTCACTTGGTGGGGCTTCCAAATAAACTGGTGAGGGAGAGGGGGATATCGGAAGCTTCCAAAGCATTTGGGGGTTTGGGCACAGGGCCAACACCAGAAATGTATACATTCAGTAAGAGCTATTTTTACTTAAAAAATATTTATACCCTACAACAGAAATTCAAAGAGGTTTACATAAATATTGAACTTGCTTTGCTGAGCCTGAAGCTCTTGGGCAGTTTATAAACCAGGATTTTTCCTTATGTTTCCCATTGGCCAGCCAATGGCTATGCTGTAAATCATATTTTGCCTTTCAATTTTGACATATTGTTTTCTCCCATTCACATATTTAACTTCTTCTCCCTGCATTCTTTAACTCCTTTGTTCTTGCACAACCTTGTCTCTCCTTTGCCATCAAAGCGTTTAGATCAGGGGTGCTCACACTTTTTTGGCTCGAGAGCTACTTTGAAACCCAGCAAGGCCCGGAGATCTACCAGGGGGGGAAGGAAGCATCTGACAGACACCCCCTTTAATGTATGGAGCCCCTGCTGGAGTCTAGTCAGTTTCGTCAGTTTTGTTGCTGCATGCCTGAAGAGCAGCTAAAGTGTCAGTTTCAGTGTCAGTTTAGTGTCAGCTAAATATGTCAGTTTCGTCTAGTCACTAGACGAAACTGACATATTAACAGTTTGGAGAGACAGGGCTCCGCAATCTACTCATTTTGCCTCGCGATCTACCGGTAGATCGCGATCCACCTATTGAGCACCCCTGGTTTAGATAGTGAACTGCACTTTCTATTTCTGTACAGAGAAGAGCACAAGACTTCTAAATCGCACATTAAAAACTTAAGCTGCCTTAGGAATCAATATTTCAAGTTCAGTATTTATTTTTTAAAAATTCCTCCCTCAATAGTGGGAAATGTTGTAAATATTGTGAAATTAAAACATCAAAAGCTTCACTGTAAGATCTTCATTAGAGTTGGCACAGAAGGATCTTTAAATTGGTTTTCATTCAAACTTCCCTCAAAACAAAACCCACCTACAAATGTACCAGAATTGGCTCTCCTCCCCCTGCCACAAACACAAATAGATGTCAACAGGTCAGCCTTGAATATTACTTAAGGTTTTCTTTATTTAAAAGATCATTCACAAAATACCATATCCATAAATTTACTTTTTTGTCATGAAGCAGAATGTGTTAAGTGTTTGGAAATTTCTTACACATTTAAAAGTCAAAACAGATTGACTAAGCGAGTTTTAGATGGGAGTCTCAGGTTGGTTTTTGCTCTTAAAATCTTGGGATATGTTTCCCCCCCCACATTAAGAACGGAAGAGAGGTTGTTGGATGGATTTTGTTTAGAACACAACCACACAAAAATGCATGTCTTAAAGAAAATTAGTGTTAGACAAATGGTTCTTATTCTCTGAAGTAGACTGAAAGACAGGGAGTGGGAGGGCAGGAGAAGAGAAGCTGATTCTTAAGCAAATGGCCAGAATGTGTTCTATTTGCAAGCTTAAATATGTATTTTATTAACCAAATTGGATGTTGTCCTCAAATATGAACGTGTTTTAAACACTGGACAGATGAAGGGAGGGAGGAAGAACCACACTCCTGCCCTTTACAGCACTCCAGTTGAGTAACAAAAGCTACAACCCAACACCCTCACATCAATGGCAGGCACTGCAGAGGTTCACACATGTTGCCCAAAGTGAGTAGTGATAGCTAGAACCTGGCCGCATGCGCAGATGGCAGCTTCCAACACAAACTGCTCAGTATCTTCCCTGCAAAATGCACATGCGCCGTCAAAAAAAGCAGAGTTCCATGGGGATAAAGAGGATCGGGGCATGTTTGGAGCGGTGGTAAAACCAGGCCTCTGTGCCATTAAGGCACAGATTTGAGAGTTCTGTGATCGGGAGAACTTCTCCCCCTCGCCTCCATTCGTGCAAAGCAAGTTGCATCAGGGGCAACGGGACCAAATGCCAGAGTGGCAAAGTTAAGACCTTTTCTTCAGACAAAGCCCAAACACACCTCAAGTAAACTTTATTGGTTTAAGAAAATGAGTTAAAAAGCCATTAGCAAATGTGTAACAAAAAGACCAAGAAGAGGAAAACCTGGAAGATACCATCTGTGGGTGCTCAAGTAGGCACGAGTTTCATAGCACCGGCCTGTAAGCGCCAGTGAAAATGACGTTGGCCAAGGCAAGGATCAGGCGGGCCGCACCTCCCGTGTGGAGGGTTTGGTTGCCAGCATGCGGGCCCAGCTCCAAAGAGGAGCTCTGTGCCATCAGTTAGGGTGGCCTTTCCTTGCACTTGTGGTCATTTCAGATTTTCTGAGCTGCCTGAACAAAAAACACACACCGCTTTTGAGAGTGGCTAGAGATGGAGTTCCTATTCATTCTGTGTTGCATTAAGCTAGCTAAGTTCTACCAAGGGCTGTATTCTAGGACTCGGGGGTGTCTTCCACCCTGCCAGGACTCTGTGTAGAGGGCCACAGAGGGAGGGACACATGCAGCAGGTGGGGAGGGCCACAGAACTCCAAAGGGAGCAGTGGGCAGCAGGACTGAAGCCTCACCTGTGTGGCCTGGGGAATAGAAAGAGCGCCAAGGGGGGAGCGGTGAAAGCAGCACCTCAGATTATAGGAATTCACATCTGTGGGAGGGGGAGGAAGAAAGGGGCAGTGCTTTACTGGCTACAAGCCATGTGCTGGGACTAGGGAGAAAAACAGGGGGAGAAATTTAAGACAATGCAGGCACTAGGTACAGCAGAAGCCAATAACATACTAAAAACCACTTGTTAACAGCTGACATGCATTCACAAGCTCTGGGTTTGGTTTTTTCCTTTTTCCATTTCAAGGGCAAGTGTCGGATGGTAGGAATGGTGGCCACAGGGTTAATGTTCCGAGCACAGTTAAGACGCTCTGGGCTGTCTTGCGTTTTCTCCCACCCCCACCCAGCCCCTCTCTCAATCCCATTCTCCCTCCCACCCCAATTGCGCCCCTCCCCACTCAAGCTCATTCTTGCTCTCCCTTTACTACTTCCTCCCTTGGCTTGGCTCCACCAAAGATGGCAGAGTTGGGGTTCGCTACTTGGTTGAGGGGGGTGGCAACCGTCCGGGGTTTGAGCTGGAGTCTGGGCCGCTGGGCTCTTTCCTCTGGAAAAGAAAAAAGGCAGGTGAGAGGCACTCCCAGAATTCCCACATCAAGAGAAGAGCACAGAAATTGTCCTGGGGTGGCTAAAGCCTAAGCAAGGCTCCAATGCCACACACAGCCTTCCACGCACTGGGTGACCCTGACCAGTCACACACATGCTCTCTGCCTAGTCGACTTCCCTGGGTTATGAGAATCAATGATGAGAATCCATGATGCCCTAGGAAACGGTTACTGCCAGGTCAAACCACTGGTCACCTTAGTACCTGCAGGAGTTCTTGGATGCCAGAAAGGAGTCTTTTCCAGCCCCAAATGGAGAGACTGCCAGGGACGGAATCTGCAAGCTTCTGTACACTACCTAGGTGCTCTACCATGGCAATAAGACCCCACCAACTCTGTGTGATGTCCTGAGATTCTTGGAACAAACAAATAAATCAGGGGTGCCCAAACCCCAGCCCTGGGGCCACTTGTGGCCCTCAAGGTCTCTCAATGCAGCCCTCTGGGAGACCTCAGTCTCCAATGAGACTCTGGCCCTCCGGAGATTTGTTGGAGCCCACACTGGTGCGACGCAACTGCTCTCAGCGTGAGGGCAACTGTTTGACTTCTCACGTGAGCTGTGGGATGAGGGCTCCCTCCAGGTTTCTAGAAGAAAAGTCAATCACAGTGTTGGGAAAATCAGTGGTGGGTTCCTCATATATATTCACATACTGACATTATGGAAAATGGAAAACCCCTGCTTGTTGTTTCACATCTGTGATGCAGTACCGGCAGCAAGGAAAGACCAGCCTCGCTTTGTGCAAGGCCTTGAGCTATTGCAAGACCTTCATTCATTTATACAAGTTCATCTTTAATATATTCATTTATGTAAACTTATGGAAATGTATTCAAATTTTAAATGTAAGTTAATTCTTTTTTTCCCCAGCCCCCGACAGTGTCAGAGAGACTATGTGGCCCTCCTGCCAAAAAACTTTGGACACCCCTGACAAATCAAAATGGAACAGATTTATGGTGGCACCAGCTGCCACGAATTGAAGTCTATATCTAGCCCCATGAAATTCATTTCATACAGACAATAAAACAAGAAACTGGTGAAGGAGCCATTGGTCAACAAGAGCTTTTGCCACCATAAATCTGTTGGTCTTTAAGGTGCCACCAGGCTCCTGCTGCAGCAGACTGAGAGAGCTACTTCTGAGGTTTAGAATAAACCCCAAACACATTTCACACTTGTGTGCATCCTGCTGCCATCCATGACCACAATGCAGATGCCAGAAGCGATTGTCCATCAAGTCCTCCTTGTGTTCAGTAAATGCAGGGAGAGGGGTGTGCCTGCTGGCTCCACTTCCCACCCCCAACACAGTGTCCCTGAAGGATCAGGGCTCCACACTGCAAGGAGAACCCACCTGCACGTTCAAGCTCTGCCTCTGGCAAACACCCATCAGAGCCATGGGGGGAGGAGTGCTCTACTCCCCATGTTTACTGAAGATAATTCAATTATTGTGAGGTACCCTAATGGGGTACTTAGAGCAATGTCTTAAATTTTGAAGACGCTCTTCTTCCAGCAGTTCTTTAACATGATTAAAGGGCAACTACCCCCAGACAATTTTCATTTTATCCACTGAGCTCATTATCTTTTAATTGCTTTATTGGTTTTTTTTTTTTTTGAGGTTAGAGTTTTTATTTTTAATTTGATAGTGAGCTACTATGGGCAACCTTTTGTGAAAATGGCAAGGTGGGATAAAAGTGTTCCTATAAATACATTTGTGCAAAAACATTTTTTCCTGGTTGAGCCACTAGGTGGCACTACTAGATATTGCTATTTGGGGCATGCTAGATTTTCCTCTTGCTTTTCTGCCATCCTGATTCAGGCTCTCCAAACGTTCCAGGACAAGTCTGCAGAATCCAGGCCCTGGCACCAGCAGAGCCAAAAAAAGGACACAGATTCCCACATCACAGTTCAAACAATCCTGCCACTTGATCCAAGCAGAAAGATTTGCTTGTTTTGATCTGCCAACAAAACTCTCCCAGACATGAGAAAGGTCTCTCTCATCCTCTCCCATTGGCTATTACCTGAACCTTTTCACTGGGTGACCTCACTGACCCTGGGGGCTCTCCGTATGCAAAGCAAGTGCTTGGTCACTGGGGTGTGGTCCCTCCCATCAGCTCTAGCAACTTCCTGACTCAGGTGGCCATTTCATAACATAGGGCCACTAGCTAATATCTTTTCTGTAAATTGCTTATGATAGGTTTTGTAATCTGTATGTATTCCCTGCAAATAAGGTATGTGTTGCCCCCCCTTTGGTTTTGTTATTACTGTTGCCTTTTAATTCTCTATTCACCAATAAAGGAGACAGGAAGAAAAAGAACAAAACAAGGCAGCCCCTCACCAAAGTGGGCCACATAGCAGTCATGCAGAAGGGAGAGAGCTGCCTACCTTCTGTGGGCTCTCTGAAGTCCATGGAAGAGCCACGAGGGGGAGGGCCATCTCTGAAGCGCCCAGTGCCCCCCACAGGCGGAGCACCTGTTCGCCGCTCTCCAGGCTGCGTTCTACCTCTCAGGAAGTCTTCATCTCGGAAGCCTGTCAGAGGGAAACAGGTGTCAGTGCTGGCTCCTACCATTGCCACATCCCACCTAAGTCGTGCTGCAGCTGTTCCTCTGACCCACAGGAGCATCTTGCCAAGAGGTTTTTCGCTCCCTAA
This sequence comes from Tiliqua scincoides, assembly GCF_035046505.1. Lineage (NCBI taxonomy): Eukaryota > Metazoa > Chordata > Lepidosauria > Squamata > Scincidae > Tiliqua > Tiliqua scincoides. The sequence goes on from NC_089828.1 coordinate 56,443,861, forward strand.
GATAAGCAGGGGTTCTTTTGCAAAATACACTGTACCAAAGATGGTCATCCCACCAGCAACTGAGACATCCTGCTTTTTCACATGGTTGCTTATTGCAAGTGACCATATCCTACTGCTGCAGAGTCCAACCACAGATCACTTTGTCTCAAGGTGATGATGTGGCTTTTTCTAGAGGAGGATTCAAGGACTGCTCAGTTCAGTTCTTGCCTATGCTTGACATTCTGCGGTTCCTCGTGGTCAGGTCACAACATTCACTTTGGTTTGCTTTCATTTAACATGTCTATAATAACTGTTTTAAAGGTGATCTGCTAGCTGCCTTGGTTTTCCTCATGAAAGATAGGCAAGATATAAATGTTTTAGATAAAATAAAGATCAGATGGTATGAAGGAAAAGCCAGAAGGAAGCAGTTGTCACAGTTTGCACTGTCAAATTATTGGCCCTGGAGGAAGTCTCAGACCCACCAGAATTTGGGAAGAGTTGCACATTTGAAGGAATTTTTAGTTTTGCTTTGGCAACAAGCTATTTCCTAATATTATTTAGCTAATAAATGCATTTTATGAAGTTGGCATCATACAAATGACAAGCATTCAATCTCTACCATGATTGGCTTAAGTAAGGATGAGAAAACAGTCCACACCCAATGAGAAATCCATGCTGAAAAAAAGTGAACACCCCAATGTTTTCTTTAAAGAACGAATCTCTAGACCTCAGGTTGACAGAGTTTAAGTCTGAAGATGTGATTTCAAAAACAAAAAGACTGAAATAAGGAGTCAAGCAGCGGTCCAAATTCAACAGGAACAAGAATCAAAAAAGGAAGAACAAACCCTATTGAGTAAAAGATTTACCAACTTAGAAGAGTATAGCCCCCAGCATCTTCTTGTCTAACTAAGCATGTGGTCCTGTAGCTAGAACGCTTGCTTCTGGTTGAAGTCATAAACCAAATTACTGCAAGACTCAAATCCTCATCTGGACAACGGGTATAATGACCTTAGCAAGGGCAACAGAGCAGCAAAGAAAAAATAGTTTCAAGACCCCCCCCCACACTGGTATCCAATCAATTTGACTAACCAAAATACAGAGAAGAGTACAGAGACAATACAACACAATGGCACAATGGTCATCATACAGACTTCATATGTATTTGATGGTCATGCAAGCAGACTGAGATATTAGAATATTAGAAGCAGGTTATTGTATAAAAGAATTAATGGACAAGGATCATATATGCGGAAAGTTAATAGCACATATAAACGTGCTAAAAATTACAAAGAGGCAACATGTCAGGTGCAGCTAGATCAATTGATCAAAGTTAGAAGTTTTGAATACGGGGAAAGGCAACAGCTGACTAGATAGCAATTGCTATTCTTGGCCATGAAAGGAGAAAGGGCATTATTCAACGCTGTATAACTCTTAATTCTGCACTTAGATCCATTTGCTGGGTTTGGGAATGTCTACTTATGCAGCATGCTCAAATTAGCCAGCACTGAGTCTTTGTTTCCAACTGCATCATTTGTATCACAACAGGAAAAAAGCAGCTATCAGTCATGGTTCAACTGAAAGGCAAGCTGGATGTGTAAGTTAAGAAGTCTTCAAGAGGAGAGAAAAATTAAGCCACCTGACCAGGTATTTCTAATCCAATATGCAGGAGTTAGAATTTGTGGGTGGACCAGAAGGAAAGTGACAAACAGACGGACAGAGTCTCACCAAGGGCAGAATGAGAATAACCAAAATTTAAATCATTACCTTCTTCTGAAAGTACTTGCAGCCACAAAGAAACACTTATATTTGTCAAAAACAAAGCAGCACAACTCTGTCTTCAAGGCATACAGATTTTCCTCCCCATCTCCCTTTTTTAAAAAAGTCAGTGCTGGACACACCAGTTGGCCCAGCAACTGACACAATTCTTCAAAAAACACAAAACCAAAACCACCCAGAACACACATTGTACGCTTTTGCCACAATCTTCAGCAAAGGGACTCTTCAGAGCCCTGCTTTTCATGATCAACAAGACTGCCTTATGGCGATCCATGTAACAGGCAGGTCTGACTTGAGGAAAACAGAAGAACGTCTTTAAGGATTTTGAAAGTTTCAGTAAAATTTTAAAAAGCAATACCGCCACCAGCACTGAAGTCATCTCTGGACGCCCATCCACCTCCTCGTGATTCCCGCGGACCTCCGCCCATGCCTAAAAAGAAAGTCACATTGCAAGCATGGGTCAATGAGGAAGGCAGGAAGTTCTAGAAAGTTCCACTGCCAATGGGTGGAAAATTCCAGCACACCCTCTGAGATGCAATCCTCAACTTCTCTAACAGGTAATTGTGTTGTGTGGGAGTATGTAGCTAATCAGAAGTTGGATGCCTGCACACCTGGGACCAGATCACACGTTCCGCTCTTGAAGAAGGGAGCTCATCTCCTCCTCTACCAGACATTTAAGGAGGTGCAACAAATGGATCAGAATGGGAGACTCATCTAGGCCTGCACCCACAGGCTGCAATGAGAAAATCTGCAAAGCACCAAAGTCTTCAAGAAATGCACAAGTTTAAGGTGACTTTCCTTACTTCTCAAAGCTGTGCAGTTACAACTGCACAAGACTAGGCAAAGAAGCAGAGGAAGGAGCACTGGAGAAAGAAATAATGGTTTTACAGTAGAAAACTCGCACCATTGCTTTGGCTGGTACTCCTTTATCTAGCTGGGGTCATTCAATTTTCTGATGGATACGCTATGAAATAAAGCATTAGGAAGTTCAAGGCTATTGGAAAAATAGTTATACGAGAACCTTGGTCCAACAATTCGATCAACCACGACACAGACCATTTTAAAGTGTTGCAGTAGGGTTGGTACCAGGATCCAAGATAGAGGACAATACCTTCTTTGATCACCTAGATGGCAAAAATAGTGGAGAACCATTTTGTCCTCATGCTATTGTTTCCTTTGTTTTAGGGAGTGCAGGAACAATAGTCAGGTTTCCTGGCCTTATGATAGCTATTTATTCTGGACACCTATGTATTTTCTGCTGGGCACAGATGTCCACAGCAGAGTGCCATAACAAGGCCAGGAAAGTCTGGTGCCTGAAAGAGTGGTGGCACATCTAGAGACGATGTTAAGTAGATTAAAGCAATCTGGCATTGCTCAGCACCCAAGCTTGCTTCTGGTATTCTTATGCAGCTCATTACTAAGAGGCAATGACTCACCTGTGCAATTTTATTCTAGGGATACAGGCCTCTTAAATACTTAAAACTACTAGTGTACTTCAGCTTATGTAACTCTGCATTAACAGAAATTCTCATGAAGTTGTATGTTAGAAATTTGATAAATATTTAATGCGTTTTACAAAATACCAAGACAGACAATATACTGTATTGGACTACATGAGCGCCAGCAAAAGGAAATAAACTCTCAATTTTGCAGGGTGAGGGGAAACCAATGCAGATTTTTAAACCACAGCAAGGTCAGAGAAATATTTGTTTACCTGCACAGCAAATAAGCTACCTTAGAATGTGTAAAGTATTAAAAAATGAGTTAAATACACCCGCCTCTAAAAAGTCAATGTTCTAAGAGGGGAACACTTCCTTATACACATGTCTGTTTCCACCCCACCAATGTGCAGAACAAACATTCTCTCCAGTTTCTCGATGTCCTGTGCCAATGATATACAGGAAGAGGTGAGGGCATGGGTTCAAATGCTGCTTTCTACTCAGTGTTTTCACAGGACACCAAACCAGTCAAAATACAAGCATGCTGACAAGGGCAGGACAGCAACCACTGTTTAGGGTCTAAACATAACTGCAGTGATTTTTTGACAATTCAAAATTTATTGCTGCTGTCGTGATTTGCACCCCAATGATATTTCAATGCCTGACACTCTTTATACTTTTACACCTTATATTGAGACACTAACAGAAGTCTTCAGTTTTTCATCCTACCAACACCCAGTCCTGCTTCCTTGAAGTCAAGGGTTCTACATATACTGGCTTGGCTTATTAGCCAGCCATTACTTCTCACCACCAACCCTCACTTCCTCCAAGTCTGTCAAGCATGGGTAGAAGACATGGGGTAAGACAAGGTCTTCTCTCATTTGCATCACTATATGGAGTTAAGGGACTGGTTGCTTTCTCCAAACATCATTATGAGAAAACAGCCTCCCCCCAAACCCCCTGGATTTGGGAGTAGAGACCCCACGTGCAGTACAGCAGGGCTACAAAAAGGCTCCTGGTTTTTTTTTTGTATTCAAACCATAGTGATAGTGAGCTTGTGAGAAGCTGTTGGGGGTCCTCAAAGCCCAGCTTTGTAGGCACCTGTTAGAACTTCCTCCCATTGTTTCCTCTGGGTCTTCAAACTTCTCTTTTCTGCTTAATTGCCTGAACATGTAAAGAACACATGAAGCTGCTTTGGTCTGCCCAGCTCAATATTGGCCACAATGATTTGGCAGCAGCTCTTCAGGGTTTCAGAGAAGGGCATTTTCTAGCCTGGCCTAGGGATGCTGAAGATCAAATCTGGGGACTGCTGCAAGCAAAGCACCCAGTGAGAGTCCCTCCTAGAGTGAAAGCCCTGCCAATCAAACCCTCTTTTGCATGTTACACTTACAGAAACTCAAGCTGGGTGAGAAATCAAAAAACTTCCACCACATGCTGGCTGATACTTAAGAACGTAAGAGCCCCGCCAGATCAGGCCAAAGGCCCATATAGTCCAGCGTCCTGTACCTCACAGTGGTCCACCAGTGATTCAGGGAGGACACAAGACAAGATACCTGTATCCTCTTGCCACCCCCTTGCACCTGCCATTCTGAGGTAGCCTGCTTCTAAAACCAGGAGATTGTACATACCCATCAGGCTTGTAACCTATAAGAACACTTCATATGACCCCCACTGATGTGCCTGCTCAAGATGACATTAAGAGAACCATCCCAGTTTGCAATGCACGCAAGCAGCTGTTTAAAACGTCACCTCTGTCGTCGGGGCCGCTGCCTTTTCTAAACCCAAAGCCGCCTTTGTCCTTATTCCTCCCCTCAGCAATGTCCACTCGGAGTGACCGGTCGCCCAAAAGCTGTCGAGTAAGAAAGAATGCATAAGCACTTGCAAGTCAACAGCCAAAAAGACAGTCGATACTGCCCCTCAAATTCTATACCCCTGCCCTAAGGAAAAAAGTATACATACTGCTCCATCATATGTCAGAGCTTCTTTAAGGGACTCAACCTCATCAAATTCTACATAACAAAATCCTGCAAGAGAAAAAAATATCTGAAGTTTACTTTCAGGCCAGGTCCTAGAAAGCTGTAAACTAAACTCAGCTGGTGGACAGTTTTACCTCTATCAAGGTAAAGGAACAAAACTAAGGAGTCCTGAGTGAAGCAGGACACCCTCTGCAATGGGGATTCAGAGGAATACTGCTTCTGAACATGGAAGTTCCATTTAGCAATCACAGTTAAGCTACAAGTAGGACTATTCCTCCTACTTCTGCTTATTTTTCTTATAAAGCCATCACCACACCTATTGGCACCAAGTTTTGCAAAGCAGGTGTGCCATATGGCAGAGTCCTCTAAAGCCCATCCCAAATCAATGGCCCATCAATATCTCTGGGAGACTAAGTTCCAGTATTACTGGGGGGGGGGGACGCAAGGAAACAGCAAGAGAAGGAATTCATTTTCTCCAGGAGGGACACTTTTATATACCTCTACCACATCCCTCCGCCATTATAATTGTGAACACTCACACGAGAGAGCGGTTCAGAGGACTTATGGAGCCTAGAGTCAAAGCCTACATTTCATTTTCTCTATGTGTATATCATTTTTCAGACCGATGCCTCTATGGCGACAGCCTTCAGGTCAGACCAGGTGTTCTAGACCTGCCTCAGAAAGTAGCAGCCAGATGTCTGATGTGTGGGTGAGCTATTGAGATATTCCTGTGGTAGCTCCTCTCCTCTGATCTTAGCATGCAGGGGAGACAAGAAAGCACACACCTTTAAATTTGTCTGTCTCTTTGTCTCTGACTAATCGCACACTCCTGACACTGAGATCTTTGAAGATGGCATCGATATCTCCTTGGACCGTGTTGAAGGGGAGGTTGCCCACGTATGCTGTGAATGGGGGCTCCGTTGGTAGGTCTTTCTTACGGGAGCCAGGGCCAGCACCACCACGAGGCCTGCGAACAAAGACAAGAGAGATGACCATCTCCAAGCCAGAACACTCCCCATGGAATAGCAGGCAGTTTCTGCTTAGAAAACTCACCAACACAAAATAACATTTGCACTAAGAAAACTTTGGAGCCACCCTAAAGACAGAATTATTCCTCATGACACCGGGGGTGAACAGAGCAATTATAGTGCAGTAACATCTAGCCCGTATTAAGTAATACAGCCCAAAAGGAAGAAGAGGTCCAAATAAAGATGACAGAGTTTTGCTCTGTTTAATCTTTGTGAACTATTCTTTTATCAAAAAGTAGTATATATTTTTAATCTAAATTTAGGCAGTACAGGCAGAGCTTGGAAAGACCACTGTGTAGAAGAGTTTTAGAGTCACTACTAGTCAGTGCAGACTACAATAAACTAGGCAACTAATGACTCAAGGAAGGCAACTTCATACATTGGACTAGAACATCATATTCCTTAGAAAAGACGTTTTCTGTCCACCCTGATATACAGAAGAGGGTGGATGAAGAATCGGAAGTGAAGCAAGTGTAGGAAGGCAATGGCTCTGTCATGCAGTTGGAAGGCAGCATAGCCCATCTCCCAGTTTGAAAGACCAATGACTTTTCACTTCCTGCCATAACACTTTTTAAATCAAATCTGATCTAAATATAGGTGTAACAGCCAAAGAATGCCCCAGGTGCACCAACACAAGAGGCAAACAGTTTGGTAAGGGGTCTCTAGAACAGGGGTTTCCAAAGTTTTTGGCAGGAGGGCCACATTATCTCTCTGACACTGTGTCGGGGGAAAAAGAATTAATTTACATTTAAAATTTGAATAAATTTACATAAGTTTACATAAATGAATATATTAAAGATGAACTTATATGAATGAATGAAGGGCTTGCAATAGCTCAAGGCTGATAAAAGTCCTTGCACAAAGCAAGGCTGGCCTTTCATTTGCTGCCACTACTGCATCACAGACGTGAAACAACAAGCAGTGGAAGGAGCCCTCATCCCACAGCTCATTCGAGAGGTCAAATAGTCGCCCTAATGCTGACAGCAGTTGCGTCAGGCCAGTGCAGGTTCCAACAAATTTTCGGAGGGCCAGAGGCTCATTGGAGACTGGGGGCTCCCTGATGGCTGCATTGGGAGTCCTTGGGGGTCGCAAGTGGCCCCAGGGCCTGGGTTTGGGCACCCCTACTCTAGAAGAATTAACTGTGGCTAAGAAAGACAGCTGCCATTTCAATAATTTCTTGTACAATTCAACAGTCTGACATACTGGAACTGCAATCAATATTTGGGAGAGTGTGTTAAGAAGCATAGGCTAAGATGTTCATATTCACCAAGACTCACTCTGAAAAATGAAGGCCAGTCTTCAGCAAGAGCCTGGCTGTTTCTCTCTCCTCCCCCAGCTGGAACACAAGCTGGGATAAAGGGAGGTTTGCCATTTGAGGAGAAACATTAATCCAAGATGAACACTGAGCAAGGGGTGACGGGGAAAGGTCTTCCATAGGTGGGAATTGCTCAGGTCAGAATTCCCTACTAAATGTCAAACAGGCACATCAAGCCTTCTTCTACAAGGAATTGTTCACCCATACCCTTTGGGAAACAAAGTGAACCTGTCCTCTTTCAGTAGAAGCCTGTAAGTATATAACAATTACATTTAATTTGGCTTGGCTACAGGCCATAATGTAGCTACGGATGGAAAACAAAAGGATGAAGTAGATCTGCAGCTTGTGTTGAGCCCTGAAGTGTAGCATTAAAATCTGTCATGATCAAAATACAATTGACAGTTTTGTATGCAATACTTTTAGCAGCTACTCCAAAGGTCTGTTGACTGCCGCATCAATTCTCAAGCTGCAGACTAACAATGATTTCCAACCGCTCAAAGGAACCTGTGTGAATTCTGATGAAGACCACTAACAAACAAGCCAGTCTGGTTCAGACAATCCAATGAACCACCATTTGCTTGACAGTCAATGAGCTCTGGGCCCATGCATTTCTTCCTATGTTTCATGCCTGGCTGAACTGCACACTTTGATTAAATCACAGTTTCCAATGTCTGAACTGGGAAACTGTGGCTGAACAAACCAAGTTCAGTTCAGCTACACATAAAAGAAGCATTTATCAATCCAATAAATAATGGATCATCTGAACTAGACAGCTTTCTGAATGACAGCTTCTTTTACCTACCTGTCGCAAACTTAAGGGGGTTTGGGGTGCTCAGAGTTCTTGGTTCTCGAACCCTAAAGCCCTCAAGGCGCCCCTGTTCAGTAGTATTGCCACCACCCTGTATGTGCCAGTGCCTCAGTTCAGGGACACTGAGACCCCCTAGGCTTAATTCTAGCCCTTGCAGGCACTGAGCTCTTTCTCCCATTAGAGCTTCAGTCCTCAAGTTACTAGACCTCAGTGAGCACTTGGTAGCTTGCTGAACGGCTAGGCAGGATTCTGAACCCTTGTCCCCAACAGACAATGAAACAGCTTAGTAAGAGATATTTTAGTTTATTAAGTATGCAGCAAATGCTAGAGGCATAAATATCTAGGAACCTCACGTTGGCATCCTTCAGTCTCGGAAGACCATGGTGTCACGCTCTGAATGGTGGCTCTGGAACAGAGTGTCCTCTCCAGTGCGCGAAGCCTGGGTAAAGTAGGTATGGAGGATAGGCTGTTACCCATGCAGCAAATCCCCCCTCTCCACATCGCTGAAATGGTCCAATGGAAAGGCAGAAGCCAATACTGTTGGTTCCAGCGGCGTCACAGGAGTTGCCAGAACGTGACTGTGTTCAGCCATGAACTGCCTCAGGGACTCCGGCTCCGGATTTTGCCTCGAGGTTGACTCCTGAAGCCTTTTCCACAACTGGATGTAGCCACAAGGCAGTGGAGGTTTGGGATCAGAGTTTTCCTTCTCTCAGATGAGCTGCCTTCCCAGGCTGACGAGTCCCATCTACCCGGTGGCTGTTCAGTCGCCTCTTATGACAAGTACAGCCAAACTGAGGGCCTATTCTTATCCCCAGCCCCCAGGGGAAATCTAGGAACCATATCAGCATTAAAATAACAAAGCTAGCTGGCTATATCTATTAATCCCTATCTCTCACCTGGGTCAGCTTCTCTTGTAGATCTTTTAGCTCCAGGGCTACCTATGAGGCCAGGTGCCCATGTTGGACAATGGAGCTCCCAGGGTGCAGGAAGTTGCACCCAAAACTCTGTCCAAGAAAGGACGGGACCCACCCCTTGAGCACTCACTATTATACTACTTATGCTAATAGTACTGAGGTGACTTCATACTTATTTAGACTGTCCAATCAGAACTTTTGAAGAACAGAACCTTCTCTAAGTTGGCTTGGTTGCTAACTCCTCCTAGTTCTTACCCCTCCCAACTGGAGATCCACAGCTGCACTCCATCCGCCTGACAAGGCACCTCTCTGTCTGCAAAGGTGCTAAACATTCCAATGGGTTGTAATTCTTGTTGTCTGTCCTTTCTGGCCAGCAGAGGGGAGACAACAATCTTTTTGTTTGTTTACGTTCTTGCAGCTAGGAACTGCTAGCCACTTCTCCGTTACTGACTTAGTTTGGTTCAGGCTTCACATGCTACCCTAGGCCTAACATGTACTTATTCATGACACTACCCTCCCTTACCAAGAGAGCCATGGGAGAGTGCACTATATGCTCTAGCACACCTACAGTTGCAAAGTCTTGAGTTCTTTAGGGTCCCAAGTGCAAACTAATTATGTTTTTCAGGATGGGTGCCAGAATCCACAAAGATGCAGCAGGGTTGGTCAATCGATGTCAAAAGGGTTTCTTGGGTGTCAGCAGTTTGGAAACCACTGGACTAAGTGCACTGTTATGCATGTTTATTCAGATATCAGTTCCACTGTACTTAAGAGACCTTCCAGGTAAGCATGCATGGATTATGGTCTAAGTAGTAGCAGAGAAGTACCTTGGTTATATGACATCAAAGTCACAAGGAAGACAATTTAGTAAGGAGGAACTTGCTGAGTAACATGAGCTATAAAGATTCCTTGGACAAAATCAGAAGTCTAGGTATACAAATCCATGAAAATATTATACTCTTCGACACCCTTTAATCAGACTCAAACTCTCCCATCAGGTTGGAGAACAAACCATTTCTCCCCCCCCCCCATGCAGATGTTCAACACCACAATTAGTGATTGGAAAAGCAGACCTGAGAGTGACAATTACCAGGCACAAAGAGTGACCCTCCACACACTTCAGCTCATCCAACAGGCCTTCAAGGAGGCCATAAATCCACTCTAGCATCCCAACACATATTTGGAAGGACGAAGTGGCCCAGCCAGCTGGCTCTGTCAGTTGGGCAGTCCTGATCATTACACTGACAGGCAGTTAGAACATGACATACTAGCCATGTCAGTGACCTGTACTGGGACCATGCAAATATGCAAGGCACCCTGCTCAGCTGCAAGCTTCCTCAGACCACTTTCTGCAGCCCTCATAAAAACACTGACTCCCTCCCTCATAAGACAGACTTTATGTCAGTCAGATGTAGCTCATAAGACTGACTTTATGTCAGTCAGATGTAGCATAAAGACTGAGCTGTGGATCAGGACCTCCCAAGTCCAAATCTTGTTTCTGCCACAAATTCACTAGGTGGCCGTAAGTTATTTCTTCCCAACGCTGCATATACACAACAGGGGTCAAATCTACATACCCGTGAACCAAGCAAAACTGGGTTAAGCAAGCTGTTCCCTCTCAGTCATAATGCAGGAATAACACTTGTCTTACAGGATTGTTATAAGGACTAAAATAATACAAATACGTTATTTTTGGTCAGATGATCCTGCCAGGAATTCTTCCAGAGCATCAACCATTTAAGATAGACAGCTCAACAGCACTGAAAATAGCCAACTACATGAGGCCCACAAATAATGGAATTTGGGGAAATGCAGAACCACATGACAATGGGGGAGGGGAGAATAACTTCAAGGTAAGAGACAGAACACTGGTACATACGCAGCTGCTCTTATTCTGTCAGCCCCCTTGGTCCACCTACCCCAGTTATCATCTGTACTAGTAGGGGGGTGGGGCAGCTCTCCAAGGCAGGCAGAGATCCTTCTAAGCCTGCCTGCAGATGCCAAAGACAAAGCCTGGCATCTTCTGTTGCAAAGAAGCTACTCCACTGATGAACTACGAGCTATGGTCATGATCAACATGTAAACCTGCCTTCTAAGCAGACCATCTGTCTACCTAGTCTGGCACTGTCTGCACCTCCTACCTGAGCAGACCTCACTGGTGACCCATCTGTCCTATCCACAAATGGCAGCTCCCTCCCAAATGATACTGGGACTTATAAAAGAAACTCCCATTCATGAACAAGCAAGGAAACTCTCAGCCAAAAGAGCTGTTCCATCATCACTACAAGGCAGCCCAGATGATCAAATAAGGGTATAGGTAGACAGGGCTGGCTACCCATCAGCAGTGATCCCCTGATGCAAGGTTTGTTTGAAGGTCTGTTGGGTTTTTCTGCCCTTTAGGTGACTAGGATTAAGACCTTCTCTGATCAACCTGCTGAAGCCATCTAGAAAGTAGCCACAAACCTCAGTTGCCAACTAGCTAAACACAACTCAGCACTTTCTGAAAGGATCTTGAACCATGTAGGAAAATATCCAAGTACTGCAAGCAAATTTCCCTCAAGATTTAACTTGCTTATGTTATTCATGGGTGCAGCTTAGGATCTGTTTTGCCTACTCCAATTTCTGTGCCTTAAAGGAAACAAGCAACTTTAACCACAAGGGCTTTGGGGGAGAAGAACTCAAGACACTAGTAGGCTTGGACTGAGAGCCAAAAAATGTACAGAAATCTTCACTCTTGTGCCTAAAACCACACTGCACTAAAAGCTCACCATCACTGACACTGCGCAATTAGGACTAGCGCCAGCAGTATGAACTCATGATTGAGTGAGCAGTACCTTTACAAATTTGTGACAGATTATATTGCCTTATGAAGCCTGACAATTGGATGCTTAGGAAGCTGACTCATCCACAGAAGTTGCATGGTTCGGTCTTGTTCTGTCTCCTCCCGCCTACATATACCCAGCCACAAATAAATTCAGTCAAGTCCAAGTTATCAACACTTAACAAGGCAACAGCTAGAATGTACCACCATCAGATATGAGGGGAAGAGAAGAAAGTTGGCTTATTTGCGGGAATGCTATAGAAAGTGTTTGCTCATCTCAAACTTATGTTATTACTATGAAGTTATTCATCAGCTTTCACAAGGGCACTAATAGAGATGTTACACCACGCACAAATGTAGAACAAAATAAAAAAATCCTTATGCTGTGGGCCAAAATCAGAAATTCCTTTGCTTAATAGCTCCAAAAAAGTTGCAACTGAATTTTCAGAACCAGTTTATTTTGTAATTCCTTGATCACCCTTTGTTAAGTTTCACTTTCGATTATCGTCAGACAGCCAGCTGTGGAACAATGAGGAAGTAACAGTACAACAGCAAATCAACATGGACAGTTTGCTATGGCTGAAAAAAGTAACATGCTATAGCATATTCCTTTCAAGTGTGAAACCCAGAGAAGTTAAAAGTTTAGTTAGGCTGTGCATGTTTCAGATTAACTGAAGTTGTCAAAGTCATGTAAGCTAAGAATAGATAGACTTCAGGTTTATGGACTCTCTTTTACAGAACTCCAAGGCCCTCCCATTAGGAGCAAGGTAGTGGCTAAGGGGCAGAGCCAACTGTCTACTACCACATCCCATAAGCCACTCATGCAACGAGTAAAATGTGCAAATATGAGTATGTATGAGTAAAAGTACAAGTTTATCTGCTGCAGATCAGGGTTTCTAACACAAAGCTTGAAAACTGGCCAGCAGAATTACATAAAGACATGGTCAACAGCAACCAGTTTTTACTTTAATCCATTTTACAGAAGAGGAGACCAAGTGTTCTGGAGAGTACTTGGAGCAAAATATGAGGTACATATAGCCCTTCATAGATAGATACAGCTTCTAAAGGGAGGGCGTGCAGTTTCTGTGCAAGACAAAGTGACAAACTTTGTCACTTATTAATTAGCCATCAATTTCAGCTCCATTGAATTTAAAATGAGCCATTCAAGCCTACAGAAACTTATTCTTTGCTCCTCCCATAAAAGGTCCACACCTGACAACCCATGTCCTAGAATAAGCAGACCAACCACTCTTCTGCCAATGGGCCTGCACCACTTGGCCCCACCTATTCTGCATTGTTCTCCATAGCTCAGCATTCTTCAAGGGACAGTCTTCTTGCATAACCCCAAACCCAACATTGCCACCATCTCTCTCTCTACCATCATAAGAGAACTGCAAACTTCTCATAGGATAAGATGATCTTATTTTACTCTATAAAGTTTCATAAACATCATTGAAAGTACATGTAGAAAATGATCAACGATTCTTACCACCATCCAAGTAAAGTATAAAAGTAATAAATTTAGGTAGTCAAACCAAATTCAAAATATTGGTTCAGAATTTGTCAGTTTCCTATCATAGTTCACAACTGAGCCCAAACTCAACATCTTCTGGTTGTCTTGAACCAATCCCCTAATCACAAGTAGAAACCAGTTCCAAGTAAGTGGTTTGATAACCAGACGTTCAGTTTTCAATTGTATGAGTAATGTTTTATTCCCCATTGTTTTTAATCCAGCTGTATTTGTAAAAAAAACTTGTAAAAATTTAGAACCAACATTTCTTGAGCTGAACAGTTTCAATTTCAAAGACTTCCACTGCTCCCCAACAAAGTAAAAAATGCTACACAGCAGCCTTTCATCATCATCCAGGTAGTCTCATCTGGTGTGTTTCAAGCTTTTCATTGGGGAACTGTAAATGCTCAGGTAAAGAGATGTGCAGTTATCTTAGGCTAGAGAAGGAAAGCACATCTTCCTGCAAAAACATGCAATTCCCAGATGCCTTGTGAGTACAGAACACATGAATATGATATTTCATGGCTGAGCATTATCCAAAGTTTGCTTAAAACAGCATTATGAAAAGCCTCTTCTGCTTTCTTCAAAATGTTAAGACAGGTTGGCATCATTTCCCTTTAGTGAAGACTTTGGGGTGAGGGGATTGCCAAGAGAATAAGCACATGCCTGATGCTGAAAATGGTACCTGTTTTATATACATCTTCCATCATAATGCTCTCTAGGAGGCCTTTCCATCTCAGTCTCTCCTCACAACCTGGGAGATTGTAAGGATTACTGAGAAGGCACAAAACCTCAGAAGAGCAAAATAAATGCCAATATCTTGTTTCCCAGTAAAAACCACTTCTACAGAGCAAAAAAGAAAACCAAGTCATACACATTATTCTGCCTACAGTGACAGAATATGTCATCAAAATTACAACTAGCAGGTTAGAAAGAGGAAGGTCAAAGCAAGTCTAATGACTTAAAGGTCTTATCATTGCTATTCAAATTATTGTTGACCCAACACCACCCAGTAAGATCATGGCCAAGGTGAGATTTGAAGCCCAACCCTTTTTAGGAACTCCTTCCCCAGATACAGGTACTTCCTTCCCTCTATAGATGCCAATTTTTTCTCCAAAAACTATTAAAAGCTTTACAGTGCAATTTTGCACATCCCTACTCAGAAACAAATCCTAGTGGGTTAAATAGAACCTACTTCCAAGTGCGACTGCAGCCTCAGTAAGCAGCCTACACCAACAACAGAGCAATACAAAGTTTTGTCTGTTTGACAAAGACAATTTAAGAAGCTAAAATTATAATGCATGCAGTGCAAGAAAAAAGAAAGAATGACCCTCCTTCCTTCTTTAATTCTGCCCTCCTGACTCTATTTACCAGGGCAATTTCCACTCGTCTCAGGCCTGGAACTTAGTACGAATGCTTCCCTACTGTTTTTCTTTCCACATATCACAACTTCACTTATGGGGTGGGCAGAGAATGCTTTCCTCCAGCTCCCTCACCTCCCCAAAAAATCCTGAACCAGCGGTGTCAAACATAAGGCCCACAGACCAGATACAGGCCACAGAATCTCTTTATCTGGCCCTAAAGCTCATCCCGTACCACCATCAGCTGCTCTCAACTGCTGAGCAGTCATTGCTGAAAAGGCAGCCTGCACAATAACTGGGCTCTCCAATATCTTGTTATCTGCAGCTAATGAGTTCTTAAGTGAGAAAAAGTACTTATTTCTGTTCATCACCAGCTTAATGACATCACTTCTGGTCCTCAGCAGGCATCATGAATGCTATTCAGCCCACTATATGAAACAGGTTTGATATCCATGATGTAGACCAGCCATTTACAACCACTGTGCCATGGTACATTGGTGTGCCGAGAATGGTCCTCAGGTGTGCCGCGGGAATTTGGGAGAGGGTCATTTATTAGTAGGACTAGTGGGGATGTGAGCCCCCATAGCCAGCACAGTGTGCCCTGTCAATTGTCAAAAGACTGATGGTGTGCCTGCCTTGACAATTTTAGTGCCTTGCCAGTGTGCAATGAGATGAAAAAGGTTGAAAATCACTGACCTAGACTATTTCCCCTCCCTCACATGCTTACTACATGTCATAAACCAGAGCACACTGAAAACCACACTATTCTGCCTCACATCCTTGCTCCAGTATCAGCCCTCCTTGCAATGTGACTTGCCTCTTCCCCAAAGTGCTTACCTTCCTGGGTGGGTCCTGATAGAATGTCACTCCAAAAAGTGGGTTCCAGTGCTAAGAAGTTTAAGAACCACTGCACTACCCTACCTGAACCCCTGCTAAGCACCACACCCTGCTTGTCCCCATTCTGGACAGGAGTCCCATAGGGAGCCCCACTTGTGCCTCGTGCCCCTCCACAGATCTCAACCCTCCCCACCCATCAAAGAAAGGCTAAAGTCAGGTTCAACCCCTACCAAGGACACCGCCCCCATGGCCTTGGCCTGTTGCTTCACCCCCCTCCCCACATTCTAGCCAACACGCCCCAAGTGGAAGGGGAGACAAAGAGGGAAGAAGGGGCTTCCTCTGCCTCAGAGCACCCCGAGACCTGGCACACCCCCTTCCCCACCTAGCCCCACCGCCAGCCCCCCTTACCTCTTCACACCACCCTGCCCAGAAAGTCTTACACCCACCAGCTCCTCCTCCCTCCTTCCATGCCCCCCCCCCGGTGGCATTGCTATGCTTTCACCCCCCACATTCCAGCCATCACCCCTCAGGTGCAAGAGAGGGACAAAGAGGGAAGGGGGCTCCCTCACCTCAAAGCACCCTCAGAGACCTCCCCATTATTAGATCGCCCCCTTCAGGAACCCCCATCCCCCAGAAAGGAGGAGGGGAGGGGGAGAGAGTCCCCCCGCCCTCAGTTTACCCCCCCCAAGAGCGTCACCTGCCAGCCACCCAGGGAGATAGGGGAGGGGAGTGCCAGCCCCCCACCAAACCCTTCCCCCTTTTTAAGTCCCCTCCACACCCGTGCCCCAGGGAGAGGGGAGAATCTCACCCACTTCGCCCCCAGCCCCACACCAGCTACTCCCCCTCCAGTCCCCACACCCCTCCCCCAGAGAGAGGGGGAGCCTCGCCCCCCACCAGCCCTGCCCCCCAGAGAGAGGGGGAGCCTCGCCCCCCAGGGGGGAGCCTCGCCCCCACCAGCCCTGCCCCCCAAAGGGGGGTGCCGCCCCGGGCCTCACCCGCGGCCGCCCCCGAAGCTGCTGTAGGCCCGGTCGTCGTACGCGTCGAAATCCGCCATCGCTGCCTGCGCCGCCTCAGCCTCCCGAGCGCGAGCCAGCCTGCGCCGCAGGACCCGCGCCACTTATATAGCGGGCCAAGCGCGGGGCTGTCCGCGGCGCTGCCTGAAGCCCGGCGCGGCTCTGCGCATGCGCGGTGCGGGCGACGTGGGGCTGCCCGCCGCGCTGCCTGCGGGAGGAGCGGCAGGGCTGGGAGCTGCCCGGACTGTCTCAGGGGCTGGGCTGGGCTGGGCCGACGGGGGGTGCACAGGGAGGGGCCTGCAGCCCCTCTGGCGCCCTCGTGGCCACACTTCTGTCATGGGGCTTGCTTCTGAGTAGACCTGCCTGGAGCTGGGCTCCTACTCCCCAGGAAGGGGCCCAGCAGGCCACAGCCCCCCCCCACTTTCCTGGGAGGAGCCCCACTGACTGGATTGGGCTTACTTCTGAGTAGACCCATGGATAGGATGGGGCTTCCTCACTTTGCATTGGCTTCTCCCCCCTTCCACCTTTGGGCTGCTGCAGGCTCCTGATTTACTGGGCAGGCCTGTGCAGGTCTACTCAGAAGTAAGTCCCACTACAGTCAATGGGGCTTGCTCCCAGGAAAGTGTGGATAGCCTTGCAGCCTGAAGCTCCTTAGGGTCTCCTCCCAGAGAGCCCAATCCTATGCATGTCTACTCAGAAGTAAGTCCCATGGTGTTCAATGGGGCTTACACCCAGGAAGGTGTATGTAGGATTTCAGCCAAACAGCCCAGCCCTAAGCACGTGCTCAGATGCATGGTATGCCTGCTGCACCCTTTCTTGGGCAAATCAGACCTGGCTATGGCTACGCATGCACTGGTGATGCTGAAATTGGACTATAGCGTCATGCTCTGTGGGGCTGCCCATGAAGACTGTTTGGAAACTGCAATACAGAATGCAGCTGTCAACTGAGCCAGGGATAGTGACCATGTCCCTGTTGTACCAACTGCTTGACTGCCTGTATGTTTTCGACTGCAGGTCAAAGTGCTGCTATGATCTAAATCAGGGGTCTCCAAACCGCAGCCCGGGGGCCGGATGTGGCCCGCGGCAAGCCTCTATCCAGCCCATGGTCAGTCTCTGATCCCCGGAGAGCCTCTGGGCCAGTTGACCAAACAACTAGAGTTGTGCTTGTGGGGTGGGGGAATGGGGGTCCATTTAAGTGTGTGCTTTATTTCTTGGGCTGTATTGGTGCTTGGAGAAATCCTGGGCATTTGAGCCCATTCATTTAATCATTCATCTAACTCTAATGTATTTATTTAAATTTTATATTTAATTTTTTTTCTGACACTGTGCCAGATATTTGATGTGGCTCTTTGGCTGAAAAGTTTAGAGACCCTGATCTAAACCATTGTTTCTGAATCAGTGGTACTTGAGGTAGTGCCTGGTGGTACTTGCAGTGGTACCTAGACACCTGCTGCCCAGTAGTGAGACCAGATATGCAACACAAGGAACAGCGGTAGGAGGTTAGGCTCAGTGGGCAGAGCTCAAAAAAAGCCTTCTCTTCCACCCTTACTGGTGTTTGTTGCATCACATTGGGCCTTCCAACCAAAAGTAATTGGTGATGATGTCATCACCAGTTACTTCTGGTGGTTCTTCAAATAGGTGGACAGTGTGAAATGATACGGCAGGAGACAAATGTTGAGAAACACTGATTTAAGCAGCTCTTAATGGTTTAGGATCTAAATTCTTGAGTGACTGTCTCTCCCTGTATGAAGCTGTTCATCCCGTGATGTCATTGAGGAAGGTTCTCTTGTGTGTGCCATCACATTCAGAAATGTGGTTGGTGTTGATTCTCAACAGGCACTGTTCCCCCTAAGTTGCACAGCCACATGGCCACACAGCTTGAAACTGAGCTCTGTGGGCCCAATCCTATCAAATTTTCCAGTGCAAGTGCATCTGTGCTAATGGGGCATGTGCTGCATCCTTTGGTGGGGAGGCAGTCACAAAGGCCTCTTCAATGTAAGGAAACATTTGTTCCTTTACCTTGGAGCTGCATTGCAGCTGCACTGGCACTGGAAACTTGGATAAGATTGGGCCCTAAACTGGTTCCTTGCAGGCTGATCGAATTTGAATGGGCATGAAACTCCCCTTGTTCTCTTCCACATAACCAATGGGCCTGAAGGAACACAGCTTTTAGATCCATATTGCAGCCGTCCCACACACACTTTCTTGGGAATACATAATTTCCATTTAACTTTGTGAGAGCTGCTTGTGAGAAAACATGCTTTGGATTGGACTGTGAAACTGCCATCCTATACATGCTTACCTGGGGGTAATTCAGTGTTACACGGCTGTTTCAGAGTAGACATATTTGGGAGAATATTTTATTTATTTTTCACATTTTCTATACCACCCTTTTTCATATTTCTGTACCACCCTTCTTCCAAGGAGCTCAGGGTGGTTTACATGGTTCCTTCCCTCCTCTGGCACTCACAACCCTGTGAGACAATGATTGGCCCAAGGTCACCCTGGAAGCTTTAAGGCTGAGCAGGGATTTGAACCTGGATCTACCAGGTGTAAGTCCAACTCCTGAACCACTACACTCTCCTGGATTGCAGCCTGAGGGCCCAATCCTTTCCAATTTTCCGGTGCCGGCCATGGGGTATGCACTGTGTTGGGGAGGCAGTCACAGAAGCCTCCTCAAGGTAGGGGAACATTTGTTCCCTTACCTTGGGGCTGCACTGGTGCTGGAAAATTGGATAGGATCGGGCCCTTAGAGCCCAATCCTAACCAGACTTACCTGGAAGTAAGCCCCACTGAATATAATAGGATTTACTTTTGAGTAGGCATGCATAGGATTGGGCTCTTACTCCCCAGAAAGTGTGCCCAGCAGAGCCATAGCGTCTCCTGCACACACTTACCTGGGAGGATGCCCTATTGATCACAGTATTTCTGAGTAGCAGCCACATGGAAGGATGTGCTAGCAGCAGTGGGGTTTGCAGTCAACCCAACCAGGCAACCCTATGCATGCCTACTCGCAAGTCAGTCCCCTTGGATGCAGTGGGGCTTACTCTCGAGGAAGCGTGCATAGGATTGCAGCCATAGGCTCATTTGCAAACCCACTGGCGCTGCAGTTGCATGCTCGGGGCTTGCAAAGATAGGAGCTTCCACGTGGGGCAGGCGAGGCTGCTTTCCAGGGACGGCAGAGAGAGGCCCACGCGGTGATCAGCTGCAGCTCCTCCTCCAGCCTCCACTTTTAACCCGGAACTGGTTTGCACGTGTCTCACCCGACCTCCTTTCACACGTGCGCCCTGTCGCGCTTTCTCCAGCATGGCTGGAGATTGCACCGCGCGCAGCAGCAGCAGCCCGGACCGGGAGGCTCCCCCGGCCGCCCCGATCTCCCACCCAGGCAGGCTCCTGGGGCAGAGCAGGAGATTCCTGGACTTCTTCTGGGACATCGCCAAGCCGGACCAGGAGATCCGTCTGCGGGCCACCGAGGAGCTCCTGAGCCACTTGCGGGAGAACCAGAAGGTGAGGCACCTCCTGTTCCTTGTGGGCGCTGAGGATGCACTTTGGACATGCTCAGAGGCGCGGTGTAGGAGTGGGGAGTGGGCAGGCTGGAACCTGGAAGACCTGGAATTGAGGACTGCAATCCTATCCACACACTTACCTGGGAGTAAGCCCCATTGACTATAATGGGTCTTGCATCTGAGTAGACATGCATAGGATTGGGTTCTTGGGCTGCCATCCTATCCACACTTACCTGGGAGTAAGCCCCATTGACTATAATGGGACTTACTTCTAAGTAGGCATGCATAGGATTGGGCTCTAAATCTCCTGGGTGACCCTCGACCAGCTCATTCTCTAGCTTTCTTGGCCCAATCTACCTGACAGGGTTGTTGTGAAGATGAAAGGTGGGGAGCCTTGGAGGTTGGGTGGGGGATGTAAAGTGGCATGCACCATTTAGATCTCAGTCTTGCAGGCAGTGCAATCAATAAAAACCAATAGTAAAACTCAAAACTGCATTTTGCAGCCCAGTCCTAAACTGGTTTACTCAGAAGTGAGTCTCATTATGTTCCTTGGGGCTTGCTCCCAGGAAAGTGTGCAAAGGATTGTAGCCTAAACAGGGAAACATTGAATCATGGACTGAGAGAAGATTTAAGTTTTTATACACTTAAATGATTAGATGATCACTGAAATGATCAGAGTTGTCATAAGGGTGACAACTAACAGCCCAATCCTATGCCTGCCTACTCAGAAGTAAGTCCCATTAGAGTCAATGGGGCTTATTCCCAGGTAAGTGGGGATAGGATTGGGCTGTAAGGCTGTATCATTGGGCTGGTTGGTTTGATTGATTAAATATCCTAGGAGCAGCTACAAAAGGTGCAGTGATTGATTAATTTTTGGTTGATTAATGTTTCAGTTTTTTGGAAAAAAAAAAATTACTTAAATACAACAACCACAGATGGCAAATGCCTTCTTAAGACTCTCCCATCTCATTTACATCAACTTTTTTTGAATACAGTGACTTTCGAGTATGATTTGTGTCAATGAATTTTTCCTCTTGTACCCATTTTTTCCTCTGGGTCACCTGCTTTTTCTCTCCCTCCCCTGCACCTAATAATCAATTTTAGGATGACGAGCTGTTGAAATTCACATTGAAACGTCTGATCGATGGATTGGCAGCGACTCGAGAGGCGGCCCGTCCTGGATTCAGTTTGGCCTTGTCCCAGGTTAGTGTTTCCTGCTGGTCACCAGAGAGCAAGGATGAAAGCTGTCAAACTGTAATGGAGCTGTGGGTTGTGAGGTCCCCCAGTTCAGATCCTCCTTTCTTTCATTAGAATTTTTTTTAATGTAGGCAGCTGTGGAGAAGGCCAATTCCAGGCTTGAAATCAGACAGGTCAAAAATAAGATTGCTTATGTTATATTGTCCTATACAAATCTATGGTGCAGCCACCTTTCAAACACTGTTTGTAGTTCTGGTAGTTCAAAAACCCTCAGGAAGGATATTGCACATCTGGAAAAGGTATAAAAGAGGGCAGCCAAAGTGATCCAAGGGCTGCAACACCTTTGTTATGAGGAAAGGCAACAGTATTTGGGGCTTTTTAGCATGGGGAAAAAAGGTCATGAAGGGGGAACATAATTGAGACTATAAATTGATGCATGGGATAGAGAGTTAAACATTTTTCTCTCTCTTATGCAGTATAGGCAATTAGGAGTTATCCAGTGAAATGGATTGGTTGGAAGAGCTAGGATGGATAAAAGAGGGACTTCTCCACACAACCTGCAATTAGTCTGTGGAACTCATTGCCACAAGATGTGATGATTATTTTTCACTTGGACGGCTTCAAAAGGGGGCTGGACAAATTCATGGAGAACCAGAGTAGAAAACATCTCCTAGCTGTGATCACCATGAGCTCCTTCCAGGTTCAGTGTGACATCCCATTCTCTGAATACCAGTTGCAAGCGAGCAGTGGTGAGAGAGAAGTATGCCTTCTCTTCTGCTTGCAGGGACTTGTGGTCATTAGAGGCAGGTGAGACACAGTCTTTCCTGACCCTGGCCTCACACCCCCATAAAAGGACTTGACATTTCCCATGCTGAAGCAAATGCCCAAGGCAGCTTATGAAGCTTTATAATAAAGTACAAAGTATCACAACAGGTAAAAAGAAAAACATCAAACAAAGCGTTAAAACATTAATTTTATCATTACATAGTGAAACGTGAACCAGAACGGAGTAAAATGTAACAAATATCATTGGGTCAATGGGGAAAAATTATTCCATGGAGGCAGTCAAGTCACAGCTGTATTTCAGAGGCACAGAGGGCCAATATCCACTCAGCAACCAAATGCCAGAAAAACAAGTAGGTTTTGAGCCCTCGCCAAAAAGCCATGAGGAAGTAGTTCTCAGTTGCCTGGAATGGAATTCCATAGTTTTGGCACCACTACAGAGAAGCCTTGCTCCCAAGCTGCCAACCCACTTAGGACCCAATCATATCCAACTTTCCTATCCAACAAATGTTCCCAAACCTTGAGAAGGCCCCAGGGACTCCCCATCCACCACAGGATGCAGTGCATGCCCCATTGGCATGGCTACACTGGCACTGGAAAATTGGATAGGATTGGGCCCTCACTTGGGACGGAGGTGGCACTTGTAGAAGAGCCTCCTCAGATGACCTAAGATGACCAAAGTAGGGCTCCTCTTGTGTTGTTATGAGATCCTTGTTTGGCTTTGGTTCAGTGTGTATTTCCTGTTTTGAGGCATTAGAGATACAGCAATAGCTCCCTGGCAGAATACCTGCTTTGTATGCCCCGTATTTGTCAGCATTCCCTTTCTCTCACTTCCAGGTCTTGCAAGTTTTTGAGGAGATTTCTCTCTCAACAGTCCTGGAGCAGATCAAAGAAAAACACAACCTTGAGAGAGTCAAGAAGGTGAGCAGATGCAGGCTTTGCGGCTTCAGCTTTTACAGTTGTGCTGAAATGAGGAATTTTAGGGAGGAAGCTAAATGCTGGGATACTGATATATTGACATGCTTTGTCACTGATGGTCTGACTGTCCTGTGCTCTTTTTTTTTTGCTGTGATTTCAGAAACTCTTTAGGAATGCTCTGTTTGGGAACTTCTTTGGAGTGCTGGCTCTGTTCCAGTCTGGGCGCCTTGCAAAGGTAAGACTGTTGGTCATGTTGGTCATGTGGTTGGACTGCTGCAGTGTACTCTCCCTGGGCTGCCCTTGAAGAGTACTTGGAAATTGCAGCAGCTTCACAGGGTGTAACCCACGCGGGGGACAAGATGTTACCAGATGAGAATATAAATGACTGGGGAAATGGAGCCAGCACAAAGCATGTTTTTTCCAGCCGTGTTACTGGAGATGTGGAAA
The DNA here is from genome assembly GCF_035046505.1 of Tiliqua scincoides. Lineage (NCBI taxonomy): Eukaryota > Metazoa > Chordata > Lepidosauria > Squamata > Scincidae > Tiliqua > Tiliqua scincoides. Next base: position 56,467,486 of record NC_089828.1, read on the forward strand.
ACCAAACCTGGAACCTTCTGCATGCAAAGAAAGTGCTTGCCACTGATCTGTGGCCCCGAGCCAACCTTGTAGACACTTCCCCTCCTTCTTTTAACATCGCAGGATACAAAGGCTCTCCTGGAGTGTGTGCAGCTTCTTCAGAGTTTGTCGGAGCACCACGCCCACCTTAAAGACCTTCCTAGGAAGACTTTGACTGATATAGTCTCTGAGGTAAGGAGCAGGGGGAACAATTGCCAAGGGGAACATATCAAACATCTCTGTCCTTTTGGTGGCTGCCCAAGTTTAATGGCCCAAGTGGAGAGCAACCAAGCGGAGAGTTTGGTTTCGCTCCCAGCCAAACAGTTGTTCAGTTTGCATTCTTGTTGTTCAGATTCCAGAAGCCGTCTTTGAAAAAGTTCTCTTCAGCGCCCTGGAGGATGACTTCACCTCTGCCCTCAGCACTCCGGGCCAGCTTGACCTCCTGCTCGTGGGCATCCAGAAGTTCCCCAAAGTTTTCCGGCCCAAGAAACTGAAGGTCCTCTTGGGGACAGCCACTGTTATCACCACGGAAAACATTCCCAGGTAGACCGCCAGGGATAGACGCCAAAAGTAACAGCACTTCTCAGCTTTCACGGTGATGCAAGTAAAGCAAAAATTCTGACTCTGAAGAAGTTGTGCCTTTCCTACTCAAAAGTTCGGTGGGCTCTCCTGAGCTGCAGGCTCAACTTTCATGGATTTGGGTATCTGCAGAGGTTGAGCCCGTGGCTGGAGGACTTCAGAGGACCTCATGAATGTGAACCAGGAGTGCCTTCCAATCATGTCTGGCAGGTGTTCTGATGCATGGGGAGGCTGCACACCGGTGATAAGAAGTGCCTTCCTGTTACAACTGGCAGCTGAGGAAACTGGGAGGCTATGTGCAACCCCCAAATAAGTCCCCACAGTGCCGCAACCGTGGTCCCCTACAGATTCCATTAACCATGGAATTTGGTATCGGTGGGGTGGGATAGATTGGTTGCTGATACCGAGGGCACACTGTATTTGTAAGAGTGGAACGTGGCAAAGCAGAGAAGGAGATCTGAGCTCAGCGGTAGAACCCTGGCTTGGCATGTGGAAGGTCCCACGTTCCATTGCTTGCGTTGCCATGTAGGACTAGGAAACACTTTCTGCCTGAAACTCTGGAGAGCCATTGCTCGTCGGTGCAGATGACCAGTGGTCTGACTCGGGTTAAAGGCAGCGTCCTGTGTTCCTAAAGGTTCCATCACTGTCATCTCCAATTGAGAAGATCTCAGATAATGGCGACCTTTCAGAGACAGAGAGCTGGGAGAGACCTTTCTCCTTCTGAGACCCTGGAGAGTTTCTGTTAGTCAGGCACTAGAAAGCTAGATGGACCAGTGGTCTGTCTCAACAAGAAGAGGCATCTCAGAGTGCCTGCTTTTTAGAGCATGTAGCATTCTGTTGGGAGAATAATACTAATAATTAATCTATTATAAAGACAATTCTTATAAAAATCAATTCTTACCTTAGCTAGCTTCAAAAGTTGAAGAAAATAAACTCATTCAGAGACATGCAAGTTGACCAAAAGTTGGTATTTGCTAAATAGTGTCCATTTTTCAGCCAACCAGTTCTGTATTTTCTGCCATTCTTTTTATAGTATTTCAATTGATAAGACGTGATTGTGCTACTCATGTCTATTGAAAACGAAGTCCTGCTAAGTTCAGTGGGACTTCCAGGCATCTATGTATAGGATTGCAGTCCTATATTCACTTACTTCGGAGCAAGTCCCATTGAACTAATGGGATTTCCTTCAGAGTAGACGTGCGAAGGTTTGCGGTGTCAGTGACTTAGCAGTTGTCATGCAACCTTTTGTGCAGAAGGTCCGAAATTCAATCCCTGGCAACTCTGCGTTAAAGGATCTTGGATAGTGGAGAGCCCTTGCCAGCCCAAGGAGGTGATAGTGGCCAAGTGGAAGGCAGCTGCTTTGAGAGTGTCTGTCTGTAACTCAGCAGTGGAGCTGGTGCTTTGCGTGCAGAGTCCCTGCAATTTTTGGAGTCCCTGCAATCCTTGGTGAAAGAGAGTGGCTCTACACAGATAGCACCATACAAGTGAGATTTGGGTCCATGTGCTTGCCCTGTCCAGGCCTACTCACCTATTAACTTCCTATTCAGCACAAATCTTTCCAATTCTGATTTGGAGGATGAATGTAAAACCATAGTTTGCCAACTTGGCTATAACTCTGGACTGTAAATTGCAACAAAAAGGAACCAAGTAGTTGAACTGGCATGTGCATGGATAGGGGCAGAGTAAACTGGGCCATTCTCTAGTCGACCATGTAAACTGTGGTTTAGATTATTGTGAATAAACCTCAGTGTACTATAGTTAAGGAACTGTGGTTTAGTGTGATCAGCTGGTGAACTAGAATAGGAAACGTTTGCAGTAGATTTGTGAGCACATTTTGGAAGTAGGATGAAATCATATGCTTTGACTAAACTGCAGTTTCCTTTTATATCTGAAATTGTGGTTAGTTAATAAAGTGGGAAAGTAACCCCAGTAGAGACAAACCACAATTCCCTAAATCTCTGTTTCAGGACGTGACTGTGCCCCTGTGTGTGTAATTGTTTTTGAAATGTTGTTCTTGGTTTTGCTCTTCCTTCCAGGCTTGTTGAGGTTTTGAAGATGGCTGTGAAGTCGGAGAAGAAGGACAGAGTGCTTCCGACCGTTGGGCTGGACTTGATGAAAGTTGCGCTGAAGGAGAATGCATTTGAGCTGTTTTGGAAGGAAGCGGTCGAAAATACATTGCTCAAGGATAATGTTGGGCCCTTCAGGTTTGTTGGGAAACTTGTACTTGGCCTTGTAAGCCACCGTCTACCCACTGCACACAAGGGGAAGAGATTTAAAGTTTCTTTTTGCTGTTGGTTGCAAACCGCAGTTTCCTGATTTGTCCAGACAACACACTGTTAAGGTAGCTGAAACCTAAGCCCTATGATGGTTAAGTTTAGGCAGGGAGGAAATGATTGGCTCACAATCACCCACTGAACCTTGTGGCTGAATGGGGATTTGAATTTGGGTCCTCCTGGCCCAATGCTCTAACCACCACACCACACTGGTTTTAGATGCACCTTCTGTTAGTTGGAGAAATGTTTCAAGCAGCCCCTAGAGCAGGGGTAGAAAGGTGTCGGGCTTGGGAGCGGCGGTATCTGTTTCATTGACAGACCTGTCAACTGGAGCCAGGTGCAAAATAGCTACTGGTGTGGGTGACAGAACCAGATGCAAAATGGTGTTTTGGGGTGGAGCCAGTTGACAGCTGCACCCCTTCAAACTATGCAGGTCTGAGCTTCAGAATGAGATGGTGATGGCAGTACTTGCAGGCCTCCCTCCTGAAATCAGGACATGACCGCTTCTGGGGCTCAACCCACCTGTTGAAAACCTCCACCCTAGAGAACCTTTGGGTTCAGATCCTAGCATAGAAAGTGAGGGCTGTGAGTGAACTTGGGTTGAAAAGAAACCCGGCCACCTCACTTCTCTGCTCCCCCTCAACATGCTTGTTTCTGTGTCCTTCTCCCTTAGTTACATGTGCTATCGGTTGCTGGGCAGTGCCCTCCCGCTTCTGTCTCTTGACCAGTTAACGATGGTTCTCCGAGGGGAAGTGATGCGCCGATACGGGACGCACGTGGTGTCAACTCAGGTAGGTGAATGCCGCAGGATGGGTGATGCAGGTGAGGGAAGGATTGCGTGCAGGATTTCCCAGATTTAGCCCCTGGCTTCTCCAGTTAGATGTATTTTGGTAACAATCCAAGCTGGATAAACCACTGGTATGTAAAGCAGCACTGAATGTTCATATTGATCAATGCATTTACTCTGGTGAGCTGCAAGGGTCTTTCCTGGGACTTTCTGCACCCAAAGCTGATGCTGTACCACTGAGCTACAGCCTCTCTTCGTCTTCTGAATGTTGCTGTGCATTGAGTCTGACTCTAGGTCCATCCATCTCAGCATTGTCAACGCTGACTGGCAGCTCTCCAGAGTTTCAGGAAGGGCCCTTTCCCAGGCCTGCCTGGAGACGCTGCCAGGGATTGAACCCGTAACCTTCTGCACGCAAAGCAGGGATTCTGTGCTCCCTTTTTCAGCTGCCTGATAGATTTAAGTTTGCCCCGGAGATGGAGGCCTACGTTGGCTCATTCCTGGAGGGCTGTGCTGACCCTGAGAAGCAGCTGGCAGTAATGATTGGCTTCTCCACGCTCACCAACCAAGGCTATCCGGTCGTGCCCACCTTCTGGAAAGTGGTTCGGCATTTGCTTCCTGAGGCCTTGCTGCAATACACCGACTGGCTCAAGCAGATGTTTCTCTGCCCGGACTTGGAGGCTTGCATTGATTTCTCCACCAAGCGGCAGCAGCAGATCGAGAAAAAGAGTGACAGGCAAGTCTCTGTCTCCCGGGACACAGGCTTGAGTCTTCTAAATGTGCTCTGGGCAGGTTTCTCAGTGGTTTGGTTGCAAACTCCCTTTCATTTTCATGAACTTGTGCAAGAGGGCACCTCTTGGGAAAGGGTCTGGAACCTCCTTCCTGCTCCTGCACTTAGGTTAGCTCACCACAGCCATAATGACCACTTCACTTTCCTATTGCTGCTGTTCTAGATTGTTCTAGATTGTCGTTGTGTTTTACATAATGGCAGTCACGGCCTATGCTTCCCCAATCCCCAAAGCTCTTTGGCTCCACCTCTTTATAGATCTGTTGTTATTTTTACTCCATCCCCCCCAAAAAACCTGCCACCCTATATAATGTGTGGGACTGTATCCCTAATGTCCCAGTAGGTCAAGGGAGTCGTCAGTCAAAAAGGTTGGTAACCACTGCCTGTGTGGCTTGTCCAAGTGTGTGTGATATGTACCTGAGTACTGAGGATGATGTTTAGTACATCTGCAGACAGACTGGCTTGTCTTTTTTTGCAAGACTCAAAGCTGTTTTGAGCATTGAAATCGTTCTGCAATGGTGCAAGTCTTTCTTCTTCATATGCTTAAAAAAAAAATCAATGAGATGTGAGACTTGAGGAATGTTCTCTTGATGCTGATTTCTTTCTGCAGCAATAAGACAGAGCACTGTGTCACACGACTGAGAAAGTGGATTATTGCCCGGCTTGTGGGGATTGTTGAAAACCCCCAGGTCAAGAGGGAAGAAGAGTTTGTGATGGATATTGCCAGGTGAGAAAATGCAAGCTGGATGTGTTGCCCATGTCACTTGCTTGCCAAGGGAATGGCTCATTCCATATCTGAAGGTCCCAGGGAGCCTAACCCTGAGAGCTGCCATGCTGCCATCTATGTAGGTGGGCCTGTGGGTGGGCAGGAGGTAAGTAAGGAACTGGGCCAAGATCCGGCTCTTATGCTGGATCCTAACCCCATTCCTGGGCAGCCCGGGGCAGCTCTGGGCTGCTCAGATCTATGCCATCTCTTTAGGTGGCACAGATCAGAGTATCCCCATTGGGGCTGCTGCAGCGTGACATGGGGTAAGGGGAAGTGATTCCCCTTGCCCCTGGCTGCACTGGTTTCAGTCCCAACCTTGCCTTGGATGTGGGGTAGGCCCATCTGATGAATTCTTGTTAGCTGTGATATGTCTGTTACTCTTCAATGTGCCTCAGTGCTTTTTATTGGGGGGATGTACACACCATACAATAGTCTCAATAGAATCTGCATTCTTTTATTACTTACCTCCCCTCCCCCTGATATATTTACTTGCTGTGAATATGAAGACAAGAAACCTGGTTTTCAAATGAAAGTTGAATTCTAGGCAGTGAACTTGTCCATCCCTTGTGAAGGCTCTCTTTTTTGTTCTCAGCCCATATTAAGTGGTTCTTGTTCGATTCCTCCAGGTTCTGCTTCTTTCATGCTTTTTTCGGGACAAAGAAACCAACCTCTGAAATACCTGAGACAAAAGCTGCCTTATCAGTGCCTTTGAGTGAACCATCCCGCACGGTGACAGCAAACTCCTTTTTCAGGTAACCTGATTTGCTGAGCTTGCCTCAGTGGATCAGCTTGTGCCTAAATAAACTGGATAGATTTGCCAGGTGGGTGGCTAGCATCATGCGGCCTAAATCCTCCCCTGATGTCCTGGAGTCCGGGGGACCAGAAAGCTAAATGCCTGGGATATCTGCTATCCAGAGCCAACAATTCTACCTACATAGGGGTGAACTTGTGGGTTGCCAGCAGAACACCTGCTTGGCCTAGGGAAGGTCCTGGTTGGCAGGACTGGGACCAAGCCTCACCTGAAAGCTGCTGCCATTCACACTGCTGAGTTTGGTGGATGTGTGTTCTGACTCAGGGCCCAGTCCTATCCAACTTTCCAGCACCGGTGCAGCCGCAGTGCAGCTGCAAGGTAAGGGAACAAAAGTTTTCATAGCTTAAGGAGGTCTCTGTGACTGCTGCCCCACCATAAGATGCAGTGCATGCCCCATTGGCACGGCTGCACTGGCACTGGAAAATTGGATAAGATTGGGCTCTCAGTCTAAGGTAGGGGCTGGCAACCTAAAGCCTGCAGGCCAAATCCAGTCTGGCATCCAGGGTCATCTGGCCTGAACAGAGCTCAGCTTTGGAGGCGAAAGCTCCCATCCAATTTGCTGCATGATGGACAGAAAACAGCAGAGCCACCTGCATGATTTGCTGTATGGCGGAGGGACTCTGCAAACCTGGGCAGGCGGCTCTGCTGTTTCACCTCCTAAACTGAGCTCTACGCTGCCGCTTCCGAGAACTCAGCAACCCAGTGATGACATAATTGCCAAACGTCCAGCCCCTGCTGAAAAGGTTGCTGACCAATGGTCTAGGTTTTTCCTGGTTCAGAACAGATTTTATGTGGGATGGGACCTCCAAATGGCGGTGGAACAGCTGCTTTGCTTGTAGCCTCTCTGGTTGAAAGAGAAGGGAGCAAGTGTTGGGAAGGACTTTTGTTGAAGACCCTGCTGCCAGTCAGGTTAGACCATGCTCAGCTAGGTGGACCTGATGATTGGCCATAAGCAGCAACAATGGAAAGAACTTCTACCTTGAGCCTCCTTCTGCTGTTCCCATGTTTCACTGTTGCTGCTGTACATCAGGATTTAGTCTGTTTCAGTCCAGCTCAACCTACTTTTTGAAGTCCTCTATATAAAAAATACAATTGTTGTTGGCAACCTTCAGTCTCGAAAGACTATGGTATCGCCCCCTGAATGGTGGTTCTGGAACAGCGTCTAGTGTGGCTGAAAAGGCCAATCCGGGAGTGACAATCCCTTCCACACCGGGAGCAAGTGCAGTCTGTCCCTGGTCTGTCTCCCTGGCTGTGGGCCTTCCTTCTTTGCCTCAGTCTGTTGGCCAAGTATCTCTTCAAACTGGGAAAGGCCATGCTGCACAGCCTGCCTCCAAGCGGGCCGCTCAGAGGCCAGGGTTTCCCACCTGTTGAGGTCCACTCCTAAGGCCTTCTGATCCTTCTTGCAGATGTCCTTGTATCGCAGCTGTGGTCTACCTGTAGGGCGCTTTCCTTGCACGAGTTCTCCATAGAGGAGATCCTTTGGGATCCAGCCATCATCCATTCTCACGACATGACCGAGCCAACGCAGGCGTCTCTGTTTCAGCAGTGCATACATGCTAGGGATTCCAGCACGTTCCAGGACTGTGTTGTTTGGAACGTTGTCCTGCCAGGTGATGCCGAGAATGTGTCGGAGGCAGCTATAAAAAATATATTTTAGGAAAATATATATTTTCTATGCAAATGAGCTTTAAATTAGATATAGATATAGATAGATATCTTTTTCCCTTCTGCAGTTTGCTTCAGTATTTGAGCTCGATGCCCGCTCTGGGGGAGTCAGCAGAAGCTGAAGAAATGAGGCAGAAGCACCTAAATGGCTTGACTGCCAGTGGAGACCCCTGGATCTATCTCCTGGTCCAGTACTCCCAGATTCTCCTCTCCCACCCGAAACATGTCAAGGCCGTGGTGCCATTCAGTGAGGAGGAACAAGTCGCCTGGGACCGGTAAGAGACGTTGGCAGAGTTTTCAGCTGCATAAGGCCACCAAGAGCTGGCCAGAAATCAGCATGCTGGTCAATTGACCAATCAGTGTCCGTTGACTGCAGTCAAATATTGTCCAGTATTCCATGAAGCCAAGAGTGTCACCGTGTAGGCGGTGCCTTCCATTGCATAGCCAAGGCTTTCTCATCCTTTTGCCCCTAACTGTTGGGCAGCTGTAGAAGGGCTCCTCCTGCTGCCCACCTGGTGGAACTGCAGGTGTTGCCACAGCTCTCAACTTTGGAAAAAAAAAAGGTTGAATTTCATGGTTTCAGAGTGAATTCATTTGTTTCCACAAGTGTCTGCTCTAATCATCAGACTGGCTAAGAGATATACCTGTTGAAGTTAATGCTTTAAAAACATCTGAGCTGTTGGTTGACAACTCAGACTTTTTGGATGACTCAAATACCCCCCTCCCACATCATCATCAATACCATTTTCTGTTGCAGAATGCTGCAGACAGTGGAAGACCTTAGGAAGAAAGAGAAGAAAAATGACAGCCTGAAGACCTCTGCCTTCCAGCACCTTCTGTTGTTGGTGGGCATTCACCTCTTCAAGGTAATATTCCCTGTTGGGGTAGCAGGGAATTAAGCAGTGCCTAGAATTTCTGAGCCACCCACGTAGAAGGATGGGTTGAGATGAAGTTGTTACCAAAAAGGGCTGTTATGTTTTAAGGGGAATTATTCATTTACCCTTTTGGAAACCTCAGGATCGCAGGCTGGATAACAAAACAGTGTAAAGCAGAGAAAATCCCTTGTTTAACTTAAAGAGGAGACTGGGAGAAAGATAACGTTCAGTCAAAGATTATATTTTTATTACAAAACACACAAAGATAAACATAATACATTTCTTGGTTCTAGTACTTGAAAAATGTACCTAGCTTTTATGGTGGTTGCATGTGCTATGTATTTGGTGCATCCGAGAAGGAATCAGAAACGGATAGGTTGTAGGGAAGGATTTTAGGGGTCCCTTAATCTGCTGAACCCAGTTTGCTAACTAAAGATGGGGGAAGAAGGGAGGAATAGATGGGGAAGAAGGTTTAAGAGTTTCAGAAACGCAGGATAGTTACCTGTCCTGGGGAGCAGTTGGGGAGGGGAGAGTCCCATGGAGGACCTTTGCTTCGGAGGGGGCAGCCAGAGAGAGAGAGAGAGAGAGAGAGAGAGACCATGTGGCCGGAGCTTCTTCTTAAAGGGTTATGGCTGACCTGGAAGCTGGATGTGAATGACCCGGATGTGGCCTCCTGGATGCGCATGCTCACTACACACAGTAGGACAAGTGGAGCATGCAAGAACATGATGACTGGGTATTGGCCATGACTGGCCTTCTGGGGGAGGGAGGCAGTTTGCATAAGGAGCTTAAGAGTGATAAAGCTACAACAATAGAACAATAGACTTCTTCCTCTGGAGGTGCATGCTTGTTTTGCATAACAACGATTGGATCAGGAGGCATCCCTGCATTGCTAGAGGTTGTGCAAACTTGTGACTTCTACCAGGTTTTTGGAAATTGGGCTTGTTTGCTTGGCCTGTATGATATCTTAGTCCATAATAACATAATCAGATATAAAAATCACAACTTAAAAGGAAAAAGGGGATTTTCACGTAACAAAGTGGCAGGTCTTCATTTTCCTGGCTCACAAGTATGTAGGAAGGTGCCCCTTGACCAATCTCACCTAGCATTGTCTACAACGGAGGTTTCAACTGGTGTATTACAGTACATTGGTAGCACACCAGTTGCTATGAAAGGTCCATAGGTGTGCTGTGGGAGTTTGGAGCACAGCAGTTGAAAATTGCTAAAAAACTCCTCTAGGTTCTGTGGCTCTGTTTCTAGGGCAACTGCTAGTACTATCGAATTGAGCCTCTTAGAGCTAGCAGAGGGACAGACAATTTTGTTACTACAGACATTTGCCCTAGAAATAGCCACAGAACCTGGAAGAGTCTCCAGGAAGCTGGAAGTGACATCACAAGAGGAAGAGACCATAGAGAAGACCATTGAGGTCAGTGTGCTGGAGAAGAAAAACATTGAAAATCTCTGCATTGACTGGCAGCAGGTCTTTCTGAGCCCGACCCAGAGATACCACTATAGATTGAACCTGGGACCTTCTAAGTCAGGGGTGTCCAAAGTTTTTGGCAGGAGGGCCACATCGTCTCTCTGACACTGTGTCGGGGGCCGGGGGAAAAAAGAATTTACATTTAAAATTTGAATAAATTTACATAAGTTTACATAAATGAATATATTAAAGATGAACTTATATGAATGAATGACAGTTTTGCAATAGCTCAAGGCCTATAAAAGGCCTTGCACAAAGCAAGGCTGGCCTTTGCTGCTGCTACTGCATCACAGACGCGAAACAACAAGCAGTAGAGGGAGTCCACAGCTCACGCGAGAGGTCAAACAGTCGCCCTCACACTTTGTCGGGCCAGTGTGGGCTCCAACAAATCTTCAGAGGGCCAGAGGCTCTTTGGAGACTGGGGGCTCCCTGAGGGCCGCATTGAGAGGCCTCAGGGCCGGGGTTTGGGCACCCCTGTTCTAAGTGCACAGCAGGTACTTGCCTATGAGCTGCTCTGCCTCTTCCCTCTTGGTATAGACAGACAGGACTATGCAAATGAGAAGTTCTTAAGACCTATGAGATAGGGCTGCCACTCTGAAAGCTGTTCCATCCATCCTGATCTTCGTTCTGACAAATACTGACAATTCCTAGTGGCCCTCTTAAAACGTTGGGCTTGCTAGCCTGCCCTCTAAAGACACACTCTCTCTTTCTCTCTCTCTTGTTTCTCTTGCTTGATTTATACACAATTAGTCACCTACAGAGTGCGTGAACATCTTGGCTGATCTCCAGAGCTGCATCAAGAGGGCCTGTGGTGGGAAACCAAAGATGAAAGAAAAGACAGAGGCAACTGGTGAGTCTCCATTCCTGTGTGATCTGCAATCCAGGCCTGTTGTGTTGTGTGCCAAGGGCAATACCTGACGGGGTGTGTTTGTTTGTTTCTTACAGGTGGCAAAGAAGAGTTGGAATGGGTGGAGGTGATTGTGGAAGTCCTCCTCTCTCTTCTCGCCCAGTCCAGCGGGCTCATCCGCCGGGTCTGCAAAAGCGTGTTTGGACTTGTCTGCCGACATATGACGAAGGGGGCCCTGCAGCTCATCCTGGATGTGAGTTGCAGCCCAAGAGGGGTGCTTGTCTTATTACTCCAGCTGTCCCCCAGTTAATGACATATTGAACAATTAATTGACTAGTTGTTTAAATCTGCATAAATTTGCATGGATAAGTTCTATCTAAAAGGGGATAATGCTTGTGTTTATTTAAAGGCTGCATGCATTCTAGCAGAAATCCTCTTAGAAGTGGCATTTCCTATTAAGTGAGAAAATGACTCTTCTATGAGGGTGTATGTCTGTGTCGCTGCAGGCACCACCCTACCGGAAGGAATGGCTCTTCTGAGATGATTCCTGTCACCTAAGTTTGAAAGCCAACCTGATCACCGTACAAATGCATTTTGACATGTTTCTCTAAGGTTCTTGATCCAGGGCAAGACCAAGATGAAGACAGTGCAATCGTAATCACCGAAGAAACCCCAAAGAAGAAGAAGACATTTCTGGCAGAGATTGTAAGTTCCCTTGTGTTTGTAAGAATGACCATAAACTTTGCAAAGTATAAAATTTTTTAGCATTCTAAGACTACCTGCTTTTTCTTAGCAACTCCGAATGTTGCAAACTTGATTTCATAAATTGGGGGACGTGGGAAGTGGCCATGGTTGCTTCATGTGATAGTCCTAGAGAGGTGAGTTTAGAATGGAGGAACATGGACATCCTAGTTCCTATGAGCAGACATGGTTCGCACTGTGGTGATAAATCAGTGTCTTAGACCAGGGGTGCCCAAACCTTGGCCCGGGGGCCACTTGCGGCCTGCGAGGACTCCCAATGCGGCCCTCAGGGACACCTCAGTCTCCAATGAGCCTCTGGCCCTCCGGAAACTTGCTGGAGCCTGCACTGGCCCGACTGCTCTCAGTGTGAGGGCGACTGTTTGACCCCTTTAGGCTCTCTTTGACCTCTGCATTAGCTGTGGGATGAGGGCTCCATCCACTGCTTGCTGTTTCACATCTGTGATGCAGTAGTGGCAGCAAAGAAAAGGCCAGCCTTGCTTTGTGCAAGGCCTTTTATAGGCCTTGAGCTACTGCAGGACCTTCAGTCATTCATATAAGTTCCACCTCTAGTATAATAATTTATGTAAACTTATGTAAATTTATTCAAATTTTAAATGTAAATTAATTCTTCCCACCCCCAGGCCCCTGACACAGTATCAGAGAGATGATGTGGCCCTCCTGCCAAAAACTTTGGACACCCCTGTCTTAGGCTATACTGCTTCAGGCAGGGAACTTGCATGTCTGAATGCTCTAAGGCAGGGGTGTCCAAAGTTTTTGGCAGGAGGGCCACAACATCTCTCTGACACTGTGTTGGGGGCCAGGGGAAAAAAGAATTCATTTACTTTTAAAATTTGAATACATTTACATAAGTTTACATAAATGTATTAAAGAAGAACTTATATGAATGAATAAAGGTCTTGCAATGTTGGCATCCTTCAGTCTTGGAAGACTTTTGAATCGCGCTCTGAATGGTGGTTCTGGAACAGAGTGTCCTCTCCAGTGTGCGAAGCCTGGGCAATGTAGATACGGAGGATAGACTGTTTCCCATGCAGCAAATCCCCCCTCTCCACATTGCTGAAATGGTCCAATGGAAAGGCAGAAGCCAGTACGTTTGGTTCCAGCGGCGTCGCAGGAGTTGCCAGAACGTGGCTGTGTTCGGCCATGAACTGCCTCAGGGACTCCAGCTCCAGATTTTGCCTCGAGGTTGACTCCTGAAGCCTTTTCCATAACTGGATGTAGCCACAAGGCAGTGGAGGTTTGGGATCAGAGTTTTCCTTCTCTCAGACGAGCTGCCTTCCCAGGCTGACGAGTCCCATCTACCTGGTGGCTGTTTAGTCGTCTCTTACGACAAGTACAGCCAAACTGAGGGCCTATTCTTATCCCCAGCCCCCAGGGGAAGGTCTTGCAATAGCTCAAGGACTATAAAAGGCCTTGCACAAAGCAAGGCTGGCCTTTCCTTTGCTGCCGCTACTGTGTCACAGACGTGAAACAGCAAGCAGCGGAGAAAGCCCTCATCCCACAGCTCATGCGAGAGGTCAAACAGTCACCCTCGCACTGAGAGCAGTTGCATTGGGCCAGTGTGGGGTCCAACAAATCTCTGGAGGGCCAGAGGCTCATTGGAGACTGGGGGCTCCTTGAGGGCCACATTGAGAGGCCTTGAGGGCTGCAAGTGGCCCCAGTGCCGGGGTTTGGGCACCCCTACTCTAGAAGAATTAACTGTGGCTAAGAAAGACAGCTGCCATTTCAATAATTGCCTCATGAAACAGCAATGGTCCTAGTTGTGGCTTGACTGTGGGCCAGGGCGCAAGCTTACTAGAAAGGCCTGGTTTCCTGCTACATCTGAACCAGCCCAGCACTGTCTGGATTCAAGTCTAACAGTGAATCACAGTAACCATGAACGGTTGCATTTTCAAATGAGCTTCAAATTGTGATTTGATGGAATGTGCGTACTTAGACCAGTGGTTCTCACATTCTCAGGGAGAGTTTCAGAGCCACTTTGCTCTCCCGACCCCCAGGAGGCTGCTGCAGTCGGCAGTGAGTGGCAGCGCGCCCCTGTGTCCCGATCAGAGGTGCAATGCTGGGCATCGCATCTTTGCCTTCCCGTCCCTTAAGGGAGAATTGCCCAGGGCTCAATTTGAAAACCACTGACTTAGACTGTGGAACTCCTTGCCACAGGATATGGGAATGGTATTTGGCCTAGATACCCTTTTAAAAGAGGACTGGACAGATTTATAGATGAAAGGTCCATCATGGGTTACAAGCCATGAGAACAGGATGTAGCTGTCTTGTCATATTATGTGTTCCTGCTCATAGGACGCTTCCGTTGCGCCACTGTGGGATATAAGAAACTGGACTGTTTTAACCTTGTGGCCTGATCCAGCAGGGCTTTTCTTATGATTTCCTGGACTGGGCCGATGAACCCAGATGTGTCGTGTTAACTCAGTCGCAAGTAGGCAGAATAAGGAGTGTGTCAGAAGCTGACCTGGATAGGTTTTGGAGTTAGGTGTTGGCCTGAGAAGCCACGCCTACTAGAAACCATGCCCGGCCAACTTCTGAAACTTCAATCTCGGTACCCACCTATGGCAGTGCCGTAACTTAACCCAGAGATGGACAGCCACTATGTTTTCCAACCCCCTTTTTTGACCGAAGAACTCTCACCTAAAAGTCCAAGTAGTGGCACAAGGTTAGGAAGCCCATTGGCCAACGGGAAGGTTGGGCAGGGCTGTGGGACTTGGCAGGCACATTAACTCTACTTCTTTGTTAGTAAAAGGGGGGGATATGGTAGCAGCTCTTCTTGCTATTTGAGCGGGAAGGGAGAGGAAGAGATAATGCTAAATATGCTCCCCTTTCACTTCATGAGGAAGGGACTTCCAACTCTGAACAAGTCTCCCTCCCCATTTGCCTGTGAGTTTGGGGGGGGTGCATCTTAAGGGGGTTATGCTGTCATCAGAGCCCAGTGCACCAGCAGGGGCCCAGGGCAGGGCTGCATCCTGGGTCCTGCCTCCCCCTCCCCACATATTTTGGTGTTGGCAGTGAGTGGTGCACCCTGTCACCTTTCCTGTCCGTTGCTTTTTTTGACAGACCAAAAATGGTGACGCTGAACAGAGTTCTTCTGCGGAGGACAGTTCTGAAGATGATAATGAGAGTAGCGGCGAGGAAGCGGAGGACGCAGAGACGGACAGCGAAGAGGAGAACATGGACGAAGAGACGGATGAAAACTTTCAGGCTATGTTGAGGACGGCCCTGCAGGCTGGAAATGCCCTGGTGAGTTCAGGGAACGAACACTTTGGACTTGCTTGTGAAAATCGCAGGACTCTGAGTTCAGGTCACTCCAATTCTGTGTGCTGAGTTCTGCTCCAGGCAGATGTTATAGCAGATGTGTGTGTGGAGGTCATTGGGGTCCAGTGGGTTCTCCTGGAGAGTTCACTATGGAGATGGGACCAAGATATGCAAGGCCTCAGCAAGCATTCTGTGGAGTGGCCTGCCAGCAAGTTCTGTTTCCACAGATGCTGTTTTTCCCCCACAATCCTTTTTGCCTCAGATGGCAACCAGGTAGCCAACTGGCATCCCTGATTGGTTGGGATTTGGTCTGTTTTTTAAAAATAGGATGATATATTTTCTAATGACAAATTCTGCTTGTAATAAAGAGGACTGGAGAGGCCTAGACCCGTGTTGAGGCTATACCATTTCAGAGGGGGTGCTGAGCCCATCCTCTACCTGCTACTTTTCCTCTGCAGCCTGTTCTGCCCCTACTACTTTTTCGACACAATCAAAAAATGTGGTGTGGGGAGAGGCTTCTCCTGCTGCAAGGAAATGGCTGGTGACCATTAAGACTTTCACTCCCCCCTTCAAGTGCCACTTTTCTTTTCCAAATACTCCCTGTCTCTCCACACACACATGCATGCCTGGATACTTTGATTGTGGGTGTCGAGCACTGGGCTTGAGAGTCTCACATTTGGTACCAAATGTCTAATTTTGCCCTAAGATGATGAGGGAGAAAGAGCATCTTCCCATGTGCAGGTTGCTGTGTGATGTGGGGAGGAGAAATGCATGCGTAGGGGGGGAGGAGAGTGCGCGTGCGCGTGCGTGTGTGTGTGTTTAAATCATGCTAAAATTATATATATATATATATATACATACATATACATACATATATATACATACATACATACGTACATACATACGTATGTATGTATGTATGTATGTATGTATGTATATTATATAAAAGCATGATTTAAACACATTTTCTGTTCCAAGAGCAAGACAATCCATTACAGTTAAAGAGAAGGGATGCAATTAAAAAAAGAATTATACTTACAGAAATGCAGAATGATTGTGAACTCTCCCCTAAACCATTTATGAAGAGGAAGATGGTATCGCCCTGATTTCTAATTAATATCACTACCCTCCCATTTACTCACCTGAAGCTTTACACAAGAGGAGTCCTAGTAATGAAATAAGCAAAAGATTTACTAGGAAGACAATGCAAGGGGAAAAAATAAAATAAAAAATTCTCATTCTGATCCTTTTACCATCCAAGGGCGAAGACGACAGTGACGCTAGTGACGTTGACGACGAGACCATGATGTCCCTAGACAAGAACCTGTCTGCCCTCTTTGCGGATCAGCGCAAGCGCATCCAAGCCAAGAAGGACGAGCGGGAAAAGCTGCGCAAGGAGAAAATTTTGCGCCGGGAGTTCAGAATCAAGGTGAGGATTTCCCAGAAGGTGACGTGGAAAAGTGCCGAAATTGCTTTTATTGTAAAGAAAGGTGTTGGAGGCCTGTAAGGAATTGCAAGTAGGGAGTGCAGAGAAAGAGTTGGAATATGGAATGAGAGCTGCTTTTCACATCCAGTGCAAGATACTGTCTCTTGGAAGCCGCCTTTATTATGGTGAAGCTGTTTTATTATGGTGAAAAGGTGGGCTATAAATCAAGAAAATATGTGTGTCTATTTTGAAACACTGTTTTGTGGTTGGACTTTGCGAGAGAACCCAGCCTCACTTACCGTCCTTCAGCCGGCAGCCTCCAGGTGTCAGTATAAGCTTGTGCGATCCATCTAGGGATCCGTAACACTTAGTTTGATTTATGCCAGCATGTCAACAATTCCAGGAAGGGGGAGACATAAATCCATTCTGCTAAATGCTGTCTAGCGAGGGGCAGGTGGGTAGGAGATAGATAGGGATGATTTGCAGCAGTGGGCACAAGCAACAACAACAAAAAATAAATTAGGCTATTGGAATCCCTGATACGTAGTAAATTAGATGGAGATGTGTTGTACTTGTAGCAAATCCCTCTTAGCCTGTGTGTGTGTGTGGGGGGGGGGGAGGGGGTTTGTAGGATTCAGTACACAACTGGTTCTGCCCCTTGAGCCCCTATTTTGCCTCTGGCTCCCCACTCCTCCAAGGCACTCTTTGATTGGTGGATGAATTGTGATGTTCTTGGCCTCAGTGTTCCTCATCTGTAAAATGGGAGTATTAGTAGACTGACCAGGTCATGATGCTGGCCAGCTGTAGAATGTTGTGTGTCGAAGAAAAGTCATGCCTTGGGTGGGAATTTGTGTATGCAGGGCACTCCAGCTCATGGGGTTCAGCAGGTTGTTGACTCAAACCCTCTGTCCCCCTGGGCCCCAGTTTTGCACGTTACTCCACTTGGTGAACTCAGGTGCGTTCAAAAGACAGAATAGGTGTTGTAAGCAGTTCTGTGTTTCTGTCTCCAGGTCTTAGATCTGGTGGAGTTATTCCTGACAAAACAGCCAGAGAGCCCCCTTGTGTTTGACATCATTGACCCACTCCTCTCGGTGATCGAACAGAGCATGAGCTCCGAGTCCAACCAGCAAGAGCAAGATTACCTGCGAAAGACCGCAGATATCTTCACGTGAGTTTCAAGGGTGTGTGTGTGTGTGTGTGTGTGTTATGCGTACATGTGAGCACCATTGACCTGCTTAGCCCAGTATTATCTACTCCAGCTGGTAAGAGTCAAGAGTCTCAGGCCAGAGTCTTTGCAGGCCCTGCTACCTGAGCTCCTTTTTACCTGGAGATGTGCTTGGGGTGTTTTGCATACAAAGCAGGTGCTCTGTCATTGAACTGGGGGCCCCTCCCATAGTGTTGCAGAGGCAGTAAGCGCATTGTGATCAGCTCAACCTTTTTATTTTGTCTCGCTGGAAATTTATTTTAAGGACCTATGCTCCATTTTTATGGAAGGTGTGAAGGGAACTAGGAGAGACACACACCTCGTGTTTTGCCGGCCTGCTGATGTGGTTTTAGTCTGTGTGGTTTTGGGGGAGGATTTATTTTTTATCAGTAGACTCCTGGGTGCCTGCCACAGATTTCGGCACTTAAAAGAGAGCTTGCGGATCTCAATATTTTTGTGCCTTTTTGATTATTGTTGATTATCCATAAAGGCATTCAGAGGAGTTCTAAACTCCAGTTCATTTGAACTTTGAACAGTTCATTTGTCCAGGATCAGCCCCAGATCTTTTGGCTCATGAGATGGGGAATCAAACACCATTGCCACCCTTTCCTGTAGGCATGAAGAGCTGTTTCCATTCCTCCACCTCCTGCACACGTTTGGCTGTGAAAATAGCAAAGGGGAATTGAGTGGAAAAGGAGAGTGGTGGGCTAGAGTGTCTCCTGCAAGACACTCTAGCCTATACACTCTATGGTTCCATACTTCTGCTTTCACTCCATTCCCTTCTTTTCAAAGCCAGCAAGTATGGGAGGTGGAGTGGGAGCCGCAGAGGTGGACAGCAGTTGTGCCCTCCCACCAATTCACAACTTGAGGCCACTGTCTCATGGGCAGGTAAATGTTCTGGAACAGAATGTTTCAAGAATACTCTTCTAAGATGTATCCAGCTGCCTTCAGTCCAGGGAGGTTCTCTACTGTTTTGTTCCGGAGGATCTGGTTCTGTGAGGCAGCTTATAGATCAAGGATCAATAGATACTGGTGGGGTTTCTTTTGTTGTGTGAACTTGTCGCAGACTGGTGTTCTTGGCTTTTCAGCAACCATTTATGCCGATCCAAGCAGTACTGCAAAATCGTGGGCTCCCTACGGGAAGAGCTGCATGCCCAGCTGGAGAGTCTGGTAAAGAGAGCCTGCCGGCAAAGTGACTCCTCCGTTGCTCTCTATGCCTTCAGGTGAGCTGTTTTGGTACTTTTCCCACATCTTTTAATGGGAACCTGCTCTTGACCTGAGAGCGCTTCCAGGAAATGTGGATTCCAGACTTTCTGGAGCGTTGGCTACTTGGGTACTACATGATTGGAGATTTACTGTATCCTGAGCAGATTTTTTTTTTCATCAGGTAGTGCATGTACCATGAAGAACCAGAATTGGCTCTCAAAATGTCAAGAGAGCTGCTGTTTAGGCCAGGGGTGTCCAAACATTTTGGCAGGAGGGCCACATCATCTCTCTGACACTGTGTCAGGGGCCGGGGAAAAAAAAATTAATTTACATTTAAAATTTGAATAAATTTACATAAGTTTACATAAATGAATATATTAAAGATGAACTTATATGAATGAATGAAGGTCTTGCAATAGCTCAAGGCCTATAAAAGGCCTTGCACAAAGCAAGGCCGGCCTTTCCTTTTCTGCTGCTACTGCATCACAGATGTGAAACAACAAGCATTGGAGGGAGCCCTCATCCCACAGCTCATGCAAGAGGTCAAACAGTCGCCCTCCTGCTGAGAGCAGTTGCGTTGGGCCAGTGTGGGCTCCAACAAATCTCTGGAGGGCCAGAGGCTCATTGGTGACTGGGGGCTCCCTGAGGGCTGCATTGAGAGGCCGCGAGGGCCACAAGTGGCCCCAGGGCCGGGGTTTGGGCACCCCTGGTTTAGGCCATGCAGGTGAACTCTGTTTTATTTTGAAAAAAATGCTCTGCTGTTCATGCTGAGTAGCAGAGAGGTTTACAGAATGCGGCATCCCTGCCTTTCTGAGCTCTGGAACTACAGCTTGGCTTCAGTAGCCTTACCCTCCTACCTTTTTAAAGCTGGGCTTCATAGCCATGAGGTCTAGAAACTTTGTCTTTCAGAAGAAGAAGACCCCAACAAACCCAGCCCCCAAGGATGCTGGGACCAAGAGCAGGCTTCTGCACTCTCAATTGGAATGACACACCAGACCCGCCAGGGGTTCCCCCTAATGGCTCTCTCCTTCCCCATCAGTGCCTCTTTGTACCTCTTCCGCGTGCTGAAGGGAAACACAGCCAGTGAGGCACCCCTGCAGGTAGCTCAGCCCAAGAAGAAACCGAAGAGCGGCGAGCGGAGCAACACCGTGCAGGCTGGTCAGGTGAGGAGCTCCTCTTTCGTGGCCTTTGCGGAGCTGAACACTGCTTGCGTTTTCTCAGCACAGTGGGCCCTCCTTATCTGTGGGCACAGCGCCCGCTGACGTAGGTATTGGCAGATGCCAAGGCTGTGGCTGGAGGGCCTTAGAAGGCCTCCCAGCCACGACCAGAAGTTGCCAGTGCAGAATAGAAGTTCCTTTCAGTTGCGTCTGGGAGGCCTTCTGAGGATGTTGGGAAACTGTGGCCCCCAGGGTAAGTCCCTGCAGCGCCGCAACCTTGCCCCCCCCCACAGATTCAATTATCTGCAGAATTCGGTCTCCACAGAGGGATCCTGGAGCGGATCCCTCATGGATACAGAAGGCCCACAGTATTGTAGATATATTCCAGGCTACCGCTGCGTATCCCCACTCCTCCCCAAGCAGAACTGGCCATCACATCTGCGACTGGGTTTGCTTTGTATCGGAATATGGTGGAAATGGGCTGATTTCAAACCTGCACCAAGGATGCTGGAGTCCAGGCACTGAGGGCAGGAATGGGGCTTGCCGAGTTTCGGTTGGGCACATGAAACTTCCCTTGTCTTTCCTGCACACAACTGCAGGCATATTTCTCTATCCCTGAGAACCTGAACCTTGCTAACAGAATCCTGAGGATGCTGAAGTTTGCTTTGTACAGCGGGCCCTCGGATACCCAATTATGCGGATAATGAAATTTTTTTTGGGGGGGGGGGTGTCATACACTTGGTCTCACTCCCAGGGTTTTGGGGTGCTCAGAGTTGTTGGTTCTGAACCCTAGAGCCCTCAAAGATCCCTGTTCGGTAGTACTGCCACCACCCTGTAAGAGCCAGTGCCTTGGTCCAAGGACACCGAGACCCTCTAGGCTTAACTATATCCCTTGTTGGCACGGAGCACTTTCTTTACTTAAAGTCTCAGTCCTCAAGTCACTAGTCCTCAATGAGGATTTGGTAGCTTGCTGAACGGCTAGGCAGGATTCTGAACCTTTGTCCCCAACAGACAATGAACCAATATGGTAAAAAGATTTTTACTTTATTAAATACATAGGGTTACAAAAGGTTACAAAAGGCAGCAATTGCTAGAGGCATAAAAACTTCTAGGAAACATATCAGCATAAAACAACAAAGCTAACTGGCTAACCCTATTATTCTCTAACCCTCACCTGGGTCAGCTTCTTTTGTAGATCCTCAGGCCAGTTACCTATGGCCACATGGTCCTGGCGAGGCAGGATGTGCACCCACCACCTCTCTCACCAAGAGACAAAGACCAAAAGACCCTGTCCTCTGGAAGTGGGGCTGGAAGCTCACCCTCACAGCTCTTCCCTCCCCCCTGGAGATCTACAGCTGCATTCCATCCTTGATGGGCGTCTTTCTGGCTGCCTAGGTGCTACATTATCACCTTCCATTGAGTTGTAAATTCCTAGCAGCTAGGAACTGCAAGCTACTTCTGTGTTACTGTTTTAGCTTGGTTCAGGCTTTACATGTTACTAGACCTAAACTGTACATATTCATGACAGGGGGGTCCGCCAGCAAACCGGAAGTGCCTTCGCATCTTGGAGGCCTTCTCAGGCCCTCCAGCTGCAGCCTCAGCATCCACTAATCGAATCCACGGATGCTGAGCCCATGGATGAGGGAGGGCCCACTGTACACCCAGTTCTCATGCATTTACATTGCATGATGCACGGGTGTAGGGCGCTGGGCTGGCTTCCCACTCTGCCTGCATGTTGCACAGAGTTTGTTCTAAATGACGATTGAAACGTTCGGCGACAGAGCAGCTCACAGACCTCCCTGTTTTTTGCCGTCCCTTCCTAGCCACCTGCTCTTGGCATCTTGGACCTGAAGAGAGTGACCGCTGCGTACAAGGAGGCGTTGAGCTTGTTTTTGACCAAACGCAAAAGCCCGCTGACGGGAGCCATGTTTCTCGATCTCTTTGAACGCCACCCGGTAAGTAGAGGAGGGTTGTTCAGGGTTGAGAAGAATGGTTGTGCAAGAAATGCACAGTAGTGACCCATCTGAGTAGACTCCATACCCCCCTGCCCCAGAAGTTGGTTTTTTTTTGGGGGGGGGGGGGGAGGGTGATCTGTTTTTCTGAGACTCCCCAGCATGTACTGGGAACATACAATTCTCCCAGACTGTTGCAGGTGTTGCTGTTGTGACTGTGTGAAGTGAGGTTGTACAAAACTTGGAGGCAGTGCCTATTGGACAGTGCCTGTGATGTCGGTAGAACATAAGGTGTAGATCAGGCCAAAAGGCCATCCCGTTCAGCAGCTTATTTTCCCATGGTGCTCAACCTGGAGATTCTGAGAAGCCCAGAAGTAGGAAATACAGGCATGCCCCCATATCTGCATGGGTTCTGTTCCTCTGCAGATATGTGAATTGGTGGAAACAGAGGACGCTTCGACCACTTCCATAGGGTCTTCTGAGCCCAGCAGAGGCCATGTGCAGGCTTCCCCCACCCTCATAATGCATTTTAAAGGCTTAAAAATAATTAAGCCTACAATCATTCTGAGCTGGGCAGAGGCCGTGGGCGGACACGCGTGGCCTCTGCTGGGCTCAAAAGACCCACCAAAGGTGAAGCTTCCCTTGCCTTCGGAGGGGGAGTGTGTGGGGGGTGTGTGTGTGGACCCGATCTGTGGTTAACTGAAAATGTGGCTACAAGATCTGGGGATTTGGGGGCCCCCTGTTTATGTAAGCATTAGCCTTTCCTCTGTTTGATTTCCCTAAAAACAGAGGTTCTGTTTAGCCATCAGAGCTGTCGATTTGATCTTCACAAGTTTATCTGCCTTACCATCATAGAAAAATGCACACCCACTGGGTCCTTGGAATTCACTAGAACTTCTTAGGAAAATCATTTTCAGTTCTGAAATTACTTCTTGACATGCTAATGTGTTTAGACGCATTCAGAAGTTTAAAAAAAGAGAGAGATGCTTGTGCTCTTAAAGCATCGTCTAAAACCAATCTGAGCCTCTACTAATCACCTGCTCTCTTCTGTTTAAGTTTATGTGCAGGCAACTCATCGACACACTTGTCAAGTCAATCACGGAAGGAGCGAGGCAACATCAGCAGGTAAATGGGACTTGCAATAAGCTGCGATGGAGAAGGGTGTGTGTGTGTGTGTGTGTGTCGATGGAGTCATGTTTTGTATATGCCTTGCACTGCAGGTGTAGTGCCACTAATTTCTTAACCATGGTTAAAGGCATGTGAAAGTCTGCAGGTTCCCCCCCTTCTTTCCCTTGTCAGCTTTAACCATGATTTGGCAGTACGTCTGTACTGATGCTAAGCAGGTTCTCTCTCAACTGGGGTGCACGTGACCATTTTCAAGGAAATGTTGAAAACCTTTGAGCACAACCCTTTGCATGTTTACTCGGAAGTAAGCCCTGCTGAGTTCAATGGGACTTTCTCCCATGTATCTGTGTCTAGGATTGCAGCCTGACAGTGTTTTTCTGCCTCGATCGTTTTTGATATTTTTATCTCCTTTCTTGTCAGCGCTGTTAGTAGCACGGGGTTGGGGGTGGTTGGCTTCTCCCTTAGCATGGCGGATGCGTGATCCACAATAAATAGCTTTGAATAAATACTGGATGGAGAAAGGGAGACTTGATAGATCTGCTAATGGGCTGCGTCCAACTTCTGGCTTCCTCTTGGCAATTCTGATATTTTATAATGACTTGTGAGGCAGAGCGTGCCCAGAATATTAACCAGCGTGAAGAGATTTTTGATATGCGTGTGAGGGTCTCCCCCTGTCTCTTCTTGTGGGTCTTCTGCCATCCAACCATTGTCAGCCTAACGCTGTCTGTAAGTATCCAGTTCGCCCCCCTTTCTAAACCCCACCCTGAAGACATGCACAGACAGAGCGTAATTCTCATTCCTGCCACTTAATGCGATTTGATCTTATTGCTGTGGCAATTTTTCCCCTCTGGCAAGTTGACCTTCAAAATGTCTTCCTGATGTTGTTCTGTCTCTGAGTGTATAG
This sequence comes from Tiliqua scincoides, assembly GCF_035046505.1. NCBI lineage: Eukaryota > Metazoa > Chordata > Lepidosauria > Squamata > Scincidae > Tiliqua > Tiliqua scincoides. Next base: position 56,491,365 of record NC_089828.1, read on the forward strand.
AATACACTTTTTTTCTACAGGGTATATTTTTTGGGTGTTTGAGGGGGCCCTACCTGTGAGGTTTTTCTTCATGGTGTCTTCATATCTGGCTTTATGACTTTAGCTGCCTGCCAGAATCCCTGGGGTATTTTTGAGGCAAGATAATGGCTTTGTAGTTTTTATTTTTGACATTTAGCGATATGTTTCTGGGAGAGCTGCACCTCCCCTCACTTGCGAGTGTATGCAGGGGGGGGGCATTGACTTTTTTTCTCGCAATGAGTCATAAGTGATGTGAAATACATCCGACAATAATTCTTGGGCCTGGTGCATGTCAGGAGACCGTTCTGTAACGGGGTGTGTATATAGACATGATTCCAGGTCCCAAATGCCTATCATCTCTGTGGTGTCATGTATGGATCTGTAATCCACCCAATGGTGTAGCTAAGGGGGGGATCAGGGGTACATTGCCCCAGGTACCACACCTTGAGTGGATGCCAGCCCACACCTCCAGTGATGGACTCAAAGTGAAAAAGCAGTCTTCTGAGGCTTGGGGAGGCTGTGTGCAGCCTCTTCGAGCTTCTGACCACCTCCCGGATGTGGGTGTGTGTGTTAAATTTGACACTAGGGGATTGCACCCCTAGTGCAAGATGCCACTGACCCTGGCTCTTAATCGAAAACAGGGCCACAAGGTGACTCGTGGCAAATAACTAGTTATTGTGTCTGTTTTAAAAGCCACAAGGCATATAATTGTCAGCAAAGGAAATCCGCTAAAGAGCCACATCAAATCATGTTGAAAGGAGCAGAGCCCCGCTGGCCTGCCAACATTTTTAGATTTTTCCTAATGGATATCGCAGAAGGAGCCTGGTGGAGGAATAAGGCATAGTATAGGTGCCACGGCCAAGAAGGCTTTGTTCCTTGTTACTTCTACCACCTTTATTTCAGAAGGTGGGGCACTCTGAGTAGAAAATAGGACTCAACTGATATGTTGGTGACAATTAACCTTTTAAAGCTGAAAACTAAATTTCAAACACATGCTTGCATGACCTGAGAGAAAAGGAAACCAAACCTGTATATTCCCTGCTGTGTCTCCACCTCGCAAGCGTGCAAAGTTTTGCCCACATTGCTATAAAGTCATGACGCATTTGAAGCACTAAAGCATCTGATGTTGAACACCGCTGACTAAGAGACTCGGACGTTTCCTTGGGTCATCCTTGGGTGCCCTGCTGCTCTGCTATACAGGTAGCTGTATTCAGCAGCTTGTCAAAAGTGGGCTGCTGATGGGAGGACAGCTTTTAGAAGCAGATTGTGTACCAGGTATACATGCTGCGGCCCCTTTGGGTGTGAGATCTCCAGTCCCTCTTGTTCAGCCCTGGTGCTGCTGAGCTTGCAGAAGGGTTCGGTGGAAGTGCATCCAACTGAAGCATGTTGTGAGAACTGGGGACCGGTGAATAGGAACTGTGTGTCCAATTGTGGGTTGAGTCTTGAATTGGAGGGCGAGGGAGTCGGAAACTGGTCCTTCAGGACCCTGGACAGATCCCGGGAAGCAGATAACTTGTTCCAATGTAACTTCTGCTGGGTTCTTGACACCTTTCGGGCCTGACTATCCCTCTTTGTTATGGAGCCACGGGTCTCTCAATAGGGCAGCCTTTGGGCCTGGAAGTGACACACCATTGCTTCTCCATGAACTCCCACTCAAGGTGGCGCCTATGTTGGCAAGCAGGCCCTGGAGAATGCAACATTCCTGGTGCAGAGGAGCCCAGTCCCTAAGGAAGATGCTGGCTTAGGAGATGCTGTCTTTGGAGGTCTCCCTTTTGGGGGGAGGGGTCTCTGCCACGTTTCACATTGGGACCCGAGCCCAGCACCTCTGCAGCTTGTCCTGCCTGGCCTGTGTGGTTCCTCCCCCTCAGCATCAGAGGCCTTCCTGGACTGTGGGTCCTGACACCCCCCCCCTTGCTACAAAGGCAAGTTCTCAGGCTGGAATTTTTTTTCCCTGAGTCCCAACACCTCTGACTTTTGCACATGGGTGAAAACAATATTTTGGAGGTGGAAAGTATGTTAATATTTTTCCATGATGCCTATCAATGTTGCTGCAGACATCCTCTCAGAAGGGGCTTTCCTACCACGTTGTGAAAGCAAAGGGAAGAATGCCTCAAGCAGGGGCTAGCCCCCTGCAGCTTATTCTAGACACATGCCGCCCCATCAATCGTGAGTGTGCTCTTAGTTGATCAGAAGAGCACAGTCAGTCTGCTCAGTGAGGAGTCCTCCATTTTTTTGTGTTCCTAAGCGGTCACTGTTTCCACTGCTCTTGAACATGGAGGTTTCATTTGGCCATCAAAGTTAATTGATTTGGCCATCAAATTCATTAGTTAATTCATTTGTAAATTCAAAGTTAATTCATTAAGAATTGTAAGAATTGTAAGAATTCATTAAGAATTGTAAGAATTGTAAGAATTCATTAAGAATTGTAAGAATTGTAAATTCAAAGTTAATTCATTAAGAATTAGTAAATTCAAAGTTAATTCATTTGGCCATCAAAGTTAATTGGGAAACCCTGGCCTCTGAGCGGCCCGCTTGGAGGCAGGCTGTGCAGCATGGCCTTTCCCAGTTTGAAGAGACACTTTGCCAACAGTCTGAGGCTAAGAGGCAAAGAAGGAAGGCCCATAGCCAGGGAGACAGACCAGGGACAGACTGCACTTGCTCCCGGTGTGGAAGGGATTGTCACTCCCGGATTGGCCTTTTCAGCCACACTAGACGCTGTGCCAGAACCACCTTTCAGAGCGCGATACCATAGTCTTTCGAGACTGAAGGTTGCCAATACAATACAAAGTTAATTGCCATTGGTAGTTTCCTCTGTGAAATTATCCAGGCCCCTTTAAAGCCATCTGGGGTAGTGACTATTGCCACATTTTGCAGCAGTGGATTCCATAAATTCTGCATTGTTTGAAGGAGTCTGTACTTCTGACTTGCATCAACTGCCCATTAATTTGGTTGGGTGACTCCAAGCTTTATTATTACGGGAGAGGGAGAAAAGCCTCCTGGTCCACTTCCTTCATATCTAATTTTAGAACCATGATCTTGCCTTCCCCTTAATTATCTTAAGCTTAGCATTTTACTCTTTCCTTGTCGGAAGGGTGCTCTGGTTTCTGGGTCATTTTGGTTGTTTTCTTCTGTGCTTTTCCCTGCTCTCTGTTTGGAGCTGGGACAAGTAACCAAGGATCTTAGATTGCTTTTCCGTGACCAGCATGGTCATGTGGTATCCCAGTGACGGATTTAAGTCCCGCTTGCGCCAACTCGGAGCCTATTTTCCGCTCTTTGGGGATATGCCCCGAGGTCTGCACGGTGCTCCTTATCTTTCTTGCCACAGGTTGCCGAGGATAATGAGACCTCCCCATCTCGAGCGCAGCAGATTCATTGATCACTGAGGCATGGCAAACCTGTCTCTCAACAGCAGACTCTTTGGCCAGAACATACAGGGCCATCCGCAAGGACTTGCGAGGTTGAGTGATTTCCCTAATGTGCCTGAATTATGTTTGCCGCTTGATGCGTAGCGAGTATGGCTTTTAAGGAGAGGCGAGAATCCATACCTCCATACCGGCATTTTTTTTTTTTTGCAGAACCTGTCAGGCGTAGCCTGAGGGGAAGTCTATTGACTTGGTTACAAGGTCATAGGTAGACTGTCGTGTTCGAAGTGCTGTTGCCAAGAGGATTGTCTGCACAAGCTGCAGAATGAGGTGATGTCTTGGGGTAGGTCAGAGGGACTGTCCTTCTTCAAACTACCAGGTGGAGAAGTATAGCACATATTTTTAATGTTCCACCATATAGGGGAGAAGAGAAATCTCCCTACAGGCAGAAATCTAGCACATCAGGAAAGGAGGTTCTAGCTCAGGTTGGTTGACTCTAAATGTTGCAAGATGTTAATAAAAACAGCAGTTAAAAGTGGTCTAGACAAGCCCTATACCACCTCATTGCCAGCATGTATAGACCAGGCTTTAGCCCTCCCTGTGTTATAATGTTTAGCATTTGTACCGCACTGTCAAGTGTGCAAGTGTTTCTCGTATAAGGTTTGTATCAAGATAAACAACAGCTCTCAGCATAAGTAAATGTTATCCCCATATTGCAGATAGGGAAGACTGAGGCGAAGAGCTTGGGATCGGCAACTTGTGTTTTTAGAGCCGCATGCGGCTCTTTCAGCCATCTGCTCTGGCTCCTGCAGGCTGGGATTTAAAGGGGCAGGACGGGCAGCTGCTGCTTTCCCCTTGGGGGGAGCAGGAGATTGTTTTGTGCTGCGGGGGAGGGAAAGGGGGGCTTGGCCGCTCCTGCCTGGGAAGATGGTGTGCTGGGGCTTCACCTGCTCCCGTAATGCGCTGTGCGCCCTCTACGTGGTGTATATGGTGAGTGTGGCTGACAGCAGCCAGGCTCCCCTCCTGGCTTCCTGCCACCCTGAGTGTGGCTGGCAAGGGGTGGGGGCGCCAGGTGGGTGGGCTTCCAGTGGGGGGTCGGTGGGGGGCACAGAGGCAGGAGGGGCAGCCCAGGCAGGGCTGCCTGGGTGGGGGGGAGGCAGGGGCAGCTCCCAGGAGAGGGCAGAAGGCGCCTGCAGTCCCCTTGTGAGCATCTCCTGTGCACACAGCTGTGGGGTGGGGCTTGGCACAGTGAGGCAATGGGGATGACCTCACTTTTGTCTTGTAGGGCAATAGGTGAGGCAGAGCAGTGGGAGAGGGGGGGGAGTGTTGACTTTGCAAGGGTGGGTGGGTGGGGAAGAGGGAGGCTGTGGAAGGGCTGCCTGTGTAACTCCATCTTTACCTTGCTTTTCTGGGGTGCCATGGGGAGCAGGAGGGCAGAGATGGGGCTGTGGGAGCCTTAGAAAGGGGCGCTCTTTCAGGAGCAAGAAAGATGGGGGTTGACCTGGGGAAAATGAAGAGTGCTAAATTCAAGGGTGCTGTCTTAGCATGCACCGTCCCAGTGTGTGCCCAGGGTGACCAGAGGTCCTCTTTTTCCAGGACATGTCCTATTTTTTAGCCCCATGTCCTGGAAAAGAACTTAAATGTCCTGCTTTTCCCTGTGAGCAGGCAATGCATCCCCTCTTGTAATTAATAAATTATATGTAATACAGTTTTAAATTCAATAATAAGTAATTTTAAATTAGGCACATGAGATCAATAATACAATATATAATAAATATATAATCTATATATTGATCAATATATAATCAATATAGATGAGTGTTTTTAGCTTTTATTTTGTGGTCCTACATTTTTCTTCAATATCCTACATTTTGGGGTGACTTGTCCTCTTTTATTGTTATGACATCTGGTCACCCTGTGTGTGCCTCAGAGTGCCGTCTCAGGGCCCAATCCTATCCAGTTTTCCAGTGTTGGTGCAGCCATTCTAATGGGGCATGCACTGCATCTTGTAGTGGGGAGTCAGTCACAGAGGCCTCCTCAAGGTATGGGAACATTTGTTTCCTTACGTCTGGGCTGCATCAGTGCTGGAAAGTTAGATAGGATTGGGCCCTCAGTCAAGATATATCTATCTTGACAATAAGTATATTGTCTGGTTAGCACAGGAAGGGGAGCTTGCAGTAGATCATAAAGGTAAAAAAAAACACTATATATGCAGGAGATCCCAAAGGATCTCCTCTATGGAGAACTCGTGCAAGGAAAGCGCCCTACAGGTAGACCACAGCTGCGATACAAGGACATCTGCAAGAGGGATCTGAAGGCCTTAGGAGTGGACCTCAACAGGTGGGAAACCCTGACCTCTGAGCGGCCCGCTTGGAGGCAGGCTGTGCAGCATGGCCTTTCCCAGTTTGAAGAGACACTTGGCCAACAGTCTGAGGCAAAGAGGCAAAGAAGGAAAGCCCATAGCCAGGGAGACAGACCAGGGACAGACTGCACTTGCTCCCGGTGTGGAAGGGATTGTCACTCCCGAATTGGCCTTTTCAGCCACACTAGACGCTGTGCCAGAACCACCTTTCAGAGCGCAATACCAGAGTCTTTCAAGACTGAAGGTTGCCAATATATATATGCAGTGTTATCTTCATTTTAGATGTCAAAAGAGTTTTGTGGCTCCCGAGGTTTTCTTTTCTCCGGAAAACGGGTCCAAATGGCTCTTTGAATGTTTAAGGTTGCCGACCCCTGCCCAAGGCCATCAAGTGTGTTCATGGCAGAGGTGCTGTAGCCGCTTGCCCACTAAATGTTTTGTACATAAGAATTGATTAACCGGTTAATGGTAATGGTACAGAATGCAATTGTGGAGAAGGGGAAAGAGATTCTCCAATGGGAACTCAGTGGAAGAGCTCTTGCTGTGCCTGCAGAATCCCTCGGGTTCAGTTTCTGCCAGCAAGGCAAGGCCTGGGAAAGATGCCTCTATGCCACCCTGGAGAGCTGCTGCCAGTCAATGGAGGCAAGACTGATTTAGAGGGAGCCAGGGTCTGACTTGGGTGGAAGCAGCTTCATATGTCCCTACTACTGGACCAAGTTCATATAAAAAGCTGCTGGGATTCCACATTAGGTTAGACTTCAAGAAGGAAGGAACAATCAAGATCAGGGATTATACTGAGAGCTGGAACAGCTTGGAGCGTATTGGAAGTCACATTTCAGGGGTGTAGCTAGAGGGGGTGCAAAGCACTGAGTTTTGTGGGGCGCCTCACCACAGTGTGCAAGGGGCCCCTCCCTCTCCCCTTCAGAGCCATTCCCAGTAGTGGGAGCAAAACGGCGGCATTTGAAGGCTCCAGGGTCTCCAAAGGGGATGGGAAGGGGCCACTTTCACTTAGTGCTTTGCACCCCCTCTAGCTATGTCACTGATGTGTCTAATCTTTTAGTCTCCTGCTCCAGACATAACTGGACACTGGTTTATTCAAAAGTGAAAGCTTTTTTGCTCCTATCATGGGTGAAGGAGAACGCACAAGGGCCCCAGCCCTGCTACAGCTCACTCAGTCTTTTCACTAACAGCTTAAATCAGTGGTTCCCAAACATACCAGAGTCATGGTGCTCCCACAGCCTCTTTTTCCAGGCTCAGTTGGGCACTGCCATCTCGAACCATGTGAAATTCAGCGAGCTGAGACAGTGGTGTCCACATCTCATGAAATCTAAGATGACCTTGCCCAGGGGAGTTGCTAGAAGGAGCCACCAGGGACAACCCATGACACCGCTGTGGGTATGCTGCAGCACCCCAGGGTGTTGTAACACACACTTTGGGAACCTCTGGCTTAAATGGTTGTCTGAACTGGGCCGTGCACCTGTTGGCAGAACTTGCAGACAGAACCTCTCACCTAAGAGAAGACTTCTAAATGGTGTAACCTCCTCTGCCACGGTCTAATTTTTATAACGTATTTTAGTCTGAGCTTGTAAACATTGCTAGCTAGTTTTCTGTTTTCCTTCCTCCCCCATGTGTTTCATTCAGAGCTTGCTGCATTGCGTGCCCTTGAAGTGCCTCCTTTTCTAGAAACTTTCTCTCGCTTTAAAGAGGTTGGGCTGGAGATCTTTCGGCGTGGCGTAGAACACCCGCCTGCCAAGTCTATGATGGGATTATCATGGAAGGCGGCTGCCGATGTCTGAAAAGATCTTCAGGTGGTGCCTGCCAAGGGCTCCATTACTTTATTAAGATGTGTCAAGAGCTGTCATTGGTTGATTTAGGGCTAGCAAGGCAGGGTTCTGCTTGCTCAGAGTCGCAGATGGTTTGTGAAAGCTGGCAAGAAACAAGAGTGTGTGTGTGTGTGTGTAACGCACTACAACATTTCTCACTTGTCACAGCAGTGTGAAAGTTTAAGTGCCACTTAAGGATGCTTCCTGGAGCAATTTAGCACTCCTCCTGCTATCCTTGAGGTCGGTGTTGTGTTAACCAGCAAATTGGAGCTACGCAGGACCCAGGACTGGACGCTGTGGAGGAAGCACAGTGGTGTTAATTCACCCCCTTCCTGCCCTTTTTAACATATTGGAATGTACTTGGCTTCCTTATCCGAAGCTGGGCCCTTGGTCCACCAAACATGGTATTGCTTAGAGCGCATTTTCAACTGGTGTGCCGCAGTGTTGAACCGGTGTGTTGCAGCAGATTGGTGTGTCATGAATTGTCTGCAGGAGTGCCATGGGAGTTGGAGGGGACGGACGGACGCTTATTAGTAGGACCATTGGGGGATGTGAGCCTCCTACTAGCAGTGTAGTGTGCCTTGCCAGTTGTCAAAAAACCGATGGCGCACCTTAAGATGTTAGTGCCTTGTCACCGTACTGTGAGATGCAAAAGGTTGAAAATTGCTGGCTTACACTGACGGGGAACAGCTCTTGTTAATGTCTTGGATGTGGGGGGTGTCGTAAATATGTACAGTTTAGGCCTAGTAACATGTAAAGCCTGAACCAAGCTAAAACAGTAACACAGAAGTGGCTTGCAGTTCCTAGCTGCTAGGAATTTACAGCTCAATGGAAGGTGATAATGTAGCACCTAGGCAGCCAGAAAGACGCTCATCAAGGATGGAATGCAGCTGTAGATCTCCGGGGGGAGGGAAGAGCTGAGAGGGCGAGCATCCAGCCCCACTTCCTTAGGACAAGGTCTTTTGGTCTTTGTCTCTTGGTAAGATAGGTGGTGGGTGCACATCCTGCCTCGCCAGGACCATGTGGCCTTATAGGTAACTGGCCTGAGGATCTACAAAAGAAGCTGACCCAGGTGAGAGTCAGAGAATAATAGAGATAGCCAGTTAGCTTTATTATTTTATGCTGATATGTTTCCTAGAAGTTTTTATGCCTCTAGCATTTGCTGCCTTTTGTAACTTTTTGTAACCCTATGTACTTAATAAAGTAAAAATCCTTTTACCATGTTGGTTCATTGTCTGTTGGGGACAAAGGTTCAGAATCCTGCCTAGCCGTTCAGCAAGCTACCAAAAATCCTCATTGTGGACTAGTAACTTGAGGACTGAGACTTTAAGTAAAGAAAGTGCTCAGTGTCTACAAGGGATATAGTTAAGCCTAGAGGGTCTCAGTGTCCCTGGACTGAGACACTGGCTCTTACAGGGTGGTGGCAGTTCTACCAAACAGGGGTTCTTGAGGCTCTAGGGTTCAGGAATCAAGAACTCTAAGCACCCAAAACCCTGGGAGTGTAAGACAAGTGTACGACAGGGGGTTCTCTCCAGCACTACCTAGAGATGCTGTCAAGATTGAACCTGGCCTTTTGTGTGACAGAGCAGGGATTGCTCTGTCACTGAGCTCAGCTCCTTTTTCTTTTTCTCAAAGCTAAGCTTGAATACTTGTCCTGAACTTGTTCTGAGGCCAGTAAGGAGAGCACAACTTCCCTGCTCAGGAGGAGAGTCACATTTGTGAAGGACATGCCTGTCAGTGGCTAGGAGTCACGAGGGCTCTGTATTCCCACCACGCCCCCCCCCCAGTTCCTCAGCATCTGAATCCCAGTTGCAGGGGATCTGTGATGGGAGAGAGCTATTGCCCTGATGCCTTTCCAGGAGCAACTGGTGGGCCACTGTGGAAGGCAGGACACTGGGCAAACTGGGACCGTTTGGTCTGATCCAGCAAGGCTTTTCTGATGCTCCATGGAACCGTGAGCTAGTGGGGGGGGGGGGGAGAAGTGCAAGGGGCTTGGAGCACCTAAGGGTGAAAGAGAAGCACTGTGGCCAACAAGTGAGTCAGTTGCAGAGATGATATTTGATCTGGGGGGCTTTCCTGATAAGAACATAAGAACAGCCCCACTGGATCAGGCCAGAGGCCCATCTAGTCCAGCTTCCTGTATCTCACAGCGGCCCACCAAATGCCCCAGGGAGCACACCAGGTAACAAGAGACCTGCAAGGCTTCCTGGGAATTGTAGTTAAGAACATAAGAACAGCCCCACTGGATCAGGCCATAGGCCCATCTAGTCCAGCTTCCTGTATCTCACAGCGGCCCACCAAATGCCCCAGGGAGCACACCAGATAGCAAGAGACCTGCAAGGCTTCCTGGGAATTGTAGTTAAGAACATAAGAACAGCCCCACTGGATCAGGCCATAGGCCCATCTAGTCCAGCTTCCTGTATCTCACAGCGGCCCACCAAATGCCCCAGGGAGCACACCAGGTAACAAGAGACCTGCAAGGCTTCCTGGGAATTGTAGTTAAGAACATAAGAACAGCCCCACTGGATCAGGCCATAGGCCCATCTAGTCCAGCTTCCTGTATCTCACAGCGGCCCACCAAATGCCCCAGGGAGCGCACCAGATAACAAGAGACCTCATCCTGGTGCCTTCCCTTGCATCTCGCCTTCTGACATAGCCCATTTCTAAAATGGGTCCATAGCTTTGGCCTTACCGCAGAGACTCTTTGCTACTGCTGCAGATCCTCTCTGTGCAAAATAACGCACGCAGGAGCTGTTTGGGCACAATTCTCAAGAGGTTGGCTAATTCGCCCCCTCGCTCATTTTTGACCTGTAGCCAGCTGGTGGGAGAACCTGCATTGCCGTTGTCAGCAGGTTCCGCCACTCAGAATTGGCTGCCGTCTTGGCCATTGCTTTGTTTTTTCTCCTTTTTTTTTTTAAAGGTTGCAGCTCTCCTTCACAGAAGTGGCACAAATTAAGTGCCTGACTGCAGTGTGCCAGGCTATTAAATCCACAGAGTAATAAGGTTTGCCATGAGCCACTAGAATAGATTTGGGGCTGGTGCAGCTCTTTCAGACTCCCCTAATCTTCCTTTTCCTCCTGCTGGTTTTAATTTCACGATTGCTGGCAGATAAAAATGAAATGGACACTGTTGGTGCCCACGTGTGTGTGTGTGTTGCAGAGTTCTGTCTGCAGCCATTATCAAAGTGCAGGGTGTCAGAATCAGGCTTGGGCTGGCTCAGTCCATTTGTGTCCTGTTTAATAATCCTCTGATCATCAAAGAAAAAAAGAAGGGTTTTTGCAAGGAGTTGAAAGGAAGTGAGTAAGGCAGCGATCCCACTGTGGAACTAGGAGGTTCTGCTGGATCAGACAGGAGGGTGTTCTGGCATTTTGTAATACTGTAGTATGTGAAATGGACTACATGAAGTGTCAATTGACTTTTCATTGTTCTTTAGTAATATTCCTCCACTAGGATTAATTTGATGATACAGAATTCTTAGGAAGTGAGCTCTGTCATATATTGTCTTGCCATTTCTAGGAGTTGTAAACCATCTTAAATTCAGCCCTACAGAAAAGTGGACATTGAGTTGCATTTTTAATTTGTATATCGTTAAGGATCACATTAGGCCCACTGGGTGCCAGTGGAGTATGTCATAATTTGACTTCAGCTTTGTAGCTTTTGAAATTCTGGGCTAACTCTGTACTCCTCTTATTGTTCCAGGCTCAAGCATGTATGCTTCTCCAGAAAGCTCTGCAGACTCGGGATTTTAAGCTCTCGCTGCCAGAAAAGGAATGGGAGACACTCATTAAGGAGAGCACTAATCAGGTCACAGAGGTGAGGCATTCCCATGTGCTTGAACTCCATGGACCCCAGGTCCATTTCACGCACATGCTGGTTGAAGAGTTTATCCTGATGGATAGATCAGGAAGCTCAAATTTGCTGAATAGGGGCTAGATGATCAAAGTTAAGAATATTGCACCACTTGTTAGAAATGCCCTACTTGGATGACATGAAGAAATTGCCCAAGAATTTGGCAATGTGGGCAAATTATTTATTTAATGCATTTATACCCCATCTTTCCCCCATGTAGTGGGTGCGCAAGGTGGCTAACAAAATATGCAATCATCACAAAACAATATAAAAATAAGTATCACAGTGACCTCTCACACTTATAAAAACAGTAAAACTACAAGGAAACCATCAAAAGCTGCAACAAATTGTGAGCAGCAGAAAACAGTAGAAATTCTTGGAGATCATGAATTGCTTTCAGCTATGGTGGCTAAATGCAACTTCCATTTTCAGAGGCAGTGGGGCAATCCTAACCTCTTTTGTCAGTGCTCTCCAGCACTGGTGTAGCGGTGCCAATGGGACGTGTGCTGCATCCTGCAGTTGGGTGTCACTCACGGACTTTGCCTCCTCAAAGTAAGGAAATGTTTTTACCTTACCTCAGAGCTGCATTGCCCTTAACTCAGTGCTGGAAAGCACTAACATAAGGGGTTAGCATTGCACCCAGTATATCCTTAAATCTGGGGACACACAATGGGCGACGGCTGTTCAGACCTGTCTTGTGAGCTTCCTGAAAGACTCTAGTTGGCCACTGTTGGGAAGAGGATACAGGATTGAACACTGCTAGAAGAAGGATGAAGAGGGAGATTCAAATTGCATGATTAATTTCTAGATTCATTGAAGGAAATTGACCACATGACGTTTAACCTTGTGCATGTTGGATATTATGTGTGAAAACAAAGTTTGCGTGTTCATCCTGTGGGGACAGCATAAGAACATAAGAAGAACCCTCCTGGATCAGGCCAAGGGCCATCTAGTTCAGCTTCCTGAATCTCACAGTGGCCCACCAGGTGCCTCAGGGAGCACACAAGACACCTGTGTCCTGTTGACACTCCCTTGCATCTGGCATTCTGAGGGAGCCAACAGAACAGAGACTGTGAACTAGGTGGGTGTGGAGGGCAAGTGCGTGCAAGCACTCAATTCGGAGGGAAGTCAATTAGGAGGGAAGTCAATTCTGAGTCATTGAAGTCAATTCGGAGGGAAGTGATGTGCGGCCCATTCCAGGATTGTGAGGATAATGGGGGTGGGGGGTGGGGAGAGCCATGTACCCCCAAGTTGAGCTGGGAAAGACTCCTGATCTGGAAGCCCTGGGGAGCTACTGCCAGTCTGAGCAGACAGTGCTGCTCTAGATGACCCAAATATCTGACTCGCTAGGAAGCAGCTTCATGGCCAAATACATCTGGGGACACAAAGTGGCACCAGAAAGGATTGTGGACACTGAGGGGCATCTCATCTTGTAACAGGCACTGTAGCTCTCCCTGATCTCGAACTCGCCTCTGACCCCATGGAGGAAAGACGAGAGGAAATTTATTTGCTTTCTCAGATTTGTGCTGTCGGATTTCTTTTGGCAGGAGACTTGACCAGCAGGGCGTGTGCTGCCCTGTCATAAATATTGCTCGGCAGTGTTGGTCCGTGACCCAGCCTGGCTCCTTCCAGCCAAAGAGCTCTTTGCCAGGGGCCGCACCAGGCACCCCGCACTGCTTGGAGGAGGTGTTTCCATGGCAACCATGGGGGGGTACCATGAGGCGCTAGGCGGTGCAGCATGGCTGGAAAGCGCAGCCTGATGCTTACATTTGGCAGAGGTTTTCCCCCGTCATGAATCTCCGCAGCCATTCATTTTGGAGTGGGAGGGGTAAGCAAGGGGGTGCGTGGAAGGAATGCAGCTTAAACTTGGCTTGTGTCCCTTCCTGGTTGCAGTAGCATGGGAGTCAGGTGGTCTGCGGGAGAGGAGGGCCACTCGGTTTATATCACACAGGAGAAGAGGTCCAAGAAGGCCAATGTTTTTTAGCAGTCCTGGTATGCTGAGAACTCCTGTTAAACTTGCTGCTGTATCCCCATTGAGAGGCTCTTCGCTTAGCTTTGTTCTATAGTTTAACCCTAGTTCAGTGTTGCTGCTGGTCTGGAGGGAGATGGAGAGGGACCTAGGGCTCGAATCAGGATCCATTTGGGGATGTTGGTTCCCCCGGGGAGGGTCATCCATAAGAACATAAGAACAGCCCCACTGGATCAGGCCATAGGCCCATCTAGTCCAGCTTCCTGTATCTCACAGTGGCCCACCAAATGCCCCAGGGAGCACACCAGATAACAAGAGACCTGCAAGGCCTCCTGGGAATTGTAGTTTAAGAACATAAGAAGAGCCCCACTGGATCAGGCCATAGGCCCATCTAGTCCTGCTTCCTGTATCTCACAGTGGCCCACCAAATGCCCCAGGGAGCGCACCAGATAACAAGAAGACCTGCAAGGCCTCCTGGGAATTGTAGTTTAAGAACATAAGAACAGCCCCACTGGATCAGGCCATAGGCCCATCTAGTCCTGCTTCCTGTATCTCACAGCGGCCCACCAAATGCCCCAGGGAGCACACCAGATAACAAGAGACCTGCAAGGCCTCCTGGGAATTGTAGTTAAGAACATAAGAACAGCCCCACTGGGTCAGGCCATAGGCCCATCTAGTCCAGCTTCCTGTATCTCACAGCGGCCCTCCCTCCCATGGAGGGGGGTGAGCCCTGCCTCTTCAGGGGCTGTGGCTTCTGGCGGTCTCTTTCCTGTGCTAGAAACCTTTGAGGTGCCCTCAGCAGTGTCTGCATCCCAGCGGATCCTCGCAGAAGGACCGTTTTTTTTGGGAATGGAAACGGATTTACCAGGACTGCATGATCAGGAACTGTTTTTGCAGAAGGAGGAAACTTCCTTCTCCTTTCTTTACCTTTCTTCACCATCAGTTTCCTTTTCCAGACTTTGAAGACTGTGAGTGAGTTTAAGGTCAAAGTGGACCAGGAGAAGGTGCTCAAGTGCCTGGAGCTGTTGAATTATCTCATCAAAACCATGACCCAGCAGGTAGGCAAACCCATCGTCGTTCATAGGCTTTTATAATAATAATTTGTATGGTGTGTTTTGAGTGCCCAGGTGACTTTCTCTGTGTTATCTGGAACAGTGGTAGTCAACCTTTTTCATGCCGGACCCCAGTAAATACATACCATTGGTTCCACCCACTTCATGCCCCTGTTACACCCTCCCAGCTCTATTGTTACCAAATATACTTAAGAGGCAGCAGGAAAAGCTACCACGAAGTCTGACACTAGTGAAAGCTATTTCAGCACAATTGCTAAGAACCTGAACAGGACTGTTACACAACCTCCTGGTACCTGAAGAGGTACACCAGATGCCTTCCTCTTTACCTGGTGGTGCTCTAGGCCAGTGGTCTTCAACCTTTTTCATTCCTGTAAGTTGCGGCAACCCCACAACTGAGGCTTCATGACACCGTTGGGGTCCCAACTCCAAAGTTGAAGAATGCTGACATGGAACATATGAAGTTGCCTTTTACTGAGCCTGACCTGAATGAACATACATAGGAAGATATCCTATACTGAGTCAGAGCCCTGGTTCATCCAGCTCAGGATTACTTTTCTCGGGTGTAGATTCTGGACTGCTCCAATTTTGCGTGTGCTTTTCTTTCCCAGAAGCTTGACGTGGATTTGAAAGAGCTGCGTGGGGTGCTACAGGCATTGAGTCAGCATGAAGGATTTGGGAACTCTGCACGACTGGGTGATGTCTACTGGAACGTCATGGCACTCTTGGGATTCACGTAGGTGGTTTCAGAAAGGGGTTCAGCTCTTTCTTGGGCTTTGAGTCTTCATCTCCCAAGTCTACCAATCTGTCTCCTGGGATCTCAATGATTCTTAAGAACAATGGTCTTATTGTTCCCATTAAGTGGATAAGAATATAGCAAGAGCCCTTCTGGGTCAGACCAAAGATTCATTTAGTCCAGTATTCTGCTTCCAACAGTGGGTGGCCACAGGTCCCTGCTCCTTGGAAAGCTGCGTTGACAGTGACGAGCTGACATGGTAAACGATGGCTTCATACCAGCACTCGCACATCTCTCAAATTCAGTCTCCAGCTAAAAGGTCTCTGGTAGCGGAGTTGGGACAAACTCTTGTCTGAGCTCTTGGAGATCTGCTGCCATCTGGGTAGATGGACTGATGGACTCTGTGTAAGATATTTTATATAAACTGGACCTGCCATATCTGGGGGTGGTGTTGGTGTTGGTGGTTTGGTTCCAGGACTCCACATAGATATGAAAAACATGGATGCTCAAGTCTTCAGATAAAGTAGTGTAAAATTGCCCAACTTGAGAACAAGGGACAGGTGCTAGAGAGAGATGTATGAAATGGCAGAAGGCTAAAGCAGGGTATTTGCCATTTTTTTTAAAGTACATTTTTGATCTGCAGTTGGTTAAATCCACAGATACAATGGGCCCACTGTATACCCTTTTATTGTCCCACAGTTTTGTCTAGTAAGCGAAGGCCTGTAATAAACATATATTTTTAAGAGCGTAAGTCATACGCATACCTGTACTCTTCATTTATAGACGACCTGCAAAGGAGAAAGTGGCAGTCCAGCCAGAGAACCAGACCGAAGCCGTGCCCCCGAAGCGGAAGAAAAAGGGTTTCTTGCCAGCTACCAAGAAACGCAAGAACCGCAAAAAGCTTCTGGAGCAAGCCCTGGAGAACAACGGCGAGAGCAGCGGCAAAGGGGCTGTAGTGGGTGGAGCAGACACCACCCCTGCGGGGAAGAAGCGGAGAAGGAAAAGGAAGAAGAGCGGAGGGGCCCAGGGCCCAGTGTCGGAAGAGGGTCTGCCCACCAAGAAGCAGAAGTTGCCAGCAGGCAGTGCCACGGAGGCAGAGCAGGGCAATCTAAAGACGAGGAGGAGGAGGAAGAGAGGGGGCAAGGCTCGAGTGCAGTCTGGGCAGAGTGGGACTGATTAAGGGCTGTGCGACTGCTTTTATACGTGTATAGAGAAAAGTATTTTTCACCATTGTCTGATTTTAATAAATTATCTGTGTTGTTAAATACATGCACATGTGGGGTATTGATTTTAGTTTCTGCCCATAGAACAGTGATTTTTTTCAGCCGTTTTCTTCTCAAGGCACATGGACCTCTGTGGTCTTTGCCTCTTATGATGTCACTTTCACTTCTGGGAGACTCTGCCGGGTTCTGCAGCTCTGTTTATAGGGCCACTGTCTGCAGTAACGGATTGACTGCTCCAATCTGACCGTCGCCACTTCTTGGGGTAGTGAATTCCACAGATTAATAACGCAGGCCAACACACGTTTTGCTTCCTTAAACGTTACACCAATTCCTGGGTATATTTGGGGTGCCGATTCCAAAAATGGCATCCATTTTGCCCTATCACGTCTAGTTTTGGAGACATGACACAGGCTCTTTAGTGACTGGTTCAAGCAGCTTCCTCATGAGGAAGCCTACACCATGGCTTGCTCATGAGGAAGCTGCTTGAACCAATCACTAATGAGGCTATGCCGTATCTCCAAAACTAGATGTGGCAGGGCAAAACGGATGCCATTTTTGGAATCTGTATCCCATATTCATATCGAACCACCATCGAGTTTGGGAGAAACTTTTCTGACCCTCCATTTTGTAGGCCTGTGTAATGTGCTGTGTGAAGCACATCTAAATTTCCCATCCATCAGTTCTGCAGGATGGACCTCCTGGTTCTAGTGTTGAGGGGGATGGGACGGACTTCTCTGTATCCAGGCTATCCACACCATGCATAATTTTATAAACCTTGATCATGTCCCACCTTCAAGATGTTTAAAAATAACAGGATGGTTTTGTTTTTTTCAGAGATAACCACTTCTCCTGGTGGGGGAATCTGTCTTCCTGTCCATTGTAAAACACTGGACAGTACTATCTCAGTAATATTGCATCTGAGTTGAGCACGCCGCAGTCTGTTGTATGCACCCACACTGATATGCTTAATATTCAAATTTTGACAGTGTAATTCAGGGAAAAATTAATTTTCCCCCCACTTCCTTGTCATCCTTCAGCCTCTCAAGTCCTGCCTGTCTCTGCGTGGGATTAGGATTGGATACTGAGGAGTGTGTAGGAGGAAGAAGCACACCAGGGCCATTAGCTCTTCCCCTCCATCTCTTTTCAAGCTCGCTGTTTAATTATTCTTTAATGATGCAGGCAGAAAAGACTCCCCCTGTGCAGGTCTTGACGGAAACAGCTGCTCCATCTATTGTGCGTGCAAAGCGAGCGGGAGCCCCCATCAGAGATGGGAACGTTCATAATAGCTGTTAAAAGTTTATCCATGAAGGAGAAGCCTCCCCATGTTGGCGCAAGTGAGCCGCCTCGCCGAGCAACTGGCGACTCAAGCTGCCAGTCCCCTTGAGGGAAGGTGCCATGGCGACGCAGCCTTGACACCTCCCTCGTGGCTTGCGCTGAGGCCTTTTGACGTGGTCAAGGCACACCTCCTGGGCCCTGCCTTCTGTTTCTCTCTGTACAAAGGGATTAGGTGTTTGAGAACCAGGCTGGGCTGTAGCGACTGATGCGGAGGGCAACAGACCCATTGCCAGCTTCCCTAGGGAGACTTGGGTTGCAGAGGATTCTGGGTAAGGGGGGGGCCAGGCCCCACCATCTGGCCATTCCATTTGGAGGAAAATGCAACTTGCCACTAAATACTGTACCTCATTATGGAATGATGCTTATTCATTTAGCGCCACCATCGTACATAGTGTTTTATACAGAGTGAAAATGCAAGGCCCAGCTTCAAGAGGCTGACGGGCCAGACATTGACAGAGGAAGGGGGGGGGTGGACATCCATCCCACCTTTGCCACAAATCTTTAGCATAGGCCGGGTGTCCCTCTACAACATGGCAACCAAGCCAAAGATTGTGTAATCAAAACAGTTGCCTATTCTTCCTGTTCAGCCCCCTTCTTGCACCTTTTTCTCCCTTTTGGTTGCTTCTTGATTGTGAACCATTTGGGGCAGAGATCTTTTGTCGTCTCTACAATGCCACATCCATTGAAGATGCTGTATAAATTATAATCGGGAACAGCGATGGAATTGGAACAGCGACCCAAAAATCAGGACTGTCACAGAGGTCCTTAATAGCGGTCTTTACACCTAACTGAAGCTGTGCTTGTTCAATAAGATCTAATTTCATACCATCCAGTGGTACATAAGTGGATTGACGGTAAGCCTCCCATTTGCAGTGTTACTATTTCAGAAATGCTTTAGTGTGGCGTGTCACAAGATCAGCGTTTTTCAATTGCTGTGCCGCGAGGCTGCCTCAGGTGTGCCGCGAGATCAGAGCAGACAGGCAGCACCCAGCAGAAGGAAAAGGAGCAGGCAGGCAGCCAGCAAAGGGGCTGGTCGAGGCTGCTTCGCTCCTGCACGAGAGGAAGGCTGCAACCCAAGCCTGATTTACCTGGGAGTAAGCCCCATTGACTATTATGGGGCTTACTTCTGAGTAGACACGCCTAGGCTTGGGTATTCAGTCCTTGCCTCCTCTGCCTGCCGATTGGGCGACCAGAGAAGCTTGGAGGAGGTACTGGAGGGTGGAGTAAGTGAGAAGGAGGGAGTCAGGAGCAGGCAAGCAGGTGTGAAGCCAGTGAGTCTGCTGAGGCCACCAGCCTAAGAACTGGCTGCTCCAAGGGTCCTGGATAGTCCCTTTTCCTGGCCACAGTTTGCCTGCAGCTCCCCAAAGCCACCCTCCCTGCATTGCCTTTTGCCTTTTAGGGCAAGGGCACTGGGCCCCAATCTCCATACTTACCTGGGAGTAAGCCCCATTGACTATAATGGGGCTTATTCCTGAGTAGACATGCTTAGGACTGGGCTTTTGGTCACACTTTTTTTTCCCCTTAAATACAAGAGCACAGGCCTGATCTTGTCTGATCTTGGAAGCTAAGCAGGGTCAGGCCTGGTTAGTACTTGGATGGGAAACCGCCTGGGAATACCGGGTGCTGTAGGCTTATACCATAGTCTTTCGAGACTGAAGGCTGCCAAACAAATACAAGAGCAGGCAATTGGCACTTCTCCCCACCCCACTCCCTCCCACAGGCACTTGCCCCCCAAATTCATAATTGCAGCCAGCCCCTCTCTTCCTGTCCCTCCCTTCACTCCTCCGCACCTTCCAAAGGTTCAGAATCACTTGCTTCAAGTTCTCTCTTCCCCCCACTCCAGCTGAATCCTGCAGTTGTCTCACTCCTGTCTCTTCATTGCCCCTCACCCCACAGCTCTCCCGTGTGCTCAGTCTGACCTCTCTTTGCCAGCACTTTCTCGAATAACCCTTGAAGAACATTTTTCATCCTTTTCACAATCACTTATGCTTTCCTCTCCAAGCTTCTTGTGAGTCTCTTTGTCATGTAATAATATAACTGTATTAATTATATTAACAATTAATTGTAATGTAGTGATTCAATGTAAGTAAAAAAGTGGTAGTGTGCCTTGACAATTTTAGTGCCTCGTCGGTGTGCCGTGAGCTGAAAAAGGTTGAAAATGGCTGCACTAGATCTTCGTGTCAACCCGGCAGCCTTTTTGCAGCAGGGCAACATTACTGGAAGGTTAGCCCAGTGGGTGTTACCTGCCATTCTGGAGAGGTGTCACGAGTCACTTTAGGCTCATTACGAAGAAAGTTATGCCCTAATTAAAGGCCGTAGAGGTGACCCCACTATCCTCGGAAGTCTTGCTCCAAGCTGTGCCTTGTCATAAATTCTGCAAATTGGTAGCAGGAATAGCAGAAGGGTCACAGCTAACTAAGCGTATGGGCTTCACCTAGTCTGAGAGATGTGGGATTTTCTCTGACATCTCTCTGGCTAGGTGAAGGTCAAGGCTATACCGTTAGTTGAGGGTTTGAAGAGGGCCCAGAATTCAGTGGTGGTGTTTACATGCAGGTTCATGATTGCTGCCACCCTCCTTGGCGAGGCAGAAACAGAGACTGTGGGCAATGAGCAGGCATCCGACATATTCTTTTTTCTTTCTGACAAGAAGACAGGGTTTGTCTCCGGTTTTCTGCAGACCACAGAACACATCTCTTCCTTCTTGGGAGAAATGAGTCACAACAGATGGTACAGGGTGGTAGACAAGCGCACGTGAGCCCAGGGGAGACCAGTTGTACAAGAGGCCTTATTCAGAACACGCGTGGTATGTAGGTAGGAACATGACAACAGCTGGGCTGCTTCTAGAAGCCAATTTCTCAGCAGGGAAGTTGGGAGTCTGGTTTTATGTTTGCTGTAGTCTGCCAAGGGACAAGTTTGAAAACTACCATAGGCACGTGCCTATAAGGCGACCTCAGAGATATGACGAGGGCAGGGTTTCAGCCAAAGCGCATGAAATGTTCCATGATCCTTGGATACATTTGGGTAAAACTTAAGAGAATGGTGCTTTTGAGGAGGAGCTACAGCTTGCCCTGGAGCCTGATTGAAAGAGGGGAAAGAATCTGAGCCACGCCGCTGTTCTTGAAGACAGTACTGTGTGCCATTTCCCCCTTAAAGCACCAAAATTGAACATTGCATTGAACTGCTTTAAAAACAAAAAAAATCCAGGTTTGAAACTGCAGAAAAATCATTTGCAATTTAAAAACCATCCGAAACAAAAGCAGCACCACTTCTCCTGGCTGCCTGGATCACCAGAACAGCCCTGACCCCTGAGATACACCCCCCCCAGATAAGATGAGGAGATGATCTACACTTGATTTCTTGGTAGAAATTTCTCGCCTTATAGGTGAGTATCTACAGAATCTGTTTTCGACAGGTAAGGATTTTTTTAGCCCTGCTCTTCGAAAAAACACAGGAGAACCAGCAAGACTGGTAGCAGTAGTGCCTGAGGGCCTGGACTGCAGCTGCCAGTCAGTGTGGAGGCAGTGCTGGGCGAGATGGACAGCGGCCAGACTCAGTGCAGGGCAGATTCCTTGTAAAGAAACTTGTCTTCTGTTTCCACTGAGCATCAGCAAGGAAACAACGACCCTATCAGGAGCGCCCCATTCGCTTGTTTGTGGCAAGTCTCTTCAGATCTCATCTCAGCAGGATCTGCTGTAATTACACAAAAACCATAGAAGTTTCATCTGGAGTCATCTTCCCCTTCAGCTCGTGGGCTTTCGGATCACGTGAGAATCGGTGGGAGCAGAGAAAAAGGCAGGCTGAAAACTGTTTAAATACTTTTTAATTTTCTTAATTTACATAAAGACGTTTATATGTATATATATATATATATTTGATTATTCTTTTTCTTATACTCTTGAGATCCACACTCAATTGCATTGCTCTTAAAAAATAAAATAGCCATTTCTATAGATTTTGTTTTGCTTCTGAAAGAAATCAGAAAAAACCATTAAGAGTCCTGTCCTTGTATAACAAGAAAAAACATACAAACAACCACTCCCATCTCTTCATGTCGTTGTCGAGGTGATATTAAGTGTTGCTTTCTGAAAAACAACACAAAACTACACAGCAATGATGAAGCTCAAGCTCTTGGGGGGGGGTGGATGAGTGAAAGCGAGGGGTGGGTCAATCTTAACTTCTTGGATGCACGGTTATAGATCACTCTGACTTGTATGTAGCTTGGGTCAATATTTTCGGTTAAGTGAAGTTCAGTTGCAGATAGGTAGCAAATAATTTATATTTTTTGGGGGGTGTCTAATCAGGCACTGTGTACTGGAGAACTCACTCCTTTTCCCCATTTCTTCTGCTCAGTAATAACACCTGCTTTGCATTTGTGTAGCATTTTGAATGTCACCTGGGTGTGGTCCTTGTAACAACCCTGTCAGGTTAAGTTTTATTAACCTTGAGGTTAATATTATTAACCCATATCGCAGACAGGAAAGACTGAGGTTGAGAGGGAGTAGCCTGCCCAAGACCACTGTGTGAATTCATAACAGTGGTGAGATTTGAATCGGGGACAGACCGATTTGCAACTCGGCGTTTGAGCCTCCACACTGCTCTGAAGCTTCCATCATTAACAAGTCTAATCAATCGTTGCCTAGTTTTTGTGTTTCTTAGTACAGTACTTGGTATTCATTGTGTCCAACACCCCTTTACCTATAGCACCAAGCCAGCAGGAAGAAGGTCCATCAGCTTAAAGTTTTTGGCATGCCCACACTGAGCCAGCTTGCCCACTTAGACTAGCTGCAGCCCAGTGCAGGAAGTGCCCTAGTGCAGCTTCAGGGCACCACCAGCTGTGCTGTTGCTGGCCCAAAAGTGCGACTGCTGCTGGAGAAACCAGCTCTTTGGAAACAGTCCTAATCTTCACAGGAATAACTGTCCAGGCTAAGCTAGTTCAGAGTGAAGGCAAGTTAATGGAACTTAAAGGGCGGATAGAGAAAGAGAGATGTATCTTTGTAAGGGCACACCCAGGAGGGGTTTGTAACCAAGTCCATTCTAGATCCCACTGGAGAGAACACCATCACTGTTGAACCTCTTTTTCACACCTGCCATTTCAAACGACGCTTGCCTACCTCTGTATCTTTCAACCAAGCAGCAAAAGTATTCCATTTCCCAACAGTCACAGAAGGGAATTTAAGGCCATTCCTGTCTGCTGGCAAGAGGCCAACAACTATCCCATAGTTCTTTGCAAATGGGCACAGGAGTCAACTACTGGCCTACCCTGGAGGACTGGTGGTAGTCAACCTTCCATTTTAGAGCTTTTACGATCATTTTAACCCCCACCCCCAAGATGCTTGAAAACTATTCCTGGATTTCCCAATGGAAATTTTAAACACCAAATTTCTGCTGGTCCAAGAACAAACCCCCTCATGGGGGGGGGGGGTCCGAGGTAGCTCCAGCAGTCACTTGCTAGTGCAAATACACCCTTAAATTAAAAAAACAAAATGTCAATGTCCGCCCAGTCCAGTCTTTTCGGCCTTCTTCAGCGAGAGAGAAAAATGTCCTATCCTCAAACCATAGCGTGGCATCTGCAACCAGAAGGCAAAGGCTGGGTCTCCAACTGGGGTAATGTCTCCAACTGGCTGGAAATGAGATCCACCTGCCTGATATAAAATGCAGACCCAGGTGAGCTGCTCCGTCCCCTGGAAGGGCAGGAAGACCTGCAGTCCTCTGAGCAAACCATGGTAGGAAGTAGATTCCAGCTGGAATGATTTCTCTGGAGGGGAGGGTGAGGGGAACCTTCGCCAAGGCTGAGCGCAACCTCTTGGGCTGTCCACGTGTGCCCTGAGAGGCCCCCCACGGCCTAGACTGAGGTGATGCTGGCTTGCTTGTATAAAGGTCTCCCAAACATCCCCCGTGGAATTTCCTCCTCTTTCCAAGCACAGAGGGGGCAGCCGGGAGGTCTCCCGCAGATGGTTGTCTCGGGGTCTCAGGGAAGCCAGCGCTCACAAAAGGTTTCCTTCATCGTCCGAGATGTCAGCTGTGCGGAAGCAAACAAAGAAGAGCTGTTAGCATGAAGCGCATGGGCCTCCGCAGAGATGTGAATCCCGCCTCCCGTACTGAGACACTGGCTTGGACCATTAAGCCAGGGTGGGCAGAATCCAAGGGGCTATAGACTGAATTCTTGTTTTCTGCAGAAAGTGCTGTCTGGCTCTTGAAGGCTGGCTGAGTTAGAGGTCTAGTGACGGACTTTCTTATTTGAAAGCAAAATGCTATCGCTGATTATTAAGTCTGCCTGTCTACAGAGTAAAAAACAGTCAGAAGGTTCACAACCTCTCTCCCACCTGGCAGATGTCTGCTACCATCATGATGGCTGTGTGGAGCCTCTGATTCCAAGGCAGTACATCACTAAACGCCAGCTACATTGATGGCCCTGCTTGTGGGCTTCCAGGAGCATCTGACTGGTCACTGTGGGAACCATTCTGGTGGACTAAATTGGCCTTTGGCCTGATCCTGCAGATTTGTTCTTATTAAAGGCGGAACAGACATACCCATGGGAGAAATGAACACGTATTGTAGCCTGTTCTCTGTTACAGTAGCTCAGTGGAAACCAAACATCTGACCGGTCACCTTCCCAATGCATTTTTCCCCCTTAGAGGATCCTTATCCACTCCTGACAGCTGCCGCTCAAACATCTCAATCTGATAAACTGGTGTGAAAGCTGATTTAGGCTGGTGGTGTTTAACTCTCCTGAAATGCACACCCAAACGCCCTGTAAGGCTGGCATTTGAATTACGGCCATTTGCAAAGGAAATTACACCAACACAAGCAGGCATCTAATTGTTAGTTAGCCCCTAACAAATGGTTTTGCAAAATGGAGACCTTTCTACACCACACCGACAGAGAATGACTTGCTTAATTAATTGGTTGCAGTCAAAATAAACTGGAAAATGTTTGTTTATCATGCCTGCTTCAAGGGGAAGCTGCAGGCAGCTGGGAAGAATAGTCCAGACAGTGGCCCATGTAGGGCCAGCTGCCAGGCCTCTCTATACGATCAGCTCGTGCTGATAATTGGCAAGGAAAAACCTTCATGAGGGCCTAGCAATGAAGTGCAGGGCAACAAACTGTTTTTGAACCTACCCAGGTCAAAGGCCGGTTGTGTGTGTGTGAGAGAGAGACTATTACCATGCAGTTGTGTCACTAGGGCTGGTGTCTCCTAGTGTGGAGTAACTCATGACCCCCCATGGACTTCCTCCAGTACCAGCTGCAGCTGGAAAAATGTCCGGACCTTAAGGTGGAGCCCAGGTCCACCCATGTGGACTGGATCTGACCTCGCAGAGAACGAAAGACAGAGGCTGGCCAGCCAAGGAGGCCAGGTCTACTGGGCAGGTAGACTTGAGCTCTGCTTTGGGAAGCCCAACAGACCTGGGCTCTGGGGACTTTTCTGGCTGTATTCAGATCTGCCTGGGTAGACCTGGGTTGTGAAGTGGGGTGTGTGTGTGTGAACTTTTGGTATCACCCAATGTGATCTACACCCCCCTACTGGCACCATGGTAGAAAACCAGGAATGAAAGCAGTGATTTGAAAAAGTAGGCTTGAAATTGATTGTGCAAGGACACACAAACCTGTTTGAATCACTTGCAAAACTAAGGAGCAGGTTTATAACCGTGACGGATGCAAGTTTCTACCTGGGATATCAATCAACCCAAGCTTCCCCTAGTTAATGTGTACGGGGCCAGCACTAAATAGTGAAGGAAATTTTAAAGTATCACAGCTATTGATTAAAGGCACATGTTCCGTTTTTACTCTGTTGCAAAACCACCTGTCTGGTCAGATGTTTCTCACCTCTCTGCCCTTGGAGGTGATGATGACCCATGGTGGGCCTTTTCAGGGGTGGCACCTTATCTCTGTTATACCCTCCCCCTTAAATGTGCCACACTCCACCTTAATGTTGCTTTTAGTGAGTACCACAATAGCTAAATAGAGCCTCCAAGCGCCACTGTTGGAACATGTGCTGCACGTTAGCTACCCCTGAGTTAGAACAACTATCCTGCTATTTTAATGAATAAGGAGCTAGAAACTGTCTCTAAAGGGTGCTTGCTCTCTCTTTTGCATTCGCTCACTCGCAGCTGAAAGCAGAATCCTGGTCATTTCAATCACTCACCCCCTCAGACTTTCACAGAGGCTTGAGGCACTATAAGTTGATTTACCCTGCAGAAAGAGAAACATAATTGTCATATTACAATTTTTTTTTTAAATTAGCTTTTCCCTAGATATCAAAAGTGACCATCTAAACCAGCCTGTGCTCAGCGGTCAAGAAGAATTTTTCTGGGCCTGGTACAAACTTGAAACAGCACCTTGAAACCTCCCCAGGAGACATAAAGTATCTTGTCCTGCAAAAACTGGAATACGGATCAGCTTTGAACAGGGCTTGCTGGTACTTCTTAATAGTCATGATACTTATGAATGAAACCCTCATGTACAGTGATAATATACCTTATCAGGTATAGATGCTGGGGAAGGGGTGCCCAAACCCCGGCCCTGGGGCCACTTGCAGCCCTCGAGGCCTCTCAATGCAGCCCTCAGGGAGCCCCCAGTCTCCAATGAGCCTCTGGCCCTCTGGTGATTTGTTGGAGCCCACACTGGCCCGACGCAACTGCTTTCAGTGTGAGGGTGACTGTTTGACCTCTCGCATGAGCTGTGGGATGAGGGCTTCCTCCACTGCTTGCTGTTTCACGTCTGTGACACAGTAGCGGCAGCAAAGGAAAGGCCGGCCTTGCTTTGTGCCAGGTCTTTTATAGACCTTGAGCTATTGCAAGACCTTCATTCATTCATATAAGTTCATCTTTAATATATTCATTTATGTAAACTTACGTAAATTTATTCAAATTTTAAATGTAAATGAATTCTTTTTTTCCTCCGGCCCCCAACACAGTGTCAGAGAGATGATGTGGCCCTCCTGCCAAAAACTTTGGACACCCCTGTGCTGCGGGCATAGAATGAAGGCAGGCTGTTGCTTTTGTCTAGGTCAGCCCTGTCCAAAACCTGGCCCTGGGGTTGATTCAGGGTTTGGGCAAATTCTTCCTTCCCGGGACCCCCATTTACAGTTCCTGCACCCTGTGGGACTTCATGCCCCGCAGATTGGGATGACATGACACTTTGGGCAGTTGGGTCTGCCCAGAAATCCAGGCAAAATGCCCACTGGGGCATTGTACCATAGATGCAACTGGCCAGAGTGTTGCACGGTTCCAAACTGAGAACATGAAGTCCCACAGTGCCCAGGAACTAAGTTGCGGTCACGCCGCAGAAAGCATTCCTGGCGCACAGCAGTCTCCAGTTTGGGAACCCCTGGTCTAGGATACTGGACTAGATTAGCTTGATCCATCACCCATTAAGTGTCAATCAGACAAATGTATGACACAGAGGCTGTGATGATGGCTATACAGAGCTTCCATATAGAGAAGCAGTCTATCTGTGAATTCCATATGCTGGAAAAACACAACCAGAGGAAATCTGATGCTTTCTTGCCCTTTGTGTGAGCTTCCCAGAGGCATCTGGGATGAACAGGCCTTGCTGAGGGAGAATCAGCATGGCTTCTGTAAGGGTAAGTCTTGCCTCACGAACCATATAGAATTCTTTGAAAAGGTCAACAGGCATGTGGATGTGGGAGAACCCGTGGACATTATACATCTGGACTTTCAGAAGGTGTTTGACACGGTCCCTCACCAAAGGCTACTGAAAAAACTCCACAGTCAGGGAATTAGAGGAAAAGTCCTCTCATGGATTGAGAACTGGTTGAAGGCCAGGAAACAGAGAGTGGGTGTCAATGGGCAATTTTTACAATGGAGAGAGGTGAAAAGCGGTGTGCCCCAAGGATCTGTCCTGGGACCGGTGCTTTTCAACCTCTTCATAAATGACCTGGAGACAGGGGTAAGCAGTGAGGTGGTAAAGTTTGCAGATGACACAAACTTTTCCGAGTGGTGAAGACCAGAAGTGATTGTGAGGAGCTCCAGAAGGATCTCTCCAGACTGGCAGAATGGGCAGCAAAATGGCAGATGCGCTTCAATGTCAGTAAGTGTAAGGTCATGCACATTGGGGCAAAAAATCAAAACTTTAGATATAGGCTGATGGGTTCTGAGCTGTCTGTGACAGATCAGGAGAGAGATCTTGGGGTGGTGGTGGACAGGTCGATGAAAGTGTCGACTCAATGTTCGTCGGCAGTAAAGAAGGCCAATTCTATGCTTGGGATCATTAGGAAGGGTATTGAGAACAAAATGGCTAATATTATAATGCCATTGTACAAATCGATGGTAAGGCCACACCTGGAGTATTGTGTCCAGTTCTGGTCGCCGCATCTCAAAAAGGACATAGTGGAAATGGAAAAGGTGCAAAAGAGAGCAACTAAGATGATTACTGGGCTGGGGCACCTTCCTTAGGAGGAAAGGCTACGGCGTTTGGGCCTCTTCAGCCTAGAAAAGAGGCGCCTCAGGGGCACATGATTGAGACATACAAAATTATGCAGGGGATGGACAGAGTGGATAGAGAGATGCTCTTTACACTCTCAAATAATACCAGAACCAGGGGACATCCACTCAAATTGAGTATTGGGAGAGTTAGGACAGACAAAAGAAAATATTTCTTTACTCAGCGTGTGGTTGGTCTGTGGAACTCCTTACCACAGGATGTGGTGATGGCGTCTGGCCTGGATGCCTTTAAAATGGGATTGGACAAGTTTCTGGAGGAAAAATCCATTATGGGATACAAGCCATGATGTGTATGCGCAACCTCCTGATTTTAGAAATGGGCTATGTCAGAAGGCCAGATGCAAGGGAGGGCGCCAGAATGAGGTCTCTTGTTATCTGGTGTGCTCCCTGGGGCATTTGGTGGGCCGCTGTGAGATATAGGAAGCTGGACTAGATTGGCCTATGGCCTGATCCAGTGGGGCTGTTCTTATGATCTGGCTGGCTGCTGGGAGAAGCAAGATACTGGGCTCCAATGGGTTTCTTGGCCTGCTTCCAGTGCACTGGTGCTTAAATGCTTTCTTTATAAACAGACCCTCCCAAGTGTTGCTTTTTTGTTTTGTTCTTTAGGATTGCCACTGTTTGTGTTTCTGAAAAGGAGGTGGCAGTGGTAGCGGCTGTCTTTTGGCTATTTCCTGACCCAGAAGGAAATAGCTCCAAACAAACTCCCTTTTTTAAGAACCAGGGAGAACTTCAGTGCACAATCTTGGACCTTGGAAAAGCTCTTCACTTTCTTTCTTTAATTGTCGCCATCCTCCAGTGGTTTTGTTCCTTTTTCACTTTTTTAACCACTCCCTGTTTCTTCCCACCCACGCATCGCTCCTTGACGAAATTCTCAGGCTCCCTCCCCAGCGGGATTAACTCCACTCATTCCACAACCCTCACCAGCTTCTGTAATTAAGGCAAATGTATAGCAACCACATCTCCATCCCTGCCTACAGACAGCAAAGTGAGTCATTATATATTTTTAAGGAGAGATGCAAAAAGATCTCGCTCGATGCCGTGTAAGGTCGATGGCAGAACCTTAGGGCAAGCTTGTGGTTCCGCGCCCCTTCCGCTGGTGAACCCGCAGCTTCGTCCGAATGCCGTTAACTGTCGTCATGCTATCTCCCCTAGGCTGTTGTCATAATTTCTAATGTCTATATCACTATCACTGGAACCTCAGGCTGGATCACATTCAATATAAGCTGTGGTGGTGGTCAGCATGTTGGTCTATGACTGGGACACTTAATCCCAGTTTTCTCATTCAGAGCTACCCTGAATTTCTTAGAGCTCTGCAGGATCAAATCCGTCATCCTGATGCTTCCAGGAAGCCCAAGAGAAAGGCATAAAGGCAAATAGCCCTCCCCTGCTGTTATCCCTCAAAAACTGGTATTCTAAGGTACACTGGTTTTGCACATGGAGGTTCCACTGAGATATAAGGATCACATTTTGAGAAGCAAAAGAGCCCTGTTCAGTCAGATCTGCAGTCCAGTGAGTCCGACATCTCCAGCTCGCTTCCGAGAAGATGAGGAAGGCTGCCATCATGGATGAGGGCTTCCCTCCCATGTAAGCTTAAAAAAAAGCAGCCATCTTAAGCAAAGACTGCATTCCTGTGGCACTGAGAAGGAGCCCACCTTTAAAGGAGCACTTGTCACCCGCAGGTTTTGTATGTTCTTGTATATAGAAACAATGGACTCGCTTGTCTGATTAAACAATGACATTCCTTTTGTGGATCAAGGGGTTTTTAATCAGTTAAGCTAGCTGATTAATCATTGAAATGCTGCAGCCTTAAACATGAAGTCTGACTGTTGGGGGGGGGGAGGAAAAGCAAGAAGGGCTGATGGCCGATCTATAAATACTCCATCCAGTTACAAATTGCTTGATGTGCCAAGACAGCAGCTTGAGGGAGCTGGACCTGCCTGGTGACCCAGAGGCCAGTTTGCCCCCAGGGAAAAGGCACTAATGATTACACTGCTTTAATGCTAAATGCACAAGTCAGCCCATGCTTCCTCCTCCAGCTCTGATGAGTTGAGAGGTGGCAGGGCAGCTGTGGCACTGGAATGTGGTACATGGAAGGCAAACTAAGCCTTCAGCTAGGTTTCACCGGAGGCCGGAGGCCCCCACTTCTCCCCCAGAAGCCCCAATGGAACGCCAAGACACAATGACACATCAACATTCCCAAGGACCTTCTAGAAAAGGAAAACAGTGGCCACCACAAAGCAGACCAACCCCATCAGTAGGGGCCTCTGTTGTTTTGACCCTGCCCCCAAACTGGCCTAAGCTCAGTGGTGGCACTAGGATTGGTGTCACCCTTTGCAGTCACCTCTATGGACCTCTTGGTATGGTCTACCCCCCCCCACACCCTTGTAGTCATGCCACTGTCTTAAATAACTCCGATATTTGCTGTCTATGAATGGGGTGGCCAAAAAGGGGGAGGGCAGGTGCACTCTGCCCTACCTTATATTGGCAATTTCCAAGATGGTGGAATGAAAATGGCAGTAACAAGGAATCGGGGGGGGGGGGCTTGGCCATTCCCCAAAGTGCCCATTTTTTATCTGAAGTGGTACCGCTTGAACACCTCAATGAGAACTCAACTTCATTTCAATATAAAGGAAGTTCCTCTGCCCATCCCTGAGTGTTTTTTTTTGGGGGGGGGGGGCTTATAAGAACAAGAAAAGCCCCACTGGATCAGGCCACAGGCCCATCTAGTCCAGCTTCCTGTATCTCACAGCGGCCCACCAAATGCCCCAGAGAGCACACCAGATAACAGGAGACCTGCAAGGCCTCCTGGGAATTGTAGTTCAGAACATAAGAACAGCCCCACTGGAGCAGGCCAGAGGCCCATCTAGTCCAGCTTCCTGTATCTCACAGCGGCTGATCAAACGCCCCAGGGAGCACACCAGATAACAAGGGACCTCATCCTGGTGCCCTCCCTTGCATCTGGCATTCTGACATAGCCCATTTCTAAAATCAGGAGGTTGCACATACACTTCATGGCTTGTAACCCATAATGGATTTTTCCTCCAGAAACGTGTCCAATCCCCTTTTAAAGGCATCAAGGCCAGATGCCTTCACCACATCCTGTGGCAAGGAGTTCCACAGACCGAACACACGCTGAGTAAAGAAATATTTTCTTTTGTCTGTTCTAACTCTCCCAACGCTCAATCCACCAGGGGAGTGGATGTCCCCTGGTTCTGGTGTTATGTGAGAGCGTAAAGAGCATCTCTCTATCAACTCTGTCCATCCCCTGCATAATTTTGAATGTCTCAATCATGATGCTGCCTTCTTCCAGCCTTTACATTAAGGAAAACAGCAGCCCCCCTCACTCCATCTTGCACAGCCGGTTTTGTTACAAAACCAATCAAACTTCTGCCTCCAAAGCATTTGTGCTAATCGCTTTTTAATGAGGCATTAATCATGCCTCTGCCACTCTTAGAAAAAGCTGCTAAGACCGGTAAACATTTCCTTTGCAAGAATATTCACACACAAAAAGGAGCTGATTGGTGGGGAAGGAAGAATCTGTTTCTGAAAGAGCAGTGTCCCACCCCACATTGCTGAACTACCGTGGTGAAGCGCCCTGCCAACTCAAATGCTTTCATGTGTACCAGGTACTGACACATTAATGTATCATTCTTAGCTTCCTTAACGTACAGAGGAAATGTGGGATATAAACACTAAAATTTACATTCAGTACTATTGATATTTGTCTAGGTCAGCCAACAAAAAATATTTGCCAGTCTAGCTTGCCAGGACACTAGCTTAAGTGCAAGCCAATGATGGGGTTGGGGAAAGTTAATTGGCTCTGGAACATAGAATTGTGTGGTGGACATGTCCACCAAATCTCATCAGATGTGCAAAGGAGAGAGGAAGTTGCTGTCAATGACGGGGAGTAGGTTTGGGTTGTTTGGATTTGCATTCTTAAACCATGCTGATTGTAAGGATGATAGACTTAAGCATTAAAAGATGTGACAGAAATCTTAGCAAGGCCTGGGAATTTATACACAGGAAAGATGAAATCTCCCTGCCTGTGTGTGACAGCAGATGCTCAGAACATAATACTCGGATTAATTCATTAGCACAGCCTGTGACCTGTGAACCCTTGTGACCCAGCCTTGCACATGATTAATGGTTTAATGGTAAACGTATTTGCTGGAACCGCATGAAACCCCCCAAAAGCGGACCCTTGAGTGATCCGCTGCCTTGGATGGAATAAATCAGAATCTGTGAGAACAAACTAAAAACCCAAATATTGACAAAAGGCTCTTAATTCTGATAAGAAGTGGGGAAAGGTCTCTATGCTGATATGCATGACTTGGTCTTTTTCAGCCCCCTGGAGGCTACTGTTAGCAGGTGTAATGTTGGGGAGAGGAGCAGTACATAACTTTGGTCATTGCTGGTCTACTGGTTGGTTTCTGGATGACCTGTGGTAGACCATCAAGCCTTTCTGTCTCCCAGTATTGCAACAGTAGCCTGAAATTGCAAAAATAAATTCCTCAGCCATGGCTGGCCTTGTGCTAATTGCTCAGACTCAGTGTTCCTCACCTGTAAAATGGGCCCTTGACCAAGACTCAGCTGGTCAGTTTCAGAGTCTTTATTCTGTGCTAAATTGGCTTTTGATTTGTATTTGGACATGCAGGATATTCCAGGGTGTGGCTCACAGAGTTCATGATGGGGGAACTCAGCCAAATTCAGACTGGAGAGTTCAAAGTCACACTTCTCTATAGGAAATATAGTCAGGCTATTCCCGCAGAGAGTTCAGATGAATGAAATAAACCCATGACAAACACCATCCCCAAGCATGTGTGTTACATACAGTAACGGATGCTAGTCACTATTTTGCTGCCATAGTTCTAGTTGGTGGACTTTGGCAGGGGTTGGGGAGAGGAGGTTATAAATATAGATTCTGCCATTGTGACTTTCCCATCTCTTAGAGACGGCGGAGCTCAGTTTTCTTACAGTGGGACAAAACATGGAATGGGGTGTGGTTTGGACCGATACAAATGTGCCCTTTCATTCAGAAGCCCTATGCTCTCTTCCCCCACTTTCAGAGGCCAGAGACAGATGGAAACTGGGCAGAGTAGGTCCTCTGTGATGGAACCCCATCTTTGGAATCCCTTCCCCAAAAATGTCGACTTTGTGCCTCTGGTTTTATCATTTAGGTGCCAGATTTTTGTCTGAACTTACTGTACAACCTTGAGTTGCCCTTATGTCTGGATTTTAAACTGCCCTTGGGGTGCTCATTTATTGAAGAGTTTGCTCACTCTTAAGTTTTTCAAAGAACAATCTGTTTTAAATTTGGTCCTGCAAGCTGGCTGGAGCACAAACCATAGAAAAGAGGGATGAAAATATTTTAAATAGATATATTTTTTAAAAACCTGCAAACAACAAATGGAAACTGTTACACAGGGATGCATCAGCCATGTAGACCCCATTCCTTTGCCTGCAACGGCAGCTGCGGGAAGGCAGTGAGGATTGAGAAAGGGGCTGGTTTGGTCTATTTGAGCCATGCGCAAAGGCCGTGATCACTTGCTGAGTAATATTCCTAGACGTGTCGGATGGCAAAAATGGAAAGAGGAAGGATGACAGAGGGGAGACAGCATAAAAATAGACAGGTCAGGGCGACAGCTTGCCTCTCTCACTTTCACACACCCTGCATCTGAAAGGATAACGCAGCTAGAACAACCTCATCGGACACCCCACTGAAAAGCTAGCACTGGGGTGAATCCAAACATTATACAATTGGAAAGACAGCAAGGATTTTAAGTGCACAGGATGTGTAGATAAGACAAACATCATAGGCCTCCTAAGGATTGACTGCCTTAGGATTGACAGGCTTCCTAAGGATTGACTACCTTGTCTGGCCAATCATATCCTCTGTAGCAAACCCAGGTTTTCTACCAGGTGATGGGTGGAATGGATCTCATCTGATCTTGGAAGCTAAGCAGGGTCAGGCCTGGTTAGTACTTGGATGGTAGACCACCTTGGAATACCGGGTGCTGTAGGCTTACACCATAGTCTTTCAAGACTGAAGGTTCCCAACCAACCAGACCTGAGAAGATATGAGGGGCAATGCTGTCACCAAGCTGTTTGTTGCCGTTTTTCCTTTTCTGTCTCCTCTTTGAGATCCCTTCTCCTTCCGTCACTTTGGTTTGACGCTGGGGAATTTTCAGGGGGTTCCCCTTTTTCAAAATTGGAATGAGGAAGCTGCTAGCCCTCATGGAGGTGGTGGGCTATTTAGGAACCGTGAGTCTCTACTGTGGTGGCACAGAGCACTGGGATTCTCAGAAATGACAATCGGAAGGACTGGATACTGTCCAAGCCAAAAACAGACTGGAGAGTTCCAAGTCACATTTCTCTATAGGAAATAGAGTCAGGCTATTCCCACTGAGAGTTTAGATGAATGAAATAAACCTATCACAAACACCGTCCCCAAGCATGGAGCCGGAGATTCTGCACGGAGCACAGCCACCAATCCTCACAGCCTCCTTTCAGGCACATGAGAACATCAGAAGAGACTTGCTGGATCACAGCCTAGAAGTCCACCTAGGCCAACTTCTTACTTCCCACAGTCAGAACCAACCTTAGGAGCTGCAGAGCCCCATGTAAAACATTTTTGCAGGCCCCACCCACTCCACAAGATCCCAGTACTCACCAGTACGGGCAGCCATAGCGAGGCGCCTGACAGAGGCCTCACCACCTACTGTTTCTGGGGGGTGGGGGTACTTCAAGCCAGTCGGACCCGGGAGCAGGAGGGAGGGCTGCCCAGCAGCCATGCTCCACTCAACGCACTCTCCTCACGACATGGAAGATTCCACGCCAGAGCATCAGCTATAGTGCTGGCGGTGGGCCCTCTGCTTGCGACCCCAGTGCGGGGCCCCTCCAAGCACAGGTCCCAATTTGGCCAAATTCCCCCACGGCCGGTCCAGTGGCCAGCCTCAAAAGAGGACAGAATGGGAATAGCCCTCCTTTGTCCCCAGCACTGGAGATAAACTGCCCCTGAACATGGGGGCTCCACGACACTATCGTGATGAAACCTCTCTTCCCCCATCATGAACAAGCCTAACCCCCTGATCAAGCCCAAATCTGTTGGCACGTCTTGATGCAGTCTGCGCTCTCGCCTGCTCCGCTCTTACTCCTGGTCTCCATCATGCAATGGAGGGAACTGCTTCTCATTTCTGCATCCTTGCTAGAAAACCGACACGTTCCAAGAGACAAAACAAAACACAAGCCTGGCATCTCCAGCAAAGAGAAACAAACCACAGGAACCCACTTGGAGATTTTATCAGCCTGCATCTTTCTGTGTGACATTTGAGCTTCTCGGGAGGAGAGCGCAAAGGCAACCTCCCTGCCCGCAGACCCCAGTCACATACACACACACGTCACTTCTGCTCCCTGGAGGCCACAGTGCCAGGAAGTCAGCTCAGAAGTCCACAGCAGACAGTCACTCTTGATCTGAAGAGGCATCGGAATGACAGCCAGCAACCGGGTCCAGCTGGCAGCGATGCCTTTTCCATCACGGGTTCCATAATTCAATGCCTGCAGGGTGACTTGCTCAGGAAGCCCTGAAGGACGAGCGCCCTTGAGGGACACCCCCAACCCTGCCATCGCTTTGAGACTTCTTAAACATATGAAGCACCCTTCTGTTGAGTCAGACCAGTGGCCCACGTAACTCTGCCTACACTGGCTGGCAAGCTGCCCTCCCCCAGCCCCAAGACGCTGCCACGGATTCCACCTGCAGGCATAGCCTGTGTTCTCTACCAAACAACAGCACCTCCCTGTCCAGGCTGCAGCATTCAGTCAATCCATCAATCAGATCAATTGCAAGGCTTTTAGATGTTAAAAGGTGCTTCCAATAATTTGTTCTGAAGAATCTGCCTGATTTACATTATTCTGAATGCAGCTGCTTCCAAATCCATTGGTAAGAGTGGTAAGATGCCACTGAAAAAGCATCCCTCCCTTTCGTTCCTCTTTTTGGGGAGGAACCTGCTGAGATGGGCACCTAGATCAGCTGAAGACACCCAAAACAGCACCTTTTTCTTCAGCAACTCTCATTTACATTGCTCTGAAGGCAGCATATGGGAGAATATAATGAAAAGTATTATAAAACGAACACCTGTATGCATGAAAACGGCATTGTATGAAATGCTCCTGGGCGTTATGGTCTGTTATACTGTTTTTATATTATGAGGCATGTTGTATAGAATGTGCGGGTGAGTGTGTAGAGTGTGATTGTTGGAATTGTTGTGTATATTTATGCTTGTATCTCAAAGGTGCATAAATTTCGTTGTGCTGTAGCACAATGACAATAAAGTCACTACACTACTACTCAAAGCTATACCAATCAATTTGTCCATCAATTACAACCTGGTGTGAACCAATCCACCATGGTTTCATTCGTCAAGTGAGTATTCCAGTCGTGTCAAAGTGCAAAGAACAGGCTCGTCAGACTGAATAGTCACCATCCTCCGTGTGATGGGACTAGTAGTGAAATGCTAGGAGGGGGTGCGATGCGCTACACATCGTAAGTTCATGCAATGCAACCACAAGCTCTTTCCAAGCTTACTGGTTGGCAGAAAGAGATGCATGCTTTCAGAAGATTTATCTCCTCCTCCTCTTTGTAGCTTCGCAGTATTGCCAGTTCTTCCTCCTCCCCCATGTTAGGGCAATTAACTTTTTTTTTTGTGTCCAATCTTACAATATTTTGATTCATGCAGTTTCTGTTCTTGAAATCACAGAAGGCGGACAATACTGCATTCCTTCTGAGCAAGCCACAGCCAACGCATTTATCTGCAGTCATCTGCTAGCATAGATGAACCCCACACACACACATATATATAAATATTTCAGACAGTTCTAAAAAAGAAAAGAAAAAGAAAGGAACAAGCCAAGGAAGGCTGAAGAATGGGCCCCCTTGGAAGCTTGCAATGAAAAAATGGGAAGGTTTCTATTAGGGAGTGCACATACTTGTATTCGGCACCAGAATCCAGTTTCCTGAGAATCTTGCTTTTAAAAAAAATCTGGCAAGGTGTAAAAACTCATAGTTAGACAGGAGACGCTTGAAAGTTTGTGAGTGACACCTAATGAAGTCTCGGAATCTAGTGACGGTGGGAGGGTTGAATCCAGCTCGGTTCAGAATTCACTTTTCTAAGAATTTCAGGTTTGCTTTTAAAAACCAACCAGCAAGAAGCTAGTCCTCATGGCTAGGAAGATAATGCTTGAGATCATGGGGACGATGTCTATGAAAATCTCAGAAACTTGTGCCAGGATGGGGGCAGAATTCAACTAGGCCCAGAAAGCAGCTTTCTGGATAGCTCTGCTTTCCTTTTAAAAACCAACCAGCATGATGCTAGTCCTCATGGCTGAAATGGCTCAAATCACACACGGATGCAGTTCAGAAACCAGAGCTTCTCCTGCTACAGAATTTCATTTGTTTCAGCATACATGGCTAAAGCAAGGAGCACGGCCTGTCTCAGGTCAGACATTGTGAACAAAAGGAAGTTTCAATACCTGCAGAGTCAGAATGAGTGGGGCGCGTGTTAAATCCAAATTCAAAATACATTAATGTAAAAAGGTGGCCATGGAACAAGAGTAAAAAATTTGTCATCTAACATACAAAGCCATCCCCACAAAATTACTAGCTATTTTGGGACAATTGCCTGCAGAAATCAACCTGCTCCAAAACCTTCAATTTTCAACGAAGGAGATTTCAATTACTGTATTTTGTTTTGCTTTAAAAAGGCATGTGCGTGGGCATCTATACAGCGCATCTCAAAAAATGTACACACCTTTTAATGAGCTCTGAGTCATAGACAGTTCATTGTAGAAAAGCTGCGACACTTGAACATCTAAGCACATACATCGGTGGATGCCTGCAGATCCCTTCGCCAGTGATGTCGGCGGCGCACAGACACCAACGGGAAACATTTTGAGAACTTGGTCTAATTCATTAAATTAGACAGTAATTAACTGGGTCAAGCAACTGCCTCTGTGCACACCATATGCAGGATGTGTGGGAATGATCGCAAAATAAATTTGACACTATTAAGCATGTGTCCATTTTCTTGAGATGCCCCTGGATGTGGTAGATTCCCTTCCCCACCCTCTCCTGCCCAGCAAGCAGAAGAAATTGGAAAAAACAAAAAACAAAAACAACTAACCCCCAAAAATCTTTTGTGGCCATCAAGTGGCAGCATCTTCTGAGATACTGGAGTTGCCAACTGCGAGGTGATCCAAGTCGGTACTGAAAAACATGTAGCCCCACATATACATATATATAGTTTCTGTTTTCCCAAGCAATAATAAAGGACTAGGAAGAATCAACTTGGCCAGGAGTGACTCTCTGTATCCATTTCATATTATATACACCATTTATTTTGTGTGTGTGTGTGTGTGTGTGTGTGTGTGTGTGTGTGTGTACCAATTAGAGGGGATGCATTTCGTGAACAATTTATGCACTCACAAACTGAGCCCCTCCTTTTGGCAATTTTTTTCATCCCCCCTGGCAGGAGGAAGTCAGTTACATTTCTATCCACCGTTTCCTCCAAGGGTGGCACGCAAGGTTTTCTTCTCCCTCCCATCCGCTGCTTATCCTCACAACAACCCTGTGAGGTAGGTTAGGCTTCAGAGTCTGCCAGAGTGTGACAAAGCACCCAAGACTCCAAGCACTCGAGTCAACTTTTTGGCGGGCCCTGCCAAACTGCTCCAACCGGAGACTTGCGCTCTGTTTTCCACCACATATTTAAACCCATCTCAAAATTATTTTAGCTGCCTTGCACCCAAAGGTCCCTGGGAATTGTAGTTTCCGAGAATGGGCAAACCATCGCTGTTCTGTGTGAAGGACCCGGATTCAATTCCTGGCAGGAAGGGTTGGAAAAGGTCCCAAACCCTAGAAAGCTGCTGCCAGTCAGTGCTGAGGGACTGATGTTCCTTTGCTAGGGGTCACTGGGCATAGCTAGGACATCCAGTGGAATAGCTAGGACATCCAGGGCCCATAAATTTTTTAACATCCCCGTACCCCTTGCCCTGCCCCAGGCCTCAGAAGGCATCCTGGAGGCCTATGAGGAGGCTGTCCCTTTTTTTTGCTGAAAACCAGAAATGCCTTTCAGAGGCCTTCTAAGGCCCAGGGAGGCCACACGCAGCCTTCCCAAGTCTCAGAAGGTCTCCAAAAGGCAGCCCCTTAAGGTGTGGTACCTGGGGCAAAGGTTCCCCCGGCTCCCACCCTTAGCTATGCCACTGCTGGGCCCTGCCATGGAACTGGATGTTCCTCAGGTTCCTTAAACTGGAACCACAACAGTTTGAAACCAGTTCAAACCTGCAGTGTAGACGTGCCCGGAGGATACACCTTTCCATCTGCCTGACACGAGACACATGCATTCTTGTGCAGAGCATCTTAAACATGACACACAAGATGCTCTTGTGCAGAGCATCTTAAAACACACATGTGTTTTAATGACACGCGTAGCCATTAAAACACAACCGCCCCAGTCGCGGATACTCACTGCTGTTCAGCTTTGGCACGGTCGCTGAGGAAGAAGAGGGCCGTCGCGAGGAAGAACATCCCCCCCAGGACGACCACAAAGGGACACAGCATGAGCGCATAGCCCAAGCTGAGGAATTCCCAGAGCGGAGATTCTTTCGTGCTCTGCCGTATCACATCTGAGATCTGGAGAGGAAGCAAAATTCAGGGAGGGGGAGAAGTTATTTCCAGGCGCTCAGATTGTGGCCGAGCACCATTTATTTAACATGACAAGCAAAGTAATTATTTCCTTGCAGAGCAGTGAAGCAAACCTCGATACAGACGGGCTCCCGTACAGCTTTCCTAGTTGTTAGTCAATGTTTCCAACTCTTATCAACCTCTGGGTTGGAAGGAGCTCTCATAACAGCCAGGCTAGATTCATCACAGAAGAGCTCATAAAGCTCTAGCCATAAGACCACTTGAACACAGGGCTTGGTTAGAGCAGACCAGAGGTCCCTCTGTCCTAGGGTTCCCCCCCTCCCCACAGTGGTCAATTGGGCTTCTATGGGAAACCCAGGAGCAGAGCACGAAGTCTTCCAGTGCTGTTATCCCCTCCAGACACTGGCGTTCAAAGACTGCCTCTGTACATGGAAGGTTCCACAGAGATAGCATGACTAGTTGTGTCAGACAGGCTTGCCCTTCCTGAATTTTTCGAATCCCCCTTTCAGGATGATTTCAGCTAGTGGTACTCACCACATCTTGCCACACCAATGAGGCTGCCTTCTGCAGTCAGACCATTGCAAAATATTGCCTCCGCCGACTGGCAGAAGCTTTCCAAACTACAGATGCTCCCCATGAAGATAGAAAGGGGACTTCTACAGAGTCAGACCCTTGGTCCAGCTAGCCCAGGGGTTGGCAACCTTTTCAACAAAGGAGCCGGACGTCTGGTGACAAAGTCATCATGTCATCACTGAGCCCCCGGAAATGGCAGTGCGGAGCTTGGCTGGTGGGGGGGGCGAGAAGACTTCACCCAATTTGCCAGGCTCCTGACAGGGGCCTACCAGGTTCATGAAGTCCTTGTGCTGTGCAGCAAACTGGGCAGGGAGCTCTGCCGTTCCCTGTCCAGTATATGGCAAACTGGGTGGGAGGCTTCACTTTCTAAGTTGAGTTCTGTGCAGGGCAGATAACCTTGGGTGGTGGGCCAGATCCACCCTGTGGGCCGCAGGTTGCTAACCCCTGATGCGGCACCTGGGGCACAGGCTGGGAAGCAGGCAGTGTCCCAGAGGAGTAGGAAAGCATGTGGGGCCCTGCCTGGCACATACATGGTACAGAACGCCATACAGGTTCTGTACAGGTACTGTCCTGTTGCCCCGATTGACTCACTGTTGCCCCTTCTCCTCCACACGGGTCGGGGCCTTGTCTCTGGGGCTTGACTCTTGTACCCCTCCACTAGGAGTCACTGGGCTTGCTCCCTCTGTTCCTGCTCCAGCCTCCTCATCCTTGGCCTGTGGCGGGCTTTTTCTACTCTGGCAAAGCCAGAGTCTCACACTCTCTCCCCACCCTCTTCTCCCGTCCCTGGATGTGGTGTCACCACCGATGGGGCAGCCAAGCCACATTCCTTGTTGTGCAGGAAGCACATGGGTTGTCCTTACACAGCTCCTGGAGCAACATCCATCTTGGTGCCCCTGCGGCCCATTCTCGGTGCAAGAGGCAGGCACAATACAAACCCCCATCTCTGGACACCCAGTATTCTACACTGGCTGACAGCAGCTCTCCGTAGGTTAGAGGTCATTGCCAGGGACTGAAGCAGGGACCTTCTGTACACCAAGCAGGGACTCTACCACTGTGCTATAGCCCTCCCTGTCTCTCTGCCCCAGGAACCCGAGTTGACACTTACAAATCCAATCAGGTAGGGACTCCCAGCGTCTCCCAGCAGGTGCGAGGTGAAGCTCTGCAAAGCCACCGCCGTCGCCCGGCGTGTCGGAATGACCACGTACTGGGAGAATAAGGAGAGGGGGGGCAGCGAAGGGTTAACAAGGAGGGTTGCAGGACTGAAGACAATTCATTGGCGAGGAAATAAATTAAAAACATTTCGATGGGCTACAAAACTGGCCCTGATCAACTGGTTAATTTAAAAATTATGTTTAGTTCCACGCACATAAAAATGCTGCAAACTCTGTGTGTGTGTGTGTGTCTGTGTGTGAGTTTAAAAGAAAGTGTGTGAGCCTGAAAGAGAGAAGAAAGTGGTGTGTATGTGAGAGAGGGAATGTGTTAGTAAGAAGGCGAGTTTTTTTGTGTGTACATCACCGAGAGACAGCAAAGGAGAGTTCTCTTCCCTTTCAAGGGCAGAAAGAGCACTTGGGGGGAAAAACAGGAGCTCCTCACCAGCTACAGACCTCAAATGCCATTTTTTAGTCCTAAAACAGCCAGCACCCAAACCACACCACAGGGCCGGCTCGGGAGTCTCTGCCAAAGATGGAAGTAGGTTGGCCAAGCCAGGCTGTTCTGAGGACGAGCGTGGGATCATCCCGGCTGCTCTGGCGGCACACTCACCACTCAGGAAGTGCCAGGGAAGGACGAGAGGGCGGCCTTGGCAGGCCTCGCCCCCTTAAGTAGAGGCCGGATAAAGCTCTGGTTTTGCCCAACGCTGTCCTTTTCCGATCGTGAAAATCCAACATCTATTCATAGCTTCGCATGGAGGACTTCTGGGCCAGCGCTGTGTGTTCCTTGATGCATGGAGTGCTTGCGCACCATGTGGAACAGACCACTTCCATTGCCCGGGTATAACACCAGAGTGCTGCTGATCAGACCAAAGGACCAATCTAGTAAAGCATCCTGTTCCCCCCAAGTGGCCAACCAGATGGCTCCAGGAAGCCTCAGAGCAGGGCATAAAGCCATCAGCTATGGTTTGCCCCTAGCACCTAATACTCAGAGCTCTACTGCCTCTGACCATGGAGGTTCCATTCCTCTTTATCATGTTCAATAAGAACATAAGAACCTGGGGGAGGCAGAAATCCCACTTGTGTCCAGGATCCTGTTTCTAACAGACATCTTTGTGGAGCCCACTGTAGGATTCCCTTGGAACTGTGATCTGAAACTACAGTGGGCCCCCCTTATCCATGGGCTTGGTATTCACAGGTCTGAATATCCATGGATGCCAAG
This sequence comes from Tiliqua scincoides, assembly GCF_035046505.1. Classification (NCBI taxonomy): domain Eukaryota; kingdom Metazoa; phylum Chordata; class Lepidosauria; order Squamata; family Scincidae; genus Tiliqua; species Tiliqua scincoides. The sequence goes on from NC_089828.1 coordinate 56,534,207, forward strand.
CCCCCAGGTGAAGGGCCTGAGAGAAGATTCTCATGCCTCAGAACACCTCCCTGTTGCAATTTCCAGTCACATCCAGGAGGCCTTTTGCGGATTTAAATATACGCAGACTTTGGCATCTGTGGCGGGTCCTGGAATGGATCAAGGGCCCACTGTATCGCTTCATGTTCGACATATATTTTATTACAGGATTTTTATTACAAGATTTGCACCCTATCTTTAGCACTGGGGGGGGGCGCAAGGTGGCTGAGACAAAAGCGACTGAAGTTCTCATAAATGAATCATGCAGTGCCAATTGCAGGGCTCACAAAGTACTGACCCAAAAGGTATAAGCAGGACTATGCCCAAGAAGACTTACCATGAGGATGTCTGCTGTGATGGCCCAGTTGGAAAAGAGAAGAGTTTCGCCAATAAAAATGCAGACCTGTCGGGGAAGGACACAGACACGCTGAGTGAACCTGAAGGTTGAAACACACACACACACACACACACCCCCGTACCCCAGGCACAAAGGAGGGAAAGACAAGTCTCAGCCAGACCTCCAGGGAGACATGCCCAGTTACTTCTGCCACCACATACGTTCAGGAGAAGCAAAGGGGGCAGGATGGCCGAGCTTATGGATTCACAGGAGGGAGGGTGGGGCAGAGCAGGAAGGTCTGTGGACTCCATCATAAGGATGACATCACTGGGAGGTTGCCCAATGCCACAATGTTTCCCAGAATGCCCCGCTGAGAGATGCTACATCAATCGCATTGTGTTCCTCGGAGGGGCATCTTGGAAAGAATGGTCCATGGGGCTGGCAGCTGTTGGCAGGAATGCCATGCTGCTGATAAGAAGTTCAGCCCCCCCAGAAAACAACCCCCTCCCCCCCCCAAAAAAAAACTGCCTGCCCCAGTTCACCAGTCACAAATCAAGTCGTAACACAGTTACGGGGCCACTTTGGCTCAGTCAAAACGGCAACAGTTATTAATTCAGGTAATAATTAATAAACACTTTATGCTTTATGGTCATACTAATTACCATTAAATCTATTTTTGATGTTGTTAGCCACCTTTATTTTCAAAGAAAAAGGCAAGATATACATGTTTTAAAATAAATAAAATAAATATTTTATATTAAAATAAAATAAGTTTTTCTACAGATTGGTGTGGGAGGTGGCGAATTCGCCCTCAGTAGAGATACGAATATAAAAAGAGCCCCGCTGGATCAGGCCATAGGCCCATCTAGTCCAGCTTCCTGTATCTCACAGTGGCCCACCAGATGCCCCAGGGAGCACACCAGATAACAAGACCTGCAAGGCCTCCTGGGAATTGTAGTTAAGAACATAAGAACAGCCCCGCTGGATCAGGCCATCGGCCCATCTAGTCCAGCTTCCTGTATCTCACAGTGGCCCACCAGATGCCCCAGGGAGCACACCAGGCTGATCTTCAGGCAGATCTTCAGGTTGAGACTCAACAGGTTCCTGCTGGAGATGCTCCAGGAGGATACGCTGCCACAGGCAAGGGGTTGGACTAGATGACCTTATAAGTCCCTTCCAACGCTATGATTTATTCTTACTTATATTTACTAACTAGCATTACTAATTACACAGGCCTACAAAATGGAGGGTCAGAAAAGTTTTTCCCAAACTTGATGGTGGTTTGATATGAATTTGGGGTGCCGATTCCAAAAATGGCATCCGTTTTGCCCTATCATGTCCAAGTTTGGAGATACAGTACAGCCTCATTAGTGAATGGTTCAAGCAGCTTCCTCATGCGGAAGCCATGGTGTAGGCTTCCTCATGAGGAAGCTGCTTGAACCATTCACTAAAGAGGCTATGCCATGTCTCCAAAACTAGATGCGATAGGGCAAAACGGATGCCATTTTTGGAATCGGCACCCCAAATACACCCAGGAATTGATGCAACGTTTAAGGGAGCAAAATGCGCGTTGGCCTGTGTTGTTATTAGTTCCTGACCCAACTCAATACATACGTAGGCTCCCACAATGCTGCTTTTGGCTGCCACGAAGATCAGGCAGGTGAAGATGGCCGAGCCCAGCATGCCAACGGCACACACCAGCGGATCCGCTCGCTGTGTCTTCGACCGACACCACTTCGTCGCTCCAGCCCCGGTGATCACACCCAGGAACCCAGTAAAGCAGGTGATGGCTCCAAAAATCAAACTGAGGACAGGAAACAGCCAAAAATAGACATGTCGGGCTATTCTCTGTGTCTCGCTGATGCGTTTTCACGCACAAGAGGTCAGGTGAGACACCGGTGGGGATAAGAACAGCAATGCTAAGAGATGACTCAGCAGGGCACGAGGGAAGCACACGGGTAAAACCCCAGACAGGAATTCACAAGATACGCTCTGGCTCAGGGGCTCACCTGGGTGTTTTCATGGGAATTGAGGTTCTGCTGTAATTAAGACAAAGTGCCACCAGGCTCAGAAAAAGCACCTTTGCCAGAGTGATAATGTGCAGACATACTTAAACTTGGCTTGGATTTACAGTATCCGAGAGGAGTTCTGCCTTCATCACATGCTTATGGGGTAGTCATGCAGCGAGTCATGGACTCGCAGCGAGTCATGGACTCTTTGCTCACAACAGGAGAGGAAACTGAACGCTTTCCACATGCGCTGCCTCCGACGCATTCTCGGCATCACCTGGCAGCACAAAGTTCCAAACAACACAGTCCTGGAATGAGCTGGAATCCCTAGCAGCTATGCAGTGCTGAAACAGAGACGCCTGCGTTGGCTCGGTCATGTCGTGAGAATGGATGATGGCAGGATCCCAAAGGATCTCCTCTATGGAGAACTCGTACAAGGAAAGCGCCCTACAGGTGGACCACAGCTGCGATACAAGGACATCTGCAAGAGGGATCTGAAGGCCTTAGGGATGGACCTCAACAAGTGGGAAACCCTGGCCTCTGAGCGGCCCGCTTGGAGGCAGGCTGTGCAGCATGGCCTTTTCCAGTTTGAAGAGACACGTGGCCAACAGACTGAGGCAAAGAGGCAAAGAGGCAAAGAAGGAAGGCCCATAGCCAGGGAGACAGACCAGGGACAGACTGCACTTGCTCCCAGTGTGGAAGGGATTGTCACTCCCAAATCAGCCTTTTCAGCCACACTAAACGCTGTGCCAGAACCACCTTTCAGAGCGCAATACCAGAGTCTTTCGAGACTGAAGGTTGCCAACAACGAGCCTTGGGCTAGTCACACACTGGGGTCAAGGGTGTAAGTCCCACAACAGCAGCACAAACACTGAGGGCTTTGGGAGTGGACATATGACATGAGGGTTGACTCATAGCTCAGCAGCTGAACCCCAGGGGTCAGACTCAGGCAGATGCTGGGCGAGACCGTCTTGCCCAGCATTGACAAACCCCAGCCTGAAACCCTGGAGTGCTGCTGGCCATCAGTGCACGCAATATTGCTGTAAATGGACCAAGGGCCTGACTCAGAAGTTGGCCATTTCAGATGTGTAATCACTGTCTAGCCACCTGAGTCTTTGTCAGTCACTCCTGCTGCTGCGAAGGCTGTGAGACACCCTCCACTAGGGACCAAAACATCTGGATCTATCTGGTGCTGGGGAGCAGGGGATTTGCTCCAGCTCTGGCCTCAGTAGCCACCCTGCAGCACCTGGGGCAGGACCTTGCTGCAGTGGTCTTCTACTGGGATTTCCCATGGGGATGTCATCACCTGATTTGCCTCTTTGGGACAATCTTTGGGAACCACAAGAACCAATTCCACTGGAAAGCACTATGCTCCGAGGCAAGAACCATCTTCAGCATTTGATCTGTGAGTAGTCCGAACACCTACACAAAGTTTCTGCTCAAGGTAGCCAAGCCGGTCAAGACAGAGCTGGTGCCGAACTCCTCACCTGTCCTTGGTCCCGCAAGGTTGCGACGTGCAGGTCTCGGCTGTCTTCTGGACGACCTGCGCTCGGTGGAGGTAGAGGGGAATCCACATCCCCAGAGCCCCTGTGGCAAAGGAGACGGCTGAAGTGGCCAGGGATGAGAACACATAGCTGCGGCTAGAGAGAGACAAACAGTTGAGGGCATGAGCAACGGTGGTGGGTCATTTGGCGTGCCCAGAGAGAGCTCCTTTGGAAAGCAAAGTGAATCTGCTCTGTGGACCTGCCAATATTTTGCAAGTGAAAATGTTTTCATCAGCCCGGTTCTAGTAGTGAGGGTCACTGCCCCAACTTCCCCACTACAGCCATCACATCAGCGATTTTCAAAGTTTTTCTCCAGCACACTGACCTCTATGGTCTTCTCTCTATGGTCTTTGCAGCTTGTGATGTCACTTCTGGCTTCCGGGAGACTCTTCTGGGTTCTGTGGCTCTGTTTCTAGGGCAAGTGTCTGTAGTAATGAATTGTCTGTCCCTCTTCCCCCACCAGCTCTATCGGCAGAGGAAGAGGGACAGACAATTTGTCACTACGGACACTTGCCCTAGGAACAGAGCCACTGAACCTGGAAAAGTTTTTCAGTGATTTTCAACCACCGTGCTACAAACTCCTGCAGCGCACCTGTGGACCAATGTACCAGGGCACACTGGTTGCAAACTGGTGCATGACATGTTGCTGAAGCCTCTACCCCGTATGCGGTGTTTATTCCTGTTGCTGACACCTAGCTTTCCACCCATTTCAAGCCAAGAGGGAACTGCTCTTGCAGTCCAGATATAAGAGCAAAACAGGAATAGGCCCATAATGGCTTATATAAACAGTGCTAAATATACTTCCTCCGCTGCAGACGGTGAAATGGCAGTCTGTGCCCTGCAGGACGCCGTCGCTGACTGGTGACCATGTCTCTGTCCCACCCTTCCTCGAAGGAGCTCACGGCAGAGTGCAAGGTTCCTGCCCTGCCCAGTTTATCCTCATAAACACCCTGCGAAATAGGCTTGGCTGAGAGAGAGTGGCTAGCTTGAAGTCACGCAGGGAGTGAGGATTTTGGACTTGAGTCTCCCTGCTGATAGGTAGATGCTCTAACCACTACACCAATGTGTCTCTCCAGCTGCTGTGCTCATATTCTTCCATTGACATGAGAACAGATGAAGGCTTCTTCTACTGACTCAGATCCCTGATCCATCCAGCTCAGTACTGTCCACACTGACTGGCAGTAGCTGTTCAGGTTTGCAGAGGGAGGGCTCCCCCTGCGTTCCCTGGAAAGGCTGCCAGGAATTGAACCTGGGACACTCTGTGCATAGAGCCAAGTCCTGCCACTGAGTTATGGCCCTTCCCCAAAACAAGATGTATCCACACCCCGCTCTAAGACTTACGGCCCAATCCTATTCTTGTGACTAGCGTTCCGGTGGTAGAACTTGCTCTCTGGCTGATGCAAACCACAATCTGGAACTGCACATAGCTGGAAGCCTTGTGCATGGTAGTGGGATGAGAAAGGCCTATTGACAAAGGTGAGTTGGCAGGTTGGGCCACACAGGGTAAGACAACGGAAGAGGCATGTTAGAAGCCATAGGGGGTAAGTCCTGGCACATATAACTGGCACCAGTATGCTATCCCCTTTCTTGTATCCCAACACCCGCCCTCTCCTCTGATTTGTGCCAGCTAAAGAGCAGGTGCAGGTCTAAGGAGACTCACTGGCAATTGGGAGGCTAGGGAAAACAGTTTTCCTTACAACTCCCAGGCTTCCCAATCAGCCCCTTCCCCCACCATAGCATACAGTGCGGTCCGTTTTGTTGTGTCTACATGCTAGGGTGAGGGAAAAGGGTAGGACTGGGTTGTTAAACTCTGGAGAGTCTCTGAGGTGCGGAATGAACCTGAAAGGGCAACGAAGCTCACAAATCCGAGAAGTGATATTTTAAAGGTGAAAACGGGGTCGGAGATTGAGCAGGGACGGGGATGGTTGGAGCACATGACACCTTTACTGGCATGGTCTCTTACTTCCTGATCAAGGCCTTCATGTCTCTCAGCCATGAGGTCCGAGCCTTCAGCTGCGCGCCCAGCTGTTCCACGTTGCCTCTCTTTGCGGCTGGAACAAATATTAAGATGAGCGTCCCTGTGATCATGCCTAGAAGTGGGGAGACCTGGCAAAGAAAGGAAGATGGAGGAGCCAGTCAGCGGCACACAACATATATGAACACAGGTTGGTTGGCAACCTTCAGTCTCGACAGACTATAAGCCTACAGCAGGTATTCTCGACAGGTATAAGCCTACAGCACCTGGTATTCTCAAGTGGTCTCCCATCCAAGTACTAACCAGGCCTGACCCTGCTTAGCTTCCGAGATCAGATGAGATCCAACACGTTAGAGTCCATTTCTAGATGCTGCTTCCTACTGAGTCAGGGCCTTGGACCCTCTAGCTCAGCATGATCTACACCTACACTGACTGGCAGCAGCTCTGCAGGGTCATAGGCAGGGGACTGAATACCAGGATTGAAGCTCAGCCCTTCAACACCCAAAGCAGGTGCTCTCCCATCAAACCTTGAGAATATGACTCTGGGTAATGGTTGCTGGGAAGCAACAGGAGGAAAGGGTTGATTTATTTTTCACAATTTTATACCCCCTTCCTCCAAATTGCTCAGGGTGATAGACATGGTTTCTCCCCTTCTTTTAACATAAGAACAGCCCCACTGGATCAGGCCAGAGGCCCATCTAGTCCAGCTTCCTGTATCTCACAGTGGCCCACCAAATGCCCCAGGGAGCACACAACTGTGCTTTTTGTCCTTGCAACAACCCTGTAAGGTAGGTGGAGAGAGAGAAAGAGAGAGACTGGCCCAAGGCATCCAGGAAGCTTAGTGGCTGAGCAGTGATTTGAACCTGGATCTTCCAGGTCCAAGTCCAGCTCCTGAACTAGACCCAAAGATCCTGGAATCAGGTGATTTGCTTGGGGCGCAAACCATTTCCACACCCACAAAAAATGCCACTGCCTGAAATGGGAGGAATGAGAAAAGCAGGGAGCTCAGGTCTTGGCTGGCAGGGCGCCCGGCAGAGGTCAGAGGTCAGCCAACAGTTTTGCCGGCCCGCTTCCTGTTGGTTATTTTGCCGGCCCGACTATCCTTGGGCCATGGATGCATTGTGTGCGATTCCTGCCATCAGGGTCCCCGAGGGGAGAAAAGGAAACAGAAAAATAAATGCAAAGTGAGACAAAAACCTCCCTCACCGAAAACAGGAAAATACACTTTATGGCGCTTAATGACATCGATGGGAATAAAGGGTAGCAGCTCACAGAGAGAGCTTTGCTATCCTGCCATCAATCCAACATGGTCCAGAAACATCTTCGGCTCTAATTCAGATTTTATTCTAGCCAAAGGTGGTCTGGGAAGGACTGTACCACGTGATACTTTGCCTAGCACCTTTCCCCTGACATGCTTATTCCATGTAGATTTCAAAATCATTTAAGTGGGGGGAGAAAATACAATTTTCTATATGCAGGACAGGCTATTTTTATGAAGTTCATTCAAATAGGCAACTCTTTTCTCCATCATCCCACCTGCAGCCGGAAGTGGTACAGCCCAAGAAAAAGCTTTATGACGCAAGGATGGAACCCTGAGGTGCTGGGACAGATGGCACCATTCCAACCTGCAGGCAGGAGATGCTATTTTTAAAAAATGAGTTAAAACAAAACAGTGCAGAACATCTTCCCTGCATCTAGAAAGTTAGTAGATCAGGAAATATGGCTTGCTGCCCTAGTCTTCTACTTGCAGAGGGACATTCAAAAATGACATGTTCCACCTGCAATTTGATGTGGTACAGGCCCACCCGCCAGATCAAGAACTCTGTTGTCTAAGACCCACCTTGTTCTACTGAATGTATAAATGGAACCTTAAGTCAGGAATTAGGGAAGCGGAGATCTTTACCAAAGGCTCTTGAGAACAAGACGCTACTACTCACCCGTAAGGCCCAATGCCAGTCCCCTGCGACTTGCTTGACACTTGATCCAGTAATATATCCCAAACCGCTGGAGAAACAAAAGCAAAACAAGACAAAAATGAAAATGAAGTTGTATTCCATTTGTTAGAACTTCTTGATCTGATCTAGTGAGGACCTTTTTATTCGCCACAATAGCTAAATGGAACTTCTGGGTTAAGGAGCAGTCTACCCCCAACTGTTAGTTTAGTAACTGACAGTTGGGGGTAGACAGCCCCTTAACCCAGAAGAGAAAAATAATGTGAGAGGGATATACTTCCAGGAAGTATCTACTGACCAAGATGCTGGACTGGATGGACTTAAGATCTTAGCCAGCAGGCATCTCCTTAGGTTCTCACCCTTTTACACACACACTTGCCACATAAGAACATAAGAACAGCCCCACTGGATCAGGCCATAAGCCCATCTAGTCCAGCTTCCTGTATCTCACAGCGGCCCACCAAATGCCCCGGGGAGCACACCAGATAACAAGAGACCTCATTCTGGTGCCCTCCCTTGCATTGGCATTCTCACATAGCCCATTTCTAAAATCAGGAGGCTGCACATACACATCATGGCTTGTAACCTGGAACGGATTTTTCTTCCAGAAACTTGTCCAATCCCCTTTTAAAGGCGTCCAGGCCAGATGCCACCTACAGAGTCAGAACCTTGATCCACCTAGCTCATACAGTGGGCCTTCCTTATCTGTAGGCTTGCCATCCACGGACCTAAATATCAGGTTGGAGGGCCTCAGAGGACCACCTGGACTTGACCGGAGTTGCTTCCAGTCATGCTTGGAAGGTGTACTGAGGCATGGACAAGTTGCCTGCAAATTCAATCATCCATGGAATTCAATATCTGTGTGTGTGGGGGGGTGTGTCCTGAAATGGACCCCCCGCTGAGACCAAGGACCCACTGCATTGACTAACTGACTGGTAGCAGCTCCAGGACTCCAGACATAGGTATTTTCCAGCCCTATCCGCTAGGGATTGAACCTGGGACCTTCTGCACGCAAAGTAGTAATGGCTCCAACACTGAGCCACAGCCCATCAAGAGCCGGTATTGGCGGCCAAGTTTGGCTTCCAGGAAAAAGCAGCCTTCAGCAGCCTTATGGGGGTGCCATGCATTTTCCTTTTTTCCTGAAGAGCCGAAAGGAAAGCTTCCAAGCTTTTGTCTCGAGGTTCAGCGTTGCAAGGCTGCGATATCGTGTTAACCATCACCGCTACGGATGTTTGTCCCTTGGCAGATTACTGGAAGGTTTTTCCCTGATGGAAATAAACATTCAGGGCTGAACTGCTCCGCAGGAAACAGCCTTGCCGATTGGAATTTGGGAACCAAGTCCTGCGTGCCCATCCTGTCTGCGGCCCCTAGAGACGGGGGGTCAGGCATTGTGTACTCAGAGAATTCTTCAGGTCCACAGAATCAGGCAGATAAGGAAAACTGGAAAGAAAGCGAGAGAGGAAGCAACTTCCCAAACACTCAGCAAGGCAGCAAAACTTTCTAAGCTGCACTGTCCTTGTCACTGGAATAGTCAACCTGCCGGAGGACAAAATCATTTGTTTGCAGAATGCCATCAATGCGCATGGTGTTTTACATACAGCACAATCCTGCCTGCCCTGCATCCAGTGTGAGTTTGGGGCTAGTTTCGGCTCAGCCTGGGGCAAGGGGAATCGCTTCCCCTTACCCAGGGGAGAGCCACTGCATCGCCAATGGGGTTGCTCGGATCTGTGCCATCTAAAGAGGTGGCACAGATCCAAGAAGCACAGAGCTGGCCCGGGCTGCCTGGGAACAGAGTCAGGATCTGGCACATTCTACTGGCCCCGCCCCCAATATCCTGCTGCCCGCCCATTGGCCCGCCCACTGCCCACCCTCTCCCACTTCAGAACACCTCCTCCCTGCCCTCCCCAAGCCCCTGTCCCAGCCAACGCGAATTTACCGTGCTCTGCGGAGGCTGGATGCAGCTTCCACGGGCCAGAGCACTTTCTTCACCAGCCTGACTGACTCCAGAGTAGGCACAAACGTGCTTTGTAGCATGTTTGCAATCTTCCCAGGCTGGCGCAAAGGACTTGCGCCAACCCAGCGCAATGTTAGGATTGCGCTCAACAGGCCCCTGCCCCAAGATGCTCACAATCTAGATACTGACACAAGGGAATTTATAATAATAGCTACCCTGCAGGGCTGTACCGATAACAAGAAGATAATGCACATTCGTGCTCTCAACACTTTTAAGTGCCACACAGATGCTCAGGATTAAATTGATGCACATTCAAATTGGTCACAAGTTACCACGGAGATAATTTTCGGAAAAGTCAGAGCGCAAATCTTTAAATCAAAACTGGGAGTGCAAGAACAAGCAAGTGATAAGAGCCACCCCATTGATTCTTACCTGCCCAGGGGGATTGCAAAATAGAAGACAGACAGCATGAGCGTTCTGGTGTTTTTGGTGAAGAGGTCCCCGATGATGGTGGGGGCAATGGTGGAATAGCTGGCTTCGCCAATTCCGACCAACCCTCGCGAGAGGACAAACAGCCAGAAATACTGGAGGAAAGAAGGAAGAGAAATCCGGAGTTACTACGTCAGAAATCAAGTTTACTACCATGATTTCAAGCCCACTTTACGGTCCCGCTTTCTTAAACCACCCATAGCAATCCATGGGGCTACAGCCCTGCTGAAACACATGGACAGCAACACAGTCATGGCTTCCTTTGGTGCTGTTTCATTATGGCATTCTTGGTCCCGGATGTGTTGACAGCCACTGCAGCCAAAGATAGCAGTGTGTTCTGGGTAGCGTGGATTGGCCAGTGCCAGTTCCCTGCCTTACCATTCACATCTCTCTCCGACAGTGTGGTTTCACATACAGTGCTCAGCTTTGCAGGGACACATCCCTCTGCATTATCAGAGGTATTGTTGCACATGAATCATGTAATAGACAGGTTCAGGTTGTTTCTTTGGCTCCCCAAGAACCATTCACTCTCTGTGCACTTTCCATCTGGTTTTGCAAAATGTGCTGTCCCAGCACTTCGGTTAAGCATAGGCTACAGAACAGATGTCGCCCTGCTTCCTCTGGACACCAGCACCTCCACCTTGATACTCATTTCGAGCACTATAATGTTACTCTGTGCCCTATAATTACAGGTCTAATTAAATGCCTTCCCATCGTCCTGATCACAGCGGAGACAGATGTGTGCGGGCCGAGGCCTAAAAGGACAAGTTCGTGACTCAGGGCCATTTAAGTCGTGTCCGCTGCCCAACATTCAACCGCTCTGGAGATCTGGCAAGGCCCAGGTAGGAAAGGAACCAGAAAAGCCATAGTAAAAAGGAACAGTAATTTCCACCAAGCACATGCTGAACGAATTAGTCAGGCCAAAAACACAACAGCAATGCCAATAAAATGAGGAAGGAAGGCTTTTCATTTTGGGCAGCAATCAGCCCCCTCCCAGGTCACCTGTCTACTCCTGCCGCCAGTTTTATTTGTTTCTTTACCAAATGAATATCCTGCTTCCCATATAGATCAACCAAATTGGTTTACAAAATATGACATACACAATAAAAGTCATTTTAAACAACAACAAAAATCAAAACGTCCAGGGTAGTAGGTTAAACAAACCAAACTAAAACTAAGTGACAAGCTCTCTCAGACAAAAAATGCCTTTGGTGGGCATCTAAAACTCAGTGAAGATGGAGACAGGTTGACCTTCTTTGAGAGACAGTACCCCAAAGCTTTTGGAAGGGTTTAGTTTGAATGAAGCAACGTAGATTGGCTAGCACCTGTGACATCACCTCCTTTTCCCTCCCAAATACCTGGAGGAGTTTTGGAACACTGATTTTTATCTTCCTGGAAATGAGAAGAGAGAGTCTAGATTATTGGTACAGGCGGAGCCTATTGACCCATGAGGGTTCAATTCCATGGATACCGAAAACCGTGGATAATTAAATCCATTATTTTTGAAGCCCAGCTTTGCTCCAGTGACATCCAGAGCCATTATGAGACTCAGAGAGGCCACACGGCCTCTCCAAAACACAGAAAGCCTCCCAGATGCGACTGGAATGTGGTTCTGGTCATGCCTCGGAGGTATGCAGGGGAACAAATCCTGGGGTTCGGCAACCGCGGTGGGGCAAATCCGCAGATAGAGACCCCACCTGTACGTTCTGTACTATGAAGCTGTACCATGAACCTGGGATCACAGTAATATTTTAACACATACTTGTACATTCTACACCAGCAAACAAAAATAAAATAAAATAAATAAATAAATAAATAATTCTCTTGTGCCCTAAATGGTTGGCAACCTTCAGTCTCGAAAGACTATGGTATAAGCCTACAGCACCCGGTATTCCCAAGCGGTCTCCCATCCAAGTACTAACCAGGCCTGACTCTGCTTAGCTTCCCAGATCATGGTATAAGCCTACAGCACCCGGTATTCCCAAGCGGTCTCCCATCCAAGTACTAACCAGGCCTGACCCTGCTTAGCTTCCGAGATCAGACGAGATCAGTCATCTGTAGGGTAACAGTATGGAACATTTAAAACTGAGGAAGTGATGGGGCAGGGTGAGAAAAGCTCCTTCCAAATGTTTTAGCTACTAAGTTTAATTTTGCGTGGAAAAAAAATATGGCCACCCGCTGGAAGGTGAGTTTTTGTAGTCCCCCAACAGAGCATGAAGCATTCAGTACAAGAGAGAAACTGATAACAGAAGCATTTTAAAGCAACGTTCAAGCCGTGGAGCTCTTTATAATGCTCAGAAATTCCCGCCTGGGGAATATTACAATTCAATTAAAATCCCCTCTGTTTAAACTTTCTGTAATTGTGATGCGTGCACAAGGACCTGTTGTAGTTTACTAGCTGTTAGAATAGTGGGCCCTGAGCAGAAAGAGCTGGATTCAAATCCAGTTTGGTCAGGAATGAAACTAAGCAAAGGGAGAAATGAGAACCCTGAGTAAGTCATTGTTCCCCTTTGGTAAGAAAGAGCTCTGTGGTGGCACCTTAGTCCCCACTCCTTACCATAACTAAACGGAAAAGCACGTAACCAAAACCGGTCTTTTCCCTCTCTGTACAGCCCCATATACATTGATGGTGCTGTATAAAACAACGAATAAATAATCACATATTCTTTCATCTTGATTTTTAAGTAGCAACGTGGTGGGGTGAAGGTATGGTGAGCAAGCTACATGGCACTGTGTCCTGTTCCCAGTGGAGCTTGAGGGGCAGCCCAGCCAAGCAGAAGCTCAGCACACCAAACTAGGGCTGAGGAGATCAGGACCGCAGACAGTTCACTGGGAGATGGTTACTTAGGACGTTGCTCCGGCAAGAGCCTAATGAGATCTTGCATATTGTTAAAAAGATTTATGTATTGCTTTTCAACAAAAAAGTAAGGTGGGTGTCTCAAGTTCTGGCCTCAACAGGGAAAATGCTTGGGTTTTAAGGGGCCATGTGCTATTTTGCAGGCTCTAGCAGAGTTCAGCAACATCCAGCTACCCAGGTACAAGACACAGTCATGTAGCAAGATCCTCCCACACTGCAGATATTCTGTGGATGAGCCCCCTGAGTCAGAAAAGGGGAGCAGGGCTACCTCTTCAGGTAGAGAGGACGGAGGCATTGCTGGTCCCTGGAACTCTCATGGGAGGGTTTGGCAAGCAGATTACTTCGGAGGGTCTCTCCTGAATTCAGGCTTCCATGCCATCAGACACCATTGCTGAGGGTGTTGGTGAGAGTGTGTGCATTGTGTCCTGGGCCATGACACATGGTGCCTATGGGGAAAAGGTGAGGGCAGTGGTTCCCAGACATTTTAGCACTGGGACCCACTTTTTAAAATGACACTGAATCAGGACCCACCTAGCCAACGGCGTAGCTAGAGGGAGCACAAAGCACCTAGTTTTGCAGGGAGTCTCACCAAGGTGCGCAAGTGGCCCCTCCACCTTTGCAGCCATTCCAGGTGTATGACTCCGTTTTGTGTCCACTGCCTGGAATGGCTCTGAAGGGGAGGGGCTACGTGTACGTTGCGGTGAGGCGCCCTGAAAAACTTGGTGCTTTGCACCCCCTCTAGCTATGCCACTGCACCTAGCTTTAGTAGACTAAAGAAAAAAAAGTTGCCTTTACTAGCTGCTCAAGCTTCTGTTTTTATCCTGTCTACTATGGGGGGGACGGGGGACCGCCTTCTGGAGTGTTTGTTGAGCTCCACGTTCATCAGATCAAGATCATTCCACTGGCCTTGCAGTGGTGGCCTTTGTAGTGGACTGAGACACGTTTGCCCACTCCCTTGTAAACGCATACATGTGACTCAGCTTTGCTCTCCATAGGGCTCAATACTTGTCAACTATCAGTTGTCAGCTGACCGACCCACCCAAAATCAGGTCCCGACCCACAGTTTGGGAACCGCTGGGTTAGGATTTGGACGATGCTTCAGAAAACTGTTCAGGCCTGCTGAAAATCTTGCCATAGAGATTTAGCTCCACGCTACTGGTAACATCTCCCCCCTCCCATCTCATATGCAACTGCAGTGTATCAAATGCTTTAATATAAAATAATCTTTTAAGAATCTGAGGGGGAAAGCCAGTGCCCTGTCCCGTTCACACTTTGGCGGTACAGACAAGCATGCATGTGATCCACGCTTCTAGAAGCCTACGGAAGCCCTTGCTCCATTTGCCTGCCTTCTAAATCATTTAACAAAAAGAAAATCATGCTCTAAGACATTTGCAGCCACTGATAAAGATAATCTGCTCAAGTATGTCTAAAGTCCAGGGGCCGTCTCCGAAAGCACATGATCCTTAAATCCTGGGTCACAGAGCATTAGAAGCAACATGTGAAGCGGCGGAGATTACAAGCGCTCCCTAGAGAGCGCTAGGGAGCTGTAGAGCAAAGCTTCTAAGTATCCAGATCCCAAAATTACTCATTCAGAGTAATTGCGCCTATCAATTACTTTGAAACCTTAGGTACAATACCTCTAAAACCTTATATACTGTATTACGCCCGTTGTGCAGTAATACATCATACTTAAAGTTTGTGTAGCTATGTCTGAGAGTGCAAAGCGCCTCACATATGATGCTACCTTAAGGCAACCCTTAAGCAGCATTATTATCCCCATACTGCAGATGGGGAAGACTGAGGCCAAGAGAAAGTGCGCTTGCCTGAAGCCCCCACATGAGTTCACAGTGGAGGCTAGATTCAAACTAGTGAAGTTCATCTCTTAGCTACTATACTTCACCAGGTCAGGGGCAGAGCACCTGTTTTGCATGCACAAAGGCTGAGGGTCAACCCCTGCAATTGCTAGTTAAAGAATCTCAAGCAGCAGGGCTGAACAAAACTCTAACCAGAGATGTAAGGGTTGTAAGTAGCATTATTCCCGTACTGCAGAGAGGGAAGACTGAGGCCAAGAGAGAGTGGGGTTGCCAGGGTTCTCTGCTCATCAAAACAGAGAACACTGGATTAGATGGACCAATGGACTGGCATGATCTAAAGCAGATTCATCAGTTCCATGGGATAGAAGATGCTCTGCATCTTTCATTGTATGACCTTGAGAGGAGTGGCCAAGAAAGGTCTTGAGGATATGTAGCCAGTCCAAGCAGACAATATAAGAACAGCCGGAGCAATGGTCTGACTCAGAAGAAAGCAACTTCATGTGTCCATTGCAAATATCTCATGCACATTCTTACCGCTGCCTCTCTCAGCAGAAGCAGCCCTACCACTGAGGAAAGACAATTGTCAAGTGGGGATTTAGTTATTTGACCCATGGGGTTTATCCATTAGGATATTTCCCAGCAAAATGCAAGAATGTTACTGGTCACTACACTGGTTAGAAGTTGATAGGTGCTACACCTGTCCCAAAAGGTACGCACACCATGTTCTAATAATGCCAAGGAAATTGGAGAATGGGAAAAATTCCATTCGCGTTAACATATGCTCTTGTTTGCCAAGATTTTTATCTATCCAACACTGCCATTTCTACAATGGTTATGAGCAATGAATAGGTTAGATACTTCATCTGCTTGAATTCCAGACTGTCTCTTCCTTCGTGGGAGGAGGAGAAAGCACTGAGACAGAGAAAAAAATTATATTTGACAACCTGCGGCTTTAGACACAGAGTTCTACCTTCAGAGACAGCTGCACAGATGCTGAGTGAAGGGGCATTAATGCTATGCTAGAAGAAGAGGAAGGCTTTAGGCCAGGATAAAACACAACAACTAAACGTGGCACTGCGAACAAAACCTGCATTCTACAATCCATTGAAGTAACATTCAATATTTTGAAGTTATAGATGTTTTTACTCATAACAGCCAGTCCTTTGCCCAGAGATTGACACAACATCAATTGGATTGGACAAATTTCCGGAGGAAAAATCCATTATGGGTTATGAGGCACAATGTGTAAGTGCAACCTCCTGATTTTAGAAATGGGCTATGTCAGAATGCCGATGCAAGGGAGGGTACCAGGATTCAGGTCTCTTGTTATCTGGTGTGCTCCCTGGGGTTTTTGGTGGGCTGCTGTGAGATACAGGAAGCTGGACAAGATGGGCCTTTGGCCTGATCCAGTGGGGCTGTTCTTATGTTCTTAACTACAATTCCCAGGAAGCCTTGCAGGTCTCTTGTTATCTGGTGTGCTCCCTGGGGCATTTGGTGGGCTGCTGTGAGATACAGGAAGCTGGGCTAGATGGGCCTATGGCCTGACCCAGTGGGGCTGTTCTTATGTTCTTAACTACAATTCCCAGGAAGCCGTGCAGGTCTCTTGTTATCTGGTGTGCTCCCTGGGGCATTTGCTGGGCCGCTGTGAGATACAGGGAGCTGGACTAGATGGGCCTTTGGCCTGATCCAGCAGGGCTCTTCTTATGTCCTTATGTTCAGCTGGCAAGTTTGGGCACCAGGATGCAGGTCTCTTGTTACCTGGTGTGCTCTCTGGGGCATCTGGTGGGCCACTGTGAGATACAGGAAGCTGGACTAGATGGGCCTATGGCCTGATCCAGCAGGGCTGTTCTTATGTTCTTAACTACAATTCCCAGGAAGCCTTGCAGGTCTCTTGTTATCTGGTGTGCTCCCTGGGGCATTTGCTGGGCCGCTGTGAGATACAGGGAGCTGGACTAGATGGGCCTTTGGCCTGATCCAGCAGGGCTCTTCTTATGTCCTTATGTTCAGCTGGCAAGTTTGGGCACCAGGATGCAGGTCTCTTGTTACCTGGTGTGCTCCCTGGGGCATTTGGTGGGCCACTGTGAGATACAGGAAGCTGGACTAGATGGGCCTATGGCCTGATCCAGCAGGGCTGTTCTTATGTTCTTATGATGTCAAAAGATTAGGCTGCCAAAAATATTGCCAGCCCTGGACTGATTGTCCTCTGCTCACCCTTGCAAACACAGTTACTGCAATGTGCCGGAGCGCAGCTTCCGACCCAGCATTAGGGGGCAGCCAGTGGGGATCAGAAAAAGCCACACTTTTGGGATGGAAGGGAAACCTGAAGTGAGATTTGCTGTCTTTGCCAGTTCCCCATAGTCAGCATCACGTTTGTGTCCAGCCAAAGGATTAACCGGGGAAAATGGGCTGTAATTGTTTTTTCAAAATAAACCCCTCCACCTGTGCTGAATCTCCGAGTACTGATTATGTACATCAGAGCAGCCCTGCCCTGATCTGTCCTGACCAAAGGACAATCTAGTCCAGTGATTTTCAACTGGTGTGATGCGGCTTTGGACATTGCTGTCCTCTGAAAGGTCTTCGGGGTGTACTCTGGGAGTCTTGAGCACAGTAGTTGAAAATGGCTGAAAAGCTCTTCCAAGTTCTTTGGCTCTGTTTCTAGGGCAACTGTCACGGTAACAAATTGTGTGTCCCTCTCTCCAATGACAGAGCCCCAGAAGAGTATCCTGGAAGCTGGAAGTTACATCACAGAAGTTGGAGACCATAGAAGTCAGTGTGTCTTGAGAAGAAACACGTGGGATAGTCCACAATCCTGTTTCTCATACTAGCTAGCAGATGCTTTCAGGAAGCCTACGGGTTAGGGCACAAAGGCAAGAGCTTTTCCCTGCTGCTGTTCACCAGCACTGAGATTTCAAAATATACTTAGTTGCTGGCACCAGGTTGATGGGGCAAAATCCTGCACTGGGAACTCATCCTGCACTTGTCCCAGACACCCTGGGCAGGTATAGCTGCCATCAGTCTTGAGGGTTAAGGGATCAGCTGGGTCAGGTGGACCTCCTGATGGGCCCTTGGACAATGCCCCCGCGGGCTGATCTCTGAACATGCCTGGCTACCTGCCATCGTGGCTCCTAGCTATCAGTAGGACCCATTCTATATGGACAGTTCAAGGCATCTAAATCGGTGGCCATCACCACTTCTTCTGGAAGCGAGGATGTTAAATCTGGGAAGATTTGTTTTGGGGAAACCTGAGCCGGCCATCCGTTCTCACACGACTCTGTACCTCCAGAATACAGGAAGACCTTTCCCAGCCGCCAAAGTGACAGAAATAAAAGTCTGCCAGAAAAGGGAAGGGGGACAGATCTTGCATTTTAAACGTGCCAAC
This sequence comes from Tiliqua scincoides, assembly GCF_035046505.1. Lineage (NCBI taxonomy): Eukaryota > Metazoa > Chordata > Lepidosauria > Squamata > Scincidae > Tiliqua > Tiliqua scincoides. Next base: position 56,552,535 of record NC_089828.1, read on the forward strand.
GAGGGAGCTCAACGAAGCACAAGGACTTGGCCAGGTTTCCTGTTAAGTGCTTACATATTAACAACATCCGTGCTCCCCGATGATACATCTGCTTGCTTGGGTGGCAGAGAAGGGGGGGGAGGGAGGGAGGGAAGCAGAGAAATGTTAACACTAAAATAAATGCAGTCACGTTAGTAGAAACGTGGAGGCCTGTGTCAGCGGCGGGAGGGGGTCAGAGGATGCTGAGGAAACAGTGGCCATGATCAAGAAGCATAAAACAGAATATTCTCCATGCAGCATAAAAAGGGGGAATTCCTCTCTTTATAATTTGCAGCCTCCCAACAGAGAACACAAGCAAGAGTTCCATTTCCGCAGATGGGGGAGGCATGCCTCTGATAGTTCACAAATGAAAAAAAGAGATACACACCATATTATTCCATACAAAGAGAGGCAGGCTGAGTATCTCCCCTTCCTCACACACTATGAACACATTTTTAGAGGTTCTAATCTGTTCACCTTGTTCATTTACCATACAACAGCCTATCTAGGTTTTTCCAGGCCATGGTGAGGAAGTAGGGGGCTTAATCAGTGGCGTAGCTGGAGGGGGGGCGGAGCAGCCAGTCTGGCAGGGAGCGGGCAAGCGACCCCTCCCTTCGGAGCCAATCCCGATGGCTCTGTTTTGCTCCGCCCACCGGGAACGGCTCCGAAGGGAGGGGCCGCTTATGCGCCCCGCTGAACCTCCCTGCCAGCCTGAGTGCTCTGCCCCCCCTCCAGCTATGCCACTGGGCTTAGTCCATCACAGGTCCAGTCTTAGCAGCTGTGGGGCCCAATTGGAAACATTTTTTGCGGGGCCCACAGCCCAGATCTGTAGAACAGTGTTTCTCAAACTGTGGGTCGGGACCCACTAGGTGGGTCATGAGCCAATTTCAGGTGGGTCCCCATTCATTTCAATATTTCATTTTTAATATATTAGACTTCACATATTGGATGTTCTCCCTACCACAACCTTATAAGGTGAGTACTGCAACTGAAACAGAGTGGCTTGCCTAAAAGCACTTACTGTATTTCTTTTAATTAACATAAAATTTGTCAGATCCCCTAAAGCAGTGTTTCTCAAACTGTGGGTCAGGGCCCACTAGGTGGGTCACGAGTCAATTTCAGGTGGAACCCCATTCATTTCAATAGTTTATTTTTAATATATTAGACTTGATGCTACCATGGTATGTGCCTGCATTTGGGGAAATGTTACAGACCTGTACTTTAACAGGCTACTATATATATGCTTTAAACAATGACAGTAAATGGGACTTACTCTGGGTAAGTGTGGGTAGGATTGCAGCCTAGGATTGCTAAAACTTTTCCTGCTTGATGATGACATTTCTGGTCATGACATCACTTCCGGTGGGCCCTGACAGATTCTCATTCTGAAAAGTGGGTCCCAGTGCTGAATGTGTGAGAACCACTGTGAAATGTATTATCAAATCATGGCTGGGTAGACCATTGAGGAACAAAAAAACCATGAAAAAGTCCCCAGCCAGGCACGTTAATGCCTGATGCTGATGCTGGAGAAGGCAAGGGGTTCACAAAACAAATTGAAGGATCAGGATGCTATTGGGGTGTTCCTGTTTTTGTTTGCAAAAGGCTGGAAGGAAAAAAAAGCAAGAGCGTTTGTGTCTGCTGAATGCAGGAAAAAAAATAGCTCCATGCTTGACAGGGCACTGCAAGACTGAGCATCTTTTCCTGTGCATTCCAGCAGGCGAGGAACATCTCTCCACCATCCCTGTACGATGTTTGGATTCTAAACAAGCCCCCTTCGAGGATTCCACAGCATTTCGTGGCTGTCAGCAGCCTTGACCGGAATTGCTCACAGTCAGCGAGAGTTTCGGCAATTTGATGAGAGCAGCAGTTGCGTGCGGCAAATGGCTAACCCAGGCGCAGCTGCTTACTGAGGCAGAAAGCATGCGCCAAGCAGGGTGAGCATGGCAGACCAACATGCTGCTCAGAGGCAATCCCAAACCACCTTCATGCATCCAGAGAGTTCAGGTGAAGATAAGCAGCTAAGGTCCTGCAATGGTTTTTCCTGCCAGCTGAGGTTAGGCAAAGCCTCCTCTGCAGTGTGGGAAACAGATATCTAAAGCAGGGGTCTCTAAACCTTTCAACCAAAGGGCTGCATCAAATATCTGGCACAGGGTCGAGGTCCAGAAAAAAAATTAAACACAAAATTTAAAGAAATACATTAGAGATGGAACATGAATGAATGAATGAATGAATGAATGAATGAATGGGCTCAAATGTCCAGGATTTCTCCAAGCACCAACACAGCCCAAGAAATAAAACACACACTTAAATGGAACCCTATTCCTCCACCCCACAAGCACAACTCTGGTTGTGATTGGTCAGCTGGGCCAGAGGCTCTCAGGGGATCAGAGCCAGACAGAGGCTCTTCGTGGGCCGTATCTGGCCCCCGGGCCAGGGTTTGGAGACCCCTGATCTAAAGGCAAAAACCTGCTCCTGGAAATAAGCCTGAAAGCAAACTGGTAACCAATCACAGGCTAACTGCTCCAGAGTCAGGACCGGCCCAAGCTCTGCTGGGACTGGAAGTGGGGTGCCAAATGCCCCCCCCCCCACTCGATAGACTTGGGTCTCTCCTCTTCTCCACACCCCATCTTCCCCTCCTTTCCCTCCTTCCTTTTTAAAAAGTTATTTAACCTTTATTAAAATTCATGCATTTCAAGCAGCTAACAAATGCCAGAGGAGAGATAACTGCCCCCCCCATTTCCAAAAACAAATCTCAGAGTAATCTTATGCATGCATACAAATGCATCCTTCATGAAGGGCGTGGATGCAGTGGCGGGCAGGGAACGCCATGGGAAGAGGAGGTCGGCAGTGGCTGATATCACTGCCTCATTCCACCTCAAGGACGGGCCAGAGCTAACCAGAGTTAGGTGCTCTACCCAGTGGTCTCACTAGGGTTTGCATTACCCAGTGTGGGGGCCCAGTGTATCATCCACCTGATGAACTTCCTCCAAGGCAGTGGGCTAAGGCATGGGTAGGGTCGGTGGCTTAGCTGGAGGGGGGACAGAGCACTCAGCCGGGCAGGGAAGTAGGCGAGCGGCCCCTCTCTTTGGAGCCATTCCCGGCCGGGGGGGGGCAAAACAGAGCCATACAGCTCCGTTCCCCCCTGGCCTGGACTGGCTCCTAAGAGAGGGGCTGCTGGCCCACCTCCCTCCAAGGCTGAGTGCTCCGCCTCCCCTCCAGCTACGCCACTGGGTAGGGTGATGCACCACCAACCCACCCTGCTGTTTTTTGGGGCTATAACTTTTGACGGAATAGAGGTATCTCAACACGGTTTGTTTAATTGCGCTCTGCATGAACACGCGCATTAAATGATATACAACATGATAGTATTAATCGAAAATAACGAGATTTTAAAAATTTTGGCCAGTCATACTGTCACCCCCGTAGTGCGCGTCACCTGGTGCATCCCGCGCCCCTCTAGTAACGCCACTGGCTCCACCTGACCAGTCCCAGGTCAAAATAGTCTCTCAGCCATGGGAAAAGTTTAAGAAGCCCCTTCTCTAAGTTTCTCCTCTTTCAAAAACAACAACAACAACAAAACTCAGGTGCAAACTCTCTACAACCACAGCCACCAATTTGCAAAGGGCACACTCACTGCCTGCACCATTTACCCTGAACATGACGGCTCTGTTATGTGCATTCACCAATCTGAAGGATCATCTCCCTGCTGGCACCGTGGCTGCCATCAACAGACACTTCCCCAGAAAATAGAGGAAGGCGCTTCACTGCGGTCCCAACATCACAGCCTGCCATGAATGGGTTTTGTTTCCTGGTCTGGACTGTCATCTTTTTGCTACCAACAGCTGCTGTTGCATGAAGGGAGTTTTCTGTCATTTTCTGCCTTTCAGCACCCAAAGTCTCAGCCGTTTGATTTCCAAAGTCGATTGTTCTTTGTTAACATCTCACTCCTTTGCTTACTAGAAATGTGTCTGGCTTGGAGCACTCACAATCCTGGAGGATTTCTCTATTTAAAGAAAGAAGCAGGACTGGTGTTTTCTCATTAGTGTCTTAAGGCACAGTCCTAACCAGGTCTACTCAGAAGTAAGTCCTATTTTGTTCAATGGGGCTTACTCTCAGGGAAGTGTGGTTAGGATTGCAGCCTCAGATGCCAAAAACCAGGAAAGACCTCAGTCTTGGCTTCTGTATAGTAAGTAAATAGGCACGGAAAATAGGCTGAATCTGGGCTCACTACTTGCTCCCCAAAACAGCTCTCAATCCAAAGGATCCCCCTTTTTTAAACCAGTGATTTTCAATCTTTGTTCTTCTCATGGCACACAGACCTCTATGGTCTTCGCTTCGTGTGATCTCACTTCCGGGGTTCTCAAGGAGCAGGTTCTCACTTCCGGGGTTCTCACGGTTCTCATAAGAGCAGGTTCTCTTATGGGTTATCCACCGGTGCAGAGACAAGCAATTCATTACTACAGACAGCTGCTCTAGAAACAGAGCTGCAGAACCCAGATGGGTTTTTCAGTCATTTTCAACCACTGTGCTCTATTTAATTAATTTTTTATTAACAGTATTTATATACCGCTTTTCAACTCAAAGTTCACAAAGCAGTTTACAGAGAAAAATCAAATAACTAAATGGCTCCCTGTCCCAAAAGGGCTCACAATCTAAAAAGATGCAAAAGAATACCAGCAGACAGCCACTAGAACAGACACTGCTGGGGTGAGGTGGGCCAGTTACTCTCCCCCTGCTAAAAAAAGGAGCACCCACTTGAAAAAAGTGCCTCTTATCCAATTAGCAGGGGTTAAATGCTCTAAATGCCCACGGCACACCTGCGGATTTTTTGTGGCACACCAACACGCTGAAAGTCACTGTAACACTTTACGGCCATCTTGCAGTCGAGGACAGACACAGGCAAAGGGCTCACGGTGTGGAAAGAGGCCTTGGCAAGAAGACCCCCACTATGTTAGTGGGGAACACCCCCTGCTCTTAGATCAATCACTTTGGAAAGGAAAAGGAACCAGGAGCTCTTTGCCTGTGTCTCAAAACTGACTGGCTGGTGTCCATAAAGAGGAAAGCGCTTTGCCAGAGCCACGTGGGAAAGGACAGGGATGAAACAGTCCTTTGTGTGGGTCTCACAAGCCCCTCCGGTTGCGGCGACGGCAAAGGGCTCCTCCACCAGTCCTGCCCAGCAGGAAGAGATGTTTCGGCACAGCTCCCCACTACAGATTTCCAGCCTTTCCTATACCAGTGTGACTCTCGTGGCTTTCCTCCCATGTGAGATGAGAAGCCATGCTCAAGTTGGAATGATTCAATTTCTCCATGCAGAAAAATTGGTGGAGGCTGAGCAATTCCAGCAAGTAGCCATTAAGACAATTAAAACGGGTATTTTTATCCCTAAAGGGATCTAAATGCGCAAAGAAATGTTTGGTTGAGGCAAGCCCAAACAAGATTCACCTCAAGATAGTCAGCTGTGGTAAATTCCGAGCATGCGGTACGCCACCACTTCCTACCCAGAGGTACAGAAAAAGGGGAAGACGTCGCCTCGTGTCGACTCACCTCCAAGGGTCACGTTTACCAAGTGTGAGGTGAACAGTGAAATCTTTTGCCTCTAAGGCACCTCTGGAAGTGACCACAGCCCTGAAGGCCTGCTAGCCACATGACCATCCACGTCAGCCAAGCAGTGGTGTGCCCAAACATGGCTAGAGACCCCCTACATGTTGGGAAACAAAACCTCTACATCACAACATGGCAGCCAGGAGTTCCACAGGCCATGCTTTTGCACCCACCACATCATGCCAGGACGGGCTGGCTGCACCTGTTTGATTTCTGACTGGTGACAGAAGTGAAGGAGAAGGGGGGTGAAAAATGGAAGCACTTTAGAGAAAAGGCAACTAAGTGGGGGGGGGGGGACATGACAGAAATTCCTTAAAACTGGACAACAGGTGGAGGAAATGAGAGGTGCTTTTTTCTCTCTCTCTCTCTCATATATAATACTCATGGGTCCCTCAGTAAAAATGATCATCAGGAGATCTGGGACAGAAAAGAGATTTCACATGATGCCTGGTTAACTTATGGAACTCATTGCCACAAGATAAGCTGTTGGCCAGTGGCATAGATGGCTTTACAATGGAATTGGACACATTCACGTAGGAAGAGAAATCTATTCATGGCTTCCATGAAGGCTATAAAAACATATCCAAGTTCAGAGGCAGTTTATCTTTGAATACCAGTGGCTGGGGAGGGCAGGGCTTCTGCTTCCGTGCCCAGCTTGTGGGTTTCCCAAATGCACATGGCTGGCCACTGAGGGAAAGGGAATGTGGGTGTAGGTAGATCTTTGGTTTCATCTAGCAGATGTTTCTTTTGTTATTACTTGCCGTAATAATTAGAAATGGAGCTTCCATGTTCAGAGGCACTCTAGACCTTTGGGTATCAGATGCTGGTGACACACAGTGGAGGATGGTTGGCGACTTCCTGCCCTGCTTGTGGCCTTCTGGGAGTCCTCTAGATGGGTCGCCGGTCTGATCCACCACAGCTCTCCCTAACTTCAAAACAATGCCTGTGATTACTCCAAAATGAGGGAGGTTCTGCCCCTGGCTGTAGGCTGAGGAAGGCAACGATGTAATGAGTGAAGCTTGTTGGTCAGGTACATAAAATGGGCACCTACTTTTCCCATTTCACAGACTGGAAAACTGAGGCAAAGAAACTGAACAAACAGCAAATCCATTCAAGAGGCTGGTTATAAAACTCCCTATTGAAAAACATAAATAAGTCTTGCATTCAGGCTTATTCCAGGCCAAAGTGGCGACCAGATTTTCTGTTCCCCTTTTCGGCTGTGTTTTTCCTGCTCGCTCTGATGCCCCTTCCTTCTTGTCCGCCCAGCTGCAGAACTGGCAGAGCTCTGAATCAGTTTGCCCAGTCGGCTCGAAGAAGCAACTGGGCAGGCCAGGAGGGGGGGGGGGGAATCATGGTGACACCCACGTCTCCTTCAGGGCAATGGTGACCCACTTCCTCCTCCAGTGCTACTTCCAGAAAAGAACATGGTGGTGGTGTCACTGGGGAAACAAGCAGCTGAGGGCCACGGCAGGGACAGTGGACAGTAGAGTGCCACCTCTGCTGCCTCTTTCACCCCTACCAGCCTCTTTCTTTGCAGAACTGGCTGGGTAGGCAAGGAGATGGTGGAGGCAGACTGATCAGGACAGTAGGGCCATGGCCTCTTGTTGCCACTTATGATGGGGCATCAGGGGAAGAGGGGATGCTGGTGCCCCAACTCCTCTGTCTTGGCTCACTCAGGAACGCATGGGGTGCTCCACCAGTGCCACGTCCTCGTGGGTAGTGCCATGAATATGTACAGTTTAGGCCTAGTAGCATTGCAAAGCCTGAACCAAAGTAACCCAGGAACACAGAAGGGGCTTGCAGTCCTAGCTGCTAAGAATTTACAACTCAATGGAAGGTGATAATGTAGCACCCAGGCAGCCAGAAAGACGCTCATCAAGGATGGAATGCAGCTGTAGATCTCCAGGGGGGAGGGAAGAGCTGAGAGGGCGAGCATCCAGCCCCACTTCCTTAGGACAAGGTCTTTTGGTCTTTGTCTCTTGGTAAGATAGGTGGTGGGTGCACATCCTGCCTCGCCAGGACCATGTGGCCTCTTAGGTAACTGACCTGAGGATCTACAAAAGAAGCTGACCCAGGTGAGAGTTAGAGAATAATAGAGTTAGCCAGTTAGCTCTATTATTTTATGCTGATATGTTTCCTAGAAGTTTTTATGCCTCTAGCATTTGCTGCCTTTTGTAACTTTTTGTAACCCTATGTGCTTAATAAAGTAAAAATTCTTTTACCATGTTGGTTCGTTGTCTGTTGGGGACAAAGGTTCAGAATCCTGCCTAGCCGTTCAGCAAGCTACCAAAAATCCTCATTGTGGACTAGTAACTTGAGGACTGAGACTTTAAGTAAAGAAAGTGCTCAGTGCCTACAAGGGATATAGTTAAGCCTAGAGGGTCTCAGTGTCCCTGGGCTGAGACACTGGCTCTTACAGGGTGGTGGCAGTACTACCAAACAGGGATCTTTGAGGGCTCTAGGGTTCAGAACCAACAACTCTGACCACCCCAAAACCCTGGAAGTGTGAGACCAAGTATACGACAGGTAGGATGGCCCTGCAGCCAGGATTTGTGCTGGGAAACACCTGTGCAACTGGGTGTTCTAGATCCACAATTCCCACCTTCTTTCTGCAAGGTGGCAGCTGACATTTATGAGAAAGCACATATCCGTGGGACCAGGCGGCTAGCTGGCTGGCTGGCTGGCTGGCTGGCGACCTGGGTGTGACGGGACACAGGCAATCTCTGGAATGCCACTGGACAGTGAGGATGAGAGATGTGTGGCTGGCGCAGCCCTAAAGGGGGGGGGGGAATCGCTCTGCTGAGCTGCAGGCATGACTTTGATTCATCTTCCCAGGAATGCATTAATTAGTCCTCCTCGACAACAGGTTTCAAAACAGGGACGCCTCTGTTCTCAGTGTGTGTCTCATGTCACAGCGCTGGCGGAAAAAGAAAAACGAGGCAGGGATGTCAACCGCCTCTTCCACTCCTGGCGCGGAGCGGGGGGGGAGGGGAGGCGCCACTGGCCCAAGGTGGCTGGATGGTGCTATTTTTAGCAACCCCAAATCAGGTGTGAGCAGCACAAAGCTGTGACAAGCATGCAAACGGGATCACAGGTTGACTCGTGCTAAGCTTTTGTATCCTGCAAAGCCTTGCAGGTGAGTTTTCTTGACATGGATCTTGCCACAATCCTGTAAAATGGGTGGTAATGTTCTCCCCATCTTGCAGCTGGGGAAGACCGATGGTCCAATCCTATCTATAGCGCACTGGTGGAACGCATGCTCTGGGCCGATGGGGCCTGGGAGAAGATGGGTTTGGCAGCAGCAACGCATACCAAATCCCAAACCCCTTCCCTGGCCTGATCCGTCTGCACAGGGCAACGTGGACTTGGGCCAGTGATATCCTTGGTGAAGGTCTGAGCAGTGGCGTTCTTGGCCACTGCCCCACCCAGGGCACACCCCCCCAGAGGTGCTCCCTACCCCCCCCAGAGGTGTTCTCTAAGGGCCAGAGAAGTTGTGCGCAGCCTCCCTAGCCTCAGAACAGCTGAAAACCGGAAGTGTCCATTTTTGGCCTCCAGAAGGCCTTACAAAGGCTTCTGAAGGCCAGGGAGCTTTCTCAACTCTCAGAACACTTCTGGGGAGGCGGCCTTCAAATCACTGCTGACTTAGTGCTGCAGGGGAGTGCTGCTTGGAGAGTGGATGGCAATGTGGCGCCTGGGGCATTTGCACCCCTTGCCCCTCCCAGGTACGCCACTTGGTCTGAGTTTCCTCACAGCAGCTGATGGGGTTTGCTCCAGGCCAGCCACTGCTCTCCTGCAACTGGTATTTAGAGGCTGAACCGGGAGGCACTATGCAGCCATCATCACCACGGGCCACTGATAGACCTCTGCTCTGGTCCTCCATGAATTTCTCCAGACCCCTTTTAAAGCCATCCGAGCCGGTGGCCCAAAATTCATGCTTCACAGACATTCTACTCAGAGATGTCACTCCAAGGAACTCCCTTGGGGAGGGAGCTGAATCCTGAAGAAGGGCAACTCCAGCAATTCTCACCAACATTTTAACAAGACATCCTTCCCCCAAAGGCAAAAACGGCACACACACAGAGAGGGAGCAGGCAATGAGAGGCAGGACCTTCTCTGTGGTGGTGCCACAACTAGGGAATGCCCTCCTGCAAGAGTTGAGAACTGCTCTTCCCCGTCGGCCTTCCACCAGGAACTAAAATCTTTCATCCTTCAATGGTGATGTAGTTTTAGCACGTCTGTTGTTGAGCACTTTCCTTGCTTTATATTATATGCACGGGGTGACACGTTCAACTATTGCAGGAGATGAGAGCGGGGTGGGAGAGAATGGACAAGAAGGTGCCAGGGCCAGCAGACTGTCAAAATCTGCCCCCAGCCCATGATAACTGAGGCCAAGGAATCGAGGACCTTGATGGGGGCAGGTCTGGCAGGAAGGCGGAACAGCCCAGCTGGGGAGAAGAGGACTAGGATGCCTCGTACATCCTCCCTCCCTTGGACTCTTTGTAGCCCTGCCGAGAACTTATAAAAGAATCATGGAAGGGACTACAGGGTCATCTAGTCCAAACCCCTGACTATAGCAGAAAATTCTCCAAAAGTATATCCAGCAAGTGCCTGTCAAGCCTCTCCTTCTGCCCACCCATGTCCCGGCCAGGGGAAGGTCGCCCCAGTGCCTCTTCCCCTGAATCACAGGGGATTCCAGGCCCCAGTGACCCAGATTTTGAAGGTCTTTAAAGACTTTGCCCCATTCGGCCCCTCTCCCAAGGCATTCTCAGCTTAGAAGCCAGCACACAAGAAGTATTTATTTACAGAGGTATAAGATGAATGGGAACTACACAGGCACAGAAGCAAGCACACAGGCTGACTGGGCCAGATTCACTGCAATGTCAGTCCCGCCCCCACAAAACCCAGTCTCGGAAGGTACCCCTCAGTCTCCAAGCCATTTCACAGCAAGCAGAGCTGGTGCGGTCGAGCAGACCAAGAACTGGGTTTGTCAGAGATCTGGATTCCAATTGTGGCACAGCCCACGAAACTTATTGGGTGGCCTAAGTCAAGTTCCTCTGTCAACCGCACCTACCTTGGAGGTTTCTTGTGAACATTCAACGGGGTTGAACCCCATACATGCTGCTGCCGTTAGCACCTTGGAATTCAGCCAAGATACAACTATGATACAATCTGAGCAATTCTACATCTAGACTGGGTAAAATTAGTTGTGGGTCTATTCCAATGTGACTTTTTATAAAACAAGCATCCACTGGGAGGAACCACTGCAAGGAACAAGTCTAGGAAGCCTCATAACAATACCTGCCTTCAGAATCAAGTCATCGGGAGAGGACCACCAAGACAGGAGAGCAGAGACATGGTCAGCGATTCCAGTGCATGGCAGGACCATCCACCCATCAACTCCTCACAGATTGATCCACCCAATTCCCCAGACCACAGAAGCAACAAAAAGCCCAATAGATTTTGGTGCCCGAAGAAAAGATAGTTTTAGATGGGCTCAAAGAACTGGGCTAAGTTACGTACTTCACTTTTAGCAACAAAGTCAACAGTATTCAGAGAGAGCAAAATAGCCGACCAAAATCACACATGGCCTTTCTCCTCCTGAGGCCTTCAGGGCTTGCCTCTTAAAGGGTCATGATCTGGCTAACATGGGGGTAAGGAGATTCATTGGAGGGGGAGCTTGTCAATTTCATGAAGGACTGCCCTCCCTACTTCTCTGCTACAGAGTGAACACAGATTCCTCTGCAATGACCTTACCTGTTTGGTGATGAAAGAGCTGGAAAAGGTGATGGCAGACCAGAAAAATATCCCACAGCTAAGAATAATCTTCCGGTTGAAGCGATCGCCAAGGTAACCAAAAATTGGTGCGGCCACCATGAAGCTACAGATGAAAACTGTAGAAGAAGCAGAGAAAGAAGAGGTCAGCTGAACCATTTGGTCCATGCAGCCTTCTCCACAGGTGTTCCGTTCTGGGGGGGCGTTCCTGGTTCAGCCCTAGTCATCTGTTCTACAGGCAAATTTACAAGTATCTCTGCCTGAGAATCAAACCAAACCCAAACACAGAAACCAGTTTGGGAGGGGGGTTTGATTGTGACCTTCAGCAAAACCGGAAGTGCTTTTCTAAGGCTTGGGGAGGCTGCACACAGGGAGGCACCCCCCAACACTCCAACTTGGCACCCAGGGTAATAACCCCCTGCCCCCCTTTGCTATGCCACTGTTAACTCATATTTCATTTTATGTAATTATTTGATGCTTATATAATACATAGCACCCACATGACTGGACAGTATATTTTTTAAATAAATGAATATGCAAAGAATTGTTTTTCTTTTGTTGGGGGGGAGCAAGGCAGTGGAGTCACTTTCCCAGTCCCTGACGTGCCGAGCCAAAGAGGCTCGCGCTCAGTGGATTAAACAGAATTTGATAGCGTTATGAAGCAAACGGTACCCGATGCCGCTTTTGGAAGTCTGCCTGATCCCAGCTGCCTGATGTCAAGGTGCTCCCTCCCAATCGCTTGTTTCAGTGAATCAGGTCTTATTAGTGAGAATTAGAGCGCCCATCACAAAGATGATGGATTGCCCCCTTCCATTCAACTACTTAATTATGAGTTTCGAGAAGCTGAAGAGGCTGTTAATAAGGAAAAAAATGAATGAGAAAAAATAATTAACTTCCTAACTAGGCTCAAATTTAAACAGATGGGGGAATCGGAGGGCTGAACAAGGAAGACAATCAGATCTATTTTCTCTTGTTTGCAATAATTTGCTGGCTAAAATAGAACATAAGGACATACGAAGAGTTCTGCTGGATCAGGCCATAGGCCCATGTAGTCCAGCTTCCTGTATCTCACAGTGGCCCACCAGATGCCCCAGGGAGCACACCAGGTAACAAGAGACCTGCATCCTGGTGCCCAGACTTGCCAGCTGAACATAAGGACATAAGAAGAGCTCTGCTGGATCAGGCCATAGGCCCATGTAGTCCAGCTTCCTGTATCTCACAGTGGCCCACCAAATGCCCCAGGGAGCGCACCAGATAACAAGAGACCTCATCCTGGTGCCCTCCCTTGCATTGACATTCTGACATAGCCCATTTCTAAAATCAGGAGGTTGCACATACACATCCTGGCTTGTAACCCGTAATGGATTTTTCCTCCAGAAACTGGCTTGAGACCTGTGATGAACTTTTCCTCCATAAATCTGACCAATCCCCTTTTAAAGGCATCTAGGCCAGATGCCATCACCACATCCTGTGGCAAAGAGTTCCACAGATTAACTATACGCTGAGTAAAGAAATATTTTCTTTTGTCTGTCCTAACTCTCCCAACACAGACATTCCGTTTTGCTGTGCAACACACACACACACACACACATCAATATTTTCCTTATATTTGAAAACCATGCTTTAAAAACAAGAAGCAATAATTAGAATATGGAAGTTGACGCGTGACAGGGTAGAAGCAGCTAAAAGGGTTCACAGAAGGGGAACAAGGAGAGACATCAGAGTCAAACAGAGTGTAAAAAAGGCAGTAAAAAAGAGAGATGACAAAACCCAGAGGACAGAATAATGAGGCCACAGCATGCCACAGCGATACATTTAAAGATGTCACCAATTACGTGCGACATCAAATCGCAGACTGACTCATAAACAAATTCAGAAGGCGATCGCCGGCCCTTTGCACGCCAGCTTGCCTTGAACCCGTGAGCAGGTTCAGATACGATGGTGAAGTTGCCAAGGCAGCCACCAATCCTTTTCAGCTGGTTTATCTCCAGGCGTAACTCAATACAGGTGACTTATAGCTACATGCGAAAGGTTGGCGACGCAAAAGGCAAATGCCAAGTGACATCCAAGTCCCCTGAGGAAGGCTCCTTGAGGACAGTTCCAGTTGCCATCCTCTGGGCTCTCCAGTCAGATGGGGGTGCACCTGTTTTGCACGTGGAAGTTCTCAGGTGAATCACCTGCAACTGCAGGTAGAACTGGGAAAGACCCTCTCCTTAAGACCTCATGGGGCTACTGTCAGAGTAGATGATACTGGGATAAACAAATCCATGGTTCTTTCTAAGGCAACTTCATGCGCCAGCCAAGGGAATTTGGAGGTAGAAGCAGCTGCGGTATTGCTTTTGAAGACTTTCTCAAGCCAAATAGTCATCTTTGCATTCATTTTGTAGACTTCTGCAAGTCTGGTCCAACAAGAAGCTGGCAGAACATACCAAGATCCAGGTCTACAGAGCTTGCATCCTGAGTACACTTCTGTACTGCAGCAAGTCATGGACTCTCTGCTCACAACAGGAGAGGAAACTGAACGCTTTCCACATGCGCTGCCTCCAACGCATTCTCAGCATCACCTGGCAGGACAAAGTTCCAAACAACATAGTCCTGGAACGTGCTGGAATCCCTAGCATGTATTCACTGCTGAAACAGAGACGCCTGCGTTGGCTCAGTCATGTCGTGAGAATGGATGATGGCCGGATCCCAAAGGATCTCCTCTATGGAGAACTCGTGCAAGGAAAGCGCCCTACAGGTAGACCACAGCTGCGATACAAGGACATCTGCAAGAGGGATCTGAAGGCCTTAGGGATCGACCTCAACAAGTGGGAAACCCTGGCCTCTGAGCGGCCCGCTTGGAGGCAGGCTGTGCAGCATGGCCTTTCCCAGTTTGAAGAGACACTCTGCCAGCAGTCTGAGGCTAAGAGGCAAAGAAGGAAGGCCCATAGCCAGGGAGACAGACCAGGGACAGACTGCACTTGCTCCCGATGTGGAAGGGATTGTCACTCCCGGATTGGCCTTTTCAGCCACACTAGACGCTGTGCCAGAACCACCTTTCAGAGCGCAATACCAGAGTCTTTCGAGACTGAAGGTTGCCAATACAAGCTGCATGCACAAAAGTTTGATCTCATTCTGTACGACAGATGGTGGCATAGCAGGGGGGCGGAGCAGCCAGTCTGGCGGGCAAGCAGCCCGTCCCTTCAGAGCCATTCCCAGCGGGGGGAGCAAAACAGAGCCTTTCGGACGGGCCGCTTGCCCACCAGACTGGCTGCTCCGCGCCCCTCCTGCTATGCCACCGACGACAGAGTTGGTTTCTGAGTGTTTTCTTAAAGCTCACATCTGAACAGCACAGGACCTATATTCTGAATTGTTTTAGTCTAGGCCTAAAAACATTTTTATTTACATTCGCTTTAGGGGAGTGAGTAAGGGTGGAACATTCCGGGTTGTCTTCTATGTAAGCTGTTTTCTTATTGCGTATTCAAGTATTTTTAGCTGGTTGTGTATTTTTTTGACCTGTCACCACCTATGTGTTTTTAGAATCATTATACCACTGCTGTGTTGGTTTAAATAATCTAGACCAGGGGTGTCAAACATAAAGCTCACGGGATGAATGTGGCCCCGGAAGCAATTTATCTGGCCCCCCAACATTATCACACTGGCTCTCCCAGTGTGATAATTGGGGCTCTCTCGGAACTTTAAATTATGAACAAAATTTGCATGTTTTCTCTTCTGCCATTTGTAGCTCATGAGTTTATACGTGAGCACGAAGTGCTTTGTTTCTGGTCCTCGTCTGCTTAATGATGTCACTTTCTGCTTAATGATGTCACTTCCGGCTCTCAGCAGGTAGCAAGAATGCTCACTTCGGCTCTCTGTATGAAATGAGCTTGACACCCCGATCTAGATTTCAACGGTTCTTTTTAATCATTCTATGCTGCGTTTTATGCATTAAGTTTTGTAAGCCACCTTGAGCTCTTGGAAAAGGGGGGTATAAATGTTTCAAATAAATAAATAAATAAATAGTCTCTGATTTCCATTTACTTCTCAATGCCTCTGCCTTCACTAGATCATCAGTCACTTCATTTACCTCTTGACAGGGCCACCTCTGCATTATATGCATTATATAAGCCCAAACAATTATTGTTTTTTCCTCCGAAAATAATCACACAAAAGCCATTTTTTAACATCTCCCCAACGCTTACAGCAGTGCCAAATTCTGTTACTGGAATGAACGTGAAATAACTGCGCATTCTTCCCCCAGCTCCCGTTCTTCCTGCCCCCACATCCTTCCTCTTCCTCTGTTGTCCGCTGTGTCACAATTTCTAGATTGTGAGCCCCTTGGGGCAGGGATCTGCTGTCTTACCCTCCATAAAGCACCATGTACATTCACAACAACGACAGAGAACAATCACATCGTGCAGGCAGCCATTGGAGTGGCCAAAAGGAGACAAGACCCCATTTTTAAAAGATGCCAACTCTGTGATTTTGGAGGAAGCAAAGCACCAGCTATAAAGGAGAGGTGGATAAAACCCCATTTTTAAAAGATGCCAACTCTGTGATTTTGGAGGAAGCAAAGCACCAGCTATAAAGGAGAGGTGGATAAAACTAAACAGGAAAAAAAAGCACGCACACACCCTCTTCCCATCCAAGGTTGCCCAAAGAAGTAGATTTGGGGAGATATTTTGGAATTAAACATGCATTTTTATTTTTTTTGGCATTGCCACCCATGTGGTGAAAAAACAGGAAAGGTTTAATTATCTAGACAGGATGGATGGCTCTGGGTCTATTTCTGCTTTTTGGCTGTCTGGCCTGCCCTAGTACAGGTGGGCTAATTCCACTCTCTCAAATTTTCTCTGCTCTTTTTTGTCTCTGGATGGAATTTTCTCCCTTTAAAAAAAAAAAAAATAGCACAAGGAGGAAAAACAGGCTCCAGGCTCCGCAGCTTTCTTCTTTCACGCACCGCCACCCATGAGCGCCTGCTCAGTTATTCTGCCCCGGGAGCTGCCATTCAACCGGCAACTGGGCCGCATCAGGACATTTAAAGTGCCACCGAGCTGCATGGCAGAAAAAAAAAAACACACGGCCAGACACACAGAGAAAACACCACAAACATGTGCCTTGTTTTGTGCAGGTAGGTAAAGAGAGGGGCAATAACAGCTTTTAAAATTTTTAGTTGTTTCTAAAGACTTCTCATGATGTCAGGTTCCACCTGTGGGAAATCCAAGCCAGTGGCATAGCTAAGGGGGGCAGGATCCATTGCCCCGGGTACCACACTTTGAGAGGGTGTCTTTTGGAGGCATCCCTGAGCCTCAGAAGGCCTCCTGGAGGCCTTAGAAAGGCTCTTCTGGTTTTCTCTCTAGGAGACCTTCAGAGGCCCAGGGGGTGTATGTATGGGGGCTGTTAAAAATTTATGGTGCTGGGTGCCAGATGCCTTAGGTATGCCACTGATCCATGAATGCGCTTGAAACTGCCCTCCAACGTTGTTTGAATTTGAAGATGCTCCCTCATGACTGATTGCCTGAACCAAGCCTTACCATGGAGAATGAGAGCATGCAAACATCACAGGCATGCACCCCGATTTAGGGCAGCGGTTGGCAAACAGAGCTTTTCAGAAGATTAGCAGTGATCAACTGCACTGACAGCCAGGCTGCCCCATCTGCCATTACTGATGAGATCATCAGCAATGGGCAGGCAAGATCCCTGAACGAAGGCCACTGAGCTGCTGGCAGGACAAGCTGAGCACATGTTTAGTATGTGGAAAGTCATGAGTTCAATCTACAGCATCTCCGACTGTGAATGGCTCGTAGCTACGATGAGGAAAGGCCCCCCTGACTGGGAGCTGCTGCTAGTCAGGCAATATTGAGTTAAATGGATCAAGAGTGTGACCCTGTAGAAGGCAGCCTTTGATGCACAAGGAAGGGCCCGGGATGCATGAATTGCATGCAGAAGATCCCAGAATAAGGATCACAGACAGTAGAGCTAAGAACAGCTCTGTCAATCAGACTGGAAAATGACCCACCATACGGGCTGACCTGGTATAAGGCCACAGAACAAGTTCATATAACAACCCCTGGGAGCTTCGAAAAGGATATCCTCCACTTCTGTGTTCCTCTTTAGCCAGCATGAGTAATTGCACCAAAGGGAACTTCTGGGAAATGCACTCCTCTAAGGGGTGAAAAAGAGCAGACGAAAATAGCAAGAAACTCATCCCCACAGCAGTTAACCCTCAATCTTCAAAAGGCATTCCTACACTCCAGAGCGCGACTGCCTTGTGGGATCAAAGGCTCATCGACCCAAGCTCATAAACACACATTCACAAGGAAGGGAAGGTGGTAGCCGGCCAACCCATTTGTTCCAAACCACCATGGTAATCAGATACCCTGGATTTGACTATGGAGGTTCCACTTTAGTCCACAATGGCCAATTGCTTTGATTCTGCAACCAGACTAGTAGGCCCTTTCTGCTAGGGGCAGACCTTTCTAGGAGTAAGGGGAGGATTACGTGCAAAATGGGTTTACCTCACCTACACGCTGAGGTTCTTGAGGTGACTTCCGCTAGATTTAATATATAATAAAACAGATGAGAGTCCTTCTCTGAACAGGACTTCCTTACGAAGGCACCTCTTGCAGCTCCAGGTGACAAATATCAGAAACACAGTGTGGGAACTGGAACTGGGACTGGGGGGGAGGTATTTACAAGTCTTCTCCCACTCCCCAGATGTTGCAAGTTATAGGCAGGACTACCTGGAAGAGTCTCCACTTTGGGTCACTCCTGGGTGGAGGCAGGGTTGGATATTTCCAGATGGGCAAGGACAATGAGGAAGAGGCCGCAGCAAGGCTTTCACCTCACCCCCTCCTTCCTCCTGTGGCACCAGAGGGCTGCCACGGCCCCAATCTTCTTCCAGCGTGTGCAACCGGATCAGGGCACTGATGAGACTGCCAACTGGGGAAACTTCATAAGAAGAGCCTGGCTGGATCAGGCCACAGGCCCATCTAGTCCAGCTTCCTGTATTTCAGTGGCCCACCAGATGCCTCAGGGAGTACTTAAGACAACCTGCAACCTGGCACCACTCCCTTGCATCTGGTATTCTGAGATAGCCTACTTCTAAAAACCAGGAGGTTGCACTTACCCATCATGGCTTGAGACCTGTGATGAACTTTTCCTCCATAAATCTGACCAATCCCTCTTTAAAGGCATCTAGGCCAGATGCCATCACCACATCCTGTGGCTGTGGCAAGGAGTTCCACAGACTAATTACATGCTGGAAAAAAGTCTTTCATCTGTTCCGACTCTCCTGACACTCAATTTTAGTAGCTGCCCCCTGGTTCTGGAGTTCTTCGACAGCAGTGGGCTGAAGAGGGCAGTGGACAGATTGGGGGGGGGGTTCTTATCAGTTTGCTGCCCCCACCAAAGTACTGCTTGAAGTGAGCCCTTTGTTCACAGTTGGACCTGCCCTATTGGAGGCATTCTGGCCCACCGCCACTAGCTAAGAGGGAGCCATGGCGGGTATAGGGCTCTGGGTTCTAAGCCTGCAGATCACATGAAGGAGTGCCACTTCTCTGGTAGGGAGCCATGATCATATTGTCTGAACCAGCTACCAAGTCCTTGTATTTCTGGAAGTAGCTGTTTTTTTGGGGGGGCCATTCAAATGGCATTCCCCTCTTATGGTTATCTTCCTCCCCTGCCCTAAAATAAATTACACGCTTCCTGCCAACTATGGAGCTCCAGGAAAGCTGCCCTGGCTGCCTTTGGGGAAAAGTGAAGGGATTAAAAAAACTGAATAAATAAAAGTGCTATGGAATGAGGAGGGGAGGGAAGGGGCTCCATGAATGGAATATCTTTGGAACATGGTCTGGCTGTGGCTTGGCTGACCCAAGCCCCTGCCACGAGGTAGGGCCGTCAGGAAACACACAAGGGAGAACGGGACCCTTGAGTGACGTCACTTGTGTCCATTTCTCCCCACAGAATAAGAGGAAGCAGGTTGCCCAGGGGGCTTCCTGCAACTTCAGGAAGCTTGGAAAGAATTTCACTTGGATGCTGCAATCGTGCACATTTGTGACCTTTTCCATCCCATGCACTTTTGCAAGCGCATGTCAGAGAAGAAGCGGTCTCCCAGCTGCAGGGAGAAGGAGCGGTCTCCTCCTAGCACTTAGTGGAAGGAATGTATGACTGTAGTTAAAATGCACACAGGAAAATGCATGCAGGAAAATGTCTCTCCAGCCTGTCCCCGCCCCCCTCTGCAGAGGTTAATTTAAACCTCTGAAAAATGCCTGAACATGTTTCATCGAGCTGGGCCAGGTCTAGCCTTGGCCAATTCTCATTCCTTATGAGTTGGAGAGGCATTTGCCAAGCAAAATTGGAATTCCGGGGGTGGGGGCTGCTGTCGCACATCTTGTGAGCTCTCACACAGACCGCGCATGGAATACGAAAAGGCCCTGCCTTGGTTCCCTGTTCCTGCCGGTCGCCAGGGTTTTTGTCACTATAGCTGGCCGGTTGGACATCATGGTAAACTGCGATTAGAGAAAACTGGGAAGTGGGACAGGAATCCATGTCAGATGGAGGAGAGCAAGACAGGAAGTGGGGGCCATTCTGGGGCACATCCCTGAGCCAGTTAGAGTTTGTGACATTGAACCGAGCCAGTGTCCACTGCCAGGTGGTCTGCTGGGAAAAGTGGGCATGAACCAGGTTTGGTCAGAGTGCAGAAATCCCACCAATTAAGAGGGAAGACTTCTTGATGGGCAACCTTCACTCTGTTCCTGAATGGTTTGACCAAAAGCAGACCCTTCCCAACAGTACTGACACGTCACCCAAGAAGAAGAAGAAGAAAAAAGCCCGTCCCTATTATTTTCAGCACACCCTGTGCTCGGAGGCAGAAAGAAATCAAGCCATTTGGCATTCAGGACAATGCAACAGGGCCCCACGGCAGCACAAAGCCTCTCTTCCATTGACGCCACCCATCATCTCAGAGTCACTCATTTCACATGCAGGTCCTGACTCAAGATCATTACAGCTTCTAAATGGGAATCAGTCCGTTCTTATCAACCCAAACCCTGTTGTAAAGAAAGAGGTGCACATCCAGGAACAAGGAGATCCGTACGAGATCTGATAACTTGGTAAGAGAGGCGTGAGGGACGGAAGGGCAAACCAAAGACAAAGCAGAGATGGCCCACTCATGAGGTCAACTGAGACAGGTTGCTTCAGGCCGCAGTCTGGCTGGGACTGCCTGTTTCTGATCCCATGTCCTAGATTTGCAAAGAGAAGAAGGGAATCGAGGAAGTGGGGAGAAGGGGGTGGTCCCCTGTCAAATCTGCCTCAGTCATGCCTCACAGATGGGCCGGCTCTGCCAAGCAAGTCTCTTGGAGAGCATTAAAGACTAACAGACTGGTTGCAGCAGAAGCTTAAGCAGAGAATTGGCACCAAAATGTCCCTAGGAAGCAAATGCAAAGCAAATTTCTGCGAACAGTCAAGTGAAGCCAAGCAAGTTTCAATCAGACAAGTCGCTTTTCTCAGGGGGTGGCCACACATCCAGCGAGCTGAGCTCATTTCATCGGCGGCAAGCACAGAGGGGCACACAATAGAGCGCTCCCTGTTATTCAGGCAACTCCTGCCATCTAGAGAATTGCCCACGGACAGGATGAGTGTGCAAGATGGTCTTCGGGGGCCCTCATGTGCCTATGCTGGCTTGGATGTGGCGGACGGATGCCATTTCTTGCAGCCTGCATTTGGGAAAGTTCAGGCCGTCTGTTTCAACGTGAGCTCTATGCGTTGGCTTGGCCAAATCCAGCCTCTAGGAAAGAGCACCATCTGGCCCGCATACCTCTAAGCCAAGCCTGGCTGCCAGAAAACTTAAGACTACCCAGAATTCTTTGTGCATAAGCATGGATCAAAGGTAGGCTCCAAGCACGATCAACCTCCACCACTTCAGTGGATGTTTTGGGGGGTGGGGGGTCTTAGATTGCCACCCTGCAGGGTGCACAACGTCCCATCCTAAGAATGATTCAGAAGGGCAGGAAAGGATGATCAAAATGATCAAGAGGCTGTAGAACTTTCCCATGAAGGAAACGCATGTTCTTTACTCAGCGTGTGGTTGGTCTGTGGAACTCTTTGCCACAAGATGTGGTGACGGTGAC
This sequence comes from Tiliqua scincoides, assembly GCF_035046505.1. Lineage (NCBI taxonomy): Eukaryota > Metazoa > Chordata > Lepidosauria > Squamata > Scincidae > Tiliqua > Tiliqua scincoides. The sequence continues at coordinate 56,574,038 of NC_089828.1, forward strand.
TGGCCTGGACGCCTTTAAAAGGGGACTGGACAAGTTCCTGGAGGAAAAATCCATTACAGGGTACAAGCCATGATGTGTATGCGCAACCTCCTGATTTTAGAAATGGGCTATGTCAGAATGCCAGATGCAGGGGAGGGCACCAGAATGAGGTCTCTTGTTATCTGGTGTGCTCCCTGGAGCATTTGGTGGGCCGATGTGAGATACAGGAAGCTGGACTAGATGGGCCTATGGCCTGATCCAGTGGGGCTGTTCTTATGTTCTTATGGCTAAAGTATAGGAAAGGTTTTCCAGTTGGGGGGGGGGGGGAGAGAGGACTAATGGGGAAGACATGGCAGAGGGACATAAAATTGTGCACGGTATGGAGGAACTGGAGACATTTTTCTCCTTTCATCCTAGAACACGGGTTCATCCGATGAAACCACTGAGTGGGAGATTCAGGACAACGATACCCAATTCGTTTATGGAACTCACTGCCACATGATGTGATGGTGGCCTTTCCTTTAGATGGCTTTAAAAAGGAATTAGACACAAGCCTGGAGGAGGAGAGGGCTACCAACAGCTGCCAGCCATAATAACTATATAAGAACACAAAAGCCCTCCTGGATCAGGCCCAGGGCCCATCTAGTCCAGCTTCCTGTATCTCTGGTGGCCCACCAGATGCCCCTGGGAGCACACAAAGGCCACAAGAGACCTGCATCTTGCTGCCACTCCCCTGCATATGGCATTCTATTTACCCTCGCACCCCCTCCCCCAATGAGGATACCAGGCTGCAGCTTGGGTTTAACTTGGGCCACTTTATTAAACACAAGTGACCTATTTTTAAAACATGTAACCTACGGAACACACCTTCCCTCCCTCACCAGTCTGGGGTAGGCAAAAAAACTGTCATCCACAGCCAATTCAGGTGACAGAAAAAATTCTGATCCATCCTTCATGAGGAACGACCACCTAATCTCAGATTTTCCTCATAAGGAAGGTGTCCCAGCCCAGCAATCATTTTGGTCACTCTCTTCTGCTTCCACCATGGTCAGAGGCAGTCTATCTGTGAATTCCAGCAACTTAGGGCCAAGACCGGGGGGGCGGGCAGTGGTGTTTGGGCCCTGGTTGTGGGTTTCCTGGATCACCTGATTGGCCACTAACTGAAGAAAAGAGGGTGCTAAACTACATGGCCTTCAGGTCTCATCCAGCACAGCTCTTTTTAAGTTCTTCTAATAAGAGAGACAATTGACAATTGTTCCCAAACTGCTGGCTGGGAGGATGAGAGACAGTGAGAGAAAAGTCTGCCTGTCTTTCCCTGAGGTGGCTGGTGGGCCACTATGGGAAACAGAATCCTGGACTAGATGGGCCCCCCCCATGGGCCTGATCCAGCAAGGCTCTTATGAATTATGTTCTTATGAACTGTGAAAGGAATTGATCCTCCATGAACAGAGGCAGTCTACCTCTGAATTGCAGATTCTGGGAATATACAACAGGGAGAGCTGTTGCTCTCATGCTCTGCCTATTTGCTTCCTCCAAGCATAATAATAATAATAATAATAATAATACAGGTATTTATATACCGCCTTTCTTGGTCTTTATTCAAGACTTTATTCAAGGCGGTTTACATAGGCAGGCTAATTTAAATCCCCGGAGGGATTTTTACAATTGAAAGAAGGCTCTATCTTTCAAGAGCCACAACAAATTCAGATGTTTCGTTCTGATCTGGCCTCCATCCTGGCCTCCATCCTCCCACGCTCAGAGCAGATGGAATAGCTTGGCTTCAGCTTGTCAGCTGCTTCAAGGTCGCACGGTGCCGGTGGCCTCGAACTGGCGACCTTGTGGATGTTATCTTCAGGCAAATGGAGGCTCTACCCTCTAGACCAGACCTCCTGCCCAGCATCTGATTGCCCCTGTAGGAAACAGGATGATGGACAACATGGGCCCCCTTAGGCCTGATCCAGCCCTTCTGTTGTTCTTCTGTTTGCAGTCAATGCAAGACTGCGGTACTCCGGTCCCACTGGTGACCTACCCACCCTCATCCTCCCTTCCACTGCCCACAGCTACAGGCAAACAAGACCATGTCTTTCTCCCACTGTGCTTTGGTAATTGTTCAGACACCACTGCAGCTTAGCTGAAGCACATTAATACCTGCATGTACAGGCTCACACACAGAGAGAGAAACAAGGATTTAAAAGAAAGCCAACGTACGCTTGCAAGGACATCGCGACCTTGGCTCCAGACACCCCACAGAACTCATACGGAAAGGGCCTTGAAACGACTCTCTTACCTGTCTGTAGCAAGCCAGCTCCACTGTCCTTGACTCCAAAATGCTGCTGAATATCTAGCAAAACACCTGAAAGAGAGAGAGAAAGAAGAAGATTAGTAAAAAAAAAAATCAAACCTTTCAAACGCCTAGTAAACCCCACATGCTCTCAGCTGTCTGCCCCCCATCTACCAGGGACTTGGCCCCACTCGGCTATCTGGTCCCCTGCCTGTTCCTCAAAGAGTTTTTGCCCTGGGGGTTGTGTTGTTTGTGCCTTGCAAATATTTTGTTTGTACGACTTGCTAGCTTTGCTAATCTAAAATAGGTTCCCACACCCCTGCAACCATGGCTATGAGAAACCTCAATGTCTGAGTCAATGGGTGTATGCTTCAGGTCCCTACCGCACATACATGGGAGCGTTTACATACATGTAAAGCTTTGCTCTGAACATCTAGGAGGGGGAAAGAGCTTTAAATAAGGCTGTTTGTATTACTGTATTAGTAGTTAAGACACTTGCATTGCATTTAAGCATTACAATGAAGCGCTTGTTCTATAGACCAGGGGTTCCCAAACATTTTAGCGCCAGGACCCACTTTTTAAAATGACACTCTATCGGGGCCCACCAAGGTTTACCAGACTTTTAAAAAAGGAGGTCTAGAAAGAAATCATTATTTACTTACAAATAATAATAAGCGGAAAAAGAACCTCAGACTTTATCTTTCTCTACTTATCCATGCTTGCTAACTGCAGGAGCTCAGTTCCTTACAGGGCAGTTAGAAGCTATCTTGCAAACTGCAGGAGCTGAGCTCTTTGAAGGGTAATCAACAGCTACAGTACCTGATTTTTGAACAGCCTCAGGACTTGAGGCAATTGGTTATCTGATCTTCCCATCACCTTTTGGCAACCCAGCAAAAAATCAGGTTGCAACCCACCAGTGAGTCCCGACCCACAGTTTGGGAACCAGTACTATAGACAATTATAAAAGACTATTAGCGTCAATGCACAATAGGACATGAAACCAAAGAGTCACCTAAGCTGTTAACATAATCTTTATTCATTACCATTTATTTATCTTGATAGTAATAATTGGGTATTATTATTCTGGAATGTGTCTACCACTTTAAAAAAAATGCTCAAAGAGAATTCCTGCCTGAACAGAAAAGTCTTGGTCAGAGGGCTAGAAGAAGCAGCCGTATGATTCTCCAGTAGAAGGGAGTTCCACTGTCTAGGTGCTACACTGAAGCAGCTCTGTTAAGCCTTATGGCTTAATTTTAAAGCCACAAAGTATCAGCTTCCCAGATTCACACCTTGTTTTTTCTTTCTTTCTAAATTTCCATAGTAACTACAATTGAGAATGCTCAAGAGAGAATTCATGCCGATTTCTGCAAGCAAGCAAGGAGGAGCATTTTGATTGAACATTTTGCCCCTGCAAATCCAGCTTTAGGTACTGATCCATGATCTGTGGCTCACATGGCTGCGCCCACGCTCTCCACTGTCCAAGCATCATTCAATCCAACGCAGGGAGTGGTTCCCAAACTTTAAAAGTGGCACCGGGACCCACTTTTAAAAACGACACACTATCAGGACCCACCTAGGCATACCAGACTTTTAAAAAAGGAGAGGCCATCTAAGTTTATCTTCCTATATACACAGGCTTGCAAACTGTAGGAGCTGAGCTCTTTGCAGGGCAATTAGCAGCTGCAGTATCTGATTTTTCAATACCTCAGGGCTTGAGGCAATTAGTTATCTGATCTTTCCATCAAACCTTTGGCAAACCCCCCAAAATCAGGTTGCAGCCCACCATTGGGTCCCGACCCACAGTTTGGGAACCACTGAACTAACGTATTCTGGGGTGAAGGATGGGAAACTTAGAATATATTTTAAGTATTCTGCAAAGGTCGGAGGTGTGCCAAATGACAAGAAGCACAAAGGATGACAGGGGTAGCCAAGGACATTATTTTTTCCACAGGGTATCCAGAACAATGCCAGGAAGACAATCACATTTTTTAAAAAAAATGAGAGATTTTCTTTTTCTTAAAGAATGGGGAAAAAAACCAGGAAGCAGAGAAAAGGAAAGAAGGAGCTCATTGTAGGGATCTCAATCAACAAATTGCATAGACAGCTTTCCAAGCTGCCAGCAGAGCTTCTCTCCCCCCCCCCCCAGTTTTATTAGGGCTGTGAACCAGGTTAAATTGATCAATTACCAACTACTGCCTTTGTGGGTTCATGGGGAGGGGGGATGACTACTTATTTTGACTGACAAGTGATAGAAAAGAACTACAGTGTCATAAGAACATAAGAAGAGCCTGGCTGGATCAGGCCAGAGGCCAATCTAATCCAGCTTCCTGTATCTCACAGTGGTCCACGGACTACTCAATGGCAATACAGGGGAATCAGTGACACAAAGTCTGGTGAGCTGTGCGTTAGATTTTTTAAAGACAGAGACAAAACTGCGGGGGACAAGCCTCCTCTGCAGCCATTGGTGGTGTTTCATGCATTGGGCACATGCTCTCTCCAGTGCTGTACCTCAACTCCTGCTTCTTCCCCTGCACCTGCTTTTGGTACACGTGGCCCAACAGCTGCCCTCCCCCTCCCCAAATCCCCCAAACCAACAGTCTGGAGCCTGAAGTCTAGCATCTTGAGAGTTAAATGAAGCCTCCATGTTCAGGAGCAGTATACCTCTACCTAGTGCTGGTGACAAACAGAGAAGGTGAGTTAACGGCATGCCCCATTTCAGTGCACCTCGAAAATACCTGGCTAGCCAGACCTGGGGAAGACATAAATGGCTGGCAACCTTCAGTCTTGAAAGACTATGGTATAAGCCTCCAGCACCCAGTATTCCCAGGTGGTCTCCCATCCAAGTAATAACCAGGCCTGACCTGACCTGGAAGACATAAAGCACTAGATGGATCTTAGGGGTGAGGTTGCAGCTCAATAGCAGGTGCCTTTGACTTAAATGCAGATGTTTGCAGGTTCAACCCCTGGTGACATCTGGACATTATATATCTGGACTTTCAGAAGGCATTTGACACGGTCCCTCACCAAAGGCTACTGAAAAAACTCCACAGTCAGGGAATTAGAGGACAGGTCCTCTCATGGATTGGGAACTGGTTGGAGGCCAGGAAGCAGAGAGTGGGTGTCAATGGGCAATTTTCACAAGGGAGAGAGGTGAAAAGCGGTTTGCCCCAAGGATCTGTCCTGGGACCGGTGCTTTTCAACCTCTTCATAAATGACCTGGAGACAGGGTTGAGCAGTGAAGTGGCTAAGTTTGCAGACGACACCAAACTTTTCCGAGTGGTAAAGACCAGAAGTGATTGTGAGGAGCTCCAGAAGGATCTCTCCAGACTGGCAGAATGGGCAGCAAAATGGCAGATGCGCTTCAATGTCAGTAAGTGTAAAGTCATGCACATTGGGGCAAAAAATCAAAACTTTAGATATAGGCTGATGGGTTCTGAGCTGTCTGTGACAGATCAGGAGAGAGATCTTGGGGTGGTGGTGGACAGGTCAATGAAAGTGTCGACCCAATGTGCGGCGGCAGTGAAGAAGGCCAATTCTATGCTTGGGATCATTAGGAAGGGTATTGAGAACAAAACGGTTAGTATTATAATGCCGTTGTACAAATCGATGGTAAGGCCACACCTGGAGTATTGTGTCCAGTTCTGGTCGCCGCATCTCAAAAAAGACATAGTAGAAATGGAAAAGGTGCAAAAGAGAGCGACTAAGATGATTACGGGGCTGGGGCACCTTCCTTATGAGGAAAGGCTACGGCGTTTGGGCCTCTTCAGCCTAGAAAAGAGACGCTTGAGGGGGGACATGATTGAGACATACAAAATTATGCAGGGGATGGACAGAGTGGATAGGGAGATGCTCTTTACACTCTCACATAATACCAGAACCAGGGGACATCCACTAAAATTGAGTGTTGGGCGGGTTAGGACAGACAAAAGAAAATATTTCTTTACTCAGCGTGTGGTCGGTCTGTGGAACTCCTTGCCACAGGATGTGGTGCTGGCGTCTAGCCTAGACGCCTTTAAAAGGGGATTGGACGAGTTTCTGGAGGAAAAATCCATTATGGGGTACAAGCCATGATGTGTATGCGCAACCTCCTGATTTTAGGAATGGTTAAGTCAGAATGCCAGATGTAGGGGAGGGCACCAGGATGAGGTCTCTTGTTATCTGGTGTGCTCCCTGGGGCATTTGGTGGGCCGCTGTGAGATACAGGAAGCTGGACTAGATGGGCCTATGGCCTGATCCAGTGGGGCTGTTCTTATGTTCTTATGTTCAGGTAGGACGAGCAAAGACCAGTGCCTGAAACGCTAGCAGAGCTGCTGCCAGTCAGTGTGGACAATACTGAGATAGGTGTACCAAATGCCTGACTCAGTCCGGCAGCTTCATGTGGGTTTCAACTCCCAAGGCAGTTCTTCCGCAATAGATAAGCTTTTTTCATAGGCTGTGATGTACTGGTTGCAATCAGTACCTCCTGCCACTGGAGAGCCAAAGGAAAACCAGGCGGGAGCTTAGGAAACCAGGCGCTCTGAGTGGATGGGGATCCATCATGCTAATTGGAGCCAATTTCCGCTCTCACACTTGAGCCTGTTTGGCGCGTCCTTGGGGCCTGGCAATTGTTGTTTCTACAATTTCTGAAGAATTAAACTGGTGATCCAGCGGAGAGACCACAACGCTGATGTAACGTGCCCCCTCGGGGGAAGGAGGAGAGGAGAATTCCCTTATTACATGTGTGACTTTTTGCCCTCAGAGTTCCTCCTGCTGCCTTCCTTCAGTTATCTTTGCATCTCTCTTGCGCTAATGAATCACTCAAAAACTTTTATCATTCTGGTCTTCCACTAAGGAGAGAAGCTTCCTTAAAGGAACAGAGAAGGGCACTTGAGAGACCAAGAAATCCTTCCTGCCCACAGGAAGCTACTTGTGCCATCCGTTTATCTTTCTAGTTTAGCAGGGCTGGCCCATCCAAGAAGCCAGCTAAATGTTCTGAATGTGGGACGTTCTCCTGGCAAAAGCAGAAGCTCTTCCACCTAGCAGCAGTCTCATTCGCCTTACAAGCCTACCAGGAACTTGGCTCATCCCCTTCCAAAGGCATCTGGGGCCTGTTCTATGGTTGGCAACCTTCAGTCTCGAAAGACTATGGTATAAGCCTACAGTATTCCCAGGCGGTCTCCCATCCAAGTACTAACCAGGCCTGACCCTGCTTAGCTTCTGAGATCAGACAAGATATGATACAGCTATGTATAGCCAGCCCAGGGCGGCGCCTGTTTTACCCAAGCCTACCAGGAATTTTGCTCATCCCCCTTCCAAAGGCATCTGGGGCATGTTCTACCCATGCAGCTGAAGAAGTGCATTCCTTACCACGTCAGGGGAAATCACTTTTCTAATCCTTCCTTACACTAAAAACTCCTTGCAAGCAGAAAACTAGCACAGCAGGTAAAGCACTGGGATAGCACCTATATCCCTGATGTGCTAATTTGCTTCTGGCAGGGAATTATTTCTAAGGGGTGCATTCAAAGTGGTATCCCTCCTTTGCACTTTGAAGCGGTATGACCCATTCGACCAACTCAGCTTTCTCCCAGTTTCTCATCCTGATTCAGGCGAGCAGCCCAATCCTATCCAAAGTGCTCAGCTGGCAGAACGAGCCAGTGGTGAGCGCAATGAGGCTGCCAACGTGTTTGCTGGTGGTGCCAGGTTAGGGAGCTGTGGGGCAGGTGGTTGGAGGGACAGGGAGGAAGGGGGAAGAATGGGAGAGTTTCTGGGCAGGGAGGAAGGCAAGGAGGCAGGCGGAACAGGGAAGGAAGGGGTGGAATCGGCAGCACTCGCGTGTAGCTGGGTCCTCTCTTTCTCCACCACTGCTACACTCCTTGGATCTGCACCAGCAAAATAGCTGGCACAGAACCAAGGAGACCCACAGGGTGGCAGAGCAGGAAGGGGCACTGACTCAGCCCAGATCACAGATTACATCTCCGAGACAGGTTGTAAAAAACGGTTGCCTAGATAATTGCTTTGTGGTCTGAGCAATACACAGCACTTCTGTCAGAGGGAGGGCAACTGACATGACAGAAGAGACAAGGAGTCCCTGCTGGCCGCAGCCAAAGTGGGTTGAAATCAAAACATTCATCCATGTGTCTTGGGAGAATCCGGAGCCTGCCACTTGGCGAAGAGGTGACACCCTTGCATGAGAACTGGCCCCTTGTCATTCAGCATTGTGTCTCCTGCACAAGCCATCGTCATCATCAAGACGCTTAATGAGACAATGTACTATTCGTGCACTGGCTGCCCAGGACTCATGTCTCCAACTGAGGCACTGCCGCCCACCTGAGCCAGGTAATCTAAGCATCTGACAACAATGGGTGCTCCTAGAGTCAGCAGATGTTCCGAGAAAGTGCTGACAGCCACCCAGGTACACAGGGAGGACACAAGGAAATTCACAAGATATGGTAATGAGGAGGAGTGTCTGCTTCAGGTTTAATGAGCTTATTTCCATTCATCAAGGGGTGGGAATGTGCATTGGTTGCATCAGCTTCATTGCTGCATGGGGCAGAATGTGCCGTTCTCTCTCCCAGGGCTTTTGCAGAGAGGAATTTAATTGCCTACATCATGCCAAGCACCAGTGGCCTGAACAACTTGGACTTTTGTCATTTGTAGAAACCTCTCATTTTTTTTAAGTTTTAAAAGTGTTTTTCTTTTTTTTCTTTTTTAAGATATACTAGCCAAGCATAACACATAATTTATATTGATCTCTATGGGGCATTGACACCATCATCCTCTGTAACGCACTGCCACAAGATATGGACATGGTTGCTGGGTTAGACAGCTTCAGCAGGGGACTTTATGGAGAATCAATCCATGAGTGATTATTAGCCACGATGGCTTAATAAAACCCCCACGAGGCATTGACCCTCTGTGTATCAGATGTCAGAGCATAAATAAGGGAGGGATGCTATCTTGCTATACTGTCTTTGGGCCTAATAGTAGCATGCCATTGGCCACTGTAGTACTAGATGGAACACTGGGCCTAGCCATGACAATGTAGAACCTCCACGTACACAGGCAGTATACCATACGTGCCAGATATCAGGGAAAGGATGATGCCTTTGCTTGTGGGCTTTCCGGAGGCATCTTGTTTGCCACTATGGGGAACAGGATACTGAACTAGAGAGAGGTTCTTAGGTTTTTAATTATAAGAACATCAGAAGAGCCCCACCGGATCAGACCAAAGGCTCATTTAGTCTAGTTTCCTGTATCTAACAGTGGTCCACCAGATGCCTCAAGGAGTACACAGCTGTATCCTCCATCACTCTGTCCAATCCCCTTTTAAAGGCACCCATCACTACAACCTGGGGCAAGCAGTTCCACAGATTAATTACATGTTGGGTAAAGAAATGTTTTCTTTGGAATGTTCTAACTCTCCTGCGACTCAATTTTAGTGGATGTTCTACCACTCAGTTTTAGTGCACTATTATTATTAATTATTACTACTACTACTACTACTACTACTACTACTACTACTACTACCACCACCACCACCACCACCTGGCAGGACAAAGTTCCAAACAACACAGTCCTGGAACGTGTTGGAATCCCTAGCATGTACGCAGTGCTGAAACGGAGACGCCTGTGTTGGCTCGGTCATGTCGTGAGAATGGATGATGGCCGGATCTCAAAGGATCTCCTCTATGGAGAACTCGTGCAAGGAAAGCGCCCTACAGGTAGACCACAGCTGCGCTACAAGGACATCTGCAAGAGGGATCTGAAGGCCTTAGGAGTGGACCTCAACAGGTGGAAAACCTGGCCTCTGAGCGGCCCGCTTGGAGGCAGGCTGTGCAGCATGGCCTTTCCCAGTTTGAAGAGACACTTGGCCAACAGACTGAGGCAAAGAGGCAGAGAAGGAAGTCCCACAGCCAAGGAGACAGACCAGGGACAGACTGCACTTGCTCCCAGTGTGGAAGGGATTGTTACTCCCGAATTGGCTTTTTCAGCCACACTAGACGCTGTTCCAGAACCACCTTTCAGAGCGCGATACCAGAGTCTTTCGAGACTGAAGGTTGCCAACTATTATTATTATTATTATTAATATTAATAATAATAATAATAATAATAATAATAATAATAATAATAATAATAATAATAATAATAATAATAAAAAATCAGATTAAGGAGACACATTCTTGAGTCTGTAGTCAATAAAACAGAACTGCAGCTACTTCTCCAGGAATATCCAACCAGAGCCCTGACTGCTGACGCCAGCAAACCCTGTCCTCGTCGCACAATCCCAGCACTCAGTCTACCTGGACACAGTGTCTTCTCAAGGACGCCACTAGGCCCCCCCCACCCCATTGTGAAATGTTGTTAAAAGATTGTCACTATGTGCCATGTTCTGGCTGCTTCACAAGGAACCAGACTCATCTCCTGGAAAGAGTCCCAGTTTTGGTCGAGCAAGAGTTTCAGCAAGTGCCACGTCTCCCCGCCCCACCCAGAAGGACTCCTGTGGCCCAATCAGGTCCTCCTTCCTCTGTTATCAAGCGCTGTGGGAAGAAGATCTCTGAGCGATTCCTTCCTCCCCCACAGGATTCTGGCGCCCCGCCAGAGAGCGAAACAGGTAATTATAAACATCAGAGAGGGAAAAATGAAATGCAAGTCGCTTGTGGGAGAGACAGAGGAGAAGAAAGCTTTAAAAATAAAAGGCCTTTCGCTCTTGAGGGGGATGAGCCGAGGTTTCTTAAGAAGCAATTATGTGCCAGCACGACTGTTCTGCACCACAGAGTCCCCGAGCTTTTCACACAAATAACCGTTCGCACCATACATTAATGGTTCCTTATTTGGTTGCACACAGTCCACGCATCGTCCCCTTGAGCTTGAAGTTGTGCGTCTCCTCAGAAACGGAGAGATCTTACAGTGCAATTTGTTGGGGGAAATTCAGTGCTCCCCCATAGCACATGCATGGTGTGCGCATGTAGTCATAAGCAACACAATGTATCATCAGGAAGAAGGAGACTTCCTCAGGCTGTAACTTTACTGTTCTGTGAGTTCACCCTGCATCTGATCTTCCATTCCTGCCGATCTGGTTTTAACACGGAGAATTTATGAAATTAAATCCTAGAATAGGCACTTGTGCCATTTGCTGCGTTTTTCAGCAAGGGGTCAGATCAAAATGAAATCAAACCCCAACATTGGTGCACAGAGGTGACGCTTCCCCCCCCCCACCCCTGTGAAGTGGAACGGAACCCAAACCCCAAATCACTTGCTTTGCCTTGAACCAGAACTTGAACCAAATTCCAAAACACATGAACCGGTAACCAGTTCAAAAGGCCACCAGTGACAACATTTCCCACAATACAGTGGGGTCTCCCGAACAGATTAACATAATAAAGCGGGGGTCCACTTATGTGGTGACACTGCATTGTGTTCAGGAGACGGCTTGGCGGCAAACATGGTGACTGCCAGTCAGACGGACAGAAGTGCGGTGGCACTGCTGGGTGTGTGGAGTGGCACAATCAATACTTTGATTGTAAGCTCCTTGGGGCAGGGATCAATTTTTTCCACCTGACATAAAGGGCCACACATACCGATGGCACGCTACAAGCTTCTTATAAGCTCCTGGTTTTAGAGGTAAGCAGAGTGACAGATGCAGGAGAGGGCACCAGGACGCAGGTCTCTTGTTGTCTTGTGTGCTCCCTGAGGCATCTGGTGGGCCACTGTGAGATACAGGAAGCTGGACTAGGTGGGCCTATGGCCTGATCCAGTGGAGCTGTTCTTATGTTCTTAAACTACAATTCCCAGGAGGCCTTGCAGGTCTCTTGTTATCTGGTGTGCTCCCTGGGGCATTTGGTGGGCCATTGTGAGATCCAGGAAGCTGGACTAGATGGGCCTATGGCCAGATCCAGTGGGGCTGTTCTTATGTTCTTAACTACAATTCCTAGGAAGCCTTGCAGGTCTCTTGTTATCTGGTGTGCTCCCTGAGGCATCTGGTGGGCCACTGTGAGATACAGGAAGCTGGACTAGATGGGCCTCTGGCCTGATCCAGTGGGGCACTTCTTATGTACAAACAAATAAAGACATCATAAAATTGGGGGAGGGATTTTTATGGACAGTGGCAACAGAAGTCTTTTGACCCTTTTTCCACACCTAACCTCAAAGCCTAAAGATCCGGCAACATCATAAAGTTTTGGGCAAATCAGAGTGAAATCTGTCCTCTACTACTATACTAAGGTGCCACATCATCCCAATTCCTTTTGATTTTCTAGGCTGGAAGCCACTCTGGGTCTCCTGCTGGAAGGAAGAGTGGAGAGACATTTTTTTTCATGAAAAGTATCTGGGGGAATCAACATTCAGAATCAGCTGAAGACCAGTAAAAAATATTTAGGCAAGCGCCTTGACCACAACCCAGACAAATCATCCCTTGCGCACAAAAACTGCGGGTGGCAATCTTTGACGTCTTGCGATGCCGCAAAGACAAGAGTGGGCAGAAGGTTAACCTGATTCGTGTAACAATCTAGCAGCAAAGACTACACCCTAATTGCACCTTTGATCTCACTAATGAAACTAGCACACACACACACACATACACACACACACAACCAGCCCTGTTCTCATCATTGGGATTCCTGGGAAGCAGAGTTTCCCTGCTGTAGGAACACAGACCGCACAGGTTACGGAGCGAGAAAGACTCAAGGCCAGAGGATCTCAAACTCAGATATCTTCTGCGGTTTCCATTCAGATGTCACGCTTTTTCTTCTCCCCTCCCCATACAGTTGAAGAAAGTCCCAGCATCTGAATTCCTGTGCCAACTTTTTCTGGCCACTCAACTAAGCCACATATATCAACTAAGGGACAGTGCGGTGTAGTGGTTAGTGCCAGACTAGGCCCTCAGAGGCACTGGGCTCCAGTTCCTTTCAGCCTTGGTACTTACCAGCAGACCTGAGACCAGCTCACTTGCTTAGGCTCACATTCCCCTGCAAGATCACCGATACTAGGGCTTTAGCAACAAACACATGGATTTAAAATTTAAATCAGTTTGAAGGCTGATGACTTACCAGTTAAACATTTCTTTTAAATAATTTAATTAAAAGAATTTAATTGTTCAGACTTAATTGTCATTGCTGCAGCTACACTTCAGTGTATTTACATGTTACTAAGACCTGAGCACAGGTGTTTTTGGAGTTTCTGATGAAGTGTAGGCTGCAGTCAAGATTAGCATGAGTCAGAGTGCCAGGGTGGGGAAGAGAGCCAGGCTCAAATCCTCTCTCAGCCTTGAAGATCTTTAGGGGATCTTGGGCCAGCCCCTCCCTCTGCCTAACCTACCTCACAGGGCTCTTGTGAAGATTAAACAGAATAATCCTACAAGCCAGGATGGTGCAGTGGACTTGGACCTGGAAGATATAGGTTCAAATCCCCACTCAGCCATAAAGCTTCCTGGGTGGCCTTGGGCCAGTCACTATTATGTAGCCTCACCCACCTCGCAGGGTTGTTGTAAGGGCAAAAGGAAGGGAGGAACCACATACACTATCCTGAGCTCCTTGGAGGAAGGGCAGTGAAAACATGAAAAAATAAATATACACTCCCCTGACCTTGCTGGGAGTTACAACACGGCACAACATGTGAGAAGATAGTTCATACCCTGATAAAAACTACCACACACTGTTGGAAGGAAAAAGTACACGTAACGTTCATTCCGTTACAGTAACACGCACAAACCAAAATAACAGTATACATTGATAGGTTCTGAGATGTCTGTGACGGAACAGGAGAGAGATCTTGGAGTGTTGGTGGACCACTCAATGAAAATGACAACCCAATGCGCAGATGCTGTGAAGAAGGCCAATTCCATGCTTGGGATCCTTAAAGAAGAGAACTGAGAATAAAATGGCCAATATTATTATGCATTGCACAAATTGATGGTAAGGCTGCATCTGGACTACAGTGACCAGTTCTGGTTGCCAAGATCTATAAAAGGATATAGTGGGACTGGAAAAGGTGCAGCCGTGAGTGATCAAAATAATTAGTGGGCTGGGACACCTCCGTTATGAAGAGAGGCTACAGCATTTAAGGTTCCTCAATCTAGAAAAAAGGTGGGGAGAGCATGATTCAGAGTCCAAATCTAGGCATGTCTACTCAGAAGTAAGTCCCTATTAAATTGCTCCACCAATTTAATGAAGGTTAATTAAAATTGAGGTTGCTTCATCATGCACCTTCAAGACTACCAGACCAAATTTAATAGATGTAATCAGGAGAGACAAATTTTATGGGATCACATCATTTCCTAGCTGTGGCCTCTCCGTCTAAACGGAGTCTTTTTATCTGACTACTGTTTTTAATGATATGTTGTTAATATGCTTTTATCTGTTTTTAAATTACGTTTTTAATTTGTTTTAACCTTGTTGTAAGCCGCCTTGAGTCCCTCCAGGGAGAAAGGTGGGGCAGAAATAAGGCATGATTGGTACGCATGCACCCAAGTCTTCAAGGACATATGAACTGGAATCATTAGTCCCAGTATAGCCTTATCCACACTGGCGGGCAGCAACTCTCCAGAGGTTAAGAGGGGTCATTCCCAGCTCTTTCTGGACATACTGCCAAGGACTGATCTACAGGTTTTCTATATGCAAAGCAAGTACCTATCACTGAATGTGAACCTATTAAGCTGTGTTCTATGAAGTCAGGCCCTTGGGTGTCTCTAGTTCAATACTGTGTAAGCTGACTGGGAGCCTTTCCCAGTTCTACCTGGATATGCTGTTTGGGATTGAACCCGGAGTCTTCTGCTTGCAAAGTGAGTGGTGAAATTGACCAGACCACAGTGGCATTGCATTGCTCTTTCAGGTCCAGTCAGTTGCACTCTTTAGTTCTGTACCATTTGCAAATTCCTTTATGCCAACTGCCTCTGAGCTTGCTAGTGGAACCCCAGGATACAAATTTAAACCACAAACAGATAAATAAAATCACCTCCGACAACAGTGCCATGCGCACACTACTGCTGCCCTGCCTTTATTATCCCTGGACACGCTTGCAGAACATGAATGGAGTGTGCTTCTTTCACTGTCCAATGAAGTGGGAGAACTGTACCCAGTTCAGAGTGCTGGCACTAGTGCCAGAGTGCTGGCACTAGTCTCCTAGCATCGCCAGGGACGACCTAAGGGTTAGGGTCATCTCCTTCCCCAGAATCTGCCTGGTCTACAAAACCAGCCACAGAGACCCTGTTGGTGATCCGACACTCTCAGAGGTGCAGTTGGTAGTGATCAGAACCACAGCCCTTCTGATACTGGCCCGTATTTCTAGGACACCTTGCGCAGGGGAGCTTAGGGCGGCCCCCCCATTCCCCATCTTCAAGCAGTGCTCAAAACCACACCATTTTGCAGGACTTTTTAGTGTCATGCTACAATCACTCCTTCAAAACGTGGGGGGGGGGGGGGGAAGGGAACAAGATAATGACTTTTACTACTTTTTAATTTTTAGTAATACTTTTACTACTGTTGATATTGTTTATATAAGTTTATATTGTTTTTTTTCAGTGCTTTCACAGATGACAAGCTGAAAATTCCCTCTTCTACACAAATGTTAAAGGTCCAGGAGCCTTAAAATCAAAGGGTTAGACACCTCTGTTTTTTAAATATTGTTCTTTTAGGGTGTGTAATGGGACCAGATGTTTGCAAGAACTCAGCACGGACTCTGGGAAATAAGATAACAGGTGCGGGTGGTCAGAGCTTGAAAAAGGACAGTCTCTCCTTCGTAGCAGGATGGCCCTGGATACCAGCTGGAAGAGACCCAAACAGCACTCTATTGGCCACATGGGGATTACCACGGAGCCATTCCAAGAGACCTTCTGATTTATTTACAAGAAGCACAGTGCATTAACACAGCAGGCAGCGATCCGCATGTCCAAGAGATGCCAAGTACCCCTTTATTCACTCCAGTTTGGGTGGTACATTAAGTGTCAACGATATCACTCCAAACAAACAAAGCATGGGGGGGGCAGGAGTGAATTTATGTGTGAAAGTCCTAGTCGGGGATATAGTTTCATACAGCGGGCCCAATAGCATTCATGATGGCCCTGCTGAGGGCCAGAAGTGATGTCATAAAGCAGGAAGTGATGTTGTTAAGCAGGTCATGACATAAGAACAGAAGAAGAGCCCCACTGGATCAAAAACAAGCACTTCAATGTTAGCATTTTGGAATTGGCCAAGGCACAGAATCTGGAGCTAGCAGGATATAAGGCGCCAAGCTTCAAATTGGCAGCTGCCCGGCTACAACGAGGCCCAAATTATAGAATTGTGGGAACGGCTGTTCCACAGACAAACCTGTAATCTGCATGGAATTCAAACTCCCGAGGAGAAGACAAATTATGGCCACAGCGTAAGAAAACCCACACACACACACATACAGACAGACGCGCACACAGAATTAGACTGCCCCCTTTCTAAGCATAGCTTTCCTCGAGGCTGGAGATCAAGCGGCTGAGTGAGGGTTGTGTTTGTTGATGGGTTCTTCAAGTTTCCGTGAAATTGGGCAGATCGCAACCGCCCAGCCCCTTAATTAGCTTTCACTTCTCCAGCGCTGGAAAAATGAGCCCCATGTGCTCAGGACAGGGAACAGAGGCTTCCCTCAGCCCTGCTTCATCTGCTCGAGCAAAAGCGCAATCCTTTTCTAAACTTCCCAGCTCCTGGGACTCTTTTTCCGCACCAGTTTACGGGTCCTGCACGGTGACCACAGTCACTCAGCAGCTTGCAGAGGATCCTGGGAAGTGCTTGAGTGCACAAAGTTCAAGCAGGACGCTGGCCAAGTGTGTGAGGTCTCGCAATGTTCCTCTGCAGGAACAGAGAGAGAGAGAGAGAAACTCGGAACATAGTTATGCTTCCCTGTTCCTGGTGGATTTGCCCAAAATGACCCAGTTTGTCCAAGTTTTTCCAAGCTTTGGCAGATAGCCAGCAAAAATTAAACTCAGGCCATTTGGAGGCCACCACCAAGGTCTGCCCTGGCACCAGTTTTCCCCTGGCAGTCCCGAGATGCCACCAGGCTCAGAAACTGCAGGGTTTTTGGATGGCTTCTGACTTGGCAACCTGAAAACACAGTAAACATGTCCCTACAACTGTGCCTTGCCAGGCATGACCAGAGGGTGGGGTGTGGGCTTTGCAGCAATTCTTTCAATGAACCCTGCTTTCTCTCTTCTCTTAAAGGGAACCCTAATAGGGATTCCCTGGATGAATGGCTTGAAAACTACCCCTTTAGACTGCCTCGATCAAAGCACCAACTAGGAAGGAAACTCAAAAGCAGGTGTGTTATTTAGGGATCTGGTCAACTTGGCAACAGAGCACCAGGGTAAGGCAGGTCTCTCAAGCTGGCAACTCTATTGGTATTGCAGGAGCACCTTTGGTGACCCAAATCCTGTGACCAGGACAGCTCTCTCTGCAGGTTACACTAGACATCACAGCCAAGGCACTGTTACTGCTAAAACTGGCTGCCGAATTCCTCAGGTCCCACGTAACAGCCTAGAGAACTGACCTGGTGCCCTGACATCATGGTGATGCATGAGTCCCTAACCCACCAATACAGGCAGCCAGAAATATTGCACAAGGGAAACACAAAAGACTGCGATGTCACAAAACAAGGGACATTCTACAAGATGGGAGACGGAAAGAGTTTTATGGACGGACAGCAGTCATTTTGACAGCAGGCACACATGCAAAAGTGATCGTCTTGCACAGCTATTTTCAACCAGTGGGCTGCGGCACACTGATGTGCCGCAAACGGTCCACAAGTGTGCCGCAGGAGTTTGGGGGGGATCATTTATTAGCAGGGCCATTGGGGAATGTAAGCCCCCAACCAGTAGTGTGATGTGCCTCGTCAATGGTCAAAAAGCAGCTGTGTGCCTTTACCATTTAAGCACTTTGTCAGTGTGCCTTGTGATTAAAAAGGTTGAAAACTGTGGGTCTAGCATCAGCAGGGTTTCAGACTTGGGGGGGGGTGTCTTACCCTGCCCACCTGACTTCTGCATGCCAGTCAGGGTCTCTGCCCCTGATCTACATGCCATCTGCCTCCCTGCTCACTTTTGAACCCTTTTCTTCTTACAGTTGCATGAAAATCTGGAACAAATATTCTGCCTTTTTAAAAACATAGTAGTGCTCCTCCGGTGCATTGCAGCGCATCTCTCTCTTTTTAAAGCACACTAAGCATCCCTGCGCATGAGCACATGGACCTCCTCTTTGAGAGGAGCCCAAGTGGTGCTTGTGTTGTGCAAATTACTGACTCTCATCAGGCCCCTGTAATTTAGCTGTGGCCCACTGCTTGAAACCTCAGCCTGCTGACAATTAAACGGATGAGCTGGCCACAAGATTATTGCTGGGGCCTGTCGCGTGATGGGCTGCAGATTTTTTTTTGGGAAGGAAGGAGCTATCCAAGCCGTTTCAACGTAAATAGCCTTCAGGCCCCAGTGGTGAAGAGAGACTCTGCTAAAGAAGGAACTTCCCCACCGTAGGAAACACTGCTTTGAGAGCCTTAAAAAGCACTGCCTAAGGATAAATGGCAAATAGCCTCACTCACTGGCCTCTACCACAACCCAGAAAGCTGCAGGAGCTGGTTTGATCCCAGGTTAAACGACATGCACTGCAATGCTACCCACACACAAAAACTCAGGGACCAACACTGAATGCAAATCTAGGACCCTAAAATTCACTGCTTTCCTTTTTATTGATTTAATTTTATATGTGTAGGTCTAATTATTAAGGTGGGAAGGTAGCCTGAGGATATGAGGTGCAGGGGAAGAGGCAGAAGAAGACTGCCAGAGGTCAAAGGGTAAGGCTTTTTTTTTTTTGCCAGGCATAATTCTTTGCCCTTCCTGGCATTTGTCAAAGCAGAAAGAATAGAGCAACACTTTCCTAATCTGAATCATTTATATGGACTGCAGAACTGTCAAGCCAGATACTCACTGAAGACAGTGGGATACACCTCTGAGTAAACATGCACTGAATTACACTGAATGGGGTAAGAAAGGAGTGAGCAATGGCCCTGCAGGTTCTGTGTCGATCATCTGATCCCTAAGGCTTTTAAACAGAGAGAGAGAGAGAGAGAGAGAGAGAGAGAGAGAGAGGTATGTTACAGCAGGAAAAAAAGGCAAATGTAATTTTAGGATGCATTAATGAAACCATAGCTTCCAAGTCATAAAAGGTTCCATTTCATTCAGCACTTGTGAAACCTCATCCGGAGTACTGTGCCCAGTTCTGAACTGCACTGAAGGATGTGGACAAATTAGAATGGGTTGAGAGCAGTGGCGTAGCTAGGTGGGTGCAAAGCACTAAGTTTTGCAGGGAACCTCAAGGCAGTATGCAAGGAGCCACCACTCCTCCTGCCCTTCCAAGCTGTTCCAGGTTGTCGGAGCAAAACCCCTGAAGGCATACCCCTGGCTCCAAAGGGGAGGGGCCCCTTGTACACTGCAGTGAGGCTCCCTGCAAAACTTAGGGCTTTGCACCCCCTCTAGCTATGCCACTGGTTGAGATGACAACAACAAAAATGACCCGGGATCTGGAAAAGTAGGCCAGGAAAGGTTCAAGGATTCAAGAGTCCATTTGGTCTCATGAAGAAAAGATCCAGGGAGGATCCAATAGCACTCTTCAGATATGTGCAGGGCTGTCACACAGAGGAAGGCAAAGGCTTGTTATTCAATGCCCCCAGGGCTAGACCTAATAAATCAGAGGAGGCTGGATGTCAGGGAAGCATTAGGAGAAGTTTCTTAAGGTTAAGGGCAGTTTGACAATAGAGCCAATTACCTGCAGAGAAGTGGATTCTCCCTTGATAGAGGTTTTCAGGCAAAGGTTTGACAGCCATTTGCACAGGGGTGCCCTAGCTCTGAATTTTCCACATGGGGGGGTTAGACTAGATGGCCCACAAGGTTCCCCTCTCCAACTTGAGGATTCTACACCTGCCCCCCCACACTCCCACCCCCACGTATCCTGAACAAATTCAATGCTGCTGCTAGTTGTAGCGTGCACACACACACACACACACACACACACACACACACACACACACACCCATCTCCCTGTTAAAACAAACTTACACCACCACAACAGAATCTAAATTATATATCCTAAATTATATATATTAATATACGAAGGATGTCATCAGCAAGAATGTGTGTAATTACAGCACTGGCTTTTAACGAGGGCTCCTTTTGCAAAAGTGTTTTCTTTCTAGGCTTCCTCTTCCTCCCCCCTTTTTAAAAATAAAACTGACTCTTAGCAAGACCAGGCATTGCATCCTGAAGGCTCGCAGTCTCCTCTTTAGACAGCCAGCGCAAGAGAGCCATGCGGCAAGCAGACCCCATTTACAGGGATCCAGCTGCAGAGGTGAAATCAGAAGCGCACTTCCAAGGGGCAAACCCTGGCTGCGGCATTGTCTGGTGGTTTTTATCCCAGTCTGCCAAAGAAATAAGACGCAATAAGACAAAGAGTACACAAGACACAGCCCAGCGTGACACCAACTTCAGCGCAGGTACAGTCTATCTGCTGTAGGAGAATTTTCTGCTACATGGAGGGGGTGAGACTAGATGACCTTCTTGGACCCTTCCAACTCTAGGATTCTACTCTCCTGTGCGAAGTGGGGCAGCAAGAGTATGGCAAGCAACTGCACCCACAACAACAGCACAACCAACAACAACAACAACAACAGTATTTATATACCGCTTTTCAACAAAAAGTTCACAAAGCGGTTTACAGAGAAAATCAAATATCTAATGGCTCCCTGTCCCAAAAGGGCTCACAATCTGAAAAGATGCAAAGGAATACCAGCCGACAGCCACTAGAACAGACAGTGCTGGGGTGAGGTGGGCCAATTACTCTCCCCCTGCTAAATAAAAGAAGACCACCCACTTGAAAAAGTGCCTCTTACCCAGTTAGCAGGGGTTAAACATCTGTACTGGAAGTCAGGGCTCTGTGTAAGCAACTGTTCTATTCAGTTTGTTGCTGACTTTGTATCTTAAATTGAAGCCCTAACCGTCTTGCAGGCCTGATCCCTGGCAGAAGTGCATCTGGCGTGGACACACCTTCTCTGCGGTGGCACCTGGTCTGCAGAACTCCTTGCTTCAGGATGTAAGATTGTCTCCACCAGGGACAGCTGAAGATCTTTTGTGGCTTGCTCAGTTTTGGGGGTCCAATTTTTTTCCCCACGCAAGTTTAATTAGGGCAAGAGACACTGAACCACAAGCCTCCCATCACAAATGGGCCTTCAAGCGACTGGGTTCAAGAACTGCTCCTCACGGTGCAGCCTCTGAAACACACATTTCTGGGGCTGTTTATACCATACAGTGAGCCAAACATGCCAGTCCACATTTTATTCATTGTACAGGAGTTCCGTGTGGCCCTGTCACAGGCCCTCCCACAAGAGGGGATTAGCAGCAAGCCAAGGGCTGGTTTCACTAGATTCTTTTCGAAAAACTCTTCCCCTTTGTCTTCACAGCACAGCACAGGAAGGCAGAATGGTAAGATCCTGTGCCATGGTACTGATGGGCTTGGAGTCTTAAAACCAGGACTGCTGCCCCGAAAGAAGAACGATTTTGCAGTTGTGGCCTCAGAGAGGTAGACTCTCTTCCACACATTGTTCTGCATTGTGCTTTTAATCTGGTGCTCAGAGACCAGTATCTCTCCTCATTGTCAGGAAACAAAAAAGGTCTCTCTGAGATCACCTCTTTACAACTTTTGCTGGCAGGTGAATTTGAATTTATGACCCTTCCAGTTGCTAAATTTCTACATTTGAGCAACTTGAAGCGAGCTAAGTTGCTGGTTCTAAGCAACTTGGAGTAACTGTGTAAGCAAACTGGTGTGTTTTAACTCTTATTTCCTATCTCTCTTTTAATATATACCCTCATACATTGGAGATATTAGTTGTAAAACTATATGCCTAATAAAGGTTTGTTGTATGTTGACCAGGACTGCTGCATGCTGAAAGACATCTGAATCAATTAATCCTGTGAGTTTTAATTGATCGGTTTATTACAGGTGCATGTGACTAATTTTCTGAATTGCCCTCTCAACAGACATATTTCCTCCTGTGGCAGCGATAAGGCTGCAACCTTAAGACAGGCATCTCTCTATGTAAGAAGCCTGCAGCCTCAGAAGAGGCATTCCCTCCTCTGTGAAAAAATAGGAGAATGCCTCTTCTAAGATGGCATATGCTGTCTGCACCTTTCATATGCCACTGTATAGATAATTCTATTTTATTTTTTGTAAAATCTGCTGCTTGATCAACCAGACACGTCTTTTTGATTGCTTTGAAAGGTTTTTATTGGACCCCTCCAATGAATTCAGTGCTTTGGCCCTACTTAAAATGCCATGTGCTGAACCTAGACATGATACAGCAGCAATTTTCAACATTTTTCTTCTCATGGCACTCTGACCTCTATGGTCTTTTCTATGGCCTTTGTCTCATGTGATGTCACTTCTCTTCTGGGTTCTGTGGCTCTGTTCTTAGGAATGTAGTAACCAGTTGTCTATCCCAGTACAGGCAGCAGAGGGACAGACAATTCATTTCTACAGATAGTTGCCCTAGAAACAGTCGCAGAACTCAGGAGAGTTTTTCAGTCATTTTCAACCACTGCGCTCCAAACCTGCAGATCTTTTGTGGGACACCAATGTGCTCACTGGTTGAAAAAATCAATTGATGAAGCGTGACCCAATGTGGGTCCATATCAAACCCCTGCAAAGTGGAAGGGTGGAGGGAGATCTAAAAAGTGTGAATGGACTGGTGCATTTGGTGGAGCTGAAACCTCCCTCAGTTCCTGCCCAGGCCCCAAATGGGTTATTTCGGGTCACGGGGCTTCCACCAACACTGCCCACCCATGAAGTCACTTAGCTCTCCCACTCACACTTGCTCTTGATGGCAACCCAGTCCTGACACCCAGATCTGCCACCACCCTGTCTACTCTGCAAAGAATCTTATCAGGCAGTTCACACTGACCTCCTGGATCCCGTCTTTCCAAAGCATCCCCTGATACGTTAAGGAAGGAAGGAAATTCCAGAGCCTTCAAAGGAAGTCTGTTCCATTGACAACCTCACCCCAAAGCTGCCTGGTTCTGCGAAAATCCCGCACACAGCAACAAAAGCACAAATTAAATGCTTTGTGGGGTGGGGGGGAGAGAGAGACAATGAGTCAAGCATTCCCCTAAGTACAATACAGAAGTTCCCTTGGAATTCACAATTGTTTACAGTCCTGACGCAGACATAAACCATCATTCATTTAAAATATGTCTACCCCTGCTTAACAAGGGCATCAATACACAAACCAACAGAACGCAAAGATATGCACACAAGACTCCAGCACATATACTTATTGCCCCAACCTTTCAATCCTTAGCAATCCATTGCCCCCCCCCCCACCACCACCAGGTTGCCTTCTGAGAAGGTCCCTTCCCAATGACATCAATGCACAGTGCTGGAGATCTCACCTGCCTGTTCCTTCTTGTGCCAGCCAGTTCTTGCTTCTCCGCCTGCAAGTACACGAGGAACTGCACTGTTCCTTCTCCACAGAACTAACAGTCCAGTCATAACTAAACCCCTTCCTGTCAGTCCAGCCACACCAGTGAAGTGTACACTACAGCCTGTGGGAAGACAGGCTGCCCCGATAACCTCCTCGTCCAAGCCTCTACTGCCCCAGTGGATCTCCTTGGATCTTTGCCAAGCCATTTTGCTGGTGCAGAACGGAACGAGTGGGAGTAAGGAGGAAGGAACGGGAAGGACGGAATGATGCACGCTGGTGCTGCCCCTCTGCCACTGGTGGTGGAAGGCCTCTCTGCTGGCCTACACAAGCAGCTACTACCCACGTGCACTGGTGACTTTGCTGTGCATGCTACCATAATGTCACTTACACCACCTCAGTGACACTTCTGCTGCTGGAATGCGCGTTTAGCCAAAGCTTTGATTAGGTTGTAGATATAGTTTATTGGGGAGGGGGGGAGACAATCAACAGACCCTCCCATTCTCTCTTCACGTTTCTGCCATGGTTATGTTGCATCTGGGCATATACCCATCAGAGATAAAAAATCAGGGCAGCAGTGCTGCCAAGAGTCCAGAGGGGACTCCCCCCCTCCCGTCCAGATACATCCCGCTGTGACCAGTGGGGTTACTTCAGTCTTAGGCCCAAATCCTAACCAACTTTCCAGTGCTGGCACAGCTGTGCCAATAGGGCATGTGCTGTTGGGTGGAGCTTCTCAAAGTAAGGGGATATTTGTTCCCTGACCTAGGGTCTGCATTGCCCTTATCGGGGTGCTGAAAAGTTGGTTAGGATTGTGCCTTTAGTCCCTGAGCTACCCCAGTGAGGAAATCATTGCTCTGTGATTAAACAAAACAAATAAAGCTAGATTGTCAGCATTAATAAATGTGATGATTTTGATACAAGAAAAACACAGGCGGAGAAAGAACGAAGGCCAAGATGGTGTGAAGCACCCCAGGAAAAAAAAAAGGGAGTCAACCCCAACTAGACACCTTGTCCGGAAGTGACCTAGACGCTGAACGTCAGAGTGGGAAGAACAGACACACCCTTAATCTAGTGCACGTGCGCAGAAATGTAGGTGCATGGCACCAGGCCATATGCAGCTTGCCTTCTCTCACACCAAGGGTGCCAAGGTGTTCTTAGAATGGTCGGTTTTAGGACAATTCTTTAGCCTAAAGTATAAATGCTCTTTTGGCTTTGAAACTGGTGGAAGAAAGAGAATTGTTTTGGGGGACGGGAGGAAAGGGATACACTCCCTGCACCCAGTGGTGTAATCGGATGGGATGCAAAGCAGTAAGTTTTGCAGGGAGCCTCACCAGTGTGCGAGAGGCCCCCTCCCCTTTGCAGCCATTCCAGGCACTGGGAGCAAAACAGAGGCAACTGCCTGGCTCTGAAGGGGAGGGGGAGGGGCCTCTTGCACACTGTGGTGAGGCTCCCTGCAAAACTTAGTGCTTTGCACCCCCCCTCTAGCTATGCCACTGCCCAAACCGATTGTCGCGGCAACGTCCAGGCAGGGTTTGTGAATATCTGGCAGCAGGAAGCAACCAGCAGGAAGAATGTAAAGAGTTACTGCAAGAGATACAATGGATGACTCAGTGGCAACGTGGATGGCAAAACAAGATTCCAGAGCTGTGAAGGCAGAGAGACATCCCCGGAAACGTCAGGTCACTGACGACAAGGGAAGCGCAGGATGCCGACAGGTAGCTCTGGAATGCCGTTTGGCAAGGCTTCGGATGACAGCGCTGCTCTCACATCGCAGAGAGTTCCCAGCCCAGCCACAAAAGGTTATTTTTGCTCTGTAGGGGAAGCGAGGCGAGGCAGGGGACATTGCCACAATCCGAGACCCTGCTTCTGGAACATTCCAGGGAGAAAAAGGGTGCTGACACTCTCTAGGGCAGTGTTTTTCAACCGCTGTGCCACTAGTGTGCCGCGAGGCTGCCTCAGGTGTGCCGCGAGATCAGAGCAGACAGGCAGCACCCAGCAGAAGGAAAAGGAGCAGGCAGCCAGCCAGCGAAGGGGCTGGTCGAGGCTGCTTTGCTCCTGCACGAGAGGAAGGCTGCAACCCGATCCTGATTTACCTGGGAGTAAGCCCCATTGACTATTATGGGGCTTACTTCTGCGTAGACACGCCTAGGCTTGGGTATTCAGTCCTTGCCTCCTCTGCCTGCCGATTGGGCGACCAGAGAAGCTTGGAGGAGGTCCCGGAGGGTGGAGTGAGTGAGAAGGAGGGAGTCAGGAGCAGGCAAGCAGGTGTGAAGCCAGTGAGTCTGCTGAGGCCACCAGCCTAAAACCGGCTGCTCCAAGGGTCCTGGATAGTCCCTTTTCCTGGCCACAGTTTGCCTGCAACTCTCCAAAGCCACCCTCCCTGCATTGCCTTTTGCCTTTTGCCTTTTAGGGCCCCAGTCCTCTCCATACTTACCTGGGAGTAAGCCCCATTGACTATAATGGGGCTTATTCCTGAGTAGACATGCTTAGGATTGGGCTTTTGGTCACACTTTTTTTTTTCCTTAAATACAAGAGCAGGCAATTGGCACTTCTCCCCACCCCACTCCCTCCCACAAGCACTTGCCCCCCAAATCTCATAACTGCAGCCAGCCCCTCTCTTCCTGTCCCTCCCTTCACTCCTCCGCACCTTCCAAAGGTTCAGAATCACTTGCTTCAAGTTCTCTCTTCCCCCCACTCCAGCTGAATCCTGCAGTTGTCTCACTCCTGTCTCTTCATTGCCCCTCACCCCACAGCTCTCCCGTGCGCTCAGTCTGACCTCTCTTTGCCAGCACTTTCTCGAATAACCCTTGAAGAACATTTTTCATCCTTTTCACAATCACTTATGCTTTCCTCTCCAAGCTTCTTGTGAGTCTCTTTGTCATGTAATAATATAACTGTATTAATTATATTAACGATTAATTGTAATGTAGTGATTCAATGTAAGTAAAAAAGTGGTAGTGTGCCTTGACAATTTTAGTGCCTTGTCGGTGTGCCATGAGCTGAAAAAGGTTGAAAATGGCTGCTCTAGGGGCTCAGAGTTAAGAGGGCCATGCTCTATTAAGTCTGTCAACAGCACAATCCTATTCATGTTTACTCAGGAGAAGGTTCTATTCTAGCCAATGAGGGTTTCCCCTGAGGAAAGCATGCAGAGCTTTACAGCCTTAGAGAACCAATGGGGCATGTGGGAGGTTGCGTCGCATGACTGTGGGCCAGAGGCCATCTCTCAGCCTGTTGCGCCTCACAAGGTTGTTGGGAAGAAAAAGCAGGTGAGGGACATCAGGTGCGCCACTCTGAATTCCTTGGACGAAGATTGGAATAAAAATGGAACCGGGTTGCCAACTTGTCATCCTGTTCTCTGCTCCTGTGCCTTTAACAGCAGCTGGTTCCCCAGAAACAAGGAGACAGCGGTGTTTATTCTCTGTCATGAGAGGTTTGACCTACCGGTTCCTGAAGACTAAGCTGTTGTTTGAGGCATGGGAACTGGATAGGCAGGGTGCAGGCCACATAGGAAGCTGCCCTCTGTCCACCCAGCCCAGTATTGTCCAACACTGACGGGCAGCAGCTCTCCACTGTTTCTGGCCAGAGCCTTTCCCAGCCCTGCCTGGTGGAACTGAACCTGGGGCCTTCTGCATGCAGGTGGCTTGGCCACGGGGATGGGTCTATCGCGCCATGAATGGACATCGCCTGGCAATCTTCAGGACGGTCCCACAAAGAGTGCATTGCTGAGATCTCTCTCTTTCCATCCTCCTGCTGATGAAAGCACAACTAGTTGGGACAAGAGACAGGGTCTTTTGGGTGGTGATACCAAAAACAGCCTTCCAAGAGAGGCGAGCCTGGCCCCTCCATTGCTGCCTTGGAAGAAAGTTTGCCAAACTGTGTAACTTCCGCAGATGTTACAAAATCAGGGACTTTAAAAGTCAGCTTTTTGGCTGTACTGGTTAAATTGGTTTTCTTTCGAGACTGAAGGTTGCCAACTATATTGTAATTTAGTTTTAATGTATTCTGTAGGAATTTAAAATTGTGTACACCACCTTCAGCATATACATATGTATAAGAAGGCAAGGCATGCATACACTTTGAAATACACCCATTAATTTAAATATTTCAAAGTGCCTATTCCACCTTCCTATACATATGCATGCTGAAGGTGGTATACACCTTATCTTTAATAAGGTATTTAATAAAATTGGGCAGTAATCCTAATCACACTTAACTGGACATAAGTGCCACTGATCTCAATATGGCTTTTCTCTGAGTCAACAGCATAGGTTGTGCTGTTAATGTTACCTGATTTTCTAGAAAGGTTGAGGGGGGAACTATGGAGGGCTATGTTAGCCTCTCTCTTTAGGAAGTATTCCCTTATTAGAGGTTTGCAGGAAGGGAAATCGGATTCTTGTTTGAAATGTATTCAAGAATGAGCACCATTCTTGCTGTACTGAAATCAAACGACACCAAGGGAGAATCTCAGCCAAGAGGATATTTATATCCCTGCTTTTCTTAAGAACATAAGAACAGCCCCACTGGATCAGGCCGTAGGCCCATCTAGTCCAGCTTTCTGTATCTCACAGCGGCCCACC
Organism: Tiliqua scincoides; assembly: GCF_035046505.1. Lineage (NCBI taxonomy): Eukaryota > Metazoa > Chordata > Lepidosauria > Squamata > Scincidae > Tiliqua > Tiliqua scincoides. The sequence continues at coordinate 56,602,316 of NC_089828.1, forward strand.
AAATGCCCCAGGGAGCACACCAGATAACAAGAGACCTCATCCTGGTGCCCTCCCTTCTTCCATGGGCTCTGTGGTGTTCCAAGGAGATTTTTCATCCAGGCCAGACTGGCCCAAGAGCTTCTGATGCATGAGGTGGCATGACATCCCCTTCCCCGATGCCTGCCAGCTCTGGCCCTCCCACTCTCCTGTTTTCTGGTCCAGCAATCCTCTCCACAATTCCTCCCTGTCCCCTCTTCCTTTCCAATCCAGGAAGTAGGAGGAGGTTAGAGAGAGATGAATGCCTCCAATCACCAGTCTGTAGCCTAAGGCGAACATCTCAGCTGGCCTTACAGATGGACCGGCCCTGATCTAAGCCCTAACCAAACCCACACTGCTTAGCTCAATCAATCAATCAATCAACAGTATTTATATACCGCTTTTCAACTAAAAGTTCACAAAGCGGCTTACAGAGAAAAATCAAATAAGCTGCAGCAAGGGGACCCATGTCACACGCCCTCAGCCCACATTTTGAGATATTGATAAATTGCTCTTTGGAAATGTTGAAGGAGGACACATACGGAACCCAGTGGTTAAGACAGGATGTGATTACTATGATCAATGATTACATAGCACCATCAAGGTGTGTGGCCATTACAAAAGAGGAGAGGCCTGGAAACAGTCACAAGGGAAGTGACGGAGGAAGGAAAGGCAAATGGCCTTAGGCCAAGTGGGGAAAGCACTGGCAGTTTTGCTCACGGACCTACACCTGGGCCAAGGCCTCTGATCATGATTCGTATGTACAATTGTAAGGAAAACTCAACTTCAGATGATAGACCAGAAGTCCACAGGTGAGCTACAGCTGACTAAGAAAGTATCAGGAAACTGATACATGACATACCTGCAGCATGAACACACGACGACGGAGGTCACACTGCTGAACAGGCTCAGGTTATGACTTACCTGCCAGGCACAAGGATGTGGCTAAGGCAGAAACTCGCCTCGGCTCTGACACACAGTGCCTGTGCGGCCCTGTGGATGTCCCAACCTCTGGCTCCGTTTCCGCCTCTGCAGTTGGGACCGTGCCCAACCGCCGGAGCTGCCGTGTTATTAACCGGGCTGATTTGCTTTGAAGGCTCTGCAGAGCACCATGTGCTAATTACCACCTGCCCTGAGACACAAACCGGATTTTTCACCTGGTGACCTGATTCACTCATACACACACCGAGAGAGAGCTGACACCTGTCTAGAGGCCAACGTGGTTTGTTCGTCCCAAAATGCTGAATCACCGATTCCAAATTAGAGGCAACCGGAGGAGGAGGAGGAGGAGGAGGAAAAAAGGGAAAACACTGATAAAAATAACACAGGTTCAGTTAAGCTTCGCTGATCTTGTCACTGCCTTAAGTAGCTGCAGTTCCATTTCCTGCTATAGATACATGGGACTCCATCCCCAGATTGTGGCGGTGCCATGTGGCACAACGACAAACGTTCTAGTCCTCATTTCTAATCACCAGCCTCCACCGCCACTGTGACTTAAAGAAAGTACGCCTATCGTGGAAAACCTCTGCATGCTGCAGGCGATACTGGGAGTGTTTTGGACATGCGCTTGGGTTACATAGGATCATAACCAGGCCCAGGAGCTGCTGGCTGAAGCTATGAAGGTCTAGATCTGGTCAGGAACTTTATGTGATGCCACCTGGAAGCCTTGAGCTCCACCATGGTCAAAAAGGCAGCATATAAACGTTACCAAACCAATAGGTAGCAGCCTTATCCTGACTTCATCTCATTCAATACTGGTCCATCTAATTCAGTATTGAACTGAACTATTGGTCCATCTCATTCAGTATTGTCTATACCAGCTGGCAATAGTTCTCCAGGGCTTCAGGAAGAGAAGGGTCTTTCCTAGCCCTGTTTAGGAACACTGCCAGGACTGAACTTAAGACCTTCTGCATGCACAGGTGATCTACCACGGAGCAGGTAACACCAGACACAAACTGAGAGAACAGAGCAGGTGCACAATAAATTGTAAAATCCCAAGGAGAGAGAAAGGTGCGGTTACATATCGATCATTACAGATGTTTTCTTTGGGGAACACAACTTGTCACCCTCTAACTATGCCCCTGAAATGTGGGGCAGCAAGGATAAAGGAAGTCACACACTCCAACTGTCCCTATTGACCAGGCATCCCTTGTCTTCTCGTCCCTGCCAATGTTCCCCTCCATTTCTAAACCTGGTCATTCAATGTATTTATTTCTTTCCTTATAAGATGCCTTATCAAAATCACGTTTCTGTAATTTAAAAGCCACCATCATTCCTCAGGGCTCACCTCCCGCCCCAGTCTTTAATCTCAGTGGGGATGGATCTCTCTTAGGGCCCAATCCTATCCAATTTTCCAGCACCAGCGCAGCCACAATGCAGCCCCAAGGTAAGGGAACAAATGTTCCCATACCTTAAGGAGGTTTCTGTGACTGCTGCCCCACCACAAGATGCAGTGCATGCCCCATTGGCACAGCTGCACTGGCACTGGAAAATTGGATAGGATTGGGCCCTTAGTCTCCAGTGGGCATGCAGGTTAATGCGAGCACACGGATGCCAAGGTGCCACATGGCGCACAGCCTGCCATTTCACACATACCACGGCTGCCAAAAGTCTGTTTCGAATGACTGCTCACATACTGTGGGACCATTCTGTTTTTCTGGTGTCTCTTTCCCAAAATCAACTGCAAGTCTTTTAAAATGGCAAGGCTTGGGAACGGGAACGGGCCCGTGGAGCTTTCCGCTCTGTGTCAAGCATGTTGCACACTGATGGAGCACATTGATGCACACTGATAGAAAGAAAGAAATAACCAAATTGGGGGGGGGGGGAGGCTATTGCACAGTCCACAACAGCTGCCATAGGGCTTTCAGCAACGCATCCTAGCAAAGGATGCCCAGGCAGTAGGAGGAACACTGGGGGATTTTTGGCTGTGCAATGTTGGAGAGGGTAAGCGAGATCAGAACTAAAGACTATCTCTTTTGCATACCAAGGAGCGGAACGAGACCAGCCCAATTAGGAGTAAATCAGACGTTCATTTGGGCCTATCACCCCGATCGACAACACAGCCCTGTGCGACCGTTCGTGTTTTAACAATCTAACTGGAAACGGACAATACAACACAATGTGAGGTATGACCAGCAATGCCACTTTGTTCCACAAGGTTGACTGACATTTGCGTGGCGACTGTTTACACAGATGTTTCCCGACCTTCCTGGAAAATGGCAACCGCCCGCTCGTTTGGCCTCCTTATCAAAACGATTCCCCCACCCCTCTTTTCCTGTAGATGTCTCCTTGCTGAAATGGCCTGGACAAGGGGATGCGAGCAGGCGGGGAAAAAAGAGGGAGGAATTCCACGTTTTCTGAACAAAACGAAGGACGTGGATTCCTAAAAGGTAAATGCCAGGTCTCCAAGAAGTGGGTTTTTTCTCTTTAGCACAGGAGGCAATTCTCCCCCACCTGATTGCCGTTTATTTGTTTATTTTGTTACTGGACACCAATCTTAACATAAGAGTCCGGTTGGATCAGGACAAAGGCTCACCTAGTCCAGCATTCTGTTTCCCACAGTTGGCAAACTTGACATTTCCAGGAAGTACACCAGCAGGGCGTGAAGGCAATAGGGTCCCCCCCTCTATGTCCCCAGCATTTGCTGTTTTGGGTGCACTGCTTCCAAGTATGGAGGTTCTATTGATAGCCATTGAGAGACCGTTTTCCCCCTACAAATGCATCAGTGCTCATCACCATGCCATGTGATAGAAACCTTACCTCTAGCCTAGCTCGGTGTTCACGCAAGTATAGGAGGCCAGACTTCAGTTATAAGTAGAAAGTTATGTTAATGCTTCCGCGATATCATTTTACCTTACTGTCACAGCCCTGGCTTCTCAGAAGCAAGCATAGCAGTTAACAGCAAAAGCTACAAGCTGTCTCTCAAGACTCAGTCCAGCCACGGTCAAACTCAGTGGCCTTCCATAAGGTCCACAGTAACACTAGACTAGAGCAACAATACGGTGCAGTGATTTTCAACCTTTTTCATCTCACAGCACATTGACAAGGTGCTAAAATTGTCAAGGCGCACCACCAGTTTGACAATTGACAAGGTACACCATATCCTTCAATGGCCCTACTAACAAATGACCCTCTCCCCCAGACTCCTGCGGCACACCTATGGACCATTCATAGTGATTTTCAACCACTGGACTATGGGAAGCCAGATTCAAATCCTACCATTTTATTGTGAACCATCTCAGGCAAATCACTAGACCTCAGCCTAAGTTACAACTCAGGGCTGTCCTAAGAATGAAATGTTGCTCTCAGCTCCTTGGAAAGGCAGGATTCAAAAAGTAACCCACAGATATTTAGAGCCACCACCCACCTAAGGAACACATGACATTCTCTTATCTCGGCCCAACTCACAACAGACCTGCAAGGTAGAACAATGTTGCTCTCATTTGAAGAGCTTGAAACACCAACTTGAAACATACGTCCCGAGCTGTAACATTTTGCAAAATAGAATTGCACACTGGTTTGTTGAAGTGAACCACAACCATTCAGCATTTTAAGAGGGAACACACACGCAAAGAGTTCATTCTTGCTGCTGGCTTCCCTTCTGGCACATCTCCCCCTACAGCTAAGGCTCACAACCCATTTTCTCACCTCTAAGGGAAAGCCCTGCCTTCAAACCCCTCAGCCTGCAGTTTCAAGACCCTTCTTAAAACACTAGCCAAGAGCACACTCCTGGTTGTTTAAGTGTGGGGGTCTCTCTCTCTCTCTCTCTCTCACACACACACACACACACACACACACACACACACACAGAGCAATAATTCCAAATAAACTGGAAAAAGACACCTCATTTTCAAAGCCTGATCTTCTCTTCTAGCCTGCCCACCTGCCACTCATGGAGTCAGCTCACCACTCGCTTTCCTTCCATTCCACCGCATCCCCTCCCCTTTGCAAGAATTGAGATTTTTGCGCAAACCAGCCCCAAACCTTCACATACAGACACACTTTTCTGAGCGCCACCCAAACTGGGCAGCCAACCGCTTTTCCTGGGCTCCTGCACCCAACGCTTAGGGCTCCAAGGAGAGAGGCAAAGAGCATGGTTGTGGAGGCACGCAATCACAGGCAGCATGGAAGACAATACCGCAAGCCTCCACGCATGGTGTGTTAATTACATTGTGTGGCCCTAATTTTTCTTCCCCTGAAAACACTGCAATTTAGCCCTTGCCAGCATAGGTGGGGGGAAACCAGCAAGGAGGGCTGAATAGCACAGGGATCCTTCAACCTGAGCAGAGTTTAACCCCCCCACACACACACCAGATAATCCTGGCTCTGAAAGCACCTCTGGCTGACCTGCCCAGAGAGCTTGCAAATGCTTCAGTGAAGCTCACCAGCTAAAGCAGGAAAGCTGTGTAAGCCGGCTAGCTACAATTGAGTCCTTCTGTCTTATTGAAACATGCCTTGCTCTGAGGAGGAGATGGGGGTGTCAGTGCCTCCCCCGAGCCTCTGCTTCCAGCTTCCCCCAAATTCAGGAGCTTCTCCGGTTTGTGGGCTCCAGAGACCTCCCCCAAACCCGGCAGCTCTGCTCAGGTCTTTTGTATGCGCGTCCCCATGCAGAGCACATGAGAGCTGCTATTTTTCCAGCAGCAGATGGAACCAGGGAGGTTGATCACCAGGGGAGGGATGGGATGGAAAGGAGAAGCGGAGCAGGAAAAGATGCAGGGGAAGAGGAGAGAGAGGAAAAGATGGGAGAGGAAAAGGGGAACATGAGGAAGAGAAGGAGGGAATGATAGAAACACTGAAGGGGAAGAGCAACAAAGGGTCTTGGAGATGAAGCCACTGATTTCAGCAGGAACCTTCCTGGCCTGGGGTCTGCTTCCTTAGATGCAGGAGAGGTAGCCTGTAATGGGGAGAAGGAAGGAGGTTGGGATGGAGAAGGGAAGGGATGGGAAAGGAGGAAGGAAGGCGCCTGATGAGAAAATGACAGGAAGAGGCAGAAAGATGAGTGAAAAATAAATAAAAATGGGAAACAAGCAGTGTGGAGAGGACCAGAGTAGGCTGGAAGGAAAGGAGAGCATGAAAGGAGAATGGGATTGATGGAGGGAGAAGGGAAAGTGCCTCATTGTTCCCAGTGGCATAGCTAGAGGGGGGCAAAGCACTAAGTTTTGCAGGGCACCTCACTGCGGAGTGCAAGCAGCCCCTCCCCTTCGGAGCCATTGGGGGAGCAAACTGGAGGTGTACACATGGAAAAGCTCTGAAAGGGGGGGCCTGCGGGGGGGGGGTTCTCCCTGCAAAACCTAGTGCCCTGTGCTCTGCGGGGAGGCTCCCTGCAAGACTTATTCTTTGCCCCCCTCTAGCTACGCCACTGATGGTCCCTGCTCAGGGCTTTCTCCCTCCTGTCCCGTCAGCAAAGCAGGGCACAGGCGGGTCTCCCCACCTTGCCCCCCCACCCTCTGGGGCTCTTGCTCCCCAGGAAGCACGGAAGACAGCAGAGGAAGGAGAGGAGGAGGAGGCAGCCAATGGGAGGGCTCGCCACCCAGACTGAGAGCTTCGCCCCCCCTCTAGCTACGCCACCGATGGTCCCTGCTGCGGGCTTCCCCCCCCCTGCCCGGGGCTCTCACCTGCCCAGGTGTTTCCGCCCCAGTGGCCCCGCGCTCACCTGCCACCGTGTACCTGTCCAGGTAGTTGAGGACGTTGCCCAGGCTGAGGATGGCGGCGGCGGCCACGCGGGCTCTGCCCAGGCTGGGCGCGGGGGGGGCCTCCTTGGGGGCGGCCGCGCTCTTGGCCCCCCCGACGGCGCCGGACAGGGTCTGCACCTCGCCGCCGCCGCCGCCGCAGCAGCCCCGCTGGCCTCCCCCGCCGCCGCCGTCGTCCTCCTCCTCGTCCTCGCCCGCCGCCGACGCCCGCAGGCGCCCGCCGCAGCCCCGCGGACCGCCGCCCGCCGCAGCCGCGCCGCCGCCGCTCTCCAGGCACATCATGAGCCGCACCTGCCGCCCCTCCGCTCCGCTCAGCGCTGCTGCATCGCCGCCGCCGCCGCCTCTCGGCCGCGGCAGCCGCACCGCCAGCCTGCTCTGCCGGCAGGGCGGGCCAGCTCCGCCCCCGGGGCGAGGCACCTGCCCGCCTCCCGCACGCACGCCCGCCCGCCCGCGGAACTCCGCGCCACTTGACTCGCGCCACACGTGCTTTCCAGTCACCCCTTCCAGCCATTGCCAGGTCCATAGAGACAGTGGCGTAGCCAGAGGGGGGGCAGAGCACTAAGTTGAGCAGGGAGCCTCAGCACAGCGAGCGGGCGTTCCCTCCCCTTCGGAGCCAGGTGTGCTTGCCCCCATTTTGCTCCCGCCCCCAGCCTGGAATGGCTCCAAAGGAGAGGGGCCCCTTGCCACGGTGAAGCTCCCTGCAGCTCTTAGTGCTTTGCACCCTCTCTAGCTACGCCACTGCTAGTCTTATCCCTTCTTTACCACTCAGAACCCCCGCTCAGTAGCATAGCTAGAGGGGGGCAAAGCACTAAGTTTTATAGGGTCCTGAGGGGGAGGGGCCACTTTGACCCCCTCTAGCTACGCCACTGCTAGTCTTATCCCTTCTTTACCACTCAGAACCCCCGCTCAGTAGCATAGCTAGAGGGGGGGCAAAGCACTAAGTTTTATTGGGTCCCGAGGGGGAGTGGCCACTTTGCACCCCCTCTAGCTACGCCACTGCTAGTCTTATCCCTTCTTTACCACTCAGAACCCCCGCTCAGTAGCATAGCTAGAGGGGGGGCAAAGCACTAAGTTTTATTGGATCTCGAGGGGGAGGGGCCACTTTGCACCCCCTCTCGCTACGCCACTGCTTGCATGTCAGGCAGGGGCCGTGGAAGCCTTGTGTGTCGCTCAAGGACAGGCACCTGGATGCAGGAGGGGCCTTGTCCGAGAGGTTTGGTTTCTGCCAGCAGAAGAACAGAACATTTCGATTTATTCTTTCTCTATAGAGGTTCCACACACAGAGACACCCCCCCTCCACTGTGGACTCTCTGATGAGTCACATGAGAGCATTAATGCTCCCATCTGAAATAGAGTTCATGGAGGGGGTCTCTGTGTGTGGTAGCTCTGTACAGTGGCATAGCTAGAGGGGGTGCAAAGCATCAAATTTTGCAGGCGCCTGAATGCGGCATGCAACTGGCCCCTTACTTTCGGAGCCATCCTGGGTGGTGGGATGCAGAATACTTCCATTTTGCTCCCGCTGCCCAGAATGGTTCCAAAGGGGAGGGAGGAGGAGGGCCCACTTGCATGGCGAATTTCGGCACCTGCAAAACGTAGTGCCTTGCACCCCCTCTAACTACGCCACTGCCTCTATAGATATGGATGCTCTTCCTGGAGAAGGATTGAAGAGTGTACCGAAAAGCACATTTGTGCCTGTTTCTTGAGTGTGAGCCCCTCGGGGCACAGACCCAAGTTCCCTTCCATGTTTAAGAGCCATGCACATTGGTGGCGTGGCGCTATAGCAATTATTGATCATAAATTAAAAAATGTTTTTCCTTCAGGTTACCTTGGGGATCCACCAAAGGGTGGGGCACACTGCCTGTCTGGGTGTCCCCCCCCTCCCTCTGGCATCAGCTTGGGCGGTGATCCTTGGTGTGAGATTGCAACCCGCTCCCCTGTTTCCACCCGAGGAATGTTGGAGGGTATGTGCGAAGGGGTCATGTGGGCAGATCTGTGTGTCTGTGCCCTGCGTCAAGAGAAAGAAAATGAAACAGGTTGTGTCGCAAGGCTGAAAGGTCAAGCCACGAAGGAGAGAGCTGGAGGTGTGTCACATTCCTGTGCAAGGTACAAATGCATGCAGAATCCAACCCCATGAATAAGATCCTGTCTGCTTGGGGTGTGAGCACTGATGATGAACGGACACAGGGAGATCAATAGTGTGTGTAAACACCGAAAGAGGGACAACAAAGACTTTCTGTTGAAATTCTCGGGATTTCACTGTGGCCACATTCCCATGTCACATTTGCTCATTAATTCCTACTTGGAATTCCGCATCCATTTTTTTGTCTCGGTGAAGTGATTCTTAAGGTCTACAAGATGTTGCTACAGAACATCTGGGGAGCCTGAACTTCTCTCCACCTGGGTCTAGAAGCCGTGGTTCCCAAACTGTGGGTGGCAACCTGATTTTTGGTGGGTCTCCAAAGGGTGACGGAAAGGTTAGATAACTAATTGCCTCAAGCCTTGAGGGTATTCAAAAGATCAGATACTGTAGCTGCTCATTTCACTGCAAAGAGCTCGGCTCCTGCAGTTTGCAAGCCTGTGTAAATAGAGGGAGATGAATGCTTTCTTCTCATATTGGAAAACTGAGGACAATTGTAGAGCATTTCCAGGATTATTCCAGGATATACTCCGATATTATGTCGTTCTCCCCACTGATCAGGAATAGGTCACTCCATGTCAAACGAGTAACCTTTGCTCCTAGAGCAGCAGCATACTGAATCTAGCAATCTGGCCTTACCAGCAGTGAGTTTTTCCCCCTGGTTTACTGTCTCCAGCGGGATATCCATGTTCCAGGCAAAATTGCTTTTGTGGTCTCACTGCAGCTCTCAGCAGAGCCTTCAATCTCCTCTGGACCATGTCCTTGGCACAGACACACGCACACACTGCCTCTGTTTGGAAAGAAAGGGAGCCTCACTTCAAATCGCTGCTGCCTTTGGCCTTCTCAGCCGCTGACCGTAGTGTGTGTGCACTTAATGACAACCCAGAGCATTCCACCTCTTGGGAGCTGCCAAATATTTGGAGGGCTGATTACCTACTCCTTAGGACCACGTCACGCCCCTCCTTAAATCCCTCTGCTGGCTTCCTTGCCCTGCACCCCTGCCAGTAAACTTAACTCCTCCAGCTCCGCCAACTTAGCAGTCCAAAAGTCTCTTCTGCCACCTTTTGGACCCCTGAAGCTTGGCACAGCCCCTGGCACAATGCCATGCTGCTTGCCATTCCCCTAGTCTGCACCTAAGCTGAATTAAAGGTGGGTGACTGAAACCTTTCTGATGCCTGCCTTCCTCTTGTCTCCCTCATGTCAAGATCTAGATTGTAAACTCCTTGGGGCAATGTAAGTCCCTGTCTTCTCAGTCTCTGTAGATCACAATACACTGATAGACCAATAATAATAGCAATCACAATAATTCTGACTTTGGCAAAAAGATCTGCACACCTTAGGTGTAAATGAAATAGGGTGCAATCCTAACCCCTGATGTCAGTGCTTTCCAGCACTGGCATAGAGGTGCCAATGGGGTATGTGCTACATCCTGCAGTTGGGTGTCACTCACGGAGGCCTCCTCAAAGTAAGGGAATGTTTGTTTCTTTATCTCAAAGCTGCATTGCCCTTAGTCAGTGCTGGAAAGCACTGACATAAGGGGTTAGGATTGCACCCATAACCACATGGTGGTGAGGAATAGGGCCTTCTCAGTGGTGACACCTTGATTGTGGAACTCTCTTCCCTTGGAATTTAGAATGGCTTCATCCCTGAAGAATAACTATTTATTGCATACATCTCACTGGGAAGAGTCCAGTGCATAATGACATAGAGAGTGGGGGAGGGAGAGAACTGAATGTCAGCTGGGCTGACAGCTAGCCTGTTTGGGCCAGGACTAGTCTAGGCCCCTGAAGGTATCATCCCTTCACACTCAGACAGGTTTCTGCTGCAAAACTAAAATGTTTTATTATCCGGTTCACTCACACAGCCTCTCTCACCCTGAGGCCTTCTGTGCTTGGGTCTCCTATAGGCAAGATATAGCAGTGTCACCTGACCCCCTCTGAGCTGATGAAGGCAGTGTCATCTCTTGCCATTGGTAGTGGTGCAGCTCAGACACAAGTAGGCCAACAGCACCACCTGAGCTTGAGCAGATGAGGTGCTCTGTCTTTCTTCTCTCTGTATCCAGGCTAGATGACAAATAAACACCCAACAAGAGGTTTAGCACCATACTACAGACGAGATCAGGCAGACAGCTGCAATCCTAACCGCACTTTCCTGAGAGTAAGCCCCATTGAACAAAATAGGACTTACTTCTAAATAGACCTGGCTAGGATTGTGCCCTTGGTCTCTCTCACACACATGCTTTTGGAATGGCACCAACCCTGCCATTAGAACCCACCAAAGGCTGAAATCCTGCCCCAGATGTAGCAAACCACCTCCTGCCATAAACACAATGTGAATTTGGAGCTGCCGCTCTCCACTTTTTAATAGATTTGGATAGATTCCCTATTGAAACTAATGGGAGAGGGAGCCCCTTTTGTCCTGAACACCCCCTATTGGGGGAGATTCCATTGTGGCACTGCAGAATGCCTCACAGGGTTGTTGTGAAGGTAGCAAGAGAATTCACATGAAGGACTTCGAATGCTGAAAAGCAGTCTACAAATTCTGATGGTGATGACGATGACAGTGACGACAATGATGACAGGGCTTAGGCATCATGCAGGCTGACGCCTTCTGTGATTCTGTGACTGGGTCCTAGAGAGAGAGAGAGAGAGAGAGAGAGAGAGAGAGAGCTATCCCACTTGTCAGGTAAGGCTACAGAGGCCAACCCAAACACAGTGCCACCTAGAGGCCCTTCTGACAAATGACTATGCGCCCTTGCACCCCACTTCTCTGAGCAGAGAGATTCCAAGATAGTACCTTTGGGGACTGTAAATGTCTTTGCTTTATTTGCCAAGACACAAGCAGAAAATCAGTGGGGGCAACAGAAGGTGTTCCGGCAAAGCACCAGAACTCTCATGTTGTAGGGCAGGTGAGATCATTTCATACAGGGCCAGTTTTAAGCCAATTAGACCAATTGCTCCCAGTTCGGCCCTCAGTCTAAGAGCCCCCCACAGTAGGGTCATCTAGTCTTGTATGCAACTTTATATGAAAATGTGCTTAGAACCATTTGGTCCATTCACTCACATGCACTTTCAGAGTGCACATTTTGATTGCTTTCCATTCTACCATAGAGATAGAAGCTACTGTACATAATAAATTTTATTTAGATCCCTAAGATTCCACAGACCTTGGTTGTGAACCTGGGGCCCTACGAAAAGTGTTTCCGTTTGGGTCCGGCAGCTCCTAAGGCCGGCCCTGATTTTAGAATCTTAGAAGATGAACACAACATCTCTGAGAAAGCTGCCCTCTAAAACCTTGCTAGATTGGAGAAATAGCTTTACTAAGCTGAAATGTTGCCCCCCCCCACAGCAATGGTGTAGCTAGTGGGCGTGCTGGGGGGGCTTTGCCTCTGTTATGCTCCCTCTGCCCGGAATGGTTCCAATGGGGAGGGGCCACTTGCATGCCGCAGTGAGGCCCCCCACAGAACTTAGTGCTTTGCACCCCCTCTAGCTAAGCCACTCCCCCCCAGTCTTGTTACTTGCCGCAGTTCTCAAATATGGAGATGGTCAGCTTAAGACAAGAAGCCCTGGAAACCCCAGCGAATCCTCCACTTCCCGGAGAGCTAAACTGGCCAACGAGTTCAGAAAACCCCAAATGTTAAGAATACCTCCAGTGGTCGGAGAAACCTCAGGATGTCTCTATGGCCTGCAGAACAGGCTACTCTGATTAAGAGTCATGTGGGTTGGGCTCTTTGCTTCAAAACAAAAATCCTTCTTATTGTTGAACCACTTGGCAAGACGTCTTTTGGTTTGGAAGCGACGTGACACTGAGCTGCTGCCACGGAAGGGTCAGAAAGAGACAGTGGGGAACCTCCTTGCCGTGGGAAAGCTGATTCTGGCTTCATGGAGGAGTCTGTGCCAGGCGGAGGATGTGTTGGCTTTCCGGTTGGCAAAGGCCTGGATGCAAAAATGAAGGCCTGCTTGAGTTCAGTGTGATTGTTTGAGAAGCTCAGGACAAGTTTGAGGTTCCACTGCCCAGAGAGGAGTCAAAGAAGCCTGGCCTGAAACCGGGGTAGATTCAAGGACTTGGTTTAAAGGGCAAATGAGGAAGCCATGATTTAGGGGTGTGATTTGTTTTGGAAAAAGGTTGTCCAAAATAGTTTTCTCTCCCACCATGGAGAGCGGCCAAAGGGCCTTCAAGGTCCTGGCAGGAATGTGCCTTCCACTCAGTTTTCCCAGAATGCCATATTGGGATGCTTCTTTTTTCCTGTCCATTTCAGTGTGGTGCCTTCACATCCACCCGACCGAGTCAAACCATCCAGTCAGATGGACCTGTGACAGAGCCTAAGTCATCTAGGGTCAAACCCAAGGATGCTCAGGTGTGCTCCAACCTGTCTTGTTTCCATGAGAATCCGTGCATGACCAATTTCACCTGCCTCACTGTCAGAGGTGTGTAATCCCATCCGGAAAGCTGAAGCCATGAGTAAGTACAGGCAGGACCAGTGAGCTAAGGTGTGTTAGGGAATGGTTTTTCTGTTACCTTATAATCACCTGCTTATGTTGGTGAAAAATCCACACCTGAGCATTTCTTGTATCCAAGTCATTTTCTAAGCTGGTAGATCCTTTTCTTTCCTTTTTGACATTATCCAACCCATCCACCCTTTCTGTGTGTTTTAATAAACTTTTAAAAACATTTTAACTCTTTACCTGCCAGTTGTTGGTTGAACCGAGCCAGAGCTGGACTCCAGTCTTCCAGAACCCTTGTCTATCCACTACAGATCTTCAGGGAAGCCCATGTAACTGGGAGGGTGGCTTCCAAGAATGGTCTCTCTCTGCATGCCTTCATCCTTGCAGTGATAGCAGAACCTCCCCATTTTGGCATTGCCACAGGAGAGAGGCACCTGGACCAGCCGTCTTCCACTCCCCCAGAGAACCGCTGCCAGTCAGTGAAGAAAATGCTGAGTTAGATTGACCAGTGTCTGAGAGCCCAATCCTATCCAATTTTCCAGTGCCGGTGATGCTATGCCAATGGGGTATGCACTGCTTCCAGTGTTGGGGAGGCAGTCACAGAGGCTTCCTTAAGGTATGGGAGCATTTGTTCCCTTACCCCGGAGCTGCACTGCAGTTGCACCGGTGCTGGAACGTTGGATAGGATTGGCCCTGACTCAGTAGAAGTCAGCTTTGATGGCAAAGAGTTACCAAACGCCTTCTCCCTGCCATGGTCAGATCTGGACCAACCCCTGTGAGTGCTATTTAAGAGAACACACTGACAAATGCCATTATCCTCATGTCTAGCCCAGCTCTCCAGTGGGAACCAATTTGTGAGCTGGACGCCAGGAGGTTGTGCAAGTTGCACGTTTTTTATTGGTAATTAGTAGCCATCAATGCCATCAATGGGCACAAGTGAAAGGTCCTTGCCCCCAAGTGGTTTAGGTTTGCAGCTTCTCCCAGTCATGTATCCTGGTGGAGGCACAAGAGCCTCTGATTAGAGTGGAGCTGAACACCAGTGGCGTTGCTGGGAGGTGCGGGTTGCACTGGTTACCGCGCATGGGATGTGTGTGATACCACTACTGGCCAAAATTGTTAAACTTTTAAAGGAATTTTTCCTTTCCCGTTTCCTGGTTTTGTCTCTGACGGCGCAATGAAAGGAGCTCAAGACGGTGAATGTGAGTATGTGTGATGTCACGGTGCAAGGTTTATGAATGGCAGGAAAACCCATGAATTACAGAGGCATGCAATTGGATCTCCGATGGCAGGCCTCGTCATTCGCGAAAAGTTATTTTTGAAAGCTCTTCATAATCAAGGTGCCAAAAAAGAAGGGAAAGTGTAGAAATCTCAGCTGGGGAAAGAAGGGGGGAGACGGAGGCAGGCAGCAGAACGCAAGAGTGCGAACTCTGCCACATGTGCTATTTTTGCTCTCTTTCGCAAATGATGCTGCTGGGCCCTCTTCCAGTCTCTGCCCTGTTGCTGTGGGATTCTCCCTGACGCTTACACTTCCCCCCCACTCTTCCCCTTCTGTGGCCAGTCATGATCATAGGCAATGCCGGGGGGGGGCAATCAGGCACTGGCCCCCCTTCGGTTGCCCATCCCTGTGGCATCTCTACAGGGAAAATGAAAAGACTATCACAAAGCCATGCTGGCTTCTTTGCCTCTTCTTGGTCATTTTTCCCCTTGACTTCTGAAGGTCTCCTGCTCAGTGGCGTAGCTAGAGGGGGTGCAAAGCACTAGGTTTTGCAGGGAGTCTCACTGCAGTGTGCAAGCGGCCCCTTTCCTTCACAGCATTTCCAGGTGGGGGGAGCAAAATGGAGGTGTCTGCCTGGCTCCAAGGGGAGAGGGGAGGGCCGCTTGCATAACAGCCACCACCCATAGAACTTCCTTCAGAGAGAAGAGGGTGAGGATGGGTGAGTGAGATCCTTGGCCCATCTGAGTGAGCCTTGTCTACACTGACCGGCCCTCCAGAGTCTCCTTTCCAGTATCCAGCTCTACGCCACCACAAGTGTTCTGTGCTGATTGTAACTGTGTTGTGATTGTGCGCAGATTACAACACAGTTAAAGGCACAGAAGCACGCTAGACCTTTTATATCTGACCAGTTGGCACCCCTAGGCACAGAACTGGAGAACCACTGCCAAGTCCTGCTTGTGGTGAGTCTCAGTGAAATCTCTGATGTCACTCCCTAGAAAATCCGACCCAGTTCCTGGCTGCTGCCATTGGCTCAAGACAGTCTCTGAGGTTTGATGGATAATGCAATGACACCATAGTGCTGAATGTTGCAGGAGAGGGAGACCCATCTCAGTCATGCTCATCTGACAGTGTCTCTCTTATTTGGGGGAGGCTTCTCTTCACACACATCTCACATCTATGCACTTGCCACATCAAGGCACTGTGAGAGCCAAGCTGGTTGATGATTTGCCCCAAATGATCCTGGTTCTCCGTTTCCACCTTTTTTCCCCAAGGCATGCAGTAACAAAAGTTGATCTCAGGCCATTTGGGGGCCGCTGTGCCCCACCTCTTGATTTCTCAGCTCCCCCTTGATAGCAGAGTTTTTTTTCTTCCATTGTTCAAGGGATGGTCTTCACGTGACATCATCAGACCCTGCCTCAGAAATCCAAGGTTTTGGGGTACCTTCCACCTGGCAAGTGGCAGGTAGACAGCTAACCTGGTGACTAGTAGGTAGCCAAGTAGCGAAAGTGGGGCAGAAGATGAGGGACAGACAATTTGTAAATACAGACAGTTGCCCTAGAAACAGAACCACAGAACCTGGAAGACTCTCCCAGAAGTCAGAAGTGACATCCCAAGAAGTGAAGACCATAGAGAGGACCATAGAGGTCAGTGTGCCATGAGAAGAAAAATGTTGAAAATGGTGGTCTTAGCTGGTTATTCAGGAGGGAAGGAAGGAGCCAAGATGGCCTTACCAGGGAACCGTCCTTGGAGGGAGCCTCAGCGGACTCTTGAGCTGTGGTTTGTGGTAGTGCTCAGGTGCGGGGGAGGTGGGCTGGAAGAAGAGGAGAGCAGTCTGACACCTGTCCTGGGTGTCAGCTGGCACTGTGGCTCTTGGGTAGCAAAGGGAACAGGGGTACTTGATGAAGTGCCAGCAGGTCATTGAGCAATCCACCAGCAGCAGGGACAAAGCGACAGCTGTCAAGGGTGTGAAGCGGGGTCTGCGACCCAGCCTTTCACAGTCAAGGTCCCCATAGGGCAGCATGGAGGCTATTGTCAGGTCGGTTCACTCAAGGCCTGTTTCTTTGTATCGTGATGGCCGTTGAGGTCCATTCCCAATCGAGAGGGGTGCCCTCTCTTGCTTTGTAGCAGGAGGAGGAAAAGGGTGCTGTGGTAACTTCCTAGATGCCCTGGAGGCCTATGGCTCAATTAACATAAAACACATGGTTGAATTGGCAATGAAGCCATGAAGGAAGCCAAAGTTGAAGGCAATTCTTTTGTGATCGCTCATGATCTTGTTTACGTCGAGTTGGGTGGCTCCCAGGATGTGGCCCTGTTTACTGGTTGGAGGTTGCTGACCAGGCAAGGCTGCCAGGAGCAATTGCTCTAAGGAACCATCCCCCTTTTTTTCCTTTTGCCTTGTGGCACTTCCTGATGGTACTTCCTTACTATCAGCCCTTCCTTGCCATCTGCCCATACAGCCCCTACTGAGTGCCACAAGATTTGTCAGGGCCATGCTCGCCGACACGCCCATGTACATGTGAACGTGAATGCGTCCGTCACCAGGCCTGTGAAAGACGGCTGCTTGAAACCCTAGACAGCTGCTGCCAGTCAGTGCTGATCACGCTGAGCTTGGTGGAGTAAAGGTCTGACTCAGCGGAAGGCAGCTTCCTATGTTGAAAGACCTGTCCATTGGTGTGGGAACCCCGGTGCACCCACAGCAATTGCGCTTGCCGCATGAAAAGTGGAGCCGCCCTGGAGAGAAGACATGTAGCCAGCAGGCTGATCACGGGATTGGCAACCCACAATTATGTCTGCCTTCTCTGAAGCAATGTGCGGTGTGGTGGTTGCTGCTCCAGTTCTGGGTGCCTGGGATGAATGGGAAGAGACAAGCGAGAGGACGTCTTGGAGTGGTTGTTCTCAGGCTAAATTTGTCCTAGCCCTTCCCAGTTCATTGCAACACACCTCGGGCGATACTGTCTCGGAGAGAACAGACACGTCGCTCTTAGAAAGGAGCACACATCTGTCTGCATTCTTTATGATTGAGAGGAATATTTTATTGATTGGGGCAAACCTGGGAGTCTGGGGGGAAACTGGGTAGGCAGCTCAGTGGAGTGACTGAAAGTGACATAAGTCAGCACGTCCCCAAACCCAAAACCCCTCTAAAAATATTCTTGGCAATTGGGCCAGAAAAGGCAACACTGACTTCAGTGAAACTCTGGTGGAGACAGGTAGATGCAGTGGTGTAGCTAGAGGGGGTGCAAAGTACCAGGTTTTACAGGGAGGCTCAACACAGCATGCAAGCAGCCCCTTCCCTGCAGAGCCATTCCAGGTGACACACACACACACACACACACACACACACACACACACACACACACACACACACACACACCCCTATCTATCTATCTATCTATCTATCTATCTATCTATGTTTTTAATATTGATTTATTTGTAAGCTGCCTTGAGTGCCCTTTGAGGGATAGAAAGGTGGAATATAAATTCTGTGAATGAATGTATGCATGTATATATGTATGCATATATATGTTATGTAACGTAATATTTAAATGTTTGTTTATGTATACAGCGTGTGACCACATTGGTAAGACCCCGCCGAAGGGACTCTAAAGAGGGGGAGGAAATTCTGCAGACGGGACGATTTGCACCATGATTTGCACCCCTTCTAGCTACGCCACTGGTAGACGTGGCGCAAATTACATGCCTGAAACATGGATGCTTTCAGGCCAGAAGCGCCCAGACAGCACTGCACCCCCCAAAGTCTGGTATCAGAAGGAATGATATATTTGCTTCTGAGAACGAGCACCTCCCTTAGGCGTGGAGATTTGAAATCCACATTCCAGCAGTACAAAAGAAGACTTGGCTACTCTTTTGCTCTCAGTGGTTTTTCTGTGAGACACATGTGCACTGCAGGGGTGCAGGTGGTCTTTCGCTGCCTGTTAGGCATGCAGGTCAAACCTCCATGGTCCGAGGACAGCTCTCTCTGGTTGGCAACCTTCAGTCTCAAAAGAGTATGGTATAAGCCTACAGCACCCGGTATTCCCAAGCGGTCTCCCATCCAAGTACTAACCAGGCCTGACCCTGTTTAGCTTCCGAGATCAGACGAGATCAGGCACATGCAGCTCTCTCTAGCACAGCTATTTCTAAGGTTTTTCTTCTCATAGCACACTGACCTCTGGCCTTCACCTCTTTTGATGTGCCTTCTAGAAGACTCTTCCAGGTTCTGCGGCTGTATTTTGAAGGCAACTGTCTGTAGTAATGAACTGTCTTTCCTTCCTCCGGCAATTCTGCCAGAGAATTTATTTCTATAAGTTGCCCTAGAAACAGAGCTGCAGAAGCCAGAAGAGATTTTCAGCTATTTTCAGCTGCTGTCCTCCAAACTCCTGCAGCACATATGTGGACCTTTCACGGCACGCTGGTTGAAAACTGGTGCCCTAGCAGTTGCTGGGGAGCAATGGCGGGAGTGGGCTTTGCCTTCATCTCCTGCTTGTGTTGGACAGAGGATGATGGGACGAGATGGACCCGTGGTCTGAGCCAGCAGGGCTCTGCCTCCATCCTTAAGGGCAGCCCCGGTGAACATTTTCCTCCGTGGATCCCTAAGAGAGAAACCATTTGCACTCCTGCCAAGAAGCCTTTCGCAACTTGCTTAATTAAGCTAATGGATACATATCGAAAAACGTCGACTTGCCAAAAAGGAAAAGAGCACATAAATAAGGAGATGGGAAGCTGCGAGATGACAACATGCAAAGGTGGGGATTATTCATCCACCTCTGGAGACTTTTCTTTCTCCCAACTCCCAGCTGCTGAGTCTCAACTCTTTCCAGAATTAAAACGGAAAGTGCAACCAGTTCCTGCCACTGATGAAGGCTTACCTTGGAGTCCATCTCGAGATGATGTTCAGCACTTGACAGGACCTCATGATTTGAGCAGTGTGCTTTTTTTGGGCAAAATGTGCTTTGTGCTCCAAGGGCACAGGAGTCAACCTGCCCAACCTGCCTGCCTGCAGGCTCTAGAATTCCCCAGCCTCCAAAATTGATCCTTAGGCTGAGCATCTTCTCGGCCTGTTTCGGACCATGCACCTGCTCCTGGTCCTTCCTCAGGCCTGACACTTCGTCAAGCTCATCTCCGCAATCTATTCCTCCTCCCCAGCGCCAGCTTGTCCATGAAGCTAACTGAGGCAGTCACCTCACACGACTGCTTGATGGGGGAGACCTTCCATCTGCCCACTCACCAGAGCAGAAGAAGTGAGGAGTAGAGTGTTGGGCTAGAGTGTCGGGCATCTCTGGGTCCTTAATCTACAGCTTCCCTCTCACTCTCCAATCCCCTCTTCCTTCTCCAATCCAGGGAGGAGGAGGAGCAGAGGCTGGCACATCCCCAGGTAAGGGCGGGCAGCATTTGACAGTGCCATCTCTTGGGCTGGCCTGGCATCTGCCTATCACCCCCCCTCACTGACCTTTATTAATTTCTTTATCACATTATCTGCAGAGGTCCTCTGGAGAGCCAGAACGCAGGATTATGAATATCTTCACAAGCAAATATTCTGCCCTTCTTCCAAGGACCTTCTTTCCCTGCTTTTGATCCAAAACAACCCTGTGAGGTAAGCCAGACTGAGAGGCAGTGACTGGGCTACGATCACATAGCAAGCTTCCTGGCTGGGTGGGGAGAAGGCACTTTAACCACTGTGAAATACTGCCTTTCTGTGGTCTCACTGGCCTTCAGGCCTGTTCCTGTCCCCACTTTCCAAGGCTCAAGCTCAGTGGTACAGCACCTGCTGTGTCTGCAGAGGGTCCCAGTTTCAGTTCCTGACATCTCCAGGTGGAGCTCAAAAATCTGAATCCTGCTGCGGTTTGCGTAGACCAGAGGTGTCAAACTTGTTTCATATAGTGGGCCAAACAGCATTCGTGGCGCCTGCTGAGGGCCGAAAGTGACGTCATGAAGCAGGAGGTGATGTCATTGAGCAGATGAGGGCCAGAAGTGAGCATTTGGTTCTCACGTAGAACCCACTGGCTGCAAATGACGGAAGGGAAAATGTGCAAATCTTGACAATAATGTCAAGATATGAGAGAGCCCATTTAATCACACTGGGGGCCCAAGAAATTGCTTCTGGGGGCTGCATCTGGCCCACAGGCCTTATGTTTACACCCCTGGTGTAGACATTAATAAGCCAGGTGGACCAGTGGTCTGCCTTCCTCTGCCCCACTACAGTACACAGCCTCCCCTATCCATGGGCCTCCAGTGAACCAAGGTTGTTGCCATCCCTCCCGCAATTACCCTGCTCTCATGACCTCCCAGCCCTCTAGCTTCAAGAGCGTTATCCTCCAAAGGGTCGATTTAATTGGATCAGAGGCGAGAGGGGGGACGACTCGAAGGAAATAATCTTCCCAGCGCATCAGCCCTGCGGGGAGGATGTTCCTGCTGGTTTGCACTGATAGCGTGGAATCTCAGGGGCAGGCCCAACGGCAGCGGCCTGGAGAGCACGTACTACAGTCCAGAGGCCTTCCCGCATACAAAGCAACTCTCCTCCCATCCTTACAAACGGAATTATACCAATTTAGTTCCCCCCCCATAATCTGACAAGACAGGATTCTCCTCTCTGCCCCCGGCCGAATTGCATTCATTTGCCGTTCTACCAACCTGCTAACTTGGCTGCAATCTCTGCAGTACACATCTGGTTGCTGGACTGTCTACAGATATTGGATGAAATGGAGTATCGTCTCCCGGGGAAGATCTCAGGCATTCCTGTGCTCTCCATCTACCTGCTTCAGTCCCCACAGTGTGGATCAATTTTCTTGGAATGCACTGTTCGAATTTTTGCCTTCTGGGGATGCCATGTCAATTATTTTGTTAGCACAGGTAGCTAGTTGTCGGGGCTGGTTCATCCATGATGCTGATGGAGCAGCAGTCCAGTAGAGGCACACACTTCCATCTACCCTACTCACCTCCATAGCTCCTTCTCCTCCCGCTCCGTGGACTGGAAAAGAAAGAAGAGGATGGAGCAGAAGAGCAAGTGTGAAGGAGATGCTCTAGCCTGCCACTCTCTTTTCCTCCAAGTTGTCTTCTCTGCTTGGTGGCTGCGGTGCCAGCCATCCTTTCTCAGAATACCTGTGGTGCTCCACAGGATTGGAAGCCCCTCCTCTAGCAGTCAATTCTTTGGGTGTGGAGTAGACACCTCTTGACTGTCTCCTGATGAACACGCATGAATGCGAAGGCATCGTGTCGTACCTTCACATGACTACCAAAGCCCCATGTATAGTGACACCTTCATGAGCTCGTCTACTGCCACGCTGCATCCACCTCTCACACAACTTTAGAAAGGAAGCAGTGGTTGCCAAACTGTGTGCTGTTGCCCCTGAGGGCACTGTGGAAAACTCATAGAGGTGCCAGGGGATGTCCTTGCTGGCTCTCCCAAGAGCCACCATCTTGGATCACACAAGATCCTAAGAATGTATGAAGAGCCCCACTGGATCAGGCCAAAGGCCCATCTAGTCTAGCTTCCAGTATCCCACTGTGCCCACCAAGTACTTCAGGGAACACACAACAAAACTTTTCTAGTTATCAGGTTATCTTGGAAAACTGGGAGCTGTCTTCTCCCAAGTCAGGCTCTTAGTCCATCTTCCACAGGGGTCTACGTTGTTCCAAATGTTAGACGGTGTGGTCGGTCAGACGGTTAGACGGTGACACCCACCAGGTAGCAAGTGAGGCCCAAACACCCGTCTGTATAGATCTATATATAGATCTGTCTCTTTGGGATGCTTTTCTTTAGCAAGACAGACCTGGGGTATTTTCAGCCGGGGAGTCCACCCATTAAACTTGCCTATCCTGAAATTGGGTCAAAGGAACTTCAAAACCGAGACGAGGATCCCAGGAGCTTAATTACAGAGATTGCACACACATAAAGGTGTGAGGCAGATGCCTCTGTTGATGGATCGACTCTCTGGACACATGTGGAAGTTCCTCCCTTAAGGATGAGATGTACCAATGGTCAAAAGCCGGAGAAACAGGACCGTTTGTTTGGTGCAGTTGTTAAATTAGGGTCTGTTCTTGAGCTGCTCCCAGTGAAAAGTGACAGCCAAAGATGTTCATGAAATGAAATGTATTTTTGCTGTCCCTATTATTTAGGGCGCGTATAAATATTTAACGTTGCCCTACTTGGTCTTGCCAAGTTCCTTAATATGGGGCTGTCAGCGCAACCCAGTGCATGTTGTTTACTCAGAAGCAAGTCCCATGATATTCAGTGGGGCTCCCTCCCAGGTAAGTATACAGAAGATTGCAGCTTGTGCCATGTGCCTTCCTCTAATGTAAATGCAAGGAGCTGTTTTCCAAGCCTATCCATATAAGCACAGGACTGGAAGATCCCTGCTTTCTGTTGTAGTCAAACACTAAGTTGCTGGCCCTCAAGTTATGCTTGAAAGTGGATGGATAATACCTGCAAATTCTTAAGCCACAGACCGATAGAAGCAGGTATGGATTCTTCTGCTGTGGGGTGGGCTCTGCTTCCCAGTGGCATAGCTAGAGGGGGTGCAAAGCACTAAGTTTTGCAGGGAGCCTCACCACAGCATGCAAACGGCCCCTTCGCTCGCATCACCCAGAATGGCTCTGAAGGGGAGGGGCCGCTTGAATGCTACATTGAGTCTCCCTGCAAAACTTAGTGCTTTGCACCCCCTCTAGCTACACCACTGCTGTTTCCCCTTCGTTCTGCTCGTGATGCAACCTGCAGGTTTCCCCTGTTGCCTCAGAGCTGTTTAGAGAGGGTAGAGGGTTACACACACCTGCTGCTGCTTCCTCCTCCTCTTCCTCCCCATTGGACAGCATCGTCTGCTCACTGCCTCTCCCAGTGGC
Organism: Tiliqua scincoides; assembly: GCF_035046505.1. NCBI lineage: Eukaryota > Metazoa > Chordata > Lepidosauria > Squamata > Scincidae > Tiliqua > Tiliqua scincoides. The sequence goes on from NC_089828.1 coordinate 56,625,650, forward strand.
TACAGAGACTGCACCCCCAGCGTGGCCTGTGGCCATTACGGCCTGACTGGCACTGACTGAAGGCTTGGTGCTGGAGCCTGCCTTGTGGCCATGCCCTCCTTGCAACTCAGAAAGGAGGTCTTGCTGCCCAAGCAACCAGGGAGCCTTCCTGGGAAGTGTGGGGGAGACAGAAGTGTTGTCGTCACAGGAACTGACTGTGGTTCAACCCGACTGTTTCCCCTCCCACTGGTACAGTGGGACTGAAATGGCTACTGCTGCATCCTGAAGCAGGAGCAGTTATAGAGAGGTCTCCTCTGGGTAAGGGAGCAATTGTTCTCTTACACAGGGGTAAGCCTCTGTGGTGTGGGGGGATCTACTCAAACTTGTGATAGCTAAATTGCTGGCACAGGTCTGCATGGACCCACAGCATGGGATCCGGTCTGGGAAGGGGGTTAGGATTCAACAGCTGCCACTGCCACAGAACCTGCCCCCTTCCTGGACCCAATCGACCCATTTCCTGCCCCTGCTGCTGCTCCATTCTACCCTCCCCTGGCCCCATTCCGCCCTCTCATCTCCCCCACCACTTTACCTTCATCACCCCTCTTTTTGCTCCAGCTCAGTGTATTCCCTGGAGAACCTTTTATGCCTGGCACTGTTTCACTGCAGTTCAGTACCATCAGAAGAGGAGTGCCACCATTGCCCTGCCCATATAGGAATGGGCCTTTGAAGTCTGTAGTGTTGGCTGTGGAGTTGGTGGCTGGTTGGCTGGTACTCCTCAGTTGCTCAGGTGACCCTGACAGTGGGCTTGGTGGCCATGCAGGGGTGGGGAGACTCACGAAGGGAAGCTTAGTGGGTGCAAATCCAGGGAAGCAGTGCTGGTCCCAAACAGAGGTATTTTTCAGCCCTACTTGGAGATGGTGAGGATTGACTGGGGGGCCTTCTGCATGCACAACCAAGGCTCCCCTGCTGAGCGACAGCCCCTCCCACCAACAGACATGTCCCTGTTTCCCTTTATGATATGTCAGAGGTTGGCTTATACAAGTATACCATAATGCGTGCTTACATAAGGGATCAAGGACTGAGCCCCTTTGTCGCGCTAGGCTGTTTTTCTCTGCAAAGGCTCTGCTTCTTCAAACCTCCACATCTGCAAATCACTCACTGGCAATTCTGCCGTCCCTCCTAATTGCTCCAGTAATTCCCCAAATTTATCATGCTGAATCTCTTGGGATCCGTTTCAAGAATGGTGCGACTTAATGATCCACGCAGGTTGGTTCCATGCCACCAGCTCCCGGTGATTCTCAACCCAGTGGGGCTCCTGTGTTAGAATTGTTGTGCTCCTTTTCTACACTCCCACTCTGATTGTGCCTCTCAAACAGAATGGCAGCATTTAAAAGCCAGTTTGATGCTTTATGTTAAAAAAAAAAAATCACTCTTGAATATAACCAGAACAAAGCTGATGCTGAAAGGCAGAAGGAAAAAGGAACTGTTCTCTTCAAGCAAGCAATTCTGCTCTGGAGTTCGCCCCCCTCCTCCCAAGAAGTCATGGCAAGCAAATGATGTGGGTGTTTGTATTTTGAAATCTGCGGGGGGGGGGGGGGGAGGCAGGCAAAGAGATGGGCAGCCCAATCTTAACCCGTGCTGGAACAGGTGTCCCCGTTCCACCATGGGTTAAGATTGGGCTGCCCATCTCTTTGTACCCTGTAAATCTCTTTGAGCCCGGATTTGTACCCCCACAAGGTCTTCCAAGAGAGGCCTTCCAGCATTGGTGTGGAACCCATGGTGAACACAGCTGGAGTATGATTTTTCTGTGGATGTTCCTTCCAAAGAGCTCAGGCTTTCAGATGATCCAAAATGCCCCTGTTTGAACCCTGATCCAGTTCTGGGCTCTCCTCCATCACCCTAGGATCCCAGAAACAGAGGCCACAATGATTGAGGGCTGATCTCCAGGATCGGCAATGAAGCTGGAGTCGATAGTATGAGTAGTTGATAAGCAAGCAAAGTCTGCAGGTGGCCCAATGCCAGGATCCATCAGCACAGAGCAAGAGTGGTCACAGACAGATCTTTCAGCACTCTGGACAGAGCCCAAAGAGCAACCAAGTTGTTCCTGAGCCAACCCAAGGCTTTATGTCCTTCTTAGCCCTGACCACTCCCTCAGGCTCTGCCTGAAGAATGAAAGATGTTCCTTGGGCTTGAAGCCTCACACTGCCACTTCTCTATTAAATCCATACATTATGTTTCCCGTGTGTGATGAATGCTCTGGGCATGTGCTTAGTGACTGGGAAGCCAAACCTGTCCTTCTGGGTCAAGGGAGTGGGATGGAGTGATCAGGTGGACCCCAATCACCTCCAGTCAGGTGACCTGATGATGTCATCAGGACAAAGTGCTGTTTTTCCCTGCCCACTGGAAATGTGTGTGTTGCTCTCTGCCAGTCGCCTGAGTGACTGTCCATTGGGAGCTCAATGTGCCAGGTTTTTGGGACTCAGCACCTGAATGTCCGCAGCTTGCTTTGCTGGTTCTCCTGAGGTTGTGGACCCCACCCCCCTGAATCAGCACCCAGGGCTGCTTCTTGAAGTCACGACAGCAGGGCGGTGGCGTAGCTGGAGGGGGGAGCACTCAGTCTGGCAGGGAGCCTCAGTGCTGCATGCAAGTGGCCCCTCCCTTTGGAGCCATTTTTGCTCCCCCCACCGGGGATGGCTCTGAAAGGAGGGGCCGCTTGCATGACGCGCTGAGGCTGAGTACTCCTCCCCCCTCTAGCTATGCCACCACAGCAGAAGATGCTAGCAAACCCTCTGCCAACCAGCAACATTCCACCTCTTGCACCTATTTGGATGGAGCCGAACATCTCTTGCAAGAATCCCACATCTAATCAAATGCCAGTTGAAGGAGCGAAATGTCACAACAACAGATGGGTGAATTTCTTAAGTAGTGGATGAAAAAAAACAACCAGCCAAGTCATTCCAACCAGCCAAGGTTTTCCCACGAAGATGCACTTAAGGGTTTAAAAAAAAAAAAAACTTCATTCATTTACTCTCAAGTTCAAATTAACACCTGCTTCTGTTGGGGGGGGGGAGTCGACCTTGCATGGAAATGAGGTGCTAAACTGCTGAGCTAAGTGTGCATTTCTTTAAAGAAGGAAACATCTTCCCATTTCATTCATAATTTTTGTTAACAGAGATTGATGCTGAGAAAAGGAAGCCGCCTTTGGTATACCTCCATGGAAGGCTTCTGTCTGAATGTACTGCTGAATGTATTGATCTGTCCTCTGTTTCACTGCCATGCTTGGTATCCAAGGCTAGATGGACATCAAGGCCTGGGGAACGGGGGGTCCTGTACCCAACAGGACACAGTCCCCTGGAGTACGCCTTGCTGCATCCGAAGGAGAGGCGAGGTGGCAAGGCCCCTTCTGTCAGCCTACGTGGCTAGTTCAGTGTGCCTCTGATTTTCGGTACCTGCGTGTGGGACTTTGTCTTCGTTGAACCTCATGTTGTTGGCATGGCCCCAGTGATCAAGGCTTTACTCTTTTTAGCTAAAAAACAAAACAAAACACCACTCTCCTATGAAATCTGAGCTGCAAGAATAAAAAACACCCAGCATCTCAGGCAAGCAAAACACTTTCTAGTAATCTTGTCACCCTCGCACCTTATTGTAGCATATGGATTTTTAGGTAGCAGTGTATTGAAGGCCTTCTTTATGCAGTAGCACAAAATGGTTCCTATCTCCACTTTACTGATTCTGAGGATTTAACTCAGGGGTGCCCAAACCCCGGCCCTGGGGCCACTTGCGGCCCTCGAGGACTCCCAACATGGCCCTCAGGGAGTCCCCAGTCTCCAGTGAGCCTCTGGCCCTCCGGAGACTTGCTGGAGCCCACACTGGCCCGATGCAACTGCTCTCAGTGTGAGGGTGACTGTTTGACCTCTTGCGTGAGCTGTGGGATGAGGGCTCCCTCCACTGCTTGCTGTTTCACGTCTGTGATGCAGTAGCGGCAGCAAAGGAAAGGCCAGCCTTGCTTTGTTCAAGGCCTTTTATAGGCCTTGAGCTATTGCAAGACCTTCATTCATTCATATAAGTTCATCTTTAATATATTCATTTATGAAAACTTATGTAAATTTATTCAAATTTTAAATGTAAATTAATTCTTTTTTCCCCCCGGCCCCCAACACAGTGTCAGAGAGATGATGTGGCCCTCCTGCCAAAAACTTTGGTCACCCCTGATCTAACTGAACATAATGGGGGGGCTTGTGTTAGTCCTCTGCAGAGCTGCAGAGCTTTTCAAGGGTTTTATACCATAACCCTTTCTGGTCGGGCCCAGTGTGGACTTGTTTGCGTCCCAGTCTGCCATCCTTAAAACGGCACGAGGAATTGCCTCCTGAAGCATCACCTGGTTGTGTCAGAACTTGTGACTCTCTAGAGAGGAAAGCAGGTGGGACCTCCTCCTGAGAGAAGAACCCACCAGGGGCCCAGTATGGATCAGGACCAGGAGGAGACATGCAGCATTGGAGGGTCCTGATATGTCCTAACTAGACTTCCCTTCTCGACTTGGCCTTCCCCGTGAACACGACCGAGATCTCGAGACCAGAGGGAGCAGCAAGTCTGCGCTGAAGCTTGGGTTCCAATCCCACAGTTCTTGTTCAATCCCACAAAGGACTCTGGTTCTGCTTGGAAAGAGGGATCTTCACCTTGAGTGAAGAATTAGAACCTGCCTGGTACGCCAGGAAGAATGGGAGAATGTCTGCCGCAAAGCCCCATTGCTGCCTGGAAGTTGCTGGTGCAACAGTTCCGTGGGCTTCTCCTAGTGGCCTGCTGGTCAAACCCTTTGCATGAAGTGCTGGGTCCTCTCACTGCTGATCTGCTGGACAGCTCCCCCGCCTCACTCCATCAGGCCAGTGCTGGACTTCTCACCTCCTGCTTATGCCTGTAAGTTCACCCTTCATGATGCAACCTGTTCTGCTAGATTCCCAGTCCAAGCTCCGCCTGGAGAATTATGCCCACTTTTAGCTAATTAGCTCCCCTTCTTTCCTCAAAAATGACCCTGGTTCTGCCCTGCAGTACTGCTGGACCCCACCACCAGGGTAGCTCGCCTGTTTATCCTACAGAGGTCCTCCTTCCTGCCAGCTGCCTCCTGCCACTACAGTAGCCCCGCATTCCTGATCTTGTCTGATCTTGGAAGCTAAGCAGGGTCAGGCCTGGTTAGTACTTGGATGGGAGACTGCCTCGGAATACCAGGTGCTGTAGGCTTATAGTCTTTCGAGACTGAAGGTTGCCAACCAGCAGCCCCTTGGTCCTCAGCAGGTCTTGGGCACAGCAGCCAAATACCAGTTTTGTGTCTCCAGTAGTTTCTGCTCCAGCAGCTTCCAAAGTTCATTCACACATCAGTCCATCAGCAGTTCCAGCTGTCCATTAGCCATCAATTCCTCAGTCCATTAGTCCAGTCTCCAGTTCCTCAAGCTTTCCTCCTTCTGTTACCCACACCAAACTCTCCCTTCATGCCCAGGCCTTACCCTTAAAGGGGCCACTGCTGACACCACACCCTACCTCCTTGCCAGATCTACTGAGATTCCAATACACCACCCTCTTTCTTCAAATCCCTCCTCCTTGGCACAATCCCTTAGCCCTCATCTCTCACAGTCATGACTCCTAAGTACATGTAACTGAGCTGAATGCAACCTTTCCCTGCCTATTTATTTACAGTGGGCCCTCAGTGTCCATGGGGGACCCGTTCCAGGACCCCACACAGAAACCGAAATTCACTGATGCTGGAATCCATGGAGGTCCAGGAACAGTACTGCCATTACTCACCTTAGGGCTGTGCTGGGCCCTCCGAAATCTGCGCCAGGCCCACAGCCCACTCCCCACCTCCTCAGAACTCCTTTCCAATGCAACCAGAATCCACTTCTGGTTCGTGGACATGATGTCCGATTCATAGATGCAACTTCTGGTGGTGTCTGAGTGGTGTTCTGAGCCCGGAGAAGGCCCGGGGAGTGGGTTGCGGACCTCTCCATTCCTCAGAACACCTCCTGGACATGGTGCAGGCCCTGCATCCACAGATGGTGGAATTTGGGGGTTGCCAAGCCTGCAGGTACCAAGGGCCCATTGTATTTTTTTTTTAATTTTATTTATATCCCACCTTTCTCCCCAAAGGGCATCGAAGGCAGCTTACAAAGAACATTAAAAATATATGAATAAACTAAAAAAAAACACCAACCAAAAGCTGACAGCTTTCCCCTCTGGTTGGTTTGTTCCCAGCAGGTGATGTTCAGCAGCTCATGGTCTCTTTTCATGGAGCTCCAAACCTTCATGGTTCATAACAGAAGCCCTTCTGGATCAGACCAAGGGCTCATCTAGTCCATCGTATTCCCCCCCCCCCAAAAAAAAAAAAACAACTGACCAACCTGATCCTTCTGGGAAGTCCAGAAGCAGAGCTTAAAGAACCCTCCTCCACTGCATGTCTTCAGCCCCTGGTATTCAGAGGTACACTACTCCTGGGCATGGAAGTTCCATTTAGCCATTGCTGCTACTGATAGACCTCTGCTCCTCCACACATTTGTCTAAATCCTTTGAAAGCCATCTAAACTAGCAGGCCATCCCTGCATCATGTGACAGTGAATTCCATACAGCGATTTAAAAACAAAAACCCTGAACTCAGCATAATTATGTACATGAAAAGGAAAAGAGCAGAACACAGAATTTCTGCCCTTGAAAAGCAAGTTTAATAAATGCACCCAACCATTTTAATTGTCTATCATTGATGAGTTATGCGGTTTTTTAACGGAAGAAAAATCTAAGTAAGGTCTAACGATTTTAGACTGAACTTTTAAATGGAGAGGCTGAATTAGCAAAGTGGGAACCGAAACTGTGGCAGGGACCTAATTTCTGCCAAGTGGGGAGAGGGTGCATGCAAGGATGTGGAACTCGCCTTTCCAAGTGGAGCTCTGCCAAGCTGGCTTGGTTGGCCAACCGTTGAGCGTCGCGTAGCTTGGAAGGAAGGTGGAATAATGATCGCTGGCAGGAGCCCGATTCAGCGAGGGGCTGCAAACTCACCCAAAGTGCATGCCATCCTTCAGGCTTGGTGCTCATTCATTCAGTAGCGCTTCCCTGCCAAGTTGCTGGACACCTGCAGAACTCGAGGGATTGCCCCACACAGCTCAGGGGGCATTGGCAGGGAAAGCTGCTGAGGAAAGGAACAGCATAACATATGTTGTGTGCACTACTGGGACACAAGCACCATACCACCTGTTGGACACCAAGGGGTAGTGTATTGTCCAGGAGGAAGATGACTCTGCGGCCACCTGCCTCAGACACCTCTCCTCTTTCACCAGTGGGGGTGTGTGTGTCTCTGTCTGGCTTCCTTCTTTCCATTCTCTGCTGATCTCCACGTAAGACCTCTCTCCATGGGCTCTGACCAGTCACAGGGAGTCCACCATACCCTGAGGTCTCACACACTCAGATCAAAGGGATAGATCTAGGATGCCCTGTTCCAAGTCTAGGACCTGTACAGACAACAGACAAGGACACACTTGTGAACTGTAAGTGAATTTTTTTCCCTTTGAAACCTTTTAACTGTCTCTGCTCTTTTTTTCATTTGGGTCTTGTTGGGGAGTTGGAAAAGTGTCTTTCACAGCCTGATTCTATGGGATTTTAACCCCTGTTTCCATCACGCACAAGCCTGGAATGTGCAGCTATTTTCAACCAGTGGGCCACGGCACATTGGTGTTCTGTGAAAGGTCCACAGGAGTTTGGAGCACACAGGTTAAAATCTCTGAAAACCTTCTTTTAGGTTCTGTGGCTCTGTTTCTGGGGAGACTGCCTATAGTAATGAATTGTCTACCCCTTTTCTTCCACCGGCAGCCAGTAAAGGAAGAGGGACCCACAATTTGTTACTACAGAGAGCTGCCCTCAAAACAGAGCCACAGAACCCAGAAGGTACTCCCAGAAGCGACGTCACAAGAGGTGGATACCATAGAGAAGACCACAGAGGTCCACGTATCTTGAGAAGTCAAACGCTGAAAATTGCTGCTCTGGCTTGAATGTCTTCAACTGGCAGGTCAGGGGGGCACAGGAGTGAGTCACAGCATGATTTCAGGTGAGTCACAGCTGTACTATCACCACCGTTTTGTTTTGTGCCCCACACCTGCCCTATTTGAACAGCAGCCAGGTTTAGGGTCCTAGTAGTTGGCAACCTTCAGTCTGGAAAGACTCTGGTATCGCGCTCTGAATGGTGGTTCTGGAACAGCGTCTAGTGTGGCTGAAAAGGCCGATTCGGGAGTGACAATCCCTTCCACACCGGGAGCAAGTGCAGTCTGTCCCTGGTCTGTCTCCCTGGCTATGGGCCTTCCTTCTTTGCCTCTTTGCCTCAGACTGTTGGCCAAGTGTCTCTTCAAACTGGGAAAGGCCATGCTGCACAGCCTGCCTCCAAGCGGGCCGCTCAGAGGCCAGGGTTTCCCACTTGTTGAGGTCCTAGAGGTCCTAGAGGACCTTTAGGGTCCTAGAGGACAACAATCCCACCAGAGCCTTTTAACTTGTCGGTCAAGCCCCCCAGTCTCCAGTGGGTCTGCCACCCATTCAACTGCTCTCACCTGCTTCAGATCGCATTCTGAAGAGACACTCTGCCCCTGCCATTTCTCTTCACTGTACTAGCTCAGAGCTGGCTCTCTTGAGATCCCCGTTTTGCCCACCTTCCCTTTTGCAGGTTTGCACTGGTGCATTTGAGGTGAGCTGCCTCTCAGTTTACTTTTCAGCTTTGATGACAAGGATAATAATGCAAGCTGAAGGGGGGGTGGAAGGCCATCACCAGAAAATGGCAGTGCAGCAGAGCTAGTAACCAGTGTTAATAAGGGGCCATGTATTTAATGACAAGGAATTCTGGAAGCAGGCCTGCTCCCCATTGGTTGCCATCCATCCATTTGGTTCTGGGGTACATTCATTTTGGAGTGAATGGCTTCAAATGGACCCCCTCAGTATCTTCTTCCATTAGTTCTGGAAATGAGTGCATACAACAGATGAGTCATTTCTGACGATTGTCAAAGAGGTCTGGCACCATCATCGCAAAGAAGCCAGCTGTAAGTCCCACCATCCTCCACCCCCAGCAGGGTTGCCACAAAAAGAGCATGCTCCTCTTGGTGTCTAAGTTCTTCTTGGCCCCAGAAAGAGGGGCAGAACCAAAGGGGGGAGGGGAGTTGTTGCTGGCCCAACAACTGCAATCCCCCAACTTCCTCTGAACTTCAGAGTTCAGCAGTGGGGAGGTGGCTGCTTCACCCACCACCCTCCTGTCTCCTTCCCTAGACTTGCCTCAGTCACGCAGATACAGTACAGCCCTCAAGTAGCCTGTCCAGAGACCTCTCATCAGTGGCCCTGAGTGCCTTCTGAAACCCTAGGCCCTCCTCTTCCTGGGCTGTCTCTCTCCTGCCCCCATCCTCAGCCCCAGTGGTTAAAGGGTCATCTTCCTCCCAGAGTAGGGAGGTCCTCATCCCGCAAGGAGCTGCCAACCCTGTGCCTTGATGGCCCAGGGGACAATAGGGGGATTGCACATTGGGTCTGATAGGGCAGCTGGAGTGAGGCAAGTCCAAAAGGGGACATCAGCAATTCCGTTCCCCCAGCAAATGTGCTCTGATTTTCAGTGAAGGGATCTGCAGGAGCTATTTGGAAAAAGGACCAGCAAGATAATTGAAATCTTCACCTGTTCTGGCATACTTATTAGTGGATCCCGCAGGGAGTGATCTTAATTAGCCTCTCTGCAGCATCTAATTCAGTGGAGACCCCTCAACGAGCTTCTTAATCAGGTCTCTATAAACTCGGTGAGTGCGCCGTGGTGTTCCAGGGACAGAGAGCGACTATCCTTTAAAAATGCAGAATACAATGTTCCTTCGCCACAGGACACAACGGCCATCACAACACTGCCCCCCCCATCCCTGTGCAGCCTTCCTCTCTTTTACCAGCAGTGCAGGGAGTGGATCACAGATAAGAGGGGGAAAGAGCCTTCTGGCTGTACTGCTCTGGCACTGCGGCAGAACTGGCATCAAATGTCTCAGCCTTTGAATATGTTTAGCCAATTGGGGGAGTGATTGCTAAGGGGTTAGTTCAGGGCAATGGTCTCCGAATTCAGGAGCATACAGAAAAGAGGATGCAGGGACTTGCAAGGATGCTGTTGGGGCTTCTGCACACACATGCAGGAGGGTGACTCACTCAGTGGCATAGCTAAAGGGGGTCAAAGCACTAAGTTTCGCAGACACCTGAACGTGCTGTGTAAGCGGCCTCTCCCCTTTGGAGCCATTCTGCTGGTGGGAGCAAAACAGAGGCAAAGGCAGGGAGGAGTATGCCTCCATTTTGCTCCCACGTCTGGAATGGCTCTAAGGGGAAGGGGAGGGGCCGCTTCCACGGCGCATTCAGGTACCTGCAAAACTTAGTGCTTTGCATCTCCTCTCGCTACACCACTGGACTCACTAACCAGGAAAAATCTATAAAGGCTTCCAAGTCAAGCTAGAACTTTGTCTAGGTTGCAGCAATCCTCACTAACCCCTGACTTGTGGCTCCTGGTTGGCAGAGTTTCACAAGAGAGTTTGCAGAGGCCACGGAAAATGGCCTCTCTCCTTTTTTAAAAAACAATTATTCATAATCGGTAATCAGTAAAAACATGGCGTGCCTCTTGGCAGTTTTGATTTTGACTTCCATACAACCAGAATGGGTCTACTGGAGCAGTTGGAGCAATGCAGTAGCGGAGCTAGAGGGGGTGCAAAGCACTAAGTTTTGTGGGCACCTGAATGTGCTGTGCAATGGTGATGAGAGTGAAACGGAGGTGAACAGGTGAATAAAAAATTAGGTGTAGATACACGTTTACTTCCAGACAGCTGACATCTGCTTTGCTGACATGATTGCAAAGGAAGGGATGGATGGTGGTTGTGGGGGGGACGGGACGACAGGGGAAGGCTGTCAACCAGTCCTTTGCTGGTGTCCATCTCACTAAATGCCTGCCTGCCCATCCTTTGGCCTCCCAGCTTCAGGGAAACCCATGCCAGTCAGTGGATTTTCTTTCGACTGACTGATCCCCTGTCAGCCTTCCAGCCAGCAGATTCCATTTCACCTGCGCAGAATGTATCAGTCAAGGTCAGCCCAGGTCAGAGGCAGCAGACAGACACCGCCAAGCCAGAAGATTAGGGAGGGGGAACGGGATCAGTCAGTCACATTTTGTTCCACTAAAGAGATTTCTCAGAAAAAGGTGCTATAGAGAAAGGAGCTGGGACAGCAGCTAAAGGGGTTGCAAAGCACTAAGCCTTTCTTTATTTTATTTATTTTTCACATTTTTATACCGCCCTTCCTCCAAAGAGCTCAGGGCGGTTTACACAGCTGCTCCTCCCCTCTTTCTTGTCATCACAACAACCCTGTGAGGTAGGTGAGGCTGAGAGAAAGTGACTGGCCCAAGGTCACCCAGGAAGCTTTGTGGCTGAGGGGGGATTTGAACCTGGATCATCCAGGTCTAAGTCCACCTCCCAAACCACTACACCACCCTGCAGCATGCAAGGGTCTCCTTCCCCTCCCCTTTGGAACCGGACCTATGCTTCTGTTTTGATCCTACTGCCTGGAAAAGGGTTGCTTGCACGCTGAGATGAGGTTCCTTGCAAGACCCAAGGAACTAATCAACTAGGCCCAAATCCTAATCAACTTTCCCGCTCTGACATTGCTGTACCAATGGGGTACGTGCTGCATCCTGCAATTGGGTGTCACTCACGGAGGCCTCCTCAAGGTAAGGGAATGTTTGCCCCCTTACCTCAGAGTTGCATTGCCCTTACCTCGGTGCTGGAAAGTTGGTTAGGATTGCGCCCTGAGTGTTTTGCACCCCCTCTAGCTATGCCACTGAGTTGAGAGCATGGCTATTGCAAGGGTGGGGCTTGTGGGTATATATATTTTCTTAACATCACTTAGCAAAGAAGTCTTTTCAGTGTTAGCCCCTTGGGAACTGTTGGCAGAGAAGCAACTTTCTGAGGGCTGGAAGAACTTGCAAGTGAACAGCTCAGTACGTACTGACGGCAAGCAAGTCTTCTGGGTCTTTGAAAGGGGTCTTTGCTCACCTTTTATGCGAGATTATGGGTATTCATACCAAGAAATTCATGAGCTCTAGGAAAATGATGGCCCCTTCACATGTAGCTGCCATATATCAAGTTGGACCAGGACTTTCCATTTTCCAAAGGTCATGTGCAGACATACTACCCACCTATTAAAATGCCAGGGATTCAACGCATGCGCACTATGTACTGAACCACTGGCCTGCAGCCCCTTCAGAGTGAGGTACCTTGGACTGAGGTTCAGCGGACATGGGAGCATACGACATCCATTGCATTGTACCCTTTATCCATAGAAATGTCTTTGCTTTGACAACAGCTCTGTGTTCTTGGCTCCTGTAGCCACCAGATTCCTTGGCAAAGTCAAGTAGGCCAGTTCTAGAGGCATGGACGGAGGGTGGCCATGTGATCTGGGGCACGCATGGGATGCCACATAGAGAAGTCAGTCACAGAGCCTTGCTTTTCCCTCTCAGGGTGTGGCGGCAGTCAGGCCTTCTGTGCCTCTGTTGCAAAGGGGGACACCGGAAGTTCTCCTTGACGCTGCTCTTCATCACAGACGTAGCTCTTGTTCTCAATGCCTGAGGAGAGAGACCCCAAGTTAAAACTCAAAAGAGAGATGGCAGAGAATGTAGGCCATTGGGTGGGGCAGAGGTGGCCTTGAACAAGCTCTTCCTGCAGTCAGTCTCTGGCACCGCACATGGTAGGCCACCCACACCCTCCTCTTGAATACACGTCATTCTGTAGCAAGGAAGAAGGATGTCTGCTAGGGTCAGGGCTGGGCTCTATGCAGTTAAACCAGGTGACTCAGCCTGGATATGGTCAGCTGACCCCCCCCCATCCCCCAGACTTATAAAATCCTTCCCCCAAAGCCAGGCTGTTTATCTGAGCAATATTTTAGACACACTACCTACCCGGGGCCTGGATCCCAAATCCACCTTTGCTTCAGACCCTCAGCTCTCTGAGTTAGCAATTTTCAGCCAGTGTGCCACGGCACATTGGTGTGCCATGAAAGGTCTGCAGGTGTGCCGTGACAGTTTGGAGAACGGCGGTTGGAAATTGCTAAAAAAAACTCTCTGGGTTGTGCAGCTCTGTTTCTAGGGCGACTGTCAGTAGTAACAAATTGTCTGCGGGTGGAGGAAGCGGGGCAAATGATTCGTTACTACAGAGAGGTGCCCTAGAAAAAGAGCTGCAGACCCTGGAAGAGTCTCCTGGAAGCTGGAAGTGACACTGCAAGAGGAGAAGACCACAGAGGTCAGGCATCAGATTGACCTTGGGCGGGTGGTGGCGCTGCTTCCTTCCCATCTTCCTCAATGTAAAAGGCTGTGATGAGGAAACAGCCTCCCCCAAGGATGGTGACGACAACACACACAACAAAGCTGTACTGCAGGCTCCGGAAGGACCAGAAATGGGACGATGTCTTGTGGCTCTTGATCGTATCTGAGATCTGGAAGTAGAAATAGTCCAGGTTTTGTCAGTGCCGTCGGTGTGGGTAGGCCAAGCTGTCCGTCTTAGATGCCAGATACCTCCAGGGGCTAAGGGAGCTCATTGAGGTGGCTGGACATTTGTATGACTCAGCAAGGCAGCTAAGGGTGTAAGAAAAGTGCAAAGGCCCACTTAGCCCACCACCATCTACTCCACAGGAACCAATCAAAAGCCTCTGGGAAGCTGATGGACAAAAGCAAGGTCCATCCTTCACCATATTCCTGACCTAGCTCAATACTCTGGACATGGACTGGCAGCAGCTCTTGAGGGTCTTTCCCAGGTCTTCCTGGATGAGATGCCATGAACGGAACCTGGGATTTTCTACACGCAACACACAGGCTTTGCCACTGAGTTATGGATGCTTGTGGAGCTACCTTTGACCAAATCAGGCCATAGGTCTGTTGGGTTCAATCTGGCCTGCTCTAACTTGCAGCAGCTCTCTGGGTTCAGGAGAGGGGTCTTTCAAGCTCTACCTGGAGATGCTGCCGGGGATTGAAAAGAGACGCACTGAGCCACAACCCCTCCCTGAAGTGCTGGTTCCTATCCTCTGGTGATGAGATTGCGCTGCAATGTCTCCCTCTGGGAAAAGAGCCCCTCCAACCCTCACAGAACTCACGATTCCAATGAGGAACGGGCTTCCGGCATCGCCCAGCAAATGCGCACCAAAGAGTTGCAGGGACACTGCTGTTGACTGCCTTTGGGGTTTGACCACATGCTGGAAAGTCAAGAGAGAAAAAGAATGGACGGGGAAGTATATGTGTGCTTTGAACCCAGGACTCTCAGTGACCAGGCCCTGGGGGTCATCCCTCCTACCTCATGCACTCTGCATGCACCACAAGCCTGGTGGACTGAGTGCATCAAGAGCGCTTCTTTGTTGCAGGACTCTGGCTATGAAAGGGGGCACTTTGAACTAAGCTCAGGGGTGGATCCAGCACCAATGGCCCTTCTAGCACTAGCATGATGTGTCCTAACAACTGATCCTGGTTAGTAGTCTAGCAGCAGTATTTCAGACAACTTGCAGTTCCGGGCAGTCTTCAAAGACAGGCCCATGCGCAATGTATTGCAGTAGTCAGTCTTGGACTATTGAACTGAACTGCCTTTTTTTCCTCTAGAACCTCTATGAGATACGAAAAACAGGCAGTATTCTCATGAAGCTGCCTTATCCCCAGTCAGACACATGCAGCCCAATCTTACTGAGGGCTTAAAGTGGTGGATCTTGTGATCTGCTGTGTAAGCCCTCTTATAGCATTGTAAAAGACACACCACTGTTGTGAGCCATGGAGCCCCTGGCAGAAAGGGTCAGGGGCCCCTTTTGCACTCCGGCATCAGGTAAGATGGTGGAGGGGGCAGGTAAGATTTGTGACTGGGAGGATCGGGGCAGACCAGAGGGGGGTGCAGGATGGGAAGGGGTGGATCTAGTGCATGTCAGATCCCATCCCTATTTTCTCAGCCCAACAAACCCCCTGCATCTCCCTGGACCAACACCAGCAAAATAGCTGGCGTAGGTTCGGGGAGACCTATTGATGGCCAGGAGGTCTACAGAGTTATAAGTAAAATATATTTTTACTTATCTGTCCTGGGCCGTCTAGTTGCTCCCCTCTCCATAGCAAGCAGTGTGCACTCCAGAAGCATGGCTGCATTGTGTATGATGTGGGGGACAGGATTTAAGCATTTGTCCATTGATCACAGAATTGTCCACTCTGAGTAGTGCCCCAGGGATTTAGACAAGAGTCCTTCCCAGCCCTCCCTGGAGATGCTGCCAGGATTGAACCCAGGACCTTCTGCATGCAAAGTGACGGTGACTCGATTATGTAGTCACCTTCTTCCAGCTTCTTCTATTCTGACCACAAATGCAAAGTTCTCTGGTGATCCACAAGTCTTTGCCTCCTTGGTACTTCTGATTTAATCTTTAAAATTATTTCATGGAATTGAAACAAACTCCTGAAACTTAGGGTTTTGCTGTGTCATGCCCATGTTGTGGTGCCCCTCCTCCCAGCACAACCTTGCCCTCTCTCTCCCGCCACAAAGTTTCTGGCTAGAAGCTGGATGGGATGAGAGAACCCAGGAGCCGTGGAACTCTAAGAATAGAGGCATCTGCAGAATCGATACCACAATAAAGGCAACTGAACTTACCAAGAGTATGTCAGTCACGATAGCCCAGTTCAAAGATAAAAGAAACTCTCCAAAGGCAATCAAAATCTGAAATATACACACACACATATATATAAGAGGAGGTGAGAATGTCATTGTGGCATCATGAGTTGACTGGGCAATACCCCTGGAGAGAAATATACAGGGATCTTCTTAGGTTCTTAGATTCACTGCGTTTATGGCAAAGGCAACATCTGAAGTGGTGTTGATGTGGGGCTGCTAGCTTTGTGGCAGTAGCGTAGCTAGAGGGGGTGCAAAGCGCTAAGTTTTGCAGGCACCTCACCATGCCATGCAAGCAGCCCGCCCCCCTCCCCTCCCTTCCCGTTCCCTCCCCTCCTGAAGGGGAGGAAGAGGGGCCACTTGCATGGCGTGGTGAGGCACCTGCATGGCATGGTGAGGCACTATATCCCCTTTAACTACGCCACTGCTTTGTGGTGCAGTCTCTCAACCATCTGAAATACCCCCCCCCCATCACCATGTATTAAAAAGGAGAATGTTTCCTATGCCAACATGGTGTTGATCCAACACTCATCTTTTCTAGCTTAAATGTCACAAATATGCTGTTCTTAAATGTCCTGTTAGATAGACCTTTGGGTGTACGGATTACAGGCACGTGACACCACTGGATGGAGTGGTAATATTTGAGAAGTAGGAAAGAACACTGTAAATAATACTTTTCCCCTCCAGCTCCAGTAAGGGCAAGATATTTTTATTACTGCCACATTTTTAATGCATGCAGATGTCTATATCTGCAGCTGCACTGATATCAAACAACCGGCAAGACTGATGACCCCTGTGTGTGAGGCTTTGTGAGATTATTTTCACTGTGGGTCTTTATTTTTCCTGAAGTGGCTATAGAAGCCTCTGGGTTTTTGACAAGTTCTTTTAAAATGTTCCCACTGCTTGGCCTCTACAATGTCATTTACTGTGCTGACCACTGGGTAGTCCACAGGGGGAGACGGGGACAACTACAGTAGCTCTCCATACCCTGCACTGAGCACCAGGAAGCTATTGGCAGGCAGAGCACCAGGAAGCTATCGGCAAAGCAAAAAATGATAGCTGAAGATGTTGCAACTTCACAGGGGCTCAGGGGTCAGAGAAGGAAGAGGCGAAGCTGTCTTGGCTCATTGGCTAGACTACTACAGTGTTCTCAGTTTGGGGAGGCCCTTGAAGACGGTCCAGAAACTCTGATTCATTATAAATGCTGCACAGACACAACATGACACTCCAGAAAGGAACATATGAAGCTGTCTTCTGTTGAGTCAGATCGCTGGTCCATCTCGTTCAGTTGTCAACACTGGCTGGCAGCAACTCTCCAGGGTATCGAACATGGATCTTTCCCAGCCCTGCTTGGAGATGCTGCCAGGAATTGAAGCTGGGACTTCTGGTTTACCCCTGAGTCACAGCCCCATCCATCTCTTCTTCAAGGCAATAGTGGCCACTATGTGTTTCTGGGTTCAATTCAAGATTAGATTTTTGGCCTACAAAACTCTAAACTGCCTGGGTCACGTCAGTATCAGGAAGTAGCTTTTCCCATACAGTTTCCCCTAGAGCAGGGATGCCCAAACCCCGGCCCTGGGGCCAGTTGTGGCCCTCAAGGCCTCTCAATGCGGCCCTCAGGGAGCCCCCAGTCTCCAATGAGCCTCTGGCCCTCCGGAGATTTGTTGGAGCCCACTCTGGCCCGACGCAACTGCTCTCAGCATGAGGGCAACTGTTTGACTTCTCATGTGAGCTGTGGGATGAGGGCTACCTCCATTGCTTGTTGTTTCATGTCTGTGATGCAGCAGCGGCAGCAAAGGAAAGGCCAGCCTTGCTTTGTGCAAGGCCTTTTATAGGCCTTGAGCTATCACAAGACCTTCATCCATTCATATAAGTTCATCTTTAATATATTCATTTATGTAAGCTTATGTAAATTTATTCAAATTTTAAATGTAAATTAATTCTTTTTTACCCCCGACACAGTGTCAGAGAGCTGATGTGGCCCTCCTGCCAAAAACTTTGGACACCCCTGCCCTAGAATTTCAAGATGTGCCACTGATGCAACCCACCCAAAGGTGTCAAGTCTTGTGGACGCAAGTTCAGCATCTACTGGGATGTACACTCCAACTGTCCTCCTTTTCTGGTCCTGGCCTCTGGGACATTGCTGTCTCTGTGTTTGTCTGACAGATGCCCAGTTGATATTCTGAACATGTGATTTGCTGGCACTGTCATTCTTCAGAGTCCAGCTGTCCCCCCCAGAGACTCTCTGACAGTTAAGGCTCAGAGAAGGGCATGGACACATGCTCCTGTATGTTGTCCAGTAAAGCTCTCACTCACTCACACCCAAAGAAGTGAAATTCAAATTCAAGAAGCATACATGCCCTGCAGACTGTTTTGGATTAGAGAGTGTAACTTGTCTGCTCCCAGAGGGTGTGGGTTCCCCAGAAAGTATGTATGAGAATTTTCAGGCAAAGTGGCTTGATGTTAAATTAGTACTAATATTAATTCTTGCTTACAGGTAATAATTTAGCATTAAGCACCCAGGACAAGAGGCAAAGCAAGCAAACATTTGACCCCAAATCAGAGGAGACTTGCTCAAGCCTACTGGAACCCATTTAATGACAAGTCTCTATCCATCTGAAATATAATCTTCTAAACACTTCGGCTGTTTTCTGCTAAGTGAAAGGTTAAACATGGAAGAACCCAGGATAGTAACCATTAGCTAGGCTGGGCCCGACCCTTTAAAATAACTGGATAGGCCGGGCCTATCCAAGCCCATCCAGAACTCCGCCATTGAACTAAGCCAAAATAGCACTGTCCCAGGAACATTCTGCGGCTCAGGGAATTGGGGAGCACATGATATTATTTTCATGTCACTTACATAGGCCGCCAGGATGCTGTCCTGCGCCAGCATGACAGCCAAGTACATACACGGAGCCGAGGTGAGCAAACCCACGGCACAGATCAGAGGGTCGGCCCGGGCGTTAATCTTCTTATATCTCCTGGCAGCTTCTGCTCCAAGGATGACCCCCAAGATGCCCGTTGCAATGGTCACTCCTCCGAATATACGACTAATTGCAGAGCAGGGGGAAAAAACAGATGCGCCAATGTTGATGTGAGCTCACAGCGTGCGATAGAACTTTCTAAAAATCAAAGCGTGGAGGGTGGGCGGGTGAATGGAACTGGCTGCCATTCTTCTTGACCAGGGGTGCCCAAACCCCGGCCCTGGGGCCACTTGCGGCCCTTGAAGCCTCTCAATGCGGCCCTCAGGGACACCCCAGTCTCCAATGAGCCTCTGGCCCTCCAGAAACTTGCTGGAGCCTGCACTGGCCAGACACAACTACTCTCAGCGTGAGGGCGACTGTTTGACCTCTTGCGTGAGCTGTGGGATGAGGGCTACCTCCACTGCTTGCTGTTTCACATCTGTGATGCAGTAGCGACAGAAAAGGAAAGGCCAGCCTTGCTTTGTGCAAGGCCTTTTATAGGCTATTGCAAGGCCTTCATTCATTCATATAAGTTCATCTTTAACATATTCATTTATGTAAACGTATGTAAATTTATTCAAATTTTAAATGTAAATTAATTTTTTTCCCCAGCCCCCGACACAGTGTCAGAGAGACGATGTGGCCCTCCTGTCAAAAACTTTGGACACCCCTGTTCTTGACAAACGCCCTGTGTCTTCACCAACATTGTGGCAGGCAGAAATTCTACTGGTGTACTTTCCTGCAATGCCAGAAACAAATGGCTGCTGTTTGGCTCTCCCAGCACACACATACACACACTTGCAGAGTTCCTCCCAATTGGGTAGAAATCTTGTAAGGTATTGGGGTTAAACATAGAATCAGGCGTGTATACATTCAAGGCATGGTAGCCAATGAGAGCAAGTGAACATTAATTCAGGGGCTAGCAGATCTCATTAATCTAGCCCCTGAATAAATGGGTTAGTGTGATTAAGGCTTGTGTGATGAAGAGCCCAATCCTGAATTTGTCAGTGCCAGCGGTACGAGTGCACCACCGGTGCTGGGTGTTGCAAACATGCCCAAATTAGGGTCCAATCCTATCCAACCTTCCAGTGCTGGTGCAGCTTCAATGCAGCCATAAGGGAACAGACATTCCCCTATCTTGAGGAGGCCTCCATTGACTGCCCCTCCCCACTGCACGATGCAGCCCACATCATAAGAACATAAGAACATAAGAAAAGCACCACTGGATCAGGCCATAGGCCCATCTAGTCCAGCTTCCTGTATCTCACTGCGGCCCACCAAATGCCCCAGGGAGCACACCAGATAACAAGAGACCTGCATCCTGGTGCCCTCCCTTGCATCTGGCATTCTGACATAGCCCATTTCTAAAACCAGGAGGTTGCACATACGCATCATAGCTTGTAACCCATAATGGATTTTCCTCCAGAAACTTGTCCAATCCCCTTTTAAATGCGCCCTATTGGCATGGCTGCATCGGCATTGGAAAATTGGATAGGATTGGATTGAATTAGTTTCTTAACAAGGATACTGAAGTCCATCACAAGATCCAGGCACTACTCTGGGAGTAGTCAGGTCCAAAATGCTGATACTGGAGACAGAATCAATTGCAGCCCATGAGCAATAAGCCACAATAACCTCTGAGAGTTTGATATGGTGGTTCGTGTGTGACACTAGAATCTGGGAGACCTCCGGTCAGGACCTCAGGTCCCCACTGCAAATCATGACATTCACCTGGTGATGCTGGTCCTGTCATTCTTAGTCTAGCGGCCTGTCTTTAGAATTGTTGTAAGGATAATGGACACACACACACACACACACACACAACAACAACAACAACAACAACAACAACAACAACAACAACAGTTCTTGCGCACTGCTCTAAAATCCCTGGAGGACAATTGGGATAAATCACTAATAATGAATAGACCAATGTTGTTCTTCTGTCTTAACTAATATCATGACATTCGGCTTTGAAAGGACTTGGTGTCAAGCTCTGTATGCAACCTGCTGCTTACATGTTTGCTGGCCTGGAAAACAATGGAAGCCTGGGCTAGTTTTGCTGAGGTCTGTTCCATTAAGGCACAAGAACTGGGCTGAGGTCCCTGGGATTTTGTGAACCCCTGTTTTGAGAAGGCAGAGTCTCTGGCTGTTTTCCAGAAGCAGACAGTCTCTGAGCCCCATGGCACAAAGATATAAGGATGCCTCTTTCCCTTGACCTTTGAAATATACCTTGCTCTGAGTTGCGTATCTTCCAACCCCAGAAAGGACCAGCTTCAAAAGCTGCCAACCGAAGCCTCATGGCAGGTGTACCCAGAGATAATTTTTTGAATTATCCCCAATATTCACTCAAGAGACTCAATTGGAAAAATAGTTGTTGATACAGCCAACAAAGAGCAGTTCAGACAAGGATCTAGTTCTCACTGTGGTGATAAACAGGCAGGAATATGGATGTCAAATGCAGACCAGGAAGGTACCAGGGGGTGACAGGACAATTGTCCCTGTAAAATGCATCCTGGTACTGAACTTTTGCGCTTGTTGTTGCATCCTGAATATTTGCGTCCCAATAAACGTATATTGGATGTACTTTTAAATTTTTAAAACACAAAGGTACAGTTAGGATAAGAGGCTTAGGATATAAAACATGGGGTTTGTTGCCCAGTTATAGTTGGCTTGTTGCTCAGTTATACTGGGATGCAAATGACTGGAATGCCAAAAAATCAAAATAAAAAATGTCCAGGGACAGCAATGACTGGGACACATGTGACCAGGATGTAATCAACCAGGACACAAATATTCCAGTTTCAGTTCCAGGGGTCTTGATGCACAGATGCTGGTAGCAGAGTCAAGGATCCAGGGAGAGGGAACTGTAAGCCTGACCTTTGCTGCCCCACCCAGCTAATGGCAAGAGATGGGACTGCAGATCTTCAGCAAAAGTGACCTGTGGAGCCAACAAGGGCCTGGCTGCCTCTGAACAACTTATTACTTGAGTAGCCCTGCCGACTACCTTCTGAGCCCATCCACCAGTCCCACTCAGATCACATCATCAAGAATACAACCACTGCCCTGCCTTGGACCTCGTCCTTTTCTCTGAGCCCAAACACTTGAGTGACAAAACCAGCTTCCCTTTGCTTTGCACTTCAAATTGACACACATATGGGCCATGCAACAAATGCTGGCTTTCCCTCATCGGTTTGGACCTGCCATAGTGTCTGAGGTGGTCTTTTTTAAAAAAATCATTCTCAATTGTTGTTTTTAAGATGAAAAATTGTGGTGGGGAGGGGAGGTGGTTTGTGACATCACGGTGCCCAGCCAATCAGTGCTATGCACGACCTCTTCTGCTCCAAACCGGCAGAGCTTGTTTCCTCCTGAACTCAGTCTCTTCAAGAGAAAATGGTACGTGCAACTGCAATGTGTGGAGTGTGTACAGAGGGAAGTGGCTTTTGTTTTTGATGTGCATCTACAATCTCCCACAATGCATTCTCCACATCCTCCCTTGGCTTCCCAAGAACAAAAATTGTCTCACCTGTTGAGAGTGTTACACTGGTCCTTCTGACATGGAGGTACACGGCCAAGGATGACCTCAGCTCTGTCGAGGAACAGAGGCATCCAGAAGCCCAAAGCTCCCGTGACGAAGGTCATGGCTGTCACACCCAGAGAGGACCATATAAAACTCCGGCTGCCAACAAGACAAAGACATTTTTAAACTACAAAATTCCCTTTTGTCAGTTGTAGAAAAGTATGGAAAGAGATTGGTGTAATGTTTATTTGTATGGTCTGTTTGCATTTTAACCTTAAAATCTGTGTGACCTTTATTTTATTTTTACTTTATTTTTAATTCTTTATTTCTTTTTTATTTTAATAACAGGTAATAACAATAATAACAGGTATTTATATACCGCCTTTCTTAGTCTTTATTCAAGACTTTATTCAAGGCGGTTTACATAGGCAGGCTTTTACTGCCTTACTTATTAAATAGGGATTTTTACAATTTCAAAGAAGGTTCTTTCTTTCAAGAACGACTACATTCAAGGTTTTTCATTCCGATCTGGCTTTACATTCTGGCCTCCATCCTCCCACGCTCAGAGCAAATGGAATTGCTCGGTTTCAGCTTGTCAGCTGCTCCAAGGTCGCACGGTGCCGGTGGCCTCGAACTGGCAACCTTGTGGATGTTATCTTCAGGCAGACAGAGGCTCTACCCTCTAGACCAGACCTCCTGCCCTATTTTACATCTTGTTTTCCTTGATGACTGGTTTGTTGGAACATGAATTAATGCCAATAAAGGTCTCTAAATCTAACTAAAAAATTGTATGTTCCTAGTGGCAGCTGTCCAGTTTTAGCATATATTACACCTCAAAGTATCATGTACCCTGACAGTATACAAGTTGTTATTATTAAGGAGGAGAAATGCACTGTCAGTGGCATAGCTAGAAGGGGTGCAAAGCACTAAGTTTTGCAGGAAGCTTCACCGCCGCATGCAAGTGGGCCCTCCCCCTCCCCTACAGAGCCATTCCAGGCAAGGGGAGCAAAACAGAGGCGTAGGCCTGGCTCTGAAGGGGAGGGGGAAGGGTCCCTTGCATGCTGCGGTGAAGCTCCCTGCAAAACTTAGTGCTTTGCACCCCCTCTAGCTATGCCACTGGGCGTTGCTGACACAAGATTGTGTGTTTGGCTGCTTTGGACGCTGGAGAATTCTGGGTAATCAAGTTATAACAGATAGGCCCAAGTCCACCACAAGTTCAAGATTTCTGCACCTCATTTCAAAATGCTCAACAGTGGCCCAACAGTGCCCTCAACAGCCTTCGTTGTACACAGAATGGACTGTCACATTCTTGGGTGGCTGTGATGAGAAATACAATTTTAAGAGCGATTTCTACAAATCAGCAGTGCCCTCTAGCGGATAGAGAAGTCCAATTTGTGGTGTTTACACCACTGCAGCCAAGGTGGGACTCCCATAGCACAGAGTTTCATCTGCCAGGCTTGTGCTGAAACAGAGCACTGGGGCAGAGGAGCTGAAGTTCTGCTGCTACTACAGGTCCAACGCAGACACACATTTGGTGCCTCAGAGGTGGCAATGCCTGCTAAAATTTCACAAACTGTAAGGTGGGCTGAAAAAATGCTCGGTCCTCAAGGCAGTTTGAGGAAGTGGATTGGGTCATCCCTTGTGCTTGCAGTATTTGGAAAGGATCTGAAAAGGAAGAGGATGTGTGGTGGAAAGAGAATGGGGCCCTAGGTCTGCAATCCTATGCACACTTTCCTGAACACAATGGGGCTAACTTCTCAGTAGACGTGTATAAGTTTGAGCTGCAAAGGAGCAGATCCCCAGAGACACTCTAGTCTGCTGCTGTCCTCCTTCAGCCTCTTCCTCCTTTGCAAACACAAAGGAGAAAAAGCAGCCCTCCTTTGCTAGTGAGGGAGGAGGTCAATGGTGGCAGCAATAGGGGCAGCCTTTGGTGCCTTGTGCCAGGTGCCTGAAGGTCTCTGACTATTTCACATTGCTCTGCAAGGGTCAGGGAGTTTTGCTGCATCACCTGGAGCATCGCCCCCCCACGGACCTCCTCCCATGTAGTGGGTGGGGCAACACCCCAGGGGGTGGGCGCGGTGATGCACCATTGCTCCGCCCCACACCCAAATTGAGTGTTGGGAGAGTTAGAACAGACAAAAGAAAATATTTCTTTACTCAGCGTGTGGTTGGTCTGTGGAACTCCTTGCCACAGGATGTGATGACGGCATCTGGCCTGGACGCCTTTGAAAGGGGATTGGACAAGTTTCTGGAGGAAAAATCCATTACGGGTTACAAGCCATGAAGTGTGTGTACAACCTCCTGATTTTAGAAATGGGCTATGTCAGAATGCCAGATGCAAGGGAGGGCACCAGGATGAGGTCTCTTGTTATCTGGCGTGCTCCCCGGGGCATTTGGTGGGCCGCTGTGAGATACAGGAAGCTGGACTAGATGGGCCTATGGCCTGATCCAGTGGGGCTGTTCTTATGTTCTTAACTACAATTCCCAGGAAGCCTTGCAGGTCTCTTGTTATCTGGTGTGCTCCCTGGGGCATTTGGTGGGCCGCTGTGAGATACAGGAAGCTGGACTAGATGGGCCTTTGGCCTGATCCAGTAGGGCTGTTCTTATGTTCTTAAACTACAATTCCCAGGAGGCCTTGCAGGTCTCTTGTTATCTGGTGTGCTCCCTGGGACATTTGGTGGGCCGCTGTGAGATACAGGAAGCTGGACTAGATGGCCTATGGCCTGATCCAGTGGGGCTGTTCTTATGTTCTTATGGTTCCTTTGCTATAACTTTTGATAGAATAGAGATATTTCAGCGTGGTTTTTTCCATCACATTTGGCATGAAATTACACATCAAATGATATATAACAATGGTATTATTCAAAAGTACGAAGAATTTAAAAATTTTGGCCAGTAGTGGTGTCACACACACACACGCACGCACGCACCCGTGTATGTCACCTATTGTAGCCCACACCCCCCTAGTGGCTGGCAGGCAGAAAAGTTCTGCAGATCCATTAATAGCAACATCGGTTATGTAGAAAAAGAGACATTGTGCCCATTGGACATGATTTATGCAAGAGACAGGACTCAGCTCCCTTACTTTTTCAAAGCACTTCAGACCCACAGCCTCACCCAGACCCCTTTGCCCTGCTGGTTTAATGGATTATTTCTGCAGCTGTGGCCCACACATATTCAATCATCCCTCTGCACCCATAAGGGTTAGGAACTGTAAAGCACGGCGGGGGGTGGGTAGGCGTTTCCTAATGGGGACTTCAGCAACAAAGCTCAGATTTGGTGCCCCCCCTCCATAGGGACAAGAACTGAGCACCCACCTTGAGAATTGCAGGGAGGGGAATTGCAGCCTGCCTGCCCAGGAAGAATCACAGAACCTAAGGAACAAATAGGGTCCCTGCAGGCCCTATATAAGAATTCCTCTGGGCTTGGCACACCAGCCTGAGCTTCTCCTCTGTAGGGAAAGGTGCCAAGAAGTTTCTTACCCTGCTCAGGTCTGCTTCCCTTCCTTCTTTGCCTTCTCAGGAACCCATCACCAGCCCATCCTCGCCCTCATCAGATGTCCCAGGTTTTTGAATCCTGGTTTCCCCACTCCAGAGCTTTGTCACAAATCTGCCTTTTTAACCACAACTTCTGGATCCTTGTCTGCCCTACTGAAACATGACCTCTGGTCCGCTGGTCCACACTGTTTGGCGTAGACCCTAGCAAGCTGCCCGGAGCGTCTTACTTTCTGGCAAGAATTGAGATGTCTTGGATCCAGGTTGAGCTTGTGTCGCCCTCCTCAGCCTGGGTTTTTCCAGCATGCTTCTGGGCTGCATTGCGAGCTGATATGGGGACCAAGAAAATCAGTAAAACCAGACCTACCAAGCCCATACCGGGGGTCACCTGGAGCAAGAGAATGACAGTCACTTAGTAATAGACCACTATCGCCCCTGCCTCCAGTTGCTCATGGGGGGAAAAGCTTTGTTTAGAATCATTATGATCCTTAAGATCTCACCCTCTGTGTTCAGCTGAAGCCCCATGGAAAACAAGCAGGCTGGCAGAACCCCATGGTGAGAAAGAAGCAGAAGAGAAGACTCACCCTGAAACCAAAGCCCCAGTAGCCGGTCGCTTCTGCCATGCCAGCTGACAGGATGTAGCCAAGCCCACTGCAAGAGAGGAAAAGGCCAGCTTGTTTGTTCAGCTGCTGGAAAGAGCCAAGCTCTGAGTGCGAATCTGGAGAACCACCCTCCTCCTTTCACTTCTATTTATAATTTTAACTCATATGTTCTAAAAGGCACTTGTCTTGGGGAGGAAGTGTAACTCAGCCAGGGCCAGACCCTCCCTCCCTACTATGGCCACACCACTCTCTACTCAAATGATTTTCAACTGGTGTTCCATGGTGTGCCATGAAAGGTCTACAGGTGTGCCGCAAGAGTTTGGAGCACAGTGCTTGAAAACAACTGAAAAACTCTTCTGGGTTCTGCACCTCTGTTTCTTGAGCAACTGTCTGTAGTAATGAATCATCTGCCCCTCTTCAGAGAGGCAGATAATTTATTACTACAGACAGATGCCCTAGCAAGAGTGCCACAGGAAGTCTCCTGAAAGCCAGAAATGACATCACAAGAGGCAAAGACCATAGAGTAGACCATAGAGATGGTGTGCCATGAAAAAAAACGCTGAAAATTGGCTGCTCTACTCCGTTCTTAGTCGGTGGGTCTACCTTCCAACTGGGATGAAGATATAGAAGACGGAGAGCACCCAAGTCCGGCGGTCCTTCTGAAACAAGTCGGCAATGATTGTGGGCGTCACCGTGGAATAACTGGCAGTGCCGATACCCACCAGTCCACGTGAAATGAAGAATAACCAGGCCATCTAGAGGAGGAGAAGTTGCATGAGGCTCTGAGAGACACCAACAAGTAATGCCACACAGGATCTGAGAAAGTGTAGATGTACACATAAAGATGTACATCTTGGAATATAGATGTCTTTCTGCTTGAGGGAAGCTCAAACCAGATAAAAACCCCAAAAGCCTAAGACAGATATCCGGGTTCAGTGATTTTCAACTGGTGTGCCACATGGCCCATTGGAATGCCACGAAAGATCCATAGGTGTGCTATAGGGTTTTGGAGCAAAGGGGTTGAAAATCACTGAAAAACTCTTCTGGCACAAAACATGGAAAGGAGTCTGCCACCCTTACCGACTTGGGGATGTAGGAGCTTCCGAGGGTGACCCCTGACCAGAGGACCATCCCAGCGCTCAGGATGATTTTCCGATTGTACCGGTCACCGATATACCCAAAAACAGGAGCAGAGAGCAAGAAGCAGAGGATGAAGACTGCCAGGGGGAAAAGAGGAGAGCAAGGATGATGATAATTATTTGCATTTGGGTAACACTCTCCGAGTGCACAAAGCCCCCCCATGTGTATCATCTTGATGCTGACCTCACAACAGTCTTGTAATGTGACCAAATTTAATGGTCCCATATTACAGCTGGGAAGACTGAGGTTGACAGGATGTGGCTTGCCTGAGGCTACCCCTTGAGAGTTCATGGCACAATGAGACTTGGATCAGGGAAGTCTTGCATACACTTCAGCTTTTTTAGGCTGCAACCCTACACACACTTTCCTGGGAGTAAATCC
Source organism: Tiliqua scincoides (assembly GCF_035046505.1). NCBI lineage: Eukaryota > Metazoa > Chordata > Lepidosauria > Squamata > Scincidae > Tiliqua > Tiliqua scincoides. The sequence goes on from NC_089828.1 coordinate 56,653,409, forward strand.
CATTGAACATAATGGGGTTTACTTCTGAGTGGACATAACATAAGTTTCGGACTTCCAAGAGCTTAATGATGGCAAGTTCATTAAGAACCCAATCCTATGCAGATCTACTAAGAAGCAATTCCAGTTGTAGTCTACGGGGCTTACTCCCAGGTAAGTGTGGTACAGGATTGCAGCTTAAGTTACCTATTAGGGAAATTTATTTGTTTGTTTGTTTGTCTGTTTATAAAAATATTCCCAAGGCCCTCATGACTTCAAGTTCATTGAGTTATTTTTTAGGGATAAGAAGAGCAGGATAATAAATACAAATAAAATAATGATATCAATAAACAAACAAAATAAACAACTAAGGGCCCAATCCTATCCAATTTTCCAGTGCCGGTGCAGCTGTGCCAATGGGGCACGCACTGCATCTTGTGGTGGGGCAGCAGTCACAGAGGCCCCCTTAAGGTATGGGAACATTTGTTCCTTTACCTTGGGGCTGCATTGCAGCTGCACCGGTGCTGGAAAGTTGGATAGGATTGGGCCCTTAAGTTTAGTTGGAAATAAAATAAATGCTTCTTAAAAAAAATTCTCTGCTATGGCTTTGTATGAAGCAAGCACTTCTCTCTCAGCCTCAGTGTTCACCATCTGTATAATGGGGTTATATGTTGGTTGTTGTCGACCAGGTCTTTATGCAGCCCTACTGGAGAGTTTTAACTGTTGTTTTTTTCCCCCTGCTAAAATCCCTAATCTGTGATAACTCAGATATAGGATTGTACTTGTATATGCAGGATATTCCTGTGGCTTGTGGGATGCAGGAGGTAACTGGCTCCAGGGCTGACCCTAGTTTTCCTGATGCTTGAGGTGAAAGCAAATGCCACCCCCTCTTACCTGGTGATGTGTCAACCTCTGCACCCCCCCCTCCCACTCCCTAGACTGGAGAAGAGAGAGGGGAAGAGGACCGATGAGCAGAGGAGAGTGGGAGGTTCGAGTGTGGGAGATGCTCTGCCCCACCAGTCTCCCCTACACTTCATCTCCCATTCCATCCCCCTCTTCTTTTCCAATCCAGAGAGGAGGAGGAGGAGTAGACCCAAGTGGGTGCCAGAGGTGCCTTCCACCAAATTGCAGCTGCCTAAGGCACCAACCTCAGTTGGCTTCATGGATGAGCCAACCCTGACTGGCTATCAGGCAAAGCTTACTGGATGGCCTTGAAGAAGTTAGGGTCCAACTTTTCAGTGCCAATGCAGCCACAGAGTAGCCCCCAAAGCAAGGGAACAAACGTTCCCTTACCTTGAGGGGGCCCCCATGACTGTAGCCCCAATGCACGCCCCTTTGGAACATTGGAGTCCTTGGTTCCTAGTAGTGTTAGGCTTAAAAGGATGCCTTTCTATGGTGGGCTCCTTGAAGGAAGGATAGGATAGAGATGTGGGATGAAGGAGGACGCAAGATGTGCAACACAGAATGCACCAGATGAAGCTTGCTGGTTCAGACCAGAGGCAATAGTAAAGAATAGAGGGAGTCCTTTTACCGGTATGCAGCAGGCCTGCTGTCTTGTCTCCCAGCTGGAAGTATACCTGGATGTCCTGCAGCACTCCTATGACAAGGGAGAATTTGTCACTGTCACTGGGCAGAAGTGGGTTATCTCTTATGTCCTTATCCAGTTGTTAATAATACTTGTTACAATAATGCGTAGTACGTATAATACGTCTTGTACGCCCTTTCTGAATGTCCAAAGCATTTCAAATGTTTTGCTTGGATGTGGACTTTACAACCACCTTGTAAGGCAGCGGTCTCCAGACTGGAGACTGCTGCGTCCAGGGAAAACCCCTCCCCGTCCCAGCCAGCGCTTGCAGTTCCACACCTTATTGCCCTCCACTGCTATACAATGTACATTGCTGTACATTGTGTCTATTGCCCAGTGTCTCAGCAGGCTGTGCAGCAGGTAGATGCGACTGCCCAGAGTATCCCTGTACAGCAATGGAGGGCAATAAGACACGGCGCTGCAGCGGAACGGTAAGCACCGCTCTAGGGGGGAAGGATTAGGCAGGGCGGCGGATCCAGCCTTTGTGTCGGAGACTGGAGAGCCCTGTTGTAAGGGAAGTGGATGCTATGACCCCCCCCCCGAGGCTGAGAGGAGGCAGCTTGCCAAAGATCACAGAGGGCACAATCCTAACCCCTTACGTCAGTACTTTCCAGCACTGGCATAGCTGTGCCAATGGAACGTGTGCTACATCCTGCAGTTGGGTATCACTCATGGAGGCCTCCTCAAGGTAAGGGAATGTTTGTTCCTTCACCTCGGAGCTGCATTGCCCTTAAGCCAGTGCTGGAAAGCACTGACATAAGAGGTTAGGATTGCGCCCAGAATGAGTTTGTGGCAGAGATTCAAAGCAAGGCAGCACTGGCAGCTTGGCCACAATGCTGCCCCACCTGCAAGGAGCTCAGGAGGAGCACACATGGGGGGGGGGTCACTGTGGTCCACCCCAACATGTCTAAGTTAAACCAGTGGATACCGAGATCCCACTTCTATAAATATACATATATGGGGTTTAAGTCTAAGGCAGCATTCATAGGCTTGAGCTGTTAGAAAACTGCATTTATTTATTTATTTGGTTGGTTGGTTGGTTTCCACTTTTCTGTACCTCCAAGGAGCTCAAGGTGATGTAGATGGTTCCGCCCCTCCTTTTGTCCTTGCAACAACCCTATGAGGTAGGTAAGGCTGAGAGATAGTGACCGGCCCAAGGTCACACAGGAAGTTTCATGGCTGAGGGGGGATTTGAACCTGGATCTTCCAGGTCTAAGACCAGAACCACCAGAATCGCTACACCATTCTGGCTTGATCTGTTTAAACGTAAGTAAATGACACGATTTAAGAATTCATTTCACAGACTTTTCATATTTATGCAATTTGTATTTGACTTTTTTTTTTTGTTCTTTTTCATTTTGCTTGTTATAACAAATGTTAAGAAAATACATGGTGGGGGGGGAGGAAGGGAGGAATGCTGCCTTGTTTTCTGCCCTGAGCTTATTATAGGAATAAGAAAGAAACAGAAGAATAAACTAATACTTTTTGCTATTGTGATTTTCAAACACTGTTTTGTAAGCCAACTTGAGGTTAATGGATATTAAAAAAAATTGTAATCCATGGGGTCGGAGGGTCGTGAAACAGAAGAGGGGCAACCTGTGACCGTCTAGGCCAGGGGTGCCCAAACCCCGGCCCTGGGGCCACTTGCGGCCCTCGGGGCCTCTCAATGCAGCCCTCAGGGAGCCCCCAGTATCCAATGAGACTCTGGCCCTCTGGAGACTTCTTGGAGCCCACACTGGCCCGACGCAACTGCTCTCAGTGTGAGTGCGACTGTTTGACCTCTCACGTGCGCTGTGGGATGAGGGCTTGTTGCTTCACGTCTGTGATGCAGTAGCGGCAGCAAAGGAAAGGCCAGCCTTGCTTTGTGCAAGACCTTTTATAGGCCTTGAGCTATTGCAAGACCTTCATTCCTTCATATAAGTTCATCTTTAATATATTCATTTGTGTAAACTTATGTAAATTTATTCAAATTGTAAATATAAATTAATTCTTTTTTTCCCGGCCCCCGACACAGTGTCAGGGAGATGATGTGGCCCTCCTACCAAAAACTTTGGACACCCCTGGTCTAGGCAAAGCTCAGGCATACGGGAAGAGCACAGTGACCATTCCCAACAGAAGTATTTGGCACACACATGCCATCTTCCTAGTGTTATAGGCTAATTTAACAACTGCCCTAAGAGCAAGAAAACCCTTGTCTTGATTGAGTCCCACACTGGCAGAATCAAACTTGTTGAGAAATTCTGGTTCACAGTTTTTGTTTCCTTTCTGTATCCTGGCCAGCCGGCCAGCTGCTGACTGCAAATGACCCTTCACACATGTGACCAAGCAGGGTCTCTACCTCAAAAGCGGATGCCAACGTAAATCTGTGAGTCTTTCTGGTGCCCGCGTAAGGCTAGGCTTTGCATCTGTTGCATCAGATTACCAGACTCGGGCATCTGTCGCTATCCACTGCTGTAGGTTTGTCACTTACCTGCGACAGTGAACCAGTCCATGTAATTCACCAAGTTAATGTAGCACAGCACGGCAACTGCTCCGTAAGACCTCGCGGCTGAAATTTTCCCCGATCCCTGCTGGTCTTGGTCTGAGTCAACAGTTCCAAAAGTCTTCAGGGGTAAAGGAGATGGGGGCGGCAGGCCCGCTGATACCCGTGCCTCGCTCATGTCTCCGGCCAACCCAGGCAGCGCGTTGAAGCCACAGAAGGGTCCAGAGCGTGCCTCGTTGTGCTGAGCTACGCCGCAGTTCTGGTGGCCAACATTATGAGGAACTTTGCGCTGCTCAGTCATTTCCTGGCAAAGCCACCCTTCAACCCCCGGTCCTGAGCTTTCCAGCCTGAAGCTTCCCCTTCACCGAGGTTGCATGTCTGCAGAGGAAGGTAGGTCATTTCTGCAAAAGAGCTGCAAGGAAGAACCTGACCCTGTTGGCAAGGAAAGAGCGCACCAAGTTAATATCCCTTTATCGTCAGTGCTGTTAGTATTGCTGTGTGATGAATACACTGAATTTTATTTTGTGTTGTGCATTAACGAGCATTATTATTCTTTGTCAATTTCATTCCTATTTCATTTTTCTATAGACATTTAAGCCTGAAATTTCAGCAAAAAAAAAAAAAAAAATAAATCCATCAAAATTCTCCCAAACCTTAGCATTGTATGATTGCTTGAGATGAATATGGGATATTCAGTGTCATCACCACGTTGCTGGGGGTGGGGGGGTGGCCAGGGACAGAGAACTTGCCCCAAGTTCAGTTCCCACCCCTTCCTGAACTCCCTGGCAGGAGGGGCAACACCAAATTGCACCAAATTGCAATTGGTGTTGGATAGCAACACCAAATGATTTTCCTCCCACCATCTTCATTGGTGAATGGGGTGCTATGGAATCTTTGATGGTGGCACTTCCTCCTTCCCCACTGGGACGCATCCCCTAGAACAGTAATTTTCAACTGATGTGCACATTGGTGTGCCGTGAAAGGTTCGCAGGCGTGCCGCCAAAGTTCAGAGCACCTTGATTGAAAACAGCTGAAAAAACTCTTCCAGGTTCTGTGGCTCTGTTTCTAGGGCAACGGTCTATATAGTAATGAATTGTGGACAATTTGTTATTATAAACAGTTGCCCTAGAAACAGAGCCAGAGAACCTGGAAGTGACATCACAAGAGACAAAAACCGTGGAGAAGATCACAGTGGGCCTCACTGAAAAATCACTGCCCTGGAGGTCTTGCACAATGAGAAGGGATCTCTGGAGGGCACAAGTGCAACAGCATCACACTCCTCTCAGCAGATTTTCATCCCCACTGCAGTGAGAGGTTCAGGGATTGGTCCAGCCAGTTCGGTGGGCTCTCTGCACTGTGAATGAAACTGACGTATTATGAACAACAGAAAATGTTAGTTACCAATGGAACATTGACTGGTGAGTGGCAGGCAACAGTCACTGATGACGTCTATCCAGATGGATTCTTTCTGCTTGTGTAAATTTTTTTGTCCTTTTTACAGCCATCTGCGCTGCTGCCTTTTCGCTCCTTTGGTAAAGACCTTTTGGATTCTCCCAGGCTTTTAAAGGTCTTCGTTTCTTAGTTGCTTGTGCCTGTGTCTGTTTGGATAGCGTGCGATGTGATGAGTCTGTGATTTTATGTGTAAGCCCTGTGAGAAGACGGTTTGAGAGTGCAAATGCCCTACCAAAACATGACTGTTGGCAACCTTCAGTCTGGAAAGACTCTGGTGTCGCACTCTGAAAGGTGGTTCTGGAACAGCGTCTAGTGTGGCTGAAAAGGCCAATTCGGGAGTGACAGTCCCTTCCACACCGGGAGCAAGTGCAGTCTGTCCCTGGTCTGTCTCCCTGGCTGTGGGCCTTCCTTCTTTGCCTCTTTGCCTCAGTCTGTTGGCCAAGTGTCTCTTCGAACTGGGAAAGGCCATGCTGCACAGCCTGCCTCCAAGCAGGACGCTCAGAGGCCAGGGTTTCCCACCTGTTGAGGTCCACTCCTAAGGCCTTCAGATCCCTCTTGCAGATGTCCTTGTATCACAGCTGTGGTCTACCTGTAGGGCGCTTTCCTTGCACGAGTTCTCCATAGAGGAGATCCTTTGGGATCCGGCCATCATCCATTCTCACGACATGACCGAGCCAACGCAGGCGTCTCTGTTTCAGCAGTGCATACATGCTAGGGATTCCAGCACGTTCCAGGACTGTGTTGTTTGGAACTTTGTCCTGCCAGGTGATGCCGAGAATGCGTCGGAGGCAGCGCATGTGGAAAGCGTTCAGTTTCCTCTCCTGTTGTGAGCGAAGAGTAACAAAATAACATGACGATCACAGCCCAATCCTACCTAACTCCCCTGGGCCCGATTCAGCCACACCAACATGGCAGGGGAGTTTTCAGCTGTGAGAGACTGCTCAAAGGGAAAGGAACATTTCACGGAAAGAAACCCACTGGATCTGCTCAAACCTGCCCCAGCAATTTTGCTGGTGCGAGTTCAAATGGACCTGGGAAGGTGAATCAAGGCTGGGAAGGAGGAGACAATATCAGTGCTGCTTCTGGCTCCGCTACTGCCCCCTTACCAGCCTCGATCTGCCCTCCTCCCTGCCCCAGTCTCCAAGCCATTCTGCCTCTACCCTTCCTGTTCCAGCTCCGGCACACCACCCACCCTCCACACCGGGGCTTCCATAGTGGCCAATGTCACACAGGCACAGCCGCTCAACTCTTGTGGTGCCAACCAGGCTACTATGGCACATTGCCATTTGCGATGGCCATAAAGCAAGCTGTGCCACTGGAACACACATTCCAGCAGTGCAGAAGCCCAGAAGGTTTCGGCCATGAAAAGGATATAAGAGGGAATCTTGCTCAATAAAGAGTTCCACAATAAAGACTGTAGTGTTCAATGCCGCCTTGGAGCAATAGATGTTATAAGCCTCTTTCAGAAGGTGGGTTTTCAAAACCCCACCTAGAAGACAAAGAGCTACAAGACAAAGGGAGGGGGGAGCCTGACAGATCTTCCCCAGAGCAGCATTCCAGGTTTTTGGTGCCACCACCAAAAAGGTATTGTCCCTTGTGCCCGCCTGGTGTGTCTACAGGGATGGGGGGACTGTTTACAGAGCTTCTGAAATAGGTTGCAGGGTTCCATAGGGTTCATATGGAAGAAGGTCCTCCTTAAAGCAACCACCTGGCCTGAGGCTGTTGAGGGCTGTCAGTGTAATGCTTGTTATGTCCAAGTTGGATTACTGCATTCCTGCACCTAGAGAGGAAGCCTTTAAGGACAGCCCCGAAACTGCAATTTTCCCACATGCAGTCCTTCAACCTGGACATAACAAGGGCATGAGCGAGTGAGATAATTGGTCACTCTGACTGCAAGATCAAGATCAACCCTGCCCTGACAACAAGCACATGGCAAGCTTTTCTGTCCCACACCCCAATCCATTCTCATTTGGAACTGCAAATTAATCAGGTCAATTAGTTCTCTCCAGGCAAATCCGATTATTGCTTCCTGAAAAAAGGAATGAGGCCCTGGATCTGGGCAGGTTCTGCCTGGCATGGAAACAGTAAATACGTGTTTGTTTTGTTAACATACAGGAGGCTACTGAGATGACTGGGTGGCCTTGCTGAACGGTTGTCTCTTGGCCTAGCACAACCTCCCAGGATGGCCGTAGGATGGTTAGATTAGGAGATAATGTGACCTCCCTGATGTGGGAAACTATTATCACTCATACATCCTGTTGCAACATCATCCTCTCTCCATGAGGGAGAGCACCCATCCAAACAGCTCAGCTGATTCTGGTCTGAATATAAACAGGGATGTCCACAGCAAAAAAAGCAAGTCATATAGTCTCAACAGAAACCGCACATGGTATAGCCCTTCCTGGGTCTCACCCAATGCTTAGTTGGTAGAGAAAGAGTTGTCATCACTCAAATGTGTGTGGAAACTCCACTCCCCAAAGCCCTGCTTGTAATTCCTGACATTTGGGGAGGCTCTGAAGTTAATTCTGAGCATAGCACACTCTGCATATGCTCAGGGCACTTTCATACCACCTTACATCTTAAGCTCCTGAGGTGTCCTGTGGCATCCACAGTTGGCATCCTTCAGTCTTGGAAGACTATGGTATCGCGCTCTGAATGGTGGTTCTGGAACAGAGTGTCCTCTCCATTGCACAAAGCCTGGGTAAAATAGATATGGAGGATAGGCTGTTATCCATGCAGCAAATCCCCCCCTCCACGTCACTGAAATGGTCCAATGGAAAGGCAGAAGCCAATACGGTTGGTCCCAGCAGCGTCGCAGGAGTCGCCAGAATGTGACTGTGTTCAGCCATGAACTACCTCAGGGACGCCAGCTCCAGATTGACTCCTGAAGCCTTTTCCATAACTGGATGTAGCCACAAGGCAGTGGAGGTTTGGGATCAGAGTTTTCCTTCTCTCACATGAGCTGCCTTCCCAGGCTGAGGAGTCCCATCTACCCGGTGGCTGTTTAGTCGCCTCTTACGACAAAGTACAGCCAAACTGAGGGCCTATTCTTATCCCCAGCCCCCAGGGGCATAAATAATCATGTATTATTAGTGCACTTTGAGCCCACCCTTCCTCTGAGGAACTTGGGACACCTTCCATGAATCTTATGCAGAAGGTCCTGGGTTCAATTCCCCAGCAATCTTTTCTCCAAAAAGAGCAGGGAAACATAGCTGGTCTGAACCCAGAAGGGCTGTTGCCAGGTGGTATAGACTGGACTAGATGTGCCAGACCAGAAGAAAGCAGTTGCTGCATTAAGCTGAGACTCTGCTGGAACCTGCCTGACCAAGGTGAGAAGTCAGCAGGAAGGATGTGTGTTGTGCAAGCTTCCTGAAACCAACCCCCAAGACCAGCCATTTTCAACCCTTTTCTTCTCACGGCACACTGACCTCGATGGTCATCTCTATGGTCTTTGCCTCCTGAAATGTCACTTCCAGCTTCTGGGAGACTTTTCCGGGCTCTGCTTCTAGGGCAACTGTCTGTAGTAACAAATTGTCCCTTCTTCCGCCTAGAAACAGAACTTCAGAACCTGCAAAGCTTCTGGGGGTCCTCCGTTGCCTCTGTTTTGCTCCCCCCACCTGGAATGGCTCCGAAGCGGAGGGGAAGGAACCGCTTGCATGCTACGGTGAGACTCCCTGCAGGACTTAGTGCTTTGCACCCCCTCTAGCTATGCCACTGTTGGAGAATGCACATTGCAACTGTCCCCACTTGCCTAAATCTATTTCTGGTAAAACTCTTTCTCTATTTTGTCCGAAGTTTTGCCGCTGGAGATTAAAAATGGCTGAATGTGTGATGCTTGGGTTGCCATCCTTCCCGACTCCCTCCCCGGAGTTCTTCAAAGTTAAATCTCAGAGCAGGTAGTGAATGCCTTCGTGTATGTAGGTGCTGGCGCTTGAACACTAGGTCTGGGGTGGCCCATTCATGAGGCCAACTGAGATAGTTGCCCCAGGCTGCAGACTAATAGAGGGCACCCACCTCAACCCATCCAATTGCCTCCAGTACTCCTCCGCCTCGTCTGGCCTACCGCTCCCCTCCACACTTCCCTCTATTCCTTTTCCAATTGAGGGAGTGCAGAATCTGACCCATCACCAGGTAAGGGGGGGTAGCATCTGCTGACCAGGTGCCACAGAGTCTTTGCCACCTTTGACTAAGGAGCTGGGCATTGCACGGCCTGCTGTCTCCTACACTCCACAGCTGCAGCATTGAACAGTTGACAGCAGATTGTGGAGAGTTTTGTTTTCCTATCATTCACCTGAAGAACAAGCACCCCTTTGGACTTGAAATCTGCAAGGGGCAGGTACCTGCAGGTTGAGTCAATCCACCCCAGAGAAGGCAATGCTGAGCTTTGGGCAATGTGTGATGGGGGGGGGGGGCGAAGCTCAGGCAACAAGCCTTGTCATGAAAATGGGGGGGACATGACCCCAGCATGTCCTCATCTGAGTTCCTGAAGTGCTGGAAGGCATGAGAGGCTAACTGGCTTCCTTTCATCTTCTGGAGCTCAATGCTGGAATCAGGCTCTTTCGCAGCTCACTGAAGATTCAAACTGACATCTCCTCACCCTGTGCTGGAGAAGATCTTTTGAAAAAGAGCACACAGAGAAGACAACAAAGCTCCCTCCTTTGGAACTGGCAGCTAAAGCATAAGAACATTGGAAGCTGCTACCTACTGAGTCAAGCCATTGGTCCATCTACTGCAGTGTTGTCTACACTGACTGGCAGCAGCTCTCCGGGGTTTCAGGCAGGGTTCTTTCCCAGCCCTACTTGGAGACACTGCCAGGGGTTAGATGTAGGGCCTTTCAGCATATGTGCCCCTACCACAGTGCAATAGTTCTTCCTCAGCTGCTTTGCTCTGAAGACAGGTAGGGCAGGTAGGAACCTGATAGGGTAAGTTCTAATGGGGGGTCTGCTAGTCACTCCCCGCCCCTCCAGTCTTTCAAAATTGTTCCTCTCAAATTATGCTCAGGACAGCCTCTGACTCAGTGATAAAATGGATACTTTGCCTTCATCCCAGGTTGAATCCATCAGGGCATCTCTAGGCAGGGCTGAAGAAGCCTGAAACCATTCAGGGCTGCTGTGGAAGGACAGGGCTGTGGATGTACTTCTGAGCCTCAAGGACCAAGGATCTGATTCAGCACAGAGCAGCATCATATGCTCCAAGGGGACTAGAAACTAACTTTAAAAAAGGAAAACCATGAATAAGGCAACTTCATTTTTCAAAACTACATTTAAATCAGGTTTGTCCCAAAGGTTCTGAGCCACACATGATGAATATTTTGGATACATTTAATTTGTATAGAAAGGTGTTTTCTTCCCTCCTTCTCCTGTAGCACTGAAACCTTAAAGTTAGCCCACAACACTGGTCAGCAGTAGATTCTGAACAGGCAAAAAGGAAGTCTTTCTAAGCTTGAGGATTTCACTGCTACAGGATGTGGTGAGACATCTATTAATGGTTCCAGCTCCTAGCTGCTGACAGAACATCCAGAAAGAGGTAGTACTGCTAAAGTATCTCATTAGCCATGATAGGAATGGAACCTCCATGTACAGGAGCAATATACCTCTATTGGTAAAGGGCTGTGGCTCAGTGATAGAACACAGGCTTTGCTTGCAAATGGCCCCAGATTTAATCCTTGGCATCTCCAGGTAGGACAGACAAATATCCCCGTCCAAAAACCTGGACAGCTGCCAGTCTGTGCTGACGAAATGGGCTTAGATTGATCAATGTCTGATTCAGTTTAAGGCAGCTTCCTAGGAGTACTGCAGTACATAAGAAGAGCCCCACTGGATCAGGGCAAAGGCCCATCTAGTCCAGCTTCCTGTATCTCACAGTGGCCCACCAAATGCTTCAGGGAACACACAAGAGTCTAGACAACAGACACAACCTGCGTCCTGGTGCCTTCCCCTGCTTCTGGCAATCAGAGGCAGCCTATCTCTACCTTGCACATATCTACCATGGCTTTAAACCCGTGATGAACTTTTCCTCCAGAAACTTGTCCAATCCCCTCTTAAAGGCATCTAGGCAAGATGCCATCACTACTTCCTGTGGCAAGGAGTTCCACAGACTAATTACACGCTGGGTAAAGAAATATTTTCTTTTGTCTGCCTTACTCAGGCTCAGGCTACTAACTCAGTAGATGAGAGAGACATCAGCAGGAGAGGGTGATGCTTTCAGGCCCTGCTTATAAGCTTCCCAGAAGTGGTCTGACCAATTCCTGAACATAAGAGAACTCCTGGATGAGATCAGAAGTCCATCTGGTTCAGTGCTCTGCAATGGGCATTCAGAGGTAAACAGCCCTGGCACCTGGAGTTAGCCACTGATAAACATGTCCTCCATGCATTTGTCGAATCCTCTCCTAAAGTGATGGTGGTTTACCATGTTTTATTGTAGCCATTTCTATGTACCTTGTAAAGTACTTTTTGTGTTGCAGAGATTCATCCACAGGAACTGTCTGGGCTTGGGCTTTGGGCAACTCCCAAGTGCAAAGCAACAGCCCTATCTCTGAGCCATTACGAAGAGAGGAACTTTTTGCCAAGTCCCAAATAAGATTCAAATGAAAACATGATGCAGAATTCTGTGATTTTTTTTTTGTTTTGCTTCTTTTGCAGTGAAGCTTGGGGAGGCTGCTAGTCTGAGTGAAGGAACAATGCATGGACAAAAGCTGCTTCCTCCCCCCCACCCATGACTCAACAGGAAAAGGTTAAACAGCCTCTCACTGCCCACTTGTCTTTCACTCAAATGGAGCCCTTTCAAGGTGCTTTGAGTTACACACATACTTTAGGGAACCACAATCTCTTAATACCTTTATGGGAACCAACCAGAAAGACAAAGAATCTTAACCCATTTTTGCCCAGCCCACAGGTGTACACATCTGATCCCTGTTGCGTATATGCAATGTTGGGCAAAAATGGTTTAAGCAGGTTTTCAGTTCTCTAGAGCTATTCATCGGGCTGGATATTAAGAAAGCAAAAAAAGGATGGGGGAGAGGTTGGACCTGGTTATGACCCCCCAAAAATCTGCCTTTCATAAAAGTCCTCAGGTGGAGTCAGGAGGTTGCACAGTTTGGTGTTGATCAGCCTAGCTCTCTGGGTGCCAGACGTGACCTCAGGAAGCAGCAGGGCTTGAAAGTCACTCCTGGCTGCTCCCCTATTTTTAGAATATATAAAATCGAGCCTTTGACTTTGTTCCAGCTCATCCACTAAACGAAGCAAGGGACCCCTTGCAAGGCAGAGTGAAGGAGAGAGCACAGCAGCCTCTTTATATTCCCAGGGCCTGAGGTTAAAGTGGCTGTTGAATTGCTGCAGTTGGAGGGATTCCACCCTCCCTAAAATGAAATCTGTAAAAGCACAGACCTCTGAGGCCATTTAAATGGACTTGCTTCTCTCCCTCTTTGCTTTTCTCAACACCTAGCCTGACTCCAGGGAACTTGAAAGTGTGCTGAAGATTTTCAGTCTTTTTGATTGGTCCTGATAAGGGTAGTCCTAAAACATGGGTCTCCAAACCCCGTCCCAGGTGCCAGATGCGGCCCATGGCAAGCCTCTATCCGGCCTGCGGCCAGCCTCTTGTCTCCTGAAAGCCTCTGGCCCATTTGGCCAAACATGACTGCAGCTGCACTCTGGTTGCGTCTGGAGGGTGTTCTAAGGGCCAGAGAGTTTGAAGGAATTAGCCCATCTAAGTTCCATCTCTAATCTAGGGCGCAAGCCTAACCCCTGATTTCAGTGCTTTCCAGCACTGGCATAGCGGTGCCAATGGGACATGTGCTCCATCCTGCAGTTGGGTGTCACTCACGGAGGCCTCCTCAAATGTTTGTTCCCTCACCTCAGAGCTGCATTGCCCTTAAGTCAGTGCTGGAAAGCACTGACATAAGGGGTTAGGATTGCGCCCCTATTTATATAAATTTTATATTTAAATTTTTTTCCGGCCCTCAGCACCATGCCAGATATTTGATGCGGCCCTCTGGCCAAAATGTTTGGAGACCCCTGTCCTAGAATGTGGATTTTTTTTTTCTCATGGACCCTATGCGTCAATAACTCAGCATACCACCAGGTGTCACCAGACCTTTAAGAAATGAATCTTCTGCTACTATAAGAGGGTAACAGCCAAGCAAAAGTTAATGATTGAAACGTGTAATTGACATGTTCCCCAGCAGATTGATTATATACAACATTTTTTCAAAATCTCCTTTATAAAAAAAGAACAAATCAAACAATACAAATATACTGAGATTACTATAACAGCCAGGACTAAGTAGTAATAAAATAAAATAACATAAAAAGTCTGCTTGAGACTGCAAGCCACCCATCCCTTGCAGTACTTACCTCTTTGCCCCACAAGGATTTGGAAGTTGGCTGCCTCTGGTCCAGACAGTGAAGAATCACTGCAAGGTTTCCAAGGGGAAAAAACAGAATCAAGGCTTCAGGACTTAATCATTCAAGGGAATTTGATGAAAGGAAAGGTGGATACAATAGCAGAATGTGAATGTTTGGTTATTAGACATGAGTTCAGATCATAAGAACATAAGAAGAGCCCCACTGGATCAGGCCAAAGGTCCATCTAGTCCAGCTTCCTATATCTCACAGTGGCCCACCAAATGCTTCAGGAAACACACTGGACAACAGACACAGCCTGTGTCCTGGTGCCCTTCCTTACATCTGGCAATCAGAGGCAGCCTACCTCTACCTTGCACATACCTACCATGACTTGTAACCCGTGATGAACGTTTCCTCCAGAAATTTGTCCAATCCTCTCTTAAAGGCATCTAGGCAAGATGCCATCACTACTTCCTGTGGCAAGGAGTTCCACAGATTAATTACACGCTGGGCAAAGAAATATTTTCTTTTGTCTGTCCTAACTCTCTCAACACTCAACATCACGGAGGCTACACCAAAATCAGGGAGAATGAAAGCGGCCAAAAGGGGCACCAGGGCATCACTGAGATCAAGTGAGTGTCAGAAAGTGGGGCGAAAACAAAGGAGGAAAGAGGAAGGAAGGTGGGACATTGTAAGCCCAGAAATGAGAAGGGAGAGAAAGAATCCTTGATCAGTCAAGGTGAAGAGAAGATCTGGTGCTTCTGTTCCCCTATTCTTGGTCAGGCATCCACTTGGTAGGAACACAAGATGATGAGATACAAGGATGGAGTCCCAAGTGTGACTCAGACAGAGTGGAGGCCAGCAAGCCTGCTCCCTGAGTGTGCATGGAACCCAGGAGTTCGAGGGCAATTCTCATTAAAATGAACATAAAAGACAGGGGTGTCAACAGACAGAGGAGAGCCTTGTGAGAAAACAAAAGTGAGCCCAGATTGGGTGCTTCCAAGCCAAATGGCCAGGTGAGTGCATAGGGCTGTCGGTTCCGCCCATTAATAAGTGTCCCAGGGCTATCTTGATTGCACCTGGATGCAGAGGGGGAGCTGGTCTGCTAGAAACTCAGTGAGGTGGGCACTCAGATATTCAGCCCAATCTATTGCTATACCTACAGAGTGAATATTAGGGTAGAGCTGGTGGTTTATGACACCCAGACACCTTTGTCTCAGGATATGTTGGCATCCTTCAGTCTCGGAAGACCATGGTGTCATGCTCTGAATGGTGGCTCTGGAACAGAGTGTCCTCTCCAGTGCGCGAAGCCTGGGTAAAGTAGGTATGGAGGATAGGCTGTTACCCATGCAGCAAATCCCCCCTCTCCACGTCGCTGAAATGGTCCAATGGAAAGGCAGAAGCCAATGCGGTTGGTTCCAGTGGCGTCGCAGGAGTTGCGAGAACGTGACTGCGTTCAGCCATGAACTGCCTCAGGGACTCCGGCTCCGAATTTGGCCTCGAGGTTGACTCCTGAAGCCTTTTCCACAACTGGATGTAGCCACAAGGCCGTGGAGGTTTGGGATCAGAGTTTTCCTTCTCTCAGATGAGCTGCTTTCCCAGGCTGACGAGTCCCATCTACCCGGTGGCTGTTCAGTCGCCTCTTACGACAAGTACAGCCAAACTGAGGGCCTATTCTTATCCCCAGCCCTCAGGGGAATCTCAGGATATCGGCCTTTGTTATCTTTTTTCTGGCCTTCCAATTCCATGAATCAAGACAACTGAGAGTTGTAGGGTCACCAGTCCCAGTTCTTGGGGTTCAGTGTTGTCTGAGCAGCAACAGCCAAGACTAAGCCCACCAGCCTCTGGCTTAATGCAAAGGAGAAGCCAGTGCAGTGCTAGGAGATTTATGACATTATTGAATCACCTCCAGGAACCATGAGTATCTCTTAAAAGAAACATCTCTACCTATTAACTCTTCGGAGATAATCTCGACATGACATCGCAGTTATCTGCTCCCCTGACACCACTGCATTCCTCAACAGTGTTGCCTGGGATGATAATGGATCTTGTAATAACCTTGAGAAAGATGTTTAGGTTCTGTTGCAATGTCAACAAGGAGATGCTTGCTTTCGGTGATGACACTGGCTCTTGTTTCTTCTCCACACCTGTGATCTCCATCTGGATCACATCGCATGCAGAGAATGCCCCCAGCTGCAAAGTTCAAGGTTGGCCCTGATGGCACAGAACTGGAGGAGATGGGGGGTTTGTGCATTGCTGGCTCTTCCATGAGGGCAACTGAGGCAGTGGCCTCAGGCAGCGGAGCAGAGTGCAAGAGGAAGTGTGGAGGAGAAGGGTGGCAAAGGTGGTGGTTGACAGGGGGGCAGCGTTTTGATTGCCACCTCATGTGAGAGACCTTGATCTGACCCTGACGGTCTGCAAGAGATCTGTGGGCAAGAGGACAAGTTTTCAGTTTGCCAATTTCCCTCCACCACCAATCCCCTCCCCAGGAAGTGTTTAATTCTCCCCCATCCAGGGCCTAATTCTATCCAAGTTTCCAGCACTGATGCAGCCATGCCAACAGGGCATGTGCTGCAACCTGTGATGGAGGGTCAGTCATGGAGGCCTCCTCAAGGTAAGGGAACATGTGTTCCCTTACCTTGAGGCTGCATTCTGGTTGCAGCAGTACTGGACAGTAGCAAACCCAGGGGCTCTGGTCCCCAGGGCAGCAATGCTGTGATGTCACATCATCTCATGATGTCATATCACATCATTATGTCACATGACGTCACTTCCAGGTTCCTGCTGCCGCTTCTTGAGTCCAAAGTGGTTAGAGCTCATGGGCCCTCACAGTGGTAGGTGCTCCAGTCACCTCCCAACTTGGGAAGCTACTGGAGCAGGCTTGCACTCACAGCAGCAACTGGCACCCCCCCTTCAAGTTGCACCCAGGGCACGCATCCTGGGTTTGTCATACCTTAGATACACCGCTGGTATTGGAAAGTTGGATAGGATTGGGCCCCCAGGGCGCAATCCTAACCAACTTACCTGCACCGAGGTAAGGGCAATGCAGCTTCAAAGTAAGGAAACAAGTATTCCCTTACCTTGAAGAGGCCTCCATGACTGCCAGCCAACTGTAGGATGCAGCACATGCCGCACTGGTACAGTTATGCCAGCGTTGGAAAGTTGGTTAGGAGTTGGGCCCCAGTCTCTGAAACCAGGACTGGTGACATCAGCTGGAGTTTTGCAGTGCTCAGGAACTGCCAGGGCTTGGACCCAATGGAACCTCCAAAGCATCAGAACATTGTAAACTGCCTTCTGCTGAGTCAGACCCCTGGGGCACCGAGCTCAGCATTATCTGCCCTGACTGGCAGCTGCTCTCCAGGGTATCCAACACAGAAGGTCCCTTCTCAACCCTGCGTAGTGATTCAGCCAGGGAGATTCTGCTTGCACGGACTCTGTCACAGATCTGCAGCCCCGCCCCCCGTCCACTGCAAGCATCTAATGTGAGAATAGGGTTGTTCTCTCCTGACAGACCACCAGTCAGATGCATCACGGCCTCCACGCCATCATCCAACTCGCTGTTGCTCTTTTGGGTGCTCTCCCTCCTGCAGAACGTTTGGGATTGTTTGTCTGCTGGCAGATGGAAGAGGAGACAACTCTGAAGCAACAATACGATTCCTCGCAGAAGTGATGAACTCTCCCGCTCGATCACGCTGCCACCCACACCTCAGATAAACAGCAGGGGGATCTTGACTGGGTGGTGATGGTAGGAGCAGGAGCTGGAAGCAAGTCTAAAATCTGTTGCCCTTCTAAGTGGTCCAAATGCACAGCAATTGGAATGTTATCTAACTGGGGTTCCATTCAGGTCAGACTGGAGACCTTGAGTCTGGAAGGCTTCCATGGAGCCTGATTGGCTGCCCTTGATGGGGTGTCCTCTTCCAGGCACAGGAAGTAACAGGGGCATGCAGCAGTGTTCCCTAGGATTGGCTGGCTGTGCCAAGCCTACAGATGGGCCAGGCCTGGTATGAATATTAGAAGCCTGTCCTTCCTGCCTTGCATGGTCAACAGAGCATACTGCTCAAACCACTTGCGCTGATCCACACCTTCCTTGCTGGCTTGAGAACCTATGAAGGGCCCAGGCCCAAGGCCTAACTAGTCCGGCATCTTCTTGCCACAGTGGTCGACCAGGTGCCTCTGGGAAGCCCACAAAGAGGAGGCGAAGGCTCCCCATAAGAACATAAGAACAGCCCCACTGGATCAGGCCATAGGCCCATCTAGTCCAGCTTCCTGTATCTCACAGCAGCTCACCAAATGCCCCAGGGAGCACACCTGATAACAAGAGACCTCATCCTGGTGCCTTCCCTGCATCTGGCATTCTGACATAGCCCATTTCTAAAATCAGGAGTTTGCACATATGCATCATGGCTTGTAACCCGTAATGGATTTTCCCCAGGAGCTCCCTCCCCAGCTGTTGCTCTCCTGCAGCTGAGGCAGACTGCCGCTGGACCTTGAATGCATACCGAGGCGTAACACACTGCCCTAGCGCCCAGGGCAATGACATCATTTCCAGGTTCTCCCTGGAGGAGGGAGCGCTCACTGTGGTGGCTTCACAGCCCCCGTTCCTTCTCCGGTGGAGGCTTCCCTTCAAAGCAGAAGGGGGTGTGAAGCTGCCAGCACCTCCTCTGAAACTAGGGCAGAGTCTGAGAGGCAGTCATGCACCCCCCCCCTTGGCATAGCAGCTGGGGCAGGTGCCCCTCAGTCTGTGGCATCGCTAGGGGGTTGCGGGCCACACCGGGTGACGCGCACAGGGAGCTGACACGACTACTACTGGCCAAAATTTTTAAAATCCTGGTATTTTCTAACAACATCATCATGTTATATATCAATTGATATGGGAATTTCATGCAGAATACTCATCTGATCTCGGAAGCTAAGCAGGGTCAGGCCTGGTTAGTACTTGGATGGGAGACCACATGGGAATACCGGGTGCTGTAGGCTTATACCGTGATCTCGGAAGCTAAGCAGGGTCAGGCCTGGTTAGTACTTGGATGGGAGACCACCTGGGAATACCGGGTGCTGTAGGCTGATACCATGATCTCGGAAGCTAAGCAGGGTCAGGCCTGGTTAGTACTTGGATGGGAGACCACCTGGGAATACCGGGTGCTGTAGGCTTATACCATGATCTCGGAAGCTAAGCAGGGTCAGGCCTGGTTAGTACTTGGATGGGAGACCGCCTGGGAATACCGGGTGCTGTAGGCTTATACCATAGTCTTTCGAGACTGAAGGTTGCCAACCAACCAACAACAATGAAATAAACTGCATTGAAATATTTCTATTCTCTCAAAAGTTATAGCCAAAAAAAACAGGAGGGCGGGTCAGTAGTGCATCCTCACACCTGCCGCCCAGTGTGTTGCCCGGTCCAATGCAAGGGAGAGGTCCATCATAGGGGTGACCACTGGCCTCCTGCACTGGGTGGCACAAACACTAGTGACATCACTGCCCTCAGGCTCTACCCTGGTTGCACCTCTTAACCAGCACAACCAGTAGCCATTGATGGATTCCTCCTCCTCCTCCTCTTCCAATCTGTCCAATCCCCTTTTTGGCCATCCCCACATCTTGTGGGAGCCACTAATTAGGCCCCCTGCAAAGGAATTCTCCAAGGCAGCCCTGTACAATTGTGCATTGTGGGAAGCTCTAACTCCATCAGCTATATTCATTTGCTCACCATGGGCTCTGCCACAAAGACTGAAAAGGAATGAAGGTTGCTTTTCAGGTTAAAGATGTACTAGAAAGCCCTCTTTGTCTGAGCAGCCATTATCAACCACTCCAGCTATTGTTATGACTGAAGGCCAGGGAGTCTTTTGTCAGGGGGATCCCATGCATAATAGTCCAGGAGGCTGAGTTAATGTTCCTTCACAGTCCACAGTTGTTTCTTAATGGGAGCGGATTTAGAGATATTGAGCCATGATGGCTCTGGAACATGGAGCCAAACCTCCCCTCACCTGTGGCTTCTGTTAGGTCCAGGAGGAAAGCTCCCAGGATCAACAGCAGCTGAGGGCAGAGTTGCAAGTTCAATGCATCCCACATCTTGCAATTTCTGAGTACCTTGTTGTTGTTGGCAACCTTCAGTCTCGAAAGACTATGGTATCGCACTCTGAAAGGTGGTTCTGGCACAGGGTCTAGTGTGGCTGAAAAGGCCAATCCGGGAGTGACCATCCCTTCCACACTGAGAGCAAGTGCAGTCTGTCCCTGGTCTGTCTCCCTGGCTATGGGTCTTCCTTCTTTGCCTCAGTCTGTTGGCCAAGTGTCTCTTCAAACTGGGAAAGGCCATGCTGCACAGCCTGCCTCCAAGCGGGCCGCTCAGAGGCCAGGGTTTCCCACTTGTTGAGGTCCACTCCTAAGGCCTTCAGATCCCTCTTGCAGATGCCCTTGTATCGCAGCTGTGGTCTACCTGTAGGGCGCTTTCCCTGCACAAGTTCTCCATAGAGGAGATCCTTTGGGATCTGGCCATCATCCATTCTCACGACATGACCGAGCCAACGCAGGCGTCTCTGTTTCAGCAGTGCATACATGCTAGGGATTCCAGCACGTTCCAGGACTGTGTTGTTTGGAACTTTGTGCTGCCAGGTGATGCCGAGAATGCGTCGGAGGCAGCGCATGTGGAAAGCGTTCAGTTTCCTCTCCTGTTGTGAGCGAAGAGTCCATGACTCAATGCAGTACAGAAGTGTACTCAGGACGCAAGCTCTGTAGACCTGGATCTTGGTATGTTCCGTCAGCTTCTTGTTGGACCAGACTCTCTTTGTGAGTCTGGAAAACGTGGTAGCTGCTTTACCGATGCGTTTGTTTAGCTCGGTATCGAGAGTCTGAATACCAAACCTTGAAAAATGGGGGAGGGGGGTGAGATCTGGTACCAAGGTGAAGTCCAGCAGTAAAGGGGCAGAGCTCACCATTCGCCATCGCCATCGGCTAATGAGACCCAGCAGAGGCCCAAAAATGGCTGTCCCCTGCCTGGGAAAAAAAAGAAAGTTGAAGAAACAGGGCCCTGATCCAAATTAGAAAGTATCAAGAGCCCTTTCCCCTCTATGGTGAGCCTGCTAAACTAGGGCCCCTTATGGCAGCTATCTACCGTGGGGAAAAACCAAGCATGGAAGCTCTAAGATGTAAATATAAGTGGTGTCCCCCTTATATTTAACTGGGGGGGGAGGAGCAACTGCCCAGCATATCATCTCTTCCAGTAGCTATTGCTGGTGTCCTTTCTGCAGCTATTTTTTTTTTAAGTTTGTGAGCCCTTTTGGGAAAAGGGAGTCATTGGTTGCTTTATATCGCTTACGTATACCGCTCTGTGAACTCCTCTTGTTGAAAAGCTGTGGGCAAATATTCTTATTAATAACAACACACCAGATTTAACGGCATGAACAAGAAAATGGTCCGGATTATAGAGGTGGCCACACCTGGGGATGCACCCATTGAAGACAAAGAACATGAGAAAAGTAACCAAGTATAAAGATCTTCAGATTCGGTGGTGATCTTGGCCCCGGCGCCACCCAGAGCTATGACCGCAAGCTGCCGGCCCCCTCACCAGCAGGGCTGCCATCCCCTCACTGGCCCCACCCTTCCGGAGGCCTGGGGAGGTTGCCCGTGGCCTCCATGACCCTCCAAAGTCCTTGTGAAGCCCTCAGAGGGACAAAAAACATCACTTCCAGTTCTAAGGACCACTTCGGAGGACCAGGGTGGCTTCCTGTGTACTACCTCCCTGTGACTTAGAAGGCCTTCCAGAGCCTTCCGAAATGCACTTCTGCTTTAGTGAAAAAGGCAGTGTGCCTTTCAGAAGGCTCCAGCAGGCCTTCTGTGGTGCGGGGAGGCTGCGCATGGCCTCCCTGCACCTTAGAACGCCTCCATACGTGACCAGGAGGCACCTCCAGTCACATCAAGATGTCCTTTGAGGCCTGTCTGCGGATTTCTGTTCCTGCAGGGAGTCTGGGAGCAGATCCACCATGGATACTGAGGACCAACTGTAGCAGTAGAAGCATGTTGTAACATGTTGCTTAACTGTGAGGCTGCGGGCGCATATCCAGGTTCGTGAATGTATAACAGAGCAACCCAGAATCCCCATTAACCCAGCAATGGAATCAACACTGCTGCTTGGCAGCCCCTTGCAAAATTATAAGTAAATAAGCCAACACTGCGGAGTCGGGAGAGGAACAATGACAGTAATGGCCCTGTTTTGTTTTTAAACCTGGTTTGTTTCCCCCAGGCGCCGGCGCGGGTGCCATGCGAGAGCGATTCACTTCCAATTACAGTCTCCAAAGGTTACACAGTCAACCGCTGTTCCGACTGAAGAGTTGACGAAATTGCTGTGAAGTTTGGCTCCGAGCTCCGAAGAATAAAGACCCAGGACCCAGCCAGGGGATTCTGTGAGATCTGTGGCAGTGAGGACTTTCACCCACCAACATTTAGGGACACGGTCATTACACTGCAGTTCTTATACCAACGATTGCTGCCCAAGCTCCTACCCTACCTAATTGGCAGGTCTCAGGATTTAACCTTTTTACTTATGGTAAGTTAACAGAACATTAAATTTCAGTTAACTTGTTTATTTTATTTTGATCAACGTATCAGCATGTACACATGCCCAAACCTAGGCCCAGACTTAGGCATGGCTGCTAAGAAGTAAGTCCAATTATAGTCCATGGTGCTTACTCCCACATAATCATGATTCTATCAAAAAGCAGAGGTATCACAATGCAGACCTGGTAGATTTTTGCAAGAGTCATTATAATGCAATACATTAACTATAAATACAGGCAAGTACCATCGATTTTCCAGAGTCCCTCGATTCAGTTCCTAGTGTGGATTAACAACACACAGTGGTGTAGCTAGAGCAAAGCACTAAGTTTTGCAGGGAGCATCACTGCGGCTTGCAAGCTGCTCTCCCCCTTCCCTTCGGAGCCATTTTTTGCAGGGGAGCAAAATGGAGGTGAACACCTGGCTCCAAAGGGGAGGGGGCCGGGCCTCTTGCAGACTGCTGCGGTGAAGTCTCCCTGAAAATGTTAGTGCTTTGCACCCCCTCTAGCTATGCCACTGACAACACACAGAAACATTGTATCTGTCTTTAAAATATCTTTTAAGAATCTCTCTCCTTCCAGAAACCAAGCCTCATATTACTTTATATATATGCACATCACAGGGCCTTGCAGTAAGCAGGTACTCAGATTGTTTCTCCTTAATGGATCGGTTTCTAGCACAGGATATGCCTTTACAGGTCCAGCTGCTTTTGTGTGTTCAGCCACGCTGGCAACCGTGCCTTCAGCCTGGGATATGAATGGAATCACAGCCACTAAAAAGCTGGAGTCACTTGAAATACTGTTGACCCTTCACAGTTGTAGGTTTTTTTCCCCTTGTATGGACTTATCTTGGGGCGATGATCATGTTGCACTCCTGTAGCCCATGGAGGAAGTCGAAGCTGAGTCTAGCAGGCAAGAGAGGCTGTGATAAGGTGTTTTCTTTCCCTCTCTCGTTGATGACCCAGTTGTCTGGTGATGGAACTTCCTGGTACCTTTCCAAAGTGATGTTTTTTTACTCCCTTGGGGAGGAAGTGAGAGCTGCCCATAGATGATAATGACGAAATCCAAGATTTGAACATAGATGTGATTGGGCTGCAGCCTCACTCTACCCACCTACCCTGCCCCCCCAGCAGCAGTAAAGTCAGGAGTTCCTGGTTGTTGTTTTTTCAAAATGCAATTTTGCACAAAAACATTTTTAACCATTTTAAGACTGTCACACAAATGCCAGTTTCAATACAATCCTGCCCAATCCTGTCATTGAGAGCCGCTTATGATCGTCCTAGCGCGGGGGTGCTCACACTTTTTTGGCTCGAGAGCTACTTTGAAACCCAGCAAGGCCCGGAGATCTACCAGAGTTTTTTTTTTACAATGTTCGCGCCATCATAACATATAACATTTATGTGTACAATGTATGTTGGTGTACCTTGAGCCCTACTGAGTATAACAGGACTTACTCCTGAGTAGACATGCCTAGGATTAGGCTGTGAGGCTGCAATCCTAGCCACACTTACCTGGGAGTAAGGCCCATTGTACTCAATGAGTACTCAATGAGTACATTGTACTCATTGTACTCCCGGCGTTTCCTCCCAGAGACACCTGAAGGGGGGGTTGGCATTCCACGATCTACTCATTTTGCCTCGCGATCTACCGGTAGATCGCGATCCACCTATTGAGCACCCCTGTCCTAGCGCATTGTTAAGATTGCAGGTTAGAAACATGGCTGAGGCTTTTTTGAATTCCTATCAAAAAGCCCGCCCCCTCCCCCCAACAAAAAGAAACACAGCAAAACTCAATTGACTTCAACTGCCAAACCAGAGACATTACTACAGGGTAGAGGAAGGGTAGGCAGGCCTTCAATAGCCCAGACCTGCGGAGGGGTGGAGGCTCAGCAGCAATTTGTGGTAGGAGATTGGGGCAGGGGTTCCAAGCATGGCCCTACTTTCCCCTGTGAAATGGAGGCAGACGAGGCACCTAAACTTGTCAGCACCCAACTGTAGACAGCGAGGACTATAGTGTGCAGGGTTTCCACGCATGGGTGTGTGTGTGGCAGATTCCGAAGGATCCTGCAGCCCAGGCAGTGAGTTAAAGGTTAACCTGGGAGACTCCAGGCTCCTTGGGTTTGTATCTCACCTTTGAGACTCAACTAATTATTATTATTGCGAGCTGCCTTGAGGCCACTTTATGGCAATAAGTAAGGCACAAATGTTCGCGGAAATACATGCAGGTATGTAACATGCAACAGTGTGGGGGAAAAGTGTGAAAAAGCACTATGTTTTGCAGGAAGCCCCACTGCAGCGTGCAAGCGGTCCCTTCCCTTCCCTTTGGAGCCATTCCAGGTGCGGGGAGCAAAATGGAGGCGTATGCCTAGCTCTGAAGGGGAGGAGGAGGGTCTGCTTGCCCTGCGAAACTTAGCGCTTTGCACCCCCTCTAGCTACACCACTGGTCAACTCAGCTTTCCCAACTCACCACTCAATCTGCATACTTAGCAAAGGATTTGCGTGGCGTGCTGATGAGATTGCTTGGATCTGAGGAACTGGAATAGCACCACCTTATGGCCACCCTATTGACCCTATGTATTGTATTGGCAACCTTCAGTCTCGAAAGACTATGGTATCGCGCTCTGAAAGGTGGTTCTGGCACAGCGTCTAGTGTGGCTGAAAAGGCCAATCCGGGAGTGACAATCCCTTCCACACCAGGAGCAAGTGCAGTCTGTCCCTGGTCTGTCTCCCTGGCCATGGGCCTTCCCTCTTTGCCTCCTAGCCTCAGACTGTTGGCCAAGTGTCTCTTCAAACTGGGAAAGGCCATGCTGCACAGCCTGCCTCCAAGCGGGCCGCTCAGAGGCCAGGGTTTCCCACTTGTTGAGGTCCATCCCTAAGGCCTTCAGATCCCTCTTGCAGATGTCCTTGTATCGCAGCTGTGGTCTGCCTGTAGGGCGCTTTCCTTGCACGAGTTCTCCATAGAGGAGATCCTTTGGGATCCGGCCATCATCCATTCTCACGACATGACCAAGCCAACGCAGGCGTCTCTGTTTCAGCAGTGAATACATGCTAGGGATTCCAGCACGTTCCAGGACTGTGTTGTTTGGAACTTTGTCCTGCCAGGTGATGCCGAGGATGCGTCGGAGGCAGCGCATGTGGAAAGCGCTCAGTTTCCTCTCCTGTTGTGAGCGAAACCCTATTGACCACCTTATGGCCACCCTATTGACCCTGTGGCTGGACAGCCCTGCAGAGCCCGGTTTCCATCTTTGACATGTGAAAGGAGAACCACCTACCCTTATGTTCTAATGAAGAACTTGCTTTCTAACTAGCAGCCTCCCAAGATAACATGTTCTTTGAATTCCTTTATAGCCCTCCGATAATACTGTGCATGTGCGCTGTCACCTTTTCGGATTCTGCTCCGTACAGCACTTATCCTGTTCATGCTGAGTAAAAGGCACAATGTGAGCAGCAGAGAACCAAAGTTTGGCACTGCCAATGCTGGCAAAGCAACTGGCAGGCTCAAGACAAACACGCCAGGGCTGCGCGCTGTGATGATCTGTGTGCGGTTAGAGTCTCTCTTTGTCTTCCCCTGGGAAGATCTCCCCAGCAGCGATTACTGGAAAGAAAACAGCGCTTTGGCTGCCGTCCACAGACTCGGCAAATGAACTCATGCTTCAGCCTTCCAGATGATTCAGTGCTTTGCATTCCCTCCTTGGTAACACACCAGCAGCAACTGCAGATGCCAAGAAAAGGTAAATATGGGCCTGGACAGGCTACAAGGAACCAGCGCTTGTCAGCTTAGGCCAAATGTGCCATCCAGGATGCCTTGTGATAACAGTCACATGTGTTTTAGCCGTTTATTCTCCTTGCAAGGTTTGGGCTGGCAAAGAAATGAGAATGTTCTGACAATGGGCAGCAGGATACTAACTATCTCAGGGGTCTAACCTCTACTTTTACATAAGCCTTCATGGACCTTGAGCTGAACGTGAGCCAGTAGTGTGGTGCGGTGGCGAAAAAAAGCAAATGCAATGCTGAGCTGCATTAACAGAGGCATGGAGTCCAGAGCCCAAGAACCAACATTTCCACTCTGTACCACACTAGTCACACTTACTAATAAGAACATAAGAAGAATCCTGCTGGATCAGGCCTAAGGCCCATCCAGTTCAGCATCTCACAGTGGCCCACCAGATGCCTCAAGGAGCACACAAGACCTCAAGATACTTGCATCCTGTAGGCATTCCCTTGCATCTGGCATTCTGAGGCAGCCTACTTCTAAAACCAGGAGGGTGCACATACCCATCACGGCTTGTCACCTGTGATGGACACTTCAGAAATCTGTCCAGTCCCCTTTTCAAGGCATCGAGGCCAGACACCATCACCACATCCTGTGGCAAGGAGTTCCACAGATCAATCACACGCTGGGTAAAGACCTGTAAAATGTCAACCTGTGCCAGGTAATGCACACAGTTAGGCCTAATGGACTTCAGCGGGAAGCCATACCTTAAATGTCTCCCCTGCTTTTTAAATCTGAGGAAGAGAAGGAGCAGTGGAGCTGGGTGGGTAGTGGGCACTGCTCTTCCCATCTGCTGCCTGAGGCGATTATCTCAGTTGGCCTCATGAACTGGTTGGTCCTGTGAGCCTAGCCAGTTGCCTTGTGGGCTGTGAACCCTCATTTCCAAACCCGTTCCCAGTCTGTCTGCTCGCCATTCAGCAACATCTTATTCAGGCAGGACTGGTGATGAGAAGGGGCTCTTCATTTTGCAAGGAGCTTGTGCCGAGAAGCCTGTGTGTGAAACTGTTGCTGTCAAAGGCTCAATTAATGGGACTCTGGAGAATACCTTCAGGCAAAACCACAATACGAATTGCCTGGAGGAATCCAGCCACCAAATATAACCATGAAGCTACTTGTTCTGTCTCCCAAGGGGCCTCTCCGAACACAACAGCTATAAGGGGCGTGGGGAAACACCCCAGAGTGTAATCTTGTGTGGCTGGAGAGGAGAGCCAAGCAAGATTGTGTCAGAGGGATGTTGGGTATTTTGTGTGACTTTTTTCCCCCCACTGAATGAATGAATGTGCATTGAGTTCCTTGATAGCAAAGACGCTCTTTTCAGACCTTCTGGCTTTTCTCATTGAACCTGTCACAGCAACCTGTCCCCTGTGACCCAGGCAGAAGTCATATAGGCTGTGGAAACTGAGGGAGCAAGTAGAATCACCTGCTCTATACTGGCTCAGATTGCCATATGCAAGGGAGGGCGCCCCCGATGCAGGTCTTTTGTTATCTGGTGTGCTCCCTGGGGCATTTGGTGGGCCATTGTGAGATGCAGGAAGCTGGACTAGATGGGCCTATGGCCTGATCCATCAGGGCTGTTCTTATGGCTCCAGCTTCCAAGACCTTTCAGAATGTCCTTTGCACAGAGTAGCCGGGCTGAATTTGAACCAAGTCAGAAAACCAGTTATGAATGCTGGGACTGAGACCCAGGAGGACATCTGTGCATGTGTAGAGTGCATTTTCACATCAGTTCCGGACACAGGCTGCAATCCTATACACACTTACCTGAGAGTTCCAAAAATGTCAACAGGGCTTACATCTGAGTAGATATACTTAGGATTGCACTCACTGTCACTACTTTCTGTTTCCTAAATCGCTGTTCCACATTTGACTTTCTGTTCGCTTTGTTAGTGTTTTTAGTGTATTATCACTGGACCTGTCATTCTTCAGGGGTCAGCTCCCTCCCTGGACCCTCTCAAAGTTAAATCCCAGAGTAGTTGAATGCAGGGCCTCCATTAAAGAGCTAAGTGATTATCATGTAGGATCATATGGATGGCTCACATCAGTCGCAAGCTCTGGTCCCAAAGACATCACTGGAGCTAGGCAATTCTGAGCCTGGCCAGTGACTACTGAAAGATGACCTGGGAACCCACCTGGAGCTCCAGCATGCAGGGAAGGTGGGATATAAATAGGGGTGGAAAGTAAGTGAGTTTGCACAGGGTAAAAGAGAAATCAGTACGTAGAGATGTCACTCTTGGACAAGATGGAAATGGAAGGCTAGGGGATCCTTTCATGCTGGCCTAGGGATGGAGAAGGTATGACTTCCTGATGAACAGAGAGTCTAGAACTGATGTAGCTTCCAAGTTTACATATCTAGAGACTGGGCTAGAAGCCTACGAGGTCTTGCAACAATGGAGAAAGACAGGACAGATCAAACTTTCCCCAGGTCTTCCAACAGTGGCTGAATGACAGAGTGGTCTGACAGTCACCCCAGAGGAGCCAGGGTTGGGTCCCCTGAGCAGCCAACACCTGATACCGTCCTCGGGCTGGTCTCCAGGTCAGCTCAGGCTGTGTTGCCAACAGATGACCTTATGATACGGCACCGTATGACTGGGGATACTGGAGTAATGCATGTAACCTTCAGTACCCAGAACTGTGATCAGGCTTTCTATTTATAGAGTTGTCAGAAGCGTTTCTGCACTGTTGGACTGATGGCTGGCAAAACAGTTTCTTAAACCTGAATTAAGTGCTGAATCCCCGGGGAGTCTGGAGAATCCTCTCTGCGCAGGCTGCCATATTGCAAATGCTCATTGCTTTCTTTTCTTCCTCTTCTTTCTGTTGCCCCAAACGATGTAACCATGAAATCTAAGAAACTGAGCCCTCAGTGAAAAGTAGGCTCAAATCTGAGGTCGGTCATCAGTCCACATGCACTCTCTCCCTCTTTTCCACAGCTCCCTCTCCATAAAACTGGGATCACAACATTGGAGGGGGTACACATCTGCTCATTGGAGAGCTACCCCCTTGCTATAATGAATTTGAGTTTCTAGTTATAGCTGCCCAAATCTGTCCTCAAGCAGTTGATGGACCAGGAGGCCAGTGACTTCTCCTGAATGGGTGTTAATGACTGTGAAGTAGATGAGATTTCAGATTTCAGGAACCTTTATTGGCATTAAAACAGTATATAGCTGTGAAGTATCCTGATGCAGGAAGCCATCAAAATCTTGTAGGATGGCTGGCAGGTATCCACTTTCACCTGATTGGAGGACATGGGGAATGCACCTAGACATGCCACTGTTAAATGGTCTCTGTCCAGAGTGAATAACTCTCCCTATTTTGGTCTGGTCTCTGAGAAGTTCTCTGTTAGCATTCTGTTGATGTGAGTGGTTTCATGTTTACACTCCTCAAGGTGTTAGCCCCCTCGCCGAGGTAAATCCTTGAGTGGATGAGAGGCGTCTGTAATACACCGGAATAGCGACAGGACGATGGCATTGTGGACGACTGTGTCCCAACCATTGGTATTCCATTCATTGGCGTCCCTGAATAGTTGAGTCTTTTTTTGTGTGTTGTGGACATTTGTGTTCCAATATATGTATATTTATATTAGAAGTACTTTTTAATTTTTAAAATGCAGAGGTAGGGTTAGAATAAGAGGCTAAGGATATACAGGTCAGTCCTCAGCATCCGCGGGGGTTCTGTTCCTGGATTCCCCCAGTGGATGCAGAAAATCATGGATAATCAAATCCATGGTCCAACCTTCAGAGGACCTTCCGGACACAACTGGAGGTTGCGTCTGGGAGGTCCTCTGTGGGTCCTCTCGCCAAGGGTTCAGAACATGTAGTGGGTCAAATCTGTGGATACTGAATCTGCTGATAATGAGGATCCAGTGTATAATGTGGAGTTTGTTGTCCAGTTGTGGCTGTTGACAGCTGCGATACAAGGACATCTGCAAGAGGGATCTGAAGGCCTTAGGGATGGACCTCAACAAGTGGGAAACCCTGGCCTCTGAGCGGCCCGCTTGGAGGCAGGCTGTGCAGCATGGCCTTTCCCAGTTTGAAGAGACACTTAGCCAACAGTCTGAGGCAAAGAGGCAAAGAAGGAAGGCCCATAGCCAGGGAGACAGACCAGGGACAGACTGCACTTGCTCCCAGTGTGGAAGGGATTGTCACTCCCGAAACGGCCTTTTCAGCCACACTAGATGCTGTGCCAGAACCACCTTTCAGAGCGCGATACCATAGTCTTTCGAGACTGAAGGTTGCCAATACAATGTTGTCCAGTTATAGTGGGATGCAAATAACAGGATACACACACATAAGGACCTGAATGTTCAGGGACACCAATGACTGGGATGTATTCGACTGGGACACAATCGTCCAGGATGCAAGTATCCTAGTTCCCATGTGATTGATCCCTCCTGATTTGACTCTTCACATCTGGTTTAACTCTGAAGTAAGCACAGCTAGGACTGGGCTGCAGCATTGGCATCAGCGGTTGACCAAGAAGAGTATTGGCTGAGCACCCACACCCATCTGTCTGGGGAGACCTCTAGAACCCCTGCACAGATGCCAGTTTGTAGTAGCCAATGTGCCATTGGGGGCTCAGAAGATATCACGGGGGGGGGCAGGGCTTGATTTGGTCCCAGGATCCTTAAGGTGCTGGCACTGTTGGGCTGCCAGGGGCTTCAGCATGGTCTAGCCTATGTCATTTTCAAGTTCTAGCATAGTTTTTCAAACTTGGCTTTCATCCAAAGCCCTTGATGGAGGGATGCTCCTTTCATATTGCATTACTCATCTGCCCTACTCACCCCTCTTTTCAAGTATGCACAGGCTTGCTTTCCCTCCTCTGCCCCCACTTCATCTGCTATCTGTCCATATTTTGTGGGGGGGTGGGGGTGGTGGGAGAAAGAACACACACAAACACACATTTAAAACCTTCTCATCCCCACATTGACACAAATAATAGATCTTCATGGAGCCTTCCTGGACTTTGCTGGACTTAAGGCTGCAATTCTATACACACTTACCTGGGAGTAAATACCATTGAACTCAAATTGAACTCAATTGTGCTTACTTCTGGGTAGAAATGCATAAGCTTGCTTTGTAACTTTGGGTCAACATGAACATAATGATGTGAAATGCATTTTTAAAACACACAATTTGCTTTTACTTATTTTTATGGGTATTAAATATAAATTTTTAAAAGAATTGTGATAGTTCCTCTCTGTCTGAATTGGAACTGCAGTACAGAAGAAAGGGGGTTTAAGCTTTCCCCTCTAAGCTATTTTATGGACAAAAATCAAACCCCCTCCCCAGTTGCTATTTGTTTGTCTATGCTACTCTTCCTGGGACAAATAGCTTCAAAGAGTAGCAATCTTATTTGGGAAAATGGTGCAGGAGGAGTGGTAAACCCTTGCCTGCGCTCCCAATCACCCCACGCCCATGACTGCTTTTTAATTTTTAAGCACAAAGAAAAATAATAAAATACAACAATGCGTTTAATGTCATGTGTAGTGTGACCCAACACAGGTTTAAATTAGTTGAGAATCGTGGTGGCTCAAGAAAGCCCCTCTTAGGGTTTAGCCAGAGGATTAGCATAGGTTCATGCAGCGCCTATCAACTTCCTGTAGGCAGGGGCGTCTGGGAAGGGGTAAGCCAGCAGAGTGCACCAAAATGAAGACCCACCTCCACCCAAAAGTGGCCCTGCTTCAGCTGAGGGCCCAAGAGCAGTGTAGATTGGTTTTCTACTGGTCAGTTGGCAACGTATTGTCCCTCTATCCAGTGTGGTGTAGCAGTTAGGCTTGGGCTCAAACTCTTGCTCAGCCATGACTTTAGACCAGCTGCTGTCTCTCAGCCTAAACCACAAGATTGTTGTGGGGATTAATAAATGGAGTGGTAGGAGCCGCGTACAGTGCCCTGAGCTCCTTGGAGAAAGGATAGTACATTAATGTGGAAAGTAAGCAGAGGCTTTTCTCCACAGCATGCCAAATTGTATGAACCTTGGTGACATCTCTTCTTAGTCACCTTCATTCTCATCCCCTTGTGGCGAAGGTGTTCCAGCTTCCTGGTCATTTTTTGTTGCTCTTTTCAACAGCTTGGCTGTCAGAGAAGGAAAGGACAAGTTGCCCCGGTCACAACTCATTGGTCTGGGAGCTGGCACCTTTCAACACTGCCAGTAGCCCAGAGAGCCAGTGTATGATGTAGGGCAGCGGTTGGCATCAGGCTAGGACAGGGAGAATGGGTTCAATTTCCTGGTCAGTCATTAAGCTCACAGGGTGATCTGGTGCCAGTCACAATCTGCAGATAGAGTGGAGGAGAAGGAAAACATGGGTGCCAGCTGGGGCACCTGGCAGAAGGGATAAAATAAAAATGCACTAAATATACCTTTTTTTAAAGGCTAGGAAAATGTTCACATTCTGGAAATAGCACATCTTGGGAGCACATTCAGCCTCCAAAAGTCTCCAGAATGATTAAAGAAAACTTTCAAAAACTATCAAATGGCAGAGGCATTTGAGGTGGGAAGCTGTGCCGTTCATCACTGTTTGCATTGCTGGTAACATCCAGTCCTTGCTTGCTGATGCTTGTATAGCAACATTCCATCCAGCCTGTGCAATCGCTGGTGGGGGGATATTTCGTTTCCCAGTCATAAAAATATTGTGTTGTGAACTCAGGGAACAGTTTTGTGTCCCAGAGACAGAAGTACATCACACACGGACATGCGTGCAGGCTCTCTTTCTCTCCCTCCCTCTCCCCGTGGATCCTATACAGCACATCAGTAAAGCAACATACTCTTCCAGCATGTCACACGCGACAACTGAGACATGTTCTACCACCCCAACTCTTCTAGGATCACTGCTCAAACTGAAAGTTCTCATGCCCCTGCAACCACCTGTTTTTCATCCCTTTCAACCGCTGGGGCATCTGTTTCCAGCCAGACTTGAGCTTCAGCATCTCTAAGCACTGGCCAGGGGATTCACTCGCAAAGTTTCTTTTTAAATGCAC
This sequence comes from Tiliqua scincoides, assembly GCF_035046505.1. Classification (NCBI taxonomy): domain Eukaryota; kingdom Metazoa; phylum Chordata; class Lepidosauria; order Squamata; family Scincidae; genus Tiliqua; species Tiliqua scincoides. Next base: position 56,686,531 of record NC_089828.1, read on the forward strand.
AGGAAACATTTTGGAATGTGGAACTGGAGGGCCATTTCCTCACCATTGAGAAACTGCAACCCCAGGCTCATGGATCTGAGTTCACCTGAGGGACAGCCACCCTTTTTTCCCCCCTCCAGGGCTCCCCTGCCTTAACCAGAGGTGCAACAGGCTGAAATGTCACAGGTGCAGTGTTCACCTGTGGGATTTCTGGTAAAGTTGCCAGAGCCCTTTTTGAGCAGAGGTTATATGTATGTGTGGAAAGGTAACAGCTCTGTTGGGAGCTCAGGGATACATCAACTTAAACAAACAAACAAACAAACAAAATCAAGCCCTGGGCTGTGAACGCTATTTAGAAACATAAATAGCGTTTACCGAATAGCGTGCTTTCGGTATTTGTTTGTGTGTTGCATTTGAATTTATTTATTTATTACATCATTCTATAACTTTAACATGTTTTAAATGGTTTTATTGCTTGCAAACCATCTTGGGATAATAGTATCTAAAACCACAACATATGTTTCCTGGTTGAGCTGGAGAATGTTTTACGTTTCTGAAATGGCTGAGACAGACAATTTCTCGAATCACTTTATTGCATGTCAGCAGTCTGGACAAACTTTGCAATTCAAAAGCAGCCCAGAAATTAGACAGATCAATAAATCAAACTCCTCATTGAATATATTGCTGGGAAAAAATTATATCCCAGGTTTCCACCCATACATCCCTTCTTTTTAAAATAACATTTTAAAATAAATAAATAAATTTTAAAATTTTAAAATATTTTAAAATTAAAATATTTTAAATTTTAAAATAAAAAAACAATGTGATGATTAAAAGTCAAAGTTCACAATGTTTGTATCATTTCTGCATGATTGAGGGGAGAATTGTGTGTCTCCCTTTAACTTTGGTGAACTTTTATGTTAGAGAAAGTCCACAGAGCTGAGCCCTTCCCAAGATGGCGACTTCTTTAGCCATGCAGCACTATTGCACTTGCGCAAGCTTCTCCGTCTCCCACCCTCCTTTTCGACCTCCCCAAGATGGCGTCTTCCTCCTTGTCTGCTGCACTCGAGAAAGAAATGAGAGTGAGTACATCATAGAGATAGGAATAGAAAAGGTATAGACTGACAAAGTCCGGTTAAAATTGAAAGTTGTCTCAGATCATGATTCTGTATAAAGTATACATTAGGATAGTAGAAACTATACTACATATAAATACTATAGATTATACTATATACTGAATACTAAACACTTCTCTTGTTGGCAACCTTCAGTCTCGAAAGACTATGGTATCGCGCTCTGAAAGGTGGTTCTATACTATATATAAATACTATCCCATATGCTATATGTATAAAAATACTCAGGTCATATATATGTGCGTGTGTATACACACACACATCCATATGTGTGTGTACATATATCATATGTATGTATGCATATATACACATACACACATTAACATACTTACATTATAATGCCATTGTACAAATCGATGGTAAGGCCACACCTGGAGTATTGTGTCCAGTTCTGGTCGCTGCATCTCAAAAAAGACATAGTGGAAATGGAAAAGGTGCAAAAGAGAGCGACTAAGATGTTTATGGGGCTGGGGCACCTTCCTTATGAGGAAAGGCTACAACATTTGGGCCTCTTCAGCCTAGAAAAGAGGCATCTGAAGGGGGACATGACTGAGACATACAAAATTATGCAGGTGATGGACAGAGTGGATAGAGAGATGCTCTTTACACGCTCACATAACACCAGAACCAGGGGACATCCACTAAAATTGAGTGTTGGGAGAGTTAGAACAGAGAAAAGAAAATATTTCTTTACTCAGTGTGTGGTTGCTCTGTGGAACTCCTTGCCACAGGATGTGGTGATGGCGTCTGGCCTGGACGCCTTTGAAAGGGGATTGGATAAGTTTCTGGAGGAAAAATCCATTACGGATTACAAGCCATGATGTGTATGTGCAACCTCCTGATTTTAGAAATGGGCTATGTCAGAATGCCAGATGCAAGGGAGGGCACCAGGATGCAGGTCTCTTGTTATCTGGTGTGCTCCCTGGGGCATTTGGTGGGCCGCTGTGAGATACAGGAAGCTGGACTAGATGGGCCTATGGCCTGATCCAGTGGGGCTGTTCTTATGTTCTTACATCCATATGTGTGTGTACATATGTATTGGCAACCTTCAGTCTCGAAAGACTATGGTATCGCGCTCTGAAAGGTGGTTCTTGCACAGCGTCTAGTGTGGCTGAAAAGGCCAATCCAGGAGTGACGATCCCTTCCACACCGGGAGCAAGTGCAGTCTGTCCCTGGTCTGTCTCCCTGGCTATGGGCCTTCCTTCTTTGCTTCTTAACCTCAGACTGTTGGCCAAGTGTCTCTTCAAACTGGGAAAGGCCATGCTGCACAGCCTGCCTCCAAGCGGGCCGCTCAGTACATATATGTATGTATGCATATATATACATAAATATATTATATATATGGATATATATGCATACATACATACATACATGTGCGCACACACACACACGTGTGTGTGTGTGTGTGTGTATGTGTATTTATACATAACTAGCGTATACACACATCCGCCAAGGTGCGCTCCCCCGCCTCCAGACACCCCGGAAGTGCCCCCTGAGGGTTGACGGCGCTGACTCTAGGCATTCCCTCCTCCTGCCGCTCTTCGCGGAAGCGCTCTGCGCCTGTGCGGGTGGGGGGAGTGCGCGTGCGCGCCAGGGCGCCCGAGTGCAGTGAAATTCCGTGAGCGGGGAAGGTGGGGGCAAAAGCGCCGAGCAGGAGCGGCGCCTACGGAAGCCCGGAGGGCTCAGCGCGGTCTCCTCAGGCGCGCTGCTCCCGCTCCCCTCAGACGGGCGGAGCGGCGCCTTCCCTTCCCTGCCCCGGCCAGGGACTGCGGAGGCCGCGAGGGCCACGACGAGGGCCGGGCGCGGGGCGGGCGGGGAGGCCCGCGGGCGGACGCGGCGACGAGGGTTCTCAGGGGGGCTCGGCCGTCGCCTCAGCGCCTCCCCGGGCGCCGGCGGGGAGGATGACGGAGCTCCAGTCCGCGCTGCTACTGCGGAGACAGCTGGCAGGTGAGGGCGGGCGGGGGTCGGCTGGGGTCCCAAGGGGGTTCTCCGGGGGCTGGGCCGGGGCGAGGGAGCGGCGGCCGGGAGGAAGCGGCTGCCTTGGGGCTGGCAGCGGGGGAGGGGGCGCGACGCGGTGGGTGCCAGGAGTGTGTGAGGGGGAGGGGTATGCGTGGTGCGGGTGCCGAGGAAGAGGGGGTGTGTGGTGTGGGTCTGAGGGGGGAGGGGTGTGCGGGTGCCAGCTAGGAGTAGGGGTTTGTGTGGTGTGGGTCTGAGGGGGGAGGGGTGTGTGCGATGTTGGTGCTGGGGAGAGGTGTGTTGGTGTCAGGGGTGTGTGGGTGCCAGCTAGGAGGAGGAGTGTGTGGGGTGTGGGTGCTGAGTGGGAGGGGTGTGTGGGTGCCGGGGAGGAGGAGTGTGTGTGGTGTGGGTCTGAGGGGGAAGGAGTGTGGGTGCTGAGGAGGAGGGGATGCATGTGGTGGGGAGCAGGGGGAAGTGTGAACTTGGTGGGATCCAAAATGGAGTAAGCACAGGTAAGTTGGAAGGGAAACAGGTGTGTGTGTGGGGGGGGGAAAAGCTGCCTTAGAAGTGGGCTTTTCCAGGAGTGGAAGTAAAAGTTGGACTGCAAGAAATTCCAGAACAGCCAATTTCAACCACTGTGCCAGAGCACATTGGTATGCTGCAGATGAACCCCAGGGAATTTGGGAGAGGGTCCTTTATTAGTAAGACCATTGCGGCTGTGAGCCGCACATTAGAAGCCCAGTGTGCTTTGTCAGTTGCCAAAAATTGGTAGTGTGCCTTGAGCATTTTCGTGCCTTGCCAGTGTGCCCTGAGATCTAAAGGGTTGGCAATCGCTGTTCTAGCAGTAGGCTACCTCAGAAGGCCAGATGTAAAGGGGGGGGCAACAGTTTTCAGGTCTCTTGTGTGCTCCTTGAGGCATTTGGTGGGCCAATTTGAGATACAGAAAGCTGGACTGAGGGCTCATGTTCTTAAGTGAACATGTTCATGTTAAGTGAAGAGGGCTCATGTTCTTAAGAGAGGGGTGTGTATGTGTACACCTGGGACTGTGGTGTTGAAAGTGCGGCAAGACAGAGGTAAGGAGTGAGATGAGCAGAAGGGAAAGGGTATATAAGGGAATAGATTGATTTTTTTTTTATGGTGTGGGTTTCAAGGTGGGGTGTAGTGTTGGGATCCGTCTGGAGATTCTGAAGGGGTTCAGTACCTGTGGTGGTTGTTGGGGCTTTGGTGGAGAGGTGAAAAGCATTAAGGTGGTGGTTCTCAAACTTTTTCGACTGGCAGTTCCCTTAACCAACTGGGCCATTGGCCACAGCTCAGCATTAGGGCTACAATCCTATACATTGCAGACTGGTAGTTCTTTGGCAAGGATTCCACAGCTGTCCAGGAAACTACGCCTCACAGTTTGTGAACCAGTGTGTTAAGGGTTCAGTGTGGAGGAAAGAGTAAGTTGGAGAAGGGCATTTGCAGAAGGACACCTAAGAAGAGATCAGCAAGGCCAGTTTTGGGTGCTGTAGCTGTGGTGTTGGGGAGGGGGGAGAATCATCTGGTGGTTTTGAGTGAGATTTGATTTTAGGAGTGGAGCAGGTCTGAGTGAGCTTAAGTGGTGGGGAAGAGGCACTTTGAAGATGGAGAAGGTACTTGTGGAAGTGATAAGTTGTAGATCTTCTAGCAATGTGTTCATCTTTAAGGTGCAACAAGACATCCTGTGTTGATAGTAATAGCTTGAGAAGGCCCCTGGTTAGTCCCATACTGGATGAATAGGGAAAGGGATGAGTGTCATGATTTGAGGTAGCGGTCACTAAACAGGGTTGAAACAGTAAAGAGTTCAACCAGGGCCATCCCTGAGGAACCAAGAGGGGCTAATAGCTGGTGGGTTTTACCCGTTCAGTGGGGATTTTTGGTGGCACAAAGCTAAGATCCTCTAAGTTAGCAGACATCTTGTGTGGAAGAAGGGGTTTGGTCCTGCATTTAACCATCTGTGTTTGGGGCTGGCTTTGAATAACTCAATTTTTCTCCCTCCCCCCTTTGCTTAATCTATAGAATAAGATTGTACATTGTCCACCTTGAACAAAGAAGAGTAGAGTTGACATCTGTGGATTAGTATATTGGGGTGGGGGTGTAGGGGGATTAATTAGTATTGTTTCAAATCCATAATAGGGAGCTATCAAAGTCTTCTCCCCCTCACTTTTTTTCCTCCTGCTGGGACCTCTGTCAGGACTGTTTCTTACTAACCCCCCCCCTTATTTTTATGGTACATGATAATTTCTTAGAGCAGCTGTGTCTTTCTTAAACTGTGTCTTTGTTTTTCAAAGTTTGGGGTGGGGGGGGGGCTCTTTTTTGGGAAGAGTTATCTCCAGATCTGGAGATGGTAAATGGAGCCAGTAGAGCATCCTGGTAACCTGACCTAGGTACCTTTGGAGAAGGGAATGGATATTTTCGGAAATCCTGGTGAAAGGCAGCTTCCTTCTCTTTTCTGATTTGCTTCTACAGCTCCTCCCCCTCCTCCTTCCTTTGTCCCCAGACTGACTAGCCTTGCTTGGCTAACACTTGAGCTACTGATATGGGGGGGGGAGCCAGCAGGAAGAGGATGACGGCACATGGCTGAGTTTGGCCCATGTAAGCAACAGTGTCAGACATGTGTGTTGGTTGCCTGAGTAGTTCAACTTGAAATCCAGCCTGTGTGTAGGACTACTTGTTGCCAGATTGAGAGAGATATGAGCCAAAAGTGGCTGTCGGGCTGCATGTTGAGTATGGTATTTGTCACTGCTCTTCCCTTTCTACCCTCCCCCTTCTAGTATGAATGCTTCACCTTGAATCTTTCAGTCCTTCATTCCTTCAGCAGAAGTCAGAGGCTGAAATAGTTCCCCCCTCAACCAAACAAATTTGCAGGCAGTTTGAGTCAGGTGCTAGTCAAACCCAACTGCCCTCGTCTTTACTTACATAAAAATTTGTAAAAAGGAAACATATGGAGTTGAGTATATAGCCGTGTTCTGGGCAGCAAGGCTCTGGTTGAAGGCTATGAAGGCTCAGGAGGGCTATGAAGTAGATTGCTGTAATAGAACAAAATAAAAAACCTATTTAATGCTATAGAAAAACTAAAGTTTGGGGTTAAAATACTAAAAAGAGCTTCATACTGTGTCAGTATGAAGTGTCTTCCAAAGTTGCGTTTAAGTTTAAATGCTTGATTTTGGTGCTTGTCTTAATTATAGGTACTATGGCAGTAGGTTAAGTACCGATGCTACTTCATTTCCTTGAACATAAGTAGTAATGTACTATAGCAGTTCTTGGGTGTTTTGTATGCTGTACTGAAATGTGAAAGTTGGGGCTTCTTTCCTTTAGTGCTGGGTCCTGTAGTTGGAGATAGAGAAAAGAGAGAGACCCAAAAGGACAAAACATCAGTGTGAAGTAGCTCTCTAGTTTAGCGATCTTGGTGGGGGAGGAGGAAACTTAAAAGTAGTAGATGAAGAATTATTTCAGAAACTTTGTTATCATAATATCAAGTTTTTAGTTGACTTTATCTAAAATTCTGGACGGTGGGCAGAAAAGACAGTTCACTTTATTATATAGCAGTCCAGTTTGTGATAGGCGATTTGGTAAACTTTCTGTACTATCTTCTGTAGCAAGTTGGAATAAACTGAGCAGTTTGTATGAAAGCAAACAGATCTGCAAAAGCAGGACGCCTTTGTATACCACTTCATGACCTCTCTGTGCCTCTCTCCCAGTGCTTACATCTTGGGCAAACCTTTCGTAGGAGGAAATGGGATGGCTGTAACTTGAAGGGGGGATTGACCATGGCTCATGTCCAGAATGTTGCAGATTCAGCCTCTGTCAACTCGAATTAAAAAGACTTGGGAATAGGACTGGGAAGGGCCTCTTCTGCCTGAAATTATGGAGAGAACCAGACACTGTAATCCACACTGGAGACTATACTGGACTTGAAGGCCCAATGGAGTAACTTGGCACAAAGCAGCTTCATATGTGCATAATAGCTAAATTATTATTCTTACTTCACAAAACCTGGCATGACCAAATGCATGTTTCATGGCAAGAAATGCTGTGTGCATAAAAGACATTTGCATTTGAATGAACTCTGAATTCATGCTTGCAGTTCTGCTACAGAATGTCTGTGCTGAGCCTTCTGCCTCCATCTATGGATCATCTTTATTGGATGTAGACCAGGATACATAACTTCAAAAATGAACAGCCATTAATACTGGCTTAAAATGAATGGTAGCAATACTGAAATGTCCAAAGGTTAGCATTGGTGAGGGTATGTGGGTCAGAGTTTGCTTGAGAATTGAGTAACTCAGCTCTTTACATGTGTCCCTGTCAGTCTGATATCATAACAGGGTGTGGTAACATTTTAATAGTTACACCTTGTCTGAATAAGGGTCTGCGTGTTTAATCAGAGTCAGAGTTCTGTTCTGTGCAGAGATTTGGCAAAGCAGAACTTCCTCTTGAAAAAATTACCCCCCCCCCAAAAAAAAAACTGATCAGGAAATTCAGACTTCCCAACTGTTTCCTATGGTTGTCTGCTATAACAGGGAACTCCCTTGCACAGCTGATGTTCCCAACCCCCTCCTGTTTGCTGGCACATGTGTTCTAGTTTCAGCTGTTCTATAAATGGTCAGAATGCTAGCAAGTTGCATTACTGTCTGCTTCAATCTTGACTCTGGTGTTGTGCACTTCACAAGAGGGGATAGCCATGTTAGTCTGTTGCAGCAAAAAAGTCTTGTGGCACCTTAATGACCAACAGATTTATCATGGCATGAACTGCCGCAATAAGCCTTTAAGGTGTCACAAGATGTTGTTTTTTTCATAGACAACTGTTCATGACACATGGTGTGTTCTCACACTTGGAAGAGTGCCTTACCAGGTGGATATTGCAAAAGCTGAGGTGGACTTGTATAACAGTTTTAAAGGGTGTTGATCTCACAGTCTTTTAGGTAGCTATGCCTCAAACATTGCTCAAACACAGTAGATTGGCGTGAAATTTCCTCATGTGCAATGTCTGCAGTGAGAAATTGAAATTCCAAAGCTACTTTTGTGGAAAGGCTGTTGGCTGGTAACACCTTGGTTGGGGAGTGTGAGGTTATTGTGTTAATGTCTATTGGCAGCTTAGTACTGCTATTATGTAGGGCAGTGGAATGTCTGTAGGCCAGAAACCGGAAAAGTCATGCCTACACACATCATAGTCTGGATATCCTGTGCACGTGGAATCTTTCTCAATGGAGAAGGAGTATCGTGTTTCAAAGGAAAACTTTAAGTCTTAATAGCATCATTATACACATTGTCCTTGATGTAGATCAGATCAGATGCTTTATCTGACCAGCTAGTCACAAAACACAACAAAATACACAAAATTAAAACCAACATCCCTTTACACATATATAAAATCATCAGTTCATCCTCTTGATTTTCTTTCTTATCAACTGTGCAGCATGGCAGAAACGGGCCACCCTGAGCGATATATCAGGATTTACATCAGATAACAGAAAAGCAAGCTGCTCCTCCACCTGCATCCCCGTTACAGCACCAAAAATCGGGGAAATAAATTTAGATCGCAAATCATCATAATTTGGACATTGCAGAATAATGTGGGGAGTTGTCTCCACCACATTATTATGGCAGGGGCACAGTCTCTGAATAAGGACGCCTTGCATAACATCCCAAAAACTGCTGATAGAAGTGCATTGCACACCTTGATGTAGAGTTGTCTCTTGGAAGATGTAGTTCTGCAGCTTGGTAAGATGTACATAAATAAGGTAGAGAAGTCTCTTCCCAGCACTCTTGCACAACAAAAGTTTCTAGCACTATTGAACTTGCAAGAGCATGATATTGACTCTCTGTGGGAAGATTTTAGCAACTTTTAAATAAACTGTTATGAGAGGTCACTTGGATTTCACAAAACTGGCAGTCTTAATTTTCCTTGTCATGTGGGCATAAAAGGACTTGCTCCCAGTGTGGAAGGGATTGTCACTCCCGGATTGGCCTTTTCCTAACAACACAGTCCTGGAACGTGCTGGAATCCCTAGCATGTATGCACTGCTGAAACAGACGCCTGCGTTGGCTCGGTCATGTCGTGAGAATGGTTGATGGCCGGATCCCAAAGTATCTCCTCTATGGAGAACTTGTGCAAGGAAAGCGCCCTACAGGTAGACCACAGCTGCGATACAAGGACATCTGCAAGAGGGATCTGAAGGCCTTAGGAGTGGACCTCAACAAGTGGGAAACCCTGGCCTCTGAGCGGCCCACCTGGAGGCAGGCTGTGCAGCATGGCCTTTCCCAGTTTGAAGAGACACTTGGCCAACAGTCTGAGGCTAAGAGGCAAAGAAGGAAGGCCCATAGCCAGGGAGACAGGCCAGAAACAGACTGCACTTGCTCAGTGTGGAAGGGATTGTCACTCCCGAATTGGCCTTTTCAGCCACACTAGACGCTGTGCCAGAACCACCATTCAGAGCGCGATACCATAGTCTTTCGAGACTGAAGGTTGCCAATACAATAAAAGGACTCCCACAAATATGCCTGGAGCTGGTTTAGAACAACTCTGGTGGAAAGCTGTTACATAGGCAATGCACGTATAGATAAAAAGTCAGTCTAATTTCTATGCATCTGGTGAATGTTTTCTTGTCTTCCACGCTTAAAATATTTTGCAGCTATAGAGCAAAGAGCTTGGAGAACACAGCTAGGGAATACTGCTGAACCAAACACATTTTGGAAGGTACAACAAGATTTGTGTAAAAAATATAAAACAAACCCACCTGGTATTTTCATGATAGATCTCTGTACATCTTGTGGAATTAGTTTACTACTGTTCTAAGCTGATCTTTCTGCTAGTTGGCTAAATAGAACATCCTCTCCTGGAAGAGTATAGTTAACCTGTTCCCAGGTTTAACCCAGTGGATGGCAAAAAACAGCACTATAGCAAAATCAATTAAAAAAAACAAAGTCTCTTTCCTCTGGTGATTTAAAAACAGCCTTGCTGACCTTTTGAAATGCACACAGAGGCCATCAATCCCTCCCTTCACCTGGAGCCCCCCCTGGGGGGGGGAAGAATGCAGAAGGTGATAATCACTGCCATTTAACCTTCTTTCACATGCTCAGGGGGAAGGGAGGAGTGAAGCCTACAGAGAATGATTGATTGGCAGTGGGCTGCCCTCTCTGACTATTTCACTGTTTTCCTTTAATTAAGCTGCCTTGGGTGCCCTTCAGTGAGAAAGGCAGAATACAAATCTAATAAATAAATAAATAATTTAAAGGACCCTTTTCATCAGCTTTGAGATAGAAGAATCTGTGGATACTTGGGTTATACATGTAATTACTTGTATGACTGTCTCTCTGCAACAGTAAAAAGCAGTTTTTTAAACTGATTTTAAAGGGGTGCATTTTTCCCTTCTCCAGGGATCAGCCCATTCCTTCTCATCTGCAGGAGTCATTTGTGTTGAGTCAAATCAAGGTATAAAAAAATCAGTGTATAACAAGGCTGGACCTGTACTCTAAAATTCTTAGTATCAGATGTGATATTGCTAATTGTGTAGTTGAGATTATTCGAAGGCCTGTTAGGCTTAATTGAAATCGTGTTCTTTTGACTATAAGGTGTAAGACTGTAGTTTTTTGAAGTTAGGTTTGACTATAATCCAACTGTTGGATAAAAAGTCAGTTTTATAGTGCAGGGCAACAGCATGTATGGAACGGGTGTAGATGGATCCCAACCCTTATAGAGCTGAGAAACAAAGGGCCTTGCTTTGTCAGATGATGCATTTAAAAGATAGACTGCCTCCTAGAAGAAGGTGTTCTTGACTTCAGGGTATTTCACCACTAAATTTTTCATTGGTGTCCCAGTCTTTGTGAAATTCACTACAGCATCCTGTTCTCCATCTGTTCATGGCAATCCTGAAAGATTCAGTTTCTAAAAGATTCCATTTCAATCACCTAAAGTAACTTTAAAAGCCCAGTTACCTAAATGTGAAAACAGCCACCCTTTAGAAGTAGAGGCAGCATTTGAAGATGTTGGAGCTCTTCCTTGGCCCTTTTGAGCCTTTGCCAGTGTGGGAAGTGAGTATCTCTTTCTGCTGTCCTGGTCTGTGTATTGTACCTTTGTCTTTATAATCTGTTGAGCTCTATGAAGACTCCTCCTTCTGGAGACTTGCATATACATACATTTTTGCCCCAGATTTGACCACACATTACAATTCAAATTTCCTTAAATGTTCAATTTACAGTAATTCAAATTATGAACTCCACTTTCCACTGAGAGAACAGTTAAAACATCTGCTAACTTTGCTACAGTGAAGGTGTTGCTTCAAGGAACCTTTTGCCTTTCAAAGTGTCTTCAAAAGTATAAAGAGTATGGAAATCCTGTGTAGCTTTGTTATGTGAGGGGCAGTGAAGACTGTAGATTGCACTATACAGCATTTGTTCTAATTGGGTATGGGGCTTGAAGCAGAAGGGCCTGCAGAAGTTATCACAGAATTATATTGTAAACTTTGCGCCTGTTCTTGCAAAGTGACAGGTTCTTGTGCACAAAAATCTGAATAGGATCCTGAATTGGTTTTGTACTAGTGTGACATGTTGCAGAAAGTGTCACATGCTAAATTGTCAATTTGTTGTGCGGTTTCTTCTGCATGCAGTTGTGCCGCTATGCATGGAACTTATGTTTTTTAGGATACAACCCATGATGAGGTAACATTTCACTAGATGCCTTCAGATCTCTAGTTCCTATGCAGCTGAATCAGTAAATTGAGCTAAAGCTCTGAACAGATGCTTTAAGACCTTAAAGCTCAGTAAATCACTTCAGTGATGAGAGCAGCTTACTGCCAGGGCTATCTGGCTTTTCTAAATCTGCATGCGCAGAACTCCACATGGGATCCAAGTCCTGGCATCAAACCTGGATTTATCAATCTCCACCTTAAAGGGAAAAAAGCTGATGTGTATGAGGATATGTATGTACACTTCAGATTCCAGAAGCAGTGCCTGAAAAGGGCTGCAGCGTTCATGATGTGAAGCAGCTGGTGAACAGGGTCCTCCTTTATGACATGTAGTTAGACCCCTGACTGTCTCTTTCTGTCTTTCCCTCATGCTGTACTGCTCCTTGCCTCAAAATCCTTAATTGTGCAAAGACCTCCACAGATCTGTTAAAATTTTTATTAAGTTCATAATTGATTTCCAAGAATGTGTTGACATAAAATATAAATTGCTTTGCATTAATACAAAGCTTCAAGGAATCTTGAGCATGAGATAAAGATTTTTAGTTGTAATATAAGGCAGGCGGTCTGGTCTAGAGGGTAGAGCCTCCGTCTGCTTGAAGATAACATCCACAGGGTCGCCAGTTCGAGGCCACCGGCACCGTGTGACCTTGGAGCAGCTGACAAGCTGAAGCCGAGCAATTCCATCTGCTCTGAGCGTGGGAGGATGGAGGCCAGAATGTGAAGCCAGATTGGAATGAAACACCTTGAATGTAGTCGTTCTTGAAAGAAAGAACCTTCTTTGAAATTGTAAAAATCCCTATTTAATAAGGGATTTAATAAAGCCTGCCTATGTAAACCGCCTTGAATAAAGTCTTGAATAAAGACCAAGAAAGGCAGTATATAAATACCTGTTGTTATTATTATTTATTATTATATGACAGACTTAACGATTATACTAACAGGCATATATAAACTCATTCTTGTTGAGAAGCAGCTGGGGAATTGATCTATATCCAAAATTGTGATATTGGCACAAGTGTCAACTGCTTCATTTATGCAAAACATTGTGATTTGGTATTGCTTTGAAAGTTAAACTGCTTGTCTAATCATGTTGGAAAAATGCAGCTGCTTCTTAACTCTCTGCTCTTCAAGTACTGTATTTGGATAAATTGAAGGTAGCTCAGTTGAAAGATTGTTTTCACATGTTCTGTTTCTTGGGAGGTGCAAGTCCAAATACGGACTAATTGAAATACTATCAACTGCTTTGTACCTGTTGGAGTATTGTGAGGAAATGAACTGTTCTCACCTTAAATATTGTCGTACTCCAAAGTTTGAAAGCTGTGTCTTGCAAAATTGAAATCAAGAAGGCTTGCATTGGGTTAATAGTTTTGTTCCAAGAACTCATGATGGGCAATGGGATTATGAAATACAAAAATCTACTGTTCTAAGCCTTTTGGTCAGGAGCTATAATTGAAGAGGGGACACAAGAAATACGCTCATGTTTGTCTCTCTGCTAGCATCCTCTTAAACAGCTTGTCAAAATTCCTTTCTCTGCCAGGCTAGTTCTCTTATTTCAGCCTCTTCTTTACTTCAGTTTCTAATTAGGAGTGGTGGTGTCAGCCCCTAGGCTCAGAAAGCAGGGAAGGTTCCTACCTCAGCCCCTCCCATGCACATCCATTTGTAGTGCCACAATACACCCCAAGCCAAAACATTTAATCCTTACCTGATCCTTCAACTTTGCATTAGTAAAGCTGGAAACGAGCTCTAAAACTACTGAAAAGCTAATACTTTGAAGGTGAATTAGATCCTCAGTCGAGTATTGCAGTTCCTTCATTGCTGTAGGGGGAACTAGAGCATGGGAGGCTGGGTCTCCTTCCCAGCTACTGGTTCACAACCAGTCCACTGGTGAATTTGCCTATAGAAAGCTGCCTGGCCCCAACTGCCTAGACTGCCCCCTCATAATTGTTCTCCATTTCCTTTCATGGGCCTCTGAGCAAAGGTGGTGGTGGCTTACAACACCCTATTCCTCCTTGCCACAGGGCTTCTACTAACCTCCCAGGGTCCTGGACCCTTCTTAGGGCTAGTCTCCAGCCCTCACATTCCCCTGGCCTCATTTTGTCCATCCCTTTCTGGCTCCACCCACTTGGCCTGGTGACCTTCTGGGTCATAAACCTTGTCTTCTGGGAGACAGGACAGCTCCTGCAGACTCTGGCTGCACCTTACTGCTCCATCACACACATGCATGATCTGCCCAGTGGGCTGATGGCCTGAGCCCTGCCCTGCTGAGGCCTTTCCTTTCTGCACCCAGCTCTGTGCTCGCCAGGCAGGCCACTCTCTGGGTCAGGTAAGTCCTGCCCTTGGGCTGTTTCAGCCTAACAGAAGAAAGCTTTGTGCTTCTGAGTGGTGTGCTTACAAGGAAGATTAGGCAACTTCTTAGCCTGGTTAGCATCATAGGCTGACTGTAGTTTGTCCACACAACTGTCATGTACCTATGCTATGGAAACAATAATAAAAGCACCCTGTAACCTTCCCCTAATGCAGAATAGGGAATACCGATGCAGTATTGGTTTGTACTATCTTTATTCCAAAACAAGTTTACATAAAGAAAAATTGTGACATTTAGGCCATAGTCTAAGTCCAAGGTGATGCCAACTAAAGGAAACTTTAAAGGCCTTGTGGTACGGTTTTTTTTCTGGAACTAATATGTGGGTAAGGAGTATAAGTTGTCACTATTGATGTCAAAGTTGCCTGTTTGGGGCAAATAATTTACTTGACTACAAGTGTTTCAAGTTCTTCCCAAGATGGCATGTGTCCCACAAAGTTACAAAGGGTTCTCTTAAGAGCCATTGACTCATGACTTCCTTCTGTGTACCTTCTCAGTGTGTGTGTGTGCTGTCTCCCTGTTGGTTTCTGATCACACTCCCAATCCAGACTGGGGCTTACTAGATTAGCAGGATTTGGTTGTGCATACACTGCCTCCTCTAGGCAGTAGAGGTAAGATGGTCCATGTCTCCTTTCACAGTTGGAGAGCATGGTCGAACTCGGTTACTTCATACCTGTTTTGTAAAATAGGGGGCAGCGATGCAGAAATGTCACGGGTGCAGAGATGGAGAAGTGTATCTAGTGGTGTTAAGTTTAGCTTGTGGGAAAGATAAACAAGCAGGCCTGTGCTGAGCCAAGTGTAAAAAAAAAATGCCTGCAAGCACATGTGTGAGCATGGAGGCTTGGCAGACTTGGGCTGAGTCGTTGGGGCTGCTCTACAATTGCTGCGATTGGTGGTTAGACCATACTGACAAAACAGGAAAGAGTAACTAAATTTAATGAGTGGATGATCTTGTTGACTCAAATGGCTGTTCCTGTATAGTCAAATCCCTCTTGTCTTTGAAATGGGTACTTTAATGTTCATTACTGTTAAATTGGCAAGGGGGAAAGCTGTGAGACTGGACCTTAGTCCAGTCACTCGGATGGTTTGCTTCTTGAAATTGTTGAGCTATCTTTCCAGGAGGGCTGTGTTACCATCTTAACAGCCTTTTGTCCCTCCCACCAAGTCTTTTCAGCTGACCTAATGCCTTCTGTATCTGGAAGCACAATCCGTGTTGGACGTCTGGCAGGTTTTGCTTGCTCCCCAGAGAGCAGAAGGGAAGAAAAACAGCATGAATGGATACTTTTACTTGCTAGTTACAGTATGGTATGTGTATATGTATGTGCAAAATGCACAAGTCACTACACACCACTGTAAGGGTTGTTTTTGAAAGGTAGCTTTCAATGTGTCTATCTGCAGTGGTGGTTTAGGGGAGCCTCCTGATAGCCTATTAGCAAAAGTGTTAGACTGGTCTGTGTACATTGCCAAATGTCTTTGCCACATTGCTTCTTGTATTTTCCCTTCTGATTTAAAAATAACTTACAGAATATTATGCTCCCTTCTGTACCCTGCAAGGGCAAATTGTCACAGAGGTAGCCTATGCTTCTGAGAAATGTTGGCGCACCTGAGAGTATAGTTCCTATAGCAATCAGGTGGTTTCTCATTGCACAGACCACATTAGCCCTGTCCCTCTCTCTGTTGGTTCTTGTTGGCCATGTTTGCTGAAGAACCTTGAATGCATTTGGTGTGGGGACCATAGCCCCTGGAAATATTCATTCAGTCTCTTAAACTAGAACTTGGACAGGGTTCTTGTGCTCTGTTTACTTGTTAAGCTGGTTGTTTAAAATGTGAGTTGTAAATATATTCAAATCACCTGCTTTAAGGATGTTGGCAAAAAAAAAAAAAACCAGCTATAAAATTATAACCTAGTGAATCAATTTCCTTTTTCCTAAATGATGTGCCAACAATATGTACCATGCTCCTGATATAGCGAGCAGGAAAGGGTGTAGAACAAGTGAGACAGCAGCAAGAATAAAACATTAACACCATTTCCTTCAGCTCGCTGCACTAGAGATATCAAAATTGGGTTCTGAAATTGTATACTGGTCTTACACATTATGTGATATAGGTAAGAATGGTTTGTATGGCCACTTATTCTTCATTGAAAATGTAGTCCTTTCTGAAATAGATGCATAATTATCTAATCCAATGGTTCTCAAACATTTAGCACTGGGACCTACTTTTTAGAATGAGTATCTGTCAGGACCCACCAGAAGTGATGTCATGAGTGGAAGTGACGTCATCAAACAGGAAAATTTAACAGTCCTAGGCTGCAATCCTACCCACACTTAGGCTTATTTGCTATCATTGTTAAAAGCATATACATAGTAGCCTTTTAAAAGTACAGATCTGTAACATGTCCCCAAATGCAGTCACATACAATGGTAGCATGAAGTCTAATATATTAAAAATAAAATATTGAAATGAATGGGGACCCACCTAGTGGGTCCCAACCCACAGTTTGAGAAACACTGATCTAATCTCTCACAAAGCTGTAGTCATTCCAGTTTGAATCCATTTAGGTTCATTGCTTTTGCAGGGCTGTATGTTTACTGCCCAACTTAGCTTCTTGTACCACTTAATATCTATTCAAATACAGTACTGAGGACTGGTTCATTTAGCAGCAGCACTGCCAAATTGTCTCCAGGTAAGTATTGCTTGATTACCAGTGATCACTTGGAACACCACCGAAATCTGCAGTGAATGTGTATCATAGTATGTAGGTTTGCAGCAGTTTTCACTGTCACATGTCCAGGAAGGACTTCTGCATATGTCTCTCATAATTCTTCATAGAATGAGAAATGGGATAGAACTGCTGCATATATTAGTGGACCTTTGGGGAAAGAGATGAAAGTTACTTATGTTTTCTGATAAGTGATTGCTTAAAAGAGCACCACCTCATTATGTTTTGCCTAATAAACAATAAGGTTCCCCCTCATTTCAAAATGTATTGCATGCCCACATCTACCTGCTAAAGGCTCAAGGAGGTTAACTTCTCTCCTATCTTGTACCCATTGTGTTGCAGTACTTTTCTAACTGCTGCCTCAGCCTTCTGTGTTTCCACTGACCATGCTCGGTTAGCATCACAGTGTGATGGAAGATTTACCTTTTTTCCTTCTCTTATGTACCTGAGTATGTAGGCAGCCACTAGCTGCTTTTGGATTGCACCTGTTTTGTCTGCACTTTAATGGGTAATCAACTCCTGGAATTCATGATTGGGGTAAAGAATGATAACACTTCAGGATAAGAATGTGTATAGAATGGTGGTCCTTTGGATACTGATGGGAGGCCATCTTGCAGCATTTTGGATAACAGTAAACTGTACTGGCATTCTGAATATAGTTTTAAGAATTCAACTCCTTATAAGCTAGGCTGTTGCTTCACATTGTGTTATTACAAGTGATTGTCATGGATGTGAATGTGAAATATGAAATATATAGCCCAGCAGTTCTCAAACTTTGGGTTCAGGACCCACTAGTGGATTTTTAATGGTTCGCAAAACTGACAAGGCATATTAAGCTGTGTGTGTCAAGGCTTAAACAAGTTGCTGCTTGGTGGGGGGGGCACTGCTGCCCAATCACCATTATAGCCACGCTCCTTGCTATTTAGAAATCAGGTAGACGCCTATAAGACCCCTAAAAAGTTTGAGAACCACTGACACAACCTATTTCAGAATATCTAGCTATGTTGGGAATGTAGAATCAGTTTGCAGTATGCATTTTTTTCAGATTTCTTATCTGTTAGGTTCTGTTCCAGCTGTTGATCTATGAAGGGGAATCCTGTCTGTTCTTTTGCACAATAGTTTGTCTGAGGAAAGATATATACTTTGGTTCAGTGGTACTGTGGGGGAAGTTTGAATCTTTGAAGTTTGCTTTTTCTGGCAAGAAGCTAGTGGATACTGTTAGGTTCTTGTTTTGAAGTTCAGTAAAACTGGAGGCTTTGAAAGGGTCAGTAAGTCCTTTCACTGTAACAGAATAATAGTGTAAAACAGGGGTCTCCAAACTTTTTGGCAAGAGGGCTGCATCAAATAGCTGGCGTGGTGTGGAGGGCCGGGAAAAAATTTAAATATAAAATTTAAATAAATAGATTAGATATGGAACTTAGATGAGTGAATAAATGAAAGAATGGGCTCATTCATTCAATCTCTGTGGCCCTCAGAACACCCTCCAGACACAACCAGAGCACAATTCTGGTCATGTTCAGTTGAGTGGGCCAGAGGCTTCCAGAGATAAGAGGTTGGCACGGGCCGGATAGAGGCTTGCTGTGTGCCGCATCTGGCCCCTGGGCCGTGGTTTGGAGACCCCTGGTGTAAAGTGTATTAAAATGAGACAAATTGGTACACTGTTTGCTTGTAATTAGCTGTCCTTTTATTAGGAAGGAGGAAAAGGTTGCAAAATGAGTACTGTACTGGCTTGGATAGTAATCTAGGTTCATATCCGTGCTTGATGGTAGGCGTATTAGGGAATAGAGCTTGAGAAAGCAAAATGTCCAAGATCACCTACCTGTAAAACTGAACTAATAACCAACTTCATGGCAATCTTGTGGTCAAGATGAATCTTGTAAGTCATTTGTGTGCCACATCTCGTCTTAAAGTGAATAATGCAGGAATACTGGTTTCAGCTTAGCCTGCAGCTTGAAGGAATGAGAGAATGTAGCCTTCCATCATTGATTTACAGGCAGCTAGTTGAAAGTATTAGCTCTGTCGACTGTATCTTACTGTATTAATATAGTGCCAAAAAAATTAGTCACAAAAAATTAATTGCAAAGCACAAGAGAAACTCTACCCAATGAGTTTAAAATCCAATTTGGACAACAGAGCATGATCAGCAAGAATAAAAATTCATGATGGCAAGTTTTTGGATTGATTCTTTAAACTTGTAATGTGTAATGTTTCTTGGGGCTTTACTAACACTGCAATTCTTCACATAAAAGTTTTCAACTTTAGTTGAAAAGCGATATATAAATACTGTTGATAATAATAATAATAAAAGTAATCCCCAATGTATCCAATTGACTTGTGGGTGAATATAGAAACATAGGATGGTGGCAAAAACAACCTATGTCACCCAAAGAACTTGCTTGTTTCTGTAGTGTTCAAGCAGATGGGTTTCTGGGAAACCCTGTGACTGCCAAAGCAGGTTGAAGAGTTGAGATGCTATACATAGCTGCTCCTTTAGCCATAGGGTTCTTCCTGCTTAGTCATTTTTGTTGACGGTGCTGCTTTTGACTCACTTGGACTTGTATGGAGGCTTTTCTTTCTAAAGCAGAGTCCACAAGCAGGGGAATGCTGTTCACTTGGTATGCCTTTGAACTTCAGCCATAGCCCATGCTCTGCTTTACAAAAGAATCTGTTTTGGCTGGTAGCGTAGTCTTTGTGGAAGTAGCTATGTATGCTGATGACCCATGTCATAAATTGGTTGCAGGATCTATGTTTGCAGTCAAAACTGTTTACTTGGTGTTCAGTTCTTGGCAGTGCCATCTTGGTATAGCAAATGGGAATGCTATTAGCAGAATGAGTCAGTTTTCCATTTTGGACCATAACCTTCTCACACACACAGGCAAGGTCTTGAGATGTATGTTGCGTTGGCAGTTCTCTGCTTGACTGCAGCAGGCACCCTGCTTGGGGCAAGACTTGTACTTGTCCTAAAGGGGAGGCACTACATTCAGATGGGTTAACTTCCAAAGTTCACAATTAGGTTGTAGCGAACTCAAAGGGGGCAAAACAATGAGTTCCTAAAGACAGAGTTCTGCAGAATGTGATTAATTTGTGGAGGGAGCAACTTGAGTATCGGCAGAGTATACAAACATGAGCATGAGTGGCAAAATGTTTTGTTCAGTCTAAAATATGCCTTCTGTTTGCTGCCTCTGCTGGCAAGGCAAACTCCTCTACTGTGTCTTGGACTATGTCCATAGCATCAGTTACATAGCTGCTAAATTTTGCAAACCTGGAACATGGGGATGGCATCCAATTGGGTCAGTGCCTTATTTTGCTTTTGTCCTTTAACACAACTGTCAAATCCTCCTCATCCTGCAGAAGCCTTGACTCAGACGTCCCACACAATGTACTGATGAACTTTATTTGTGGGGAAACAATAAGCTGTTCCTATTGCATGTGGATATGTGTTGGCTTCTGGGTGGGTAGTAACCTAAACAAGTCTGTGGAAGTAGGATGAGTATAATGTAGGTTTTAGCCTATGAATCTTGCATGGGAGTATACAGTTCAATAAAAAACCTTGGTAGAATGCTATGACACAATTCTGCCTTGTGTCTGCAGCCTGTCGTCATTCTTCACATACCCAGTGACATCTGCAAGTTTGCAAAGTCTCCTTTACTAAACTTGAACATGACAGCTTGGTCTGTAGGAATTTCTGGTTTATGCTGAAATCCTAGCACGATGGTATAGTGCCATGACTAAGACTCTGCCATGCACTTGCATTAGGCAAACTGCATCTCTTCCACCCCCATCTGAAATATGGGGATAATACTCATTTTATAGAGTTGTAAGGATTACAAGATGATGGGTGTGAAATGATTTGAGCACTTAAAACTACTATACAAATGCCAAGTACGGTTGTGATGCAAGACATTGCATTCTGTCTCCTCTTTGAATACCCATGCTATGGATTTTTGGCTTGGGGACTATAATTGTGTGTGAGGTCCATTTAATTTTGTGTTCTGCACTAATTAGCATGTTCATACTGTACAGTTGTGTTGGCAGCTTGTTTTACTGCACTCCCCAGATTTCTTGATCCTGTTTCATGTGCACCCTGCTTTCAAGTACTTGGGTGTAATTCCTTGGAATTATATGAAGATCAAGAAGTTTAACACTGTGGTTTGAATAGTTCATACATAGCTGTGCTTCCACACTGTAGGGATCTTTGAAAAAAGAAATATTTGCAAATGCCTTTTGAGAAATAACTGACTTCAGTCATTCACTTGTTGAAGTTTCTGGTTGTGAACACTTTTTTGCTAGCTTCTTAAATTACTTCATGAAACAAGTCTCTCTGCACTCCAGATCTGAACCAAGTGCATGGCCAATTAAGAATGCTCTTGCTAAATAAAAGTTGGTTTCCCATAAGTCACTAAGAGCAAGGAGAATGAAACGGAAATGGATTGGTGTGGTGATGATTTAACTTCAGGTTGATGTAACTAGTCAGAAAGACATAACTGATTGCTTTCTGTATGGGCACCTACTTAGTTTTAGGATTGTGCAGTAACTGATCTCAATTTAGAATTTCACCTCTTGGGTCAGGAGCAGTCTGGGGAACAGATAGCAAGGCCAGAATTAGGGATGTAATGTTTCCTAGCTGCTTCATGTTGGCTTTCTCCATAACACAGTAGGAACTGATTTTTGTGCAGTGCTCATGCGAGATCTCAAGCTTCACATCAGCAGTCCTTGTGGAACTGTTTTATATTTCAAAGTAATGTGTAGGATGCATCTGCTTTTGATGGTTGGGTGATTAGTAGTTTGGACCAACAGAGTTTAACAAACACCTTGCTCTTTCTCTAATTTTAGTAAGGTACTGTGATTTTGCTGAAAAAGTAAAGAGATGTCAGCAGATTTTTTGCTGCCATTTTGCTTGTTTCATGTTTCATTAGGATTAATAGTGCAATATAGCATAATGGTTCTGTTAAAATCATAGTCATGGGGGGAGAAGTCCAACAACAGGTCAGTATAGTGCAGTGATTTTCAACCTTTTTCATCTCATGGCACACTGACAAGGCACTAAAATTGTCAAGGCACACCATCAGTTTTTGGACAATTGACAAGGCATACCTTTCTGTTGGTGGGGGGCTCATATCCCCAATGGTCCTATTAATAAATGACCACCAAACTCCCGTGGCACACCTGGGGACCATTTGTGGCACACCAGTGTGCCAAGGCACAGTGGTTGAAAATGGGTGGTATAGTGGCTTGTTGAAAACAAGGCAGAAGTGATTGAATAGGAACGACTTCACTTTCAGGGAGCTTTCTCACCTGGGCATTTGGTAGATCCTAGAATATGAACTTTGTTAACCAAATGAGCAAACTTTGAAAACGTGTCATGGTACAGTAGAGTACCAAATTCAAGTGCACTTGAACAAGCTCTAGAAGCTGATGGGCTACTTATTATGAGTGAAGCATAAGGCATAACAAGCACAAAGTGTAAACTTTGCCTCTTAATGGGCAGGAGATCTGGTCTAGAGGGTAGAGCCTCCATTAGCCTGAACATAACATCAGAAGGTCGCCAGTTCGAGGACACCGGCAGCTCCCTGAACGGCTGAGAATGGCGAGACCTTGAAGCAGCTGACAAGCCGAGCTGAGTGATTCCACCTGCTCGGTGTGAGCAAGAAGCGTCTTGGCTGCCCTCCATGTGAGAGATGGAGCTGCTTGTCGGCCTGTGTGGGAGAACTGAAGGCCAGAAGTGAGACCAAACCAGGAAGATCCACTCTGAAATGTTGTTGGTTCTTGAAAGAGAGAACCTCTATGATTGTAAAAATCCCCTTGAGGGATTTAGAAATGCCTGCCTATGTAAACCGCCTTGAATAAAGTCAGAGAAGTAATCTGATGACCAGAAAGACGGTATATAAATACCTAGTTGTTATTATTTTTTATTTTCTTCTATAACCGCATGTCTTTTTTTTTTCCTGTGTGTTTACAACAGAGCTCAACAAAAACCCAGTGGAAGGCTTTTCAGCAGGGTTAATAGATGACAATGATCTTTACCGATGGGAAGTCCTTATTATTGGTCCTCCAGATACACTGTAGTAAGTATCATTAGCAGCCTAAGAATCTTGCTGCTTGAGTATTTCATCTAACTAGTTTTCTGTGCTCTTCTGAAAATAACCTGATTGATCTTACTGAAATCATGGCTTAGTGCCTCATTTCAGGAACCAAATACTAAACTACTGTTGGTTGTGGCAATCGTTGGATACTGTTTGCTCCTGTCTAATGGGGATGGCCTAGTAGTCAGAATATATTGTATAGTTGCAAGCAAAGCTAGTTGCCTCTTCTGTTTCCTTGCAAACTACAATTAAGAGACTTGCTTGCAGCCAGTTATTCAGCCAGTGCAAAAGTTATAGCAAGGCCCAGATTCAGCCTTCCCCTGTAGGGTTGGGAGGGCAAAGGATAAATGTTTCAAGAAAGGCAAGCTTTCTTTTTTGCTAACGAAGATTGAGACCTACATAAGAAATTCTAGTCTCCTCTCTCCTGTTGGTCTAAGATGGATCGAGTTGCAAGTGAAAACTGGAGACTTGCCCTGGTACATAAATCTTGGGGAGGTGTTCTCCATACCTGAAAACCATCTTATGTTTCCTACATTCAATTCTCATGGAAGGCATGCCCATTCTACTTCGTAGTGTCCATGTTATATGACAAGCCTTGTTGCCATAAATGGAAAAGCTCTTGCATAGGTGTATTCCAACAAACACTGTTTAAAGTGCTGGGTGTGATGACATCATTAGGACCAGGGCATGGTGTGAAAGCACATGATATAAGGTGCCTTGCTGAAATTGGGCAGGTCTGATCAGTGCCTAGCTTGGAGGACTAATTAGGAACCCTGTGCTTGCTGCCTTAAATTCACAGAAGCAAGACAGGATGTAAATGATATATTAAAAGCACAGATGCCTTTTTCCATTAAAAGTGGATTGGCTTCTGGGCAGTGAAGTGAAATGCCATGCTAGGAAATTGAACCTTAACAACCATGTCATACTCTAGTCTAGCTTATTTAGTCTAGTCTTTGTAAACTCCTTGACTACACCAAAGGAGCCTTGTAGCTTTAAATGCACTGATGGTATGTGGCTCCTATACCCCCCCCCCCCAAAAAAAAGCATCCTGGAAGCATGTGCTTATGACCCTATAGAAAATTAAAAGAGAAAAAAACAGATGAATCTGCTTTGACACATTGGGACACATAGAGAAACTTGGAAAAATAGCAGGTGCTGGAAAGAATGGACACCTAGAAAAGGTGATACTGTTCTCTAGAGAGTGCAGAAACACCCTAGACATGAATTCAAGGACAGAAATAAGATTGCTTGCTTGTACTTGACCACAAAGGAGATATTGATGAAAGTACATGTTATGCATGGCCCTGTTCTTGTTTGAAGAGAAGCACTAGCATTTGTCCTAGTGTTAATGCACTCAACACCTATCTTGGGCATACAGCCAACAAGCTGGTCACACCATACTTAATAGAGAGTGCAGGTGGCTCCCCAACATTTGCTTGGCAACAAGTATTTTGTCAGACACGCACTCAAATCTGATGCTTTTCTTTATTCCATATGTGGGGTTATTTCTCGTGTGCTTCTTTGCCATCCAAAGTAGAGCAACTTTCAGATTTAACATTAGAAATGAATCTTGGATGTCACCTAGCCTGCCCCCCCCCCGGGTTCAGTGCAAAGTAAATTCATCATGACAGGAAGCTGCAGTTCTTTGCCTTTAACTGAGAAAGTCACCAAAGTGATGGGAAGTAGTTAAAAGCAATTAACAAACAGTCATCTTGAGGCATATTCTGGACTGTAAAAATTACCACAAAAACACCAGAATAAGCACTTGCTGTCACACATGTTACTCAACCATTTAATCAGCTACTCCTCTCTTGGACACTGAGGTCCTGACTAGCAGTGCTTGGCTACATTGTGCTAAGAAGTGATGACTCAGCTTCACTTTAGATAATTGGATAATTGATCTTCTACTATGCTGAATTTTAAACCATTGATACTTCAAAGGCCAGTTTCTGAGAATTCTCTTAATTCTTCCAGTGAAGGTGGCGTCTTCAAGGCTCACCTTACTTTCCCAAAGGACTATCCACTCAGGCCGCCAAAAATGAAGTTTATCACAGAAATATGGCATCCAAATGGTAAGATATGGTTGTACTGAATCTGGAATGAGAG
This sequence comes from Tiliqua scincoides, assembly GCF_035046505.1. Classification (NCBI taxonomy): domain Eukaryota; kingdom Metazoa; phylum Chordata; class Lepidosauria; order Squamata; family Scincidae; genus Tiliqua; species Tiliqua scincoides. The sequence goes on from NC_089828.1 coordinate 56,711,577, forward strand.
TTGATGGTCCCAAACTGGATAGTGGGAATGCAGATATCTTGGACCCAAACTATTTTTAACAGTGTTTAGCGCAGTGGTCTCAAAACTATGGCCTGGGGGCCACGTGTGGCCTGCCACAAGATTTTATCTGGCCTATAGCAACTTGTTTTTGGCAAATCATTTGCTATTGTTTGACATTTTTACTTATCATACAGGTGGCCTGTGTTATCCAGATTCAGAAATCATGGAGTTCTTCATCCTTGGGTTCTGAACCTGTCCATAAGGGTCCCTCTGCATCCTCTGAAAGGGACCAGAGCAGTGCTGCAGTTGTTTCCAGAGGCTTTCTGAAGCCCAGAGAGGCTGTGTGTGTCTGCCTGAGGCCTCTTTGGGCATCCGAAAGCCTCTGGAGGCGACCGGAGCACTCTTCTGGTCACCCTTGGAGGCTCAAAGGTCCCTCAAAAATCTGCAGATTGAACCATTTCTGTTTTGGTCTGAATTGTATCATGCTGATTACAAAAAAGATCCAAGTAGAACTTATTCATTCATTTACAAAACTCTTTCCCAGTCTGCAAAATTGTGTAAAATATATGATGTGGCCCTTGTACTGGAAAGTTTGGAGACCCCTGTTTTAGTTTATACAAGTGGACACATATCTGTGCCTTATTAACCATGTAAACTGGTGATTCTCTTTTGGTAAGGATAGTTAAAACTATTTGCAGTACAGTCCAGCATGGCTAAGTAAGCAATGTATTGGTTTAGAAAATAGGAAATGGGGATCTTGGGTGATTACTTAACTGACAGTAGAAAGGAAATATAGGTTGGCCCTTGTTATCCATGGATTCAGTAAGTTCCACACTTGTGGGAAAGGCCCACCTGGAACCTTTGACTGTGACTGGAGCTGCACTCTGGTCACATCTGGAGGGTTTCTGAGGCCTGTTTTAGGCAAAAAAAAATTTATTGTGAAATTTGGAAGTGACTTTAAATGCCTTTTATGGTTATATTTATATGCCCACAGCAGCTTCCCTAGCGCTCAGAATGCCTTTTAAATGCATATGAACATCACTTCCAATATCCATAAGATGTTGGGGACTTTTTTTGCCCAAAATGGGCATTCTGAGGGCCAGAGAGGCCATAGGTGGATGTGTGCAGCCTCTGCAGGCCTCAGAAGAACCTCTGGATGTGACCGGAGTATCGTTCTGGTCATCTTCAGAGATTTTAAAGGGTCCAAAATCTGTGGATTCAATTATCTGTGGATTTTGGCATCTGCAGGGATCCAGTGGATACAGAGGGTCGCCATATACTTGCATTTTATCTTACTGGATGGTTACAATACTGAAGGATTATATAACTATCCTACTAACTATGCTGTAGAAACTTATGTTGCCTTTTCTGATTTTGGGTATCAAGATAATCTACTGGTACTTCACTGTATTGTAAATCTAAGAAGAGTTTGTGCTGTAATGGATCAGACCAAAGGTCAATCTAGTCCAGTATCCTGGCGTCTGCCAACCAGTTGCCTCAATGAGAAGTCCATAAGAAGGGCATGGAAACAGCTCTTTCCTGCCCCCCCACCATGTTACTCCCCAGCCCCTGGTGTTCAGTACTTTCCTACAAACATGCAAGTTTCACACAGTTATTTCAGTCAATAGACATGATGAGCTATTGATAGTTTTAAAGAGGTTTTTGTAAACTAATAGGCATTGCATCGCCTTGTGGCATTGAATTTCATAAACTGTGTTCTGTGATGAGCACATACCTGTCCTGAATCTATCGGTAATTGATCTCAATATGACTCCTCATAGAGGTGGGGTGGATTTTGAGGTTCATAACTGCTCATGAGACTCTGTGTGTTTCTGTATGTAAGAGAAGTTCTTATAAAGCCTCTGAAATGTTTTTTTCTCCTTTTGGCAGTTGACAAAAACGGAGATGTCTGTATTTCCATCCTTCATGAGCCAGGAGAAGACAAGTATGGCTATGAGAAACCTGAAGAGCGCTGGCTTCCCATCCATACTGTGGAAACCATTATGATTAGTGTAATTTCTATGCTGGCGGATCCCAATGGTGACTCTCCTGCTAATGTGGATGCAGCGGTATGACTCCTGTGGCTAATAAAAATCTTCGCAGCATTGCTGTTGGAATGCTGAACACTGAATTAAGAATAGGGTCAATTCCTTGGCAAGCAGGCTCTCTCTGTCACAGATGTTGTAGTAATAAGTGAGATGGGAGTTGACCAAAAGTAGCATAGTAATGCTATTGCTCTAGAACAGGGGTGCCCAAACCCCGGCCTGGGGGCCACTTGTGGCCCTCAGGGGCTCCCAATCCAGCCCTCGGGGAGCCCCCAGTCTCCAATGAGCCTCTGGCCCTCCGGAGACTTGCTGGGGCCCATGCTGGCCCAATGCAACTGCTCTCAGCATGAGGACGGCTGTTCAACCTCTCACCTGAGCTGTGGGATGAGGGCTCCCTCCACTACTTGCTGTTTCACATCTGTGATGCAGCAGTGGCAGCGAAGGAAAGGTTAGCCTTGCTTTGTGCAAGGCCTTTTATAGGCCTTGAGCTACTGCAAGACCTTCATTCAGTCATATAAGTTCAATCTATAATATATTCATTTATGTAAATTTATTCAAATTTGAAATGTAAATTAATTCATTTTTTCCCCGGCCCCCGATAGTGTCAGAGAGATGATGTGGCCCTCCTGCCAAAATGTTTGGACACCCCTGCTCTAGAACAGTGTTTTTCAACTGGTGGTATGTGAGGTAGTGTCTGGTGGTACATGTGGCACCCCCTGGACACCTCCTGCCTAGCAGCAGGACTGTGATGCAAAGCAACAAACATCAGGAGGAGGCTTGGTGGACAGAGCTCCAGCACGTGGTTTTTGCACACTTGAAAAAGCTCTCCTGCCCACTCTGAGCCTCTTACTGATGTGTTGCATCTGGCTTCCCAATCTGGAAGTAACTGGCGATGATGCCATCACCAAGAACTTCTACTGGTACTACTATAGGTGGACCATGACATGTGGTAAGCAGGAGAATGAAAGTTGAGAAATGCTGTTGTAGAAAAATAGGAATAATTCCGGACAGATTTTTTGCTGTTACTGTCTGGAAAAGACCAGAACCTTTCACTCATCTGTGGTAAACATTCATGAAGGAGAGATCTTCTGTTTATCTGGTGGAGAACTCTGTGACTGTAGTTGAAAGAACCATGAGCAGAAGGCAAAAATATCTTAGAACTGTTTCACAAGCTCCTGCACAAGACTTCTTGCAGTGCAGCACCACAATATATTGGGAATTGTATTCCAGTACGAAAATTATGAATAAGGAAAATGCAGGCTGTCGCTTCTAATTCAGAGAACAAGTGAGCTGTAACTTCTCTGGACTGGGAGGAAGGTTACCTCTTCTGCTACATCAGACAACCATATTGTGAGCAGAATTTCTACTAGCTGTTAGGTTCTTCTGGATACCTCCCAGTATCCTGAGAAACGTAAGGTTCTCCTTTTTTAAGAACAAGTTTATAATAGCTGCCAATTCAAGCTTGACTTTCTCATAATAGGAAGTATTTCCTGTTTCAAATGAAAAATGTCAGCTGTTCTTAGTGGTGAAAATGGGCAAGTTATTTTATAGCAGTTTAAAAAAAATAGAGGAAAGGTGTGTGTGTTACAGTTATTCTCAAAATTGAATTTTGATTTGCAGAAAGAATGGAGGGAAGATAGAAATGGAGAATTCAAAAGGAAAGTTGCCCGCTGTGTAAGAAAAAGCCAAGAGACTGCTTTTGAGTGACACTTAATTCAGCAGCTAGTAGCTTCACTTTTTTCAGGGTAAGTCAATTGATTCATTTTGATTTGCAAGATGAGTTAGCAGATATTAGTATTTGATCTTTAACACTGAATGCACTGAGAAGGATTTTGCAATACATGCAATACACCACGTTCTAGGCCACCTGCATTTGTTGAAGGCTTACTTGCTCTTAAGCAGAATTTGGTAGGGTTTGGGTTGAGTTATATATAACCTGAACATTCTGTGACTTAAATCTTCATCAAAAGGAGCTGTAAACCAAGAGCTCTGTGTATGAGAGTAGGGAGCTTACACCTTCTGTACTGCTGTTTTGATCCTCCACAGCACTTGACAATGGCTATACTACCAATGTCAGGAAAACTAAAGAGGCATTGTAGTATAGTGGTTTTAGTAGAGTAGTGTAATATAGTGGTCTGGCTTGGACCAGAGACCACCAAAATCCTACTGAAGCTGCAGAGTTTACTAGGTGACCAAACTGAGCAGAAGTTGCTGAGCTTAAGACTTCGTGCCAAAATTGAGTAAACCTGAGTGTGCCTGGCACTTGTGGATGCTGCTTGTGGTAACCTTGCTACTGACTTATTTCAAAGACTCCTTGCTGCTAAAACCTTGCCACTAAAAGTATGGAGGCTTGTTAACATCAAGACCTAGCTAATTTTTTGGTAAGTTCTGAAAGTATCAGTGTAGATGCAGCCTGCCCCAGGTTGGTGCAGTGGCATCACTAGGATTCGTGTCACCCAGTGCGGGAGGCCTGCGAGTCACCCCATGCAGTGGGCGGGGCAACACCGCAGGTGGGGGTGTGGTGATGTACCATCACCCTGCCCCACTGGTTTTTTTGGCTATACCTTTTGATAGAACCAGATATACCTTTTGATTTCAATGTGGTTTGTTTCATTGCATTCTGCATGAAATTACGCATTGATTGATAGAACATGATGGTCTTATTGCTCCAAACTCTGATTTTAGTGGTTTTGAAAACTTGTAGAGTCACACACACACCCGTGTCTCAACTTACTAATACCTTATTGCAGCAGTTCTCAAACTTTTAGCACTGGGACCCACTTTTTAGAATGACAATCTGTCCAGGACCCATTAGAAGTGATGTCTTGGCCAGAAGTGACATCATCAAGCAAATTAAAATAATTATAAATAAATTAAAATAAAAGAATTATATAAGGGGAGCCAGTCTTGTTCCACCAAGTGAATCTACTCTGAAGTAAGTCCCACAGTGGTCAATGGGGCTTACTCTCAGGAAAGTGTGGGTAGAATTGCAGCCTGTGAGCTCAATCCTATGCATGTCTACTCTGAAGTAAGTTCCATAGTGGTCAATGGAGCTTACTCTGTCACCTGCCTGCAGTCACCCCTCCCAAAAAGAATCAGTGAGATTTCTAGCCCTCCCCAGTGCCCAGTTTAAAGTTCTTCTATTTCAGGCATATTGAGATAAGGACCCACCTGGCTTTGCAAGTGCAAAATAGAAAACTTTCCCCTTACCACTTGAAGCCTCTTTCCTTTGTCCTTCTTAGTGTGTGTGGGTGGGGGGGGGTGCCTTGTGGAGCATTTGTTGTGCTCCAGTTCCATCGGATCGGGACCCTTCTGGTGTCCTCACATTCCCCTTTGCCTGGCCTGACCAAAAGGCAAGGCACATCTGTCTACTCACAAGTACTATTATTAACAGTATTTATATACCGCTTTTCAACTGAAAGTTCACAAAGCGGTTTACGGAGAAAAATGCATATGAATACAGCAGACAGCCACTAGAACAGACAGTGCTGGGGTGAGGTGGGCCAGTTACTCTCCCCCTGCTAAAAAAAGGAGCACCCACTTGAAAAAGTGCCTCTTACCCAATTAGCAGGGGTACCATAAGTAAACACGACCGTGTGGCTGTTTGCTTTCCATAGAGCTCAATAGACTGCAGAAGAGAGGGAGGAACTTCCTTCTCAGGTGTTTTGGGGGCTGCATTCATTGGATCAGGAACATTCTGATGTCTTTTGAGTTCTCTTTGCCTGCCCTTTCTGATGGACTAAGGCAAGTTCGCCTACTCATGAGTAAATGCGGCCACATGGCTCTGTTTCTGGCTCAATAGACACAGCTGGGAGGGAGGCAGGGAGCTCCTTCTCCCTTCTGTGTTTTTGGGGCTGCACTCATTGGATTGGGACCATTCTGGTGTTGTTGGATTCCTCTCAGCCTGCCCTTTCCAATGGACTATGGCAGGGGTTGGCAACCTTAAACACTCAAAGAGCCATTTGGACCTTTTTTTCCAGAGGGGGAAAAAACCTTGGGAGCCACAAAACCCTTTTGACATCTAAAATGAAGATAATACTGCATATATAGTTTTTTACCTTTATGCTCTTATAGGTCCCATTTTTATAATGTGGCCCCCCTCTTGTAGCTTTTAGTTAGCTTTGTCATACATTATTGTCCTGTGTTTTCAGATGCCTGGTTCCAAGGCCATTCTCTGCCTGGAGAATTAGGCCCACTTTAAGCAAATTAGCTCCCCTTCTTTCCCCCAACAGATGACCTTGGTTCTGTCCTGCAGTCCTGCTAGACCCCACCTTCAGGGTAGCTCGCCTGTTCAACTTGCAGAGGTCCTCTCTTCTGCCAGCAGCCTCCCACCACTACAGCAGACCCTGGGTCGTCAGCAGGTCTTGGGCACAGCAGCCACACTTCAAACTCCAGTGTCTCCAGCAGTTAGTCACAAAGTCAGTCAGAGTATCCAGGGCAGAGTCCAAAGTCAATAAGCCAAGTCACAGTCCAAGGTCAGATTCCAAAGTAAGTCAGTCAAATCAGTCAGAGTATCCAAGTCAAAGTCAATAAGCCCAGTCAGTCTCCTCTCCAATCTGCACTCCTTTTCCAACCCACACCCCCTTCCTGCCTCAGGTGCTCCTTATATCCCTGAGGGCCCTATTGCCTTCAAGTGGCTGCAGCTGTGCAGCACACTCTGCTAGATGCCCAGGCCTTACCCTTAAAGGGGCCACTGCTGACACCACATCTACCTCTTCACCAGATCTTCCAGGATTCCAATACATATGTCGGTTATGACATCTGCTTATCTTACATGGATACTAAAGAACTCCCCCCACCTTCCAGAGGCACCCTGCTGGAAGGAAAAAAGGACACAGACTCCAGAGGTGGGGAGGAGAAGAAGCCAGAGCTGGGGGGGGAAGGTAGGGGGGCAGCCGCAGGCCAGCTTCTGCCCTGCCTGCCTGCCTTCCCTCACTCAGGCTGCAACCCTCTCCACACTATCCTGGGAGTAAGCCCCATTGTCTACAATGGGACTTCTGAGCAGACAAGTTGGTTGGAGCTCTCAGGTTGCAGTCCTCTCCACACTTTCCTGGGAGGAAGCTTCACTGACTACTTGTGAGTAGACCTGGATAGGAGGGGTCTGAGGCTGCAGCCCTCCACACCTTCCTGGGAGGAAGCCCCACTGACTACAGCGGGGCTTACTTGTGAGTAGACCTGCACAGGAGGGGGCTGAGGCTACAGTCCTCCACACCTTCCTGGGAGTAGCCCAGGGACTACAGTGGGGCTTGCTTGAGAACAGACCTGCCAGGTGTGGGCTCCCACTCACCCGTCCTTGTGCTTGGCCTTGAGCAGGCTCCAAGGCAGCCATCCCAGGCACCCTTTCCTGGGAGTAAGCTTCATCCGATGTAATGGGGTTTACAACTGAGTAGACATGCATAGGAGCAGGCTGCAGTCCTAGGCACCCTTTCCTGGGAGTAAGCTTCATCTGCTGTAATGGGGCTTACTACTGAGTAGACACACAGGATGTCTCCTCTGCTGTGGAGGAAAAGCCTCTCCTTGCACTGAGTGGGGACCTGCTCAGGGAAAGGTGGGCTTGCAATGGCTGAGGAGGAGGGTGTCCTGCTGGAGAGTTGGGTAAGGGAAAAACAGGGAGCTTAAGCCTGCAGAGCGGGCAAAATTGAAAAGGGAAACCAATGCGGGGCAGGTGGGGGTGAAGGGAGAGGAGGGCAGTGAGCTCAGGGGGTGGAGGGAAGCAGCCTGTCCTCCCAACACAGGTGCCTCCTGTCACCCCCTTTGCCACTTTCACCCGGAGGAGCTGCAGCAGACAGCTGAAAGAGCCGCATGCGGCTCCAGAGTCACGGGTTGCCGACCCCTGGACTACAACCCGTGCAAGTACACCTGCTCATGAGTATATGCACGATACAGCTCACTTCCCCTTTCCATAGGGATCCATGCATTTTTTCCTTCCAGTTTTTTGGCCATAACTTTTGAAGGAAAGAAGCGATTTCGGTTCTGTTTTTTACATTGCATTCCGCTGGACATTCCACATCCAACGGTGTATGGCATGATGCGGTAGCTCCTAATGCCACGATGTTACTGCATCCTCCCCCAGGGCATGTCACCCCCCCGGCACATCATCTGGTGCGACCCGCACCCCCTGCACCTCCCTAGCGATGCCAGTGGGTTGGTGAGCTTCTTCCTCATTCTTCAATCAAGTTGAACTAGTCAGTTCCTTTCTCCAGACCAATTCAAATATAGGGGCAGGCAGGTGGCACAGTCCATGGGGTGTGTAATCTGAGTGATGCTTTAAATGCTAGTCCCCTGCTAATTGGGTAAGAGGCACTTTTTCAAGTGGGTGCTCCTCTTTTATTTAGCAGGGGGAGAGTAACTGGCCCACCTCACCCCAGCAGTGTCTTTTCAAGTGGCTGTCTGCTGGTGTTCTTTTTGCATCTTTTTAGATTGTGAGCCCTTTTGGGACAGGGAGCCATTAGTTATTTGATTTTTCTCTGTAAACCGCTTTGTGAACTTTTAGTTGAAAAACATTATATAAATACTGTTAATAATAATAATAATAATAATAATTAATAAATGAGAGCCTCCTCACAATCAAGATGAGCAAAATCTTTATCAGGCAGAAGTCTAGTAAGTTTTTCACACTTGGGGAGAAATTATAAAGGGTGTGTGTGTTGCATCTTAAGTGTGTATGTCCCATGCATTCTTTGAAGGACTGTAACATGTGCTTGTGCTAACTTTTGTGCTGTAAGGAATGGTCATTTGCAGTCAGATGTCTGTCTGCAGCTGACTCCTGCTCCAGGGGCTCCCTGGTTGTTATATAACATCTCTCCACATTATTATTATTAATTATTAACAGTATTTATATACCACTTTTCAACAAAATTTAAATCCTCAACTTCGAGAAAGTAGATTTACAGATGTCTTGCACTGATGTCCTTTACTCCAGTAGCCATAACTTCATTCTGTTTCTCCTCTGAGTTCTTAAAGGGACATCCCTGGACAGTGAGAATTTGCTGTTGCTTTGCCTGAATGTTCCACTCTCCAAGCTCTTAAAGCAGGGGTCAGTAACATATGACCTGTGAGCTAGATCTGGCTCACCAGCTGAAGTCATCCAACCTGCATGGAGTTCAGTTTGACAGGCTTTGCCTCTTGTCCAGTTTGCCATGCACAAGACAGGAAATGGCAGAGCTAATGGGAGGGAAACTGTATTTCTTTTCCTCCACAGAAAAAGGGGGAGAACATGAAGATACCTTTCTCCCTCCAATCAGTAGGGCTTTTGCTGGGTATGCAAGGATGCTTGCCTGCAGGTTAGGGGCTCTTTCTGCTGGTGTAAGGGGTGAGTGGATTTGTAAGTATTTTCACAACAAAGAATCTTGTGGCACTTTAAAGACTGCAGTTTGCTGCCACACACTAGCACCATTATGCCTCTGTTAGAGTTTGAAGGAGTCTATAGAGTGAGGATCCTACTAAGCCTAGCTGTGATACGGGCGGACCAGCTGACCATTCTGTCTTCTTGCCTTTGTAGGTCTCCAATTGAGGAACATGGCGTTGGTTTCCTGCACTCTACCCACCTATTGCTGGACTTCTGTTTATACCAAGTTGGCAGATACTGGCTGGAACTGGGCTGCAATAAAACATGCCAGTTACCTATGCTGACAAAGAGCCTAACAAGTGCCAACCAAGATTTGCGCATTTTGAAAACTAATGAACTGCTTTAACCTTCAGGAAGAATTGTAAAGATGTGTACATAGCACAACATGATCCGGATAATATATATACTGTTCATGTACATCCACAAATACACATTGTACCAAATAATGCTGTCTTGTAGTTAGGGTAAGAATCGTGTAAATTCTAAAGATTTTAGCAGGTTTTCTTTTTTCTTTCCCGCCCATGGTTTTCTTATCAGTCTTTAAGATTTCTTGTGAAGCATGTCAAACTAAAACAAATTAGGATTTAAACAAAATTCCCTTTGACTTTTTTCTTTCAGCTATTGAAGCTTAATTAAAACTTCTCACTTTGATAAAGCTTAATCTCTTTGTAATTCTCTCCCTTCCCTCAACTTTGTTTCAGACTCCATTTAATAAAACACGGAGATGTAGTACTTGATTCTAATGATGACTTTTGAGCACTGTCATCAGGAGGTTTCTTCCCCTTGCATTTATGACTCAGCTGTGCACATCTCTTGATTTTGGATGTAGCAATAAAACTTACAGCCGCGGAAGACCCTTGAGCCTCCTATCTTTTCCCACAAGGGCTGAGAGCGTGTGTTGCTTTGGAAGTGGTCAGCTAAGTAAGTTAGCCCAGTGTAGGACAAACTGCTTTCTTTTGATTTCTTGCTTGGTTTGAAGTTGGATAAATTAAAAGCATGCAGAACCGTAGGCTTTCAAGTGAGTTCTCATTTTGCTATCAAATGCTGTTGTCCCCTCTCTGATGCTTCTCTTCCCCCCTTTACTCCTTTTTTTTTTCTCCCCTTCATCTTTCTCTGCCTTCTGATCTCCTGCAGATTTTCCTCACTTAATGTATAAAGAAAAATTGCGATGTATATTTTCATGTAACTTGATTTTGGAATTCTGTCACCTTCTGTAGTGAGTTCTTCCAAAATATAAATTTTTCCAATAGCTTGGTGTTGCATTGGCTCTCTGCGGTACCTAAGAACAGAACTTGTTTTCAGGGAGCCTTCTGCAGAACTGTAGTTGCTGTGATAGGTAGTACAGACTCTTGTGAACGCAACTCCTGAATCCTGGGGAAACGGACTTTGGGGCTTGTGAGTTCTGAGAACCAGGTGTAGCATACTTGGGATTATAGCCCTTAATTGTATTGGTTAGATTAGTCAATTTTAAAAACATTTGAATTTACTAAAAGGCATCCCCAGATACTGCACAGAATTAATAAATGCTTATAAAAGCAGAAGGTAGTGAGTGCCAATTTAGACTCATTCCTCATGCCTTTCACATAGGAAGGAATGCCTCTTCTGAGATGGCACCTGCTGCAGTGCGTGCATGAACTATCTAAACCAGTGGTTCCCAAATTGTGGGTCACAGCCTGATTTTTAGTGGGTCATAAAATTGACTAGCTGACAAGGAATGTATTGAGCCCTATGGAAAGTGAAACTGACCTGTATGTGTGCATTTACTTACAAGTAGGCAAATGTGCCTTGGTCTGCTCTGAAATGCAGGCTGAGAAGAATACAGTGCCACCAGAATGGTCCCAATCCAGTGAACACTGGCTCCCAGAAACTCACAAAGGGTCCCCCCAAGCTGACAAGGAGAATATATTGAACTCTATGGAAAGCAAAACTGAGCCAGATGTGTGCATTTGAGTTGATAAACTTGCCTTGGCTTTTATTAAAGGCCAGGCAAAAGGGACTGCTAGGCCCCCAGAATGGTCCTGATCTGATGAATGTGGTGCTAAAAGGTGCATGCACAAGTTGCCCCCTCACCATAGCAACAAAGATAAAAACGGACTTGAGCAGCTGGTAAAGTGCAACTTTTTTTAGTCTCCTAAAACTAGGTGGATTGTGATAGTCACTAAAAAGTGTCCCAGTGCTAAAGTTTGGTAATTATTATTCTAAACCATTGCTTTAGTTTTCTGATTTAATCAATTAAAACTCCTCAACATTGGGTGTCTTTAATCGGGTGACAGACCTAATAGTACTTAAATTGTCTAGTGCCTAAATCAGCATCTTAAAGAAGGAAGCATCAACTTGGACATTATTAAAGGGCATTTCTACATTCTGGCTGGTAGCATGTGAAATGGTTCTCTTTGGAGAGTGGCCAGTGACCTAAACCAAAACAAAATGGACTGAGGCTGCAATCCTATCCACACTTACTTGGGAGCAAGCCCTATTGATGATAATGGGACTTCGGAGTAGGCATGCATAGGATTGGGCTGTCAGTCTTGTAGACCAGTGAGTCTGAAACTGTGGGTTGGGACCCAATTTCAGGTGGATCACCATTCATTTCAATATTTTATTTTTAAGATATTAAACTTGATGCTACCTTAGTGTGCGACTGCATTTGGGGAAAGTTACAGATCTGTACTTTTAACAGACTGCTATGTATATTCTTTTAACAATGGAATCAATGGAACTGACTTCTGGGCAATTGTGGGTAGGATTGTTAAAAATTTATCTGCTTGATGCCATTTCCGGTGGGCCCCGACAGATTCTCATTCTAAAAAGTGGGTCTTGGTGTTAAAAGGTTGAGAACCACTGTTGTAGAGTCTAATATTGGGGGGGGGGGGTTGTTTCCCTATTCTGATGAAGGGGGAAAAGATGGCACAACTTTTGAAGTTGTTTAGAAATTATTGGGGGCGGGGTTTACATATGATAAAAGTTTATAAAATTACGCATGGATGCAGAGAAAGTTGATAGCTGTTTTCTCTCTGCTCAATACTAGAAGTCTGGGTTGCCCAGTAAAAATATATGTAGATTTATAACATAACTTCTGCAGGCTCTTGAGGTATGGATTTTGCTGCCATAGGATAGGGTGATGGGTACTCGCTTTGAAGACTCCAAGAGGCGATTAAACAGATGCATGGAGGAGGAGAGATCTAGGATGCTCTGCAGAGCTTCCATGCTTGGAGTCACTAGAGAACACTGAGTAATGTGCTGGGAAACAGTGGTAGCCTTCATGCCTTGCTCCTGGGTATCCTGGAGGTATCTGGCTCAACACTCGGGGAAACAGAATGCCTGACTAGATGGCACTCTTAAAAAAAACTTTTTAAATATCAAACCAACTTTTGGGGCTTCTGTGTAGACCAGTGTTTCTCAACATTTGTCCCCCATTGTACCATGCATGGTCTACCTATTGGAAGTAACTGGCAATGATGTCATCACTAGTTACTTCCAGATTGGGAGGCCAAACATAATACAAACACTGGTAAGAGGCTTGGGACCAATGGGAGGGCTTTTTTGAGCATGGAAAAAGCACATGCTGAAGCTCTGCCTACTGAGCCAAACCTCCCCCTGCTGCTTGTCATGTTGCATTGCTGGCCTTGTTGCCAGCTGGCGAGGGAATGAGTGGCCTGCAAGTACCACTGGACACTACCTCAAAGTACCACCAGTGGCATGAGTGCCCTGACTGAGAAGTCCTGCTATAGACCTCTCCTCCCTTATAATCGTACAGCAACTGGTACCTGCTGTTTCTTTCCCAATAGTCACTGCTTCAAAGCAATGACGGGATAAACTATTTGCTCTAAGTTTGAATCCACAAATGAATCATAGCAGTTTCCCTCTGGAATATTGTGGGTGCAGGTGCCACTTAGGCTGGGTTACATGACATAAGAAGGAACAAAAAACCTCACAGGTCCCTAAGCGGAGTTGTGCTGGGCATTTGTTTCTGCAACAGCTGTTGATGGCAAAGCATATTAACGGTCTTCATTTTCAAGTATTGATGGCCTCTCCCTCTTGTAAATACCCTCCTGGCAGAAGGAAAACATTAATATAGCAGAGGGACTGGCTTGAATGGGCCTTCTGTGGCACAAGTTTTTTTTGTCTAATGCCGTTAATTGCAGAGGGTCTGAATGGATGGATCCGAACTCATTCTCAACTGCTGTGCTGTCTGCAACACAGTCTTCTAATCTCGATGTTCTATAAATAGTTGGCCAGACTGGCCTGTTTTTTGGAGCTGCTGTTTCATACAAAAGCAAGTGCCCAGAAGCAAAAGCATATGGTAGGTTCGGGGGGGGGGGGGAGAAAAAGCAACCCAATTACAAATGCCAGGGGAACCCACCATTGGTACAAATTAATTAGAAGAAACAGCAATTAAAACTTGAAACAGCCAACGGTAGAGCAACCACTTGCTTCTAGTATTGCTTTAAAAAAGCAATGCTGCTTTGTCCCCTCTGCCTGGCTGCATGTGGCACCTCAAAGTTACTCCAAGATGCCATGGCTTGGAAATGGCGCTTAATTAAGCACACTCTTTTTGAGGCAGACAGATGTATTTGCGGCTTTGAGCTGTTAGTGCCCAGACACAATAGCTGGATTTAGACAATTGCTCAAATGAGAACCAAATTTGCTTAGCTCCTGCTGAGGTAGGGGGAAGGGGGGAGACTCCTAGCCAGCTGGCTAGCGTTTCTGCTTTTCTGTTTGCGTAAGATATATGTGGGGGGGGGGAGAAGAGTTATCCTGCAGATCCTGGCCATGGGGTGCTGCCATCTATCCCATGATTAAAATATGAAGGAGAATATCCCAGCGTTTCTAGGTTGGCTATTGTCATCTAAAAGGCTGCCAGCTGGCCATAGAATTAAAGTCTCCCAACTTCCAGCCATATGAAGTGCTTGCTTGTTTTGTCTGTTGAACAATGCACGGACTGGCAGAGGCTTGGCAGTTTCTCTGGACTTGGGAGAAGCAAGACTAGGCCTTATACCTGGCTGGGATTATTCTTGAATTCTTTAAAAAAAAAAAAATTCTCATGCTTTTCCTACCCAGATAGTGTCCTTGGAACAACCAAAAATTTTTAAAAAGCAGACAGCTAAAACCAGAGAAGAACATAGAAACCTTGTTCAGCACAACCAATGTGTTCAAACGTAAGCATCTTCATGGCCAATTCAGACAGCAAGACAGAGGGAAAGTTGAATTGCTTGAGCCAGACAACTGCATAGGCTGGGGGTGGTTGAAAAGGCCTGCTCAGTGCCCTCTGTCCTGTGCATGTCCCCTCAAGGACAATTCTGTGTAGACCACATTGTAGCACTCTAACTTGAAGCAACACAAAAATGCTTAACTGGTGCAGGATCTGCTTTCTCCTTCTGAGACTGCAATGGGACTGTTCCTGGAAGGTGGGCAGAAGAATCCCTGATAGCTCCAGCTGTGCTTATCCCAGAACACAGCTTTTCCCCTCAAAGAAAAAGCTGGAGTGAACATAAGAGTGGAACCTCTTCTAGAAGAGGTTGAACTCCACTTCCTGGGTTGGATTAATTTATCTTGTTCTTTGGTAGAGGAAGGGGGTCTAAACCCCTACCATGGAGAGGGGGGACCTCACTTTACTTCGGTCACTTGGTTCAGACAAGGGTGGCGGCTTCACCATGTGGCTGCAGTCCATTGTTCCCTCTACAGTGGTTTTCCAACTTCTAAACTTTTGCCCAGCTGTGGAAGACCTCTGAGCACAGTAGTGTGCTTGGAGATCTGCTGTGGTTGGGCAGAAAAATTACACCACGACCTCTGCATAGCACCCAGGGCAGGAGGCCTTCAGGCTCTGCCCTTGTTAACCTTGATACCCTATCATTATCCCTTCTATGCTTCCACTCCATTCCCCTCTTTCTCTTCCAATCCAGGGAGTGGGAGGAGCAGATGCTGGGATGTTCTTGTGAAAGAATGGAAGCTCAGTGATAAAAAGTCTGCTCTGCATGCAGAAGGTCCCCGGTTCAAAAAGATGTCAGGTAGCAAGGCTGCAGAAGACCTGTGCTGGAGGCTTGGAGTGCTGACGCCACTAGCATAGAACTGGTGCAGCAGTCTCCAAAGGTGCTATGACCATGCCCCACTAAAGCTAAAAACCATAAAGTACTCACTTTCCTGGGTGTAAGCCCCATTGAACATAATGGGACTTCTGAGTAGACATGAATAGGCTTGCACTGTTAGGCTGCAACACAGTTTTCTGACAGCACGTCCTATTGAATTAGATTAGACTTACTTCTGAGTAAACATGCACAAGACTGTGCAGTTAGGGCAGGGTGACCAGATTCAATGCAGGACAGAGTGCCTGTACCTTTAACTACAGAACAGAAGGAATTTTGGCAGGTGCAGCTCAATGTGGAAGGGTTTAAAAACCTACACCTGCCAAAATTTCCTCTGTTATACAATGGTTAAAGGCACTCTGTCCTCCATAGTATCTGGTCAATCTGCTCAAAGACCTCAGGGCCTCAAAGTGGTTTGGGAGTTGGACTTAGACCAGGAAGATCCAGGATCAAATCCCTGCTTAACCAGGAAGCTTCCTGGGTGACCTTGAACTCAGTCTCGCCTACCTCATAGGGTGGTTGTGAGCAGCAAAGGAGGGGAGGAAATATGTACACCACCCTGAGTTCCTTGGAGGAAGGAGGTGAAAAATAAAATCCCAAAGGCTTCAATTCTACAAGATACGCAGACACACTTGGTCCTTAAGGCTGTTTCCGCTTAGGTCAGTGGTTCCCAAACTGTTCGACTGGTGGCTCCCATGACATATTGGGGCGTTGGCTGCGGCTCCCCATTAGAGTTACAATCCCATACATCAGTGTTTCACAAACTGTGGGTCAGGACCCATGAGGTGGGTCGTGAACCAATTTCAGGTGGGTCCCCATTCATTTCAATATTTTATTTTTAATATATTAGACTTGATGCTACTATAGTCAGTGACTTTCTTTGGGGAAATGTTACACATCTGTACTTTGAACAGGCTACTATGTATATGCTTTTAACAATGATAGTAAATGAGGCTTGTTTCTGGGTAAGTGTAAGATTGCAGCCTAGGACTGTTAAAAAGTTGACATACATGATTGAGACATACAAAATTATGCAGGGGATGGACAGAGTGGATAGTGAAATGCTCTTTACACTCTCACATAACAC
Source organism: Tiliqua scincoides (assembly GCF_035046505.1). Classification (NCBI taxonomy): domain Eukaryota; kingdom Metazoa; phylum Chordata; class Lepidosauria; order Squamata; family Scincidae; genus Tiliqua; species Tiliqua scincoides. The sequence goes on from NC_089828.1 coordinate 56,728,140, forward strand.
CAGAACCAGGGGACATCCACTAAAATTGAGTGTTGGGAGAGTTAGGACAGACAAAAGAAAATATTTCTTTACTCAGCGCGTGGTTGGTCTGTGGAACTCCTTGCCTCAGAATGTGGTGATGGCGTCTGGCCTGGACACCTTTGAAAGGGGATTGGACAAGTTTCTGGAGGAAAAATCCATTACGTGTTACAATCCATGATGTGTATGTGCAACTTCCTGATTTTAGAAATGGGTTATGTCAGAATGCCAATGCAAGGGAGGGCACCAGAATGAGGTCTCTTGTTATCTGGTGTGCTCCCTGGGGCATTTGGTGGGGCCGCTGTGAGATACAGGAAGCTGGACTAGATGGGCCTATAACCTGATCCAGTGGGGCTGTTCTTGTGTTCCTATGTTCTTAAGTTTACTGCTTGATGGTGCCACTTACGGTCATGGCATCACTTCCCATGGTTCCTGACAGATTCTCATTCTATAAACTGGGTCCCGGTGCTAAATGTTTGAGAACAGTGCCATACATTGTATAGGGTGGTGGGTTTTTTACAAGAATTTGTGGCTCCCTTGGTTGGTTTCTGTGGCCCTCTGGGGAGCCACAGCTCACAGTTTGGGAACCACTGCTGTAGGTCTTAAACAAACATACAAAGCCCTTCTGTTTTGAAAGCACTCTGCACATGCTCAGACAACCTTCCTTCCTTTTTAAAGGAAAGGCAGTTATCTCTTTAAACATTTTTTAAAAAAATGTTCTGCTCCACTTGAGAAAATGCACTCTGCACATTTTCAGACAACCTTTCCTCCTTTTCAAGGAAAGGCAGTTATCTCTTTAAACAAACTTTAAAAAAAAAATCCTGCTCCATTTGAGAAAAAGTACTCTGCACATGTTCATTAGCTCCTTCACAAAATACACTCTGCACATGCTCAGAAACCCTTCCCTCCCTTTTAAACAAACTAACAAAATCCTTTAAAAAACTTTTGCCCCACTTGGGGAAAATGCACTTTGCACATGCTCAGGGGCACTCACCCCACAGGCAGTGTGGAAGACGCACGCGAGCGCCCCCTGGCACCTATAAAAGGATGACCAGCGCTGCCGGTCTTCGCCTGCCTTCCATCTGCCAGGCAGTGGCGCGCCTGCGCACTGGACGCTCCCCGCCCCGCCGCCTCGGCTCAAGTGTCGCGAGAGCTGCGAGGCAGCGGCCCGGGCCAACATGGCGGAAGGTAGGCGGGGGTGCTCCTCCTCCTCCTCTCAGGCTGAGGGGCGAGCCGAGCTACTGGGGCGGGTGGGGGGTGTCACTTGGCGGGCTGCTGTGGGGAGGGGCCTCTCCTCGCAGCCCCTCCAGAGGGGGGTTGAGTGGCAGGGGGTTTCCTGGGGTGGTGGGAGAGGGGGTCGCCTCCTGCTTGGGGACTAGTTTGGGGGCCTCCTCCCCCCATCTCCCTGTGGGGGGTGGGTGGAAGGGGGGGTCTGGGGAGAGGGTGAGGGTGGGTTGCCTCCTGCTTGGGGGCCTCTTCCATCCCCCTGTGGGGGGTGAGTGGCAAGGGGGTGTGGGGAGAGGTTGAGGGAGGGTTGCCTCCTGCTTGATGGGTGGTTTGGGGGCATCTTCTCCCATCCCCCTGTGGGGGTGGGGTAAGTGGGAGGGGGCTCTGGAGAGAGGGTGAGAGAGAGTTGCTTCCTACTTGGGAGTGGTTTGGGAGCTGCCTTTGGGGGCTGCCAGTGGTCTCTGGCAGCACCAAGAGGTGTGGAGCATCTGCATGGCTTATGGGCAAGGGTCTGGTGGCCTCTCTGGGCTGCAGCCCCCTTCCCTGCAGGTGTGTATGGTGCTTGCAGGTGTCATGCACTGGAACACTGTGGCAGGTAACTGTGTCCACCTGGGCAGGTTAACTAGCCTTGGCTGCCTGAGGACATGCACAAACATGGAGTGTGGAGAAAGAGAGAGTCATCATCAGAGAGGCTCAGAGGATTCTCACATGCAAGAGGGACATGCATTACCAGCGGTGGTAATTTTGTCTAAAGCAGTAACTCCCAACTAGTTGAATGGCTACCACCAGTGGTACTTGAGATGGTATCCGGTGGTACATGCAGGACCCCTGGACACCTGCTGTCTGGCAGTGAGACCAGGTATGGAACATAACAGTGGTAGGAGGTTCCAAAACATGTTTTTACATGCTTGAAAAAGCCCTCCCATCCTCCATGAGCCTCTTACTGTTGTTGTCCTGTTGCATCTGACTTCCCAACCCAGAAGTAACTGGCAATAATGTCATCACCAGTTACATGTGGTGGTACTTTGAATAGGTGGACCATGTGAAGTGGTTCAGTGGAGGACAAACATTGAGAAACCACCTGGAAGGCATCTTACAGCCTGTACATGGAAATGAGCACAAGACCTTCTAATGTTCACACTGCAGAAAATTTTTGGACAAATGTGTCTGGATTTCAGATGTCTGATAAGGGGTAATCCACCTGTAGTAGTAAGGAGCCTTGTGGGCCCTTAAACACTGAGAGGTTTGTCACAAGCTTTTGAGGAGTGCAGGTCATTTCCAACGGAAGCTTGAAGTGTTGTCTTTAGCAAGTAGACACACATAAGCATAGAGAAGGAAGATGAAAATGTTGCACATGGTGGGGCCAGGTGGCATGAAACGTAAGTGGAGCACTAAATTCTGAGTGAAGCTTAACTGTACGTAAGAAGAGCAATGACAACACACACCACAGCAGTCATTGGTGATAACAGGGTGGTCCTCCCTTGGCTTGCATCTGTGCTTATCTTGCAGGCACTGAAGCATTTATGCAGGCTGTACCTCTTGTGTGTCATGGCCATGTAGCCCCACTGGCTGCAATTTAGACGTGCTTACAAACCTCTTTGGGAGCCTTTTCTGTTGGTAATGAAGTGTGCAAGCCTGTGATAAGCATGGCTGTTTTGTTATAAGTGTTTAGTACTTGCATAGGGCCACTTTAAAAAGTATTGAATTCTAATACCAGAGGCACTTTATTGGCAACTCTTTATTTTTTTTAAAAAAACTGCACCTACTTTCTTGTGATAAAAAATGGCCGGACCCAGAAAGAGGTACTTGGAATTATACAGGTCCTATGTCAACATGTAGGATGGCTTATCTTGACTTGCATAGGAAACGGCTTTAGAACTATCTGCTTGATTCCCTTTCCTGATTTCATTGAAAGCTCCGTTTGGAGAAGAGGAAGAACATAGAATCTAATTATGAGAGGATTGGCACTCTAGGTTTTCTTTTCCCCTGAAGTCTGGTGATGTGTGTGCTTGGCTTTTCAAGTCCTGAATGAACAGATCTAATGATGGTAGGGAGGAACGTTTGAAGGAAAACAAAAGTGGAAACGATAAAGCTATAAGGCACCTAATGTTGAGATAACTAGGAGTGTTTTAAAATCATACTAAACTAACATTTTCAGTTGATCCTGAATAAATTTGCATGCAACTAAAGTATTTTGGGGAAAAAATAATCCTTGGTGTCTCTGGTTATGAATTGAATCCAGGGAGCTGTTTGGGTATGTCAAGTGTACAGTCATCCCTGGGAGAGTCTTTGGTCTTCTGAATGTTAATTCCATGCCAAACTGCAAACTGCTTTTCAGTCTACCCTGTCTTTCGAAAGATCTGCTGTGAAGTGTGGGGCTGTCTAAGAATTGCAAAGTCAAATCTCATTTAGGCATATGGAACAAGTCATGCAGTTCTTTGGATTCAGACTGTTCCTTAATAATAATAATAATTAATAAACTTTATTTATATCCCGCCCTTCTCCCTGAAGGGACCCAGGGTGGCTTACAACATATTTAAAACAGATTAAAATCACATTTTGCAGCAGGCACCATCTTGGAAGAGGCATTCTCTCTGGTGTTAGAGAAGTGGGAGGGGATGCTTCTTCTAATGTAACAACTGTTGCCAGCAGTTTTTATATGCATTTGTATTAAAAATAAGGACTCTATCATTTAAAATCGTGTTGATAGACTTTGTATCAGCTTCCTTTAAAAAAAATTTTTTTTTTAATGCAACTGCCCAAGTTTCAGTTTGTAGCAGATGTCTGGTGTGAGAAGTGCTTTATTTTAAGATGATTCCTCTTATGACTAGAGGTGTTCGTTTCCAATCAGTAAGATAGAATTGCAGCTGAGGTCTTACTGAACACAATGGGCTTGCTTCTGAGTAAAACAGTACCCTTTTCAGACATCTCTGCTTATGATATAGTTAAGGTGAAAAAAATTTCTTTAGATGCCCATAAGAACAGCCCCACTGGATCAGGCCATAGGCCCATCTAGTCCAACTTCCTGTATCTCACAGCAGCCCACCAAATGCCCCAGGGAGCACACCAGGTAACAAGAGACCTGGATCCTGGTGCCCTCCCTTGCATTGGCATTCTGACATAGCCCATTTCTAAAATCAGGAGGTTGCACATACACATCATGGATTGTAACTCGTAATGGATTTTTCCTCCAGAAACTTGTCCAATCCCCTTTTAAAGGCATCCAGACCAAATGCGGTCACCACATCCTGTGGCAAGGAGTTCCACAGATCGACCACACGCTGAGTAAAGAAAAATTTTTTTGGTCTGTCCTAACCCTCCCAACTCTCAATTTTAGTGGCTGTCCCCTGGTTCTGGTGTTATGTGAGAGTGTAAAGAGCATCTCTATGTGCCCAATTTTTTGTCTTGGGTGCAGATCCAATGCATTTAAGAAATCATACAGTAAATGGCTAAGAGTTACTTAGGTGGCATTGAAATTAAAACTAGTTAACAAAATCTGCTTTCTGATCAATGGTTTAAGTCAGGGGTGTCCAAAGTTTTTGGCAGGAGGGCCACATCATCTGACACTGTGTCGGGGGCCAGGGAAAAAATTTACATTAAAATTTGAATAAATTTGCATAAGTTTACATAAATGAATATATTAAAGATGAACTTATATGAATGAATGAAGGTTTTGCAATAGCTCAAGGCCTATAAAAGGCCTTGCACAAAGCAAGGCTGGCCTTTCCTTTGCTGCCTCTGTTGCATCACAGACATGAAACAGCAAGTAGTGGAGGGAGCCCTCATCCCACAGCTCACGCGAGAGGTCAAACAGTTGCCCTCATGCTGAGAGCAGTTGCGTCGGGCCAGTGAGGGCTCCAACAAATCTCCGGAGGCCAGAGGCTCCTTGAAGACTGGGGGCTCCCTGAGGGCCACATTGAGAAGCCTCGAGGGCCGCATGTGGCCCCAGGGCCGGGGTTTGGGCACCCCTGGTTTAAGTGATCAAAATATTGTGAACAATTGAATAAAAGTTTCAGTCTTAAATGATTTGAAGGTGGGAGGAAGGTGTAACACCATATATGTATAAAAGGAGAGAGTGCCATGGATAGAGGGTGGCAGGAAGGAAGAGGGGTGAAATCAAACTCACATACTTCCGTATTTGGTGTATCTTGTTTCAGAAACACCAACAAGATGCAGCTTTTGGAATGTGGCTTTGGAGTTTATAGGATGTGGGAGTCTACTCCACTTGTTAATAATAAAACTGTAGTTTACTTTCTAGTCCGGCTGCCTTATCATTTGTAAAGTTGCTGAAACTTTTTTTCTGTCTTAAGCCTGATGGTAGCTGAGCCAGCATGGTGCAAGGCTTAGTGTGAGAGACTCTGACCTGGGGTCAGATTCCTTGCTTGGCCTCTAAGCATAGTGGGTGACCTTGGGCCAGTTGCTGGTTCATAACCTCACCTGTCTCTAAGAATTGTTGCAAGGCCTACTCTGAGCTCCTTGAAGAAAAAAAACCAATAGAAGCAATGATGCTCAGAACAGCCATCCTTTCTTTCCCTGTCCTCCAGCCCCCATTGTGGTGCTCTACATCAGGGTTGCCCAGACCCCGGCCCTGGGGCCACTTGTGGCCCTCAAGACCTCTCTATGCGGCCCTCAGGGAGCCCCTAGTCTCCAATGAGCCTTTGGCCCACTGGAGATTTGTTGGAGACCACACTGGCCTGACGCAGCTGCTCTCAGTGTGAGGACAACTGTTTGGCCTCTTGAGTGAGCTGTGGGATGAGGGCTCTCTCCACTGCTTGTTGTTTCACGTCTGTGATGCAGTAGCAGCAGCAAAGGAAAGGCCGACCTTGCCTTTTATAGCCCTTGAGCTATTGCAAGACCTTCATTCATATAAGTTCATCTTTAATATATTCACTTATGTAAATTTATTCAAATTTGAAATGTAAATTAATTCGGCCCCTGACACGGTGTCAGAGAGATGATGTGGCCCTCCTGCCAAAAACTTTGAACACCCCTGCTCTACATCAATAGCACCACAAGAAGATACCTTTCATTTGGGATTGCTGCTTAATTGTGGTCTTATGTGCCAGTTGATGATGTTTAGCTGCTGTGTCCATATCTAACTGGCACTCTCTCATCACATTAGTGATGGTGATTTTTTCCCTTGAGTCTCTCAGCCACACATCAACACAATACACAGTGACTTCAGACCTTGTTCATTGTTCTCTTTTCTTTCTTATACATTGTAGCCTCCTGATGGTAGATACAAGCTTTCAGTTTCTGAAATGCCTCGAATTAGTTAATTTCATTTTATTATATTCCACTGCCAAGCTAATACTGTGATATGGCCTTCCCAGAGCTGGGGGGAAGGGGGTTGCACGCTAAACCTGCAAACATTGTAGCAACCTCTGCAAAAATAGTTCTCTGCCAGGGTAAATAGATTGTGCAATCCTTGCAAAACTCAGGAAGGACAGCCCTGCATTGCCCCAGGGAGGTCATTCAGTTTGCCAACAAACGGAAGTGTGCCCTTTTCCTTTTAGGTGTTTGTGGGAGATGCAGAAATCTGAAAGGAGAAGGGAGCTCTGGTTTGGGGACATCATTTGAGTTGAACACAATGGTTAAAACAGGTGGAGGGTAGGTTCATTATAAGTAGTGATCCAAAGAGGCAGAAATGGTGTGGTTGAAGACACTGATGACCAGGTTCCAGAGCTGGCAGTGAGACACAAATTTGCTTGGTACTTTCTCCTAAAGACACAGGAAAGTGTCTTATCCTGTTGGACAGGTGACCCACCTTGCTCAGTATCATCAGTACTAACTTACAGCAGTTCTCCTGGGTTTCAGGCTTTCTGAAGGCAAAGTAGGTTCCTTATCATTGAGCTGCAACCCCTTCAAAGACATGTTACCCAGGCTAGGGACCTAAGCTCAGAGCTCTTTGAAAGGGCCAGCAAGAATTCTGTTGGCTCCAGAGGTCACTTGGACCAGCTGGCTGCAGCTTTCTCTCTTACCAGTGTTGAGGAAACGTACTGTGGTGCAGCAAAACTTAGGTTACTAATGGCACCTCCTTAGAAGGGAAGAAAGTCACCTGCCTCTCACTACCAAGTCTCCTTGGTTTGAGGCACTGATGAAGATACTGTGAAATGTGTGGGCTCAACTGGATGAAAGCAAACACCATGTTGAAAGGAGCTCTGGCTTGGCCAAGTGAACATTGCTAGAGTGCATAAGGATGTAAACAAGGCGGTTGGTATTTAAGTTGCATGATAGTGTTGGGCATGCGCTAAAACACTGGGGAACGTTGACTTGTGACTGTTTATGCAGATCCAGGTACAGTGCTCATGGCACAACTTGTTGGATTGGCATGACATGCGTATAGAGAGGCAAGGATATGGGTGCAACAATATGTAGCTTTTATTTTGGGAATAAAAATGCAGTAACTAGGAACAGGAATAAAAAATACATGCTTACTACTGCAAATAGCCTTGAAACATGAAGCATCAGCGATTTCTGGACAAGTTGAAAAGAGAGAAATCCTTACAAGGAGAAAGGGGTGCATTGTGATGCAAAATGAATTATTAAAGGAGGGGAGCAGAACATTTGAAAACTGGAATGATTACTTGGGGGGGGGTGAGAATTGATAAAGCAAAGGCTGTGTACAGTAGCCAGGGGAGAAAAGAAGAAGACTCGGGAATAGAACCAGGAGCACAAGGGCACCCCTGTGCAATTGTGCACTACACAAGGGTGCCACATAGGAAATGGGGGATGTCACTTTTGAGTGGGGAGGTAGTGGTGCCTTTTTCTTCTGTCCACAAAGATGGTGTGTGGGTGAGGGACAGCCCTGCAGGAAAGCACACAAGATCCCAGCTGTGGCATGAGACTGGCTCGATTCTGCATTCTCTGTGGTCTGAACCAGTGTTGCAGTCAAGGACTAAGTCCTTTGGCAGGCTGTAAAACAGAACACATGGGTTGTGAGTGCTTGAGTGCTCACACGGCAGTGGTGCTTTTTGAAGGGGTGCCTCTCTACCTACTGCACAACCCTTGTGTGCGAACATGGCAGGCAACCATACAAATATCAAAGAAAATAAATCTGGAAATGGAATTAGGATAGGGAATTACAGCATATCTGCCCTGTGTGAGTTACGAGTAGTGAGTCTCTTATGTGACACATCCAAATGGGCCAGCGAACATCTGCAATCGGGAGAGAAATGAATCTTGTTTCCCTCTTTGTTCAGATCTGGCTGCAGTGTTAGATTCTTACAGGTGGTCTTTCTTGGAACACTCTTCCACTCTGCTCTATGAAGGGGTTCTTTCTCTCCCTCAAGTCTGTCAGCTGGCTTAATGTAGGGCTTTTTAAACATTTGTCATAACTTCTAGCGAACTAATGTTAAAAAAAGAAAAGACTTGATTTTTGTTGCCCAGAAAGTTGCCTTAATGTTGCTTCCTGTTTGGAAAGGTTGCCAAACTTTGGTTTTAATTGGATCTAAATACTCCCAAGTTTACCACTCCCAAGAACATCATCAGCACATACGTATGTGCTGGTTTGCTTTCTTTTAGTTGTCTGTGTCAATTAATAGATTCCCCCATCAGACTATAGTTCCACCAACTCCAGCATTCTGTTTCCCACAGTCTTATGGTCTCGTCTCCCCTCCCCCCCTGTAATGGAGTACAATATTCATCAAGATTAAAAAGCAAAGGTCAGCATATAATACATAAAATGCAATAGCAGCAATAGTAAACACCTTAAAAAAAAAAAAAAAAGCATAACCACCCCAAATGAATTAAACCAAAACAGAAGACCAAGCAGTATCTAAACCAAAGCTAAGGTAGGACGGCCACCTAAGAGAGGTTTTTAGCCCTAATATTGGTACTTCTACTGAGAAGCTCCAGCCCTTTGTTGCCATCAAGCTGGCTTCAGTCAAGGTTGCACCTGAAGGAGGGTCCCGTTGCTTAAGTTCTATGGACAAGCTGACTCACATGGGAGAAGATGGTTCCTCGAATCCTCTTGTCTCTCACTGTAGAGCAATGTTCCTCAAACAGTGCATCAGGACCCACTAGGTGGGTCACAAACCAACTTCGGGTGGGTCCCCATTCATTTCAATATTTTATTTTTAATCTATTAGACTTGATGCTAACATGGTATATGACTGCATTTGGAGAAACGTTACAGACCTGTACTTTTAACAAGCTACTATGTATATTTTAATAATGATAGGGTTAAACATTTATGGAGTAAATGGGGCTTATTTCTGGGTAAGTACGGGTAGGATTGCAGCCTAGGGTTGTTAAAAATTTTCCTGCTTGATGATGTCACTTCCAGTTATGACATCCCTTCCGGTGGCTCCTGGCAGATTCTTATTCTAAAAAGTGGGTCCCAGTGCTAAATATGTGAGAACCACTGCTGTAGAGGACTTTAATAGTCCAAACCTGTAAGTGGAATTGTGCCTGGAAACAAACCAGCAGGCACCAGGAGCATTGGTCTAACAGTTAAATCACCAATCACTCTTGAGACTTGCCCTAATTGTCATTTCCAGAGTCCTTGGGGGCAGCCCCATATAGAATGTGATACAGTAGTTGGGACTTGATGTCACGAAGGCATGAATCGGCATAGTCAGGTTTGACTCACATATGGATGCAGCTGGCATGCCAGCTTAGCTGGGCAAAGGTCCCTTGGCCAGTGTCATCACCTGGTGATCCAGGAACTGCAGAGAACCAGAAGAACCCCAAGCTGTGAATCTGCTCCTGCCAAGGGAGCACAACCCAGATCAGGACAGGTTGACAACTAGAGTCTGATTCATTGTCATCCAAACTAAGAGGACTTCTGTTTTGTCCAGATTTAACTTCTGTTTTAGCTAACCAGTTACCTCCCTGCAGTCCACAAGCAGGGCATGAAGCATGGCCTCCCAGCCATTTATGTTAAGACATGCTCTGCTTTTTAACCTGGAAGCTTCATTTAACCTTCTTGAGAAATAGGTGGTGGTGGTACATCCTCCTTGAATTTTTCTGTCTCCCCTCTTAAAACATGGTTATGGGCTTGTGACTATAAGCTGTATAATTAACTGCATAAGTTGTATTATGTGCAGAAGCATCCTCTGTCTGTCCTGAATCTCTGGCCCTTGGTTTATTTCATAACCTAGTGTTGTGAGAGGAAAAAATTCTATTCTGTCATTATTAATCATACCCCTATCATATTTTCCCACCACCACCCTACATCATCTTTCTCCATAAAAAGCTGCAATAACTGTCTTCTGGTAAAGCTATACTGTGTTGCTTCATTCTGTTTTGAGGACAGGGCCATATCACTTGCAGTGTGCCTGGTAAGTCTTAAGGAATACAGGTGCCTTCTGCAGCTGAGTCCACCTAGTTGATGCACATGTTGGTACCCTGGGGGCAGAGTTGTTTCCTCCTTGAAGATGACTTGGCTGAGGTGACAAAAACCTAGGAATTCTAGCTGTTAATCTTTTTATATGGCTCTACAATTGGACCTCTGGAATGGGGAAATGACCAGGGCAGTGGATGAGATTGCTCCGGAGCGACCTCTGCCACGTTGCAGACTTGGAGCAGCTCCTTGGTTCACTGAGGAGCTGCGAAGGATGAAGCGGCAGGGCAGGCGTCTAGAGCGACGGTGGCAGAAAACTCGGGATGAATCCGACCGGACACGGAGTAGAGCCCATTACAGAGCCTATTCCGTGGCGGTGGTAGAAGCGAAGAGATCATTCTTCTCTGCTACCATTGCGTCTGCTGACAACCGTCCGGCAGAGCTGTTCCGTGTGGTGCGGGGCCTCCTTCATCAGCCCCCCCCCCAGTAGACCAGGAGGAATACACGGTCAGCCGCTGTGACGTGTTTGCGCAACATTTTGCAGATAAAATCGATCGTATTCGTCACAACTTGGATGCCACATTGACAGTGTCTGACGATGTCCCCTTGGCAACTGCTTGTCCTGTGTTGTGGGATTCTTTTCAGCTTGTACAGCCTGAGGATGTGGACAGACTCCTTTGGAGTGTGAGGCCATCTGCCTGCCTGCTCGACCCTTGCCCAGCTTGGTTGATAAGAGCTGCCCGGGGTGGGCTGGCTGAGTGGACAGGGAGGGTGGTCAACTCTTCCTTGATGGAGGGGACGTTACCACTCGCTTTGAAACGGGCGGTGGTTCGCCCCCTCCTGAAGAAGCCCTCCCTGGATTCCACTGTGTTGGATAACTACCGGCCAGTCTCCAACATCCCGTTTCTGGGCAAGGTAATTGAGTGGGTGGTGGCGTCCCAACTCCAGAGGGTCTTGGATGAAGCGGATTATCTGGATCCTTTTCAATCTGGCTTCAGGCCGGGCTTTGGGACGGAAACCGCCTTGGTGGATGACCTACGCCGGGGACTGGACAGGGGGAGTGCGTCCCTGTTGGTCCTGCTGGACCTCTCAGCGGCTTTCGATACCATCGACCATGGTATCCTTCTGGGCCGATTGGCCGAGTTGGGAGCTGGAGGCACTGTTTTGCGGTGGTTCCGCTCCTACTTGGAGGGTCGGTCCCAGATGGTGGTGCTGGGGGATGCCTGTTCGACACCCTGGCCCTTGAGATGCGGGGTGCCACAGGGCTCAATTCTGTCCCCCATGCTATTTAACATCTACATGAAACCGCTGGGAGAGGTCATCCGGGGGTTTGGAGTGGGGTGCCATCAATATGCTGATGACACCCAGCTCTATCTCTCCTTTCCTCCAGACTCCAGGGTGGCGGTTGAGGACCTGGAGTGCTGTCTGGAGGCAGTGAGGATCTGGATGGGGGCTAACAAGCTGAAATTAAATCCGGATAAGACAGAGGCTCTCCTGGTTAGGAAATCCTCGATGCAGGTGCTGGACTATCGGCTTGCGCTGAATGGGGTTGCACTCCCTCTGAAGGAGCAGGTCCGCAGCTTGGGGGTCCACCTGGACTCGCAGCTGCTCCTGGATTCCCAGGTGGCGGCTGTGGCTAGGGGGGCCTTCGCTCAGCTTCGGCTGGTGCGCCAGCTGCGGCCGTACTTGGATCGTGCAGACCTGGCCACGGTGATCCATGCCTCAGTGACATCGAGATTAGATTACTGTAACGCGCTCTATGTGGGGCTGCCCTTGAAGACGGTTCGGAAACTGCAACTAGTGCAGAATGCGGCGGCCCGTGTGGTTACTGGAGGTAGGCAGTTCGACCCTGTCAGTCCTCTTCTCCAGCGGCTGCACTGGCTGCCCATTCGTTTCCGGGCCCAATTCAAGGTGCTGGTATTGACCTTTAAAGCCCTATACTGCTCTGGACCAGGGTATCTTAGAGATCGCCTGCTCCCGTACAATCCGGCTCGCCCTCTCAGGTCATCAGAGAAGGCCTTTTTACAAGTGCCGCCGCCTAGGGAGGTACGTGGGGCGGCTGCAAGAAATAGGGCCTTCTCAGTAGTGGCACCAACGCTATGGAACTCCCTTCCCCTTGACTTAAGAATGGCTCCCTCTCTTGAGACCTTTCGGCAAGGCCTGAAGACCCTTCTGTTTAAACAGGCCTTCTGAGTTCTTGGCCTTTTAACATCTTTTTAACATCTTTTAATATTTTTTTACAAGCCTGATTCTTTTATGACTTGCTGCTGCTCTATGCTCTTTTTACCTATTTTTTTTACTCTGACTGCTGTTTTTAGTATGTGTTAATATGTTTTTATTTGTTTTTTAAATTGTTTTTAATATGTTGTAAGCCGCCTTGAGTCCCTTCGGGGAGAAAGGCGGGGTAGAAATAAAGTTATTATTATTATTATTATTATTACAATTCAAGTTGTATTTTTAAAAATCCAGTTATTAGCCTCTTGAGTAAGAGCGCAGAATAAATATTTATGACAAACTTAAAATCATAATGGCAATCTTTTGACTCAGTAAGGGGATTATCCCCCCAGACCCTAATGTATGCTCTAAAGATAACATCAAAAGCCAGTTAATGCCATGTACATGGTTTTTTTTGCAAATCTTGCTAGTTGGTACTTAATGGAAACGATCGGTCACTGCAAGTAGAAATTGATGTGTTACAGAGGGAGGCCTCTCTAATGTCACTGTATGCAGAGTTTGCATCTCATAACTTAGCAATTTCTCTTCCGTTGCTTCTGCTCTCCCACTGCCCATATGCCCAACAGTTGGTGAGGCATGAGTCTCTCCTCCCCTCTCCCCCCCCCACCCACTGAGGGCTGCCATAGCTCCTTCCTCCCTTCTGGGGTGATTCCCAGACCATTGGTCCATCCCTTGTTCTGAAAGTACAGGGTGGATAACGACACAGGGCCAGGGTTCTTTTTCACCACCTGAAATGTAGATTTCATTATAATTTAGGCTACGTGGGTAGGGCCTTCTTGGTAGTAGTGTTTAGGTTGTGGACTATGCACTCTGGGGAATCCTTCTGCCTGTCCGGAGAAGGTAAAAGCAATACAGTCAAGTTTATTTGTGGAGCCCCTGAAATCATTTTGAAGGCTGGTGCGTGTGCTCTGTACCTGCTTTTCATGATATAATTCTGGTGCTTGGTGGGGGTGGGGTGGGGTATGTCACTATTTTGGGTTTAAAAGGTTTCATTTCCCTTGACTGTTTAGCTGAGGATGTGTATGTCTTGCATTAGGGGTAGAAAATCAGGCTGTAAATGTGGGGCTGCTTTGTGCTGGATTGAGTCAGACCATTGATCTATCTAGGTCAGCATTGTCTGCACTGACTGCAGTCCAAGGTCTTTCCCAGACTGGTTCCTGAGATTCTAGGAATTGATCTTGGGGCAGAGTGGGGGAGGGGAGAGACACTGGAACACAACATGCACTCATTTTATTTTTTTTTTGCCCATCTTCACAGAAGAGGTGGCCAAACTGGAAAAACATTTGATGCTGCTCCGTCAGGAATATGTCAAGCTGCAGAAGAAGCTGACTGAGACAGAGAGGAAGTGCACACTCCTGGCTGCTCAGTCAAGCAAAGAGAGTGCCAGCGATTCCTTCATCAGCCGACTGCTGGCCATTGTTGCAGACCTGTATGAGCAGGAGCAGTACAGGTAAGAGTCGTCCTCAGGAGCAGGACCGCAGAGGGGCTTGGTGACTATAAAACTGCACAGGTGCGTGCCTGTTATCTATACAAACAATTGCACGTATTGTAGTTTTAGTGGGATATGATGCTCTATATATCAGTGCTGTTGCTTGGTAAGAAATCTGTTATTTGTATGAGTTTTAAATGACTAAATCTGCATATGTTTGCACATGAATGGCAAGAGTTTTGAAGAATAGCACACTTTTAGTTGGGTCAGTTGTCTCCAACTTGTCAAGAACTGAGACCCATCTCAGACTCCAGTGTGCAACATGTAAGGATCTATCTTCAAGAGCCCATTGACCCTGCCCAGTGATGAAAGGGCAGAGCCAGCAAGAAGGAGGAAAGTCACAAAAGCTAGATTCAAGTCCTTGGCCACCAGGCAGTATGTTATTATATTATATTATATTATTATAGTATATTATACCAGCTCTCCTCTTTTTTTCCTTCCCACCCATCTACCTTTAGATGGTGATCAGTCACCATATGCTGCAACTGTGGTTCTGTCCGTTTTTAGACCAGTTGGAAAGAGGGGAGGTTGGATTGCTTACCAGTGAGCAGAACCAAAGTTTCCAGATAAGCTGTTAGGTTAGATGGCAGTTTTTCGAAAAGCAGAGATATTGCCCTCAAGCTAGACTGGAGAGAGAACAAGCAAACAGTTTTCTGTGTCTTTCCAGCAGAATGTAGTTAGCAAGGTACTCTACACTCAAGAGTGAGATGGATTCCAGACCCAGCATGTGTCCAGAAATGTGTGATAGTCTGCATTAAGTGTGTCTCAAGGAGCTGTTGCCAAGCTGAGCATCCACAAATCTCCTTTCAGCCTTTTGTTGAGCAGGTCACCCAGTGTCACACAGGTTTCTGCCTGAGAAGTCTTGTTTCAATGAGAAGTCATTGATGAGACTAAGAAATGGTAAAAACTCTTCTGAGTAGTGTGACTGACTCCTGTTATTTGCCAGTGCAAATGAGAAAAGATCTGTCTGTCTCTCCCAAAATCCACTTATCCCAGAGGAACTTAATGGTGACCCCTCCCAATTAATGGCTAGCTTGCAAGTCAACATTTGCAGACCTCTGTACCAATTTATTCCATAAGTGCATGTCATGTTTTGCCATGAAGTACAGCAAGATACATGCACATTTCTGAGTCAAGAACCACTTGTCTAGTCTGCCATTTAAATATTTATCTTGGGCAAATACTCTGTCGCTCTGCCTATTAAGTCCTTCCTGAAATTCCTAGCTTTGAAAAGTATTTATGGTGAGTTTTTTGTCGAAGAGGGAAGGGGAACACTCAAGCTAAATTTTTTTATTCTGAAGTATTTTTTTAAAAAAACTTGTATCTTATGTTTTCCCTTCCACTCAGAGGCACAACCTCTGGGATGGTGCTCAAGGCAGCTGACAGTATAAAAATGTAAACAATAAAATTGCAAAATCAGAACTGTTTTTCTCTTCCATCCCTTTTCTCTGCTGCATCTCCCTCACAGGATGACAGTCCCAAAGGGGTAGCCTGGCCCTTAGTTGGCAACCACAAGCCAGCCATTCTCAGAACCCAGTTGTATCCAACTTTTCAACCCTGTTGCAGCTGCAATGCAGCCTCAAGATAAGGGAACAAATGTTCCTTTACCTGGAGGAGGCCTCCATGACTGCCCCCACCACCACCACAGGATGCAGCACCTGCTTTGTGGTGCATGTTGTGGCTGCGTCAGCACTGGAAAGTTAGGTAGGATTGGGCCCTAAGAAGCCTGACTTGTCCCCCTTGTTTCTGATCTCTTGGCATTCTTTCATCATTCTCCAGTATCTCTCTGCAGCAAAGAGTGCTGAAGCTTTGTCTCGTGGTTCAAGATTGTATCAGGAAACCACCTGCTTCCCCATTACAGAATATCGTGAACTTCATTGCAGATGATGCAAGTTCATGCAGTCATCTCAATCCAGGTGTGCGTCTCTGTTTTCTCTTCAGTGACCTGAAGATAAAGGTTGGAGACAAGCGCATCAGTGCTCACAAATTTGTATTGGCAGCTCGCACTGAGACTTGGAGCCTGGCCAACCTCGTGTCAACGAAGGAGCTGGATATGTCAGGTTAGTTTTCTGACTGGCTTGCCTGAGTTGGAGAGATGCTTTCACTGCCTCTGGAAGTGCAATGAAAAGATGAGAGGCCTCTTTCAGAGAGAAGAGGTGGCGTCCTTCTGGAGGAGGCTGTCTGCCTGTCGAGAGTGGCTTGATCCGTTAATTACGAAGCTTTTTTGTCTCGGAGCAGGCTTTTGAGGTCTTGGTGTTTAATGCTAGTTAAATCAATGACCTGTGCCACTTTGGTTGTGTAATGGTGTGGATGTGAAGAGCAGCGAGTCTGTTCATCGTGCTAAGTGGGAGCCTGACTGAGCAGAGAAACAAAGCTGTCTGCCAGTGCCTGATTATTCCTTTTTGTGCTTGAGATTGCTTGGTCAAGGCAGCCTGTGTTGTCATGCCATGTAAGGCAACTGTTGCAATTGCAGCCTTGTGTGTGTGTGTGTGTGTCCGTCTGTGTGTGCGCGCGCGCGCACGCACGTGTGTGTGTCCTCTCTTCCTCCTGCCCTGGAATCTTGCTAAATGCACATTTCTTCCCTAAGGACACATTTCTGTGATCAGAAGAAATTTATGCCAGCCAAAGTGGATTGATTAAAAAAAAAAAAAGCAATGAACCGATTAAACTTGGATTATAAAACAATCTGTATTAAAAGTGTAGTAAAATTATGTTGTACGGGCACAACTCCTCTACCCTGTGTAAATAAGCTTAATCATGCATATATTAAATGGCACATTCTTCTCCTGATTATGCTGTCATCACTTCCATCTCTCTGCCTTGTGTGTGGTTTTTAAATTGTGAGCCCCTTGGGGCAGTGACTTTTCCTCTCCTCTGTTGGAAAGTGTCCTGAACGTTGATGGCGCTGTAAACATTCGGATGCTTAAGGGGTGTGTTAAGGAAGCTCCCTTACATCGATGATTGGAAAAGGTTGTATACCAAATGTGCCTTAAAGTGATACAGTGAGTGTCTGATTTGTTATGTGCCATCCATGTTCTTTTATTCTGTGTACAGTGTCATGTATGAGTCCCTGCCCCAAGGTACTTGGTTGAGAAAATGCACACAAGGAAACCATACAGGGGGCAATGGAGTTAGGAATACGGTGAAAACAGTGGTGTAGCTGGAGGGGGCGTAGCAGCAGCCAGGCTGGCAGCGGGGCGGGCAAGTGGCCTCTCCCTTCGGAGCCATTCCCGGCGGGGGGAGCAAAATGTAGCCATGTGGCTCCATTTTGCTCCCCTGCCAGGAATGGCTCCAAAGGGAGGGGTCAGTTGCCCGCCTCGCTGCCAACCTGAGTGCTCTGCCCCCCTCCAGCTACGCCACTGGGTGAAAATGTGCAGTTTTTTCAGTTTCAGTTTATAGCAGAAAACAAATGACCATTTTGATCAGCAATGTTGTGTTTAAGGTGGCTGTTGGATCCAGGCCCATTTATCTAGATCAAGGGTGTCAAATTGGTCTCATGCGGTGAGCCAAAAGTGATGTCATTAAGCAGGAGAACTAGAAATAAGCACTTTTTTCTCACTTAGGAGCTTATAAACTGTAAATGACAGAAGATAAAATATGCAAATCATGACCATATTTTCAAGATATAGGAGAGTCCAGTTATCACGTGGTCTGCTGCTTCTGCTGAGATGTCACTGCTGAAAGGGCGGCCTGCATGATAGTTGGCTTCTCTCAGCGTCTTGCCAGCATCTCCTTATCTCAGCCCTCTAGTGCTGCTCTCTGTACCGTTCCTCACCTTCTGAGGTCTCCTCTGTCCTCCTCAGTGCCTTGGCAGAAGCGATGCTGTTGAAAGGATGGTCTGCATCAGTGGTTCTCAAACTTTTAGGGAGATTTACTCCCTATGTAAGTCTTTGCGGGGGAGGGGCGAGGGCAGCAACGTGATCCCCAGAATCTCATCGCTAAGGGGGGTACTTCTACTTACTTTGGGCTTGGGCATGCAGCAGGAGGTGTGGGGAGCCCCGTGCAGCCCTTCTCAGGGCTCCCCGAGGCTTGGAAAGTTGAGAAACAGAGCATGCAGACCTCTTCCGGTTTCGCGTTGCATCTAGGAGGTGGTTTGCGCATGCTGTTTCTCAACATTCCAAGCCATGGGGGGCCCTGCAGAGGGCTGTGCAGGGCTCCCCACACCTCCTGCAGCCCAAACCCTTAAAGGGATGGGGGAAGCTTTACACAAACTGGTGGGTTGCGACCCACCAGTTTGAGAGCCGCTGGCCTGCATGATAATTGGGCTTTCCCAGCACCACCCTTTCAGCAGTGCCACTTCTGCCGGTGTATCACCTCACAGCTCAGCAACTGAGAGTAGCTGATGGTGGTGTTGGGGGCCAGATAAAGAATTTCTATAGGCTATATCTGACTCATGGGCCATATGATTGGCACCCTTGATCTAGAATTAGTAAAAGAGTACAGCCAGTGACTGTGAGGGTTGGACATGAGAAATGTTGAAGCACTCTTACATTTTTTTAACCTTCCCTACTTCCAAGAAGCTTGGGGCAGTTCCCTTCTCTCAGCAATCCTGTGATGTAGGTTTGGTTGAGAGAGTGACTGGCCCTTGGTCACCCAGCAAGCTTCATAGTGGAGTGGGAATTTGAACCTGGGTCTTTCTGTCCATTTTAGTCCAGGACTGTAACCCTTGTGAAAAAACAGGGTGTGTGTGGGGTGGAGGCAGGGAGTGAGGTGAAGCCAGAATAATGCAGAGCAGTTATCTTTTGACTCTGATGTGGAAAAGCGATTGGAAGGGCCAGGGTTGCACCTTACCCTTTGGTGTGTTATAACTTGAAATGAGTCATTGGGGTGTTCTGCCACTGGAACTGCCCTTAGTGCGTGATCTGTGTCTCGCCTCTTGCATTTCTGGCTGCAGGACAACTTCTAATAGTGGTGTTCAGCCAGCTCCTCTTTCCAGGGGGTGAATGAGTAGCCAGCATCCCTAAGCAAGCAAAGGTATAAATATTACTTGTCCCAGATCGCATGGGGTGCCCCAACTATTGCTGACATTGGGAGTAGTTGCAGCAATGGTGTGATTGAATATCTGTTTTTGCCGTGACTCGTAAAGTACAAGTGGTGATTCTGATTGCTGAGACAAGGTCCTCTGTTAACCTCTCTAATGTAAGAGCATCACCTGGCAGGACAAAGTTCCTAACAACACAGTCCTGGAACGTGCTGGAATCCCTAGCATGTATGCACTGCTGAAACAGACGCCTGCGTTGGCTCGGTCATGTCGTGAGAATGGATGATGGCCGGATCCCAAAGGATCTCCTCTATGGAGAACTCATGCAAGGAAAGCGCCCTACAGGTAGACCACAGCTGCGATACAAGGACATCTGCAAGAGGGATCTGAAGGCCTTAGGGATGGACCTCAACAAGTGGGAAACCCTGGCCTCTGAGCGGTCCGCTTGGAGGCAGGCTGTGCAGCATGGCCTTTCCCAGTTTGAAGAGACACTTTGCCAGCAGTCTGAGGCAAAGAGGCAAAGAAGGAAGGCCCATAGCCAGGGAGACAGACCAGGGACAGACTGCACTTGCTCCCGGTGTGGAAGGGATTGTCGCTCCCGGATTGGCCTTTTCAGCCACACTAGATGCTGTGCCAGAACCACCTTTCAGAGCGCGATACCATAGTCTTTCGAGACTGAAGGTTGCCAATAAAAATTTGGGACACCAGTAAATGCACTGTGGTGCTGGAGAGGTTAGCAGGTGTGCAAGGTTTGGGGGGGGAGGTGGCAGCAGCAGAAGGTGGGGGTCTGAAATATTCCTGGTAGGACAGAGTGTAGGAGAGAGAGAAGGGGAAACTGAAAAATGAGGAGAATCGTGTATGAGGCTGTCTTAAAGTTGGATCTTGGCTACATATCGCCCACTGCTGTCCGCTATAGCAATCAGCAGCTCTAAACCTTCCCAGACTCTTAACGGAAGAGCCATGGATCCTGCCCAGGTAGTTACCTTCAACAGAAGCAGAGCAGTAGTCTGTCTAGTCCACGACTGTTTCATGTGGTAGCAGATTTTTGGCAGATTCTCCTCCCCAGGCCTGCTGTCTGAGAACCATGTCCCTAGAGATATCAGGGTCTTTCTCTTGAACCATGTGACTTCAGACATGAAAGCAGGCTCCTTCAAGAGTCTTCTGTCCTATGTCAAGGAAGGAGGGAGAACTTGCAAGCCTGAGGCTTGGCTCCGTACATCTCCCTAACCCCAGGTGGCAAGTGTTCCTAGGTTTAACAAAGGACCAAAGCCCGACTTCTTAGAAGGTGCCTTCCATCTAGTCCAGTATTCTGTATGTCGACTGGCAGCTGTCCTCCTTTGGAACAGAGGTCTTTCCCCGACCTCCCTTGCGATGCCAGTGTTTGAACATGGAGCAAAGCAGGGGCTCTGTCTCTGGGCGACAGCCCCAGAATTGAACATGGTAGAAAATCCTGTGTATGTTTTGAGACTTGTCTCTGGTGCTCTGTTTATTTGAGAAATTAATTGGTGGATACAGGGATGATATTAGGAAGAGCAGGATAGCTTTAACCCTCTCTGAACAGGTACCAAATGGAACAAGGAACCTTAGGCTAGGTGCAAGATCAGCATTGGCAGAAACCAGTTTATGAAACTGAGACGGGAGCATCTTCAATTACACTGTGCTTATTAAAAGAGAGATGTAGCGCAAAAAGCCTCAACAAACTGTAATGCTCTGTGTGTGTGTGTGTGTGTGTGTGTGTGTGTGTGTGTGTGTGTGTGTGTGTGTGTGTGTGAGAGAGAGAGAGAGAGAGAGAGAGAGAGAGAACATATGCACAGTGTATCTGGAGTGCTAGGGAAATAAAAGGGGGGAAAGGCTGAGGGGGGGGCCTTCTCTTTTACCCCAGTACCTAAGCTAAGCCAGGAAGGATGACTGAGAGAGGGATGGCATGTTGCACTTTTGAAACCCCCCTCCCCCCACAAGTGTATCTACCTGTATCTAACATGAGTGGGAAGCTGTTCAGAGGTTTCCCAGCTTGTGGAGGCTCTGGCACACGCGCTCAAGAGTTTCTGCATCTAGTGGAGCACAGCTTACTAGTTGATATGCCCCTGTATTTGTTGGAATGTGGGATGCTGCCTGTGTTGCGGCTTGGAAGGTAGGTGTTTGTGATGCCTAATCCTATTATCTGTGGGTTTTGTTGGCTTTTGTTCTGATGTGCTAATGTGTGAGCTAGTGTGTGAATAGAATCTCAGTGGGCAGCTATACGGCAGAGTTCAAGATGGTGTTTTGTGAGCTTGACTTCAGTTCTAAGAGATGTGTCCATGCTGTTATCCATTGATCATAGATTCAAAGAAATGATCCAAAAATGTGTAGATGGTAACACTTCCACCCTTCGAAATGTCTCTTGGAGAATGCTCTAAGAATGTTCATATACTGCTTTTCAACAAAAAGTGGTTCACATAGCAAAATTAATGGTTTCCTGACCCCAGAGGCCTCGCAGCCTAAGAAAAAATGCAGAAGAGATGCCAGCGATAGCCACTGAAAAGATACCATGCTGGAGTGAAGAGGAAGCGTTATTGCTGCTCACTCCTTCTGCATCTGGGCTGCCCGTGGGGCGTGGGTTGACACTCTGCAGAGGGCTGCATTTAACTTGGAGCTTCTCAGTTGGTGACCCTGAACTGTCACAGAACATGGGAGCCTTTTTCCTCATCCATCAGTAACATCTCTAATGCTCTTCCGCCAGACTCTGACCCCGAGGTGACCATGGCAATGCTGCGCTGGATCTATACTGATGAGCTGGAGCTAAGAGAAGATGATGTGTTCCTCACTGAGCTGATGAAACTCGCAAACAGGTTTCAGCTGCAGCTCCTCAGGGAAAGGCAAGCCTCAGAATAAGCTGTTGTGCCTCTGTCTTAATTAGCCCGGCTGGGTGTGAATTGGCTGTTTATCCTAATGCAAGGCAACTTTTCCCCTAGGGGCCTTGGAGAGGGGTTTTGAAAAGCAGGGATGGGTGTATTTAAGGCAACCGTACCATGTATGCATTGTAGAGTTGATCGAGAGAGAACTTTTTTCCTCTTGCAATGCTCGAACGTGGGGTCACCCAGTTGAGAGAGTGGCAGGTGTGGTCTATGGTGAACCGTTGTTGCCCATCTTCTACTCTTACTAGCCTACTCCTTGCATACTCTCTTCAGAATAAGAGGGACTGTAGTGCCACCCTTAAGTTCACATCTTTCTTCTTGGGAGTACACAAATGTTAAAGGGACTCTGCTGACTAGCAGGACTCTGAACCCTGGCTGTGGGAACCCACACCCACCCTGGTGGCTTGTATTATTTTTCCATCTTGTTCAAAGAGGCTTGTACTCTTAAGCAGTCTCACTGTGGTGAGATCAAGAGAAACTAATAGAAAAGAACTTTCTGAGCTGATCTGATAAAAAGCAAGCCTGTTTTCCTGCCTCAGATGTTTTCCCCTCTCCTCGTAGTACACAAGCCGTGGCAGCCAAAATGGTGCCATGTTGCCATTTGTTTAAGGCTGAAATGTCCTGTCACTAAAAGTGGGAGCAGTGGGGAGCTGCTATGTTCCCCACCATCAATCGTGTCAAGTTTGTTCTAGTGGTGTGCCTCTTTGATTGCCATAAAATGAAAACTTCTGCCCTGTATAACTGAAACTTTTCAGCTACAGTGCCTTAAGTAGTAGAATACTGGTGTCCTGTGAATAGACTGACAAACACAGAAGTTAACTAGCAGCAGAAAAACTTCTGAGCGTACCTTTAATATTGATGGAAATGTATATGGTTGTAAACCTTTTGAAATCAACTGCATATAACATGTGTTCCTTCTGACCATCCTCTCAACTTTTTCATATATTGCCTTACAAGTTGTACAATATCTCACCCTCATGCATTTTGTTGGGTAATGCTTAGGCTTGGGAAGGCTGGGTTGGGTCTGCCTTGTAAAATGAGTAGCTTTTTCTATATTTTGCATACACACAGTGGGAGAGCACCAGGTCTCTCATTTATATCCCATTGTTTGGAATGTAGATCTCATCATAGGTTACTATCTTATTCATCGCAGATGGTGTCTGTTTTTTGACCTGGCTCATACACTAACTGTTAGTGAAAGTGATCTAGAAGTTACAAGCAAACTAAGAGTGTGTGTGTGTGTGTGTGTGTGTGTGTGTGTGTGTGTGTGTGTGTGTGAGTGATGCTGACTCCTGACCCTGCACTGCTCTTTCTCTTGGCAGGTGCGAAAAGGGAGTTATGTCACTGGTAAATGTCAGGAACTGCATCCGCTTCTACCAGACTGCTGAGGAGCTGAATGCCAGCACTTTAATGAACTATTGTGCTGAGATCATTGCCAGTCATTGGGTAAGCACCACGTGGATTGCTTTCTTACAGAGCGCTATACCCAAGAACCAGTGAAGATTTAAGTTAGTAGTTAGTAACCAACTCCTGTTTTGGGAGGTGAAGCCGTCAGAATTTGGAGCTACAACCTAGATATGGAGACGTGGAATCGGAGGTAAAGAGGGGAAAGCACTGGCAGTGGTTTCAGTTGGATGCCCTGAAGCTTAGTAGCAATAAAGGAAAGTGAAACGGACATGGTTCCAGTCTTCATGGCAAAGGTGAGTTTTGAGAGAAAGTTTGAAGAAAGCAAGCGAGGACAGATCCCCAAGTGTCCTGGGAGGCAGTTCTGAGCATAAGGGGCAACCAGGGAGACAGAATGGAGAAGTGCTGGCTTGAACACAGTAGTATGGTGTGTACCCCTGCCAGCTTATTACTTTGGAATTCAGGCAAGGAGTTGCTTGTCTTAGTGCAGGAGGCTAAGCTGCTCTGTTGAGGGCAAGAGATTCAGCGTAACCTAGCCCTTCTCCCTGATGCGTTAGCTTTCCACAAGCATTGTGTGTCTAATAGTGTATTAAAAAATTAAATTCAGTCCTGCTGTTCCTTTTCCCACCAGCAACAACAGGCTGGTAGTTTCTGCCTCATTTAAAATAGGATGGCATAGCAGTGGCAATAGAAGCTCTGTTTGCACTGAAAACAGAAGGTTTCTGGCCTATAATTATCAAATCACAGCTCTGTTCCTAAGCATCCCCCCCCCCCCCGTGAAACTGCTTTGGAGTGGGAGGAAAATGCCTCATCAGAGTATGGAGCATAGGCTGATGCTTCTTGGAGCAGTTTGAGCAGTTTTGAGTGGGGAAAATGTGGCAGGCTGTTCCTAGTGTAATCGCCCAAACCCATGGGAGAGCCTTATATACAAAACTGTAGTGCCTCATGCTCTTGACTACACAAATGCTGAACACTTGGAAGAGCCCTTATTTCTTCCAGAGCAATACAGAGCAAATTCTTTCTTCCAGAGCAATATAATGTGCACTTGTATCATGTTCTTGCCCTTAAAATGGGGGAAGTGGTTTGCATTGCTTTTGGGTGGCAGAAGTAAGACTTATTCTTCCCGGTTGCTTTGGAGAGGTGAGATGGCATTATCCCTTCTGTTGGCCTGGAAGTAACCGGTTGCCATTGAGCTCTTGCCCTCGCAGATCCGTCTCTGTGAAATGGCCAGGATATCTGAACTGGCTTATTTACCTTCTACTTCCATGTCCTTTTTGTGTTGCATCTGATATACTGTGCACTGCCTTGAGTGTGTTGGCAGAATAGGATGTTAATGGATGGTTCTTGTACATTGATCCTGAAAGCAGTTGTCTAAATCAGTGGTTCTTTAATGGCTTTGCCAAGACTGGCTCAAACTCTTCAGTCCTTCTGCTTCCTGAAATAGAAACCTGCCACTGGGTCAGAGTCCAGTATGCTTTGCTTAAGTGTTTACTCTGACTTCTTTGGTTCAGCTTCACCCCATTTTGGGATGGCCTGGAAACACAGGCAGCTCCCACCCCTTCTGCCTCTCATCCATATCCAGCATTCAAGCCCTTTCCCTTTTTGTGCCATACTTCTCAAAATCCACAGATCTGGTGCTGTAGCAAATGATATTAAAACTCTAACCAAACTTCAGATTTTAAACGCTGGTGTGTTTATATAGTGCCACCGTTCTACATAGTGCTTCATGTAGAATGAGAAGACTGGTCCCTGCCCCAGGGTGCTTACAATCTCAGAAGAGGCAGGGTAACTAGGAGAAGCACATGCAATTGTTTGTTACACATAATTAGTCCGCATTCCTCACTGTGGCTAAGGGGTGATGCGAAAGCTTTACAGAAAAGCTGATAAACACTGTCTTAAAAAGGATTTAAAGGATGTAAGTGGAGAAGCAGCCCACGTGTTCCAGGGAGAAGTTCTGAGGGGAAGCAAGGAAGGATGGGTGTGAGGCAGTAGATCTTTGGAGAATGATGGGACTTGGTGTTTATTGTGGCGGATAGCAAACTGAATGACCTCTTCCGATTCACTCTTCTCTGTAACCCCAGGATGATTTGAGGAAAGAAGACTTCAGCAGCATGAGTGCCCAGCTGTTGTATAAAATGATCAAATCCAAGACAGAGTTTCCTTTACACAAGGCGATTAAAGTGGAGAGAGAAGATGTTGTCTTCTTGTATCTGATTGAAATGGATTCACAGGTAATGCAGAGACCACTAAGTCTGTTCCAGGATTGGTTTTTGAAGTATTTGGCATGACTTTGCATTTGAGATGGAAACTCAAAGCTTAAGCTATTTATGCTAGTGAATGACTTGAGGGTCCAATCCTGTCCAACATCTCGGCACCGATGCAGCCCTGTGGTAAGGGAACAAAAGTTCTCTAACCCCAAGGACGTCTCTGACTCCCCTTCCCCACTGCAGGATGCAACTCACACCCCTTTGGCAGTACATCAGCACTGGAAAGTTGGGTAGGATTGGCCCCTTATTGATGTTTCGGGGTGCTTTGCAACTTTTTCTAATAACCTCTTAGTTAAACTTTCCTCCTGAAATGTTGGTTGGATGTGTGTATTTGTGTGGTGGTGCTAGTCTCTGCCTTAACGTTATACAAAATACTGCATATGTTGGGTCTGACTCTGAACCCTAGACTGTCATTTCTTTAAATGTGTAAAGTCATCCCTCAGTATTAGTGGGAGATTGGTTCCAGGACCCCTTTCGGATACCAAAATCAGTGGGTGCTGGAGTTCTGGCTTAAGGTGATGTGGGGGCAGGGTTCAAGTGTTGTAGTGACCTATGAGCCTTCTGAAGTCACGCTGGGCCTGAGGCCCACTCCATTGGCCTCCCTGTGCTTCAGAACACCTCTAGGAAGTGACTGGAAGTTGCAGGCACGACCTAGAAATAGCTTCCTGTCGCTTCCTGGCGGTGTTCTGGGGCACAGGGAGGCCAAAAATGTCCTTTTTTTGAAACCCACACGGGCTCAAATCTGTGGAAACCAAAACCGCAGATGTGGAGGGTCCACTGTACTTTGCCATGTGTGTGATTCCAAAAAAATGTAGACCAACAGTGGAAATCCAGAAGAAAGGGGGTAGCAATGGAATGCAGGTATCTCATTGGCCTGCGTGCTACTAGAGGCATCTGCTGGGCCATTATGAGGTACAGGAAGCTGGGCCAGATGGGTCTTTGGCCTGTTCCAACAAGGGTATTATTACATCCTCTTTCTCTAGTGAGATATTGGTTGACCGCTTGTCCCTGCACTATTCTGTTTCTGTAGCTTCCTGGGAAGTTGAATGAACTGGATCACAACGGTGACCTTGCTCTAGATCTCGCACTCTCTCGAAGACTGGAAAGCATAGCAACCACCCTGGTCGGTCACAAAGCTGATGTCGACATGGTGGATAAGAGAGGCTGGAGTTTGTTGCACAAAGCTATTCAAAGGGGTAAGGAGAGCTGCAACTGAGTGCCAGTGTTGGGTGGGAAGTCTTGGATCCTACACCAGCTCTCGCCTAGCCAAGTTAGATTTGGGAAGATCACAACTTGTCTTGACCTGGGCTAAATAGTTATCTGCTCTTATTAGAGCACAATCCTATGTACATCTGCTCAGAAGTACATCTCATTGTGCTCGATGGGACTTGCTCCAAGGCAGGTGTGTATGATGTTGCATCCGTAGAATCCCTGCTGCAGGAGTGAACGTTTGGCTGCATCTCAAGTCAGGAATTTTTAGAATCTCTACAAGGCTATGTGTCTCTGGTTACAATTCCAAAGTCCTCTACTCAGGTGAAGAAGGGCTTTCCTTGAGGATTAACACACCCTGGTTGGATTTGGTTACCATGGCACTTTGCTAGAGAGCAAAGTGGTGGTGGTGGCAGCGGCAGCATCTCGAGTTATGCTGTGATTGGGCAAGTTGAGATTGCTTTTGAAAGGGTGACTTTTAAACTTAATGGGACTCTGCCTGCATGATGGTGCCAGGCCAGGGAAAGCTGTGCTTTAGCTCTGTTCCTAGACCAAAACACCTGTAGAATTAAATCTTGATCTCAACTTCTAGTAGGAAAATTGTGGTTCTCTTACTTTCAAGTAACGAGCAATACTTATTCCTCCATGTTTGCATATTTATAGTTTTATTGGTTTTTTCTGTCCTTTTAAAAATCAAATGTAACACAAGTTAACCAACTGGAAAGAAGAGGATTTGGGGAAGAACTGGTAGAAGGGTATAGAGCAAGGGTCTCCAAACCCTGGCCCGGGGGCCAGATGCGGCCGACAACAAGCCTCTTTCCAGCCCGTGGCCAACCTCTTGTCCCCAGAAAGCCTCTGGCCCGCTCAACTGAACATGACCAGAACTGTGCTCTGATTGTGTCTGGAGGGTGTTCCGAGGGCCAGAGAAGTTGAATGAATGAGCCCATTCATTCATTTATTCACTCATCTAAGTTCCATCTCCAATTTATTTAATTTTTTTCTCCCGGCCCTTCACACCACACCAGATATTTGATGCGGCCCTCTGGCCAAAAAGAGAATTGAAAGTTGACAAAATCTTTCTTTCTTTTCAGGGGAGGGTAACTAAAGAAGGGGGAGATAGGACATAGGGTTTGTCCCTTTCTTCTGTTTCACATCCTTCCTTTAAATTCCTCTCTGTTCCTTGGGGGAGAAAATATGAAACAAAGGTGTTAAAGTCCTGAGTTGTGCCTTTCCCCTTCTGAAAAGGATCCCAAGGCAACGGACACTTCAAAAACCTCTTAATCTTCTCGCTAGGTGACAAGTTTGCTGCTAACTTCCTTGTTAAAAACGGTGCCCGGGTGAATGCAGCCACGTTGGGAGACCAGGAGACTCCTCTGCACCTCGTGGCTTCCTACAGCCCCAAGAAGCACACGCCAGACATAATGGCAGAAATGGCACAGATTGCGGAGTCCCTCCTAAAGGCAGGAGCCAATCCGAACATGCAGGACAGCAAAGGAAGGTGACTGTTGCATAGCAGACTGTTGGTTTTGGGACTTGTGTGCTCTCACTGAGTTGTTCTAAGCGTACAAAGTTTCTCTGTCCTGGATCTATCATCAGTCAAGTCCAGTCTAGTCTCTGACTGGCAGTGACTCTCAAGTCTGGAACCTGTTCAACAGAAGATGGAACTTTCTGCATGCAAAGCCTGTGCTCTGCCACAAACTGTGGCCTCTCCCCAAGACTGTGGTAGGATTTTCTAGAAGCATGACTTGTGATGGCATTGTGGACCATTAGAGAATGGCATTCAATCTCCCTGTATTGATGGTTGGGTAAACTCCCATAGAGAATGCGTAAGCGCAAGGGGCTACCATTATAGAAGGTCAAAGTGAGATGGCTTCTCGAGGGTCTCCTGCAGCTGAAATCCATTTTGCAAATAGTTTGTTTGTTTCAGTGGTTTAGAACAATTCCCAGTGACTTGGGGATGGTGGGAAAATTATCTGTAAGGAAGTGGGACATGTTTTTGTTTTTTTAAAAAGAAACCAACTCAGGGGCACAGGCCTTAATAACCAAAGTTGAACTGGTTTTTATAATCTTCAGCATTCAAATGCAGAATAATTCATTCTCCAGAAATATGGCTGATTCTGGCTGAATTACTTAGGAGACCTTGCTGAACCTTCTGCAAGATTTGTGTCCTGATAAAAACTCTTTTTTTTTTTGTAGGACTCCACTGCATGCCTCCATCATTGTGAGAAATGACCAGGTGTTCAGTCAGCTTCTTCAGTGCAAACAGTAAGTCTATACAAGGTAGCCAAGTACCGCCTCAACAGGTTACAAAGCACCGTTTCCCTCCATTAAATAAAACATGAAGTTCTTGTGGAGTAGGGAGCAGTGGCCTTTTTTAAACTGTCGGGTCCCCTCCCAGATGCCCTGACCCCCGATTTACCCGGGAGCAGGCACCCCATGCCCAGGGTGGGGAGGCTTCCCTGCCCTTGAAGAGGGCAAAGCAGGTTGGCTCACCCCAACCAGCCAGAGGGGGTTGTCAGGGCAAACAAGGAACACTACAGGAAACAAGCCAGGAACAGGAAAGGCCTTTTCTGCCCCACCTGGAGGAAGGGGAGGAGCCAAAGGGGGCTGGCTTGCTCCATAAAGCAGGAAGGCCAGGGATGAGAGGCAGTCAGTGTGAAGCAGGGAGCTGTGAGGTGAACAGCTCCTGCTCCTAGGCCAGGTTTGGCAGCTCTGCTAGGGAGGAGGACAAGGGTGCTGGGACCCCCTCCCCCTCCAGCCAATTGGAGGCCTCCCTGGGGGTGGAACAAGCCTGCTCCAGGCCCCTCCAGGGCAGGGACCCTACATAAACATAATGGCAAACTGTTTTTTATTTTACTGCACGTCATGTGATTTATTTGGTAAGCCACCCTGGCATCCAAACATGAAAGGCAGTCCAAGTTTAAAAAATAAGCAGGCCTGAGCCTTGGTCTTGTGCATTCATGTTCCCCCTTGGCCTTTCATTCCCTCCTCACAAAACTAGAAGCTTCTATTCCGTTTGTAGAAAACTTGCATTTTTCCTTTCATTTAATTGTGGATACTGTAGTTTGTACTAACCATAGTTTGGTTAACAAACCAGGAGATCAAGCTAGGATGTGTTTCTGGCTTGGTACTATGTTTAGCAAAGTGTGGTTTGAGCAAGCCACCATTTCTTGTACTGGGGCAAACATGGAAACTAGTTCGTTACTAATCAAAGGGAAGCGATAAACTTAGTCTTGTGTGGAAGAGGAAGGAAGGGGAGGTGAAATATGCAAGCCCAAGGCTTGTTGTGCAGGTTCTCGTAACACTAAACTATGGTTTAATGGTGCATCTGAACCAGATCATGATCCAGATCTTTCCTGGATCTTAACCAGGTTTTTTTTAATGGTGGTTTACATTTGTCTTGTACCCAGTATGTGTGCTGGCAACTATAGTGTTCTGAACTGTCTTATTGCCATATTTTTCTGTAATGGATACTTAGTAGCTGGGACTGTGGCCTGTTGCAAGGATGTCACAGCAGGCTTAGTCAGTTTCTCAGCTTTGGTAAAACAGAAGAGTGCAGAATGTAAACATTTTGTTTTTGACTTCCCTTTTAACTGTCCTCATTCTACTGCTTGTCAACATAATTGGGTGACTACACCCCTCTGTCGCAAACTTAAGGGGGGTTTGGGGTGCTCAGAGTTCTTGGTTCTCAAACCCTAAAGCCCTCAAGGCCCCTCTGCTTAGTAGTACTGCCACCACCCTGTATGTGCCAGTGCCTCAGTCCAGGGACACTGAGGCCCTCTAGGCTTAACTCTATCCCTTGCAGGCACTGAGCTCCTTCTCCAATTAAAGCTTCAGTCCTCAAGTTACTAGACCTCAGTGAGCACTTGGTAGCTTGCTGAACAGCTAGGCAGGATTCTGAACCTTTGTCCCCAACAGGTAATGAAACAACTTAGTAAAATGGATTTTAGTTTATTAAGTATATAAAGTTACATAAGGCAGCAAATGCTAGAGGCATAAACATCTAGGAAACACATCAGCAATAAAATAATAGTTAGCTGGTTATCTCTATTAGTCTCTATCTCTCACCTGGGTCAGCTTCTCTTGTAGATCTTTTAGCTCCAGGCTGCCTGTGAGACCAGATGCCCATGTTGGACAATGGAGCTCACTGCGTGTAGGATGTTGCACCCAAAACCTCTGTTCCAAGAAGGAGCCCATACACCCCTTGGGCCTCAATATTATACTTCTTAAGCTAATCGTACTGAGGTGACTTCATACTCATTTAGACTGTCCAATCAGAACTTTTGAGGACAGAACCTTCTTGAAGTGGGCCTGGTTGCCAGCCCTCTCAGTTCTTACCCCTCCCAGCTGGAGATCCACAGCTGCATTTCTTCAGCCTGATAAGGCGCCGTTCTGTCTGCAAAGGTACTACATTCCAATGGGTTGTAATTCTTGTTGTCTGTCCTTTCTGGCCAGCAGAGGAGAGACAACAATCTTTGTGTTTGTTTACTCGCATTCTTGCAACTAGGAACTGCGAGCCACTTCTCCGTTACTGACTTAGTTTGGTTCAGGCTCCACATGCTAACCAAGGCCTAACATGTACATATTCACGACACCCTCCCACTTTCTCCTCATGTAAAATTAGAACTTTTCTCCACCTCATGCATAACATTGATCATGGTCTCCTCCCTTGAGTTCTCTCCTAAACAACCCCCACCCTAAGGCTTTCAATTTATAAAAGATCCCACTAGAGGGAAAGTATTTAATGAAATCTTTCTGGGGGAAGAGACAAGTGCTGAAAAAGACCGACCAGAAACTTGAGTCTGTTCTCTGGAAAGCAGGGAACGCAAAGTCGATCTGTCTGCAAGCTGTTGAAAGTGCCCTAGGCAGATATCCACAATTTTCTGAGCTGCTTCATGTTTGAAAGGCTGGTTTGTGCCACCTTTGAACAAATTACTCTCTCAGAGCTGCCGGTATACAGCTTTGTGGGATGCAGTAGGATTTTCTTTTTGCATTTTGTTTCTGCTTAGACTTGATTTGGAACTGAAAGACCATGAAGGAAGCACTGCCCTGTGGCTTGCCGTTCAGTACATCACTGTGTCTTCTGACCCTTCTGTCAATCCCTTTGAGGACGCCCCAGTAGAGAACGGCACTTCTTTTGACGAGAACAGCTTTGCGGCCAGACTCATCCAGAGGGGCAGCAATACAGATGCTCCTGATACAGTGACTGGTATGCAAGAGTGGAGGCTGGGGTGGTGGTGGGACAAGGCTGGCAGGAAATTTGAGGATAGCAACCAGGGAATTGAGCGTGCACTGCCTTTGAGGCTAAAAAATGACATTCTTGAACTGGCTGCTTCAGCTCTTTAGCTGCCAAATCACGTTGAAGCAAGAGGTGGCTGGTGTTGAGGCCTGTAAGGCTGGATTATAATGCCTCCTGGTATGACCACTTGCCTCCTAGGATGTCACATGGAAGCAGAGACTCGAACTCTTCTCATTTGGTGTATTTTTTTTCCTCCCCTGTTGCATTTAGGAAACTGCTTGCTACAGAGGGCTGCTGGGTCAGGAAATGAGGCTGCCGCTCTCTTCCTAGCAACTCATGGGGCCAAAGTCAACCATGGGAACAAATGGGTAAGGGAAGGGATCCTTGCATCGAATAGAATTCTGATAGAACTGTCCACTGCATTCCTCCTTTACAGCCCAGGGAAGGAAGTGGATTTAAGTTACAGCAAAAAGTGTTTACTGTACTGTACGTGCTTGGGTGTGGATAATAGGGGCCTATTAGAAACCTGTTGGATGGTACCAAGTGCCCTGTGCTACTTGACACTTACTTGAATGGAATCTCCTGTTGCAGGAGAAGAGACAGGAGTAGGATGCTCCCCTTGGATAATGTCTCAGTATAATGGCAGATCATGCCTGACTAGGCTGCATATTTATGCTTCTGTGTGCATATTTATTGCAGCATTGTCTCCTTCCCCGTTTTTGCTGAGAAGTTTGAGGAAATGTTTGGAAAATCCCAGGTCATCACCAATCTAGGTGCTGACCTCACTCAAACCGGTTTAGCTTTAGCAACACCGCTGCTTCAGTTGTCTTTTGATCACACCTTGCTCTGTATCTCCTTAGAGGGGTGGTAGCTGTCCCAGAAACCCAAAACCTTAATTGAGAGCTGGTATAGGTAGAGGTTTTTGAAAAGGGCATTTTGCTCAGAAGCCCCATGTGTTCAGCAAGACTTACTCACCTGAAACAAACACCTAAGACACTGAACGACAAATCGGGACTTCTAGGTTGAATCTTGCCTCTGCCATGAGTTGACAAGGTGGCCTGAAGCAAGCTATCCTCTTGGTCTCGCCTTGCTGCAGTGTGGAGATGATCCTTGCCTACCTGACCAGGTGGTTGTATGGCAGCATCAAGATAATGCATGAAAAGTGCTTGGTGCGCTCAAAGCACTGTACAGATACTAGGTGCTATTATTATTGAGCTGATTTGACCACAGAACTGCCCCAACGCTCTATCCTTCAGTACCCGGAATGGATATTCTTGGCCTTTAGGCCCTACATGCGCCTGCACATTCTAACCAAGGTTGATGAGTCTCCCTTACATACTAGTTTTCGGTGAAGAGGTAACTTTTTCTCCTCTGTGAATAAAGTGAGTCTCTGCCTGCAGTTTGATGTAGTACAGTCAAGACATGGGCTGCCTGCCTCAGTCAAAACTAGGTCTGAGCATGTGTCTGTACTTGGCACACTGGGCAACCAAACACTATAGAAGTTGTTTAAACCCTATTCAGGAGTCTGTTCTGTTCTGTTCTCTCTCCCCCCCCCCACACACACCTGTAATTGTCTAAAACTTCCCAAACTCTTCTCTTAAAGGGGGAGACGCCGCTGCACACCGCCTGTCGGCACGGTCTAGCCAATCTCACAGCAGAGTTACTGCAGCAAGGTGCCAACCCAAACATCCAGACAGAGAAGGTGGTGCCTGCACAGAAGGGGACAGTACCATCTGCAGCAGACAGTGTCAGTCTGCAGACTCCTCTTCACATGGCCATAGCCTACAATCACCCAGACGTAGTGTCCATCATACTGGAGCAGAAAGGTAAGGGGAAGTCTGGGTGGCCTTTTTCTGATCCACCCCAGCAGCTTGGGAACAGTTCTTCTGGCTCTAATAGACTGAATAGGTTGGGTTGATTCAAACGCCCTTGGTGAGCTTACAAGTACAGTCTACCCTTTTTATCCATGGGGGATCTGTTCCAGGCCAGCCCCCCCCCCCGCAGATACATGAATCTGTGGATACACGAATCTGTGGCTACTTCTGGTTTGAAAAGCAAACCGGAAATGGCTTTCCCTGGTATCCAAGGCATCTGCGGTGAGTCGAATCTGCAGGTGCTGTGTCTGTGGGTGCCAGGGGTACCCTGTACAGTGTGCCCATACTGTATATCTTAATATTTTGTTTTCAAATTATCTGCTTTGGCAGGAAGTTGACCTGAAAAACAGAGTAGAAATGATGTTTGTGTGTTTACTACAAGTAGTTTCAAAGTTGTGATGATAAGTGCCTTCTTGAGAGAGGCATCCTCACCTGTGTGTGCGAACAGAGGGGGAGTGCCTCTAAAGAAGATGCCTACTGTGATGTGAATGTGCATTATCACCAGTCTTCTTTTGTATTGGAACTACTGTTTGCTCTTATGCAGATGATTTTGATGGACTTGCTCTGATTATTGGATGGCAGCCCTAGTTCAGAGAGGCAGAGAAGCTTGGCTGCAGTTTAGAAGTTCTAATGGGTAGAAGATGCTGTCTCTGGAAATCCCAGACAACTTGAAGAGAAGTTGGCAGGCAGCGTTTCTTAATGTGGCCTTTGAAAGCAAAATGATCCAGGAGCAAGAACAGCATATTAAAGAACACTCTCTGCTTTCTTCTGTTAAGCAAATGCCCTCCATGCCACAAACAACTTGCAGATCATTCCGGACTTCAGTCTCAAGGACTCCAGGGACCAAACCGTCTTGGGACTGGCCCTGTGGACAGGTAAGAACTGAAGTGCACTGTATAGAGGGTGATGGTCTCTTCTGGAAAGTGTTAACAGTTCTGATCGTTTTACTGGCAGGATCTCATGTGCGTGGTGTCACACAGTTTCTGTATGTTATAGTGTTATGGCTGAGTGACTGAGTTGTGAATTGGGACGGGCCTACTTCAGATCTGGCCTCTGCATTGAACGTGCCCTGTGGCTCTGGGCAGGCCACTTGTTCTGTGCCTCAGTCTTCCCCAGCAGCAATATGAGGTGGTGACACTGTTGAGTGGGTCAGAATGATAAGTTGGCATTGTATGACACTTCTCATATATCAAAGTGGTGGTGTGTTGAAACAAAAAAACAATACAAATGAGAAACCCATTGTGGACAGTGTTTGGATTGCATGTTGCAGCATAGAGGCCTGGTCTGGTGACTAATTAGTTTTCAGGCATCCTTTATGTTGAAACTTTCCTAAATCCTTCCACGGTCTGGACCCAGAATATTTGTTGTAATTTGCTGGATATTTTCTCCATAATGACAACCAGTTATGAGAACTGTGATTGGAAGAGTGAGCTACAAACAGTAATATGCTGTTCTTCTCTCCACCCCCCCTCCCCCCTTGCAGGGATGCATACTATTGCAGCCCAGCTGCTTGGATCTGGTGCTTCCATCAATGACACAATGTCAGATGGGCAGACCCTGCTGCACATGGCTATAGAAAGGCAGGACAGCAAGAGTGCACTCTTCCTGCTAGAGCATCAAGCAGATATCAATGTCAGGTAAGATTTTGCTACCCACCTTTCTTACCTACCCAGGATAAAAACTAAGCAAAAAACATGCACAGTTTCCAAAAAGCAGCAGGAAATCAAACCAAATAGTGCTGCTTGCCCGCCCGCCCGCCTGCCCGCCCTTCTCCAAAAGCAGAATGAAGAAGTCAGCCAGGCTCACTTCCTAAAGGATTTCAAGGTAGGGGCTTCTCAGGCTGGGCCTCTGTAGGGAAGGTGTTCCATAAGGTTGGTGCCACGTCTTGGAGTGAGATCTTGCACAATCCTAGATGGCAGAGTCCAGGAGAGCCAGGAAGAAGCCACTGATTATATCCTGCAGCGCCTCTGAGTTCACCACAACACACAGTTTGAGAACCGCTGGTTTAAGGCTTTCAGTGTCATGGCCAGCACCTTGATCTAGGCATGGAAACAAACTGGCAGCCAATGCAATTCACCCAGATTTGGGGTGATGTTATCCCACTGAACCTGACCTGCTGAGTTTATGCTTGCCACTTTCAGGGTGGAGGTGGCCCATGATGGCTGTTCATCATTAACTACTAGTTAACTTTAATTACTTGGTGGGGG
This sequence comes from Tiliqua scincoides, assembly GCF_035046505.1. Taxonomy (NCBI): domain Eukaryota; kingdom Metazoa; phylum Chordata; class Lepidosauria; order Squamata; family Scincidae; genus Tiliqua; species Tiliqua scincoides. Next base: position 56,764,470 of record NC_089828.1, read on the forward strand.
GGGGGGTGAGTGGCTACCGTAATGCAGTCTAGTTACCTGAAAAATCTGCAGCCCAGTACATTATTGCAGGACCCGAGACGGAGAGACGGCCCTGCAGTTGGCCATCAAAAACCAGCTTCCCCTCGTGGTTGATGCCATCTGCACCAGGGGAGCAGACATGTCTGTGCCAGATGACAAAGGGAACCCTCCGCTGTGGCTGGCGCTAGAAAATAACCTGGAAGACATTGCCTCGACTCTGGTAAGGGTGGTGACTGTGGCGTTCTTCTGTCACAGCCTTGATGGGAATTCTTAATCCTGATTGGAAGAGACCCTGCAAAAGCAATAGGTTGCCAGCTTTGGTGAAGTGGCAAACCATTGCTTTGCCTGCAGTGGAGCAGAGTGTCCACATGTGCTCCAGATAATAGGGCCATGCAAATTTAAACTCTGCATGGTGCTGTGGAATGTAGCCATGCCCCCTATTCCAATCTTGCCTTGCTCCCGACAGCTTGCTGGGGAACACACAACTATAGTTTGGTTCTCATGTGAGCCCACCCCAAAGCAAAATCTATCTTAAGTTCTCTGATTTCTACCCCCAAGGAGATGGCTGTTTGAGCTGGTCTCCGGGGAAAATCCCAGACTTCCACCAGATCGGTGAAATGTCTGCCTCCCTCCTACTCCTCTTCTTCCCTGTAGGTAAGACATGGCTGCGATGCAACTTGTTGGGGTCCGGGACCAGGTGGCTGCTTACAGACGCTGCTGCACAGAGCCATTGATGAGAACAGCGAGCAGATCTCCTGCTTCCTTATCCGCAGGTAAGGGGCAGAACTGTGGTCCTCTGTAGGTTGCCGCCCCAAACTCTGAGCAAACCAGCTTCAACCAGTTGTGCGCCCCGTGGGTTCCTAACAACATGGCTGCTCTTTTCTTCTTCCTTTTGACCTATTTCTGGCAAGCTGCCAACATTGAAGCTGCGGGACTGAACGTACCTGCCTGTGGGCGTGTGCGCACGCAGCTCTGGTGTTCCGGTTGACTGCTAATGGTGCTGTTTTGCTTTCCAGTGGCTGTGATGTCAACACTTCCAGGAAGCCAGGCGCCAACGGTGAGGGGGAAGAGGAGGCCCACGACGGGCAGACACCTTTGCATTTGGCAGCTTGCTGGGGCTTGGAGGAGACGGTGCAGTGTCTTCTAGAGTTTGGCGCCAATGTGAATGCACAGGTAGGAGAAGGAACACTTGTGTGCCTTGTTGTGTGCTCACAGCACCGCCCACTTCTCCTAGCACTGCTGGAAGTCTTCTGATTCAGCTTCCTTTTTCCCCACCATGATCCCTCCTGGGAGGTCTACAGGCAGAGTTTGAGGCTGGCAGCCCTCTCCTGTTTGTCCCCAGCGTTTGGTACTTGGAGGCAAACTGCCCCTGTACTTGGGAGGTCCCATTATCATGGCTGATAGCATGAGAAAAGCCCTGCTGGGTCAGACACGAGGTCCACCTATTCCAGCATCCTGTTTCACTCTTGTGACTTTCCCTCCTGTAATCACAGAGACTACAGAAATCACAGAGATGACTGTGATTTAGTAATCACGGAAGTCACTCACATTTCTGTCCTGCATCTTGTCACTGCAGCTAGAAATGCTGCTCTTTGAGATCGAGCTGCAGGGACAAGATGCGAGTTTCTGAACCATGTGGCATGAAGCTCCTCACCTTCATTCCTCCTCTTAGAAGGAACTTGTATCATTTTTTAAAAATAGAGTCTAACAGCCCTAGAAGCTGCTCTGTCTCAGTAAGATTGGCTGCCCCAAGTCCATGCGTGGAGTTTGAGCTCATGTATTGGGCTTGACCCCAGACTTCCCAGATTAACCTCAAGCACTTTGCTGTCCTAGGCCAGCACCTTCCCAGAGGATCTCTAATGGATGCCTGTAAATAGGGCGCCAAAAATAGTTCCTGTGCAACGAGCTGATTTTGCATGGCTGACTCCACTGAATCTCTCTTCTCAGGACGCAGAAGGAAGGACTCCGATCCACGTGGCCATTATCAACCAGCATGCTGTCATTATCCAGCTGATGATCTCCCACCCTGACATTCAGCTGGGCATCCGTGACCGGCAAGGCATGACCCCTTTTGCGTGCGCCATGACCTGCAAGAACAACAAGGCGGCCGAAGCAATCCTGAAGCGGGAGCCAGGAGCTGCAGAGCAGGTGGACAGAGCGGGGACAGGCGAACCTGTTGCAGTCTTCTGGGGCTGGGCCAGCAACGGAAGGGTCACGGGCCCCATCAGCATACTCCGTCTGAGCATTTTATTTCTGGGCGGCTTTCCCACAGTCCAAGGCAGCTCCCAGTAACTGTAAAATGGGTGGGATTTCCTGGCATCGCTTTGAAGACTGGAAAGGATTTCTGCCTCCTGGTTATTGAATAATAGAGTTCTCTGCTGCTCCTTTCTCAGCCTTCATATTGCTCATCTGCAGGATGGGAGTAGCTCTTAGGTTGCCTTTCACCAGGTCTTGCTGCTGGCCAGTTTGAGAATTTGCTGTTAATCCCCACATGATTCTGCAGATCAGGCCTTCTGAGTCTTATGTAGGTCATTGCCTTGTACAGCTCCTGGGATGGTGGTAGGCAGTAGGCTTTGTCCCGAGGTACTATTTGGCATTTGGCTCTGCTGCCTGTCATTTTTAGCGCCAGATTCTAGTGGGTGGGATGTGGCCACTTGAAATCAAATCAAGTTTGAAGCCTGCCCATCCCTGCTGTCATCTGGGAGGGTTCCATGGCTCTGACAGAGACCCTGCTTTGCATCCGGGAGGCTTCAGGTTCAGTGCTGGCAACATCACCGGGTAGGGTTGGGAAAGAGACCCTTTTCTGTCCAAAACTCTGGAGAACTGCTGCCAGCAGACGGTGCTGAACAGGATGGACTTGTTCATCTACCTCTGAGAGCACACTAGGTGTCTGTGCTGGGTGTCTGCCCTTGAAAGCTTGTGCAGCACTCGCATTCAGGCTCCATAGTAGTTGACCTTCTGGCCTCTTGCAGGCTACTTGTCTAGAGTTTGTTAAGACCATGGGCATTGGCTTTGGAGGTGCAATCCTTGAGAACCTGGCCAAGGGAGGGGCTCACTTTTATCTTCCCTGCCATAGGTGGACAACAAAGGCCGGAACTTCCTCCATGTCGCTGTTCAGAACTCGGATATTGAGAGTGTGTTGTTCCTGATCAGCGTCCAGGCAAATGTGAATTCCAGGGTCCAGGATGCCTCTAAGCTAACTCCTCTACATCTCGCTGTGCAGGCTGGCTCTGAAATCATTGTGCGCAATCTGGTATGTCTTGTGGAAGAGGAATCTGAACTTGATGGCATTCACTAGCTGGGGTGGCTGCTTCTGCAGGACTCCTTTGGAGTGAGGCTGATCGAGGTGTGCCTGTTCATCAACCACCAATGGCCATTGCATTTGGATAACTGCCAGAGGCAGTGTAAAAGGGGGAAACTCCTGCTTTTTTGGGGGGGGGGGAGGGGGAGGTTGCTTTATGCATTTCACTTGTAACCTAGTGATCCATGTGCAGATGCATGTGAATTACTGCATGGTCTTGGGTGATTGACTGTCTCTTTGGTTGTCCCTTAATACTGGCCTGTCTTATAGGATGGCTCTAAGGTTTGTAGAGAGACATGAAGCACATTAAATACTCTCACTGTTTTAAAAAAGGAATCCTGTTTTCTTGAGCATTGCTTGGTCTTGTGTTTGATTTATTTTATGGGGAAACAGAGAAGGGAGTATGCAGAGTTCTTAGCTCCATATGTGACACTTTCCAATTTCAGTGATGCTGGCCTTCTCGTGTCCGTTTGTTACTCTCTGTTGCATCTGGCAGTGCTGGTCAGTTGTGGTGCTCGTATTTTGTTAACATCCTGGTTTTTTAAAACTCCTATGTAGCTGCCTTGAGCATTTCCCTAGTGGGAAGGGGAAGTATAAGATGTGATTTTTTAAAAAAAATTAATATATAGAAACACTCTGGTTTTAAAAGGGCACTTGTAGTTAATGGGGGCCACACTTTTTTAAAATTGCAATTGATAGAAGCCATTTTATAAGTATTCCCCTTTCACTGACATGCCAGAAGGAATGCCTCTTAGATGGAGCCTATGGCAACCTGTTCTTGCACCATCTATAAACAAGGTTGTACTTTGTTTTCTTCATGTGCAAACATTTCGTTTATCAACTAAAATTAAGACTTTTCTGTTAATCGGGGCGGAGGGGGAGGAATGGCCCTAGTGTAATCATTAAGACATATGCTGAGAAACCTCTTTTTCTCCAGCTGCTTGCAGGTGCCAAAGTCAATGAACTGAACAAGCACCGTCAGACGGCCCTCCACCTTGCTGCTCAACAAGACCTTCCCACGATTTGCTCTGTCCTTCTAGAGAACGGAGTAGACTTCACAGCTACGGATGAAAATGGGAACAATGGTAACTTATTCAGGAGCACTTTTTCCTGTTGACTGGGTTCTGTGTTGGAGTTCTGTCTAAGTCTAGCACAATAACACTTAAATGTATTCCCCTTTCTTTCTCTGGGTTGTTACAACCTTAGATCGCCCCACAGAACCTTTCGGTTGAGCAGATACATGCACACATCAATTCCCAATTCTAAATCCAACTCTTTAGCTGCTAAAGAGGCAGAGGTCACCACCTCTGACTTACCTTTGGCATGGAGTTTTGCTGAACCTTCCAAAGACACATGTACAGGTCTGCCCTTCTCATCTGTGATTTGACTAGTGCAGATGGCCAGCACGGACACGAGAGGCCCTACTGATTTTCTGAAGAAAAACGGTGTTAAAACCTTTAAATTGTGGTTTTAACCCGTTTTTCTCACTATAGTGGAGTGGGCAGGCAGGCAGCCTTGGGTAATTAGAACTGCTGTTTCTGGCTTGCAGCCCCCTCCGTTGTCCTTTGGTCACCCCACAATGCAACACGGAAGCACTTAATCAAGTCTCTGTTGCATTCTTCGATGCACCAGGGGCAAGGGCCAAGTCACTTGCCTTGGTGGAAACTGAAAATAGCTGTTAACCTGCCTGCCACTCTGCTGTAGTAAGAAAAGCGATGCACTCTTTTGCAGTTAGTGGTTTTGGCATCTGTGGGGGTTCTGCCCCCCCCCCCGATGCTGAGGGCAGACTATACTGGTCTGCACATGATTCCAGCAGAAGCTAAGCACTCATCTCTCCTCTCTCATTGCAGCCCTCCACCTCGCAGTGATGCAGGGGCGCCTAACCAACATCCGCACCCTCCTGACAGAGTCCACGGTGGATGCTGAGGCCTTTAACCTCAGGTGAGTGCAATAACTTTCCTTGCCAGCAGAGAGACCATCTCCATTTTGTTCAGCTCTCTTGAGAACCCGTGTCAGTGTTGCAAATGGCTGTGTGCTAGCCCCTCATCTTTGGAGTCGTTCTTCGGGCACTGAGAAAGTGCCCCTTGGCTAAAAGTTTTGTTTTTTTCCAAATAAGCAGCCCAAGATTGCATATGTGAAATAATGCCATTGAGATTAGGAGCCCTTTGGGGCAGGGACCTAGCTTCTCATTCTTTGCAAGGTACCACATGAAAATGGCACAGTGTACTAAAAATAATGGCAGTGATGGGCATCACTGAAACAGCCAGACTTGCTTGTATTGCATGTGTGAACATGATCAGTGTCTTCTCCTCCTCAGAGGCCAGTCCCCAATGCACATCTTGGGACAGTATGGGAAAGACAACGCAGCTGCCATCTTTGACCTCTTCTTGGAGTGTATGCCAGAGTACCCTCTTGACAAACCAGATGCTGAAGGAAACACTGGTAAGCCTAACCATTGCTGGACCATGTAAGGCTATGTAGCTGTGTTCTGACCCAGCACTGAGACCTAAGGGTTTCTTTTTCCCTCCAGTGCTGCTTTTGGCTTACATGAAGGGCAACGCCAACTTGTGTCGGGCTATTGTGAGAGCTGGAGCGCGCCTCGGCGTCAACAACAATCAGGGAGTCAACATCTTCAACTACCAAGTTGCTACGAAACAGCTTCTCTTCAGGCTTCTAGGTGAGCGCCCTGAGCATGCGGCCCCTCAGCATCTGTCCTGGGAAGATTGCCCCACGTGGCTTGGTTTTTACGAGAGGTTCTTGGAGTGTATTGGTGCAGGAAGGTTGGCTCATGTCCCTGTGGAGCTACCTGAGGCCTAAGGGCATCTTCTCAGGCCCTGCTCTCTGGTCCACCAGTCGCGCAAGTGCAGTTGGTGGGAACGCAAGGCTGGATTTGGTCTGTGGTGGTGCTGCAGTTATGGAATAGTCTAAAGAACACTGGTCTTCAACCTTTTCTGTGCCGTGACCCCAATATATAAAGTATAAGACGGGGGACCCCACTGTCGATCCTGGCCCCCACCCCACCATTGCCCACTCTCCGCCCTTGTAATGAACTCCCAGCACTGTTCACTGTAACCAAATATTTTTATTGGGGGGGGGAGCATAAAAGGTTACCATGAAGCCTGGCATTAGTGAAAGTTATTTGAGATCAATTGCCAAGAACCTGAGCAGGACTGGAACACAATTTCCTGGTACTGGAAAGGGCACTCCACACTAAAGATACCTCACCCTTTAGCTGGTGATACTCTAGTTCAGTGATCCTTTTTCATTCCTGTGAGTTGCCGTGACCCCAGAACTGAGGCTTCGTGACCTCATTGGGGTCCCAACCCCAAGGTTGAAGAACCCTGTGTTAGAAGGTCGGGTAGACCACCACACTTCTAGTTTTGGTTTTGAAACAGGCTCTTAAAAAGCCAGATAAAACAATACCTTTTACCTCTGCTGTGTTAGTAATAGAATCTTATTGTCATTTTTCCTAATTTTGGACAGCAGCTCTCTCTCTGCTGCATAAAGATCTTAAGAACGACATAGAAATATGTCAAGTACAATAAATTTTACAAAACAAAAAAGGAATACCCTCCTTTTTCCATTACGGAAAGCACAAAGCAACATTCAGTACCAAATGAGATATTGTACATGTTAAGAAACCCACTAAAAACGTCGATCTGTAATTTTAAATCTCTGCAGCTTACTCTTTTGATGCATGTAAGCAAAAAAAAAATTGAGAAATGAAAGTGTGCTGTAATAAGCTACAAACTGTTAATAGTGGCAAATTTTTTCCCTATTTTCTGTTGATTTGAGTATTGAAACTTAGCTGGTTTCAAGGATGTCTCATATCCTTCTTTGGTTTGCAGATATGCTATCCAAGGAACCTCCCTGGTGTGACGGCTCCAATTGCTATGAGTGCAGTGCCAAGTTTGGGGTCACAACAAGGAAGCATCACTGGTAAGTTTTTTTTTTAACTTTTTAGTGTTTCAGTAAGTTTTTTTTAATTTTAAGTCTTGCTTTTTTCAAGGTGGCTTACAGAAACTGTGTTAAAACACAGTTAATTTAATAAAACAAATTGATCAGCAAGATGACTCCAGAAGAAAAGAAACAAGTGCAGCTGTGGATAGAGGGCAGCAACCAAGCTCTTGAAAGCCTATTGGAATAGGCAGGCCTTCAGTTGGGAGAGAGCACCAGATGTTCCTGCCATGGGGCAGGATTCCACATGAGCGGAGTACCACTGAGAGGCCTCTTATGTGTTGCTGCCAGATGAACATTGGAAGGAGGCAGTACCTGCAAGAAGGCCTCTCTGAGGAATCTTGTAGGATGAGCACATTAATGTGGGGGAAGGCAGACCTGAAGATAACCTTGGTCCCGTGATTCTTGATCACAGAGGTGTGTGGCATGATTAAAAAAACCTCACACCTGTTAACACTGTTGGCTGCATCTTGTACTAAGTCTGGCATAGATACCTGTGGCTCACACAAATGGATGCAGCTCAATTTGTTATGTAAATAGTTCCGCGAAGGGCTCAGCAGTCCCAACTTTGTTCCATACCTTTGTAAGGCACCTGACAGCTGCTGTTGTAGAAATCTGCCATGGGATAGGCTGTCTGTGGTATCTGCTTGTTCTGTGCAGGTTGAATATGGCTGCAAACTTGGCTGTGAGGGTGCAGTACCCTTGAGGTACGGTGAGAAGACTCCCTGCCCGACTTCCACAATCCAGATTCAGTTACGCAGTGTATAGAATCTGCTGCTGGAGTGCCTTCCTCTGCCACACATCTGCCCATCCTCTTTTCAAGCCATTGGCAATCAGTGGCTTCTTGATCAGATGCAGTATATCCCAAAAGCCAGTTACTTTGGGCGTGGAACTGGAGAGTTCTGATGACTTCGTACCCTGATTCTGGACTCTCAGGCATCTGGTTGCCAATGGAAAGCCGGATGCTGGACTAGGTCTAGCAGGTCTAGCAGGTTCCCCATCCCCTCAGACCTATTTGCGTGCTTAGCAACCAGCGCTCTTCACGTCAAGGAAACTGCCAAAGACTGCCATGGGGTGGGGATCATAAAGGAGTCCCCTATCCCTCCAGTATTCCAGCTAAACACTTCACTTGCCACCTTCAGCAAGTGATGTCTTGTCACACTCAGATGGAAGACGACAAGTTTAAACTTTTATTTTTCTCTCCTCACAGCCGGCATTGTGGGCGTCTGCTGTGCCACAAGTGCTCCATGAAGGAGATCCCCATAATAAAATTTGACTTGAACAAGCCTGTCCGGGTCTGCAACATTTGCTTTGATGTCTTGACTCTGGGAGGAGTTTCCTAGTCGTCGGTGGGAAGAGGACTGATTTCCAGGTGACAACATCTCTCCAGTCTTGCAAGAGCTCTGCAGCGAGTTGCCTGTAACAGAGACCAAGGGGAGGGGGTGGAGAGAGCATATACTTCTGTCTTCCTTCTACAACAGACTCTGATCAACATAAGGGACCACATCTATGCGTATTCCAGTATAAATGAGTTTTGTACAATTCCCTGAATGTGTAACGGTGGGTATTCTAGATACTGGATCAGGAGCAGATGGGAGTGTAGGTGAGAGAACACTGAATTGGACTAGACCCTCTGCTTATTGCTAGTGCAGGGCATCTTGGGAAATGAAGGTTCTGCATTAACTGATCATGTTGCAAAACAGACTTTGGTAGGCTGTGCTGCAGTGAGTGGGCTGTTCTGAGATCCAGTTCCATTTTTTATAGATATATTGTTAGCACTTAAATTTCTGGATAACTCTATCTGCCCACTCTTGCTACCTTGGTGGAGCGAGCAGTCTAATTTTTCTCTCTCCAGCGTTGTCACAAATGGGCGACTGTACGGTGCGCAGCGACTGCCCCTCCCAGAAAAAGTCCTCTCCACACACAGGGTTTTGTTTGTGTTGCTGAAGAATTTTTTTGCGTGGCCTTATTATACAAGCTTTACAGTTTCTTCTGGAGAAACGGAGCCAGAATTGCAGATCCTGTGTCTTCATAATCCTTCTCTTCCTCCCCCGCCTCCAAAATAGTTGACTATCATGTCAAAAGTGGAAAGATGGGAAACTATCTTTTCAATCAGATTTAATCATGGCTTCTCAAAGGGAAAAACTCTGGAAAGCTACTGGCTGTAATAATGTACCAATGGCTTGGCCAATATTTCTCAGTTTACAGTGATGTTGCAGGAAGTTCTGGTAGTCTGGGACTAAGCCAGTTCTGGAGAATCTCTCAACGACAAACTGTAAAGACACCGGGGGTGTGGGTGGGGGGAGAAGGTGGATGTGGCATCAATGACCCAGGGCCTGATGTGAAGGCCATGATTCAGCTGATGCCAGAGGAGCCTGTCACAAAGGAAACTGAGGCATAGTTGCCTATTTGTTTACAGGCCTTGGAGCTGGAATGGCTTCTATAGAGGCTTTATCCATTAGTTTCTGGGATTACACCACACATACCCACCCTTGCTCCTGAGATCCCAGGAGACTAGCTTAATTCAACACTCATCATGCCCTTGAGATAGCAGTATTAAATGGCCAGCTCGAAAGAGCTTGGCTTCCCGTTCTTGCAGGTGCTCACACTGTCCTTTTGCAACAGAACATTTCATGCAGCTGTTCAACACCTAAATAGGGTTCCTGGAAAACACTCCTTTGAATCACAGGCTGTTGAGTGTGACAGCTCAGCGGGGCAAACTGAGCATTCTGATGAGGTCCAACCACTGTTTACTTGTCAAACTTTTCCTTTTTTAAAAAAAAACACAATGTACAACACAAAACAATTCTAGAAGAAGAGCAAAAATGGAGGCTTAACTCTGTCCCATGACTGAATCTGTTGGAAGGTGTGTCTGTTTCTCTCTCGCCTTCAGTAACCACTACTCTTTTTCAGTGTCGGGGGAAAATCATTCATAACTTCAGATTGAATTCTTTTCCCTCATTAGAATACTAATGTGTCCTCTAATGCCTACATATATATATGTAAAAAGAGCTGATACCAGAGTGCTACTTTTTTATATTACTGTGATTTATAGAATAACTGCTTTGTATGTTAAGTGAAACCTGGGCATGTGCAGTAAAACGAGGGGAAAACTCTCAAAAGGTTGAAGGCCAGAATAGTACATTTCAAGGGGATCCCAGGCTGCTGCTCGCCTTTCAGACCCTGAAAAACAAAAAAACTGGAACTCCTGCCCTCCTCAGTTCTGTGGAGATGATGGATTGGGGAGCGGGCTATGCTTTGTGTCTTCCTTCTGCTGAGGGATGATTCCTGTTTGTCTGCCTGCCCTCCCCTGCTCCAAAAGAACTAAAACAGTGCCAGCTGGCAATGATTCAGTCTCGCTTGTTTTCTCTCCACCTCAAAAGTGCAAACTCTTGAGAGGCCTTTTGCAGGAGATTCTGGAGGCTCCAGGTAGAACCAGCCCTTTCCCACCCCAAGACGTAGCGTTTCACCTGGAGCTGCTCCATGACTGATCTTGTAGCATTCCGTGGGTGGGTGAGTCACTAAGTGATGCAGCTCTGCTGCTTCTGCAGGGCAAGTGCTGGAACACATGCGGGGAACCCACAGAGTTGGGGAAAGGGAACAAGGGAATCTTTCCTCTCTGGGACTTGCATCTTGGGCAGTTTGTTTCTGGGTTCTTGGTGGACTTTGTCAGGTTGCACAAACATAATCCCTGTAAAGCACTTTTTAATAAAACACTTAAGTCTGATCCTTAACTGACTTGGTCACCTGTTTGTGTGTCAACGGCTGTTGCTGCTCAGAGCTTGGTTTGTCCTTGGGCTCAAAGGTTTCCACCAACTTCTGTGAATTGGCTGCAAGATCAGCTTGAATAGTGAAGCTTTCAGTGGTGCAAACAGCTGGCAATCTGGATAGAGAGTCTGTTCTCAGGGCTGGAATGCTAACCTGTGCTATGAGGTAATTTTCATTTCCCCAAATTAAAATCACATTTTCCAATTTTCTCTAGTAATTGGCATGCCATAGATTGTGTGTGAACCCAATTTCAGCGTTTTTGACAGGCCTCGCAGATCCCAAAACCATATCAAGTTCAACTTTTTGGGTACCCTGGAATGACAAAAAGTTTTTTTTTGGGGGGGGGGGGAGCGAGCCCTTAAATGCCATTGCTAGGGAAAGTTTAGCAAATGTCTACACACACATACTATATAGTTTCTAGTAGCCGCAGGAACACAGGATGCCAACTGATTGATTTTACTAATAGAAATATTTCCAGATCACTTTAAGAAAGCTATGTGGGTCACAACTGTCAATTTAAAAAATGAGTCTTGGTGCTAAGAAGTTTGGGATGCATTAAACTACTGTATGCTGGTAGTTCCTTGTTATCTGGTGTGCTCCCTGGGGCATTTGGTGGGCTGCTGTGAGATACAGGAAGCTGGACTAGATGGGCCTATGGCCTGATCCAGTGGGGCTGTTCTTATGTGGGGGGGGGGGGAGAGGAGACTGCAAGGCTGAGAAACAACTTTGGGTGGAGGCATCAATTCAAATATTGTACTTCTTGGGTGGTGCGCTTTATTGTAATGTGTACACATCAGTACAACTAGAATGCATTCTTATTTTACAACCTGACACCAAGGAAGTGTTCCTTCTGAAACACTGTAGGGAATCTCACTGGCATAGCTAGAGGGGGTGCAAAGCATTAGCAGGGAGCCTCAGCACAGTGTGCAAGTTGCCCCTCTCTGTCAGAGCCATTCCAGGCTGGGGTGCAAAACGCATTTGCTTCTTTGGGTCTTCCCTGCGTTTGCTATGGTGAGGCTCCCTCCAAAACTTAGTGCTCTACCACGCCCAGCTATGCCACTGGGGAATCCCTCCCTTATAAAGGGCAGCATTTTACATTTTTTTAGACTTGCTTGTTTAGGACTCCTTGTCTTTCTGCATAATGGAGACAGAATGATGTTATGCTTTGGGAGTTGAACTTACACCTGGAGGATCCAAGTTCAAATGTCTGCTTGGCCATGAAGCTTCCTGGGTGACCTTGGGCCAGTCACTTTCTCTCAGCCTTGCCTATCTTGCAGGCTTTTGTGAGAACAAAAGGAAAGGAACTATGTATACCACTCAGCTCCTTGCAGGAAGGGCAGCAAAAATGTGGTATACACAGGTAAGATAGCTGGTATAATAAGTTGTGACCTTAATCTTGCAGAACAGGCTCATTGTAGAGGAAACCTGAACAGGCCTGCCAAGTGAAGGAGTCCTGTGTAAAGGCAGGCAGTAATGGAGCCAGGTCCATACATTGGGACCAAAACAAGCATGAGGCACCAAGTTTGCTGTAAAAGCTCAAAAGCAGAGCATAAGACAGGGTTGATATGTCATATGGAAAAAGGAACTGTGTGGGAAAGAGCAGAGTTGTCTGGGTTAAGCTCTTACTGCCTTCAGGGGGAAAGGGAGCGCCTGGGCTGTTGGAGAAGCTGTGTTCTACTGCAGCAGTCTCCAAACCAATGCCAACTGGACATTGGTTTGTCCAACTGGGGGGACATGATTGAGATCTCCTGACTTTAGAAATGGGCTATGTCAGATGCAAGGGAGGGCACCAGGATGCAGGTCTCTTGTTATCTGGTGTGCTCCCTGGGGCATTTGGTGGGCCACTGTGAGATAGAGGAAGCTGGACTAGATGGGCCTATGGCCTGATCCAGTGGGGCTGTTCTTATGTTCTTAAACTACAATTCCCAGGAAGCCTTGCAGGTCTCTTGTTATCTGGTGCGCTCCCTGGGGCATTTGGTGGGCCGCTGTGAGATACAGGAAGCTGGACTAGATGGGCCTGTGGCCTGATCCAGTGGGGCTCTTCTTATGTTCTTAAACTACAATTCCCAGGAAGCCTTGCAGGTCTCTTGTTATCTGGTGCGCTCCCTGGGGCATTTGGTGGGCCGCTGTGAGATACAGGAAGCTGGACTAGATGGGCCTGTGGCCTGATCCAGTGGGGCGGTTCTTATGTTCTTAAACTACAATTCCCAGGAAGCCTTGCAGGTCTCTTGTTATCTGGTGTGCTCCCTGGGGCATTTGGTGGGCCGCTGTGAGATACAGGAAGCTGGACTAGATGGGCCTATGGCCAGGCATGCCAGCAGTGTAGGCTTTCTTTCGAGGTGAACTTCATTCCAATTCACACTGGGCAGCTGTTTTCACTGCCCATTGCCCTAGCAGGCTCTGCTTGGGGGAAGTGGCTGTCCAGCATGAGTTGCAATAAAGATTAACTGCGCTGCCCACTGCATGGGCTGGGGTTTGGAGGCCCCTCTTCAACGGCATCAACCCACTAGAGTCCAATCAGAAATAGTTCCGGGGCGGAGGGCACTGCAGGCAGTTTCCACCCCTGCAGCCAAGGTGCTGGGCTCTCTACAAGGAAGAGACTGTGTTCCACCCTCTCCCTCTGACCTGTTCAAGTAAGTTTACACCTCCCTTGTATGGGTTTCTGTTGCTTGCACAGGTGAAGCTGCTTTGTATGGAGTCAGAGCCCAGGTTTGGCCAGGTCACTATTATCTGCTGTGATGAAAGAGCCACTGCTGAGGTCACAGGTCTTTCTGAACCTGGTGACAAGAGATCCATCAGCCTGGAGAGGCTGAGGTTCAAGCTTCCAAACATACAAAGGGCAAAACCTTGGTGGGGGGGGAGTAGGTCTGCTTTAATTTTCCAATCATCTTACACTGGATGGACAGAGCAAGGACCAGAACTGAAGCTGACGGATTCAGAAATAACATGCTGCAGTCAGGAAGGCTGCATCCAAGGATGGTGGGGGAGGCTGGTTGGCTGCCTTTGTTCAGATCTCACACCAACCACCATGTACCCTCTTAAACAGGGATCTGCCATTCTCTGAGTGTACACACATGCACAAGGGAGAGAAACTAGCAGAAAAATCCTGGTTGGCTCAGTCCTTTATTGCACACCAGTCAGCCAGGGGGTGGCAGCCTTCGTACTCCTGAAGACTGGGGTTATCCAAGTCACCTCTGTCATCCTTGGGGCTAGACTGCAGTTGCCTCGAAGGGGGCCCTTCCGTTCTGACGCATACACAGCGGCTGTGCTGGGAGCCAGGCTCATATAGCTTCCTTGGGACACCACTCCAGTCTCTGCTGACACCCCCACTGCAAGTCCAAGAAGGAAACCCAACACAACTTAGGATTCTGTCTGCAATGCAGAAGTGAAGCTGGTCCATATGGCACCCTCCCCTTTATCTTCACAACCCTCCAGGGAGATAAAGATCAGCCCATGGGTACTGAGTGAGCATCATGGCTGAGAGGTGATTTTAACTTGGCAACCCTTAGATCTAGGCCAGAACTCGGACCAGTGGAGCACATTGTCCCCCTAAATAACTTATAAGCCCATTGAGCAGCCTGTGCTGAAGTTCTAGCTACTCCCTCACTGTTCCTACAGAATGTGCAGTTCCATGGCTGCCTGCCCCCTGCTATTTTGCCTCTCTTCTACCCTCTCCAGGCCAGTCTCACCTCTCCTTTGAACACCAGACTCTGCCGCCTTCAGCCGCCTTCCACTCCGAGTTACAGGGTGGGAACAGCTTTTTCTTCTCATCTTCCTGGGCCTGGAGCCTCTGCCCTTCTTCAATGAGTGCTTGGGCCTCCCTCAGGGCCTCTGTGGGCACCCCATTTTCATCATAGAATCTCCCAGCCACTTTGCCTTTCCAAGAGCAGAGACAAAACCAAACCAGAGTTAGGCTCCATTCTCCAGCTGTCCCCAAATCAGCCCCATTTGTTTGCGTGCAAAAGTGCTGTTGGATCAATCAAAGTCTTGTCCAGTCACTTAGCCCGTTTCCCAGTGGGCCAATCAGATGGCTCAAAGCATGCCACAAGCAGGGCAAAAGTTGCTACACCCCTTCCCCACTGGGTGTCCTCCAGTAACTGTTTCAGAGGTAGCCTGCTTCTGAACATGGAGGTTCAGAAAAAATGCGACTGATTGACCATCTCTGTGAATGCGAGTCCTCCTTTAAAGCCATCACCTCCTCTCATGGCAGCAAATCTCCTAAATGCTGTGCTGTGTGAAGTAGTTGTATTTTCCCCTGCCTCCCAATCTCCAACAAATCAGTGGGGCTCCCACCTGCCCCTTTACAATCCTAGAGATCAATGGCTACTATTCTGATCATGTCAGCTAGTAAATCACACAGGAGTCACTCAGCAGCTGCTCCTGCAATTCTGAGGCTCCCTTCCTGAACTTCAAGCCTGAGCTTCAAATGTCCAAACCTGAGCATCTTCTAGAAACATTGCAAGTCTCATCTGTGGTGACCCAGCTTTGGGGGCTCCAGGACAATGGCAGAGCCCCTGCTTTGCATGCAGAAGGTTCCACAGGCTCAACAACCTGACAGCATCCCAGGTAGATCAAGAACCACCTGGAATTTTGGAGAGCTTCCAGCAGAATCAATGCAAGCTCAACAAACCAAGAAGTCCAACCCAACTTTATACATTTCTAAGAACATCCATTTAACACCCATTCTTGTTTTTCTTATTGCTTAACTGTATTTTGGTTCTAGTGAAAAACTGCCTTTGCACCTCCATGTGGAAACCTGGGCTTATGAGGTAAGGACACAGTTTTTGAAATGCAGGCTCTCTTAGATTTATCAGGGGAAGAGCAACTGCTGGTCTGCCCTTATCCCAGGGCAGCGTCCCGCCTTGGGGCTGTTTGCTGGTATCTCCCTTTTGCTTTGTACATCATGTCCCCCTTAGACCCTTTCATTTCTTTTGCGTATACATAGCTTGGTGTACTTTTGCTCTAAAGGGGCGTGTGTATATTTAAATATTCATGTATATTTAAATACCTAACAAAACTTTTAAAATGATATTTTCACATGGGTTTTTTCCAGTGCTGCTCATCCCAGGCCTTCAGACCTGAAGCCTCTATAGAAATCTGAATGAACAGACGTAGGTGGCAGCATGAAGCTTCCTGTAAACTGTGCCGTGTCCCCCCCCAGCTATGTAAGTCTGTGGTTAGAAGTGGGCACTCAACACATGGTTAGAGGTACTTTTACCTCTGCACCTGTCAGAAAGAAATGAGAACTGTGATGCAAATGCTCCCTGGGGCATTTGGTGGGCTGCTGTGAGATACAGGAAGCTGGACTAGATGGGCCTATGGCCTGATCCAGTGGGGCTGCTCTTATGTTCTTATGCATTCCCAGTGTTCCCCCTCCATACTCAGCCCATGAACTCCACCCCCCCTTCCATGCCCAGAATGTCAACACCCCCTTTGCTAATCATGCTAGAATTATTAGGCTAAGCATTCTATGCTGCTTTGAGTCACATACCAACAAGCACATAATTTTTACTGTAGAAGGATAGCCAGTTATGGATGGTCAGCACTTCAGCCGGCGATAATCCAGAAATATCATCCACCAGGCCAGTCTGGCTGAAGTCACCTGTGGCAAAAGCCCTGGAGGCATCTTTTCCTGGGAAAGGAAGGTATTCAAGTGCACACACCCATCAGTCCAAAACGCAACGCAAGGAATCTTAATAGCTAATCCAGTCCTTAACCACTGCTCGGTTTTGCACCCCCCCCAATGGCCACTTGCCTGCCCCTGCCAGCCTGAGTGCTCCGCCCCCTCCAGCTACGCCACTGCAGCCCCTCTTCTCATACCAATCTGCTTGGCCAGCAACCACCTGAGCAAACACTCCACTAAGGCAGCCCCGGTGGTGTAGCTTGAGGGGGGCAGAGAGCTGAGGCTGGCAGGGGCAGGCAAGCGGCCCCTCCCGTCGGAGCCATTCCCAGCAAGGGGGGGGAACTGGGAATGGCTCAGAAGGGAGAGCCCGCTTGCCCACCCCCTGCAGCATGAGTGCTCTGCCCCCTCCATCTACGCCACTGCAGCCCCTCCTCTCACACCCCTCTGCATGGCCAGCAACCAACTGAGCACACTAAGGCAGCCCTGGTGGCGTAGCTGGAGGGGGGCGGGGGATTAGTTTTGCCCCCCACCACCGCTGGGAATGGCTCCGAAGGGAAGGGCCCCTGCCAGCCTGAGCGCTCCGCCCCCCTCCAGCTACGCCACTGCAGCATTCTGCATGGCCAGCGCCCTCCCTGAGGGGGGCAGCCGAGGGTCTGGAGGGCCCAGGGGGGTCTCCAGGCCCCTCCTCCCGCAGATGCACCTGCGAGGCCGCTGTAGGCGCCGCCGGGGCCGTAGTGCCTGCGCCCGGCGCGCACGTCGAAGACCTGCCCCAGCACGGCCAGGCAGAGCCCGGCGCCGCCCTCCTCGCCCGTGCGGCGGCCCAGCTCGGCGGCGCTCAGCACCCGCTCCGCGTCCCTGGTTGGCCACAGCCGCGGCAGCAGCCAGGCGGCAGCCCAGCCCGCAGCCAGCGCCGCCAGCGCGCCTCGCAGCATGGGGGCGGGGCCTGGTCTGTGGGGGGCGGGGCTTTGCCTGCCAGCACTGGCGATGGCGCCGGCGCGCTCAGGGTGAGGGCGCCACTTGACTGCGCTCCTCAACTCTCACTCGCTGCTGTCGTCGGAGGCGGGGCCTTTGAGGCTGCAGCTTCCCTACTGCGCATGCGCGGTGCTGATCAACCGGCCCCAGTGTCTTTGAATGAAGCCCCTTGTAGGGGGAGGGGGGAATTTGGGGGCCTTGTTGCCTTTTGTACCCTGCTCAGCAGTGTCTGTGCAGCCACCTTGCAAAGCAAACTGCTGTCTAGAGGCCTCATCCTGCAGCCTGAGCACTTTCAATAAGGCACACTCAGCAGCTCACACCCATTGTTTCACTAGTGCAGCCTGCTCCTTTCACAACTATTTGCACGCCCAGCAACCAACGCTTTTCACTCCATGAAATAAGGATTATGCCACTGTTAACGAGCCTGGAAAACAAAGGCGGGGGTTGCAAAACCAGAGACTAGGCAGTGTGCAGTGTGATCACACACATGTGCTACTGGTGCCAGTGCAATGGGCAACTAGAAGTAGTGGCGTAGCTGGAGGGGGGGTGGAGTGCTCAGTCTGGCAGCAAGGCGGGCAAGTCGCCCCTCCCTTCGGAGCCATTCCCGGTGGGGGAAGCAAAAGAGCTGTACTGCTCCGTTCTGCTCCCCTCCGCCGGGAATGGCTCGGAAGGGAGGGGCCACTTGCCATCCTCGCTGCTGGACTGAGCGCTCCACCCCCTCCAGCTACGCCACCAGCTAGAAGTCTTCACTTTGTGGATGCCAACTGAGGGCCAAATCCTATCCAATTTTCCAGTGCCAGTGCTGCTGTGTCAATGGTGTATGCACTGCTTTCTGTGGTGGGGAGGTAGTCACAGAGGCCTCCTCAAGGTATGGGAACATTTGTTCCCTTACTTCAGGGCTGCATTGAGGCTGCACCGGTGCTACAAAGTTGGATAGGATTGGGCGCTGAAATGGTTCAGGAGGGGGCTCTGCTCTGGGAAAGACAGGCAGAGCGTGCACAGTCTGTGCTCCTGAGTTGCTGCCCTTCCCTGCTGCCAGACATCACTGCCTTCTGCAAGCAGGGTCAGCATGGGCTGTGCTAGGCTTGTTTTGGGACTCTTTAAGACCCCCACCTTTGTTTCCTGCAGTAATTCTTGCTCTATGTGTGAATGTGAGGAGTGTTGGTTGCTGGGCATGCAAATGGGTGTCAGAGGATGAGTTGGGCATCACTGAAATGCTTGTCCAGGCTGTAATGACTCAGGTTGCTGGATGCAGGGAGAGCATGGGCAGCACTGTGTGTGTTTTAACCCACTGAGGTCCAATGTTGCATATACGCAACAGGGATTAAATGTTTATACCTGTGGGCTGGGCAGGAATGGGTTAAATTAATACAGTTCAGGGAAAAAGATTATGTATTTACGACCTTACCGCAAAGCAAATACCATTTTGCGACAAGCCGCAAAGCGGGCGGCTGCCTGGTAGCACCTCTCTCCTTGTAGTTCTACCTAGAACTACAATTTACGACGCTGACGCGGCCGCGCTTGACGGCTGGAATCGAATCCCTTCCCTTTCCTCACTGGGAATTGGAATGACGACGCAGCCACGCTTAATGGCTGGGCTTGGATGAAAGCGAGAGCAAGCGAGAGACCGCCTGGAAGCCCGCCTTTCCTTGTAGTTCTACCTGGAACTACAATTCACGACACAGACGCAGTCTCGCTTGACGTCTGGAATGGAATTCCTTCCCTTTCCTCTCTGGTACTTGGAATTTACGACACCGGCGCAGCCACGCTTCACGGCTGGGATGAAAGGAAGAGCAAGCGAGACGCCGCCTGGAATCCCGCCTTTCCTTGTAGTTCTGCCTGGAACTACAATTTACGACACAGACGCAGCCTTGCTTGACGGCTGAGCTAGGATAAAATTCCCTTTGTTTTCTCATCGGGCAACTGGAATTGACAGCGATGAGGCCGCCTCGCTTGATGGCTGAGCTGATAGGCAGGCTAGAGCCAGCGGGAGCGCGCCTGGAAGGCCGCCTTCCCTTGGAGTCGCACCCGGAACTACAGTTTGCGACAGCGGCGCGGCGCCGCTTGACGGCTGAAAGCGAGAGACCTCTTGGAAGCCCGCCTTCCTCGGAGTCGCAGCTGGAACTACAGTTTGCGACAGCGGCGTGGCGTCGCCTGACGGCTGGGCGAACGTCGAGCCCCGCCGTCTGACGGCGGCAGTGTCGCGAAGGCCGTTTGCGACGCCGGGTGTGAGGAGGCGAGAGGCCGCCGGAGAGCCTGATGGGGACGGCTGGCAGCCACAGCGAGGGCGAGGAGGAAGAAGAGGAGGAGGCGGCGGCGGCCGGAGCGAGCGCCGCCGGCGCCGAGGCCCCCCCCCGCGGCCGGCATGGAGCCCGCGGCCGCGCCCGCTGGGCCGCCGCCCTCCGCCTTCCCGCCGGCGGCGGTGCTGCTGGGCCGGGCGCGGCTGCGGGAGGCGGCGGCGCGGCGGCTGCGGGAGGCACCCTCGACCGAGCCGCCGCTCTCGCGCCACCACGCGGCCCTGCTCCGCTGGCTGGAGGAGCGCCTTGCGCGCGGGGAGGACGCCGTGGCTGTCGACCAGCTCTGCGAGGCCCTCGAGAGCCGCGCGGGGCCCGCCCCCGCCCCCGCCCCCGAGGAGCAGCGCGCCCTCAGCGAGGAGGTGAGCCTGGCCCCAGCGGTGGCGTAGCTGGAGGGGGGCGGAGCGCTCGGGCTCGGAGCTCGGGAATGGCTCCGAAGGGAGGGGCCGCTTGCCCGCCTGAGCGCTCCGCCCCCCTCCAGCTACGCCATTGGGATCATGTTCTAAGCCCACCACGCTTTCCTGGGAGCAGGCCCATTGACCCCCTTGGGACTCGCCTCTGAGTACACCTGCAGAGGAGTGGGCTGCGAGAGGCACAGCTCGGTGCTGCCTCCTCCCTCTCGCCACCCCCTGGGCTTCCATTGCCTGCAGGACCTTTGAGAGACATTTCATCAGGGGGTGCAAAGTTTCTTTGGGGCCTCATCCTGGGGGGGGGGGAAACAGCCGGGGAGGGTGGCAATGGGGCAGAACAGGGTAGGGTAGGGTATTTCTTTACCCAACATATGATCAGTCTGTGCAACTCCTTGCCACAGGATGGCTTTTGGTCTGGCGCCTGGTCTTTAAAGGGGGAATGGACAGTTTGATGGAGGACAAGTCCGTTGTGGGTTATAAGCCACGGTGGGTCTGTGCAACCTCCTGGTTTAGGCTGCCTCAGAATGCCAGCTGCAAGGGAGGGCACCAGGATGCAGGTCCCTTGTTGTCTCCTGTGCTCCTTGAGGCATCTGGTGGGCCACTGTGAGATCCAGGAAGCTGGGCTAGGTAGGTCTTTGGCCTGGTCCAGTGGGGCCATTCTTACTTGATGACAGCCAGAAAACTCTTTGGAGTCCAGGTGTATCAAGTTTCCCAAGGTGGAGCCCAGGTCTGCCCACCTGCCCAGTGTCCGCAGCAAGATCCAGTAATACAGAAAACCAAACACACTCACGATTTTCTCTTAAGATATTTTAAATCTTGAAAATCGTTGCCGAAAATTAACTTCATCGCATTTAGGATCACACTAGAATGGAAAGTGTCACCTGTTGGACCAGTGCTTATTTCTGCAGCAGCCGTAGTATTGTGGCTGTGCCCGTAAGCTCCTATATGCTCCTTCGAGGCCAGTGGATCTACGCACCAAAGAGCTATTGTAGCAGGCCAGTTTCCTCTCAGATTTGACACTGTGTTAAGGAGTGTCACGTATACATTCCTGCTCCTGATTTGCAGGGGCGATTGCCCCCAGCATTGTGCACAGGCAGTGGGTTTGAGTGAGACTGGAAAATGTAAGATCCCAGGAAATTTTTGGGCCCTCCCCTTTGGCTCCTGTGCCCGCTTTTCGACCCTGGGTCTGGGTACAAATTACCCTCTTTACCTCCCCTCTCATAGGCCCTGCCTCCCCCCCAAAGATCTGCAGTTCCCTGTCCTGTGCTGTACAGGAGGTTGTCTTATTGCCAACTTCCCCCACTCACAGGGGTTGGAGACCTAGCTTTTTACACAGTCACCTCCCACCTTGCTTTGTTTGTGCCTCCATAAGATTGCATACTAATGGCAATTGTGGTGCTGATGTTGATCATAAACTGCTGTTGTGAGCTGTCTTGAGGGTCGTTGTCATTCCCCCCTCCCTCAGGAAAGTTGGGTAGATTAAAAAAATATATTGTCAGGAACAAAGTGATAAGCACAATATCCTCTTTCTGCAAAGCATCTCTGCAAAGGGCAAGGGTGTCAAACAAGGCATGCAGGCTGAATGTGGTCCCTGGAAGTACTTCCTGCTGAGGGTTGGAAGTAACATGATTAAGCAGGAAGTGACATTATTAAGCACATGATGGCCAGAAATAAGCACTTTGTTCTTGCATAGAAACTCATTAGTTGCAATTGACAGAAGAGCAAATGTGAAGATCTTGATGATATTTTCAAGATATGGGAGAACCCAATTATCACAATTTGTCATGTGGGCCACCCTTTCTTTGCAGCTCAGTAGCTGTGAGTGACAGCCCAGTCCTAGGCATGTCTACTCAGAAATAAGTCTCACTAGAGTCAATGGAGCTTACTCCCAGGAAAGTGGGGATAGGATTGGGCTGATAGTCTGCAAAGTGACCCCTCTTTGCTGAGATGGCTGCAGTGTTGGCTTGTGTGATAATTGGGCTCTCCCAGCACTTTGGCAGAGTCTCCCTTTCTCACCCCTCCTGATTTGCCTCTTTCCCCATAGTGTACTTTGCCTTCTGAGGCCTCCTTCCATCTTTCCCTCCCAGACCCTTGACAGAAGGAGTACTGCTGAAAGGGCACCTCTGGAAGAGTCCAATAGGGGCTGGATAAAGAGCTTCCAGGGGCCACATCCAGCTCACAGGCCTTATGTTTGACACCCTTGACTAATCCCTTTTCCTTTCTATGTAGGGTTAGCTACGAAGAGTTCATAGTTGCACAGGATTATTGGGGCTTGGTTTTATGTTACTTAGAATTACACGTTTGCTTTTCTGAATGATGTTTGAGGAGCTATGAAATGGTTTCAGAAGTTGAAAGGTGTCAGCTTGGCCAGCTGTTCAGGGCTAGATTTCTGGAAGGCAGTAGAGTTTGGAACAATTATGTTGGGAATAGCGGAGGCGAGAAATAAAGTGGGTTATGTGGGTTGGGACACACCTAATGGTTGAGGCTTTATTTAATAGATTTTGCCTTTCATTCATATTGCAGATGCCCATTTAGGCCTACAACTGAGCAGAAAATTTGCAGTAATTGAGAGGGGGAAAAAAGATCACAAAGAAGCGAGTGATGCTTTACTATTAAATGTCATCTTTGAGTTGAGATTTGAAAAAGAACCTCTTGCTTCCCTTATGAGCTCTGCGTGGGCTGTTGAGCTACCTTTAAATTGCTG
Organism: Tiliqua scincoides; assembly: GCF_035046505.1. Classification (NCBI taxonomy): domain Eukaryota; kingdom Metazoa; phylum Chordata; class Lepidosauria; order Squamata; family Scincidae; genus Tiliqua; species Tiliqua scincoides. The sequence continues at coordinate 56,787,517 of NC_089828.1, forward strand.
CTGCCTGGATTACCTGAGGATAATTTGAATGAGGAAGTGCTGGAGGGCTTTCATAGTTCTTTGAGTAGCTGGGGAAGCGGTCTGGTTAGTGTCAGCGACTTTTTTTTAAACCTGTCCGAATGCTTCACACCTTTGACAGAAGTGAAAGGAGGTTGAGGAAATCTTGACCACTATGGGTAGTGCATTGGATCAGATACATTAGGGGGGTATCCACATTGTGCATTTAGGCCCACTATCAAGTTGTTTTATCTTGTGTACCATCCCATGCAGCAGCCTCTTCCTCTCCTCCTCTTTGGGGTAAAAATACTTTAAGTAAATAAATTATGCAAGACCAGAAATAACCTGCATTGACAATAAGAGTGTAACCCTAAGGAAGTATCTTTCGCGAACAGGGCCATTGCAGTAACCTGAATGTATAAGTGTCTCTGTGTTGCATTGCACGGTGGAGCTTGTAACTTTTCCCAAGCAGCATGAAGCTATTTCCTCTGCCCCACCAATACTACTTTGCAAGCTGCCTTTTTAAAAGCATGATTGAAATCTCTTGCAATGTCATGAAAGGTGCTGTTCAGAAAAGAAACTTAAAAATATCCTTACATACGTGTGCATAAAGTTTTTAGATCAAGGTCAGCAATATACAAGAAAGTGAAACCAGCAGTGTCTGTCTTGTGCTATTTAGATCTCCAACAAAAGTATGTTTGAAAATGTCACAAGCATAGGGTGGTAGTTCCACAAATGATGATTACAGGAAGGTATTCTTCTCCCTGGAAAAGTGGAAGTAAGAGACAGGGTAGACGATCAGAGTTTGCCCACAATACAGAAGCGATGCGTGGTGAGTTTTCACAAGTGATGCTTCTTAGTCCAGAATGTCTCTCTTGTCACTGCCAGTACTGTAACGAGGTAGAAAGTTCAAGAAGATCACTTTTTTTCATTGAAAAAACCATTCTAGCAGTTTGTGTGACTTAAAACTTGTCTTACAAACATGAAACATGCAAAAAGCCATTTAAGTATTGCTGGTGGAAAGACATCCCCCAGGAGGTAAATCTGCATATAATTGCATTACCTTTCTAGGAAGGGTGTGGAAGTTTTCAGCATTATGAATCATCTAACACTGGTGATAACTCTGAGGAGAAAGATAGCTTCTGGGCAAAGGTTCAGGAACAACACCCTGAATCATGACCTCTTGTTGTTTGGGTACAGACACTGTTTGACACAGGCAACCTCAGTGAATAACAGAGCTCTCTGCCTTTTCTTTTGCCCCCTTCCAGATGTTTCCTAGTCCTTCTTTGGATTGGGGAAAAAAAAAATTAATCTTGCTCTAGATGCTCTCGTTGCTGCAAATGCTGATAAAATGCAGCATGTGGACAGTTCCACTTTCTCTGTAGAGTCTATTTGAATGTAAACTTGAGGCCTTCTGAAGCCCAGCAAAAGGGGGGCATGCTGTTGAATAAGGGGGTGGAGGGAAGGGGTGGGATAAAAATGTAGCATAGAATTAGTAATAATGATTTAAACATTCAGAACGTTGTGCAATAGTGAGTTTGCACCTGCCTTTTTGTTGGTGACATAAGAGAAGGTGGGTGGCTGTGAGAGGGAGCAAGAGTGCAAGTGAGCAGATTTGGGACACAGTGTAGATTCTGAGAGTGCTTGTAGTTGAAGAGCGACTGTAATGCACCCAAGAAAATATTAACGAGTAGAAAGGAAGTTCTCTTTGTCCTCATGTATCCTCCTCTGTTTTGCTCAAGGTGTCTCTGCTGGTTAGTTAGATTCTTTGCCATTTGGGGGCCTGTGATTGATATGCCTGATAAACTGCTGCAATCTGTTGTCGGGTAGGCTATAAATATTCCTGTAGTGCATCTCGTGTAAACAGCCATGAGGCTGTTTGCTTTCACCAAATAAAAGGAGCCTCCTCCCTAGTTGTTAAAAATGCTGTGAGGTCAGATATTTGTGGCGTCAGCATGAAGGATCACGATCCATTGCTCCACCTGAAGCTGTCATTTGCCGCTGTTCAAAAAGCCATTCTTGTAGTCCCTGCATACAAAATGTAATATATACACTATAATTAGCGATATATTGGTGGGGATGACGACAGCCTTTTTGGTCTCTAGCAATTGACGCCTGAATCAAAGTTCCAGGTTCTTCTCTTTAGGAAGAGGGCAAATTGTTGTGCGTGGATTTGGGGGCAAAGTGATGCTCGCACTGAAGTAGCACCTTTGTAGGCTGATCTTCTCTGATAATGCCACTTAAAATGGAGATGGGTTATCTTCTTGTATCAAAGGTTTGGAGGCAGCAATGCCAGGCACTCAGCTGATTGTGGCATACCACTGTGGACTCTGTTAGCAACCAGAGTGCTATTTTGTTAAGCTACCTCCACAAACACTGAAGTTCAAATACAGATCTTGCCTTGTTTGTGTAAGACTGCCCTCAAATCCGTACAGTCAACGGAAATGTTGAATGGTAGTCACTAAACTAGTTGGCATAGAGAAGAATTGTAACTAGTCTGTACTGCCACAATGAAGAACCTTTCTTTCCAGGAGCTTGTGTAGCTACCCGCTCTGCAGTTGAGCTGTGAATCCTTGAAACTAATTATTCCCATGAAAGGCAGGAACAATTGCTAAGGGAGGTGTGGACACCTCTTGCTCCTGCCCTTTCCCAGGGTTCCCCCTTAACACACTGATTTCAAGTTTTTGTGTCTGTTTTGGAATGCAGAGTCCCTGTACAAGGTGTGATTGCACACTCCTATGTTTTTGCCATACTTGAGTGAAGTGCTTTGTCACTTGCCAGTTTCAGGTCATGCCTATTGGGGCATGGTCTGAAGGCAAGCTACTCACACAGAAATGTTGCTGTGATCTGAAGTAGGATAGGCTGTGGGTATCTTTGCAATTTGGCAAGTCAGGATGATTTTATGTCAAACTTGGAAGTTTCACTGACTTAAAACTTACCTGAGTTGGGGCAACAGATGCCAAAAAACAAGGGAAAAAACTGACCATCCAGTTGTAGCCAGTAGGCCATGAGCAGCCTAACTCTGCTGTGTGTACGTATTACTGCCAGAACCCACTTCCCTCTCTCTATTTATAGAGCAAATGGCTAAAGAATAGTTTGGTACAAAAATGGCTGGTGGAAAGCTCATGTGCTTTTAGGGCACAGCATTTCCCTCCTGATTAATCCCCACAACAGCCTTGTGATGTAGGCTTTTAATTGCATTTTATAGTAGAGAGGTCAAGGCTGAAAAATAACAAGTAAGTACCAAGCTGCCCTGTAAGTTCTTGTTTTCACTGGAATCTGAAGCCAAACTTCAGCACTAGCTGCAGACTCTTGATGAATGTCTGCCACCACTAACCATGTTTATAGGCCACTGCTTTTGCACTCCTATTGGCTGAAGTAAGTTCAGACCAGATGTGCTACGTCTTCAGGTTCTTTAGCAAGATGAGTTTGGTTGCCTGTTCCTGTACAATTACTTGGGATGCAATAAACCCTGAGAGAATCTTCCCTAGATTATTGCAGTGTGGTGTATGTGGGGCAGACCTTGAAGACCATTCTAACAGGTACTAGGTTATATGATTATATCATACCTTTGCTATTCTGGCTGTGTTGATTGTCAGTTTGTTTCAGCTGCTATTCAAAGTCCTGGATATTGCCTTTAAAAATATATAAACAGCTTGGGACCTGGTATCTTAGGAATCACCTTCTTTCATATGAGTCTCCTTGTCCACTGAGATCATTTGGAGAGGCTCTCTTGTGTGTCCCACTGCCATTAGGTGAGTGGTTCTCAAACATTTTAGGACCAGGACCCACTTTTTGAAATGACACTCGTAAAACCCACCTAGTTTTACGAGACTTTTTTTTTTTTTTTAAAAAGGTGATCTAGAAAGAAATAATAATTTTATTTTACTTACAAGTTATATTTTGTTTGCAAAAGCTCCATCCATTTCTTGTAATGAGGCAGCTATAATGAGTAGCTTCGAGGCTTGAGGGACTTAATGATGTGACCCTGCCTTCATCTGTCCCCACTACCTCTCATTGACAGACTTGGAAAAAAAACACCAGAAAAAGATGCTCAAACATTTATCTCTCTATTTGCACATTTCTTCTTTCCAGATGTTTGCTCAGTTTGACACTGAAGGTGATGGCATGGTGGACGTGGTGAACATGCTGGCAATGCTCAAGAGCTCCAGTGGCGCCAATCTACAAGGAGAGCTTAGTCATGTGATCAAGCAGCTGCAGTCTTGTTCACTCATTCCAGGTAAGAGAAGGGAAGGAAGGAGAGAGATGTGTTGTTTCTTGCACAGTGGAAACCATGGTGATGGATTTTGAATGTAAAGGGCTGAGGGCTTAACGTGGTGTGTAATGATGTTCGAGAGGTATGGCTCAGCAGCAGAGCACATGTGTTGCATGCTGGTGACCTTCCTGTACCCAAGCCTTTGGAGAGCCGTTCCTCTCAGCCAGGACAGGTAATGCTAGCTTAGAACGGACAGTTGAGCTGAAGAGATGGTCGTTTCTAAAATACTTGGAAAGCATTTCCTGCTGTGTGTTCAGCCATGTGTTGTCTGACTCTGGTTGGAACAGCGTTTCACATTTTTGAAGTACTGTGATGGTAGTGGGGCAACAAGTATTAGTTATTAAAAGCATTTCTGCCCAGGCTTTCCATTTCCAGGAAAATGCAGCTTCCAAAAGAATGTGTTTATCTTATTTCCACTCTTTTATTTCTATCATCCCTTTGCAAATATGATCAAAGTGGTGTGCAATTTATTTTTTTTAAAAAGGGATGAGGAACAGGGCCTCTGATGTACACAGTACGTAGGCAGGTTTGCGTGAGAGAAGGTGGTACTTAGTGTATCCAGGCTCCAAGCCATGTAAGGCTTGAAAGGTGATAACCAGTACCTTGAAGTGGGTCCAGAAAGTGGAGGTAGACAGCGGAGTTGATGCAACACTGGTGTAATGTGATCAGATTAGCAGACCCCCAAACTAACCTTGGCCTCCTTCAACTCTAGGGGGAAAAGCCTTTTATAATCTGACTTTATATAAGGCAGATCTGTATAACGACTTTCTTGTTGCTTGTGGTTATGGAGTTGGTTCAGAAAGCAGGAGAATCCTTGACCAGGCATGTCACTTACACAAGGTTGTATTTCCTGTTCTGTAGACCCCACTGCCGTTATAACAGTCAAGAGTTTTAATTTAGTTCACTCTTTACGTAAAGCCTGTTATGTTCACTTCCCATTTTATTTACTCCGATTCATTCAGAGGTGCATGATCATGACTCATGAGGTGGTGGCCGGTCTGTTTGTCATATTTGTGGTAGAACTGTTTGGATATACATCTAAAACAAATAACCGAGCTTTTACAAACAGTTCAGTAGCTAATAATAGTAACAGCGTTCACCAGGTGCTTTCAGGTGTTCAGAATGCTTCGCACCATCTCAGTCTGTACCATAATCCTGCAAGTAGTTACTATTATTCCCCTATTGCAAATTGGGGGCTGTGAGAGAATGAGAGGGTTGTCTAAGGGCACCATATGAGTTTGTGGTGGAAGCAAGGTTTGAACCATGAGCTTCTTAATTAATGTACCTCTACTATTAATGGGGGTGGGTGGGTTCCGATGTCAGGGGGAAGAACAGCCCCAGAAGAAAACTTCAAAGATGCCGCCAGAGAAGGGGAACAGCCAGGAACCAGTAGCTCCTTTGTGGGCTGAACTATGTGTGACCTTAAATGCATCATTGTCTAGTTAGGGGCTTTTTTTTATTGTAAAATAGCCCTGTGGAGATCCACATTAGCTATTCATCTGTTTACCTCTGTGTCATTTCCCTCCTTGAAAATCCTCCCTGCTATAGTCCCTGGAGGACACCATTGCATCCTTTGTTGTTAAATCAGCATGTTAGTGAAATAGTACTGGCATTCTTTTGGAGGTGATTGGAGCATGCAGTGATGTAAACATATGGGTGCTTGAATTCTGAACAGTAGAATTTAACCCATGGATTTGCTGCGCTTGGCTGTTTACATCAAGGCAAGCCTTTCAGGTGTTCTGCCAAATATCAGTTTCTAGGCCCCCTCCCCAGCACATGCTGAAAGCCTCAAAGTAGATTCCATTTTGGGTTCATTAAGCTGATCTCATTCTAACCTCTTGAAAGAGGAGGTGGGGAATCAGTGTGACTTTGTTAACTGGTTGCCAAGATGGGTTTTCTCTTGCCATCATTTGAATGTGTACTGAAAATTAGAGCTGGTGTAGCATGAAGGTTAAGGCAGTGAATCAGGGTATGCCTGGTTCAAATCTTACTTTTGATTTCTACAAATTCAGTAGGTGGCCTTAGGGAAGTCATGATGGTGGAAGGGTTATAATCATTACTTGTCCTTATGACAACACTGTAAGACAGCATTTTAATACACACAAAACACTTTGTACATTCAAAGTTCCATAGGAATGCCATGGATTACAAAATGTCTGTCTCTTTTCTCCAAGGTTTTATAGACATATTTTCAGAATCGAAGGAGCGCCTTAGTCTTCATGCTTCCATGATTCTGAAATTCTTGCACCGGAACCGCGTCGCCAGCACTGTCATCCCATATTCTGTTTTGGAGTACTTCAACAATATTTGCACTATGCGTTCTTCTGTACTGAAAGATTCCTTGGATCGACTTGTCCTAAAAGAAAAGGGTATTGTTACTTTGATAGAAAAATTGCTTGTTTAAAATGTTTTTTTCCTTCCTTTCTGCGGTTGAGCCTTCAAAGCAGTTTACAAAATTGAAATAAAACCGTTTGACACGCAAAACCCCAAACAATGCAGTCTAAAATAGTGGCAGTCGTTAAAGCTATCCACTAAAAGCCAGAAAATGATTCCCATGTTAGACTCCAAGTTAAACCCACTCCTTTATTTAATTGTTAGACTCCAACAATTAAAGAAAGGAGTGGGTTTTGGACAGATGTCTCTGGAGGAAGGTAACTTCAGGGTACTGCCCTAGGGAAGGCTCACCTTCCAGTTTTACACACCTAACTGCTAAAAGCAGGGGCCCCTGAACCAATCCTTGGTTGATGGTAAAGAGTGGGGTGTTTAATGCAGTTCCAAGCTTGTTTGAAAGTCCAGGAGAGGGATGGTGGTAACTAGAGTGCCAAGTGCACCTTATAAAAGGAGAACTCCCCATTGTGGAGCAAATTCCTTTGCTGTGTATATGACTGAACTTTTTTGGTTGAAAAGTGGTACATAAATATTTTCGATAATAACTTATTGAGCTCCCGGTTTCTCAAATTATTTAAAAGCTTTATGTTTCCTCTTTCTCCTGCTGGCCTTCCAGTTGGTTCACAATCAAAATTTTTGAAATAGTTGCCAATGTCAGACACAAAATTAAGAGCGAAGCAGTGGCAGAACAATCAACCTAAAAACAGTAAGAAGGGCAAAAAAATCCTAGAGCAAATGAAACGAGACTGTAAGAGCAAATTGGAAGGAGGCCACAGAGCCCACTATTTCCCCCCCCCCCCAAAGTTTTCAGCTTCCTTCAAAACATTGGTGGAAAGCAGGCCAATCATACTTTCAATGGGAGGAAATTTCATGGGGGTTAGCCACTGTGGAGATCCTTTTATATGTTCTCAAAAGCCGCACATCAGATGGCAATGGAACTTGAAGTCCTCTTCCCCCCCCTTCTTAAGTGCTGGCAAAATTTAGTGAAGAGGAGAGAGCCCTCTAGGTACCTTGGTCCCAAGCTGTTTAGCACTTAAAACATGTTTTTCAACCATTGTGCTCTGACACATTTGTGTGCCGCAAATGATCCACAGGTGTGCTGCAGGAGTTTGGGGGAGGGCCATTTATTAGTACAGGCATTGGGAGATGTGAGTCTCCCACCTGCAGTGCAGTGTGCCTTGACAATTTCAGTGCCGTGTCGTTGTGCTGTGAGATGAAAAAGGTTGAAAATTGCTGACTTAAAAAGTCACATCCAGCACGGCAGATTTTGTCAGGAAATAATTTGGCAGTCAAATAAGAATTGGCTTTTTGTTAATCAGGTGTACTTGGAGAGTAATTATCTTCACCTTGCAGGGGACTTGAACTAACAAAAAGTTGGCTAAGGAAGGAAAATTAACCCTAGAACTCCTTCCTCTTATTTTTTTTTAAGTATGCAGCTTTTCAGCCACATTTGATTCCTGCCTCTCCTTGACTTGCTTGTGATCCATGCCCCTAAGGGGATGGATCAGCCAAAGCAAGAGAGCATGTGGTTGGAGGAAGAAGACCAGAGAGAGAGAGAGAGAGAGAGAGAGAGAGAGAGAGAGAGAGAGATTAAAAGTAAAAGGCAGCCAGGAACACTTGCAATTACCCTGTTTTTTTTAAATCATTGCTTTGGGTTCTCTTTTACAGAATGCCCGAGTGACTTAAATGGAAACCAGGAATTAGACAAACTCAAATCCATTTCAAAGTGCTACACTCACATAGAAACTTCCTCCAATTCGGCTGATGTTGACAAAATGACAAATGGAGAAACTTCCTCCTTCTGGCAGTCAGATGGAAGCGCTCGGTCGCACTGGATACGGTAAGTGAGAGGCTCTTTGCTAGGCTCCATCACAGAAGTAAAATGTGCTTTCTCTTTTTGTTGGTCTTTGGCGGGAGTTGTCAAATGCCCTGTTTGACTTTGCAAGGCAAGACACAACATGTAGAATGTAGTTGTGATGGTGGAGTGGGATTGTGCCTGTCAAACCTCCAGGCTTAGCTGATTACCCAAACATCAGACATGGTGTTGAGATGGGATGGTGCACATAAAGTCCAGTGTGCTTAGGCTTCTTTGGCATCATCTTTAGTCTGGGGTAAGTAGGGCAAAAAGCCTTAATTGGATTGATTTAAGATGGAATATGGCCTCTACAGTTTATAATAAGTACTTGTATTGAAAATATTTGTCAGCATTTATCTGCTGACCAATTGGTTTCACTGGTCAAATTTTTTGTTAATCAGGAGAATAGTTTTTAAATCAGCTAAATATTGCAGCCCTAATACTTGACTCTTTACAATTCTGTGAAATAAAACCAGTACTGGAGAGTGTACCTTTTGCTGGTTCTGTGCACACACCACAGAAAAAGGACTTATAGTATATCTTTTGCTGGTTCTCTGCACAATATCATCACATTTTGTTTTCATTCATTGTTTTGCTGCTGCATCTCCTTGTTGCTCTCTTTTGACTGTACCATGCAACAACAGTGAAGTAGCTTTCGGGTAGAGAGAGGGGGCAGTTTGTGCCAGCACATTTTCCACTTGCCAATAGCTGGATCAGAGTTTGGCTGCAGCAATAGGGTTGGACTGGTCAGAAGGCTGCAGTCAGGAAGTCTGATGGGAACCTGGCTGAGAAGATCCTTTCTTCAAATCTTTTTTTTAAACTGCTTTGCTTTGTAATGCTGCATAACAGAAAACTTCCCATTGCTATAGTTTTGCAATGAACGCTTTTCTAAAAATGCGTTCTTTAATAAAATTGTTTGGTAACATAACGATTACCGATTAGCTGAACTGAGCAGATTCCAAGGTGCAGTCAACTTTTTAAGGTGATTTTTCCCATGAGGAGGTGTGTGAATTCTTTCTCTAAACGTAAATAGTCCTTCACAATCATATACATGTGTATGTATACATTTTTCTTAGTTGAGATAAAAATCATATACAGCGTATTAAAATTAGCAGATTAATTTTTCAGTACCTGTCTTGGGGCCCAATCCTATCCACCAGTTTTCCAGGGCTGGTGTTCCCTTACCTCCGGGCTGCATTGCGGCTGCACCAGTGCTGGAAAGTTGGATTGGGCCCTTATTCCCCTAAAAGTTCAAAGGTGTGTATGCTACTTCCACTCTGTTATCATGCATTCAAATAATTTTACGTATTCTAATTTTTTAAAAAAAAGTCCGAGCAGAGCTTTGCATCTGTTTAAGGTTTAAATTGCATTAAGGCTGCAGTCCAGTACGTGCTTGCTTGGGAGTAATTCTTGTTTAACGGGATTTACTTCTAATTAAATCTAAATATTATTGCACTGCATGTGTTGAGTGAACCCTTTCCCCTAATCGGACGCAAGCTGTTAAACTGAAGCAGCTTGAGGAGTAGGGAATTCTGAGATTTATTTCGCACCCAGTGTACTACTTTCACAGCGCAGTCTTTTGTATGCCTACTGCTGGGTAAGTGTGTATAGGATTACAGCGTTAGTTTTGTTTACTAAAAATTTGATGATAAATTAAATTGCAGTTGGTCAGTGCTGTTAGAAAACTTCCCGCTGCAAAACAATTCCCGCATCATTGGTGAGTTGTTGCAATATCTGGCATCTCTGAGACCAGAGGGTTGCCAAATATTTTACATTTCCAGGTTTTGGAAAATCACCGCAGTGCTGGAAGGAGAAGGGAGGGAAGGTGTCAGTGGGTGCTGCCTCACCTGCAGCTGAGCAGGCAGAGAGAGACCGGGAAGGACGACCCCACTCCTTTCTTCCCTTTTTGCACTGTCTCTTTCCTGGTTCTCTCGGTGCCTTTTGTGAAAATTGACTAGGAAGAGCTCCGTTTGTAGAGCTTTCTGGATCATCAGGTGTTGGACATCACAGTGTTTACTGTAGTTGTATCTTTGTCTTTGCCTCTCAGGTTGAAGATGAAGCCAGATGTCATTCTGAGGCACCTCTCAATCGCCGTTGCCGCAACCGACCAGAGCTACATGCCACAGCAAGTTACCGTAGCAATAGGAAGGACTACCAGCAATCTTCAGGAGGTCCGGGATGTTCACATTCCCAGCAATGTCACTGGCTATGTGACATTGTTGGAAAACGCTAACATTAGTCAGATGTGTGAGTCAACAATACAATTAGTGTTTTCTTTACGTTTTAAGAACAATATTAAATGTTAGGTAAATGACTTGGAAGGCAAAAGGAGGAGGTGTTCAAAGTAGCAACTTTGGAATGCTGAGTTTGGCTTTGTCCCAGTTAACACCACAATCCTATGTGGTGTTTGCAAGTCTCGTAGAGTTGAGTGGGGCTCACTCAAGGTGAAAGTGCCCAGTGTTGGTCCGAGTTCCATGGGCTTGTTCAGTCTGAAATGTGCTTTGCCTAGTTGCTCAGCTTGATAGCAAAAGAATTGGATGCGTTTGGTCAAGGTACCTTGTAAATGTGAGTGCATCTTTATGTCAGCTCTGAGCAGTTCAGATTTAGCCTGCAGTGCTGGCACTTGTGGTACATGAGACTTTCTTAAATTTAAAAAGAGGGAATCGCTTTCTAGGATGTCATCTTTTGGTGTTAATTTATAAAATGGGAGATGTCAAAAATCTTTTGAAGTCAACGTCCTATCTCCAACCTGTGGCCCCACTGCCAAGAGCTGCTTTGGATGCAGAAGATCCCAGGTTCAGTCCCTGGCATCATCTCCAGGTGGGATGGGGAAAGTGAGTTATATTATTGAGGCACAATGTGGTGCCCGTACATCATCAACTTCATCTTCATGAATGTGGGAATTGATAGGCTTGATTTCTAAGCATGTATTGACCAATGCCAGTGTAGTACAAGCTGACATTTTTGTTGGCAAACTTAATTATGCCTGAAGGATTTACAATTTACAGGTTGGCTTTTGATCCATTCAGTGCTGAGGTTAATCACAAACTGCCTGGGTTTATCTAAAATTCAGTGGATTATACTGTACATAATAATAATAATAATATACAGTATTTATATACCGCCTTTCTTGGTCTTTATTCAAGACTTTATTCAAGGCGGTTTACACAGGCAGGCTTATTAAATCCACGCAGGGATTTTTACAAATTGAAAGAAGGTTCTCTCTTTCAAGAACCACCACATTCAAGATGTTACGCTCCGATCTGGTTTAACATTCTGGCCTCCATCCTCCCACGCTCCGAGCAGATGGAACAGCTCAGCTGCAGCTTGCCAGCTGCTTCAAGGTCGCACGGTGCCAGTGGCCTCGAACTGCCGACCTTGTGGATGTTAATCTTCAGGCAAATGGAGGCTCTACCCTCTAGACCAGACCTCCTGCCCATCTGTACATGCCAATCGCATGACAGTATGTAGTGCCATTGGATGTTTGAGGCACTGAAATATCTTGACCTGGACCTCGGTATGTTGCAATGGGTGAAAATGGCCACATACAGTTAATTGTGTGTAGCACACATAGTAATTGTGGGTGCTTGCCCTTTCCCTCCCATGAAGTCCACAAGGATGCTGTATTTTGTATTCACTTCTGGTGCAAAATCCAAGCAAGAAGTGACCAGCTGGTTGCCATGTTGTAGGTTCTGCCAGGCAGCCAACCAGCCATTCTTGGACAGAAACAGAGCAGAGAACCATTAGCTTAGTGCTGGAGCACATCCTTTCCGTAGAGAAAGCCCTATAGGCATCTGGAGTTCATGGAAAGGAGGACTGGAAAGGGATCCTCATCTTGAATGCTGGTGTCTGATACTTGGGTACCAGCCTGACCAGACAGTACTGGGCAAAATGAATCCTGCTCTTTTGTTGCATAAGCTACATGCCTAGTTATCCTAAGAGCACTGAAGAGCAGCAGTTGGGGCGTCCTCTTTCAGGTGCAGAACTTTCACTTCGGCCCATTGCTGGAAGAAATTACCCTTCTTTGATGCTCTTCACAGATGTACAGATAAACATTAAGCGTTGCCTTAGCGATGGCTGTGACACCAGAATCCATGGGCTCAGAGCTATCGGCTACCAGAGAGTAAGAAAGGGCGGCGTCTCAGTCTGTGATGCTTCGGCAATCTGGTACTGGTCGCTGCTGGCCTCACTGGTGACGGCGTCCATGGAAACCAACCCAGCGATTGTCCACACTATCCTGCAAAATACTCAGTGAGTCCCATTCCCGTGTGCTGCGTGGTTCTCCTCCAAGCGGATCTTTGCTTCCGCAGCGTGTGTGAGCTCTGCCACAATCTGTGCTTCCCCTTTAGCTTCAAGAGTGCATTATTTACCATCAGACAGGTCTGCCTGTCCAACCATCTTGGTGGGAGAGGCCTTTTTGTGTGTCCTGCCATTGTATGAAGTATGGTTGGTGGGAATATGAGAAGCAGCCGTCTCTATTGCAGCACAAAGACGTGGAATTCTTGGCCTGGGAGACCTGCTTTGCCCCACACTCCCATTCTTGGTTTTTTCACCAGTAGGTGAAAACATTTCTCCTTTGGCTTGAAGTGTTTGAATATCATTGCCTTGAGTGAATTTTTTTTAATGTGCTGCTTTTTGTTTTCTTTGTGTGTTAAAAACAGTTCATTCTAAATAATCTTTAACTCCAGTTAGCTGCCTTGAGTGTGCTCGGTTGAGGTATGAAAGAGCAGGATAAAATATAGCATAATAAATATTAGCTGGCCATATTTGAGCACGGAAGTCTCTTCCGTTTATCTTATGCTGATAAAAAGTATTTGTTTGGAGCAACAGTGTGGACTTGTGGTTGGAACAGGGATGAGAGAAGCCTGTGTATAGATCCGTGTTCAACCTTACTGACTCCTCTTCAGAGTCCTGAGGATCAGGAGAATGTGTGTCCCAACTCTGGAGATGAAACAGGCAAGACTGTATTGCAGCCCTTATGCCAAGAGGGTGGGAGCATTTACTCCACTGTAGTCTGTCCATCTTGAGGAAAGAGGCAGATGTTCAATCACATTCCCACATAAGAACAGCCCCGCTGGATCAGGCCATAGGCCCATCTAGTCCAGCTTCCTGTATCTCACAGCGGCCCACCAAATGCCCCAGGGAGCACACCAGATAACAAGAGACCTGCAAGGCTTCCTGGGAATTGTAGTTAAGAACATAAGAACAGCCCCACTGGATCAGGCCATAGGCCCATCTAGTCCAGCTTCCTGTATCTCACAGCGGCCCACCAAATGCCCCAGGGAGCACACCAGATAACAAGAGACCTCATCCTGGTGCCCTCCCTTGTATCTGGCATTCTGACATAATGCAATGACATAATGCATTCTGACATAATGCAAAGAATGTGGCATTCTGACACATGCTTTGGAGTGTCTTGAGTGAAAAATCTCAGCAGCAAAGTCTGTTTAAAAGGATGACAGGGAAATTCTTGGTAAAGCCTCCTCTTCTTCCTCCCAGCACTTGAAGAAGGCTGCTCCCAGTGACTTCACCCTCACTCTGCTTGTGTGTGTCTGTGCTGTCAACTGCCAGGGACCAGGGCTTGCTTTGGTGAATTGGTCTGTTGCCATCAGTCCAATAAGATATAGACTGGCAGCTGTTTCATTACTACTTCTACTCTGGTGCAGGGCTGCCTCTCTTTGCTCTGAACTGCAGTAGTGTTTTCTGTTACAACTGACTTGAGTTCATTTCTGATGGGATGTTGTTCCTTCTCCTCCTCCTCTTCCAGGAAGGCCCTGCAGCATATGCCTCCACTCTCCTTGTCACCAGGCTCCACTGATTTCTCTAGCTTCTTATCTCCCAATGTTTTGGAAGAAGTGGACAGTTTTCTGCTGAGAATTTCCAGGTACAACTGCAAATAGAGCAATCATGTAGTGATAGGAGGAACCTGAACAGGTGTTACAAAATCAATAATCCTGTTTAAGGGAAGGCATGATAATATTGTAGCTCACAAAATTATGAATTGTATAGAAAAAGAAAGTGGGCTTCCTTCATATGTGGTGGTGATTGCATTAAAGCTCATGACTTTGGAAAGTGATGACCTGAGCTGCTTTCTCTTTTCCAGCTGTTGTGCCTCTCCAGAGGTTGAGCTTACGTTGCTGGCATTTGCCCTGGCCAGAGGGAGTGTTGCCAAAGTGCTGAGCTCCCTTTGCGCAATCACTGACCACCTGGAGACTCCCTACAAGGCTCCTTCTCTCATCGCTTCCATGGCCACAGTCAGGCAAAACCTCCTCTACAAATACGGTAAGTATTACTGGGACAAATGGGATGCCTAGCCTTATATCATAGAAAGCTGGGGCAAGAATCCAGGAATGAAAAGTCAGTTGAGAGAGAGAAGGGAGCTGGAGGGACAGCCGAGGAAGAAGAGCAAGTGGACAAGACATGGGAAAGAAGGATGCAAAGCAACAGCACTCGTAGATGGAAAGTGTCGTGAATATGTACATGTTAGGCCTTGGTTAGCTTGTGGAACCTGAACCAAACTAAGTTGGTGACGGAGAACTTGCTAGCAGTTCCTAGCTGCAAGAATGTGAGTAAACAAACACAAAGATTGTTGTCTCTCCTCTGCTGGCCAGAAAGGACAGACAACAAGAATTACAACCCATTGGAATGTAGCACCTTTGCAGACAGAATGGCGCCTTATCAGGCTGATGAAATGCAGCTGTGGATCTCCAGTTGGGAGGGGCAAGAACTAAGAGGGCTGGCAACCAGGCCCACTTCAATAAGGTTCCGTCCTCAAAAGTTTCTGATTGGACAGTCTAAGTATGAAGTCACCTCAGTACTATTAGCATAAGAAGTGTAATAATGAGGGCACAAGGGGTGTGTCTGGTTCCTTCTTGGACAGAGTTTTTGGGTGCAACATCCTGCACGCGGTGAGCTCCATTGTCCACCATGGGCACCTGGCCTCACAGGTAGCTTGGAGCTAAAAGATCTACAAGAAGCTGACCCAGGTGAGAGATAGGGATTAATAGAGATAGCCAGTTAGCTTTGTTGTTTTATTGCTGTTATGTTTCCTAGATGTTTATGCCTCTAGCATTTGCTGCCTTACTGTAACCTTATGTAACCTTATGTACTTAATAAACTAAAATCTCTTTTACGAAGTTTTTTCATTGTCTTTTGGGGACAAAGGTTCAGAATCCTGCCTAGCCGTTCAGCAAGCTACCAAGTGCTCATTGAGGTCTAGTAACTTGAGGACTGAAGCTTTAATTGGAGAAAGAGCTCAGTGTCTGCAAGGGATAGAGTTAAGCCTAGAGGGTCTCAGTGTTCCTGGACCGAGGCACTGGCACATACAGGGTGGTGGCAGTACTACTGGACAGGGTGGGGGGCCTTGAGGGCCTTAGGGTTCAAGAACCAAGAACTCTGAGCACCCCAAACCCCCCCCCCAAGTTTGTGACATGGTGGCAGCGGTGGGATTTCGACTGAACTTTGTTCGCAAAAGTGGTTACACTTAAGGCAGAGGCAAACCTCTACAAAGATTTCAGTGGTTTGTTATTTTGGCAGTAAAGGCTGTTCTGCCTCAGCAACGTTATGCAGAGCTAGCATAGGGTAGAAGACAGCAACATGATGTTCAGAGATCAGTTGCTTGATTTTGAAGAGGTGGAAGGGGCTGTGGGACCGATGCCAGTCCACATACTGGATTCCCAAACCCCAAGCCTAGTGGAAGAGGCTTACAGATCTGAGTCTGTGCCACCTATGATCATGGAGGATGAGAGGCCCCCCGAGAGGACACTCAGGGCTGCGCCAAACTCAACTCATGGAGGAAGAGAGACAGAGGTTCAAAGCACGTGCGGCATGGAGTGCAGAGAACTAGAGCAATCAGCAGAGGCGCAGCTTGCCAAGTACGGCTGCCAGCAGGTCTGCTGTCCGATTTCAACAAGAGTTGGACTGGACGGATGAAAGTGATGCAGAAAGTGATGAGGACCCTTGGATGTTGCCTGCCGTGCAAAAACCAGCATCGCGTTCCACGATAAGAGCACAGCCTCCTTTACAACCGTCATTATGAGCCTGCTGTTGTGAACCTGGTGTTGTCGGTTTCCACACCTCCTCCACCCACTCCTGCACCAACAGCCCCAGCGCCAACGCAAGTAGTGGGGGATGGGAATGCTGCCGGAGCTTCCCCAGGAGCTGCGATGCCCTCAGCAGGAAACTGGGCTAAAATTTTTGCCATGGAAAAGCGCCTCTTAGAAATGCAGATGGAGGATCGGAGAGGACAAAGGAAGCGTCTCACAGAGCAATGGGACCGACACATGTTTCCAAGGTACACCCGTCCTATCTTGCTGTGTTTGAACAAGCATGTGAGGATGAGCAAGTCCCTAGAAGGTTATGGTTGCGTGTCCTCCGGTCACAGTGTGTGGGGACAGAGCTAGCGCACATACTTGCAGGACTACCTAAAGAACAAAGGCACAATTACAAACTGTTTAAGTCCTTAATCAAAGAGAATCTGGCCATAAATGAGCAGATGGCAAGGCAGAAGTTCCGCCGTGCAGAAATGAAGCCAGATGAAACGTATACTAATTTCCAGCTGTGCTTAGAGAGAGCTTTGAGCACCTGGGCTGAGTCCGCGGGAGCAGAAACTGCAGCAGTGGAGGGAGTTGATGTCAAAAGAACACTTTTTCTCCTATTTACCACCAGCATTGGCAGACTGGGTAGCGGAAAGACAGCCTGCAACCGCTCTGCAAGCGGCAAGGATAGCAGATGAAATTGCATCCCGAAGGCAGCATCACCGAGCCAGCATCAGAAGCCAACCAAGTGGGCAGCCTGAAAGCTTTCAGCAACAGCCAGCAAAGAAAGGAGGGGGAGAGAAGCAGCAGATGTCCTGGCCAGCCAACAAAGAAACGGCCGCAGCTAAGCAACCAAAGCCAGCTGACTTCCACAAATTCCCAGGAAATGCTGCAGCCCCAACAACCAGTGATCTCCGTTGCTACGGATGCGGTCAGGCAGGCCATATAAGAAAATTCTGTAGGCAGAATACCAATGGAAATGCGGAAAGGGGCAGCTGTTTAATTGGCAGTGGACACTGTGCTACATAACCAACAATGGCTTAGCAGGCAGTTGAAGCTGTGGCTCCCTGTTATTCAGCCAGCCCTCTGTCCATGGTGCATGTTCCCTGCCTCTGTCCTCTTGGAATGAATGTCAGGTGCCATTGGTGAGTGGCCTCCATTGTTGACAAATCTAGTCTGTTTCATTCTCCAGGGACACCCCTGCGGCTGACTCTACAGGCTTGTGATGTCAAAGGAAAAGAAGATAAATCAGGTCCCGAAAACCTCCTTGTAGAACCTTGGACAGGTGATGGTAAGTGCACGTTCTGGTTCTAGATGCAGGTCGTCATCCTGCTTCACTCTGACCAAATTCGCACACCCTGGAATCGGTTCCGAGCAACATCGCAGGACTGGCCACGTTCCGGACTGTTACTGTGTGGTGTTTGAAGATGCTCATTCTAAGAGTTGCAGGAAGGCTTAGGAATCTCTTGTTCTGTTCACAGGTTTCCTTACTGAGACTGGAAAGACTCGAGCCAGTGTCATTCTGTCCACGGGGACTGAATTGGCTGTTCAGGTCACGCAGATCAGAATAAAGGTCTGAACACTTTGATTAAACACTCGAAGTACAGTAGTTTAAAAAATATATATTTACGGATAGAAACGATACAAAATAAAATATGATTTGGAGTGAAGCAAAACAGAAGCAAACCCATATTATACGTACGCGAACATAAAACATTAAAGTCTATAAACGGCAAAACCCATATTAAATCAGGGACGCTGTCATTTTTTGAGCATTCTCTCTGGGCATGTTTCTAAAACTAGCGATGGAGTCCACTTTTGAACAAATAGATGGTTTGGTCATAATTTTTCTTCCTATAAGTGCTTGCATCAAAACACTCTTTGTGATCCCGACTGCTTTCTGGAGTTCCTGATTTGGGAAAGGCCTGTTAACAGCACAGTTGGCTGTGTGGGTGGGGGCACCGAGTCAAGTGGAGGTGTTGGTTTCACCACCTTGGCCCCTTGCATGGTGACAATGTGTCTCCTTTTCTGACACCGTAATGTGTGAACAGAAGATGGTACTGTGCTCTCTCTCTCTCTTATTTATAGCATCTTTCTCCTTCTCCTAGGTACGGAGAGGAGCAATTGGGGCTCGCTGCGGGTTGGTCTTTGCCTACAACTCCCCTTCAGAAAAATTTCACGCAGATGAACATTTCAAGAGATTTGACAGCTACGACAAATGGAAACTGGAGGATTTCCAACACTTCTTAAAAATCAGGTAGAAGCAGGATAGATGTTCTTTGTGGACATGTTGACACTCTTTCAGCACTACCAGAATTGTGGGAGGGGGGGTGTTTCTGCATTCAAAGAGAGCTTTGGGAGGTCTTGGCTGCTCAGGTGGTGGATTAAACCGAGCAGAAGCTTGAATAGTATTGACTTGCACATGTACAGAAGCAGAGCTTTGGGTTTAACAAAACAGTACTTCCCTTGCTCGTCTCCCAGCAGTTCAAATCCTCTTCTGCTCTGGGATGACTAAGAAAGACTTGACCAAGATTGGAGGCACTTCCCCTTCCTCAATAAATCCAGTGTTTTTGCTGCCTTTCTTGAAGATGTTTTCAGCTATTCGTGTCAGGTTTGGCCTGCATATAAAGCCAAACAACAAAGTTTGAATAGGAGAAGAGAACTCTTTGAACAGTGAATGTAGCTAGAGTATGCCTTTTCTGATCTACAGTTTCAGGACACAAAGATCCCCTGTGTGTCTGCCATAGAGCTCCTTGCTAAAGACTTTGGGGTGGAGGTGGGGATGTTGTAAAATCCCCTTGATTCTATCCTCCGTCAGAGACATTTAGCTCCCTATCCTGCTCCTGCACTCTTTGTAATGCTGAGATGCTTAGAATTGTCACCTAATAGTCCTGTGGCTGTTTCTGCTGTTAACGGCCATGCAAACCATGAACTCTTACAGGAGTGGTGCTTCTCATGAAGAGCTGGGAGAGGAAGATCCTATTGGCTGGTTTGAAATGGAAGAGGAATGGGATGAAGTGGAAGTCAAAATGCAGCAGTGCAGGATTTCCAAGGTGAGCTTTGTATTCTCCTTGAATGAGTTCTAGGTCCACTTCAGATGACTGAGCAAGTCATGGTTAGTTGTGGTCTTAAAAGTTCCTGACCCCACACACCACCTTCTCTACCCCTTGTCCTTGCATCTCGAGCTCTGGCACTGGCATCCTGGCTTATAAAGCTACAGGTATGTCACTTGGCTCAACCTGGGGCTGCTTAGCTGTGGTTTACAACCCAAGATAAAACTAGGATATGAAACAAATGTTGAATCTGGCATCACATCCTGGCTTAATCTTGTTTTGTAAACCGTGGCTTGAGGTTGGAATGCGTGGCAGAGCCATGGTCTGACAAACCACAAATCCCCCTTATTTGTGAGCAGAATAGGTTGGAGAGGAAAGAGCATATGATTTTGAGATCTTGATGGGTCGTTTTAATGAATGAACAAACCATTGGTTGTTTTTTTGGTTATCTGAATCCACCCCAGATAGTTTAATTGTGGCTTAAGTGTGTCAGTTACCAAGCAGTTGGTAAATGAACTGAAATCCATTGAGCATCCAGCACCCTGTCGTGGCTGAGCATTTCAGGGAAGATTGGTAGCAACAGTCAAACGGAAGATTAGTAAAATGGTTTGACAACTACTGTAATTAAGATACTGTGTTGAATTTAGTCATAAACCTATGTATGGGTACAAATTGTAAACAGAAGAAAATGTGTCTGAGACACGGATCATCATATGGTTCCCCTTTAGTTTGCTCAGTTTGGAATTACTTCTTTGGCTGTCTGTAATAATCCTTGTGGCTTGTTTCTCCCACTGCTTGTACTTAATCGCCCTCCCTTTTTTAGTACCTAGTTGCAGGTGTTCAGATGTATACTGATCTGTTGGCACATTAAGTTGAAATTATCTGAAGACACAGGAATCGGGTGAGAGGTTATTAGGAAGGGCAAGTGCGAAGTCTCACTTGTTTTTTCCCCCCTGGTATTTGTTTGTAGTACTTTTAGTAATAAACGTATACGTTCAGCTGCATTCTCTGTTTCTGTTTGCAGTTTTGTGTTCCTTGTTTACGTACTGCATAAACAGTACTGCAGAGCGTTTGTATGCAGGCATGTTATTGTGAACACAAGGTGCATCTCCATCATGTTTACAGAAATAACAAGTTGGGTGTGATTTCCCTTTTGCTCTTTTAGTATTTGATGGTGAAGTTCTTGTGCACAAGGCAAGAGAAAGCTGAGCGGCTTGGAGTGCAAGGCTTGAGCATCTTTGGGTACCTCCGGCCTGCATCAGCAGAGCCCAACGGAAGCAAGAGCTGCCTGAAGTGTGACAGGTCAAACGGCGATACCGTTTGTGGGATGACTCTGCTCCTGAAGACTCTCTGCTTTGTTCAACAGCTTGCACAGGATTTGGTATGTGTTGCCTTCTTCCCATCTGCTGCCCCTTCTCTTCAGATTCTGGACTGCTTCATCTTCCCGTTTAATTCACAGTATGCTTTAATGGAGTTGGAAATACAAATGCTCTGAAAAAGTGTTAACTGTCTTAGCCTAGTAGCTCAGGAAAAATTCTCCCACAAGTTAAGACCAGGAAGGCTAATATCCAGACATGATAAAGGTAATGTTGGTTAATGATTTACTGGGATGTTTTGGATTTGATCTGTTCCGGCTGTGTGTGCTTTTGTTAACAGGGACATACATCCCTACAATAAAGTTACATAATGTTTAGGTTGGGCAACCTGGAACATGACGGAGAAACTCAGTGAGCTGATGTCTGTATTGAGCTGAATGATGCTTTAAATGAGATGAACAAGCTTTCAGGCTACACAGTGCTCTTATTTAGTTTTCAGGCATTGGTTGAGCAACACTAAAATGTTACAGCAGCTGTCCTGAGACACCTTAAAGACTACTAAAGCTATTACCACATACACTTTTCCACTCTAAGAGCCCACTTTGTAGGCTGCAGGTTCTTCCCACAATTCGTGGCAAGTTTGCTGGTCTTTAACGTTTACAAGACTTTGTGTTTGTATTTGCTGCAACAGGTTACGACGGTTATTCTGAGTTTTAAAAGAAATTGATGGTTATCCCAGTAAAGCAGAGTTTTGGTTTTTCTTCCTCTTCCTGTGCAGGTTCAGAAGAAGGAGAGTGGTGTACGGTACAGATCATACCTGGATTTTTCAGGCTTGGATCTAAAGCTATTCTGGAACTTTTATAGCAAACTTCACCAAAAGTATGTGTGCTTCAATTGTATCAAAAGTTGTCCTTGTCCTTAAGCCTTCAGAGTGGATAAAAAAGGAAGTTAATGTCCACTGGTTTTGGAACTTAGCTGTGTGTTTCACTTCTGGCTAACTAGCTTCTTCCCTACCCCAAAGGATCACAACATCCTTTTAGCAGTGCTGCTTCAGTTTGACCAAGGAAGACAATAAAGCAGAGATAAAAATGTGTGTTTTGATCCCAAGTTCAGTCAAGATGGCAGCATCCTCAGTAAAGACCGGGAAAGTGCCTGAAACCCTAGCAGTTGTTGCCAGCCCATGTAGGCAGGGCCTCTGAGGGGAATTTTAACAGGGGGTACAAAGTTTCTGAAACAGAGTGGGAGGTGTCAATGGAGTGGGCAGAATGGGGGCAAAGCAGGCAGGGGGAAAGTGGCAATAGCTGGAATAGTCTTTGGAGCCCAGGTCTACCAGTCTTCCCAGTGAAGAGCTCCGGTCTACCTACCTGTCCAGCGTCGGCATCTAGATACAGTAATATGGAAAGCCAAACACACTCCTAAGTCTCTATAAAATCATTCAAATATAAAAAAATCTTTGCAGGAGATTAGTCACCGCATGGCTTCTCCTCAGCGTTCCCTTTTCCCTCTTCATCCTCCCTACCAGCTAACTTTAGGCAGGCGGCAGGCCATCAATGCAATCTTGCTCTCAGGTGGCGATTCCTGCGTAAGAGGAAATGCCCCCACACATCTCACCTGGGCACTTGGTCCTTTCCACCAGCCACATGAGGTTGTTTCAGGCAGTGGCCCTGCATTAGCTCAGTAACCTCCACTTGGGATAACAACCGCAATATTTAGGAGATATCTGGGTTGCTGGGCTTTGCCAGGAGTTCCCCTGCTAGGTCTGCGCTGCTGCCCCTGCTTAGAAGCTTACTCAAGTGGATTTTAATCTATTTACGTGATTAAAGCTGTATTCTGTACTCTCTTCCCTGAGAAAAAGTTCTGCTGAATTCAGTGGGTTGTACTTCTAAGGAGACATGCATAAGATTGTGCTGTGATGTGGCCAGACCAACAGCTTTAAAGGGAAAATTGTGCTCTTTTTGCTTTTAGACAGTGCAAGCTTGTCACAACAGATGCCGTCATAGAAGAGGAATTCCTCTTTTTCTCACAGAGGAGGGAATTCAGCGAAGGGGCTTGTTTTTCTGAATACTAATGTTAAAATATTGACAATAATAATTGGCATTTTAAAGAATAGTATGTAGGCCAATGAATTAGATGCCTTTTTAATCAATGTGTAAGGTTTTCAAACTAACCTTTTTATTAACAGCAGTTCTGTGGTTTTTTTCCCCCCACAGCCCGAGAGAAGAGTGCATCGGTGCCCAAACTATGATGCTGAGGCTTCTTCAGAGTTGCTTCTCCATGCTTGCTGCAGACGACAAACCCCCAAAGTTCCAGGAAACGGCTCAAGCCAACACAGAAGTGGCAGAGGAGCTCTGCAAGCATCTCTTTGAAGGTGATTTTTTCAGCTTGTAACTCTCTCCCTACGAAGCCACTTCTCCAGTTGCACCTTTTTGGTACAGCCCTTGGTTCATTCCCATCATCCTCATCCGCAACTGTATCTGGTCTTTATGTGTGTGTAGCTGCATTCCCCCACCATGTCTGTTTTACATTGTAAGCTCCTTATAGTCAGGAACCAACATCTCTCTGCACATGGAACTGTTGATCTGATGACCCTGTTCCTTGTGGACATTCCAGTTCAGATTAATTAATTTTTTTCCGCATATGTTTGATTTGTGGAGCTTGTGATTGTGTCCCTGGAGCCTTGTTGTTTTTTTTTTTTTTTTTGGTTGTACTTGTTTTTGAATAGTCTGACTGTATTCTTCTCTGCCCCTTTTGGGTCTTCTGTGAGTCAGCTTGAGTACCTTATACAGAGGCAGGAAAGTGCCATAAAGATAATACCTTTCAGTGTGAGCAAGCATTACCTGTCTAATGCAGAAAGTGTTCTGGGTTGCTTGGGTAACTGTCGATTCTCTTTGAACGTTTTTCTTTTGTGAGCAGTTGTAGACAGGAGTGACAGTGAATCCGCACCACTGAAGACCTTGAAACGAGAAATTAACAGCACCCTGCTCAGTGGAGGGGCCATCTTGTTCCCTGACAGCCGGACCAGGCGGGAGCAGCTGTTTGCAATGCTGGTATGTTGTGGACAGAGACCTTATAGTTAAAATTCTTGTGACTGTTTTTGCCTCCCTATAGAAATTGAACATCTCTGAATTAGAATATCCAGCATAACTGCTCCTCCCATTCTTTGCCCTGTTTCTTCAGATGCATTCATTTTCATATGTTCTAATACATTCAGTGGCTACTTGCCTTGGTGGCTGAAATAAACCTCCGTCTCGAAAGGCAGCTGAATACTACTAAATATGTACTAACTGATTCAGGCGGAGAGCTGTTAACTTCATGCCATTTTTTGGTGGACATTCTGGAGGCATCTGCTGGCCCTTTTGGTCTGATTCAGCAAGACTCTGCTGGTGTCTGCCACAGTGATTAGGAATGGAACCTCCATATACAGAGGGAAAATATTTCTGAATGCAAGATGCTGCAGTGGAGGCCTGTTGTCTTCATGTCCTGCTTGTGGGCTTTGGTTTGCTTGCTGTGGAAAGCAGAATACTGCACTAGATGGACCCTTGATGTGACCTGGCAGGGTGGCTCTTGTGCTCCATCCACTTCATATGTTGCCTTGAAATCTTTCCTCTTATGTCGCATGGAGTGTGTGTGTGTGTGTGTGTGTGTGGTTCTTAAATAGGTTCTTTCTGTCTTCCAGAAAAACATTACAGAGCAAGAACACAAGCCATCTGTCCACTTAGCTTTCAGATCTCTCTGCACATATTTCAGGTAAGCAATTTAAATTGTCCCCCCCCAAAAAAACACAGTTCTCCAGCTTGGCTTTCTTCTTGTTTTTAACTAGAACAGATTCTAGTAGGGTAGAAAAACAATGACAACTTCACGTGTCAAGGCCAGCATGTTGTTGGATGAATATTTGCAGTACTGAATACATTAGTTAAGATTATATTTCCCTTGCAGTAGAGGAGTGTATAATATAGAAGCCATTTTACTGCATTGTAGGTCATATTTAAAAACTTCACAGGGCCCTTTTGAATCTCTCTACTCCAGCATCTTGTTTTCCATCAGTGGCCAATCCAGATACCCGTGAGAAATCCACAAGCAGGACATGAAAACAATAGCATTCCTCTGTAAGTCCCCAGCAGCTGGTGTTCAGTGGTAGACTGCCTCTCAACATAGAGGTTTCATTCCTAACTATCTTGACGAATAAGAACATAAGAAGCTGCAGGATCAGACCAGAGAAGTTGCTGGACTGGCCCAAAGGTCTGCCTAGTCCAACATCTCCCCCCCTCCCCCAGAAGACTATGAGCAGAGGCTAAAGCAAGTAGCCCCTTCCTGCTGTTGCTCCCCAGCCCTGGTATTCAGAGGTAGTCTGCCTTTGAACCTGGAGGGTAGCATGTCACTATCATGATAGTAGCTATTGATAAATGTATTTTCTACTAATCTGTCTGATCTCCGTTTGACGCCATTTAATTCAGAGGCCATCATTGCTACCCTGTGGTAATGAATTTCATCAATTATGCACTGTGTGGAAAAAGTCTTTTATCTGTCCTGACTGTGTACTGCCAATCGGTTTTTCTTGATGACCTGAGTTCTAGTGGTATTGTGTGAAGGAGAACTCATCTTGGAATAGTACTAGTAAGGATGGTTTACTGGTAAACTGAATCGAGTTTGGTGCAAGTTCTGTAGTCAGCTTTGATTCATTAAGTGACTCTTCTATCGCATAGGAAGATGTGGTAAAAGCATCTTGGAAATAGTGGTACCCAATCTCGCTGAGGGAGTTCCTCATCTGCAAGTTGTAAAGTTGTGGAGAAATAGGATTTGGGGTGAGGTTGGAGGTTTGCAGAACCAGGGCTCATGTAGGGTGGAACTGGGAACGTGTGCCCAGTAGGATTTTTTGATCCTTCACACTGGCATCATGCAGCCTCTCCAGGTCAGATCTTTCTAAGCCCCCTTATCATAAGAGCTAGGAAGTTTGAAACCCAAGACATTTGGGAACTGACAGATGCTATGAAATTGTTGAATTAGATGAACTGCTTGCAAATTTATGTTTTATCAAAATGTTTTTATGTTGGTAGCGATCAGGATCCAGGTGGTCTTCTCCTATTACCAGAAAAAGGAACGTCAATGGACCTGGATGTTGCTCAGGTGCTGACAGTGATGGAAACTCTTCTGTTGGTGGCATCAAGAGAGGTAGTGATCCTTGTTGGCTTTTTAGTCCTTTCTCCAATCCTCCTCGGAGAAAGCTATATGAGGAGAATGGTCATAAGAACATAAGAACATAACATAATAAGAACAGCCCCACTGGATCAGGCCATAGGCCCATCTAGTCCAGCTTCCTGTATCTCACAGCGGCCCACCAAATGTCCCAGGGAGCACACCAGATAACAAGAGACCTCATCCTGGTGCCCTCCCTTGCATCTGGCATTCTGACATAACCCATTTCTAAAATCAGGAGGTTGCGCATACACATCATGGCTTGTACCCCGTAATGGATTTTTCCTCCAGAAACTTGTCCAATCCCCTTTTAAAGGTGTCCAGGCTAGACGCCATCACCACATCCTGTGGCAAGGAGTTCCACAGACCAACCACACGCTGAGTAAAGAAATATTTTCTTTTGTCTGTTCTAACTCTCCCAACACTCAATTTTACTCTCGTGACCTTGAACTCACATCCTTCTGGAAAGTTACCTACTGCACCAGTCATCTGACATCAGCTACATGTCTCATGTACCTAACAGCTTTGAACTCTTAATTTTCAGTGTGAGATGTTGATGCAGGGTGTCGCCCAGCAAGACACCAGTTCTGTGGTCTCGTCCCTGTTCTGGTCTGTACAAGGCAGCCTCCTTTCTTGGTGCTACTTGCAACTTAAGGGTAGTGATGCAGCCCCCAAGTACCAGGCCACGGAAATCCTTACAAGATGTAAGTATCTGGGCCAAATACCCTTTAAAGATGTAGTACCCTTTAAAATTTATAATGGTAATGTAAATATGCATCATTTTGTGCTTACTTTGTATAATGATTAAAGTTTCCATAAAAGTTTCCATAGAACTAAATGGTGTGACAAAACTGATTTGATTAATGGAAACTTTAATTAACTCATTGATTAAAATGCATGTGACTCAGACAATAGTGTTGAAGAAGTGTTATTTCTTAGAAGGTGTAATTATTATCCCCAGTGCATTTAAATGTTTAGCCAATTTGGGACAGGGACCCATCTTCTCATTTCTTTTGCTACATAAACTGCTTTGAATTTTTTTTTGTTAAGCAGTATAGAAACGTATACTAATATTTGCTAGGTGCTGAGCTTAAATTAAAAAAGTAGCCCTGCCTGCAGGCTTGCAATCTAATAGACACGGTGGAAAAAGGAGGAAAAAGGTGGACAAGGAAGAGGAAAACCTTTTGCATCAGGTGCCATCTTGGAAGAGGTGTTCCCCTTCCTCTGTGGAAGGGAATGCCTCTTCTACCTGCCATCTGTACTTTTTAGAAGTATTTTTATCTAAAGTTGCATTGCTTTTAATACAAATGACCTCATTAAACATGTTTTATTGATTTGGAAAAAGGTTTTTTTTTTTTAATTGTTCTTGCTGATCAAGGATTAAAACGCTGGTAATTTGGCTAGCCTACTGGTGTTGATCAAGAAACAGCAAAAGTAACCTATGTGCCTTTCAGTTGATTTTTTTTGCTCTTTTTCCATGTAGATGTGCAACAGTTCCTTTCCAGTGTCAGAACAATCTTGGGTTCGCTCCTGTCTCAACACAGTGGGAAGACCGTTGTGGAAAAACTAAGCAGCTCCATGCTCGCCATGGTCGCCCGCCAACTGGTGAGTGAACTGACTGAGTGGTTGCAGCAAGTGCCTCTCCCACCCCCTTATGTGTTGCATGTTGGTTTTGATAGGCAGTGTTTGTAACAGGATGCCTTGTGTGATCCCCAGATGACCTTCCTGCAGGACTTCTGCACTTTAGATATTCCTCACCGTACCCTGCTGCAGGATGTCAGCACTTTGATAAAACTACTGAATGACCTGACTGCAGAGCCTGGAGACAGTCCAGACAAGGTAGCCTCAGAAAGAAGGGGCAGATGTGTCCTTGAGTGTGTGTGAAATATGCTCTGACAAGTTTATGCATATTTTAAAAAACCCTGTGCAAATAAATCTGTCTGGGAGAAAGCTAGACTAGAACCTATATTCCTTACATGTCCTTTTTCTCCGCAGTGGGAATTTTTATTTTTTGTTTTTGTATGGGAGAGGAAAATGAATCTTCTGCTTCCATTCTGAAGTGGTGGCACCAAGTGGTTGTTTGCCCCTTAAGTTTTGGCATTCTGTGCAAGAGGCAGATGGTATAGCTGAAAGGGGGGGGCCTAGCTTAAGGTTGTGGACTTCAGAGGCTAGAATGTATTTTTTTGTAAAGTATCCCTGCATCTTCTTCCACTAGGAGGCTCGATTTTTCAGAGTACTTGTGGCGCGTTGGCCTCTGTTTAATGCAGACGGGAGAGGGGCAGCAATAAGGAAGGCCCCAACTTGGTTCTTAGAAGCAGCAATGGTACTGGGACTTCCAAGCCCTGGCATATGAAGGTGCCTTGTCAGTAGCCCCTTGGCCAGGCAGACCTGCTGCTAACAAGGAGCCCAATCTAGACCCAATTCCCAAATTTAGATTAACTCTTTGGCTCTGCAGAAGTAATCTGGCTTTTCAGGACTGTTTCTGGGCTGGATTATGGGCATTTGGTCCATACTTTCTTGTGCTCGTTTAAATAAAGGTGGACATTGAAAACTGGAGGCAAGAGCAACCTGTGGTGCTGCGCACATGGTCTATGGAATCTCCCCACAACTACAACAACAACTGCCATGATGTCACGGTCTTCCTCTGCCCAGGGGCGACATATTTTGAAGTGGAGTTTGACGAAAGATGTGAAACAGAGAGGAGGTAACTTTTGACAGACCAGCCCACCTTGGTGGTTTTGGTTACTTTGGGACAGCAGTCAGAAAGGCATGTTATATACCCTGCTGAAGCAAAGGAAAGGTCTGGTCAGTGGGAGCAAAGCAGTTGAGGTCTGCTTGGGAGCTCCTTGTGTGTAGTGTGTAGGGTTCTAGCACAGAAGTACGATGAGATAGAAATGTAATTAGTAAACAACTTCTCCTTTGGGCCTTCCTGGTTCCTTTTGTTAAAAGCGTTTCAGCAGAACTGGACACGCCTGGGCACTCTTGGTCCCGAACAGGAGCATATCTAGAATGAATGGCCAACTGCTGCACTGCTCTTTTAGTGCACAATAGGAGGGGGCTGAGAGTTGCATTGAAGTGTGCTTGGAGGACAATTTGGCAGTGCTTACTTAATTTTGGCAGTGCTTACTGGCAGTGATTACTGTGTGAGACACCCTGTAATCCAGCAATAGTTGAACTGTAATAAAGATCTTACTTATTCATTTTGGTTTACTGCCCATTATTATTATTATTATTATTATTATTATTAAAAGTATTTATATACCACTGTTCAACAAAAAGTTCACAAAACAGTGTACAGAGAAAAATCAAATAACTATTGGTCCTCAATAAGTTAATAAATAAGTCCTCAAACTGTGCTACGGAAAAGCAGTTGGACCTGGAATTGCCTGATGTATGTGTACTTATGTTTGGTGTGTCTGTATATCATACACTCAAGGCAATGTCTAATAAAACAGTATAAAGTAGCCAGAGTATATAAAGCAAATTATTATTGTGAAGGGCCCCCATTGCCTCACAGAGCTGGAACACCTTTTCCCCAGTCTCGCCACCCTGCAGCAAATAGTCGCACAGGTTTGTCTGAATGTCTGGTCATTCAAAATTAGGTGACTTAATAGATTCCAGAAATAAATGCACCTAAAACTTGCTCTTCAATGTACAAATACATCTTTGCAGGTATGATTACCTGGAATTTACTGATGCCAGAGGTGCAAAAACTCGTTACGACACAAAAGTTGGCACAGACAAGTGGCCCAAGGTGAGAGGCTTCTGAACTACTAAACAAGGGGGGCTTTAGCAAGAGTTTTTTCAGAGTTGCACAGAGTTATATCTTGTCTCTTCTGTAGCTGCAGTAGAAGGTTTCTTATGGAGAATTTAATTAAGCTAACCACTTGTGTGTTCTTTCCCCTGGAAGAAGAAGAAAAAGCAGACAACTCTCACATTTTGCTGCCTTGGATGAACTTTCTATCAACAGAGTATATGCAGTCTTTTGTTAAACCAAGGAACTTGAAGCCTGAAAGCGGTCTTTTTAAATACCTTCAAGCTTCTACCCTCATAGTGCAGGGCTTAGTTTTGAACAGCGGTTCTTTTACGCAATTCTTTGTGCTAAACATACTCTCTGACTTTTCATTAAGCACTTGCAATGTCAAGCCATAGTTTCCAGAAATCTGCATTTTGAAAACGGTGTCATGCTTTACATGCAGAAGGTTCCCAATTCAATTGCTGGCATCTTCAGTTAAAGGATTGGGAAAGAGCCCTTGTAAAGCCACTAGAAGTCAGAGTAGGCAGTGTTGATCTGGATGGACCAAGGAGCTGACTTGGAAGAAGGCAGTGTCAGATGTTTGCATATTTAACAGCTGAAATTTCAATTGTGGAGGGCAAAAGGGAAAGGGTGGCATTCATATGTTGTGTTAACTCCAGGCCAAAATGTGACTGTTTTGTTGCTCTGTAGAAAGTGACCTTTAAGGCTGGCCCACGGCTGCAGTTTCTCTTTCACTCCGACAACAGTAACAATGAGTGGGGCTATAAGTTCTCTGTCACTGCCTATGGCTTGCCAGACGTGGAAGTTTCCTGGGGCCTGGATTTGCATCTTCTTGTGGCCAGGCTAATGGGACGTCTGGCTTCTCAGAGCATGGTGTTGAAATCAGTACGGGGTAAGTGATTTTTTTTTTTTTAAAGATGTTGAGTATTCTGTAAAAAGATGATGTTGATTCTTCTGCTGGGTTGGATGAGGAGCTAAGCATTGGCAAGGATTGTACTAACCAATTTTAGATCCAGAAAACACTAAGAATTTATTTAAAATGCTGTGCTTATATCCCATCTTTTCACTCCTCCTCCGGAGGTGTCCAAAGTGACTTGATCTGTTCCCCCCCCTCATATAGTAGTAGTCCTGCCCTTGAGGGGCTCACACCCTTCTCTGAATAAGCATAATATAGGGGGGAAAGCATAATATTGCTACCTGAGTTCCTGAAGTGGCTTGCATTGCATAGGTCTTTGAGCAGCTTGGAAACCCGGTCCCTGACACAGCAACATGGCAATGTTGTGCCAGGGTAGAATGACAACTTGCTGGTCAAAATCCCTTACTATTTAAAAAATATTTTAGGTTTGCTGCTACATGCAGAACTGGGGGCGGGCTAATTAATGGGGTATTGGGGATAGGTAAGATTTAATTTCTTGCGTATGCTTGCAGTATATTATCCTGTAATCTTAAACGATGTTTAGTACTGTATAGCATTTGTGAAAGTTCTAGTATTCTAAGTTCAGTTCTGCTTTCTTCCTCTTTTTCCAGAGGTTGGAAATGAAACTAACCTGGCCCCTGCAAAGGTGTCAGCTGTCCTCAATTCTCCCCTCTGGAAACGGGTCTTCAGACACCAAATGCGTTCTGATCAGAATCTGGGAGCGAGCAAGCCCAACAGCACACACCCAGAAAATGGAGAGGTATTAAGTCTGTTTCCAAACTCTAGAATGCTCATTTAGGGCAACACGCACACACCCCTACACCTGGAAGTGATGTTTACATGCCTTTAAAAGGCATTTTGAGGGCTGGGGAAGCTGCTGAGGGTTATAAAATCTGCAAGTACTGAATCCATGGATAACAATGGCCCACTTGTAGTTATACTTTGCCTCCTTGCTTGTCTAGTCCATGTTCAAGAGTAATGCTGTGAATTGTTACACATGAGCATTGTTGCTCATGGACACTGCTGTGATTTCATTGTTAATGAGGACCTGTCGGGTACTGTGCTCTTTCAGAGGGTCCCCTCTGCCTGATATCTCTAGCCTGGAATGGTGGCAGAGAATAGAACTGCCTCGTTCCCCAGCCTTCAAAAAGTGAAAGCAGAGCGATCATGCTCCTCTTCTGGTTTGAGATTGCAAACCCTGGCCCCACTGCCTTCCCCACTCCCACGCAGGCACTTACTGCGGTCCTTAAACTCCCTGAGAGTTTGAGAACTGCAGCTTTAAGTTCTGGACAGCTTGGAGAAGCAAGAAATAAGCTAATTCTGGTTCCAGTGTTTCATACACTTTTATAAAACTGTGCGGTAAATCAGTGTCTCCTGCAGTCACCAATCAAATGATCCCAACCAAGTTAATGGAGTAGGTCTACAGACTTGGCTCTCCGTCTGTTTCAACTCCAAGTAACCATAACTCTTGAGTTGGGGCAGTTCTTTTTTTTTTTTTGGAGCTAGTTTCC
Organism: Tiliqua scincoides; assembly: GCF_035046505.1. Lineage (NCBI taxonomy): Eukaryota > Metazoa > Chordata > Lepidosauria > Squamata > Scincidae > Tiliqua > Tiliqua scincoides. The sequence goes on from NC_089828.1 coordinate 56,819,815, forward strand.
TTTCCATTTTAAAGAGATATGATATATGTTTTACAAGGAAGACGTTGTTCATCAGATATACGTTGTACAGTTTTGGACTGTAAAATTCTGATCATATGTAGCTTGATTTGACATTGGTGCATTCAGTGTTAGGGAAATGGCGAATGGACATTACTGGCAACATTACTGACAGTCTCTTCCAATTTTCTTTCCAGGCCATCAACTCTCATGCTGGTGACTGTCATAAATTTCTCCTTGACCTCACAAAACCAGAGCCTGCCCAGGAGTTCTGCGGGCCAAATTCTGAACTTTTCAAAGGACTTATACAGGCATGTAAAACCCAGGCCCCAAAGACTGATATACTTGCTGGTTCCACTGTTGATCAAGCTGTCCACTCTACATTTGCTGCTTTGGTGTATCTCTCTCCAGATTTGTATGGGAAGCTACAAAAATATGGTAACTCCTACATTAGTGAAATCTATATTCATAATCAAGGCTGCTACTCGTATTTGATTTAATTCAACTGTAAAGCGTGATTTGCAATTATTTCATTTAAAAGTTCTATTCCACTCTTCAACCCCTGCTGGGGCAACAAGGGTGGCTTAGAACAAATATATAAAATCAGATAATACAACTAACATCGTATAAAATAACATTATTTAGTCAGGTTTTTAAACGGGCATCATATTGAAAATGGACAGAGGCAATCTCAAAAAAAGTCTACGTGAAATTAAAACTCCTCTGTTTAAAAACTGCAATGAAAGGGAACCATCCATTTTTTCCCTTTCAAATAACTGACATGCATAGCTTTGTGTAGGGAAAATGCACCAGCATTGGCTTCATTTTAAACATAACCAGTTTTGGGGGAAGAAGTCATGGCTTGGTGATTGTGTGCTTTGGGTGCATAAGGTCCCAGGTTCAATCCCTATCAACTCCAAGTAGAGCGAAGAAAAATTCATGTCTGAAACCGTGGAGAGGTGTAGACAGTGTTGACCTTAGGTGGTTCTGACTCTGTGTCAGAACCAATGTAGATGTTAAAAAGCTACCATGAGAAATAGCCCTGCAAATGGGCAGGGATTTCCAAATCTCATTGCATGGCTATATCTAGGAAAGTCTCAAAGATAGGGCAGGTGAAGGGTTTACTTCATTGTTGACTGAAGGGGAAGGAGTCATTAGATGGACCTTAAGTGTACTGTATAGACCAGAGGTGACCAAATTGCTCAAGCCATTTCAGCCCAATGTTGCATATAGTCAGCAAGGACCAAATATGTACACCTGTGGCCCAGGCAAAAATGGGTTAGCACAAGAGCCACTTACGATAAACTTCACATATTTGAGACTCACAAGGGAGGTGTTTGAGATCCTCAATATTTAAGAAGCATTTAAATTCTTAACTGTATTTATTCATTGTGAGCATTAAGCTTTTAATCCAGTGGACACTTGAGTTATACCCAGTAAATAATTATAAAGCTTGAATTTTTGTTATGTACCTTTTGTATTAATTGTGCTGCAAAAAGGAACTCAGCCAACATATTTCTGTGAGAGCACATTATATGTACAAGACCCACCTGTGGCTCCTGAGCTACCGTTTAGCCACCCTGATATAGATAAAGCGGACAATTGAACCGTCTGTCTTTGGGGAGGCTGTAACATGGGGACAGGACATGCTTTGCATGAGGAAGGTCCCAGCCATCCACTTAAGGTGGGGAAAAGGCCCTTGCCAGAAATCCTGAAGAGTACCTGCCAGTCAGTGTAGATAGCAATGCCGAGCTAGGTGGACTAGTAGGCTGACTGTGTAGAAGGTAACTTCACTGGGATATCTTTGCACTGGCACTGCAAGTACCAGCAGTACATTTTCAAAGTTGCGAAGGAGCCCGAGTCTCCCATGTCCTCTCTGCTTCTCACTATGGAGCCCCTGTAGAAGGGAGCTGGGAAGAGGCAAGCAGGTTTCTGTCTGGCCTGAATAAGAAGCCTCACCCTCTAATGCCCGTTAAATCACTGCATTCAGGACATTCTGCAGCTGTAAGAACAGGAACATAGTATCGGTGCCTGTGCATTGTGTGTTTTATTGCTCTTGCTAAAGAGGTAGCTCAGGCTGGCACATGTGTTTCCTGTTCTTTCCTTCTGCCCTCCCCCCTTATTCTCTCAACCACTCTGGCTGCAATCCTAACCGCACTTTTCTGAGAGTAAACCCCATTGAACAAAATAGGACTTACAGTCCTAACCAGGTCTACTTAGAAGTGCCCTAAGTGAAATAAATTAGGCTGGAGATGGTGCCTGGCCCAGTCCCCACTCCCCACAAAGTGAGTTTTACACTTCAGCAGGGATTATTGAGCCTGTGTTCAGGCTATTTTGTGGGTCCCTTCCTCTACGCTCTGACAGACCCCAAAGCAGAAGAGCTTCTTGATTTCAGGTGTCAGTGTCCGAGGTTTATCTCCGCCTCTGCAGTTGTTTAGTGTAATCTTCCAAATTGGCTGTATGACCAGAACTGGCTAAAATCTTGGTGTTTTTTTTTCCTCCTAGTGAACAGTGGAGGCAAAACACCTTTAAGCGATGAGTTGGTGCAAGTTTATTCCTTGGCCGATGGGATTAGAATATGGATGGTAAGATTTCTCCTTCATCCAGAAAATGTCTGTCACTCTTTGGACCTTGTGTCTTGTTTGCGGTGGTGTTCCTCTAATAAAACTGTTGCAGACTGTAGAAGTAACCTCTAACATTTTGAGATTTATAGTATTATCAAGCTCTCCAGCCGCTCACCTTATGAACTTGGGTCTCAACGCTCGAGGCATGGTATTGTCATATAAAACGTTTGCAACTTACATTTTGGAAGCTAACCCTCCCCAACCCCAGCACCCCACTTTTATATTGGGACTTCAGTCTGGTCAAGTCACCCTCTTTTCTTTTTGTAGAAACCTGGCTTACTGCAAGCCAGCTACTCTTTCAGATTTGCATTTGCGAGTTGCAAGTGATAGCAGAAGCTAAGCAACTTGATAACAGGACAGCTGCTTCTTTAGCCTCTGTCTGGGAATGTAGCGTAGTGACTCAGGTCTGTTTCTCACGGAGGTGTTCAACCTCTCTGTAGCCTGTGCCACTTCAAACTGCAGGCGGGGCCCTCGCATAGTCTGTGTCTAATTTGTTTGTGGGGTTGAAGTTGAAGTTTCTCAGTCCTTGTCATTGATTTCCCAAGGGTCCTCTCATTTTGTTGAAAAGTGATCTGGGAAAGGTAAGCTTGAAACCATTTTTATATCTTACCTACAGCTAGAGATGAAGCAAAAGTTCCTCAGGGGCCAGGGAAGTAATGGAGAAGAGAGCGAGGCTGTGGACGTGAGTGAGATCAATCCAGAAGCCCTTGGTAAGTCCCTCCTATATCTATTCTCTATTATCATCTTTGTTTGCTGTTTCTTGACTATATCCTGTCTTTAAAAAAAAAATCACAAGGCAGCTACATTTTTATCTTGCTCCTAAGGAGCTGAGGGTGGTGTACAAGGTTCTCCGTCAGCCTGTGCCCTACTTTCTTACAATGATCCTGTGATGGAGTAACAAGCCCCAGGACCGTCGGCTTGCTCCATGGCTTAGTAACCATGGTTTTTCCTTGATCGCTCCTGTTCCATGCCCAGCATTCCAACCACCCCACCACCTTGGCTCTTTCCTTTCTCTCCCTTTTTGCAACGTGCCAACATTATAAAGGGGTGAGATGTAATAGTTGGAGTTTGCTTAAAACTGCTGTCGCCCAGTGAAAGAAATCTCAGTTGATTTATTTGTATTGGGTTTATTTTAGCCAGTGATCAATGTTTATGTACTGGGTAAAAACAGTTGCTCTGAAAGAGCTGGGGCACCTAATCGTCAAAGGAGAAAGCATCCTGGAAGAGATAGGTGGGCAGTTTGCTTACAGGTTAAAGCATGTGAAGTGATCCTGTAGAGATGAAGCTGTAGCCACACCCACCTTAAGCTTGTGATCTGGGTACCAAAAGACCCTCCATTTGCGTATTGCCTATCCTAGCATTAACATTTCTCATTCGTAAATTGCCATTCGCAGCCACAGAGTGACTTGTTGCTTATTCACTTGGCTTTCTGTCCCATCTGGTCCAGAGGCTTCAGGGTAGCTAGCAGCGATATTTAATTGTATATATGCCTCCATGACCCTTAAAAAGCTAGAATAAATCCTACTGCAAAGCCAGTAGCCACCATAAAACCACCAAACAGCTGCTAATTAGTATGGAAGGCCTCTTCCAATAAGGCAGTCTTCATCAATTGATGGAAGGCCAATAAGGAAGCAGCCAGGTGAGGTTCCCACAGGAGGAAGTTCCACAGTCTGGGCACGTTTCCACCAGCCATGCTTCTGGTGGGAGTAGGATATGAATGGGACCCTTCCCAAAGGCTTGTGTAGGAACAGGTAACTCTTTAAATATCCTGTCCCCGGTGCATTTTATTGACACAGGGAGACTGCACAGTTTCTAAACGTAGACATTTTTCTCAGTGGGAGGAGATTTTCCTAAATCGAGTGGCTTCTCCCACCTTCTCCTAATAAACAAGGCTGTAGAGGGCATGAAAGATGCACACTTTCTCCATCATGAAGCAAGAAAGAAAGGAACTGAGTTGTGGTGTGTTGTGATGTGTTATGTTGGTTTTCCATTGTAGCGCAGCAGTGCATTCAAAAGAGTATCTTGTTGCTGAATTTTCTGCCTGTGTGGACCAAGGCAGAAGACCAAAACTCTGATAGCACAGAGGACTTTAGACTGATCCACGGTGAGAAACGCCAGAGGACAAGCTCTGTTGTAGAAGCCGACTTCCAGGCAGCAGATGCAGTGCCTTCCTGTGGCAGCCCTGGGCCTGTTTGCTCCGAGAGCAGTCCATCTGCAGACTCAAGGACAACAAAGCAGGGGCTGGACTCACCACAGTCAGACACGGCGTCAGCATCTCGGAACAAATCTCTTGATGGCCCTGCCTCTGAGCAAGAAGATGCCTTGTCCTCTCCTTCCACTCCTACACGCAAGCCCCCATTTAGCCGTGGAAGGCTACGGCTCCTCTCCTTCCGGTCGATGGAGGAACACAAACCCGCACCCAGTATTAAGGAGAAATACCCCATCCTGAAACATGTGTTGGACTTCATTAAGGACCAGGCTCTCGTTCATGAAAGGTGAACCAGATTATGCATTTATCTACCGTGATGCGTGCTGAGGAAGGGTTGCAGGGGTTATATCCACCAGGTGGAGGGAGGCTTTCTTGGAGATCCACTCTGAATTCTCAACACTTGTCCTGAAAAGGTGGGGGTCAAGTGTCTAGTCTCTTTTACTTCTGGAGAAAAAGCATATAAACAGAATTTTACCCAGTTGTTCCCAAAGAAGTAAAGTTATTCTCATCTTCTGATGTTCTGTTCTATGAGTTCAAAGAGGCTGGGATGACTGACGAGCACGAGGCCCTTTGTTTTTAAATGTTGTGAACTTAAATTTTATTAAAACTCAGCAGTGTTGACTGTTTATCAATGGTGGGACAGGAAGAAATGCAACTGGTGACTTGACCTGCCTGCCCTAAGTTGCTTAGTATGCCTGTCCTGCTACCTCAGTTTGCTAGACGTGTTGTGTCATTGCAACATAATGTGTGTGTGTGTGTGAATTCTAGTGTTCTGAAGGTCCTTGGGTTGAGGAAAAACCAAGCCAAAAGCGTCCTGGAAGTGCTGAAGATGATCCACCAGTGCCTGGATGTCCTTGGCCAACCTCACTGTTTCACCCCGCCCTGTGTGATTTTCCTGCTGGAACTCCTGGCTTGCCAGAAAGACTTCACAAAGTAAGGCGTGTTGTAAGCCCCACTATCACTCACTTTATGAAGGCTGGGCCTGCTTGGCGGGTGCACACACTATTGAGCCACATTGATACATAAGCAGCACAGCAGTGACCTGCTTGCCACAGGGATGAACATCGTGCACGGATGTTGAGCAGACAAGACGCAAAAGGGCAGGTTCAGACCCGAAGTTAGAATTTGTGAAGGGGATGTATTTTATTACCTACTATGTTTCTGTAGCAGCTTTCTGGCAAAACAACCCAGGCTGCTTATATGCTGGTATAATGGCTGACAATTAAGATACATGATGTGGGGAAGAATAAGCAAGTTTTCAGGCATCGCTTATTTCCATAAAGCCAGGTAATGAAGTTGATGGAGGCAATTCTGGTAGATGAAGTTGCCTGATAATTGATAGCAGCCAGGCTGAAGCTGGCTCACTTCTCCCTTTTGATGCAGCCAGGTGGAATGCAATGCTTATTGCACATTAATGCCTTGTATGTATGATTCAGCTACCTTCCCATTTGCTTTCCAGCTATTTTGGGTACTTAGAAGGCTGTGGAGCTGAGCTGCATCGAGAAATAAGGGAATCCTACTACCAGCTGCTTCGTTTTTTGGTCAACGCAGTAAAAGGCTTCAGCAACCTCAATGACAGGTGTGGATATCACTGAACTTGCAAAGCATATCTGACACTTCCTTGCATTATACCCCTTCCTATATATAGCCCTGGTTGCTCTCCCTTTCAGTTGTAGTTGGTTGTGTTGCAAACTCTCCTTGCCTGTTGAGTTTCTTGACTTCTCAGTTGGCACAGTACGCACCAAGTCAACTGCCCTAGCCTTGGGCCTGGATATCGCCTGATAAACTGCACTTGTTCCATGGCCATGGAAGCACAAGCTAGTTCCGGCAGGCTAGCAAAAGTGGGGTTCTTGCTGGATCAGTTTACCCAAGCACAGCCTTCAGAATGCAGGAAGAGCCTTGCTGGATCAGAACAGCAAGTTCCCTGTACAGAACAGTTCCCTGTAGCGCAATACCCTGCTTCTCGTAGCGGCCAACCAGATGCTTCTGGGGAATACGCAAGCAGGACATGACAGCAAGAGCTTTCTCCTGTTTATCGCCCCAGAATTTGATTTTAAGAGGTATCCCCATGGAGGTTCCATTTGGCAGTTGTGGCCATCTAAGAATTCACAAAACTGTTGCAGTGTTTCCTCAAACTGTGGGTCAGGACCTACTTGGTGGGTCGGGACCCAATTTCTGATAGTCCCTTAGAGCCTCTAATGGAAACACGGGTGATTGAAAGATCACTTAAATAATTGCCTGGAGCTCTAAGGCTGTTAGAAAACCAGATGGCTGCTAACTGCCCTGCAAAGGGATGAGCTCCTACAGTCTGCAAGTTTATGTGAAAATACAGGGAGATAAATGTTTGAGCATCTTTTTTTTTCTTGAGTATTTTTTCCCTCGTCTCTCAATGACAGGTCGTAGGGGCAGGTGAATGCTGGGTCACGTAACTAAGCCCCTCAAGGCTTGAGGCTTTTCATTAGTGCTGCCTCATTACAAGAAATGCACAAATAAAATATTACTTGTAAACAGTTTCTTTCCAGATCACTTAAAAAAGTCTTGTATAGGTGTATCCCAATAAAGTGTTATTTTAACAGGTGAATCCTGGCTAAAAAGTTTGAGAATCACTACTCTTATGTGTCTTATTCCCTTTTAATGCTGTTCTAAGCAATTGGCTCTTACCACTAGCTTTGTAAGCAAATCCCATAAGCTGCAGGCTGCTTGCTGAGCTGCAGGATTCCCTTTCTTTTGTTGGCCTTCACTCTACTGCAAGTCACTTTTATTGTATGCCTCCAAGTTTTCATGAGTTATGAGAGGCAGAAAAGCTGCTCTTTCCACTCCAACCATAATTGTACAAACGTCCGCCATGTCTGTCCCCCCCACCCCACCCCTTAGTTGTCTTTTATTTTAAAATGGGTCCATTCCCTACCCTTCCCTGCCTGGTTTAACCACCCAAAATCTTGCTGCTCCTGATGTTTTAGTCAGTGTCTTGGTTTGTCTCCCCAATCTGTTTAGATCATTGCTCCCTGCATTGTCCTGCGTGCAGGCATCTCTCCTTCACCTCTTGGACATGGGTTGGGAGCCAAGTGACCTTTCCTTCTTTGTTGATATACAGCTGCCACAGCTCCTCCTCACCATCTCACAAGGAAACATAAGTATTCATGACAGCATCATTTGGTAAGTTGGAAGGAGTCGGTAATAATAAGCAGAAGTCCCAGAAGAATTTTGACAGGGGAGTACCTTCTATGCATGTTGGGAATAGCCCAAGACCATCTTGAGGACCTCTTGGCTAAAAAGTGGAAATCTAAGAATATGGAAAAAATGTTATTTTGGTGCCTGAGGGGACCCTCAGAAATGTCGTGATCCCTGCGGGCTGGGCAGAGGGCTGCTGGTGGAGGAGATTGTGGGAACAACATCCCTGCAATGTGCCGCTCCCCGCATGAACAGAACAGCGTGTTCATTTGCACAGGCAAACTCAAGTTAAATGTATTTGTATAAGAATCTGTACCCTGCCATTCGCTCAACCATTCAAGGTGGCTAAACAAAAGCAGTTACTGTGAATTATAATTTAAGGCACAAATTTGAGTTTGTTGCTTTCCACGGTGATGCCCACACTAAGATGCCTCTCTCTGCCTAATGACTGGGCCAGCCTTGTGTGAACCGGATTATCTGGTCAAACAGAAAATAGTTGAAGAATGGCATTTTCTTTCTTTAATTAAGGGCCATCTGGGAAGGACCGTATCTCTGTGGTTGAGCACCTACATGTGTAGATGGTCCCAGATTCAGTTTCTGGATTTTAGCCCCCAAAGGGGGAGGTGGGGGGGGGAGAGAGAGAGAGAGGCCTGCCTGCCTGAATTATCCCAACTGAAGTTGTGTAAATTGTCTTGGCAAAGCAGCTGTAGTTGGCCAGAGCAGTAAAAATGACTGTGTGACTATGCAGTTGTGCATGTGTTTGTGTTACGGATTTGCAGCAGAAGTGATTAAAGTCCCTAACAATGGTTTTTTCTGTCATTGATTGGTTTTGTCCTTAGCCAGTGGAATGAAGAAGATGAGCTGTCAGACTACAAGCAGAATTCCGAATGGATGGAAGAGTGTCAAGATGGACTGTTTGAAACCTGGTATGACAAGATAGCCCAAGCAGACCCGGAGAATCAGAGAAAGGTCATTAAAGTTCTTATGCTTACAAGGTTTTGTAGCGCTTATTCAGAGGCGGAATGGAGAGAGAGGCCTTAAGCATAAGTGGAGGCCAGATGGCTACCTTGGATGATGCTGGGTTTGTGGAAGAGTCCAGCAAACCTCCTTAGTCGTGATACAATTCCTCAGGTGAAGCCCCACCTATGTATGAACATAGAAGGCTGCCTCCTATTGAAGCAGACCACTGATGCATCTTCCTCTGTATTGTCTGCACTGACAGGCTGCAGCATTTTGTCTCTCCTTCCAGATGCACATGTTCATTGCCCGCTACTGTGACCAGCTCCATGTAGACATATCGTGCGACGGGTGTGATGAGATTGCTCCTTGGCACCGTTATCGCTGCTTGCAATGCAATGACATGGATCTTTGCAAGACCTGCTTCTTAGGTGAGACGTATGGCCAAGCTTTCTGCGTCAGCAGTTGGTTGGGGACTCAGCCCGGCTAGTAAGACAGGCTTTGCACCCCCTATTTTTACTGGGGTACTTTCGGTGGATGGACTGTACCATCCCTCTTTTTTTCACCTCTGGCTGCTTCCTTAGCTCTTAAAAACCAGTGACTGGACAGACTTTTGTCTTTCCAGCAGTGTTGTGCCTGTGGGTACAGAGTTTCTCCACGTGGCTGGAAAGAAAATTTCTCCAGTTGGCTAGCAGAAAGATCAAGGCATCAGGGGGTTTATATGTGCCTCCTAGTTCTCAGCCAGGTTGTGGTTAGAATCCCGGGTCTCCCAGTCTTTTCCCACCTATTTGGACCTTCTTATTCCTTAGAGGTTCCTGTGATGCCTCAGTATTCAAAAGAGACTGCTGAATCCTTCTGATGCAGCAGGCATGTTTGCTCTGTTGGGGTGATTAGCAGTTGGAAGGTATGGTGCCTTCCCCTTTCATCCGCTACATGCAGGTAGACACTATGCTTAATGGCTTCAAGGCTTAGGACCAGCTACCTATTTCTAAAACAGGGAAATCGGAACTTGTGTAACAGTCACACTGTGAGAACAAAGCAAAGACTGAATGACGGATTTTTCCCAACACCCCTGTTGATTTTTGATGCGTTTTGCCTCCTCACATAGGTGGAGTGAAGCCTGAAGGCCACGAGGACAACCACGAGATGGTGAGCATGGAGTACGCCTGCAATCACTGCCAAGGGATCATTGTTGGCAAGCGGGTGAACTGCAACGTGTGTGAAGATTTTGACCTTTGTTTTGGCTGCTACTCTGCAAAGAAGTATTCAGATAGGTACTGTGCCTCTCGTTTTCTGGGGAAACTGAACTTCCCAGCAATTTCCCTTTTTCTTCTTCCTAACAAGGGAACATCCAGATCTACCCAAATGCATTAGATTGAAACAAACTCTCTCGAGGTAGAATGGGCTGCAGAATTTAAAAGAGTCTTGCACAGGCTTACCAGGTCTAGGTCCATTCCGATTCCCAGTAAATGAGACTTCTGAATAGGTGGTGAATAAGATTGCAGCCTAAGGAAGGTTTCCCTGTGTTTAAATTTTAACATTCTCAAACATTTTAAATTATCCAGAGTAGTTTATGATAATTCTCCATAAGATAAAATATAAACAGGTGCAACGAGGAGGAACGGAGTCAGTTGCTCACTAATGGGAGACACTCATGACAAGCTGCGTTGGGTCTTTCGGTGAAAAGCAGGGTAAAATTGGGGTAGAAATCAATCCTTTCTACTAGATGTAATAACCTTTCTAACCAGAAATCTCTCCTCTTCAGCCACCTCCCCACCCACAGCGTCACGGCTTATCCGATGGTAGCCATTCGGCTCATTGACCATCAGAGGCTCATCCAGCCGTACCTCCACAGCTACTCCTGGCTCTTGTTTTCTGCCGTGGCACTCTACGCAGCTGACTTGGCAAGTGGCGAGGCAGTTGATGGCGAGACGCTTGACCCACAGGTGGTCGCCCATGCCCGGGTCCTGCAGCAGGAGTGCGTTTCTCTTATTGGGGACTGTCTGATGAAAGTGCAGCATGAGAAAGGTGAACTTCTGGACATTGATCATGGCTTCCAGAAACCTTGGAAGTTGGGAGCTTGATTTGAGTCCTCTCTGTATTCTTACCTTCCCAAGTAAACCTGCCTTTGTGAAGAAGGGGGGGGGGGGATCTGGCAGCCAGGAGAGCTCTAGTGCAACTTCCCTGCCGCTGATTCCTTGTCCTCTTTTCAAAGATAAATTGATTTGAGAAAGGAGAGACTATCTACTTGACCAGTCAGGGAAGACTGGTGATGATTGAAGTGAGTTCTTCAATGAGCTGGGCCCAGTTCATAAGGAGTGGAAACTCCCAAACTGAGGTGAAATTTGTATTGTGAATTCTGCAGTTCCAAAAATCCCCCCTCCATTAATTATAGCCAAAGCTGAACACTTTTTGTGTGTGTGTCTTCCCCACCTAAGTGTGCACATTAAGGCTCTTGACTGCTTTTGTATTCTTCTTTCTTCCCCCACATCCAGGTGCGAAATCTCTGCTCTGCATGCTGCCAGAAGGTGAATCTTTGTCTGAAAATGCGACACGATCTGTTGATTATTTGGCAGACAGTAATGTGGAAAGCCACCCTTGCAAGGAATCCAGTGAAGGAAAGATGGCAACACCCACATCTTTGACGCATTATAATGTAAATAAACTTTTAAAAGAAACAAATTTCTATTCTCCTCCCCCAGGGTTCCCAAGCTCAGCAGATCACCTTAGGCAGAATACTCTTCACTCAACAATGCCCTTCCATTTACACTACAGTATGGAGATAGTAGTAGTAATAATAATAATAATTATACAGGTATTTATATACCGCCTTTCTTGGTCTTTATTCAAGACTTTATTCAAGGCGGTTTACATAGGCAGGCTAATTTAAATCCCCGGAGGGATTTTTACAATTGAAAGAAGGCTCTATCTTTCAAGAGCCACAACAAATTCAGATGTTTCTTTCTTGATCTGGTTGCACATTCTGGCCTCCATCCTCCCACGCTCAGAGCAGATGGAAATAGCTCGGCTCAGCTGGTCAGCTGCTTCAAGGTCGCACGGTGCCAGTGGCCTCGAACTGGCGACCTTGTGGATGTTATCTTCAGGCAAATGGAGGCTCTACCCTCTAGACCAGACCTCCTGCCAGATGGTTGTGACTGTCTGCTTTGTGCTAGGGTGACAGTATATGCAAAGCACTTCTGATACTCGGGGGGGGCAGAGTAAATGTGGTATAGGAGCTCTGTGTTCTCCTGAACCTCTGTGCCTTTTTCAGAAGAGCAGTTTGGGTATAGGATTTGATTTATATCAGGATGATGGGAAGGAGGGTGTTTACCTTTCCTTTTATGTCCTTTTCCTGCATAAAATCCAGCCCTTCCAAAACTATTTGCCCCAACTGGAAAAACTTGCAGATATTTCTCCCCCGGCCGCGTCTCTGTAGAGTGAGACCAGTTTCCTACTGAGATAGCTGGTCTGTCTGCTCTAAGTAAAGATTTCTTCCTGATCTCAAACATAGCAATTTTTGACACCCTGGGTGTCTGCAGAGCCAGTCATTGGGTCTTGCAGAGAACTTTCTCTGCGTCTGTTTAGCAAAGCGTTACTCTCAGTTCAGTTTGGCAGACCATTCCGGGCATCGCTCCTGGGAGACCCTGAAGGTCAGTGTTTCCTATTAGATGTTGGGAATTGATGCTTTGAACTGTTGAGCAATGGGGGGTGAGTTTCTTGGAGACACCCAACAAAGGTTTTTGGAAAGTGTTCTAGTGGAACTCAAGGTAGAAGATTGAATGTTGTACAAACATCTGTCATGTTTTCTTAGTACTCTTTCTGCAAATTCCAAGTTCTTTGTGGTATCTGTGCAATCAAGTGTAATAGAGTTCTGTGCATGCAGAGCTGACCTCAGAAGCTTTCAGAACTGTCAGGTATTCTGACCCTCTGCTCTCAAGTGGGGAACCCTGTTCACAACTGTGGGCCTTAAGTGAGAGTAGATCACCTAAGTCTTCAATTCTTTTTCAGCTGCTGCTGAAGTCGCATTGTTAGAGTCACTTTGTTCACTATATGACAAAGGGTTAACTGTCACTTAAAGAGTTGTTGCTGCAGGACAAATGCCTCTCCATTGGAGGCCATGGGGCACATCTTATCTGCCTAGGAGAGAGTCACTTTGTGGGTACCTGCATCCACTGTAAAAGGATCTCCAGGGAGAAGAGCCACAGTATGTGGTGATGGCATCTAGCCTAGTTGCCTTTAAAAGGGGATTGGACAAATTTCGGGAGGAAAAATCCATTATGGGTTACAAACCATGATGTGTATGTGCAACCTCCTGATTTTAGAAATAGGCTATGCCAGATGCAAGGGAGGGCACCAGGATGCAGGTCTCTTGTTATCTGGTGTGCTCCCTGGGACATTTGGTGGGCCGCTGTGAGATACAGGAAGCTGGACTAGATGGGCCTATGGTCTGATCCAGTGGGGCTGTTCTTATGTTCTTAACTACAATTCCCAGAAAGCCTTGCAGGTCTCTTGTGATCTGGTGTGCTCCCTGGGGCATTTGGTGGGCCGCTGTGAGATACAGGAAGCTGGACTAGATGGGCCTATGGCCTGATCCAGTGGGGCTCTTCTTATGTTCTTAACTACAATTCCCAGAAAGCCTTGCAGGTCTCTTGTTATCTGGTGTGCTCCCTGGGGCATTTGGTGGGCCGCTGTGAGTTACAGGAAGCTGGACTAGATGGGCCTATGGTCTGATCCAGTGGGGCTGTTCTTATGTTCTTAACTACAATTCCCAGGAAGGCTTGCAGGTCTCTTGTTATCTGGTGTGCTCCCTGGGGCATTTGGTGGGCTGCTGTGAGATACAGGAAGCTGGACTAGATGGGCCTATGGCCTGATCCAGTGGGGCTCTTCTTATGCTCTTATCTTATTTGGTGGGCCACTGTGAGATACAGGAAGCTGGACTAGATGGGCCTTTGGCCTGGTCCAGCAGGGCTCTTTTTAGGTTCTTAAGAGAGAGAACTAGGAGCTTTGCCTCAGGTGTGTTCAGTGGGAGATGGCCCTCGTTCCAACATTGGCCATGTTGACACTTTGTGTCTTCATCCCTGTTCCACTATCCTCACAGAAGGAGTGACTGCAGGGCATGTGGCAAACACCACAAGTCTCAATAACTATTGTTATAGGTCAGCAGTCTGTCCTTATTGCCAGCTTTGTCTGATAGGCAGTGAGCTGTTACAATTCAGCCTGTAATTTATTCCTAGGGAAATGGAAGTGCTAATGAAATTCAGGCACATAGCAAGACGGACAGCGAGCCCTCCAACAGCCTTCCGTCAATGAAAGAGGTGGAGTCACCAGAGATGGATGTGCCTTCTTTGAATCCAGATTTGCCTAGAAAAGAGCAAATCACTCCAGGTAAAGAGGACTCCCCTTCACTAAAATTCAGCCTGTTCTTGTTTCTCTTGCCAGCAGCTCGTCTTCCTTGCAAGCCAGTGGGCATTGCTAAGATGTTTTCAGTTGCCACTTTATTCTTGAAAATTAAAACCAAAAGTCTGCAAGGTGTGATAAAATCTCACCTTGTTCTAACCCTTTCCCCCCAAGCCCTCTGCATTTTGGAACCAAGCCAGTCTCTGTTCCACTATTAGTAATAAATCATATTTACTACTACATCATATGCATGCATGGAGCTTTACGCACCTGCCCGGAGAAGGTAAGGACTAAAAGGAGGCCATAGAGGAAGTGTAGGTAATGGAACAGGAATCAGCAGGAGAGAAATATGTTATTGTCTCAGTTGTAGTGAAAACAGTATTTGCTGACCAAAAGATAGTTATCTGCCTTTTAAACAACCTGTGGACAATCTGTGGCCATTACTGGGGTAATGTTGTTGATATAGAGCTGCACCATGACTAGTTATGAAAGTAGGAGAGGGGACCTTGTATGCCAATGGCAAGTTCACTGTTTCCCTAGAGTAAAGTCCCCTGGACCTTGGTCTCAGTCCCCATATGTTAGATTGGGGCTAATGACTTTATCTCACTAACTTCGCTGTGAAGATGTGATGAGCAAATGTTCTCAGACTGGACTGTTAAGGATTGAGTGGGTGCAGTGTAAGTCAATGGTGGGAATTATAAAATATTTATATACAATATATATATACGGCTTTTTGGCAAAAGCTCATGCAGTGGTTTATGCAGCAAACACTATTTCAAAATGTTTCCCTACTCCAGAGGGCTCACAATCTAAAAAAGACACCAGCAAACAACCCCTGGAAAATGTATTTTATTGCAGTATTTATATACTGCTTTTCAACCATAATGAATTTCCAAAGTGATTCATAATGACATGATCAAATTGCACAGGAGGCCTGCGTTCTGGCTCCAAGAGGACTTTTTATGAGATGATGCAAGAGCAACCTGCTGATGCCTAGGCAACCGTGCTCTCCTCTCAGCACCACTGGCTAGGACCCTGATAATATTTTGGTGAATTGTGATTCCATGTTTTGGGGGGCATTTGTTGCAGATGCTGAGGTTCTTTCTCCAAAACAAGAAGACAAAGCCAGGCCTAGCCAAGATCAGGTCTTTGCTGAGTGTTCCCAGAAGAGGATTCTTGGGCTTTTGGCTGCCATGTTGCCTCGCTTGAAATCGGTAAGAAACTTGACATGAAGTGGGGCCAAGGCAAGCAAGGGAATGACTGTGTGGGAAGGGAAAAAATGGCCTGTTCTGCCTGGTTTTGTGGTTCTCCTGGCTGTCCTGGTGGTGCAGGCTTTGTCCTCCTGATTTGCTTGGAGACGGGGTTGTGCACATGACTTTGTGCTCGGTCCCTTTTAGTGAGAGAAACCTCCTCCAGCTTTAGCTGTGCCTGCATCAAAGCAATAGGACTTTTATAGTGCTTTGATCACATGGACAGTTTTTCTGTTACATCAGCAGTTTGGAAAAGCAGGTCTCCCACTAGCAGAGAGAGAGAGTGCATCTTGTCTGCATACACACCATGTCTGCATTCAGCTGAACACCCCTCTATCTATGTTCACTCACCTTGGACTTATCGTGAACATAGGGCTTCTGACTGGGAAGATGAGCTTGAAATATGGGACCAGAAGCACAAACCCAGCAAGCAAGCTCTGTTGCCAGGTTCTGCTAACCTTCTTCTCCCTCCCTTCCTCCTCCCCTTTGCATCTTCATAGGGCTTAACAATGTCTTTGATGAACCTGGATCAGATCCTCCCTCTCATGTTCCAAATTGTGATCTCCAATGCCGGCCACTTGAATGAAACCTACCACTTAACTTTGGGTCTTCTGGGCCAGTTGATTCGGAGGATGACGCCCAGGGAAGTGGATGCCGCTGTGACCAAAGTTCTCTCTGCCAAGCACAACCTGTTTGCTGCTGGAGACGACTCCACAGTGCCAGAAGGCTGGAAGACAACACACCTGCTCTTCAGCCTAGGAGCAGTCTGCCTGGACAGGTAGAGGAGTGTATGTGGGCTTTCCAGGCTTCCTGTCTGGGGGAAGTTTGGATGTGAAAGCATGTCTGCTGTGGAACACCAGGAAAGGATTCTGGGGCACATCCTTGGTGCATCTGGGGTGCTGCCCAGACCTGCAGTTGGGAGTCGGAAATTTACCAGAGTTGTTTATGTAGGTCAAGACAGCAATGGTTCCTGGTCACAATGGCTATGTACCTGCACCCACCATTGAATGCCACTTTCTGGGGATCAACAGCAGAGAAGCGTTGCTATTTTTAACCCTAGTTATGACCTTTCTGGAGGCATCCAAGTTAAAATGGGTCTGTGTAACTCCTTTGTTTGACATCTCAGAATGCCGGGGTCAGCAAAGAAAGGCGATGTAGAATTGTTGGGAAAAGAAGCAAAGAGAGAAAAGTTTGTTGGTGAGAGTTTGAGGAAGAGAAATGATACAATGAAGGAGCTGCCTCTGTGGGTTGGCACCTGTGCCATCCATGAGCCCTTGATTCTCTGCAATTCATTCTACCACCTGCTTCTAGGGGGAGGAATCTGGACCTCAGCTGCCAGGGGCCCAGAAGAGGTGGTTGCATCCTTGTTTCTCATATATTCAAATTACATTGTACCTTTTGATGAACGGCAATTTAAGCTGTTCTGGAAGTCATTTTTGGCTGGAAAGCGGGGTACGTGTTATAACAGGGGAGGCCAAACTTGTTTAATGTGGCCCCTGTGAGGGACAAAGGGCAAAGTCTGCTGAAAAGGGGGCATCAACAGCTGGAGGTGATGATGATGGCTCTTGGCCTGCTGCCTCCCTTTTCTCCTCCTTGGGTCTGAAAATGCTGGTTGCTGCTTTGGAGAAACCCAGCTCCTGCTCACTCCAGTTGCGCACTGGAGGGAGGGATGGAGGGTGATGGGTTGTGGTGAACAGTCTCCCTTTCCAAGAAGCTTGTCTGCCATTAGCCAAACTCGGAGAATTGCCTTGCTTGGTGACTCGGTAGCACTTCAGATTTAGAGGCAGCCCAGATACACTGAGAACATGCACGCCCTTTAATTCCGACTGCTTTGCTTTCTAGCCGCATGGGCCTAGACTGGGCCTGCTCCATGGCCAACATCCTTCAAGCGCTGAACTCCTCTGACCAGTGGCACGCTGTGATTGCTGCGTTCACAGACCACTGCATCAAGCAGCTGCCTTTCCAGTTGAAACACACCAACATCTTTACCTTGCTGGTGCTTGTGGGTTTTCCAGAGGTAAGCGGATTCAGGCTTAGCAATAGTAGGAGCGTTTCCCTAAACAGTGCAGAGATGATGTTCTCTAGGGAAGGACTGTTACGAAAATTAGCCATAGTCTCTGCTGGTGAAATAAACGGGGGAGGAATTCTAGCTCAGTGGTAGAGCACATACAGTGGACGCTTAGTATCCACAGATGATCGATTTGCAAGACCCCCCCTCCCCAACGGATACTGAAATCCGTGGGTGCTGGAATCTGCGGGGGGCAGCACAATTGCTCATCTGCAGGCTGTACCGGCCTCCTCAGAAGCCTGCCTAGACATGAACAAAAGCCATTTCCAGCGTGGCCTCCCCACATCTCAGACGTCTAGATGCGCCAAAAGTTGCTGGAGCAGACTGGAAGTGGCTTCTTATTGTGTCCAGGATGCCTTCTGAGGCCCTCTGTGGCATGGGCTCGGCATCTGTGGATCATAACCCCATGGTAAGTGCTGAATAATGATCTGCAGGTGCCGAGCGCACAGATAAGGAGGACCCACTGTGCTACGTACGTGGTAATCTCAAGATCTAATCCTGACATCTCCGGTGAAAAGGAAATTGAGGAGCAAGGCTAGCAAAGACCTTCAGCTTCCTGAGAGTCTGGAGAGCTGCTGCCTGTCAGAGTGTGCCCAAGTGAGACTCTGGATAAGGCTGCTTCATGTGCGGACGTTGCAGTTGATTGTCTTTTGCTGCCACCGCAGGTTCTGTGCATGGGAAGCCGATCGGTGTACATGGATAACGCAAATGAAGCTCACAGTGTGATAATCCTGAAGCACTTTATGGAGAAGAATCGTGCGGTAGTGGTGGACATCAAGACCAGGAAGAGAAAAGCAGGTTCGGTCACCCTCTCAATCAGCTTTGTCCCGCCCACAGTCCTGTGGCCTGCTTCCAACCAGAAAGGAACAGATAGGGGTTCAGCACTTACTTACCTTGGGGGTTGGGAGCCCAGAGTCGTTCATGCTGTGACGATAACCTTGTCTGCGCAAAATAAGGAATGCCTGTTGATTTAGCCTCATACTTCTAAAAGAGGGGGAAAGCCTTGCCTGCCTTTCGGCTTCAAAATCTTTCAAGGTGACTTCCAAATTCAAGTCACTGTTTAATGAAGCAGTGCAGTGAAATACAAAATAGCAGAGCAGGTAGAATAATAAAACCTGCAGGTAACATCACAAAAAATGTAAATGCAGATAACATTGTCAGGGTTTTGAGTTTTGCTTAAAAGCCTTATGTAAATGAAGCAAAACAAAGCACACATATGAATTGGGCACCTGGGGAGAGCAGTTCCTCAGCAGGTGTCCCTCCCTCAGTGGAAGACACTATCATTGGCATATTACATTCGTAACCTTAAAAATGGGGTGTATTTTTCGTGCCTACCATCGCATTACACAAGTGTAGCTGTAAGAATGCTAAGAGGCTCGACCTTCCTTGCATATTTATTTTTGGGTGTGTGGCTGGTACTTCTGGGAGGCTGATAGGGGGGAAGCAAGTAGAGCTTGAGTGGTTGGGAGGGCCCTTTGATGCTCTGCTTAGCGGTTTCCAAACTTACCAGCGGTCTTGGCCCCTCTACAGCCTCTTCTTCCCGACTCAGCTGGGTGCCATCATCTTGAATCTCATGAGATTTTGCAAAATCCAAGATGGCAGCACCCAGGAGAACAGGTAGGAGGGGGCCACTGGAGACACCCTGCAGCGCCCCCATGAGTGCACTGTGACACCCTAAAGGATTGCTGTGCACGCTTTGGGAGCCCCTGGCTTACCTACTTGTCTGTCTTTCTGTGGCTGACAAAAGCATAATTGAATCATGCAGGTTGGCTTACTTCCTTTGCGTTGAAGTTGTGCAGAGAATGCTGTATGTTTTGTATCTCAGAACACCAGAATCGGTGTGGTGTTTTCAGAGTTACAGGACCAGATTAAGCGAAGCCAACTCAACCTGTCCAGGACGCCAGTGAGGATCTGTCTTTTCTCTGCTTTCTAGTGAGAGACTATCAGCTGGTTCAGCGGAGTGGGCAAGACCACGGGGGCACCCAGAGCCAGCTGCACCAGTACCTCCAGCACTTTGTCTTCATTACCAGCCACCTTCTCCAGACCAGTATTGACAACAGCTTTGCAGAGGCCGTGGAGGCATCCTGGGTCTTGTCTCTGGCTCTGAAGGGGCTGTACAGCACACTGAAGGTATGGTGTGGAGGTAGTGATGCTTTTTGGAGACCTCTAGCCTGCCTTTTGGCCTTCCATCAAGAGGCTACAAAAGCAATGACAGCATAAAGTCAGACTTTTTTTTTTTTAACCCATTCTCCCCCTCCTCCTCAACCTCACTAGCTGAAGGTATATAGTGACACATAATTATCTGATTGCTGGCCTCTTCTCTCCCATATTGGCCATCTAAGCCAGTGGCCGTCACCACATCTTGTGACTGAATTTCATATTTCCTTAACTTCTACTTAAAGGCAGCCGGTCTGCTGAAAAAGGTGGGGGCTGTGATCCAAAGTGGATAGATCAGTAGGCTAAAAACCGTTTTTATTTGCCTAAAAATTGCCGCCCCCATTGAGCTCAGCATATTTTTAAATGTCAATTGTTAATGGAGGGGCTTGGCAAAATAATAATAATAATAATACAGGTATTTATATATTGCCTTTCTTGGTCTTTATTCAAGACTTTATTCAAGGCGGTTTACATAGGCAGGCTATATTAAATCCCCGTAGGGATTTTTACAATTGAAAGAAGGTTCTATCTTCCAAGAACCACAACATTCAGATGTTACTTTCTTGATCTGGTTTCACATTCTGGCCTCCATCCTCCCATACTCAGAGCAAATGGAATAACTTGGCTCAGCTTGTCAGCTGCTTCAAGGTCGCACGATGCTGGTGGCCTCGAATTGGCGACCTTCGGATGTTATCTTCAGGCAAATGGAGGCTCTACCCTCTAGACCAGATCTCCTGGCAGCAAAAAACTTCAGGCAGCAATCTCTGCCTTAGAAGAGACTTCCCTTTCACATGCTCACACTGGAGGGAATGCTGTCTAGGATGATGCCTGATGCCACTTTATCCCTGGACTGCCAGCGGCGCATCATAATTGTTAACAAGCTAAAATTATATACACAGTCGTGTCATGTAGTTAGTACCTCACCTGGACTGTGACCAAATGAACACGTTCTAACTGAATGACCTTGTCTCTGTCTCCGGCAGACGCATGCCTTTGAAGAGGTCCGCACGGCCTTCCTTCAGACGGGTTTGCTCAAGCTCTTAGTGAAGAAGTGTAGCAAGGGCACGGGCTTCAGCAAGACGTGGCTTCTCCGAGACTTAGAGGTATCGGAATTGCTCAGGTCAGCTGGGCAGTTTCTTCCCTGCTTTGCTCAACTTGGCTGCTGTAAACATGTTTGTCCTTAACCCATTTCTGATCCTTGTAGTTTCTTTGTAGTTTCACAATTGTGTTTCAGTCTTCTCTCTCTCTCTTTTTGAGCTAGCAAATGTATGCAATTTGGTACTCTCAGTGTCCTAACATAGTGGGCAAGGCCAAGCAATGACTCCACTGACCTCCTGCAGCATAAACAGCAGTTGTGGGGGGGGGGGGGTTTGGCAGCACAAAGACCTTGCTCCTAGCAGTGATTCAGGCCTTGGTACCATCAGCACCCAATCATCCTGCAGTGAGGAGGGCAGAAGAGTGTAGTTCTTTCCATCTGCCTTTGGGAGGCTGTCTGCCCTTGCCTCCACAGAGGTGCCTGCTTATAGTTGCAGAATCTTGAATCTTTTGGTGTTCTTTCAGTCTGTGAAATGGGAAGCATAATCCACAGGCTTGTTATACGGGCAGACTGAAGCAGTGGTTCTAAATGAGGGTACCTGCAAGATGTAGCGCGGGTTTATTTTAATGTAATGTCATCTGGGTCAGATTTAAGTTGCTCCAGTGTCTTCTGTGTACCCTAATGTTGTATCTGATGGCTTCTCCTTGCAGATCTTGTCAATCATGCTTTATTCCTTAAAAAAGGAGACTGGCTCCCTGGCTGAGCGAAAAGACCCAGGACTTGAGGAAAGGAACCAAGATCAAGCAGTCGATCAGTCTGTTGTGCCGCCCACTGATGCCGACCAGAACAGGCTTGACCCACTGGAGGGCTTGGATGAAGCCACCAAAATATGCTTCCTGGTACTCTTTGATGGGTGATGGGAGGGGAGTGTCTAGGAATTGGATTGGCCCCAGCTGCACCATGTGACAGAGTGCAGAAGCTTGTATCATACAGTCCAATTGCATTAGATCACTGGGATCTGAATTCTGGAATGATGAGCATGTTTCCAGTCCTGTTTGTGGCAAGGGACAGCCCTGCTGAGACAAGGGTAGGAACTAACTACAGAATGCTGATTCTTCATTCATAGATAGTGTGTGCCTGTGGTTCCTGAGTAGGTCCATCATGCAGTGTGATTTGTTTAAGCCCCCTGCAGTCATGTCGATGGTATCCCTTCAAGCGGCATCCTGTGCAAGGCCGCTATTTAACTCCAGTTGTCTGTTCGTTACAGCAAACCAATGACTTTGTGAATCTGAGCCCACTTTGACATGCCTGTAGTGTTATCCTCTGACATCCATTCCACAAACTCTAGTTCACAAGAGTTGATGCCGTGATAACCTGTTGTTCTTTGAGGTTTAATGGGAGGCTCCTCTTTTGGGATATTTCTGCTGGGTTCTTGGGCCCTGAGGAACTAAGTGTTATAAACTGACTTCCAAAGGGCACCTTGTTGGCCACTGGGGGAAAGCAGAAGGCTGGTTTGATCCCAGAGGGTTGCCCTAACTTTCAGAACTACAGAGTCGGAAGCCCTGTAAGTGCTAGAGAACTAATTACGTGTACATCACATCTGGTGCAGGATTTGGGGCTTCAGATAAATTGCACGTGGCTGTACTAGAATTGATGTCACATGATTATTCTCAGAAGCAAAGGGGGAAAAAAGTTTTAGTCCTTTTTCCTCTTCTAATCTCAGCCAACTGTTTCAGATGACTCATGACGCCCTTGATGCACCACTGCATATCCTCCGGGCCATGTACGAGTTGCAGATGAAGAGAACAGATTCTTTTTTCCTGGAGGTTCAGAAGAGGTAAAGGAGTTTCTAGTCTGGATGGAAATGGAGAGAATTGGGGAGGGAGGATAAGCGCATGAAGGGACTTCAGTGATGGACAGCGATCCAGATAGATTAAAAGACAGAGAAAGTACAGAGCTGATTTTCAGGATTTCATTGTACGTTTTGGGGGGGTGTGTGTGGATAATTTGGCTGGTGTTTTGCTGATTGGGCAGATTTTTCAGTTGATGTTTGGTTCCCAGGACACAGCAAGTGAATCACTGGCCAAGGCCATAATTCTGTCTTAGGGCCCAGTCCTATCCAACTTGCCAGTGCTGATGCAGCCGTGCCAGTTGGACGCGTGTTGCATCCTGCGGTTGGGGGGGGGGCAGTCACAGAGGTCTCTTCAAGGAAAAGGTACACTGGTTCCCTCATTTTGTGGCTGCATCGGTGCTGGAACATTGGATGGGCTTCGGGTCCTAGGGTATTAATCTTGCATTGTGATTTGTTTAGGCTGTGTCGTAAACTTAGGGGGGTTTGGGGTGCTCAGAGTTCTTGGTTCTTGAACCCTAAGGCCCTCAAGGCCCCCCACCCTGTCCAGTAGTACTGCCACCACCCTGTATGCGCCAGTGCCTCAGTCCAGGGACACTGAGACCCTCTAGGCTTAACTCTATCCCTTGCAGGCACTGAGCTCTTTCTCCAATTAAAGCTTCAGTTCTCAAGTTACTAGACCTCAGTGAGCAATTGGTAGCTTGCTGAACGGCTAGGCAGGATTCTGGACCTTTGTCCCCAACAGGCAATGAAACAACTTCGTAAAAGAGATTTTAGTTTATTAAGTACACAAGGTTACATAAAGTTACAGTAAGGCAGCAAATGCTAGAGGCATAAACATCTAGGAAACATATCAGCAATAAAATAATAAAGCTAGCTGGCTATCTCTGTTAATCCCTATCTCTCACCTGGGTCAGCTTCTCTTGTAGATCTTTTAGCTCCTTGCTACCCATGAGGCCAGGTGCCCATGGTGGACAGTGGAGCTCACAGCGTGCAGGATGTTGCCCCCAAACTCTGTCCAAGAAGGAACCCACACACCCCTTGGGGCACTCATTAGTATACCTCTTATGCTAATAGTGCTAATAGTGCTGAGGTGACTTCATACTTATTTAGACTGTCCAGTCAGAAACTTTTAGGGACAGAACCTTCTTAAAGTTGGCCTGGTTGCTAGCTCTCCTAGTTCTTACCCTTCCCAACTGGAGATCCATAGCTACATTCCATCACACTTGATCAGGCGCCTCTCCGTCTACTTAGGTGTTAAACATTCCAAGGGGTTGTAATTCTTGTTTATTTACTCACATTCTTGCACCTGGGAACTGCTAGCCACTTCTCTGTTACTGACTTAGTTTGGTTCAGGCTCCACATGCTAACCTAGGCCTAACATGTACATATTTGTGACAGGCTAGCAGATAGAAATAGGCCTGGAGCCTTAAAATCGGAGCTTTTGGGTGAGTTTTCTGTGCAAACCTTGAGCTTTGAATAGGGTTTGCTGGCTGAGCACATACTAATGCCTTGACCCATTCAGTGCAATAGACTCCTTTCAAATTTATTCCTAGTTTTCACTGAGGTTGTTGACTTATATCTGAGCTGTACCGCTTGGGACTGCTAGTGAGGAGCCTATATGACAAAATGGTTTTCCATTTTACAACAGAGAGAGAGACACACACAAATTTAGTAGGTCATGAGGAAGAGTTTTGGCAAACATTTGTGCAGAGTGTGCAGAATTTTTGTATAGAATATCATAAATTCATGTGAGCCTATACGTGCAGTCTGAAATGACGTGGCCTGTATATTGGTGAGAACCAGGCCTGGTCACTATACTACATTCTCAGGGAAAGATTAAGAGGACAGGTTGCCTGTTATCTGCTATCTCAGCTTTCAGTACTTATTTGCATATTGCAAATTTAAGCCTCAACAATCAGCAGCGATTTGATCAGTGATCAACTCGCTGATTTGCAACGAGCAAAGTTTCCACAAAGCAACTTGACCATATTTAAATAGCTGCGGAAGCTACGTGGGGGAGCAAAATGGGATAGGCAGCGAATTCGGGTTGGAAATGTAAACTGGACAGGCTTTACATGCAAATTCTTGTGTGTGTTTATAAAAAGTTTTGACTCTTTTGACTCTGAGATATTATTTGTGTGTGTTTAAGATTTGATGGTGATGTAGTGACAACAGATGAGAGGATCCGAACACTGGCTCAGAAATGGCAGCCCAGCAAGCGCTTGCGGTCAGAGGAGCAAAGCTCCAAAGCAGTTGATACGGACATGATCATCTTACCATGTCTGGTGAGTCTCCCATCGTGCCCAGAAAGAGTATGATCAGTTTAGCATCTACACAACAAGTGCATCCAAAGTAAAATGGATAATGCCCAAAGGCCATTTTATGGAGGCTACAGTCGTCCTATTAAGCAGAGCTAAATATCTTCCTTGGTGCAGAGCGTAACTATTTGTGTCAGCTTCTCTTCATAACTTTTTCATGCATTTGTTCTTCCACTGTTCCTCTAAAAACCTCAAGGTGGAGTTTCAGTGGTGTTCTGAGGAAGAGATGTCCAAACTTTTTGGCAGGAGGGCCGCATCATCTCTCTGACACTGTGTCGGGGGCTGGGACAAAAAGAATGAATTTACATTTCAAATTTGAATAAATTTACATAAATGAATATATCAGAGGTGGAACTTTTATGAATGAATGAAGATCTTGCGGTAGCTCAAGGCCTATAAAAGGCCTTGCACAAAGCAAGACTGTCCTTTCCTTTGCTGCTGCTGTATGGGCAAACAGTTGCCATCACGCTGAGAACAGTTGCGTTGGGCCAGTGTGGGCTCCAGCCAGTCTGCAGAGGGCCAGAGGCTCTTTGGAGACTGTGAGCTCCCCACGGGTCAGATGGGGAGTCCCCGAGGCAGCAAATGGCCCCTGGGCCGGGGTTTGGGTACCCTTGTTCTGAGGATAACATGATGGGAGGGGAGTGTCACCACATGTAAGGCTGTTTAGGCTGAGAGTGAGTGTCTTGCCCAAGTTCACAGGGTCAGCTTTCTGGGGGTTTGAACTCAGGTCAGTTTGATGTTCTGACCACTCATTATGTCTGCCTTTGTCTCTCTCGGCCTAACTTACTTCAGAGTTATTGTGAATGTAAAATGAGAGGTGGGGTAAGCAACTTTCATCACCATAAGCTTCTTGAAGCTCCTGGCACAACAATATTATTAATACTACTGATAATGGAGGGAAACAGTGGATGCAAGAGGCAATGTTTCCTTATACATTAGACTCTGAAGGCTGGTGATGAAGGGAACCCTAACACATTTAAAGGAAAGCCTGCAGTTCACAGTTCTGTCTTTTAAAATTTATAATCTTCATATTCCTGGGAACACCTTTTTTAAAAAAGTGTGCTGTCTCTGCTTGGAAACCCCAAAGGTGGCAAATGGCAGAGATGCAAGATTTTGAAACAAAACCATTCTGAATCCCTCCAGCCTCCTCCTGTCTTACAGTCCAAGCCTGCCTCCTGTGACAGAGCTACAGAAGAGGCCAACCCCGTCACCCAGAAACTCATCACCAACACAGAGAGTGACCTGCAGGCCAGCTATGCCAAGCAGCGGCGCAGCAAGAGTGCCGTCCTCCTGCACAAGGAGCTGGGCTCCAGGGGCAAGAAGAATGTGCGGGACTACCTCTACCGGGTCAACGAGGCCACTGCGGTTCTCTACGCCAGGCACGTCCTGGCCCTGCTGCTGGCCGAGTGGCCTGACGACGTGGCCATCAGCGAGGACATGCTGGAGCTCAGTGGTCCAGCTCACATGACGTACATGCTGGACATGCTGATGCAACTGGAGGAGAAGCCACTGTGGGAGAAGGTAAGGTCTCACCCTGAATCCAGAGGGTCAAAGCTTCAGAATAAGAGGAGTACTTGAAAGTAACCTATGAGAACGGAACATTAGCCTGCCCTGTGTAGCAAGCCTGACAAGGTACCTCTGGGCAATTTTAAAGTGGTGGATGCAGGCTGTTCAGTCACATGGGACTCTTCTGCGGGGGGGGGGGGGGAGCTATACTGTGACAAAGATCAATGGCAACCGGTTTTGGGATTTGAATTACTGTCCCAATAAGGTTTTAAGCTTCACAGAGTCCCTCTAGAAACATTAACTCCTGGGAAGCAGGAGGCTCAGATGAGTGGCGCTTTCCAGGTTGTCTGTTACTTGTTGTATCCTGAGCTTCTTGGGTTAAAAAGGATTTCATACAGCAGGGCCAGGGGAAATGTTCTGCTGAAGCCCTGAAGAAGTTTTTCTTTCTGGGCTGTTAGTTTCGTGTGTTCATGATACCCACCTCCTTTTCATTGATGTCGGTCCTCCCAGAGCTGTATTTTTGCCAAGCAGGTAATTCGTGTTTGTGTGGGGCTTCCCCCCCCCTTTTCCATTCCTCCCCGCAGATTCTCCTGAAAGTGCTGCGTAAATGCAATGAGGGCATGCTGGCAACCATGGCACTCACAGCCTGCCAGTTCATGGAGGAGCCTGGGATGGCAGTCCAAGTGCGTGAATCCATGCACCCCTACAATGACAACACAAACTTTGAGGTACTATGACAGACAATCTTGATGTCAGAAATGCATGGAATAGTATCTCATAAAGTTGGATTTTAAAGGCAACAAATTCCAGAATTTCCACCAAAGGTTGACCTTCCGTAACAGGCAGCGTGCCAGCACTTCTGTTGTTCTCCTCGCGCTCCCTGGATTAGAGAAGAACGAAGCTAGTGGAGTGCAAGAGGAAGTGTGAAGAGTGGTGAGCTAGAATGTCTCCTCCACACTTCCTCTTGCTTTCCATTCCCTTCTTTTGCTTTTCAATTCTGTTAGCAGGAGGAGCAGTTGGCACACTGCCAGGTACAGGAGAGGGCAGCATTTGCTGTGTTTTCCTCTACCTTACAGGGCAGTTGGGATTATTGGGAGAAGGTCTGCGAAATGCTTTGAATACGTGGCTTATTTCATTTTGACGTGTGCTCCCTTTCCACAGGATAAGGTTCACATCCCTGGTGCTATCTACCTCTCGGTCAAATTCGATTCTCAGTGCAACACTGAGGAGGGATGTGATGAACTACTCATATCCAGCAGTCGGGACTTTGTCCACGATCGACACAACTTCAGTGGCCCTCCACACAAGTGGTCTGACTTCGAGCTCCCAGGTAAATCCTGGCAGTGTGAGGACCCCTCCCTGCACTGCTATTGTAAACGGGCCTATAATGGCGCCAGTAAGCCAGCTGCATCTTGAAAAATAGCCCCTGGAATAGTATTGACATGCTAATACTCAACTGGAGAAAAAACCATCCTGATAAGCTACAGTGGGCCCTTCTGATCCACTGGCTTGTGCATCTGCGGACCTCCGTTGACCTCCTGGATGCAACCAGAAGTGGCATCTGGTAGGTGTTCTGAGGTCGCAGGAGGCCATGTGCGCCTCCCCATCTTCTCAGAAGGCCTTCTGGACAATAATAATAATAATAACTACTAGGTATTTATATATCGCCTTTCTGGTCATTGGATTACTCCTCTGACTTTTTTCAAGGCGGTTTACATAGGCAGCAGTTTCTAAATCCCTCAAGGGAATTTTTACAATCATGGAGGTTCTCTCTTTCAAGAACCAACCACATTTCAGAGTGGATCTTCCTGGTTTGGTCTCACTTCTGGCCTCCAGTTCTCCCAGGGAGGCTGACAAGCTACTCCATCTCTCACTTGGAGGGCAGCCAAGACGCTTCTTGCTCACACCCAGAGCAGGTGGAATCACTCAGCTCGGCTTGTCAGCTGCTTCCAGGTCTCGCCATTCTCAGCCGTTCAGGGAGCTGCCGGTGTCCTCGAACTGGCGACCTTCTGATGTTATCTTCGGGCTAACGGAGGCTCTACCCTCTAGACCAGACCTCCTGCCCATGTTCCAGTTTCTCATTTCCGGTTCACACTAGCAACTTCCAGTCACATCTGCAGGGAGCCTCCTCACACCTCCTGGTTGCAACTGGAAGTCGCTGGCTCAAACCAGAAGCAACTTCTGGTCATGTCCGGAAGGCCTGCTGAGGAGTCGGGGGGGGGTCCCATGTGTGCAGGATAAGTTATTATGGCATGGCCCCCGCATGGCTTTAATTATCAGTGGATTTCAGTATTCGCGGGGGGGGGTGTGTGTGTGTGTCCTGAAACGGATCCCCGACAAGTACTGAGGGCTCACGGACTTCCAAACTCCTCCAAAGGAAGGGCTTCTTGGTCCAGTCCAAAGGTCCAACTAGTCTAGACTCCTGCTTCCCACAGTGGCCAGTCAGGTGCTTCTGAAAGTTTGTGAAGGTGGTAGCTCTCTCCTGCTGCTGCTTCCCAGCATCTGGGCTTCAGAGGTAAATTTTCTCTTGCAGTTGAGAACATCTGCTCCTTCCCTCTAGCATGGGGAGGGGCTGGAACTCAGTGGCTGAGTCTCTGCATTGTCTGCTGAAGGTCCTGAGTTCAATCCCTGAAGGGCATCTCCAGGAAGGACTGGGAAAGACCATGGAGAGCCACTGCCAGTCAGAGTAGACAGTGGTGAACTAGAGGGACCAAGGAACTGGCTCGGGATAAGGCAACTTCCTGTGTTCATCTATGAATTTTCCCCTGCCTTCCTGTGTCAGCCTTAACAAAGTTAGCTTAAATCTGTGCCAAGACTAACCAGAATTTGTCTGATTAACCTGGGAATCTTCCTGAGTACCATACTGATGAGTGTTGGTAACCTGGAAAACATAGGATTGGGGGCAGGCTGGCCAAAATATAGAGCGGTTGAAAGAAGCTGCACAAGGTCGGAAATCGTGGAGAGAGCTGGTTCATGGAATCGCCAAGGGTCAGGCACGACTGAATGGATAATTTGATTCTATTCGGGGGCGGGCTATATTGTGGCTACTCGCTCACATCTCTGTAGACTTCAGTTTGGTTGACAAACTAAAACATGGTGGGTCAGTTTCCTAGCATAAGAAATGGCATGCTTCTGGAAGCGCATTAATGCGTGCACTCCACTGTGTTTTGATGATTTGGTCTGTGGTCCCCAGCTCCACTGAAATGGACGCCAACAACCAGGGTTCAGGCTTTTGACCTAATTTCTCTTTCCCCCCGTGCAGCTCTCATGTACTTCATTTCTTTTTCTTACCTTGGCAGAGAATAAAAAACACCATATGTCTTGTACTGTTTGAACAGTGAGTCATCCCTTTCTTAGCAATAATTGCGGAGAGGTTTATTAACTTTGCGAGCGCTCCCTTCCCTTTTGTTCAGGGCACATTGTCTGAACTGTTTCTAAAAAGTGCAAAAGATGAGGAATAAATCAGCTTGACTGTTGTTGTCCGCCCCTCTTCGTTTGGCCTGACAGGTGATACCCTGTACTATCGATTCACCTCTGATATGAGCAACACCGAGTGGGGCTACAAGTTTACAGTGACTGCTGGTCACCTTGGGAGGTTCCAGACAGGTAAGCATGCTCTTTGAAGCGGCCAAGCCAGGATTTGCGTGGTCTGACTCGTTAGAAGGAGGCTTTTCTGGGTTTCTCCATCTTTGATTTTTACTTTTCATTTTTTGGACAACAACCTGGAAATTGTTCTCCCTACGTAGTTAGGAAGGAGGGAAGCCTGGCATTACAAATGTTTCTGAGTGGCAGGTCACTCAGAGACCAATCCTGTCCAACTTTCCAGCGCTGCCGCCGCTGTGCCAACAGGGTGTGTGCTACATCCTGCAGGCGGTGTGAGGGGCAATCACAGAGGCCTCCTCAAGGTAAAGGAATGTTTGTTCCCTTACCTCAGGGCTGCACTTGTGGCTACATCGGCGCTGGATAATTGGATAGAATTGGGCCTTCAATCCTAACAGCACTTGTCTGTTTAAAGATCATCATATTTGTGGCACCACTTTTATGGAACTCACTGCCTAAAAATTTAAAATCTGCCCCATCGGTAGAGAGTTTCCAGCGAGGCCTGAGAACATTTCTATTTCCGTTCACTTTTGGGGGTGGATAGGGGTGGGATATTCCCTGTTGTTCTTATCTGGCCTGTTGCTTTATTGTGTATTTATATGTTTGCTGCCTTAGTAGTTTTAGCTTCTGTATGACTTTTCCACTTACCATTGCCTAAGGGGATTTTTAGAATTGTTATACCATTTGCTGTGCTGGCTTTTAAATTATGTCTTAGATTTTAAATTTTTTGAATCTTATATTTTATTTATCACGTATTGCATGCCATCTTGGGCTTTTGGAAAGGAGGGCTGTACAGGTTTTTAATAAATAAATATTTTAAAGATAAAGAAGCATGTTCAGTGTGCTGTCACTGTGAGCCAATTTTATCTGAGACCCAGCAAAAGGTTCTGCCCTTGCCGGAGTACTTCCACACACAGAGCCTGTTGCACCTCAGCTTGAACATCAGGTCTCTGCTCAGAGGGCCTAAGGGTCCTTTCACTGTTGGCACCCTTGTGGACTCCGAAGCAGTGCCAACCTCGTTTTTGTGTAATTTCAGGCTTTGAGATCCTGAAGCAGATGCTGTCAGAAGAGAGGGTCATCCCCCATATCCCCTTGGCCAAAGTTTGGGAGTGGCAGGTGGGCGTGGCCTGTCGGCAAACGGGCTACCAGCGACTGAAGGCCATCCACCTGCTCTTGAAGATTGTGCAATGTTCCAGCCAGAGGTGCTCCTGCTAACTTTTGCAGACTTGATCTGTTCACTTTGCGTGAAAAATGTGTTTTGGGCAGATGGAGTGGGGTGATTGGATGGGATGTGGGCAATAGCACCTAGAATATTTAAATCGGTGATTTTCAACCTTCTCCTCTTCGC
Source organism: Tiliqua scincoides (assembly GCF_035046505.1). Classification (NCBI taxonomy): domain Eukaryota; kingdom Metazoa; phylum Chordata; class Lepidosauria; order Squamata; family Scincidae; genus Tiliqua; species Tiliqua scincoides. Next base: position 56,851,305 of record NC_089828.1, read on the forward strand.
ATACTGACCTCTATGGTCTTCTCTGTGGTCTCCGCCTCTTGTGATGTCACTTCCAGCTTCCGGGAGACTCTCCCGGTTCTGCAGCTCTGTCACTGTAGTAACAAATTCTCTGTCCCTCCACTGGCAGAGTTACTACTGTGGCCCTGAAAACAGAGCTGTAGAACCCAGAAGAGTTTTTCAGTTATTTTCAACCGCTGTGTTCCAAACTCCCACAGCACACTGGTTGAACTGATGTGCCAATGGCACAGCAGTTGAAAACGGCTGTTCTAAATGCTCAGAAACCACTGCCAGACACATTTAATGGAAGGTCTCTCTAGCCCCCACCTCACCCTGTAACCTTTTTGCCACCTCCTTAAATGTGCTTTGTTTCAGCAGTCATGGAGCTTATTATCCTCTTCGTGATTTTTGTATTAGTCTGACAACTATCTCTGTTTTACATTGGGTTTTTTAAACTTTTGCGCTCCTTTTTAAGCAGTAAGGTAGAATACAAATTCTCATATAAATATTATGCAAATGCTTGACTGGCACGAGGGCTGCTCGTGTTGCCCGTCCATCCCCCCTTTCAGATAAGGGGGGGATTAACAGAAGTCTTGCACACTTCCCTGTGCTGCTTGGAGAAAGGACTGGATAAAAATGGAAGTGTAAATAAATTCAAAGCAAGAGCTTGCGATGCCAGATGTGCCTGTGGAAGGTGGGAAGGCAATGGGAGAAGCTCTTAGCCGGGGGTAGGGAGAGCCCCTCTTCCTCGGCCTGACTGATGTTCCTGGTCTTTGGCCTCCTCCTTCCTTTCAGGAACTGTGACTTCACTCTGCTGAAGCCTCTTTGGCAGCTCTTCTCTCACATGGAAAACAACCTCCACCAGGATGTGACCAAGCCAAGCATCCTCCTCCCGCTTCACCGGGCCCTGACGGAACTTTTCTTTGTCACAGAGAACACCGTTGGTGTAAGAGGGTTTCTTTTCTCTTTCCCTCCCTCGTGCCAAGAATGAAGTGGGGGCTGCAGTCCTATCCCCTCTTACCTGGACGTAAACCTTATTGACTATAATGAGACTTAGTTATGAGTAGACATGCATATGATTGAACTCCTAGTCTTTCCCCTCCTCAGATGGCTGGCTGTCTTTTAAAAAGACTAACAAAGCTAGGTGTTCCTAGGACACGGTATATGATCTGAGTGAAATGCACTGATTCCCCTCCCCTGTAGTGGAGGATCATGCTCTTGTGGGAACTTCCACTGGCCTGATTATTTTGTCTGCACAACACTCCGTCCTTCAGAGGCACTTTGGATGATTCTGATTTCAGTCTTTTGGCGAGCGAGTTTATCTGTAGAGATTTGAAGCCTGTTTTTCTCGGTTTTTGCAGTTACAAATCTAACACTAAAAAATTACCATCTTAAAACGCATATCGCTAACAGTCAGGGAGGCAGATGGCGAAACAGTGAGCCGGGGAGGGCACAGGATAAAATCAACCAACGGTCAGACTGAATACCCACCATGATAAAACACTCTTGATGAGGCAGCAGGAAACCCCTGAGAAAGGGCAGAATTAAACAAGGGAGTGGTAGCAATTGGGGACCAGGATTGAGAAATGCATCCTCTTGCATCCCAGACAGCTCTGCCTAATTGAATGTCGCATGATTCTAAATCTGTTTGCGGCAAAAAAAGAAACCGCATGACTTTTAAATTGAGATGTTGGACTCCTCTCTTCTGACCCATTAGCAAAGGGACGTGTTTGATGGGAGGGTGTGTGCCCCCCCCAAGCAATTATGCAGCCCAGTTGGGGAGAAACCTTTTCCTGAATTTTTTGTTCATGGCTCTTGCTTGCTTTCTCCACTGGCAGGAACATGGATCACTGCAGGATTACTTGCTTGCCTTAAATACAGAAGACCATCTCCACCGCTGTACAGCACAGGTAAAAGCCCCAAGACTTTTTGTGCCACAGGACCCCCATCTGTGACTGCCTGCCAGAGGCTGCTTTTGTGATGGACGTTACATTCAAGAACGTAAAGGTAGCCTTACTGGATCAGGCCTAAGGTCGGAAGCCTGGCAGAGGTCCCTGTGCCTGAATGCAAAGTTCTATAAAGCACAGTAGGGGGAAGGTTCCAGAAGGGTGGGAAAGAAAAGGGGTCTCCTTTTCTCCTTCTCTGCCCAAACAGAACTACCAGGCTCCTGTTCCTGACTGGCTGGAGCCTTGAACAGGAGCACTTATGAGAGGGGCTGAAAATGTATACTGCAACATCTTGTTGTGTTGCACCGCGGTGTGCCTTGCTTGTTGATCAGTGCTCCGTTGGCACCCACGGCAGCCATTTCTTTCTCTCGTGACACTTCTTCACTTCTTTTAGCAAGGGAATGAATTATCAGATAGGTTCTGTGCAGGTTTCCCTTGCAGGGTGGTTCAGAACCATGAAACTGCAGAACAGGAGTCTCACCTTCAGACTTTCACAAGCTACCCTTTGTCCATAGCTATTTTTTCCTTTTGTTCAGAATTCTTGGAGCTTCGCCTACATGGCTGCCCTTAAGGCATCGAAGAGACTATGATTGGGTACATCATGTGTGGAACATGAACAGAGCACCCTTGTGTGTTGAATTATTTGTTGTTGGAGCAGATGATTGCCAAGGAGATGGCTTTTGCTAATGAAGTTTAGTGGCTAGCCCCATGGCGCGCTTCAGCTGCATGCGGTTATTCGTCATCAAAGACCCCCCCCAACCCTGACCCCAATTGAGAAAACCAAATGCATTTTGGCATCCTGTAGTACAGTATTAAGCTCCAGGTAGTTACAGGCACAATTCCAGCACCTTGAGGTTGAGACTGCAGTTGTAGAAAGCTTTTGGGCAGAGTGTGGAAGAGGCTGCATTTATTCAGAGAGGAGCTTGGGCCCCTGGAGGGTCTGCCACTAGAGACAGAGCATCTGCTTTAACTCCAGCTGGACCTGGGAAAGATCCCCAGAGCGCTGCTATCAGTCAGCACAGGTATTGTTGAATTAGATGCCTAAATCTCTGGTGCCTTTGCTCACGGGCAGCTTTTGAAGTGGTGGCTCTTAGCAGGGGGCAGGGAGCAACAGTCCCTGTTCACCCCAGCACTCCATCTCTCTGAGGACCTGCTTCCTGGTGCCTCTTACATTGCTTTCTAAATTCTGGATCCAAAGGGACACTCAGACAATTTTCTCATTTGTTTTGCTATGTAAGCTGCTTTGAGGTGTGTGTGTGTGTGTGTGTGTGTGTGTGTGTGTGTGTTCCAAAGCAATGTATCGCAAAGCACGTTGACTCTCTTTCCTCCCCTTCTCTGTCCAAACAGGCCCTGAAAAATATTGCTGCTCTTAGCCTTGCCATTAACTATCCCAACAAGTCAACGAGCCCCTGGAACGTTCAGTAGCAGCTCCCGTGACCTGTGATAGCAGAGCGGTTCTCTGTCCACAGGAACCTTGGTGCAAGCATCTTCACTTGGTTCAGGAACCAGAGAAAGGAGAAAGGGGCCCTCTTGCTTCAGTGTATGTGCCCTCTGCAGCCAGCCAGCCAACCTTCCTTCCACCCCAGTTGTAGATCCTGTACAAGCAGAAAGTGCCCTTCTGCTGAGAAGGGGGTGCACACACTTCCCTGGAATACCTCATGCGTCACCTACAGCTATGTAAGCACCTGCTATTGTAGCATGTCTGTGGAACAGTATTCACTTGCTCTGAATTTTGACAAAAAAGAATGTGGTGAGGGGGGATGTTCCCCGAAAAAAGAGAACACAGCCCTCTTCTGGCTGTCCTCCCCTAACACCGCCGCATGTCCCTCTGCTGAATCAACTCTAAAGGAACCCGTGGCGGCGGCAGCGTCTCGAGGAGGTCCTGCCCGCAGTTGCCGAGGGCACCAGAAGAGGACTTGTTGGGTAGGAAGGTCAGGCACGATGAAAATGGGCTCTGTTGCACTGTTTGTCTTGCAGAAAGTGGGGCTCTATCCCCAGCAAGGAGATAGCCCTCAGCAGCAGAAAAGGAAGAAGGGAACTGAATGTATTCATGGAACAAAAATGGGGGTGGCGGCGGCGGCAGTGAAGCACTTCCTGCTCTTCTGGGAGGCAATTGTCGCCCTCTGCTGGTGGTAGCCTCAGTTTGCCTTCAGCCTGACTTGATGTGTGGTCCGGGAGTCCTTATGGCTGCTTGATCACTTGCCACCCACGCCACCCATTGAGGTCTTTCAGGTGCTGGTGGCAGCAGATGCCCCAGCACCAAAGTAGCTGGCAGCTGTGCCCATCTTGCTTCTCAGAGCAATAACCCTCCATCCGAATATGGAAGACATATCAAGACCTCCTGAGATGAGCTAAATTGGTTTTATTCTCTTGTCCATGATGGGGGAGGGGGGGCTGGCTGGCTTTTCTTGTTCCAAAGGCAAATGCTGAGCAGGGCAGAATATGTGTGTGCATGAAGGGTGGCAAGGTGTACCCTTGTTCCCGGTTGCCTGCATAGTTTTTTGGGGTCGTGCATTGAGTCTGCAAAGCATCCATTGCCCTCCATTGTTTGGAGTTGTGAGGAAAGGTGTGCCTGTATGAGGTTAGCAGAATGAGGGATAGGTTGGTTGGGCCTGAGGTTGGTCAGGGTCAGCTGCCTCTCCTGACACCCAGTGTGCGCAAGCAAAAGTCTCTTTCTGCAGCCAGACTTGAGGGTGATGCTGGCTGCCCCATCTCTTGCAGGAACATAGTAGATGAGCAGCAATTGGAATAAGATGAAGAAGAGAGAAGAGTCTTCTCAGACAGAAGGGGGAGACTCTATTTTAAGGCCTCTACAAGCAGCATGGTTGAGAAATCCCTGTGCAGGAAGGTCTCCAAGCACATCATGTATATTCTCCCCAGAGAGCAACAGCCATTTCCAGCATGTTCTGCTTTGGGGTCTGTCTTTGGTCATTAAGCATTTTTTCCTCTTTCCTACACATGCCCCCAATGCCTGACTTTTGTTTGAAGCATGAGCTGTGAGGAGTGCGTTCCCTGTCCAGATCAGAGCTGTGGTGGCTTCCCGGCATATTAGGGAGGGCCGGCGAAGAAGGCAGGGTCAGCCTTAATGTGCATTGTGTCAGGAGGATGTAGTGTGGACAGGAAATGGTGGCGCACTGAAAAAGGCCTCTCGGGAGGTGTACAGAAATGAATCCCTTGGTGGGAATCTTTCTTGAAGATTATGGGGGCTTTCTCTTTTCTCCCACCCCCCCTTTTTAAAAAAGAACATTCTTCAGAGCCATAGCCTGACGAAGTCCACTCATAGCACTGTTTTTCTCCCTCCTCTTTCTGTTAAGCTGATAATAGGTTTGCTTTTTCTCTGTAACCATATGCATGATGGCAGTCCCACCTAGCAAGCAATTGCTCACGGTTGACCTCTGTGTGGCCGGCTCGTCCTATACCTGGCAGGCTGCTGGGTAGTTGGAAGCCAGCCTCTCCATTCTCCGTGCACACCCCACCCCTATGGAACTTGCTGGGCCAAAGCTGGAGCCAACTTCTGAAATTGCCTTACAAGTTGTTTGCTCCTTTCTAAGGTTTTGTTTCAGGGTTTTTCCCCCACAAGCAAGAAGCATGAATTCCTTTTTGGTTAGAACAGGGTTGTGTTGGGGAAGGGTACCAATTGAATTAGGTATTTATCACACAGCTCCCTTAAAATTCATAATTGTTTCAAACCAAATGCAAAGGCCTGAAATTTGAACTGTGTGGGGGGAGGGGAGCAGGAATTGTGCCTATAACGATGATTGTGTGTGTTGGACTCTCATCCGAGAAACCATCACCATCCTGACATTGACTCTTTGCTTTCAACATAAATAGTTCAAATGAATGGTTTTTCCTTTTTTTTTTCTTACGGGTTTTTTCTTTTGGCATTGCAAAGTTTAATCAATTTTATTGTTTTAATATCATTTGAAATCATCCCCTTAGATTTATTCCTGTTTTTGGTTTAATGTGTATAATAAAACAGTTACAGATGCGATGAATATATGCAAATGAAGAGATATATTGTAAAAAAAAAAAAATTATTAAAAACGAACAGACAAGGAATACGGCTCTGATTTGTGTGTGGAGCAATGGAAATGTTCCAGACTGAGAGAGGCTTCACAGAGAGTTTGCTGTGAGTTCATAGGTGCACCTTTTGTCATGATGTGCAATGTGTTGCTATAAGTTGGGTGTTATGGCTTTGGGCCAGAGTTTTGCACCCTTAACGTCTACTTGGCTCTTAAGGACTGTGCACTTCAGCTCCTTCTCTAGACCTGCGATTTGCAACATTTTTCTTCTCATGGCACACTTATGAACATAAGAACAGCCCCACTGGATCAGGCCATAGGCCCATCTAGTCCAGCTTCCTGTATCTCACAGCGGCCCACCAAATGCCCCAGGGTGCATACCAGACAACAAGAGACCTCATCCTGGTGCAAATCCCTTGCATCTGGCCTTCTGACATAGCCCATTTCTAAAATCAGGAAGTTGCGCATACACATCATGGCTTGTACCCCGTAATGGATTTTTCCTCCAGAAGCTTGTCCAATCCCCATTTAAAGGTGTCCAGGCCAGATGCCGTCACCACATCCTGTGGCAAGGAGTTCCACGGACCAACCACACGCTGAGACCAACCACACACTCACCTCTACTGTCTTCTCTATGGTCTTTGCTTCTTGTGATGTCACTTCCAGGAGACTCCTCTGGGTTCTGGGCCTGTTTCTAGGGCAACTATCTGTAATGACAAATTGTCCCATTGGCAGAGGAAGATAATTTGTTACTATAGATGCCTTAGAAACAGCTGCAGAACCTGGGGGAGTTTTTCAGCAATTTTTCAACCCTTGTGCTCCAAGCTCCTGCAGATCTTTCACAGCACACAGACTGGAAATCGCTGCTAGAGTCTGGGCAGGCAGCACCTCAAGCATCTGTGGGTGCCACATTGGGCCCTGGCTCTAGGCACATGCTGCACCACAGTTGCGTCTAAAGATGAGGAAATGAACCTTGCTGCTTAAGAGAGCAGCTGGTGGATCACAGTTATTAATGTTCCCCTTTATATAATCAAGTACCTGCAAGCAGAAAATTAGCACCACAGAGGACAGGCTGGCCTAGAATCTTTTTTCCCTGATGAACTAATTCCCAGGGCAATCATATGTGGGACAGTTGCTTTTTAAAAACGGTTAAACCCTCTTGCAGTATAAGCATCACTTTGCTGCACAAGGCCCTCTTTGCCTCTTGCCATCTTTTATCTGCTCCCCTCCACCTATTCCTCCCCCATCACTTTCTCTTTTGCAACTAGTTTCTTTTCAATAAGGCACTGCCTGAATAGTGCTTCCAAACCCCGAAACCTGTGCCAGCCTAATTCCCACCTAAGTAAATTAAGCTTCTGAACATGAAAAACTCATGCTGAGTTTAACCTTTTGAAATATGTAACAATGAGAACTGCAGCCTTTGTGTGAGGAAGGAAAAGAGGTGCCTCCAAGTATAATTGGGCCGCATTTTTCACTATGTTTTTATCACTGATACTTGCGAAAGCTGCAGATGGCAACCTTCCTCTTGGAAGAGAGTTCTCCTCCTTCGCTGTTGCAGAGGAAAATCTTATCTCATCTAAAGTGGTTGCTTTTGAGATGGAAAAGGGTTTTTTTTAATGGTGTATTTTTCTCCTATTACTGACCAATTAAAAAATGGAAGAAATACATGATGTTGCATGAATATGTTGCCACAGGTAGAAGATGCATTCCCTGCAGCAGGAGTGAAAGGGGAATGCCTCTAATGTGTCTGCTGTGACATAAACATCCATAATATAAAAACAGCTATTTCTCAAACACTTGTCTTAGTCATGCAGCTTGATCAAGTTGTAATTCATAGTGAGTGGGCTAAGAGGCACCTCTGTTGATTTGACAGGGGAGAGCCAAGGTTCCCTGTTCACCTCACAGATTGGCTCTTCCAGGGCCTGTTTTGTTGGGCACTCCCTCTTTACAGTGTGATGTCTCCTGGGACAAGGAGCAACTTCTTCTATTTTGCTGTGTAAACCTCTGTGGACTTTTTTTTTTTTTAAGTGATATATAAATATTTTTAATAATAATTGCGGGGCATCCACTGTGAATAAGGGATAGATATTGAACCTTCTTGCTAAGCTTAAGTAAGTTTTTGTGGGTTATGAGAACATTGTTTATTCCTTGAAAGCCTCACCTGAAACTGGTAGGCTTCATGCAGGCTTCAGTCCTCTCAATTGTCCTGGGAGTCATGCGCTCCCAGACGTTTCAGTGCAGTTGCCTTCAGCACAGCCCCATTCGTTGGTTGCTGGAAGATGCTTGAGACCTCAGTGCAAACACCAAGGTGAACCCTGTAGCAACCTAGCTACGAGAGTGACGACATGCTGAAGAGGGGAGATGCTTCAAGCAACATTTTTTTAAAAAAGTTAACCCTAATGTTAATCCCTGCTAAGAATAAAGTTGCAGCTCTACCTATGCAGATTTTATATCCAAAAGGAACCATTGTCTACTTTTCTTAAAATTCCCTGGGAGTGTTGTGTGTGTTGGCAACCTTCAGTCTCGAAAGACTCTAGTATCGCGCTCTGAAAGTTGGTTCTGGAACAGCGTCTAGTGTGGCTGAAAAGGCCAATTCGGGAGTGACAATTCCTTCCACACTGGGAGCAAGTGCAGTCTGTCCCTGGTCTGTCTCCCTGGCTATGGGCCTTCCTTCTTTGCCTCAGACTGTTGGCCAAGTGTCTCTTCATACTGGGAAAGGCCATGCTGCACAGCCTGCCTCCAAGCGGGCCACTCAGAGGCCAGGGTTTCCCACCTGTTGAGGTCCACTCCTAAGGCCTTCAGATCCCTCTTGCAGACGTCCTTGTATTGCAGCTGTGGTCTACCTGTAGGGCACTTTCCTTGCACGAGTTCTCCATAGAGGAGATCCTTTGGGATCTGCCCATCCATTCTCATGACATGACCGAGCCAACGCAGATGTCTCTGTTTCAGCAGTGCATACATGCTAGGGATTCCAGCACGTTCCAGGACTGTGTTGTTTGGAACTTTGTCCTGCCAGGTGATGCCGAGATTGCATCAGAGGCAGCGCATGTGGAAAGCGTTCGGTTTCCTCTCCTGTTGTGAGCGAGGAGTCCATGACTTGCTGCAGTACAGAAGTGTACTTAGGACGCAAGCTCTGTAGACCTGGATCTTGGTATGTTCCCTCAGCTTCTTGTTGGACCAGACTCTCTTTGTGAGTCTGGAAAACGTGGTAGCTGCTTTACCGATGCGTTTGTTCAGCTCGATATCGAGAGAAAGAGTGTGGTGTGGGTTTAAAAGAGGGGTTGTGATGACATGGACACTAGCTGATCAGTGCTGTCCCCAGGTGGCTTTTGTGGCAAACATTTTGTGGCAAACATTGTGGGGAACATTTTTTTTTTTTCCAGGGCTAGGCCCTGAAGCAAGAACTGTATATTTTATATCAAAACACTGCCTGCTTGCTTCCAACCGGCTTCTGCTACTCTGCCTTCGCACATTCTATGGGTTTGGCAACATTTACAGGGCCATGGCAAGCCAGGTTCATTAATGTCTTTCTTGGTCCATCAGGCAGACAAATGCCTTTCAGAACAGAGTGTGCTGTCACCAAGGATGGGCGTGCCTGTTCCCGGAACTCCGGTAAGCATGGCATAAGGACTCCGCAGTGTTTTCCCCACCCACAGAGCTGCTGTCTGGGTGAAGGTCCCCAGGCAGAGAATCACAACAGCCCCCTTCCGTTGTTACATGCCTACAGCAGTATGCTTTTGGCTGTGAATGCAGATATTATGAAAACCCATTTTTCAAGAGATTTCCTTTACCTGAACCCCATTAAAACAGACTCGTTTAAAGAAAACCAGAACGAACACCTGAAACCTACATTTACTTATGGTCTGTTTTTCTTAGCCACACTAGACGCTGTGCCAGAACCACCTTTCAGAGCGCGATACCATAGTCTTTCGAGACTGAAGGTTGCCAATACAATGTTTTTCTTAGCCTTTTTGGGGGGCCAGGATACAAAAGAACCTGGTTAAAGGGGTACCTGCACCCATGTGTTCTGTTCAATGAAACAGCCCATTGAGAAAAAGCTTGCTGCCAGCAGTCTCTGCTGCGAGATGACACCCACGCCGTGAAATATTGATTTGACCCGAGTGTCGTTTGTTGTGTTCCTTGGCCGGCTGCCAGCGCTGTGCAGGAAGCTCTTGGGAAGGCGAGATAGCCGAGCCCTAGAAGCACAGGAACTAGATAGACGTGGGTGTGCTGGTGGTCCAGCTTGTCACTCATCAAAATGGGCACCTTAAGGGGGAGAGAAATTGGGGGTCTCAATTTTTAAAAAAAATTTTCTACTAACAAATTATGAACTTCTGCCTGTTTTATTGGAAGAATTTAAATCCCGCATTTCTCTCACATTCAAGTTGGCTTTCAGAATAAAAGCTGATATTAATTAAATTAAAAACAATACTAAAAATGGTACACACAAAAACAATTAAAACACTGAAGCAGAACAGACCCCAGCATCACACAAAACTATTACAACGGCATCTCATTAAAAATGCCAAACCCGTATTGTCAGTCCAATGCCCTCCTAAATCAAAAGGTCTTGAGCCACTGCTGCAATGTCTTCAGATAGGGGACCACTCTTAATTCCAGGGAGAGGGAATTCCACAAATGGGGTGTCACCTCTGAGAAAGCCCTGTTTCTAGCTGTCATCCCCCTTACCTCTGCTTGTCGCGGCACAGGAAGAAGGGGTCCCCTCTGATGCCCTGAGAGGATGGGTAGGGTTATATGGACACCCCTAGGTTTGCATTCCTTAGAAGCTCCTTCAGGCCTAACTACTGACCCAGACCTTCGACATATATGGGTTTCAAGTGTAAACTGTCATTTGCATTTTAAATATTGTAACTATACATGATATGGTATACAAGTACACTGTAACTATTTAACAGGGGTAGAGCCCAATCAAGGCACTGAATGCATGGGAGAGGGGTGCATTCAACACTTTGCTTCCATGTTGCAGTCCTGTGAAAATCAGTGTGCCCCCTCCCCAGTTATTGGTCTGGGGGCTGAGCTGCCGGCTTCACCAGATTCCTTTGTCATTTTACATGTACTAAATGTGTCTTTACAAATGAGAAGTAAGAGTCTTGTGTTTGGGCTAGTTAAAGGGGAAAAATCTTGCCTCTCAATAAAATAAATAATGCTTCAGTTATCTTTTAGAAGTAACATTCCTGCCCTCACGTGCATAAGTGGCTCCCCATCCCAGCCCCCAGAGACATTTTTTGGAAGGAGGTTTGCTTTCTTGGATTTGCAACTGTTTACAAAGTCTATGGAAAGGGACTGTGCCCTTCATTGTGGTGACTTTTAACAGCCTGGGTTGTGAGTGTCAATCAGAGAAACTGCCTAGAGGCTAGCTGGATATTCAACTGCTTTTTCCCAAAATAGCTCCCCCAAATCTCTGACCACTTGGGTTACTCAGGCATAACCCAAAGGGAAGTACTCTAGATCTCAAAAATGCAGAGAAGATAATTTGATTGCCCAACATGCTTTGAATATTGTAAAGGCACAGGACCTACACCAAATCACAGATTTTTCCCCCCAGTGCCTATTAGCCATGATGACTAAATCAAAGCTCCGTATTCAGGCACAGTCTACCTCTGAATACTAGTTACTGACAGGAGCACCAGCAGGAAAGGAGTGTGGCCTTCCTAGCCTGTGTGTGGAATTCCCAACAGTATCTAGTTGAGGGTCTGTTGGCTCTGATCCAGCTGGGCTCTATTGCTGTCTTTCATTTTAATAGCTATGGAATCGGAGGCAGTCCACCTCTTGAATGCAAGAGGTTAAACACACGTCAGAGGATGGCCATTGCGCCCATGGCTGGAGATCAGCAGGGGAGAGAGCTGTCCCATTTATGCCTTGTTTGTTGGCTTGTCACAAATAGAGCACCTGGCAGACATTTGTTCTGCTCCAGCATGGCTCTTGATGTTCATTTCAAACTGGCCTTTCTCGAATTCCCTTTGTTTTGGTTGTAGCACTGTGGGGCTGCCTTGGGTCAGCAGGTTCAATGCGCTGCACGAACTTATGGAGAGTCTTCCCCAGACTATGGAGTTTAAGGCCGGCACTTGTGATCTCACCCAAACAAACCGTGTTTTAGCAGATCTCCTCTGCTTTGAATACAGGGCAGTGACTCACATGTGGCACTCCCACCACTTCTTGCTATGCTTTTAAGAAAATCAGTTTGCAGGGGGGAGATAATTCATTTATGTTTTGCTTTTGCCTTGCTGGGAACTTAGCTCTGAAAGACGTGTTGTCTGGGTCAACAAAGATGCCTGAATTTACATTTGCTTAGTGAACACCAATATGTAGGCTACCAGAGAGAGACAGAAAACTGTAAGGAAGGCCTCTCTCTCTCTCTCTCTCTCTCTCTCTCATCAGTACTTTCTTGTTTCCGTTCCTCAGTGCAATTGGTAGAGCTGAGGACAAATGGATCTCCTAGTGGCAAGGAGTTCCACTTTCTGAGTGCCACAACACAAACTTCCTCTTCTGTGTCCCCACCAACTGTACTTCAGGGGGTTTACAGAAGATAAGGGGGTTTATGATTAGGATGCACCTGTGCCTCTGCCAGAGACTTGGGATAGGCAGATGCAAACAATGACGGCCATGATTAAAGTTCCTATCCAAAGTTTTAAAAGGCAAAATAGTGACATATTAACAATGGAAATTGGAAAGATTGGATAGCTGTGTCTCCACCAATCTGCTGGAGAGCAAAAGGAGTCTAGAACGTTGTGTTCAGTCATGGTTAGCAATGTCTCTGGCTTAGACTGAGAGTCAGAGCCTGACTTCAAATGACCCTCAGCTCAGAGTTTTCTCTAGTCTTAGCCTGATTCATTAACTGCTACACCATACTACCTCTCCCTCCTGGGACATTTTCTAAAATGGTACATGTGAAATATAGGGAAAGTGTGCTGCTCTTGGTAGCCTCTCTTCCCCGGATTCTGCTGCAGCCTGGGTTCCGACATGGCCAGCCTTGGGAAGTCTCTAGGTCTTCCCAGGAACTCACTAATGGGAACATTGTAGTGAGCAGAGTCCCTGGTTTTGTATGGCTCTGCTCTGCTTTTCCAGTGATCTTTCCGAAGGACCTAAGACTTCCTCTTCAAAAGGATTTCTTGGAGGAAAACATTGCTGAACAATCGGCAACCCCCATTCTGCCGCACTTTGACCCAGTGGACTTCAAACAATGCCGCATTGTCCCATGAGGTCATGGAGAATTGAGTGCAAGCTACTAGCTGGGTCTGCCCAGTTCCTGTGGAAACGACCTGTTCTGATTGATTTACGGTTTGTTTTGGTGGTCCTCGGTGGGAAAAAAAATGGATCAAAGTGAAATGTTGTTGATGGGCAGTGATAACCCTGTTGGAGTCAAGTCTGTAGTAAAGCCCAGAGCAGTCATTTCCAAGCAGTGAGAAAAGCATTTGCGTGTGGTCTGAGAAATGCACTTGGATTAAATGGTGAATTAAATGGTGACCGGCACCTATGGAGGAGGCTGCAGGCAGTGTCGCTGGACGAGTCTGTGGTCTGCCTTCCTTCTTTCCAACTGTGCTGCATCTCTGCACAGTCTTTGCAATGCAGATCTGTGCCAGGATCCTTCGCTTACTCGCCAGTGACGTGGCTAATGATCGTGTAGCCAAGCTCCAAATGATGGTCTGGGAGTGACATCGTACCTGGGCTTTTCCAAAAGTGAAAATCGGGGGGGGGGAACCAGCCTCCTCCCCCCCAGCACCTCACCATCCACTTTCTCTGCCACCTCCCCCCAGCCAGTGGCATAGCTAAGGCATCTCTCTGCTCCCTGGGGTCAAAGAAGATTTTGTAGCCCCCCCATGACAGAATCAAATTTAATTCAGTAAATAAATAGTGTGCCCCTTATTGGTTAGAGACACTATGCTGCGGTGAAGAGGTACAGTTACTCTCCCCTTGCTAAATATAAGAGGAGCACCACTTGAAAAAGTGCCTCTTTAGCCAGAGGTAACAGTATTATGTTTCAGTATTATGAGCCTTGTTGCCCCCCTAAAGCTTGTTGCCCAGTGCAATTGCTACCCCCTGCACCTCCTTAGATATGCCACTGCTTACTCCCAATGCAGCAGAATAACCGAATGCTGGGCCTTAGCTCGGCTCTAGGGGGCAGGCTCCTGGGTCATGCAAACCATTCCTGGAACGGCACGGCCTGGCTGATGGAAAGCCTGGACTAGCTGCTTTTAAGCTGGTGTTTGGTCCTTTTGGGCATTCAGAGGAACTGCTTCTAATTTAGCAAGGAAATCCAACTACAGTTGGTAGGTAGCAACCAGACTCTTTAGCCAGGAGTTGCATGGAAGATAAGAGTTTATTTTTCCATGCCAAGGGTGGATGCCTTTCAGGCAAAAGGCACGCGGACTCTGAGCTCTCCATCTTGCTGACCATATGAAAGGAAAATTGGCAGCACTGTCTCCTATTGTGAGGGACCTTCTTATAGAACCACTGCTCAGAAATGACCTTATCAGGGCTAATGTTGGGTTCTAATTTTTTTTTTTTTTTTGGCAATGTCTTCATGCCAAGTGTTCCGAAATGTCTGGAGGCCTTGTCTGGGCCATTGTTTGCTAACGAGGTGAAAAATTGACTCCTTTAGAACTTCTGGGTCCCCAGGGGGAATCGGGGGGGGGGGTGGGCTTCACAACCCAATGAGCTGGCTCAAAACCAGGCTCTCTTTTTACTGGTCAGTTGAGAAGATGATGAAGGGGGAAACAAATGATGGCAAGAGGGCCAAATCTCTACCACATCTGCAAGACTCAGCAGCCCCTTCTGGTCGTTGATTCAACAAAGAAGCCTCTTGTAAGGGCAGGAAGATCTGGAAGAAGTGGAACTGAAGGAGTTTCACCAGCGCCACTCTGGGCCAAGGTGCACTTGAAAGCAGAGACAGCCCTCCGTTAAACTGCGCTTTCTTTGTTCTAATCTACATTTCATGCTCTCAGTTTTTCTCGCGAGGTTCTCTACCTGCTAACCAGAGAAAGTGCAAAATGGACTCAGGCTTGCCCAGTAGCATAGCTACGGGGGGGCATCGCCGTAAGCACTGGAACGCACTGTGTGAGCAGCCCCACCCACTCGCCCTCACAGGCATTCTGGGCAGCAATGGCAATGCACAGGAGACACAATTTGGCTCTGCAAGTGTCTGCGCATTGCCGTCGCTGCCCAGAATGGCTTCAGCAGCAAGTAGGAGGGGCCATGTATTTTGAATCCTGTGGTGCCTGCAGTTCTTCCTGCGCTGCCCCCTTTAGCTATGCTACTGGATTTGCCTCACTCTCTGACTGCTCCAAAAAAGGCCACCAGCCCATCATTGACCATGCCCATTGCCTCAGACCGTTCTGGCCCTGAAGAAGGGGTGTGTGTGTGTGTGTGTGTGAGAGAGAGAGAGAGAGAGAGAGAGAGATCCTCTTCCACTGCTGATGCTTTGAATCAAAGGAATGCCCCCTCTGAGCTGCCCCCCATCTACCAGCTGGCTTTGACCTTGTTCACCCCCTGGCAGCACCGCAAGGCCTCTGGCCTGGGTGAGCACCAGCCAGGCCACTGAGCTTCTTTGCTGGCCCATTCATTAGCCAGTGTTCCTCCGCCCCCTTCCTCCGCTAATTTGGCTGCTCCCCTCCTACCCCCTCAGCCTGAGCTCTTAGCAAATAGTCAAACATCTGTCTGCGGCAGCAGTACGTTGCCCTAATGTGACAAGAGGGTTGCTAAGGCAACAATTTCATTAAAGAAAATGGCAGGGTTTTTAAGCCTGTCTAATTTTGCCAAGAGACGTGCCAGAGAAGGAGGCTTTGGGTGTGCGGGTCACTGCAGTCGGCCGGGGTGCTTCAGCGCCAGCGGGTGGATTCACCGGGTTCACCGATCCCAAATCCTCTAAATGGCACCTGCTTCTCCCCCCTCCCTAGGCTTAAAAACCCATGGTCCTTCCTCTCCGTCCTGGGCAAACTTCAACCAATTAAAAATATAAAATCAAGCAAGTAAAAGGGTTGCTTGCTTGGAAATAGGTGGTGGGGAGGTATGCAAGGGCAACTTCCTGAAAGTGCTGTCTGTCCCCTGTTGAAAACAGGATACTGGGCTAGATTAACCTTCACTCTAATCCAGCAGAGCTCCTCTCCTGTTCTTATTAGCCCCAATGCAAGCAAACTCTCCATGTAAGATTCCACTGAGCAACAGGTGCCTGTCCACATGACGGGACCAGTAGTGGCCTTCAAGCCCTGTTTGGTAGCTTCTCCCTGGAGCATCTGCTGGTCACGGAATGCTGTTCTAGGTGGCACTTTGGTTGCATTTAGCAAAGCTTTGCTTCTGTTCTTCCCTTTACTGTGCACGACAGCTTTCCTGCAGGGTTTCCATTCCTCCAGTACAACCATGGTCATTGATAACACAGGCCTACAAAATTGAGGGAGGGTCAGAAAAGTTTTCCCCAGACTTTATGGTGGTTTGATATGAATTTGGGGTACAGATTCCAAAAATGGTATGCGTTTTGCCCTATCACATCTAGGTTTGGAGATACAGTACAGCCTCATTAGTGAATGGTTCAAGCAGCTTCCTCATGAGGAAGCTGCTTGAACCATTCCCTAAAGAGGCTATACTATATCTCCAAAACTAGACGTGATAGGGCACAACGCATACCATTTTTGGAATTTGCACCCCAAATATACTGAGGAATTGGTGAAACGCAGGGGTCCCCAAGCCCCGGCCCTGGGGCCACTTGCGGCCCTCGAGGACTCCCAATCCGGCCCTCAGGGAGCCCCCAGTCTCCAGTGAGCCTCTGGAGTCTTGCTGGAGCCCGCACTGGCCTGACGCAACTGCTCTCAGCGTGATGGCCAACTGTGCGATGTCACACGTGAGCTGTGGGACAAGGGCTCCCTCCGCTGCCTGCTGTTTCACGTCTGTGATGCAACAGTGGCAGCAAAGGAAAGGCTGGCCTTGCTTCGTGCAAGGCCTTTTATAGGCTTTGAGCTATTGCAAGACCTTCATTCATTCATATAAGCTTCATCTCTAATATATTCATTTATTTAAATTTATTCAAATTTGAAATGTAAATTTATTCCCCCCCCCCAAAAAAAGCGCCTTAAGCGTTACCCCTGGTGTAACGCTTAAGGAAGCAAAATGTGTGTTGGTCTGTGTAATATATGATGGGACTCAACATAGCAAACACAGGAACTGTGCCCCCTTTCCTGGTTGGCAGCAGCAATTCAAGGCCTTCACAGTGCCTCTTGCACATGATTACAATGTCTCCGGTCTGCCTGATGCAAAATGTGACTTCCTTTGGCAAGCAGTGCAACTGTGGCTAGTGGAGAGATAAACGCTGAAGAGGAGGAAGTCAGTTGAGGCCAACTGAGCAATACACACCAATCATGATGTCAAGAAATATAGCCAGTTAATTCACACTGTAAGTTTTGTTCTCTTAAGGGCCACAACCTTTGACGTTCCACAGCATTTTCCCTGAAAAAAATCCCAGATTTTTCATACTCTCCAACATTTTGCAGGCAACAAGACAGAAGTTTTGGTAATATTCCCGCGTTCTGGAGAGGACAGCTGCCTGATGTTTCTCCCATCCCCATTACATTGAGTCAGCCTCTTGATCTACCTGGACAACTGAGTCCTGGCCAAATGTGTCCCAATCATTGGCATCCCTGGACATTTGTATCCCAATAAATGTATATTTATATGACACGTACTTTTTTATTTTTAAAATGCAAAGGTAGGGGTAGCGTTAGGGCTGGAATAAGAGGCTTAGGATATATAATATGGAGTTTGTTGCGCAGTTATAGTGATATGCAAATATTTAGGGACAGCAATGTCCAGTACACAGTACCGCAATGGATGCACCTCTCCTTTGATCTTGAACCCAGCAAGGTAGCACTTGTCGTAGAGCTAACCAGAAACCAACTACAGGCTTCACTTTGCAGCTGCCAGTCTCAGATCACAGCCAGCTGGGCCGTTGCCATTTGGCCTGTTCACAAGAAGTGTCCCTTCGGAGTCTTCCTTCCGCTGAAGTGCCAAGAGCTTTATAACCACTTTGGTTGATGCCGGGTTCTGTGTTGCTGGCTGTGTTTAGCCCAGTGACTCAGTCACATTCTGGACCTGCTAAATGGATAACCAGCTCTGACAGCCAAGGGGTCAATAAGAACATTTTTTTGATCCAAACATTCATTTAATCAGCCTGGACTTTAAGAGACGAGCTGATAAGACAGCCAAAACATGCTTGGAAGCTGGTGCAGGGAAAGCAATTCAATTAAGGAGGGGCAGGAATTGCCACTCAGTGGTCTGCTGTGCCCCTGGTGCAAGAACTGGCATCTCTAGGTAGGGCCGGAAACGGCCCCCATTGGAGATTCTGGAGAGCTGCTGCCGCCAGCCAGTGTAGATCATGCTAAACAAGGCGGATCAAAAGTCTGGCTTGGTAGGGTAGCTTCATATGTGTCTGTGTTTTACAGGGAGGAGCTCTCACTCAATGTCAAGGTACCTGCTTTTATACACAAGGTCCTGGGTTTGATGTCGGGTGTCTCCGAGCAGCTGCCAGTCAGTGTAGTCTGAGCTAGGGAGACAAGCTGACTGACTCAGCAGGTGGCAACTTCATCTATCCATGATCAGGATGGTGACCTGCCCACTTTGTCTGTGGGACCCGTCCCAGGGATAAGGATGTTGCCTAAATGCCCACTCTTCTGCTTTCCCTTGACCCTCCCTTGCTATTGTTTATTACATACTTGACTTTGGCCCTCTGAGGTTTGTTTCTTCAACCGCTCCCTGCTTTGCACCCTGTTCCTGCTTCTGAAACTCTTAGACCGATGACCAGTTTCCCTTGGATCCCAGGACCAGACCTCTTGGAGCCTGACCTTTGTTGAGGCCGATCATCTTCGGCTCTGTGATGATGTCACAAAGTCAATCGAGAGGGAGGGCAATGCTTCCTCCATCAGTGTTGCCCTCACTCTGAGTGGGTGAACACTGTCACTCTGTTTTAAAACCATAGTCTATGTCAGGGGTGTCCAAAGTTTTTGGCAGGAGGGCCACATCAGCTCTCTGACACTGTGTCGGGGGAGACACTGTGGCAGGAGGGCCACATCAGCTCTCTGACACTGTGTCGGGGGAGAAAAAAGAATTAATTTACATTTTAAATTTGAATAAATTTACATAAATGAATATATTAAAGATGAACTTATATGACTGAATGAAGGTCTTGCAATAGCTCAAGGCCTATAAAAGGCCTTGCACAAAGCAAGGCTGGCCTTTCCTTTGCTGCCTCTGCTGCATCATAGACATGAAACAGCAAGCAGTGGAGGGAGTGCTCATCCCACAGTTCACGTGAGAGGTCAAACAGTCGCCCTCACGCTGAGAGCAGTTGCGTCAGGCCAGTGCGGGCTCCAACAAATCTCTAGAAGGCCAGAGGCTTGTTGGAGACTGGGGCTCCCTGAGGGCTGCACTGAGAGGCCTCAAGGGCTGCAAGTGGCCCCAGGGTTGGGCCTTGGGCATCCCTGGTCTATGTTTTAAAAATGGAACAAGACTGGACCAGGCTTCCTAATTGTTCTTCAATGATACCCTTTACTCTTGTATCTCTGTGCAGGCCAGAGGGCAGAGTAACTTTTGATGACCTAAAAGCATGTGGGAAGGTGCCATCTTTGCTAGTGCCTGTGTGCCCCCTAGCAGAATGGCCAAGGAATCTGCCAGCGGGCATCCGGCTGGGTGTTGACCACACCTAAGCATTGGCTGAGTCCTCCCACCTGGCCAAATGATGGAGGAAATTCTGCATCAATCTTTTTGTTTCGTTTCTCTCTCCACTTTGATTGCTTGTGCTAAAAAAAAAAAAAAGGCACACGAGTCCTGCAATGCAAAGTTGCAAGGGGGAAAAGATCCCGAAGGACTCGCACAGCCTCGCTACAATTTTGAGCCCTGCAGAATGTCTTTGGCAAGTGGTGCCTGGATCCAGTTCAAGAGCAATCCTTCTGGCTCTTTAGTTGTGTATTAGCGTTAATTTTAAAATGAAAAAAGTGATGTCATGGTGTGGGAGGAGAAAAAAAAAAAGAGAATTACTGCTGATTTGGTCTCTCCTTGGAGAGCACCGAGTTTTAACTCCTCTGTACAGAGATGACGGTGGGAAAGATCATTTGTATTAGAAGGCTGTTTACTAAGTGCAGTGAGTAGTTGAATGGAGCTACCTTAAACCCAGGCTACAGTTCAGGCCAAAGGCCCATCTAATCCAGCTTCCTGTGTCTCACAGTGGCCCTCTCACAGCGCACAAGACAACAAGATACTTGTGCATCCTGGTGCAACTTGCGTGCATCTGACATTCAGAGACAGGCTCACTCTATAACTTGGAGGATGTAATCATGGTGTGTAACCTGTGATGGACTTTTGCTCTATAAATGGGTCCAATCCCCTTTTAAAGGCACCAAGGCCAGGTGTGATCACCACATCCTGTGGGAAGGAGTTTCATAGATTAAGGACACGCTGGGTAAATGAGTATTTCCTCTAACTCGCCTAACATTCAATTTTAGTGGATGTCCCTGGTTTTGGTGTTGTGTGAGAGGGGAAAGTACATCTCTCTATCCACAATATCCACTCCCTGCACAACTTTGTACGTCTGAATCATGTCTCCATTTTTTTAGACTAAAGAGTCCCCAGTGCCGTAGCCTTTCCTCATGAGGGAGGTGGCCCAGCCCAATAACCATTTTGGTCATTCTTCTCTGCACCTTTTCCAGTTCCACAATAACCTTTTTGAGACGTGGCAACCAGAAATGTCTCAGGTGCTGTTCCTGGCAACATCTATAGCTAGAGCTCTGGACAGTTGCTGCTGGTTCAGTGTAGACAACACTGTGGCCAAAAGACCACAGGCTGGATGCGCTTTGAGGCAGCCCGCATCACGTGGCCCCCATGTCAGGAGCTGATCCTGGCCAAGGGTTGCCTGGGGACTGTCTTCTGCCCACAGGTGATACTGCCTAATATGGAGGCCAACCCACCCTTTGCCTCCGCAGACTGACTCCTGCTGGAGAGCCTGTGGTGCTGAAGGCCAGGGTCGTGCCGCGCAACCAAAATGGCCTCTCCTTGCGAAGGCCGAGAAACCTAGCAACGGGCTCATTGTTTTCTATATTTTGCATCGCTTTTTCAGGATGAGGAGAAAAGATGACACACGCCTCAGACGAGCGTGTAAATTCGTTAACTGAGGCCATCTGAGCCGCCCACTCTCCGTGTTAAAATTAAATTTTTTTCTTTTTAACTGTTTATTTTTATGTTTTTGTTCCTCAGCTGTGTTGCCAGACTCCAGACCCTGGAACAACAGGGAAGGGGGCCAGCTGTAGCCCCTGCCTTGCAAGGGGCACTAGAAATAGATGCTGCTTCCTGTCAAGAAGATACACAAAGCGCACTGGGGGAATCGCGGTGTTCTCGTTTCGGTTCGGGCCTGGCTGTCCCTTTTCAAGTTTCTAGTTCTCATCGTTTGCTGAGAAATGCTTTCAAGTTAATTGATTCACTGGTGGAAAGTGCTGTCCCCATTTTGTTCCTCTGGCCTCTTAGAGCAGCGTTTCTCAAGCTGTGGGTCGGGACCCACTAGGTGGGTCGCGAGCCAATTTCAGGTGGGTCCCCATTCATTTCAATATTTTATTTTTAATATATTAGGCTTGATGCTACCATGGTATGTGACTGCATCTGGGGAAATGTTACAGGCCTGTATTATTAACAAACTACTATGTATATTCTTTTAACAATGGTAGTCAATGGGACTTACTCCGGGTAAGTGTGGGTAGGATTGCAGCCTAGGATTGTTACAAATTTTCCTGCTTGATGATGTCACTTCCAGTCGTGACATCACTTCTGGTGGACCTTGACAGATTCTCATTCTAAAAAGTGGTAAGTGGTTCCCAGCGCTCAATGTGTGCCAACCACTGTCTTAGAGTATTTGTTAGGTTTCTCTCAGCATCTGTTGTTGCTTGAGGAGGAGAGCTCGGAAGGCATCAGAATGGGAGAGGCTGTGTGGGAAAATTGGATAAAGTCTGTTTGCAACAGAAGCCTGTGTGAGTGGACTGTTGTCTCCCTTGAGTCATTCTTTACATAGTTTGCTCCTTGGGGCAGAGACCTGTCTTCTTCTACTGATGTAACCAGATATTCTAGGTTACATCAAAATTAGGTCCCTTCCTACAGGGCAGTTATCCTATATTTACCAGAAAGGTAATTACCAGAAGGTAATTTCTGGTTGCCTACTGATGTAACCAGAGGACTAACAGACTTCCTCTGTTGTCTTAATGCCGTCATTAGACTGTAGGTCCCTTCCTATAGGGCAGTTATCCTCCTAGCCTTTTCAAAGCAAGCGAGACTTCATGTAACATCGTGGCTAAAAGACTGAACTGCAAATCAGGACCTCCCTGGCCTGAATCTTGCATCTGCCATGAACTCACGACAAGCCTTAGGCAAGCTTCTCCCTCTCAGCCTCAGTTTTCCCCAGCTGCAAGATGGGCGTATTAACACTTACCTTGCAGGGTTGTTGTCAGGATTATAACAAGATGATACACACACAGAATGTTTCGCATATTCAAACTGCTATGCAAGTATTGTTATCTGTACAGAGTCATGTATGTGAATTATGCAATGGTAATTCTAAAAATAATCAGTAATTGGAATGAGAAGTAAAAATCCAGGCTGACGTTCCGTCTGACTGTGCATCTGTTGTTCTCACACCCTCCCACCCCACCCCCCGCTGAGGGATCCGTGAACCCATATTGAACCAGACAGGGGTTCCTGGTGTCCGTGGGCCCTTCTGCGTTCCGGAACATTCTTTCCACTTGCTCAGCACTTTGGTCAGAATCCTTGAATTGAAGAAGAGGACAAGCCTGTCCAGACTCCCACCTTTTCCCCAAACGGGGAAAAAAAATGCTATTTTTGTGCCCTCGTTTTGAGGGAAGCCTGTTTTAATTGACAGCAGGCAATCTGTTTTGGGAAGTCCGGGTGCTTTTATCCTGCAGGATGCAAACCTTTCTGCCTTGCAGCAGCGGCAATTTTGAAGCTCTGCGCTGGAGGGGACACAAAGAGGGGTGCCAGCCTCCACTCCCAGGCCAAGCCTGAGTCAACTATCTCTTTAAACATTTCCCTGCTTTTCCTCTAGGCCATCCATCATCCTTTCAGCAACATCCTTTCCAAGCCCTGCTGCAGGGCTGCTCCGGCCAGAGGGCTCCCCGCATCCTGACCGCAGCCTCACGGCTCTGTCCTCCTGCATTGCAAACCCCTAATTCCCTGCTGGAGGATGCGTGGGCTGGCATGAAGGTGAAGGGAAGGGCAGCCCTTCCTCTTTCCACCCACCCCCTGCCCCGTGAAACAATATTGGCCAGGACGTGACCCAAGCTGGAAATGTGGGGCCTGACTACGTAGCATGGCAAGGGGGCATGAGAAGAGCCCTCCTAGATGAGACCAAGGACCAGTCTAGATGAGTTGGAAGAGTTAGGACAGACAAAAGAAAATTTTTCTTTACCCAGTATGTAATTAGTCTGTGGAATTCCTTGCCACAGGATGTGGTAACGGTATCTGACCTGGATGCCTTTAAAAGGATATTGGACAAATTTCTGGAGGAAAAGTCCATCACAGGTTACAAACCATGGTGAGTATGTGCTAGAACTTCTTGGTTCTAGAAGTAGTTTACCTCAAAATGCCAGATGCAAGGTAGTGGAACCAGGATGCAAGTCTCTTGCTGTCTTGTGTGCTCCCAGCTGTCTTGTGGCTGGGCCACTGTGAGATGGACTAGCTGAGCCTTTGGCCTGATCCAGAGGGGCTCTTCTTATATTCTTATGTTCCCAACTGTGGCCAGTCAGAGGCTGCTGGGAAACCCACAAAACAGGGTAGAAATTAACAGCCCCCCCCCCAATTGTCTGTCTCTAGCATTTGGAACACATAGATATACTGCTCCTGAAGATGGAGGTTCCATTTAGTTGTCATGACTAGTAATAATTGAGGGATCTCTCCTTCTTAAATTTATCTAATCGCCTTTGAATAACAACACCTGAAGAGCCCTGCTGGTAATTATCTGACACCCCACAACAGCCAACCAGGTGTTGAACCCCACAAGCAAGGCATGGAGGCAACAGCCCTCCCCCATTGTATGCCCCGACACCTGATATTAAGAGTAGTATATACTCCCTCTGAACATAGAGGTTGCATTCCTAACTTCCATGGCCCTTCAAATAAATAAATGACGCCTTCCTGGAGCTAAGTTGAATACCTTTTAATTTATCCGTGTCTTTCCAAATATCCTTTGGATCTGTTGGAATTCCCTCAGATCACTGGCATCACCCAGCCTACTTCCTCTCTCTCCTTCCCCAGAAGCAACTTGTAAAGGGACAGCCACCTCATTGGTTTCAATCTGCATACCTCAAAGAACAGCCTTCCTAAGTAAACACGAATATGCAAGGAAGCTCCATCTAAAACAGATTCAAATCATACTTCTCATGTAAAAGAGCACCTGTACCATGATAATATCAGCTGACTTGAAATTTTGCTTAGGGCAGCCAGTTTGACCAAAACTACCCCATTTCCCCCCAGCTTTTTCCTTCATTTTCAGGGTGACAACAGTTAATCTGGGGCAGCAATTTTCAACTGGTGAGCTATGGCACGCTGGTGTGCCGTGAATGGTCTGCAGGTGTGCCATGGGAGTCTGGAGCGCAGTGGTTGAAAATCACTGAAAATCTCTTCCAGGTCTGCAGCTCTGTTTCTAGGCAACTGTCTGTACTAAAGGATTAACCTGAAAAGCCCATGGGGGAAGAGGGATTCATTACTGCAGACAATTTGTTGTGGAACCCAGAAAAGTCTTCCAGAAGCTGGAAGTGACATCACAAGAGGTGAAGACACCATAGAGGTTGGAGTGCCACGAAAAGAAAAACATTGAAAATGGTTGATTGAGGGTCATTTTGGGGCTGCCACGGAGCCCCATTTTTTGCTTCTGGGTTCCTCCTAAATATCAGATTTCTACCACCACCAACCTCCTCCCCCACCACACACACAATTTTCCCAGGGTTGGCAGTCTTGTGACATCATGAAGCCCTCCTGGAGAAATCTCAGACTCTTGGAGGAATCCAACCTGGCAGCCTGAACTGAGTTGCAAAGAACAGCTGCCATTTTAATAAATGCAAAATAGATGCAGATCTAAAAAGACACAAGTAATCATGCATGAAGGAGAGCAGTCCAGAGTCCACGCTAGTCATTAAGCACAATATATAGATTTAGCATCTGAATTTAGATGAATCTTTGCAGTTACGTATACTGTAACTTGTCACTTAGATTTCGGTGTTGGTTTCGCCTTTGTTAAAGGTCTATCTTCTTTTTGGAAGCAAAACTATGCAGGTATTCTCTTCCCCCTTCATATTCTCTTGCCTTTTGCCAAACTCCACTGCAGTACCACTCACCCACCCTGTTCTGTTAATCCCCAAGTGCACTTAACCTGCCCTGCCCAGTATTTACACATAAATAAGCTGGAGAAGATCTTAATTCCATAGTATTAAGATTATACTTTATTACGATTATTATTAAAATGGGCCAATTCAGCCTCAGTGGTCAGGGGGGCTGGGGATAAGAATAGGCTCTCCGTTTGGCTGTACTTGTCATAATAGGCGACTAAACAGCCACCGGGTAGATGGGACTCGTCAGCCTGGGAAGGCAGCTCATCTGAGAGAAGGAAAACTCTGATCCCAAACCTCCACTGCCTTGTGGCTACATCCAGTTATGGAAAAGGCTTCAGGAGTCAACCTCGAGGCAAAATCCGGAGCCGGAGTCCCTGAGGCAGTTCATGGCTGAACACAGTCACGTTCTGGCAACTCCTGTGATGCCACTGGAACCAACCGTATTGGCCTCTGCCTTTCCATTGGACCATTTCAGCGATGTGGAGAGTGGGGATTTGCTGCATGGGTAACAGCCTATCCTCCATACCTACTTTACCCAGGCTTTGCGCACTGGAGGGGACACTCTGTTCCAGAACCACCATTCAGAGCGTGACACCATAGTCTTCCGAGACTGAAGGATGCCAACAAGAGGTCAGGCTGAGTGGTTACTCCAACCTCCTTGCTCCTTCTGGGGGTATTCGACCTTTCTAGGTGAATCCTTATCCCATGTGCTTAACTTAGGGCCCAATCCCATCCAACTTCCCAGTGATGATGCAGCTGTAATGTAACTCCAAGGTAAGGGAACAAACATTCCCTTACCTGGAGGAGGTCTCTGTGACAGCCCTCTCACTGCAGGATGCAGCACATGCCCCATTGGCAGGGCTCTGTCACCCCAAAGACGTTGCACAAGACCAAAACAATCAACAGGTCTAACTGAGGAATAAAATTAGAACAAAAAGCTTGGCTGCCCTTGTCCTGGAGCTCCACAGCAGTGGTATGGAGGGCTTCCAGTTGCTACGCTGGGGCCACCATCCTGTTCTTGACCAACTTGACCAGTGCAACTTCCCCACCTGTTGCTCCTAGACTGGTTAACCAAATAAGGGCCCAGTCCTATCCAACTTTCTAGCTCTGGTGTAGCCACAATGCAGCCCCGTGGTCAGAGAACAAATGTTCCCATACCTTGAGAAGACGCCAGTAACTCTCCCTCCACCACAGTACACGGCACACACCCCACAGACACAACTGCACAGACACTGGAAAATGGGATAGGATTAGGCCCTAAGTGTTTACCAGTGGTAAGTCACTAGCAAGGGGGCCGCTAGGTGAAGAGAGCCTGGGGGCTGCTACCAAAAAAGTTGCACATCACCCTTGACAAATTATTGACCACGTTGATAGCAAATTCAGGGATCCACATTGCCACTGACGGTGTAATAAGCGGACAGCATAATCCCCTCCAGAGGACCCATGAGTGGCACTTGGGGTGAGCTGGAGGGTGTGGTCTGTTCTTCCATTCAGGTCCCCAAAGTCCAAGGCCAGCCAAGGACCCAACCATTTCTCTTCCAGCAGCCAAAGGCATCCTCCCCCTCCCGCATTTTACGGCATCTCCACTATTTCATCCCCCCCCTTTGGTTCTGTTTTCAGCTTCTCTGCTGAATCAGCCGGTTGTGAGGCCAAGCCTTTCAAGGATCTGTTCGCAGATTCCCCAGCCAGCCCATAATTCACATCCGACTGTCCCCGCTATTTCATTAGCTGGCTTTGAGTTGGCTCCTGGTGAGTCACCCTTTAGATGAGGCCGGCCTGGCTTTCTCAGGGGCCTCCTATCATTTTGTGCGAAGAGATGTATTGGGGAACAGGGCTTGGAGGATGATTCAGGAGCTTTCCGCTTAATCTGCTTTTGGCTGATAGAGTTGGGGGGGGGAGCTCTGAGGGGACTTGGCAGAACCCCTCAGCCATCATTTACTCCCGCTGGGAGTCAGCTTGGATGCCAACTGTGACTCATGAAACTGTGAAGAAGCTGGAGAGCAGCCGCTGCCAGCCTCCCCTACTCAGGCAAGTTCCTCACACCCGGTGCTGCCTGAGGAGTCCAAGCTGACCTTCCATGCTGCAGCAGAATGATGTGGTGGTAGCACCCCGAGGTGGCAGAAGGAACCGACCACATCATGGCGGTGATCCTGACAAGAAGTGTTTTCCTAAGGACGCGAATGGTGGCTACGTCCTACTTTCAGTCCGTCTCTGAATTCCAGGCACTGGGGAGCAGGAGTGAAAGAGGAATGACGGCTTACCCTCCTGGTGGGCTTCCCAGAGGCAGCTGGAGAGCCTCTGCAGGAAACAGGAGCTGCACTAGATCAGAGTCCCCTTTGGTATGATCTAGCAGGGTGTTTCTTATGGAAACACGGTTCAGAAGCAGTCTTCAGAAAGCCCTGTTTCATGCCCAGCCCCTGTGCTCCAGCTGTTCCAACTGACCAGAATTTTCCAAGTCCTCTAGGCAGCCCCCATCCCTGGTTTTGCCTTTAGGGGGGGGTGAGGCTGGTCAGGCCACTGCCAGATTTAAAGGGGTCCTCAGCGAAGTGCCTTAGAGGGAAGATTCACCTTGGTGACCATAGCAGTCTGGAGCCAGTGTGGGGTAGTGGTTAGAGATCAACCCAGAAGACCAGGGTTGAAAACCTTGCTCCACCACAAAGCTTCCTGGGTGACATTGGACCAATGACTGTCTCT
This sequence comes from Tiliqua scincoides, assembly GCF_035046505.1. NCBI lineage: Eukaryota > Metazoa > Chordata > Lepidosauria > Squamata > Scincidae > Tiliqua > Tiliqua scincoides. The sequence goes on from NC_089828.1 coordinate 56,879,343, forward strand.
AAGGGCACAATCCTAACCCATTTTCCAGCACTGACTTAAGGGCAATGCAGCTCTGAGGTACGGGAACAAACATTCCCTTACTTTGAGGAGGCCTCCGTGAGTGACACCCAATTGCAGGATGCAGCACATGCTCCATTGGCACCTCTATGCCAGTGCTGGAAAGTTGGTTAGGATCTGGAAGTTAAATCTGTGAGTGGGAACTGAAGCACATCTTCAAGTGTGTGTGGACAGGCGGTGGCATAGCTAGAGCGGGTGCAGAGCACTAGGTTTTGCAGGGATTCACCTCTGTTTTGCTCCCCCCTCCCCAATGGCTCCGAAGGAGAGGGGGAGGGGCTGCCTGCATGCTGTGGGAAGGATCCCTGCAAAACTTAGCGCTTTACACCCCCTCCAGCTACGCTACGGCTGTCTGTGCTGTTGTTTTCTAAAACACTTTGAATTTGAGCTACCTTGCAGCTCAGGTTTAGAAGTGCTCACTGTTGGTGCAAGTGCCGTGCAGCTGAGGTCTTTCCAAGGAGCAGTAAATTGGCATTTTGGCCAGTGTTTTCCTTTAAGTTCTCTCCTGAAGATTGTAGCCTAATTACCCAAAACATTTTTGAGCAACATTTAGCATTAACCTAAACAAACGTCAGGGTATTGTGTTTCAAAATTAGGGGTGGGTGGGGGTTTATGAGTTAAAATAAGGGGCAAGAGGACTATCCTGGTCTGGTCAGTATGCCCCACAGTGCCCCAAAGTTATTCCTGGGCTCCCGTTACTAAGCTCACCTGCCTCTGAAATACCGCACATTTATTGTTGCCGTATCTAGCTATCTTTCTGCGGTTTCCATGACAAAGGATATTAATGAAAGAGCTAGTGACTTGGCTGTGAGGAGTGGTTCCCACTTGCGCTAAACATGTTTTAATGAAACCGAATCACTTTCGGTGACTGTAGATGATCGGAAGAGTGAACTCGAAGGCCTGCAAGATAAGCTGTTGCTGTTTCTGAACTGCAGGTGTACAGTGGAAATGTAGCATTCCCCCTCCCCCTCACATTAAGCTGGGTAAATCTGTGATTAGCAGATACTGGTGAGACCTGCAAAACAAACTCTCATGGGTTTTATTTTTAAGATGTTTGGTGATTGTCTAGAAGGGTAGCAAGAATAGTCCCTCCCAGGAAATGCAGTCTTGGGGCATCTTAACAACCTGCATGTTGATTGTGACATGAGCTTTCAGAATGCCAGATGCAAGGGAGGGCACCAGGATGAGGTCTCTTGCTGTCTTGTGTGCTCCCTGGGGCATTTGGTGGGCCGCTGTGAGATACAGGAAGCTGGACTAGATGGGCCTATGGCCTGATCCAATGGGGCTGTTCTTATGGCCCATCCATGGAGACAGGTGACTCAGGCAGTCAGGAGGCACACACCTTGTCCACCCTCTTGCCTCCACTGCTCTTCCTCCCACTTTCTGGATTGGAAAAGGAGGGGGGGGTAGAGCAGTGGTGTGGGGGTGAGAGGATTTGTGGGCCATCTTCCTTTTCTAATCCAGTAGCTGGAAAAGCAGAGGTTGTTTCATCAACTGGTAAGGGTGGGGCAACATTTGACACACCTCTTCAGCCTCCAGGAGATCTTGGGCTAGAGACACTTTTGCTTCATCAGTCTACTGCTACAAGTTACCACGATCCAGCACGTGAACCCTGTGGTCCACATTGACAACACTGATAACAAGTGGGTTGGGGGAAAATTGATTTTGGCTTCCCTTTGGCCTCCCAAAAGTAATCAGGTGTGATCTTTGATCTCTCTGTCTCTCTCTCTCTCTCTCTCTAAGGCCAATTTCTGGCCAAGTCTTTGGTCACAGTGTTTGGCAGCCATTTTCAACCACTGTGCCAGGGCACATTGGTGCGCCGCAAGTGGTCCACAGGTGTGCCACAGGAATTTGAAGGTCATTTATTAGTAGGGCCAATGGGGATGTGAGACTCCCACTGGCAGCACAATGTGCCTTGGCAATTATCAAAAACCTGATGGTGCGCTTTGACAGTTTTAGTGCCTTGTCAGTGTACCGTGAGATGGAAAAGGTTCAATATTGTTGGTGTATGGTATGAAGCAAAGAGGGTCTAGGTTTGGCAATTGCCTCCCCCAGCTGCCTTCCCTGGTCCAGTGTTACCCTATGCCTATCACTCTAGCCCAGCAGTTTTCAATCAGTGTGCCACAGCACCATGTGCCATGAATGGCCTTCAGGTATGCTGTGGGAGTTTGGAGGAATGTCCTATATTAGTAGGGTCATTGGGGTGTGTGGTCCTCCTACCGCCAGTGTGATGCACCTTGTCAATTGTCAAAAAACTGATGCGGTGCCTTGACTTGGTTGAAGATTGCTGCTCTAGTTCATCCCCAGCCTCTCTCCCTTCCCTCCCCACCAATGAAACTGACAAGGATGGTGTCAATTTCATCAGTGGACAGAGAAGGGGGCAGCAATGAAGGAACTTGGCTTCTGTGAATTTATTTATTTATTTTATTTATTTTATTTATACCCCGCCTTTTTGCCCAACGGGCACACAAGGCGGCTTACAAACACTTTAAAAAATACAACATTAAAAACAATCATTAAAAACAATTTACAATAATTAGAAAATCTAAAAACAAACAAACCCCCGTGGATTTTCATATAAAAAGCAAGAAGCAAGAACGCCAGCCAGCCTGTCAACAATTAAAAGCTTTTTGAAATAAAAAGGTCTTCAGTCCACGCCGAAACATTAGCAGTGAGGGAGCAGTTCTCAATTCTAAGGGGAGGGTATTCCACAGTTCGGGGGCCACCACCAAGAAGGCCCTCTTCCTGGCCGCCGCCCCTCTCACATCTCTTAGTGGCGGCACAGTCAAAAGGGCCCCCCCAGATGATCTAAGAGCACGGGCAGGATTGTAGGGAAGGAGGCGGTCCCTCAAATACCCCGAACCCGAGCCGTAAAGGGCTTTAAAAGTCACAACTAGCACCTTGAATTGGGCCCGGAACAGAACCGGCAGCCAGTGTAGCTGCCGGAGCAACAGCTCAACAGAGTCAAACCGACTCTGTAAACCGAATTTACCTTTCCTCCTCAACATTGCCAGTTTCACTAGAGAGGCACTGAAGGAGACCTATCTGACCTTGAATATTGACAAGGTTTTCTTGCTGTGCTTCCTACAGGGAGAAGTTGAAGTGGGGGGACGGACACCATTCCCCAGTGTGGACCACGGCAATGGAGAAAATGGGCATGGAAGACCACAAAAGCACATCTTTAGGTGACGACACAAAAATGCAGTATGGCCACCTGTTGGTTTTGAAAAGCTGACCGGAGGGTATTTGAAGTGAGATTCTTTCCAGCGTACAGGCAAGCCAACAATAGGAGAGAGACTGCAGGTGCCTGGTGCCATGCAAAGGTCTCCTGCTCCCTCCACAGCTCAGCTCTGCCCTCTTCCACTGGCTACCCCTTATGCGGGGACTTTCTTCTCATGGCACACTGACCTCTGTGGTCTTCACCTCTTGTGGTGTCACGTCCGGCTTCCAGCAGAAGCGGCAGGCAGAGGAAGAGGGAGAGGCAATTCATTACTACAGACAAGTACATCTAGAAACAGAGCCACAGAACCCAGAAGCGGTTTTCAGTTACTTTCAACCTCTTGGCTCCAAATTCCTGCCACACACCTGTGGGCTTTTTCTGGCACACCAGTGTGCTGTGCCACACTGTTTGAAAATTGCTGCCCGGATGAGCCATACAGCTCTGTTTTGCTCCCCCCCACTAGGAATGGCTCAGAAGGGAGGGGCCACTTGCTCGCCGCGCTGAGCCTCCCTTCCAGACTGGCTATTCCGTCCCCCACTCCAGCTACGCCACCGAGCCTAAGTACATGTACATGTGAGCAGCTTATTGCTCCCCTCTCTCCAGTCCCCTCTGTTACTTCCCTTTTCTGCTTTAGATAGTCAGCCCCTTGGGGGCAGCGAACCTGTCTTCTCTTCTGTTGTAGAACTCCTGCAGATGTTCACAGAGTTTCAGTGAGGAAGTTTCAGGGTTCTATATGCAAGATGTCCACATCTGGGTCATATAATTTTGCATCTCAAGCAAATTTGAGCAGGACGCTAGTTACACAAATTAGATCCACCCTGGCTCATGGATCTCATTTGTTTAACTTCCAGCAGGTGCCTTGCTCTCTGCTCTTGCCCAGAACTAGGAGCAATAGACCACAGGGGAGGGGCTGTCGGTCAGACCCCTGTGTTGATCGCATCAAGCCCCAGGTTGAATCCCCAGCAGCACCTCAAGGAGAGGAGAGAAAAATTCCTGTCTAAAACTTCAAAGAACTTGTGCTAGTTACCATCAACAATGCCAAGCGAGATGGAGCAAGTGTCTGACTGAATAAGGCAGCTCTTTAAAGTGGGCACAGCCCAGTGATAGGAAATATGTTTTGGTTGTGGAAGGTCCAAGATTCAAGTCCTGACCCAAAAGATCTCAGGCAACTAGGGTGATAGAACTCCTGGAGAGACTTTGGAGAGCTGCTGTGAGTCAAAGTATAAAGTCACTTTGTGTGCAGAGTTTAGCAGCTTTACCCAGCATGCAATTAAACTGTGGAACTCCTTGCCACAGGATGCGGTGATGGTGGCTAGCATAGGGCACAATCCTAAACAACTTTCGAGCACTGGCATAGCTGTGCCAGTGGGGCATGTGCTGCATCCTGCAGTTGGGGGGCAGTTATGGAGGCCTCCTCAAGGTATGGCAATGTTTGTTCCCTTACCTCAGAGCTGCATTGCCCTTATGTCAGAGCGGGAAAGTGGGTTAGGATTGTGCCCATAGATGCCTTTAAAAGAGGATTAGACAGATTGATGGAGGGAAAGTCCATCACAGGTTACAACCCAGGATGCCTATATGCAACCTCTTGATTTTAGAATACCAGGATACTGATATAAAGTAGTCTTGTGGGCTCCCTAAGGCAACTAGGGGGTCAATGTGAGATACAGGAAACTGGACTAGATGGGCCCTTGGCCTGACCCAGCAGGGATCTTCTTATGCACTTAGAATGTCAGTGATGAGTTGAGAAGTTCTGGATTTGAATGTCACTTCAGCTGAGGAACACTGTGCTGGGACACTGTCCAAAGCCACACTACCCTGGACACCACCTCTGGCACTGTGTGCTAAAAGAAAAGCCATTTATATAAAGGGAATTTATTTTATTGTGAATGAAAGAGCTCCTTTATTTGCATGGCCCGTTTAAATAGAACTGGAAGTCTTGCACTTCCTAGTCTGGGAAAATCACATGACAAAGCACAGTAAAGAAGCAGATGATCCACTTTCCGGTTGCTCTTTATGCAGTTCAGGCCCACAGCAGGCTGGAGGGAGGTAGCGACAGACTCAGAATGAAGGACACTCCAACTATGGCATCCCCAGCAGACACAAGTCACATCAGTCCACTTCATGGCTGGGCCAGCCCTAATGAATAGGCCTGTCTTGGGTCCAGCTGTTGTCCTTCCATCTTTCCCCCATTTGCAATGAGGCTGATCAAACCGGCTTCCTTTGCAAGGAAGTCATATGCAAGGAAGTCATATGGATGACTGCAGTATTATAGGCGAAGAACTTGGAAGGCTTGCAATTACAGCTTATTTTAGTGTTCTCAGATCCAGTGATGAGGTGGGCCTGGGTGAACTGGGATCAGAATGGAAAGAGGACAAGGATCATCACATGCGCACACTTATGCAACTGTCTTTATTCCACATTGTCAAAAAAATAGCGTTGGAGATAGGAAAGCAAGCCGGGCATGACACTCTTTACACTCTCACATAACTCCAGAACCAGGGGACATCCACTAAAATTGAGCGTTGGGAGAGTTAGGACAGACAAAAGAAAATATTTCTTTACTCAGCGTGTGGTTGGTCTGTGGAACTCCTTACCACAGGATGTGGTGACGGCGTCTGGCCTGAATGCCTTTAAAAGGGGATTGGACAAGTTTCTGGAGGAAAAATCCATTACGGGTTACAAGCCATGATGCCTTTGTGCAACCTCCTGATTTTAGAAATTGGCTATGTCAGAATGCCAGTGCAAAGGAGGGCACCAGAATGAGGTCTCTTGTTATCTGGTGTGCTCCCTGGGGCATTTGGTGGGCCGCTGTGAGATACAGGAAGCTGGACTAGATGGGCCTCTGGCCTCTGATCCAGTGGGGCTGTTCTTATGTTCTTATGCCCCCATCCTCCTCTTGACAGCATCTGCTACAGTTCTCTGGAGACTCCAAACTTTCCTCCCACCATTAGTATGAAAATAGAAACCCAAGGTATAATGCTGGGGAGGGTGATCAGGAAAATAAACATCCTCCTTTGAAGGAAAAGGAGGATTTGCATGTCTTCAGGGCTGGCTCTGCAACTAGGAACATTCACAGAACAGGCCATTTTCCGTTCTCAGTGCAGATCCTGGAATATTTACAGAAGGGTGTCCTTCTTCAGTGATCCATCCCTGCTGCCTACGGGCTGCGCTTCCACTCCGGCATAAAACACCTTTTGCTGTTGACAGTTTCGCCTCGCCCAAAGCAGACACCGGGCTTCCTTTTTCCATAAACAAATAATGGATGGAAACTAAAATTATACCCAAATACCTCCGAGTGCAGGAGGGTTGCAGCAACCAGTGCCTCTTTCCTCTTGCTGCACAGAGCCCCCTAATTCAGTGGTTCCCAAACAGGGTGACCAGATGTCACAACCGCAAAAGAGAACCAGGCACCCCAAAATGTAGGACATCCAAGAAAAATGTAGGACATGACAAAATAAAAGCTAAAAATGCTCATGTATTGATTTCATGTTGTTAATTTAAACACTATACTACTTATTATTAAATTAAAACTATATTACATACAATTTATTACATATAGTTTATTAATTACAAGAACACTATGCGCTGCCTGCAGGGGCCCGCTCACAGGGAAAAGGAGGACATTTAAGTTCTTTTCCAGGACTAAAAAAGAGGACATGTCCTGGAAAAAGAGGGCATCTGTCCACCCTGTTCCCAAACTGTGGGTCGAGACCTGATTTTTGGTGGGTCCCCAAAGTGTGATGGAAGGATCAGATAACTAATTGCTTCAAGCCCTAAGGCTGTTCAAAAATCAGATACTGTAGCTGCTAATTGCTCTGCAAAGAGCTCAGCTCCTACAGTTTGCAAGGCTGTGTAACGATAGGGAGATAAATGTAAATTTGAGGGTCATTTTTTTCTGGTTATTATTACTTATACATTTAAAAAATATATTTTTTTTCCTAGATCTCCTTTTTTTCAAAGGCTGGTAAACCTCTTTGGGTCCTGAGAGAGTGTGGTCTTAAGACGTACAAAAAAGTTTGGGAGCCACATCCCTAATGGAAACGACCTTAGCAGGTGGAGGAGCACCCATTCAAGCCCTCCACGCACACACACACACACCCCTCAGCCTGCAAGATGCAAATGAGGAGGCCTCCCTCGGCCAATGGGAGGAGGGCAGGAAGGCTTCCAAGGCGCGCTGGAGCCAATCCGAAGGCGGCAGGTACCTTGTGAATGGGGAAGCGAGGCGGGGGAGAAGGAGTTCGAGGCTGGTCTTGCTGCTGGGAATCCAGCAGGGGCGATGCGATCCGACTGAACTGGGGACAGGGTTCCAGTCTTGCCCGCGCCTGCTGGAGGCCAAGCGTAGAAGGGGGTGAGAGAGGAGGAGCAGGAGGAGGAGCAGTGGGCGGGGCTGACCCCCCTCCCCTCCCCTGCTGGGCTCCACACCAGAAGCAGCTGCAACTTAGTAACTTTGGCAGGGGAAGGAGGAAGGAAGGAAGGATGGAGGCAGCCAAGGGGGACCTGGGCAGGCACCGTGGCCGCTGCGCTGGGGCGGAGGAGCGCCTGTGAGTGACCCACCGGCGCTGGCAGGAGGAGGAGGAGGAGGAGGAAGCCAGCAGCGCTCGAGGCAGAGGCGGACCCCACCTTGAAGGCGGTGGGGAGGAAGCGGCAGCAGCCGAGGTGGTGCGCTCAGCGCGGAGGCTCCGGAGAGGCGCTGCCTGCGATCGCGGGGCTCCATCGCCCCCAAGGCGGAGTCAGGGGACCCCCCAGTCCTCCACCCCCGGGCAGAGACGCCGTGCAGGCGCTGGAGCCATGGAGGGCGCGCACAGCCTGACCGCCGACGAGGTGCTGCGGCGCTTCGCGGTGCGGGAGAGCTGCGGGCTCAGCGCGGAGCAGGTGCGGAGGAACCGCGAGAAGTACGGACCCAACGGTGAGTCCTGGGGGTGGGGTACGGACACTGGGGGCGCCCCCTCCCCGCCCCGATGTCCGCGCTGGGGACGGTGGCGTAGCTGGGGGGGGCAAAGCGCTAAGTCTTGTAGGGAGCCGCTCCGCGGTGTGTAAGCGGACCTCCCCCTCCCCGTCGGAGCCATTCCGGGAGGGGGGAGCAAACGCCTGCAAAACTTAGCGCCTTGCCCCCCTCTAGCTACGCCACTGGGTGGAGGGATGAGCAGGGAGAGAGGTGGGGTCCGGGTCTGGGGCAGAGGCGGATCCAAGAGGGGTTATGGGTGTAAGACCCCCCAAAACTGCCTTGCCAGCGTGGAGGGACACTCACCTGGGGTTAGGAGTCCAGGTCTACCTGCCTGGATGAAGCGGAACGGGGGCCCTGGTCTACCTGACTGGTTGATCTGGGCTCCATAGTCTAGGTAGGAGCCCAAGTTTGCCAGTCCAACAAGCCTTGGCCATGGACACCAAAGTTTAAATGAGAGCCCAGGTCTACCCGCCTGGTTGACCTGGCCTCTGGAGTTAAGGTAGTGCTCATGGCCCCCCACAACACAAAGGCGATAGTGGGGGGGGGATGAAGCCACTGTGGGACAGCCACTGCTGGACTTGGGGGGGGGGGTCTGTCCTGGCTGGCTGGGTGGGTGGTCTTTGATGCGTTGGAGGCAGCTTGATGCGGGGCTTGGCACAAGGTCCATTTGGGACTGACCCTAAGAAAAGAGAGGGAGGGGATCGGAGAGAAGACAGCGGTACTTTGGCATCCCCATCTCAGAAGAATTCTGCTGTCTCCAGCCCAGCCTCCTGTTTCCAACAGCGGTCAGCTCAAGGCTTCCAGAGAGCGGGCGAACTGGACAGGAGTCAGTAGTTCTTCCTTGTTTGTCCCCCAGCACAAAAGTTGCTTCTTGGAGGAGGTCCATTGTCACTGTCCATGGGGGTTCCACTCCTAGCTGGATCAGTTTCATGCTTCAGGCAATGCCTGTCCCCTGTGGTGTGTGTCCCGCTTCCAAGTATTTACAGGTGTAGTGCCTCTGACCATGGAGGTTCCATTTTTAATGGTTGTCATTGCTTAGTCATGGAGAAATAGGGAGTGACTGCCATTTAAAAGCCAAAATTTGGTTATGGTTAGGAGGCTGTTGCAGTGGGATTTGGGAGGGACGATGACCTGGGCAAGGAGTGATGAGTGTGCTGGGGGAATGGTGGGGGGAGGCGCTATTTGGCTATAGGATTGGGAGGACAGCAATCTTGGGGGTATAAAGGGAGAACAGGCAGGGTATGCATAGACTTGGAAGGGACCCACAAGGTCATCTAGTCAACCCCCTGCTTGTAGCAGGGAATCCTCCTCCATGGAGCATCTCCAGTGAGGGAGAACCCACCACCTCCCTTGGTTATCTGTTCCACTGTCAAACTGCCCTAACCCTCAAGAATTTCATCATGATATCCAACCAGACTCTCCCCTCTTACAATTCGTACCCATTGGATATAGTTCTCAAACTAGATTGGGTTTGGGAGAGGCCTTAACTCAGGAAGCCCAAGTCCAGTTCCTGGCAGGTTAGAATTTTTTTTAAAGAATGTTTTATTATTATTATTTTTTTTTAAATTACTACACAACTAAGTTCAGATTTCTGCAAAGCTCACTGGGTGACCCCGGTCCAGTTGCCATCTTTGTCCATCCAATCACTAAAGGCTTGCTGAGAGGAGATCAAGTGTGTCCCACCTCTTGATCCTTGAAGGAACTGTGGGAGGAAAATGTCAGAAAAAACCAAACAGGATACATGAGAGTATTGAGAGTTGGGGGGGAGGGGGGGACAACTGGGGTTGAAGGCAGGGGATTGTTGAGGCATGTTTTGGTGGCTGATGTAGTTTGGGATACCTGGTGATGGAGGATCTGGTGGGAGGCACTTGGGGTGAGCAGGAGATTCGTTGGAAAGGACGCCGTCAGTCAAGCATTGTACAACCCTATCAAGTTGGACCAGTGGACCTCTCTGTCCTGGTATTGTCTAATCTGATGGGCAGGAGCTTCCTGGAGTTTCAGGCTTACAGGTCTCTTTCAGCCCTTCCTGGAGATGCTGCCAGGGTTTGAACTGGGTACCTTCTGCATGCAAAGCAAGAGTTCTACCACTGGGGTATGGTCACTCCTTTACCGTGCGTTTGAAGCATGGATGATGACTCCTCTCTAGCCCAGTCTGGTCTGCAGACCTGAGGCAGGGGTCTTTCCAAACCTTCCACCTGTGAACATAACTGGGCCACTTGATCTGCTCACCTGTGGCGATTATCAGGGGATTAGCCAGGAAAGCTTCTGTAGAACCATTTCCTGTCATTTTAGACTATCTGCAGTTCACAGTTGAGAACACAGGTGTGTGGGTGGGCAGACAGGCAGGTGGACTAGTGAGTGCTGAACTTTGGCAGAGTTTAAGACTAGCGGGTGCTGATTTAGAGTGTGAGGTTTCAGGAGAGGAGAAGAAGCTGTTGACATCTGGGTTAAGAACCACTTTTGATTTTTTATTTCTGTGCTGGAGGGTGCCGGGAACAAGACTGTGCCTTTAATTCTGAATGAATTTGTTCTGTACAAATGTGGCTCATCGGTCCTTCTAACCCAGCATTGTCTGCTCTGATTAGCAGCCCCTCTCCACAGTTTTGGAAGGCTCTGGCACTTGTGTGAAGGCATACATGGGACATTTTTTGTTTTTTCCTCTGGGGAGGAAGAAAGGAGCTTTACCGACGGCAAGAGTGTTGTTCTTGGTGGTTGCCATTTAGTTTCCCAAAAGCCTCCGGGAATTGTGCTACACCATGGCAAAACATCCTTTTGGGAAGGGGCTTCTGGGGGGAAAAGAACCACTTCAAAACCACCTCGTCACCACCTCCCACCCTGTTAGGACCGGAATTTCTCAACCTGAATTTAGAGGCTTATGAACCATCTTTCTGATCCAATCCAGAGTGCTGGTTTTAACTGTCAAGCCCTTGTGGCCAGAGATGGGAGGAATGCCTCTTCCTGGAGGAACCTACAAGAAGAGGCATTCCTAAACAGAACTGCTTTGCTCTGGTGCCCCTGCCTTTCAAAGGCACCAAAGGTAGGAGACTCTTCCATGGTGGTGTCCAGATGGGCAGGTGCTCTTCCTAGAACTGCTTTACTAGTGCTGCCTTGAGTGCAAGGCTGACATGGTCTCATTTGCCCAAGTACATCATGAACAACAGCTTGTTTGCTTATTGCACTGACAGCCTGCCTTTCTTCCCTGGTGAGGCAGCTGCACCATCCCTGGGGTTCTCTGGGCAGTCTCCCATCCAGGTGCAGACCGGACATAGACCTGCTTAGCTTCAGGGGCGTGGTTGGCACATGCCCTCTTAGACTACGCCCTGAGAGTGACTGGACCTGTCACCTTTAGTGTTCTCTTATTGCTGCTGCTTTGTTCTTATTGTTTGGGTAGCAGAACATTGCTCAAATGGACTGTTAAGTTCAATTGTAAATCATTGGTGAGTCACATTTCAGAGAATCCCAACCGTGGCATGCACAAAGTTGTTGCACGCTTGACCACCACTTGGCTAAAACCATGACCCATGATCAAATTTCTGGTCTCGTATGGTAGAATCGGGCCCAGAGCAGAAGCACTGGCTGTGTCATTTGTGTGTTCCCTTTTTCGAGTGACATCCAGTTGGGTACTTTTAGGGGTTGCCATCAGGATTGGAGATGGGCATTGCAGCTTTGTGAAGAGCCAGAAGCTTTGGCAGTGGTGTGGGTGCCATCCTGGGCATTACAAAGCTGCATCACCCATCCCAGGTCTTCAATCCTGTTGGCAACAATTGTCCAACCATGGCAGAAGAAACTTGCAATTTAGGAAGCAGTACCGGGAGGTTTTGCATATTGACTTCATGGAACATGCAAGGGATTGATGGAATTAGTGACTACAAGTTGCAGTGATGGCCATGAGCTGAAATGGCTTTAAAAGGGGGAGTGAGACAAATTCACTGAGGAAGTCTATCAATGGCTACTCATAGTGGCTATATTTATTTTTCACATTTCTTACCAATCCTCCAAGGACCTCAGTGTGGTGTACGTGGTTCTTCCCCTCTTTTTATCTTCACAACAGCCCTGCAAAGTAGGTGAGGCTGAGAGAGAGTGACTGGCCCAAGGTCATCCAGGACACTTTGTGGCTGCGCAGGGATTTCAAACTGGATCTTCCAAGTCCAGCTCTCAAACCACTACACTACCTTATTTCTCTATGTGCACCTGCTGGGTCCAGAGCAGCCTGCCACCAAATATGGTGTGCAGAGGATCAGTGGCAACTAGTGGCCTCTTGGAAACACCTGGCTGTTGACAGGAGGATGCTGTGCTAAGTGGATCTCTGGCCTGATTCAATAAGGCCCTTATATTCTCATGTGTAGGAATTGGAGCATAGCGACAGGTCCGTGGCCGGAACGTACTATGAGCACCACGTTGGCAAATGTTCCTGGGAGTCTGACTGAGGTGAGAGTCTCGAGCACTCCATGAGTGGTGTGAACATTTGGCTATCCAAACGCAAACAAGGGTGGGACTTCTCGCCGAGAGGGTGCCCAACCGCACCTGAGTCAATATTTGACTAATTTTAAGAAGCTCGTTGGGAAGGTCCTGTCGGCCCAACCGCTATTTGCATATGCAAATAGCTCTGATGAAACCAAAGCAAAAAGAGTGCGTTGGAAGATATTAAAAAGGATGGAGGAGGGGATGTGGTGGCAGGTCTACTTTGTGTTCAAAACTGAATTGGAGGCACAGTTTTGTGCTAATGGCAAAATTCTTTATAATTGCCACTTTGATGTTGTCGGTTTCAGAATCTGAAATTTCTTTTGTTTTTCAAAAGGTGCCTACATTCGACTTTGGTAACTCCTGAACTCGGATCTGGCCAACTATTAGGTTGCTTCAGTTGGGAGTTTGGCATTGTTTGCCCAGCCACTTTTGAACCTCGACTTGTGACTCATTAGGTGGCCTTCAGCAAACCACTCCCTCTCAGCCTCAGTCTTCCCCATCTGCAATATGGGGATAATATTGACTTGACAGCACTGTTTACATCAAGATAATGGCTATTATGCACTTTGCATTATCAGAAGGTGCTATATGAATGTTGAGTGGATCAAAAAGAGGGGAAGCAGGGAAGAAAGGAGATCGGTGTCTTAAAGCATCTCCTTTTCGCTAGACTTCCTCTTCCTTTTTGAGTCTAGGCAGTGGGAGGAAGAGTGATGGCTGGTGTAGCACCAGTTAAGGGGGCGACAGCATCTGTTGTGTTGCCTTGGGGACTGAGAGATCTTGAACCCTCTGCTTGGACTTGCTCCAATCTCTGACTTACGTAGAGGCTTGAGGGCTGAACTGGAGGCTTGAATGAGTGGAAAGATGAACCATCCTTGGAAGAATCTGGCCTCTTGGATTGCCTCTTGTGCTACAGAGATCCTAGAGATATCATGCTGCCTTGAGGACTAGTGTGCTGCTTGTTTTTAAAATCCAAATGGAGACTGTCACTGTATTGAATCTGTTGTGATCCGAATGCAGTCAGTAGGGGTATAATATCCTTGTTTGGGTATTGTCCAAACTTCTGTGATCCGAATGCAGTCAGTAGGGGTATAATATCCTTGTTTGGGTATTGTCCGATACTTCTGGTATTGTCCAGAGAAGATAACTTTGAGAAGCTATGAATCATCAGGGTTTAATCCAGTGCTCAATCTTAAATAATATTACACTTATGCTTCATATTATGGATTGTCACAGTGCAGTCCAAAGTATGTTTATGCATGGGACTGGACCCCCTGGGTTGAATGAGGCTTACTCTGTAGTAAGTAGCATTGGAATTGCCATCCAACTATCTATAGGTTCAATCTATAGAGTTCAATAGGTTTATTCATGAGCAAGCCTGCTTTTGACTGATGGCTGGTACAGCTTTCTGATTCATTTTAGAAAAGCGCCAGGGTAGGAATTTAGGCTTAATCTGATCCTTGTTTTTGGTGCTTTTGGAAAAAAAAAAAAAGTCTTGCGTTTTTGAAAATCACTTTTGCAATATCTGATCTCAGTTACACAAATGAGAAATGGTTGATGGTTAAAGAGGAGCTTGTGGATACATTATTGGAATACGGTTTTTTAAAAGTGTTTTTTGGAATGGCATTTATTTGTAATTCTATAATTAAAAGAAGCTTTGTCACTCGCCGCATCCTGGAATGCTGTCAGGAACCAAATGGAGCTAACCTGACATGACTCATCATAATTGTGATGCTGCCTGGGTGCATTTCATGAGACTCCTTCATGGTGCGAAACCTTTGGAGAGGGTCCAGTTTTGTGGCAACTTATTGCATTAAAAATGGGGTAAAAGCAACAGAGCCCAGTTATCATCCAGAAATTTTGATGGCACTTGGAACAAGTGACAACTTTTTTTTTTTGGTGAGTAAACAATTTTCTGCCTGCGGAGGGACTATTTTAAAAATTAGTTTTGTCCCTGCAGTGCCATGGTGAAACTTGGTCCTCTGAGACCTAGAACATAAGAACAGTCCCACTGGAACAGGCCATAGGCCCATCTAGTCCAGCTTCCTGTATCTCACAGTGACCCACCAAATGCCCCAGGGAGCACATCAGATAACAAGAGACCTGCAAGGCTTCCTGGGAATTGTAGTTAAGAACAGCCCCACTGGATCAGGCCATAGGCCCATCTAGTCCAGCTTCCTGTATCTCACAGTGGCCCACCAAATGCCCCAAGGAGCACACC